>NC_091833.1:67183349-69583349 GCF_037783145.1 Equus przewalskii | reverse complement strand
AGTACATGTACAGATAGTACTTATTACATGTAGCTTATATTTACTATATTATATATGTAACCATTTTTATGTAACTGCATTACATAATATAATATATATGAGCATATACATATTTATGTACAACTATTGTATACACACACGTATATATACCATACATATTTATAAGAATCTGTTCTGTGATTATTGAAAGCATCTCAATATCTTCTTTCTACAGCTTTATTATCACAAAGATTCATACCTAACTATATAGTCATATATTCATTAAAAAATTATAATGGACATGATCCTAGCTGGTCAAATCTAGAGACAGTAGGAAGATCCTAAAATATTTCAAGCAATTCCATATATATGAATCTTTAGTGTTGACACAAGAGTGTCCAAGAACTAGATCTCTCTATATTTAATCTCACGTCCTGGAAGTAGGCTTTCCTTGTTGATTTATTTCACTTTGATGAGATACCCTGATAGCTTTACAGTTGGTACACTAGGGTCCGGGCGTTTTACAGCTCTTCTGTGTAATCTTATATGATCTTTTTGCTAGTTCTCTCCATGAAGGGATTTCATTTTGTGTGTATTCCTATTGAAAACTTTTCTCAGAAATAGTTTTCCATTTGTACCACCTATATTTGAAGGTATATCATTTAATTAATTAATTATAATTAATAATAATTAATATATTCCAATCTCATTGTCTTTGATCATTTATATATATAACCATCTAACTCAATACAAATAGCAATTATTACTGCAGTTATTTATACATATCTTCACAATATTCCACTTATGTTTACTATTGTGCCACTGTAAGTAAAATGTGGAAACATTAGATCATGTGGGAACATTTCCCACCCTTAATAATATAATCACAATATGCATTATAATCTTCACAAGATAATATTATAATGTTGCTTTAAATCATATACATACTTTAAAGACAATAAGAAAACAGTCTTTTATACGTATCAAAGTTTTAGCATTTCTGGCCGCCTTCCTTCCTTCCTGGCAATCCTCTTATATTATTTCCTTTCAACATAAAATACTTTCTTTAGCGTTTCTTGTATTACATTCTGATGGCAATAAATTTTATCTGAAGATATCTTTATTTCATTTATATTCTTGAAGGATATTTCTGCAGGATACAATATTTCTGAGGTGACTATTTTTTTCCCTCTCAGCATTTTAAAGACCTTATTCCACTGCCTTCTGGCATCAATAGATTTGTTTAGAAGTCACAAGTTTTTCTGTACAATGTGTCATGTTACTCTGGCTTCTTCCAGAATTTTTCTCATTTTTGGTTTGCAGTAGTTTGTATGTGATATTCTTAGGTATGGTTTTCTTATACATATCGCACTTTGGATCCACTGAGCTTTTTGAAACTCTACATTTATATTTTGTGCCGAATTAGGGAAAATTTTATCTAATATTTCCTCAAATACATTTTTTCTGCTTTCCACCTTCAGGAATGGCAATAACAAGTGTTAAAGACATTTTGATATTGTCTCAGAAGTCCCTGAGCCTATATTAGTATTTTTCAGTCTTCTTTTTCTGTGTTCTTTATATTGGATAATTTGTATTGATCTTTTCAATTTCACTGATTCTTTCCTCTGTAATTTCCATTTTGTTGTGAATACCAATTGTAAAATTTTATTTCAGATGTATATTTTTATCAGTTGGAGTATTTCCATTTGATTATATTTTATTACTTCTAACGCTCTGCTTATATTACATATCTTTGCACTCATTATAATTTTTTTTTATATTAATGAGTACAATTATTATAGGGACTTTAAAACTCTCTTCTGGATATCAACATCTGGGTCATCTCAAGGATCATCTTTGTTGATTGTCTTTTTTTTTTTATTAAGGTTATGAAAGTTAACATCCTTGTGAAATTACAGTTGTACATCATTATTAGTCATGTTGTAGGTACACCATTTCACCCCTAGTGCCCTCACCCCATCCCCTTTCCGCTGGCAACCACCGATCAGTTCTCTTTGTCCATATGTTAACTACCACCTATGAGTGGAGTCATACAGAGTTCGTCTTTCTCTGTCTGGCTTATTTCACTCAACATAATACCCTCAAGGTCTATCCATGTTGTTGTGAATGGGACGACTTTGTCCTTTTTTATGGCTGAGTAGTATTCCATTATATATATATATATACCACTTTTTCTTTATCCAGTCGTCAGTTGCTGGGCACTTAGGTTGGTTCCATGACTTGGCTATTGTGAATAATGCTGCGATGAACATAGGGGTGCATGGAACTTTTGGAATTGCTGATTTCAGGTTCTTAGGATAGATACCCAGTCGTGGGATGGCTGGGTCATAAGGTATTTCTATTCTTAGCTTTTTGAGGAATCTCCATACTGTTTTCCATAGTGGCTGCACCAGTTTGCATTCCCACCAACAGTGTATGAGGGTTCCCTTTTCTCCACAGCCTCTCCAACATTTGTCACTCTTGGTTTTGGATATTTTTGCCATTCTAACAGGTGTAAGGTGATATCTTAGTGTAGTTTTGATTTGCATTTCCCTGATGATTAGTGATGATGAGCATCTTTTCATGTGCCTATTGGCCATCCGTATATCTTCTTTGGAGAAATGTCTGTTCATGTCCCCTGCCCATTTTGTAATTGGGTTGTTTGATTTTTTTATTATTGAGTTGTGTGAGTTCTTTGTATATTATGGAGATTAACCCTAAGTTCTCTCTCTCCCTCTGCCTGCAGATAAATAACTTGTGAATATTTTTTCCCAATTAGCGGGCTGTTTTTTTGTTTCAATCCTGTTTTCCCTTGCCTTGAAGAAGCTCTTTAGTCTGATGAAGTCCCATTTGTTTATTCTTTCTATTGTTTCCCTCATGTGAGGGGTTATGGTGTCCCAAAAGTTTCTTTTGAAACTGATGTCAAAGAGTGTACTGCCGATATTCTCTTCTAGAAGACTTATTGTTTCAGGCCTAATCTTTAGGTCTTTGATCCATTTTGAGTTTATTTTAGTAAATGGTGAAAAAGAATGGTCGATTTTCATTCTTTTACATGTGGCTGTCAAGTTTTCCCAGCACCATTTGTTGAAGAGACTTTCCTTCCTCCATTGTAGGTCCTCAGCTCCTTTGTCAAAGATTAGCTGTCCATAGATGTGTGGTTTTATTTCTTGGCTTTCAATTCTCTTCCATTGATCTGTGCATCTGTTTTTGTCCCAGTACCATGCTGTTTTGATTACTGTAGCTTTGTAGTATGTTTTGAAGTCAGGGATTGTAATGCCTCCTGCTTTGTCCTTCTTTCTCAGGATTGCTTTAGCAATTCGGGGTCTTTTGTTGCCCCATATGAATTTTAGGATTCTTTCTTCCATTTCTGTAAAGAATGACATTGGAATTCTGATTGGGATAGTGTTGAATCTGTAGATTGCTTTAGGTAGTATGGACATTTTAACTATGTTTATTCTTCCAATCCATGTGCATGGACTGTCTTTCCATCTCTTTATGTTGTCATCGATTTCTTTCAAGAAGGTCTTGTAGTTTTCGTTGTATAGATCTTTCAGTTCCTTGTTAAATTTATCCCAAGGTATTTTATTCTTTTTGTTGCGATCATGAATGGAATTGAGTTCTTGAGATCTTTTTCTGTTAGTTCATTGTTAGCATATAGAAATGCTACTGATTTATGTATGTTGATTTTATACCCTGCAACTTTGCTGTAGTTGTTGATTGTTTCTGAGAGTTTTTCTATGGAGTCTTTGGAGTTTTCTATAGATAAGATCATGTCGTCTGCAAACAGCGAGAGTTTTACTTCTTCGTTGCCTATTTGGATTCCTTTTGTTTCTTTTTCCTGCCAAATAGCTCTGGCCAAAACCTCCAGTACTATGTTGAATAAGAGTGGTGAAAGTGGGCACCCTTGTCATGTTCCTGTTCTGAGAGGGATGGGTTTCAGTTTTCGTCCGTTGAGTATGATGTTGGCTGTGGGTTTGCCACATATGGCCTTTATTATGTTGAGGTACTTTCCTTCTATACCTATTTTATTGAGGGTTTTTATCATAAATGGATGTTGTATCTTATCAAATGCTTTCTCTGCATCTATTGAGAAGATCATGTGGTTTTTGTTTCTCATTTTGTTAATGTAGTGAATCACGCTGATTGACTTGCAGATGTTGAACCATCTCTGTGTCCTGGTATAAATCCCACTTGATCATGGTGTATAATCTTTTTGATATGTTGCTGTATTCGGTTTGCCAAGATTTTGTTGAGGATTTTTGCATCTATGTTCATCAGTGATATTGGTCTGTAGTTTTCCTTCTTTGTGTTGTCCTTGTCAGGTTTGGGGATCAGGGTGATGTTGGCTTCATAGAATGTATTAGGGAGTGCTCCACCTTCCTCTATTTTCTGGAATAGTTTGAGAAGGATAGGTATTAAATCTTCCTTGAATGTTTGGTAGAATTCTCCAGACAAGCAGTCTGGTCCTGGAGTCTTATTTTTGGGGAGGTTTTTGATTACTGTTTCTATTTCTTTACTTGTGATTTGTCTATTCAGATTCTCTATTTCTTCCTGATTCAGTTTGGGTAGGTTGTATGAGTTTAGGAATTTATCCATTTCTTCTACGTTGTTCAATTTGTTGGCATATAGTTTTACATAGTATTCTCTTATGATCATTTGTATTTCTTCGGTAGCTGTTGTGATTTCTCCTCTCTGGCTCTAATTTTATTTATTTGAGACTTCTCTCTATTTTTTTTAGTGAGTCTGGCTAAGGGTTTGTCAATTTTGTTAATTTTTTTGAAGAACCAACTCTTTGTTTCATTGATTCTTTCTACTGTCTTTTTTGTTTCAATATCATTTATTTCTGCTCAAATTTTTATTATTTCCCTCCTTCTACTGACTTTGGGCTTTGTTTGTTCTTTTCCAAACTCAGTTAGGTGTCGTTTGAGGTTATTTATGTAAGATTTTTCCTGCTTATTGAGATGAGCCTGTATTGCAATGAATTTCCCTCTTAGGACTGCCTTTGCTGCATCCCAAATCATTTGGTACGGTGTGTTTTCATTTTCATTTGTCTCCAGATAATGTTTGATTTCTTCTTTAATTTCTTCAATAATCCATCGTTTGTTCAGTAGCATGTTGTTTAGTCTCCACATTTTTGGCCCTTTCCCAGCTTTATTCTTGTAGTTGATTTCTTGTTTCATAGCATTATGATCAGAAAAGTTGCTTGATATTATTTCAACCCTCTTGAACTTATTGATGCTTGCTTTGTTTCCCAAGATATGGTCTATCCTTGAGAATGTTCCATGCACGCTTGAGAAGAATGTGTAACCTGCTGTTTTTGGATGTATTGTCCTATATATATCTATTAGGTCCATCTGATCTAATTTTTCATTTAATTCTATAATTTCCTTGTTGATTTTCTGTCTGGATGATCTGTCCATGGGTGTCAATGGGGTGTTGAGGTCCCCTACTATTATTGTAATGCTGTTGATGTCTCCTTTTAGTTTTGTTAATAGTTTCTTTACGAATTTTAGTGCTCCTGTGTTAGATGCATATATATTTATAAGTGTTATGTCATCTTGGTGGAGCATCGCTTTTATCATTATATACTGCCCCTCTTTGTCTTTCTTTATATGTTTTGCTTTGAAGTCTACTTTGTCTGATATAAGTATGGCAACACCTGCTTTCTTTTGTTCATTATTAGCTTGGAGTATTGTCTTCCATCCCTTCACTTTGAGTCTGTGTTTGTCTTTGGGGCTGAGGTGTGTTTCCTGCAGGCAGCATATTGTTGGATCTTGTTCTTTGATCCATCCTGCCACTCTGTGCCTTTTGATTGGAGAGTTCAATCCATTCACGTTTAGAGTGATTATTGAAATGTGGGGGCCTACTGTTGCCATTTTATCACTTGTTTTCCAGTTCTTTTGCATTTTGTCCTGATGGAGAGCTGTTATTTTGTGTTATTGTCCTTCTGCTTATTTCCTTTGTTCTGGACTTTGTAACCCCTTTCCTTTTTTTGATTTTTCAGGAATGAGGTTCTTCCTGAGCATTTCTTGAAGAGGAGGTTTTGTGGCGATGAACTCCCTTAACTTTTGTTTATCTGGGAAAGTTTTTATTTCTCCATCGTATTTCAAGGATATTTTTGCTGGGTAGAGTATTCTTGGCTGCAGGTTTTTGTCCTTCAGAGTTTTGAATATTTCATTCCAGTCTCTTCTAGCCTGTAAGTTCTCTCCTGAGAAATCTGCTGATTGCCTTATGGGGTTTCCTTTGTAAGTTATTTTCTTCTGCCTGCCTGTCCTTAGTATTTTCTCTTTGTCATTGACTTTTGCTAATTTCACTACTATATGCCTTGGGGTTGGTCTTCTTGCATTAATAAAGTTTAGAGATCTATTAGCTTCTGTCATATGAAGTTCCATCTCTCTTCCCAAGTTTGGAAAGTTCTCAGCTATTATTTCTTTGAACAGGCCTTCTGCCCCCTTCTCCTTCTCTTCTCCCTCTGGTATACCTATAATCCTTATGTTGCATCTCCTAATTGAATCAGATAATTCTCGGAGAGTTTCTTCATTTCTTTTTAGTCTTAGTTCTCTCTCTTCCTCTGCCTGCAGCATTTCTATATTCCTATCTTCCAAATTGCTAATTCTGTCCTCCATATTATCGACCCTACTGTTCAGAGTCCAGATTTTTCTTAATCTCCTCCATTGTGTTCTTCATCTCCAGTATTTCTAATTGGTTTTTCTTTATAGTGTCAAGCTCTTTTGTGACATAGCTCCTGAACTCATTGAGTTGTCTATCTGAATTCTCTTTTTACTTGTTGAGTACTTTAATAATGGCAGTTTTGAAATCATCATCATTTAGGTTATAGATTTCATTGTCTTTGTGATTGTTTCCTGGGTGCTTATCATTTTCCTTCTGTTCTGGAGATTTAATATATTTTTTCATACTGCTTCATGGCGTGTATTTGTGCCTCCACATAGAGATAGAGTTTAGTCGCTGCTTCCACTTGTTGCATCTGGTGTCAGGGGGTGGGGCAGCTGTTTAGACTGCACCAACCAGGAACCCTGTCAGCTGTTACTGACTGGACCTGGATCCCTCCTCGTGGTCACAGTGGTCCTCTGGGTGTCCCTTGTCAGTTGTGGGGGCAATCGCAAGAGGGCCTCAGGCTGCTGATGCCTACTATTGCAGCCCACTTAGACGCGCTCCCTCCTTGTGGTCTGCAGTGGTGTTGTGGGCTTTCCCAGCAGCCAGGAGCAGGATCACCTATAATTGCCACTTTGTCCCTAACAGAGCCCACAAGATCACTCTGGTCCACTATAGGCCCCAGCAGAGCTATGGGTATCTTCTGCAGTCTGTCGTCAGCTCACTTAGCTGTGCTAATTTTGCCCCAGGGCCTTCCTGCCTTGCGAATGCCAGTCGGGACCTCTCCACTAGTGCTGTGCAGAGGCTTTCACTGAGGCTGCTGTAGGAACCTGGAGTTCCCCCCGGGCTACGTAGCCGTTTCACCGGAGCTCTACTCTGCCCCACTCCACTCTCATGGGATCTCTGGAGCCCCTTGCCCCGTCTGGGACACAGCCAGAGTCCATGGGCCTGGCAGTGGCTTGTAAGCTGCTGCCTTGTGGGGAATTCTGCTCTAGGGAGCTTCCTGGTGTTCCAAATGCTGGGCAGGGCCTCCCTGCCAATGGCGAGCAGAGGCCCTCCCTGCTGGGGGGTGTGGGACCCTGCGGATTCCCCCTGGGCTTAGGTGTAATCACGGGGGGGCTTGAGCAGGGCTGTTGTCACCTGTTTCCACCGTCACTCCACTGGTGAGTGCACACTCCTGCCCTTGGTGTGTGGCGATGCTATGGGGGAGTCCGCTGGAAGAGAGCCTCCTGCAGGAACTAGGCTGTCTGGGGGTCGGGGGTCGGGGGTCGGAGAGTTTTCACCTATTTCCATCTCCTCCCGGGAGGAAGTCTGTCTGCCTTCCGATGTATAGTGGTACGAGACTCTTAGGCGTCTTGAGATGCTATCTGGATATCCTTTGTTAACCGGTGAATGTCCAATTAGTTGTAGATTCGACAGGGGAGAGACAAAGAAGACCACTCACTCTGCCATCTTGGTCCCGCCTATTAGCACACTCTTATTGCAATTGTCCTCTTAATTGGGTTGGCACCCAGTGTAGCTGGTTGCTAGGCTCAGGGGCATACAGTTGTGATAGGCCTGAGGCCAACAAGGCTGATGTCAGTTCCCTTAGGAGTGCAGCTGAGTAGGGCTAGCCCTTGGCATGGAGGCACTCAGTTGTTTCAGGCTTTGGAAGGTGGGGCTGATACTTTTTATGGCTATTTGTGGAACACAAGTCTTCTGCCGCTGATAAGCCTCACCCCACTCTGGACCACATACACTGTCAGCACAGTTCTGGTCCTTGCACACTTTTCAACCCCCTGGAGCGTATCCCACTGCCACACTGCAGAGGCCCCCACCTCTGCCCCAATGCCCCCCACAGTTCACCAGGTCCTCACACAAGCCCTGCCCCACAGAGGCAGACACCTTTGCCTGCCTGTAGAGGATCAAGGCATTCAGTCAATGCAGGCTGAAAAGTAGCCTGAGGGCTTGCTGTTAAGTGGGGCCAGTCCCTAGGGTGGGTTGCCTGCCCTGGCTGAACTGGATTAAATCTGTGCTCTAGTGGGTGTGGCAGACCCCTGGGCTAACAGCCCAAGGGACACACCTCAATGGCCCCCACCTGTGTCCATATCAGCACGCCTGGACCAGCTCAGAGCAACGGCCCCCACCAATGTCTCAGTCTCCAGAGAGGATCCTCCTCTCACCAAGATTCCCCCAGAGCCCACCAGGTGAGTCTCGGTTCATCAAAGGACAGTCAGCCTTCTCTCTGGTGATTTTAAGTTGCTGCAATGAGTGAGTTTGTGCGTGGGCCCTTTAAGACCCGGATCTTTTCGGCTTTCGGCCGATAGCTTTTCTGGGGTGTCCTTGCTGCAGTTAATAGCCAGCAAAGCCAGACAGTAAGACCCCCTTCTCAGGTGGGCTAAGTCCGAAGGATGGTTATAGCAGTATTGCCCCCACTCCGGACCTCACTCCTCCAGGGAGGGCTGCGTACCTTAGGTTGGCTCCCACCTGGCCAGCTGAGAAGCTCTGCTGTTCCCAAAGGTGGCTTTTCCTCTCTGGCCAGAGTTACTGCCTCTTCTGCTTTCGTCAGGACTGTCCCTTGTTGTAGGGTTTCTTTTTATCCAGTTTTCAGTTTTCAATCCAGGGTGATTCTTCCTAAAATTGTTGTAACTTGGTTGTGTTTGTGGGAGGAGGCGAGTCCAACATCTGCTCACAGCGTCATCTTGACGAGAACTCTTGTTGATTGTCTTTTATTTTGGAAAATGTACCATTATATTTTCCTGGTTCCTAAGAAGTTGAATAATTTTGCTCTATATTTAGACATTGTGAAAATACTACTGTGGATACTAAGGATTCTGTTATATTCCTTTTAAGGACATTGGTATGTTTTTTAAATAGGAAATTAACTTGAATAGACTCAAAATTCAAACTCTGTGTATTGGACAGCAGCTGAAATCTAATTTCAGTGTCTTCATCCATAGTGTGGTTGCTGGCAGTCTACCCCATGCATGTGGTGATTCAGTCATCAACCAGATTTTGGTCAGTTTATACAGAGAATGTGGGCATCTCCTCTCTTGCTCTCTTCCCTTTGAAATTCACTCTGCATTTTTCTGTGGCTGCAATTGTACAGAACACTGTCTTCCAGGTCTTCACACCATAAAGATGAGTTTTCTCTCAATCAAACTTGCAAATGCCCTCCACAGACCTACGTGTAGTCTTCCCTCTGATTAAAATCCATAAGAACAGAAAATTCTCCTATGCTGTTAGTCTTCTCTTTTATGCAGCAGCTGATCTTTAAAATCTACCTGTTTTGTTCATGCTCCAGAGCATTTGAGTAGGGTTTTTTTTACCTGCTTTTTCTCCCCAAATCCCCCCAGTATATAGTTGCATATTTTACTTGTGGGTCCTTCTAGCTGTATTGAGTAAGTTTTTGTTTTGTTTTGTTTTATTGTTTTGGTATTTTTTACAGAGTTTAAAATTGATTTCTATAGGAGATTCAGCCCACTAGGAGCTTGCTTATATATATATTGTATGGAGAACTTCTACTGTCTTTTTAAAAATCATGTTGCAGCTATTTCTCTATTAAGTGTCTAGGCTTGGCTTTCCTTGTTTTTTATCCTGATTGATATTCATTGACCTTTATGTATTTCTAAATTTAAATTATTATTATCAGGTATATTTGATGTCCATAAAATTCATATTTTATCAATCAAGTAGCTTGCATGTGCATCATGTTTTTCTTTCTAAAAATTCTCAAGGACTCAACTTAGACCAATGTAGTCTCAAAAATATATGGTTTTATTAAGGAATATTGCAATGATTAATATCATGAGTAATGATTTATTTAAAATTTAAAACCTAGGGATAAAATAACACAGTGAGATAACTATGGCAAATATCACCACTGTTCTTTTAGAGATGAAAAACTGGAATTGAAAAGGCTAAATCATTGTTTCAAGATCACAGAGCTAGGAAAAGTGGAGGCAATCCTTCAACTCAAACAAGGCTTACTTATTCTGCTCCTTTCTTTCACAGCACTTCCAGATTCAAAACCATTTCTAAATCTTTTTTAATAACTTCTAATTGGTAGACTAAATCCTACTGGTTTATATATATATATATATATATATATATATGTATATATATATATATCAATATATATACCAAGCAGATTTAATGCCAAAAATCATGGTTTTATTAAAAATATCACTACATTGTTATGGAGAAGCCCATATCTCCTCCTTATTGTACCTACAGCTTTAAATCACTCTACAGGCAAGATTCACCAGATCTGAGTTTTAAATGTTACACAACAGCTGTCCTCAAATTTGTTGTGGATTAGAAAACAAACTTTTTTTTTTTTTTTTAAAGATTTTATTTTTTCCTTTTTCTCCCCAAAGCCCCCCGGTACATAGTTGTGTATTCTTCATTGTGGGTTCCTCTAGTTGTGGCATGTGGGACGCTGCCTCAGCGTGGTCTGACGAGCAGTGCCATGTCCGCGCCCAGGATTCAAACCGATGAAACACTGGGCCGCCCGCAGCGGAGCGCGCGAACTTAACCACTCGGCCACGGGGCCAGCCCCTAGAAAACAAACTTTGAGGAGGACAGAGGTCAATGTGATCAGATGTTTATATAGACTCGCATTATTTTATCTATCACTAAAAAGAAAAAGTAGAATTCTGCTTCTGGGAAGATAGAATAGATGTGTTCTTCCTTATTGCTTCCACTATGCACAACTAAAAACCCTAGACGCTATATATAAAACAAACATAAGAAGACTACAAAAGATGGCAAGAAGGAGGCAGAACAGTTAATGACCTTGAAACCTTAGAAATTGCATGGAGATGAGTTCCTTGGGTTTTCTTTTTGCCTCGTACATCCTAGATTTGGAGCTAAAGAAGCTGGTTACCCAGAAAAGCTAACAGGCATAGACAAAAATAAGGACCAAACAAAACCTGAGGCTCTCTCATCAAAGGAACAGGACCAGCGTAATAGATGTAAAACTTTTAGATTGTAATCACTCTATTTCAGACAAACACCACAGAAAAAACTGGTCCTGCCTCCACTCACTATAGGTAAGGTTGAGTGGGGAACTTAGACTTCCAGCTTCACAAGGCTGTAATGAAGCACAAGTTAAGGTGGTGTCAGAGAAGGCAGAGTAAAGAGATGAGACTTTCATGCCCAGTGGCCAACAACAAGATACTCCTCTCCCCCAGTGTCAGTGAAGAATGTGTAGCAAGCCTGCAATTTCATCCCCCTCAACAGTAACAAGGTGCTCCTTCCTACACTGAGAAAATGGCAGAGGATGCTTAGAGGAAAGACAGAAATTTTACTAATGCCCTGCAGTAACATGGTCATCCCCATTGCAGTGCCAGTGGAAACCACATGAGTAGCCAGCATTCCCATTCCTGTTTAGGAGTAAGGAAAGTCTCCCTACATCTTGGAGTGTCAATGGAGACCTAGTGAGGAACTTGCACTTGTCTCTACCTGGTAGTAGTGAGATGTCATTACCTTTCCTCTGCCAGAAGATAATCAGAAAAAAAGAGCTAAAACATAAAAATTAAATAAGATCCAGAATCTCATAATACAAAAATCCAGTTTTCAATAAAATTTATTCAACATACCAAGAACCAAGAAGACTCCAAGCTGAGTGAGAAACGACGATCCACAACCGCCAACACCAAAATAATAGAAATGATAGAGTTACCCGACAAAGATTTTAAAGCAGCCAGGACAAAAATGCTTCAATAAGCAATCATAAACATTTTTTAAACAAATGCAAAAGTAAAAAGTCTCATCAAGTAAATAGAAGATACAGAGAAGAACCAAATGGAGAGTTTTGAATTGAAAAGTATAACAATGTTGTGAGACATAGATAGTTACTTAGAAATAGTCTGAGCTCTTAGGGTATTATCTAATCTTTGATAGGTGAGTCCAGAGAGGCACTTAGTTTAAGATTATTTTTTTCCCCATTACTAAGGCAAGATCTTTTTAGTGCCCTAACTGATACTCCCTGAATTATGAGTTTTTCTACTCAGGGCTGTTGGAAAGAGGCACTACTTTTGACACATGAGCTCCCAGCAGTATTACCACATAATCATGTCTGATAGTTCTTTTCTCAGCCTTGGATAGTTTTCTCACATACATTTGATGATGAGTATTCAACTAAATGTCTAAATGGAACCCTCCACAGACCTTTGGAGTTCTCTCTCTTGCAGCTCTCTTCTCTCTGATGCTTAGTTCTGTGAATTCTTACCGTCTTGTCTTCCCTAGAATTCCATCCCAACTTCTTCAAACCAGAAAGACTGACAGAGTTTGCATGGTTGCTTCCTCCCTGGATCATGACTCAGAAACATTCTCCAGGAAATAATATGGTAATCATATGGCTCACCTCATTTGCTTTTCATCATTTAGGGATCATTCTCCTGCTGTCCAATTTCTTGAGTGCCATTATTTTATTTGTTTTGTCCCATATTTCACCTGTGTTATGAGGAAAAGTAAATCCATTTCCTGTAACTCCATTTTCACTGGAAGTTGAGACTCTTCTTTGATTTTAATCCATTGTGTATTTATATATTTCTAAACTGCTTTCTTGTAGACAGCCTATGGTTGTGTCTTAATTTACCTGCTATCTAACAATCTGTGCTTTTCATTGTAATATTCATAAAATTAATATTTAATGTAATAATCTATAAGTTTGGGTTATACTCTACTATCTTACTATTTACTTTCTATTTGTCCCATCTGCTCTTTGTAGAGTTTTCCTCCCTCTTTTCTGGTCTTCTAATGGATTTTTTTAAATGATTTTACTTTATATTCACTATTGGTTAATTATTTATATCCTTTATAATTTTAGGGGTATTTCTAGGTTTTGTAATATATTTAGCTTATCAAAATCTATTTTAAAATGATATTATACCACTCCACTTATAGTGAAAGAATCTGACCGTGGTACATTTTTATATCCCCTTCACGCTTTTGTGCTATTGTTGTAATATGTATCTGATCCACATGTGTTATAAACCTCTTGATACATTGTTTTTGAATTTGTTCAGTCATTTTTAAGAAGTATAAAACATTAGTAAAAACATATCCATATAATTTCCATTATCAGCACTCTTCATTCATTCATGTAGATTTAAATTAACATATGGTATCATTTTCCTTCTGCCTGAAGTATTTCCTTTCAAACTTCTTGTAGTGTCATTTTGCTGGCAATTAGTTCTTTCAGCTGCTGTTTGTCTTAAGAAAGTCCTTATGTCACACTCAATATTGAAAAATATTTCCTCTAGTTAAAGAATCCTAGATTAACTTTTTTCTTTCAATAGTTAAAGATGATCTTTCTTTTGTCTTCTGGTTTATACACTTTCTAACAGGCATTGTGCAGTCATTCTCAGCTTTGATCTTGTCTTCAGTACGCCCTGCTTGGTAATTTTTGCTGTTTTTAAAAATTTCTCCTTATCTTTGGTATTTAGGAATTTGATTTTTGTGTACTTTGATGTGGTTTTCTTTTATATTTATCCTGCTTGGTTTTGTTGAGCTTGTAGGATCTGTGGGCTTAAAATCTTCATCAAATTTGGAAATTATTTGTTTATAATTTCTTCAAATATATTTTTCTATCTTCCTCACATTCCTCTTCTGGGACTTTGATTGCATGTGTGCTACTCTGAAATACTGTTTCACAGTTCACAGATGCTCTATTTATGTTTTTTTCAGTCTTTTGTCTCTCTATATTTGACTTTAGATAGTTTATATTTCTTTAAACAATCTTTTCTTCTGTAGTCTCTATTCTGTCTTTTTGAATGCCAGTATACTTGTAATTTGGGATATTTTATTTTTAATCTCTAAAAATTCTATTTTTGTCTTTTATATTTCTTCCATTTCTCTCTTCATCAATCATGTTTTTCTTCTAGCTTCTTAAAGCTTTTAAGCATATAATATCCTTGTCTTCTATTCCATCATCTCTTGTCATTTTTGTGTTAATTCTAACTAAATGGTGTTTTTCTTTGTTGTGGATTTCATTTTTCTTCTACTTGCTTGTTTTTTTTTTTTAATTTTATTTTAGGCTGGACTTTCAGACAAATTCTCAGTCACTAGATTTTGGTAGAGTCCTGTAAACGGTGTTTGATTTTGTTCTTATGTTCAGATAAGTTTCTTGGAATTAGTTTAATCATTTCTAAGATTGTGTTTCTAATTTGTTAGCACAGGGCGAGAGTAGTCAAGAGGTAAGTTAGTCTTACTACTAAGTTGATATATTCCTGAAGATTCTGGCTATATATTTATTTGGTCTTTCCACTCTGACTTGTATAAACATAAACTATTCCCAGCTCTCTGTGACCTTCAATAATTGTTCTGTCTACTACTGATTGAACTCTGGAAATGTTTAAGCATATGGCTTCCTGTTCTATCTGAAAGTTACTGTGTGCCTGGCTTCATGGACTAGTACCCTACACTTGCATAGATTGACGTTAATTAAAATAATCAAAGAAACTCCTCTGAAAATGTCTTGAACTCTTTTCCTGATAGTCTTGTTCTCTCTGGCACTCTGCCCCCAAAATTCTGACTGTTCAAAATGTTCTATGTGAATCTCCGTCTTCTCACCTCAGACACAAGATCAACCTTGCTGTGGAAATCCCGTCCCTGCTTTGCAGTCTGAGGGGGTGTCTCTGCACCATACTCAAAGTTGGAAAGTGTGAGATCATAGAGCTCATCTTGTTTGATTCATAGCACTCATCTTGTTTGACCTCTCAGGGATCACAGCCCTTTTCTACCTTTTTTCCAATTTGTGAAAATAATTTTCTCATGTCATTTTGTTTAACTTTATTGCTATTTATGGAAATTGATGCTGGCTTTGTCTGAACCACAAATCTCCAGCAGACTAGGCAAAGCTTCTTTGCATTGTGACTAGTTTCCAAAAGCAATAAGCAAGACAGGGAAAACTCCAATGGACAAGCATTCTTTAAGCCTCTTGGGTCATTTTTGCTACTATCCCATTGGCCTAAGTAAGTCATACGGTGAAGCTCAGAGTTAATGAATGAAGGGATTAAACAAGGGAATGGATAAAGAGAGCGGTGATTTATTAGGGGCCATTACTGTAATGATCAATCACACAAAATTTATCAGCAATTACAATAGCTGAATAACAAGTACCAGGGGCTATATTGATTTACTTCAGCAAAGAGATCACATCTGGAATGACAGCTGCAGTGGAAGACACCACCTGGTATATATACACTAATCCACTATCTTCTTCCAAGACCCATCTCTCTTTTGCATTCACTGAAAAGGTAAGTTAAATAAGGTTTTAATGAGAATTCCCATCCATGCATTTTCAAATTTTTGAGGGTGACAATAATCTCTGCAACACCACAAGGGGTATAGTTTTGCAATTGGCTTATCATTTTTACAAAAAATCGAGCTTCAAATCCTTTCAATATTTATTCCTACTACAACAACTCTCACTCCAAGTAACAGAGAACAATGTAGAGATTCTCTCATTTGCTGAGTGTAATTATTCTAACCATATACAAAGAAACTGGGAAAATAAAAATGGGATGATTCTGTGGACCCTCTGGCTCCGTTATACTACAGGCTTGGGTAAAAACCTACGTATCACCTAAACTCAATGAGTATCCATTCCCAGCAGTAAGCAGAATACAGTGGCAGACTGGGTTCAAAGCATCATCATTAGTTTTAGATTAGAGGTTGTTTGTCATAACCCATGGGCTACCTGATAGATGACCCTTTAGAGATGACTAGAAGAAAGATGGGGCACACATTTGTGATTTTATCATATGGCTCTTCTTCAAGCTTCATGGACTACTCTTCATTTCAGGAACTATGAGTCCACAAACAGTCTCAGATATTGGAACAGAAAGACCATGACAACTTTTGTTACAATGGCTCATGAGAGGCCTAGTTTCAACAGAACCAGATCTTTTTCATTGAGGTAAAGTATACACAACAAAATTTTACCACTTTGTCCATTTTTAAGTGTACCACTCAATGGTATTACGTACATTCACATCATTGTGCCACCATCACTACTAGAACTATCTATCTCCAGAACTTTTTTCATCTTTCCAAACTGTAACTCCATACCCTTAGACACTCCCCACAGCCCCTGTCAGCCACCAGTCTCTTTCCTTTCTCTATAAATTTGACTACTCTGGGTAACTCATATAAGCAAAGGCTTATCATCTTCTCAGGCATTTTTTGGGTATGACTCTTCCCTGGGTCTGTGCATGTGCTTTTTTTTTTCTTGATTCCCCATATGCATGGCTGCTTTTAAATGACTTAATTTCCCTAAGACTCTTACCCTTGTTTTTTCTCGGGGCCTTAGCTGTTGGATTCCTCAACAGTAATCTCTTGCCCCAGACATTTGCAGGTCTGTATTCCCCTAGCAGTGTCAGCTGCCCCCCCCCCCCCCACACAGCTTCCTCTAGCCTGACATCTGAGCTGTGCCACTTTGACCATCCGAACTCTGAGTTAGGTGACATAGAGTCCAATCACAGGGGCAACAACCAGACAGGTAATCATGTTGCAAATTTCATCTGCTTTACTCTCTCTGGTTTCTGGAAGGGAGCTGGGGACTCTACTGCTGTTTCCCCCAAACCCAAATTCTGCCATACTGGGGAAAAGCTGGGATAGAGATGAATAAAACACCACGAAATTTCCTACCATTTTGAAGGAGGCTTTTTCTTCATTGGGCATACTCTTGGTTGCTGTAGATCTTTGACTGATTTGTAGCCAGTCTCAAGCCGTTTATTTAATGATTCATGCAGGAAGGAGGGCTTGGAACTTCCTAGCCTGCCATCTTGCTGATGTCACTGTTGAAAGACTTAGGTTTTAAATTGTCTCAATTACTTCTCCAAACTGCTGCTTATTATTGTAAACCATGGCATCTTTGCCCAAATAGTTAATACTGCTGCCATGTGCCTCAGCATCACTTCATTCAGCATCTTCCACTTTCACCAATAGACTACAAAGAACAGCCATTACAGTTAGCTTGAAGCATGCTTTGGTCTCCTGTCACCAACGTGTTTCTTAATACCTTGATGGAGGAAATGTCTTCAATCTCCTTTGGGAAAATATTTAAAGGATGATTAAAGATACAATGTAATAAATCTGCTCAACATTGTCTTCTTTGGATTTCTTTACATTATATCAATCGTTTTATGGCATCACAACTTAATTTTGTGTCACCCATGGTAGGATTTAAGTTTTAGTCAGCTGCTTCAGCTAGCACATTGTATCCAGAATATCTAGACTGTCACACAGACCTGTAAGTTTAGCTTGAATTATTATAAATTATGTTCATCATTCTCTGCTGTGACGCTATTGGAATCTGTCCCACAGATTTATCACAGTTCTTGCCTAGGTAAACTTGTGAAAACATTTCGTTCATTTTGACTTTGTAATTGGTCCTTAAAAATGCCTTTTGGATTTTATATGAGAGAAAATTAAACATGTTTTATTAATTCAGTTATGTTGGTTATCTGTCACTCTTAGTTGAACCTAATACAATTTACAAGAAAATTTCTGTATAAAACACACTGAAACTATTTGTATCAATTTCTCAAGTTATTACATTAAACTTTGAAAAACAATTTGTGACTTTTAAACATGGTTAAAAAATAAACTAAGGGGCTGGCACAGTGGCACAGCAGTTAAGTTTGCACGTTCTGCTTTGGTGGCCCAGGGTTCACTGGTTCGGATCCTGGGTGAGAACATGGCACCGCTTGTCGAGCCATGATGTGGTAGGTGTCCCACATATAAAGGAGAGGAAGGTGGGCATGAATGTTAGCTAAAAGCCAGTCTTCCTCAGCAAAAAGAGGAGGATTGGCAGCAGATGTTAGCTCAGGGCTAATTTTCCCCAAATAAATAAATAAATAAATAAAATAAACTACCCTAAAATGTGAATCTCATATTTAATATGATAGATTGTTTTGAATTCTTTAAAAAGTAAAGTGTCGGCAAAAATTGCAGTAAATATTATGAATTTGTCACTACTCTTTGACTTAAACCTATTCTGAAACTCAACACCATGCAATTAATTCATTATGCCTATTATTTTCAATCCTGTTGTTAATATATTCTTAAATTAATAGCCATAAATATTTTGATACCCTCTTAGAGTTTCATAATATTATTTGAATTCTGTTGTAGGAAAATAAAAGATAACTCTCAGGCTACCCTGGGTTACTGGAGTTCAATTGTCATCTAACCAATTATTCATTAGGGACAGGGACTCCAAGATGAAGGAAAACTATAGCTACTGTAAAATCCTAGCTCTGTACACCTTTACATTAACATTCTAACTGTAGATACATTATTATCCTTCCTATATGCACACAGACACACACACGCACCTCTTCATGTACACTTCTAGTTAGAATCTGTGTAGGTGTGTGTGCACCTATATTGGAGAATACATTTGGTAAACACCTTTTGTCATTTAGGCTGCATTTAAATGCTTTGGAAGAAGTTAAATTTCTCTTTGCATTGTAAGTTTTTATTCCTCTTGCCCCCTACCCAAGTTTTTGGTAAACACTTGCAGGCAGAGTCTATATTTTATTTCCCTTTCATTGTTTAAATGTCAAACACAGGATCTCGCTTTAAATAGACACTCAATAACATTTTATGGGAAAATTATAAAGAGTGCCATCATTTTGGTTTTTAATGATGATATATCAAATTCTTAGACCTGTGATCATTTCCTCTGTGTTCGAAAAGACTTTGTATTTATAACACTAGTATCTCTTTTACAACATATCTTCCTATAATTTGTCTTGTCTGAGCATTGAATTATGAACAGTGAGGACAAAATTAGCCATTTAGTGTCTATTCTGTAGACTGCTCTCTTCCTATATGACACCAAGTGTAGGTTAATCTCTCCTTCCTTATACACTTGGGTAGAAAAAATTTATATAACATGTGGTCAGCATATGGTGGAATACCTTCAATGTGTAGAGTATGTATATTTATCTAATGTAGAGTATGTATGTTTATTTAATAAGAATTTTCACTATTTGCAAACGTAGATTATTAGAAAACGTATCCTGTTGCTCATAAAAATGTTGACTCGCTGTATCTTCCAAACAAAGGTTTTAAGTAGAATCTTTCATGACATGAAGAAAATTCAAGTTCTTCTTCCAATAACATATGGTAGGTATCTCAAACTCTTTAAATATATGCCCATTTTCAATGACCAAGATCAACAAAAAATCTTTGAAATCATTTTATTAATATCTTAAATTTCACAATAAGTAACATGACTAAAAAATCATCAGTTTGAAAATACTTCTTCCACTTTTTCCAGATTTTAAAAACACTTTAAGAGGAATGTGTGCTTTATCCTCCACCCTTTGAATCTCTGCCTTAAAATGTTTGAAGGTCGCTGTCATATCTCTGGAAATCTTTTCTTCTCCAGGATAATATCTACTGTTCTTTCAATCATTCTTAAATATTGTAAGTATGATTTTTGTGTTAGGATTTGAACGTACGCTGTAAACAGCTTCTTTTCCTTATTTTGAGACTAAAGAAACTAAGAAGATACAGTTTGTATTCAAATTTACTCTGAAATCAACCACAAACTTGGTTTGGTCAAACTTGGTAATGGTCAAATATTACCATTTAAAGCCTGAATACTATGCAAGTATTGGGCTGTTCTACAAGTAATAACAATTCAAGCTGTGTGAATAAATGCAATATTTTTTAGAGAACGTGTAGAATGAGAAAAGAAAGCTGAGAACTGAGCCTTAAAGACTTGATAAAGAAGCCTGAAAGGGAACTCTGAAGGACAAGGTGAAATGGGAGCGCATCGTGTAAACAGAGTGGGAAGTTGTGTGTCAGACAGGAGGGTGTGTTTGGCCAAGTTTAACATTGTGATATAGACCCAGATAGACTTCCCATTTGAAGACTGTTTCTTAAGTCAAAACATTTTTCAAAATCATAGCTATGCATCTTTAGATGTACTCCAAAAGTTGGCATTTGTTGCCAAATTACCAATAAGTTAAACACCAAAAAAAAAGAAATAAAGGAAATAAAATCTGTGTCCATCTCTTTTTATCCCTAGCATTGCTATTCTCCCATCCACCCAGACTCAGACAGTATCCATTTACGTTTTACTGTCAGTTTTTGTTCTCTGACCAAAGCTTGTGCCCTTACTTCCATTTTAAAATATTCTAACAGATGGAGACCTTTCTATATTCCTTTCTTAATAGAAAAATAATATTCATATTTCTCTACTAATTATTCATGAACTATGAGCATTTCAATGATTTGTTAGAAAGCAAAGAAATAGGAACATTGTAAATAAGTCTTTAACAAGAAACACTTTCTTACTTCATTTATAGAATATGTATTGAATATGTTTAAATGTTTATAATTTTTAGACCACAATATACATAAACTTTTGCAACTGCAATTCTAGTGAAGAACTCTTCGCTCAATATTAAAGAGAAAAATCAAAACAGGATTCTTGATTTTCCCATAGTTAGTAAGTTCATTAAAATTTTATCTTTGGGTTCTTTAATTATTATTAATAATAATAATAACATACCATGGATTTGTCTAGCTGAACAGCTTTTAAAGACAAATTACTTACATTGACATTTAGAAACAGCTTCAAAAGCAACCATGGAGATCATTAAGTTCAGCCACTTCATTTTCCAGATAAGAAAAATGAGAATCTGGAAGATACAGTGCCCTGTGCCCACAGGTAACCAAGTCTTAAACCAGGCCTGGACATTAATCCTTGGACTCCAAATTTTGTTATTTTTTTCACTGCAACAGTAGCACTAATATTATAAACAAATTTGTGACTCTTTTTGTTACTAGAAAAATGTTCATTTGATGACTCAGCAAAACCCTAATTCTCTCCTCTTCCCTCCCCATTTTAGAGATGGACAAGTTGAGGTTTACAGAGAGAGGCTAACAATTCAGGGAACATGTAACAATAAAATAGAAATAAAAATGCATAAGGATTGCTTTCATTTTCTCGAGGATTTTTCATCGACAAAATGGTTTAAATTATAGATGAGCAAATTCAAAAGAAAGGAAGAATTTAAATGATGCACTTGTTCTTTTTTTCACCTGCTAACAGGTGCTAAAATCTGTTTGAATTCTCTGAATGGAGGTTTCTGGAGCCAAAGTCTTTTACCATAAAACCCAAGATCAAAAAGACTATGAAATATTGAGGCTGATTTAGTTTTCAAATGCAAAGCAGCAGCTGGATTAAAGCACAAGGCCAGTGGAAAAAGCTGGAGAGAAACAACTGACATCTTCTGTCATCGGCTGCGCTCCCAGACAATGAGCAGACTGATTGGATCATGGAAATGGGGGAAGTCATTATGTTCTTGTTCTAGGAAGTTTCATCTCAGGAAACTGATGTGTGGCAAGCTGCAGCAGGTCATTCTTTTACTCAGCAAAGAAAAAAGAGGTGATTGATACTGGGAGGACATAGGTAGAAAAAGAAGCATTTTGCCAAGATTATATTTACTCCTTAAATAACACCATTTACAAAAGTTTTTAGTTGACGAAAAGTTTTCTACAATACATATGTGTATATATATATGTATATATGTATAGATATACATAAATATATATATTTATATATATGAATGTATATGCATATATTTACATAAATATGAGTGTGTGTATTTATTTATAGGAAAGAAGAAAGGAAGCAAAGAAGGAAGGAATGTAGGAAATTCAGACAAAGACAGTCATTCCTATATTATCCTGACAATCTCACTAATGTTATTTTTTAATATGTATTTTACTTTATAGATGAATGAAAATTCAAAAGAAGACCTAGTTTACATGTTCATAAACACGTATAAAGTTATGGGAAGCAGCAAATAGAACGCTGTATGAGCTGACTCTGAAAACGTAAAACACCAGGTAATTCAAACAAAGAATGCTTTAAAAATATGGAGATTGATACACTCTCAACTTTGATGAAAGTCCAACATAAGAAAAATCTGTTAAAGGATAATTTCATTGTGTGGCAAAACAGTTGATAAATGCATCCTCTGTTATGCAATTTGATGTCCCTTATCTAGTGATAATCATTGTATTGATTGCTAAGAGGATTCTTTTTTCTCTCAAAACAGGAAAAACCCAACCAGCTATGGAATGTATTAGAGAACAAGCTACATGTTGCTAGTTGAAAAATAAAAAAGAAAAGAATTTTCAGCTGCTCCAGGTAATTGCAGACTTAGATGTTGTTCTTGTTTTCTCCGGTCTTGGCTCTTCTCATTTAAAATGAGAAGACAGGGTCAGGCCCAGTGGCACAGCGGTTAAGTTCTCACCTTCTGATTCTTGGAGTCCCAGGGTTCACCGGTTCGGATCCCGGGTGCAGACATGGCATCGCTTGGCCAAAGCCATGCTGTGGTAGGCATCCCATGTATAAAGTAGAGGAAGATGGGCATGGATGTTAGCTTGGGGCCAGCATTCCTCAGGAAAAAGAGGAGGGTTGGCAGTAGTTAGCTCAGGGCTAATCTTCCTCAAAAAAAAAAAAAAAAATGAGAGGACAAAAGTATGGCCAGTGCTGGGGCTGGCCTAGTGGCATAGCAGTTAAATTCACTTGCTCTGCTTCGGCAGCCCAGAGTTCACCGGTTCAGATCCCAGGCACAGACCTATGCACTGGTTATCAAGTCATGCTGTGACAGGTGTCCCACATAAAAAAAAAAAAAAAAAAAAAAACAGAGGAAGATGGGCACAGATGTTAGCTCAGGGCCAATCTTCCTCAGCATAAAGAGGAAGATTGGTGGCAGATGTTAGCTCAGGGCTAATGTTTGTCAAAAAAGAAAAAAAAAAAGCATGGAGTATTAACTCTAAGGAAGTAGCATAAGTTTAGTAGTATAAGTTTAATATATGAGAAATATTATGATAGGCTTATAGAGCAAGGAGGAAGAAGACTGGCCTCAGAGAACAGCTAACATCTTAAGGGGTATATATGAGAGTAGGGTAAGTATTAATTATTATTATTGGCATTGATTAAAAATATGGAGTCTAGGGGCTGGCCTGGTGGCATAGTGGTTAAGTTCACACGCTCAGCTTTGATGGCCCTGGGTTTGCAGGTTCAAATGCCAGGTGTGGACCTAGCGCCACTTGTCAAGCCATGCTGTGGCGGCATCCCACATAAAACAGAGGAAGATGGGCACAGATGTTAGCTCAGCAAGTCTTCCTCAAGCAAAAAGAGGAAGATTGGTGGCAGGTGTTAGCTCAGGGCTGATCTTCCTCAAAAAAAAAAAAAAAGAAAGAAATGAGTTAGAAAACATCACTAATGGAGACAGAGAAATTAAAAAAAAACCATAAGGGGCTATTATGAACAATTGTATGCCAATAAATTGGACAATCTAGAAATGAATAAATGCCTAGAAACATATAACTCTCCAAGACTGAATCATGAAGAAATAGAAACCCTGAACTGACCAATAACAAAAAAGATGATTGAATAAGTAATCAAACACTTCCCAACAAAGAAAAATCTGGGAGCAGATGGCTTCACAAGTGAATTCTACTAAATATACAAAGAAGAATTAATGCCAACTTCTTAAACTCTTCTAACGAGAGAAGAAGAGGGAACCCTTCCAAACTCATTTCATGAGGCCATCACCACCCTGACACGAAAGCCAGACAAAAATATCTCCAGAAAAACAAGACGCAGGCCAATATCCCTGATGAATATAAATGAAAAAATCTTCAATGAAATATTAGCAAAACAAATTCAATAGCACATTAAAAGGATTATGCACCATGACCAAGTGGAATTTATCTCTTGGACGCAAAGACGGTTCAACATATACTAATCAATCAATGTGATACACCTTATTAACATAATGAAAGGATAAAACTCAGAGGATTGTCTCTAAAGATACAGAAAAAATGTCTGACAATATTCAACACCCTTTCATAATACAAACTCTCAACAAATTAGGTATAGGAGGAACTTACCACTATACAATAAAGACCATATATAAAAAGCCTACACCTAACATAATACCCAAGGGGGAAAAACTGAAAGCTTTTCATCTAAGATCTGGAATAACTCAAAGAGGCCCACTTTATAGCTTAATATGTTCTAGAAGTCCTAGCTAGTGAAATTAGGTAAGAAAAAGACATAAAAGTTGTCCAAACTAGAAATGAAGAAGTAAAATTACCTATTTACATATGATATGATCTCATATGTAGAAAATCCTAACGATTCCACAAAAAAACTGTTAAAACTAAAACACAAGTTCAGTAAAATTGTAGGATACAAAGTCAACGTACAAAAATCAGTTGCATCTCTATATACCATCAATGAACTATTTGAAAAGGAATTTAAGAAAACAATCCCATTTACAACTGGTTCAAAAGGAATAAAATATTTAGGAATAAACCAAGGAGGTGAAAGATGTGTACATTGAAATATATAAAATAGTGACAAAAGAAAGCAGACACAAATAAATGGAAAGACATTCCATGTTCATGGTTTGGAAAAAATAATATCGTTAAAATGTTCTTACTACCCAAAGGGATCACTTTGACCACTACAGATTCAATGCAATCCCTATCAAAATTTCACTGGAATTTTTTTACAAAAATAGAACAAACAACCGTAAAATTCATATGGAACCTCAAAGGCCCCAAATAGCCAAAGCAATCTTGAGAAAAAAGAACAAAGCTGGAGGCATCACACTTCCTGATTTCACAATATATTACAAAGCTACAGCAATCAAAGTAGTATAGTACTGGAATGAAAACACTCTATATAGACTAATAGAACAGAATAGAGAGCCCAGAAATAAACCTACACATATGGTCAACCAATCTTTGACAAGGGTGCTAAGAATCCATAATGGGGAAAGTATACTCTCTGCAGTAAATTGTATTAAGAAAACTGGATACACACGTGCAGAAGGGTGAAATTGGACCGTTATCTTACATCATACATAAAAATCAACCCAAAAGGGTTGAAACACTTAAACATAAGACCTGAAACCATAAAACTCCTAGACATTGATCTTTCCAATGATTTCTTAGATATGACAACAAAAGCATAGTCAACGAAGCGAAAATAGACAAGTGGGACTCCATCAAACTAAAAACTTCTGAATAGCAAAGGAAACAATCAAGACAATGAAAAGGCAGTCTATGAAATGTCAGAAAATATTTGCAAACCATATCTGATGAAAGGTTAGTATCCATAATATATAAGGAACTCCTACAGCTCAATAGCAAAGAAACAAATAACCTGATTATAAAAAATGGACAAAAGACTGAATAGACACTTCTCCAAAGACATACAATGGCTAAGAGGTATATGAAAACATGCTCAACATCACTAACCACCAGGGAAATGCAATTCAAAACCACAATGAACTATCACTTTACACCAGTTAGGCTGGCTCTTATCAAAAACACAAACAATAACAAGTTTTGGCAAGGATGTGGAGAAAAGGAGACCATTGTACACTGCTGGTGGGAACGTAAACTGGTGCAGCCACTATGGAAAACAGTATGGAGGTTCCCCTGAAAGTTAAAAATAGAACTACCATATGATCCAGCAATCCCACTTTGGGGTATATATCCATAGGAAGCTAATTAAAGCAGAATGTCAAAGAGATATCTGCACTCCCATGCTCATTGTAGCATTATTCACAATGGCCAAGAGAAGGAAGCAACTTAAATGTCTCTCTTCAGATAAATGGATTAAAGAAAAAGTAGTACATATATTCAGTGAAACATTATTGAGTCTTTAAAAAGAAGGAAATCCTACCATTTGTGACAACATAAGCGAACCTGGGAGATATTATGTCAAGTGAAATAAGCCAGACACAGAAGGACAAATATTATGTGATATCACTTCCATGAGGAATCTAAACTAGTCAAACTCACAGTAGCAGAGAGTAGAATGCTGGTTGCCAGGGACTGGCGGAAAGGGGAATGAGGAGGTACTAGTCAAAGGGTACACAATTTCAGTTATAAAAGCTGACAGTCCTACAGATTTACTGTGCAGCACAGAGCCTATAGTTAACAATACTGTATCGTATACGTAAAAATTTGCTAAGAGGGTAGATGTTATGTTAATTGTTCTTATCACACACACAACAATACTAACAAATAAAGAGGGTGGGAGGAAACTTTTGGAGGTGATAGATCTCTTTATAGCATAGATTTTGATGATAGTTTCAGGACGTATACTTATCTCCAAGCTCATCAAGTCGTAGACATTAAACTAATACAGCTTTTTGTATGTCAATCATACCTCAATAAATGATTTAAAAAACAAAGAAATATTATGTGAGCCACAATTGTGAGCCACCTATATAATTTTAATGTTTTTATTAGCCACGTTAAAAAAGTAAAACGAAACAGGTAAAAACAAATGCAGTAATATATTTTATTTAAATAAATATATCCATAATATTATCATTTTAACCTCTGATAAATATAAAAGTTGTGAAGATATTTGACATGCTCTTATACGAGGCATTCAGAATTTGGTATATATTTTACACTAACAGCACGTTCTAGTAGGGGGCAGCCACATTTTTCTGTGCTCAATAGCCTCGTGTGGGTAATGGTTACAGTTTGGGGTAGCACGGTTCTGACCACTGATGATAAAGCACAAAAAGAAATAGAGACAGTCCCGGTCTTCAAAGAGGATGACACAGAAAATAAATACACATGAAGAAACTGAAACCGGATAACATGGTGCCCAGTAACCAGAAGAGCAGACATAGCTGTTTCTTTGGCTTTGACGAGGAATCTCTGACAAGGTGACCAGCACTTATATTGAGAATTGAATAATGAAAAAGTGCCTATATAAAAAATTTCTGGGATGAAAAGACGCAATCAAATATATATGTAGTGCAATGCTCCTGAGGGGGGAAAAAAGGCATTTACTACTTTGAAAAACAAGGGGAAAAAGAAAGATCAGCGTGGTTGATATGTGCTGGATGAAATGGATGAGGGGAGGAAAAATAGTAAAGGCCAGTTCAATAGGGCCTTAGCACTTGAGGTGAGATGTTTGGCTTTTATTCTCTTTGCCGTGAGAGTCATCAGAGGGACATAGGCTGAGGGATGTAATTTAGGAAAGAAGCACTGGCTGCCTAATAATGAATGGGCTACAGCGTGGGGAGTGGGAAAGTAGAAGTGGAGGGCTTACACAACAGAAATTTATTTTCCCACTATTCTGGAGGCTAGAAGTCTAACATCAAGGTGTTGGCAACTTGGTTTCTTCTGAGGGCTTCTTTCCTTGGTCCATAGAAGGCCGTCTTCTTATGGTGTCTTCACATGGTCTTCCCTCTGTGTCTCTGCCCTAATGTCCTCTTCTTGTAAGGACAACGGTCATAGTTGGTTAGAGACCACCCATACGACCTCATTTTATTCAAATACTTCTCTAAAAGGCCTGTCTCCAAATACAGTCACATTCTTAGGTACTGGAGTTAGGGTTTCAACACATGGATTTGGAGGGGGCTCGCAATTCAGCCCATAACAAGTATCAGTAAATATTTCAAAGGTGTCCTGTGGATCACAATTTGGCAGATATGGTATTCTGATAAGAAGAGATGTGATCCTGCTTTTCCAATCACATGGGCTCATTAACTGTCTCCCAAATATACTTTCTGATTAGTCACATATACCCCTTCTCATTCCTATCAACTTATCAAAATTCTGCCTATGTGTCAAGGCCTGACATGTCATATATCCTCTTCTTGGCGAAATTTGTTTTGAGATGTAAAATGGAACAGAAAAGGTTTACCAAAATCCCTAGCGCATTGCTTTAACTCTTCCAATTTTTCCTTCTTCTCTTTCATTTCTCGCCTCCCTTTTTCCCCCTTTCATTTCTACTTTCCCATTCTACTTCACCTATATTTTCTATTCCTGGGTTCATAAACATTACTTATCAATTATAAAATAGTTTGCCTAAAAAAACTAAAAATAATATAATTACTACGTGTCCCAACTTTTTATACCCAGCAAATGGCGAGAGAACAGTTTCGAGTTTCTGATTTTTAGGATATAGGTTTAATATAAGCCTTAAGGAGAGTTCTCACCTGCTTGTTTAACATAAAAAGAAGGAGCAGGAACAGGATATATATAGGAACAGATATATATATCTGCTTGATTCAGAGCATGGGGCTGCAAGTCAACTGAGAATAATTTGTTATCAACTCAACTACTAAATTCTTGACAGTTGACACACAGGTGAAATGAAAGAACAGTTATGGAGGTAATTAAAACTAATGAGGACTTATTTTTTGTAAGTGATGTTTAAAGTGGGAGTTAACCAGATCAGGTAATGGAACTGATTGATGTATTAATGGGCTGAATGAATCATTCATTTGTTCATCCAAAAATATTTAAGAAGAGAATTTTATGAGCTAGAAACTGGAGATAGAGCAGGGAACAAAAAGATAGAATTTTATCCTCATAGACTTTATATTTGATAGGAACCTGCAGATAAATTAATGAATAACAACATTGAAATTAAAGGTAATATTATTATGAAGGAAATAAGCAAGTTGATTATATATATAAAGGATTATTTGGTGGCAGATATTCTAGACAGATTAATCAGAAACTGCTCTGTAAGCAGGTGACATTTATTTGATTTCAAGGATCAAAAAATGAGCATCATGAAGATTCTGAAGAATACAACTATTTAAACAATTCTATAGACACTGCTTCTATATGCTTATGAATCAATTAGATATTTTCCATAGGGAGAAAGAAATTTGTCTCTATTAGACATGACCACAGTATGCAGTGCAACCAAAAAGCCACAAAATCTCAGCAGCATACAATAATAAGCTTTTGCTTAACTCAGAAATTTGTGACAGTCGAGTGTCCATGAAACTCAGTCGGACTTGGTTAGAAGAGGTAGGCTCTGCTCCGCATGTGTTTCATCCTCCTGGGACCAGCACGCTAGGCAAGGCACGTTCTTAGGATGACCATGACAGGGGAGCAAGTTGGTAAACAAACACTCACAAGCACATTTCCAGCTTATGCCCAATCATGTGTAACAACATCCAGTTGTCCAAAGTCCCTGAATTTGTCGAGCTCAACGTCTAGGATCGAATTGGTGCACTCCTCCTATGGAGGTGAGAGAATGATGTGAATATTTCTGAACAATAATCTACCCTAACACATCAAGGAGAATAAAGATAAAATTTTAGGGCATCCAATAGCACTCAAAGGCAGACCATATGTACCTTTCATCCTACCTTACTATTTTTCTGTTATTTTACTACACAAGGTGAATGCATGCAGGCATTGTCCTCATGAGAAATAGTGACACCATGTGAAGCCATAGGCACCTTTGTGGCTAGAGTTTGGGTACATAGGACTATCCCAATAGGACTATCCCTTGTTCACAGTCCTGAACAGAGCGCAAGACCACAGCATTTTTCCTCGATCAATGTGAGGATTGATGGGCTTCAGCTAAATGAGTCCTTCTAGCTTCCTCAAAATTTCAAGTTTGTAACAAGGTTCATGTTAATACTAAGAATTTCCCTAGCCATTTATCCTGGCTTAGTTATTATCCAGTCTCCATTTAGTGATAAGAAACTAACACTTGATTGACAACTGTTCTTAAGTATCCCTGGATCTGAACAGAGAAATGGCTGACTTTATGTGATATTTTCATATTACATAAAATTTGTAAGTTAATTTGTAACATTGTAAACAGTTAAAAGCTGGAATAAATAATTGCAAATATTATTTTTTACAGTTGTGAGGCAGTTAGTCTCAGGCATAAATTCTAAAGTTTCATTCAAAATAAGTTTATGGCTTTAAAATAGTTAATTAATGATATATTTTAGTGAAGATGATGTACAACTTCAAATATTAAATGGTTGGCATTCTGTTTTTTAAGGCTACAAATTTCAGCGGAGGCGTTTGTAATCCAATTTTACTCAACACCCAAGACTCAAGTTCAATATCTTCAAAATAAGGCTACATTGCTAGATTAGTAGAACTTATAAGAATATTGTTAAGGTAATTTTTAGCTCTCAAGTCTACTTCTTGCAAGTGCCGTTGTAGGGATCCAGAACTAAAGGTAGACAATTGTAGTACCAAATCCTGCCACAAGAGGGTAGTCTTCCCACAGGAAAATTTTAATGGTTTTCTTGTCCTTATATCAGCATTACACTATTAAAATTCAAATTTTAGAAACCATGTCGATTGAAGTTAGAATTTATGACCTACAATTTTTATAACCACAAGTATTTAAAGCTGTTTTGTTATGATATAATATAGATTAAAAGGAAATAAGTAGGGATCAACCATGATACATTAGTAATCATAACACACTCTTAGTAGCAAGGATCTCCTGTTTAAATAAGTAATATTTTTCCAAGTATAATCATTTTGCAAATAAAAGTATATTTGTGGAATTTTTGAAGAAAAAGCAGAGAATCTCTATTCACACATGGATTCTGTTAGTTTTGGTAAATTATCCTCTCATCTCTACAGAACAAACCTACAAATTTTCTTTTATTTTTGCACTAATTTACAACATGATTGGTTTTGCTTTTCTATTCTAATGAAGTACTTGATTGAAAATATTTACCAAGATCTGTACCAAGAGAAAATTTTTATTCCTCTGTTGTGTTTAAATTTGGGCAGTCCAGTGTATGAAAGCTCTATTTCAGTATAAAATGGGAGACATGAATTCTCATCCCAGGTCTATTACTAATTAACCAAGCAGTATAATTTGTGGAAACCAATGTATTCTTACTGACTCCCTCAGTTGCTTCATCTGTAAAATGAAGAACTTGAATACCTATGCTTGGAAATATTTCCTTGACTTTTTTTCCTCTAACATTGGTATGTCCTTTTTACACTTGGAAGAAAATCACAGAGAGCAAGAGTTAATTCATGCTGTACCTGATTCAGCTGTATTCTAGCATTGCTTTGATAAGGATATTGTTTCTCTGTGGAGCAGATTTAAATGCCAACTGATTTCAAACCAATAGTGTTTAAAAGCTCCTTGGTTTATCTTATTTTTTCACTGCTCTTTAAAGTTCTCACTCAAATCATGAAAGGACACAGGAGCAGGACTTTAGATAAAAGTAAAACGAGAGCTTGATAACTGCCTTCTTTTTGGCTAAAAAACCAAGTCCACGAATTGTATGTAGTAAGAAGAGTGGAGAAAACTCTGTCATAATCTATAATGTCAGCCCCCAGATGTACTCAAATTCTCCAGTCAGCACACCAAGCAATGACTTTCTCTTTATGAAAAGTAAGGGGACTGCATGTGGGGACAATCTAGTTGTGACATCCAACACCCCGTATTGCTGAGGATCAAGGCCACAGGTTCAGAGGCTGTCTTCTTCTTCAGCAAGTGTCATATTAACAAAAAACGATGAGAAAAACAACCTTTCCAGCTCTAGGGACATGATTTTTCAGTCAGGGATGCACAAATAGCTGGGCTTCTTGACTGGAGCTTCAAAATAGTGTCTCAAAATCAATTCTAATTAGCAATAAAAGAGCTATTTACCTGGAAATTATGTTGGTACACAGGTGTGTTGCTGCTGGAAAAAACCATTCCACCACTCAACTCAACAAAGTGCATATGTTCATCTTGTTTGACTTGGTTTATGATTATAGGCAGTCGTGCTGCCAAATAAATTGTTTTCGAAATGTTAACTACCTTATGAAGAAGAGCGGCTTGCTATCTATTTTGTGTATGGCTTTGCTTCATTCATTAGATACCTTCTGTCCTCTAAATTTTTCCAAAGACAAAACTAAACACAATCTCAATTCCTCGCTCCCTGTGAAGACAGAAGGTGGTGAATCTGAGCATAAAAATGGGGCAAAGGGACCCCTATTTTCAAGATAGAAATTTAGCTTCTCTGTTCTCCCCATGACTCTTTCTGCCTAAGGCTAAGGAGGCAGAGAAAACAAAGGGAACAGAAGGAATATAGGGAAGTGCAGCAGGCAGGTGGCTAAAGCAATTCTAAGATACCCCATGGATCCAGAGGACCAGAAATAGATGCTCCTGACCAGAGATTTATATAGCTTTGCCTCACTGACCGTAACAATGTAGTGTATGGAAATTATTGCAATAGCTTTTTGTTATTGTCCTCATCAGCAGACAAAGGACTAAATAAATCATGCAAGGAAGGAAACTATTACTACCTGGTCCTAACTATACGGCAGGTGCTCTGTCAGAGCCTCAAGAGAACTCAGACAGGCTGACGCTGTTCTCTCCATTGTTCAAGTGAGGAAACAAAGAGAACTTGAGGAATTTGTCAAAGTTCACACATCTCATTAGTGCCAGAGCATAAATTTAAACCCAAGTATGTGTGCTTCAAAGGCCGAGTATCTAAAATAGTTTTCCAAGAACTCTAAGTTGCTTCTCAAAAACAAAAAACCAGCCAATCCTCACTGACCTGTTCTCACCTTTTCCATAACACGTTTCTTTGTCTAGAAGTCTTCAGTGGAGTTTTCCTTTCATTACTGAAAAGAATAATGAATTCTTTGTCAGGGAAGCACATTCCTGAATCAGGCCACCTCGTTTCAATGAGATCTCTCCCTCAGAAATATATTCCCTCTCTTTTTCTTGCCAGGGAAGGTAAAAAATGCTTCATGAATATTCAGAAAGAGAGATGTTCTGATAGTTGCTATCACTCACCTATAAGGCAATATTGTATGAAAATAGACTTTTCAGTGCTCTGAAAATAACTGAAACTGTGGAACTGCCATTGAAAGGCCACTAATACATCGAATTGGTATTCAGAATGCCTGTAGGCCCAGGTCAGTTCTCATGAATGTATAATATCATATTTCAAATCAGCCTTGATTAAAATTCTCTGATTTCAACCATAGACCTTTATCAAAAACTTGAAAAGATATTTTAATAACAAACTTTAAAAGGAGCTGTGGTCATAATAGCAAAAATCTAACATTTTCCAAATCCGCTTGATATTGTCCTCTTCCCAAAGCAATAGAAAGTAATTGTAACAAACAAATAAAAATGAAGCCATTCAGAAGACATACTCAAATGACTAAACGAGCATGCATCAGAGGAAATGAGAATGAACACCATCAGCCCTGACCACTTCCGTTTGCTTAGGGCATCAGAGGGGTGTTCTTCTTCAGTGACACTTGGCATTTCATTTGAACGGTTGTGCAAAATGCCATTAACATTGCAAGAAAGTGGAATAAATACATTTTCTTAAAAATATTTCATTATTTTTAATGAATGCTGCATATGTTGTAAATAGAACAGACTTCGAAAACATTGTGTTCAATTCCGAACATAGTTCAGAAGGAGTTCAACATTAAAGCATTGTCAATGTTTCTCCAACGAAGGTTATCTTTGCTCAAAAGTTTGGAACTAATGAGGCTCCTTTCTGATTTCCAATAAACAACTATTACCACACAACTTCATCTCTTGAAACAGTTTGGTTCAAAAAAAAGCATTGGTTTGACTATTCCAAACATATTCATTAAATTACAAATCACTATCTTGTAAAGCACTAATTTTACACTATAACTAAATTTTCACTATTACACTATCAGTAAATTATTATTACTAAAGTGTTTAGGGATGTACACACACACACATAAACAACACACACACACACAAATACATGAATTTGGCATTTACCATTACAAATGGCCTGAGGTACAGCCTATCTTCCATCTGAGGAAGTGGAGACTTTTTGTAATAGGCGGGGGGGCGGACCGTCTAATTTTCTGTTAAAAGAAATATGAGGAAGACGCCTTAGCAAAAAATAGAGAAAGTAGTTAAGAACATTGTTTCCTCATCCAATGGGTCTCAACCTTCACTTCAGTCAAAATCTGAGGAAATTTTTAAAATACTGGGTCCTGGGTTCCACCCGAAGAAATTCTTGTATAAATTGCCTGTACAATGTTCTGGGGTTTTAAAAAATCTCAGGTGATTCTATTATGCAGCCAACCTTGAGGACCACTGCCTGAGCCTTGTGTTGTGTGGCAATCGAGAGTCCCTGTTTCCTCCCACAGCTCTCATGCTCATGGATTCAAGAGGCTGCAGCTGGAGACCATCTCAGACTTTCCCAAAAGTACAGTCAGTAGCTGGGGGGCCACCACCCTCCAAAGATCCAAAATATCTGACTGTCCCCACTGACATCTGTCCTGGCGTCTCTCATCCCTTTATTTTCCATCTCAGGATTTAACTGATTTCTGACATAGAATTCACCGCAAATTCTGGTTGTTTTATCCATCTGCCTGTTCATTTGATTGAGTGTTCTCCCTCATGATACAATGTAATGTATGAGAGCAAGAACTTTTCTCTTTCAATTTCTAGCACCTTAGCATATTGCCAAGCTCACAGCAGGCCTCCAATAAAGATATTTTGGTTGCATAAATAAAAAATAATTAGATGAAAGAGTTGTAGAGTAAGAGACAGTAGGTAGATGGGTGGTCTTCCCAGAAGAGCATGGGCTCCTAAGTTCCTTCCCACAGATGCACTTCTGAAATAGAGGTGTGCAACAGTGACAGAAAGTAGTTGTTGCTAGGGTAGACCCCGACGAAATCTACTGCTCCTACAGCTGGGACCTTACCTTACCTTATGGAACTGGAAGGATTATGTTTTAGATTTAATATGTGTCCTTTTAATGTACTCCAATTTAAGGAGCAGGTTTTGAGGCTATTACTTTTGCTTTAGGAAAATTCATGAAGAAGAATCAACCCTGTAGGTCAAACACTACGATCAAGACATTATCCTTTACCATTTCCCACTGGCTGTGGAGAACAGGCTCAGGATTTTCAATAGACTCTCTCAATGGATCAAATTCTAGCAGTTATAATCTAACGCTATTATAGATATTTTTCTGGGAATTTTAAAGAACAAAAATTTCCACAGTGGAGCTATTTTTCTGTTATCCCAAAGCATAATATATAAACAGAGTTTTAAGAGAAAATATATATATTATTAAGCAGTAGGTGGTATAGGTCTGTTGTATGAGTGTGTCTGTGTGAGTGTAACATATATAATTTTGTTTTATTTGCTTTCTGTGTATGATATATACATATGTGTGTATACAAAATAGTATATGTGTATTTTTGTGTGTGTGTTTATATATATATAAAATTGACTCTGATATGGGAATTTTTATGTTATATGTTAATTCGTATTATACAAATGAGGAAACTGAGCTTAAAACTATTTAAATATATTGTTTAATGCCACTTAGCAAACAAAGACAAGAATCAGAATATTTGCTAAGAACTCCAATTATAGTCTCCTTACAGTATTGTATAGTTTCTTGTTCTCAAGATTTGTAAAGGGTAATGATCCAAATATATTTCATCAAGAGCATATCAAATCCTTCATTGACAGGCAACGGAGACATACAAAATTTTACTGCATAGCAGTCAAAATAGTCCAACTTCCAAGAAATAAATCCAGATGAACAGAATAATTTTAATAATTTTAAATTACTAAAAATAGTAATAGTTTAATCTTATTGGTATAAAGGAATACCCACAAGCAAAAAAATAGTTTAAATTCTCATAAGGTATTTATATGTGGCATCTCTATTGTATTAGTATGAATTTTTTCATTATAATAGAATATACAAAATTAAGTAAACCAAGGATTTTATTCTCTCTAAAGAAAGCTTATGCTACTATGTTAATGATGCCTCACAGTGGCAAACGATATATGGAACCTAATGACTTCCTGGAAAAAGATTACTTATATTTTCTTAATTGCTGTTTTTGCAGTTTGGTGTTATGCTTGTTACTCTTAATGAAAAAAAATTGGCAATGAACAGAGATGGCTAAAATGATAGTGGAAGGTCCAGGAGTGATGAAGGAGTTACTACCCCAAATTGAAATATTTTCTCGTAATAGTAGAGCATCCTTTTGGATAAAATATTATTCTGTAAGTGGGAAAAACATAAATATGATATTAATACTTTGGAAATTGTGGTTTATTCTCTTACAAATAATAGAGGAATACAAATATATCATAACAATAGACTGAAATGTAAATGTATGCTTCAAGTTACTTAGAAACGGCTGCCCTTGCAGGAAGTATACACTCCATATTTCCGCAAAGAAGTAGAGCAATTTGGGGAAAAGTATCTTAATGGCAGCATCCTTAGGAAAATTTACTTAGTGCACCATACCCATAATGATCATACCCAGAATCTCGATGGCAGGATGTTTGACATATAATTTAACATAAATTGTAGAATATTTATATCCAAAATACAGCACAGAGTAAATAAATGTCTTAGGATACATTTCCTGCTTCACAGGTGCTGTCTTTACTCATCCCTGTCACATATTCTTCACTTAGCAATTCAAGCTGGGCCTCAGTGATGGAACCCACCAGACAAGGTGTGTCTCTAGGGCAGAGAGTAGAGATCTGGTAGTTTGAATGCTGATTTCATTAAGGTAGACAGTCAAGCTGTCTTCTTAAAATCCACAGAGCCTAGCCTCAAATAATGTGAAAATTTTTATATGTAGAAAAGTTATTTAAAAAATTTTAATTTTTGAATAAACTTCAAAAGCCTACTGCTGACCCTATTGATCAAAATATGCTAAGATGTTGACAAAATTCTATTTAATTTTCTGTAACCATGTTATTTTTCTTAGCTGATTAACTGCTAGCTTAGGTGTCATATGCTAACGTGAACAGCACAGTGCATTTAGTTGAATCAAATCTGATATGTACATTTATATACATTTGATATGCAAAACCTTATGATTAAATCTCTTCAAGTGTTAGAGTATTGGTGGTGGATTCAGAACACTGTATATTCTTTAGTCATGATGAATAACAAAGAATATAATTTTGATGTCTGATTGCTTGCATTTCTTTCTAACATACCCTGTTATTTCTCAAAAGAGATAAGGCAAATAAAGCAAGGAAAATAGGATAGTAATAACATTTTACATGAAGAAAATTAGTCAATCAATCATAGGAATAAGAGGTTTCATAACACCTATTAGGTCATCCTGTCAACCCCTGAGGGCCGGTGCAGATTGTGGCTGAAATCTCCTGTCTGGTTCTTTATCAAAAATAGTCCCCAAAAATGTCAAATAGAAGAGTATTTCTTCTGATGTATTAATGCTCAGTGCCCAGTATAAATGCTATTAACATTCATTGCAGCAGAACTTTCACTGTTATCATGGTCAGAGATCATTTTAAAATGTTTTTGTATGACTGCTAATAAAGAAATCAGTAGTTCTAAAGGCATTTATTAGTTGAAGAAAAATTCTGCACATTGAAAACACAAAGGTTTGTTAAAATACATCTTTTGTCTGTTTATTCATTTCTTTAAAGACACATTTCAGACTCTACAGGCCTCATTCCACTGGAACTTTGGAAAAAAAAGCATTAATAATAAATAGTAATTAAAAACACAAAAATGAAAAATACAAAATTGAAAATCTGTGGGCAAAACAATGAATCTCTAAAGGCCAAATTGAGTCATAGTAAAACAAAGGGGGTAAAAAACTTGGAGCCCAAAGGCCTAATGCTCTCAAATACAGGTTTTCTGAATTGGCCTCCAACGAGAGGACCTCGCTGGGATTTAGGACAGAAACCTTTCGTTGGCTCAGACAGGAAACTCTTATGTTGCATGACTATGTTCCCCAGGATGCGTGACTCTCTCATTTTCCCATTTTCACACCATTAAGTATGATATGGTTCCTGAATACTACTATGATTCACTTGTGAACCTCTTAGCTTTTTGTCTTTTAAAAATTCCGCTTCTACTACTTGTCACATTTTACTTGCAGTTTTAAGATGAGATAATTTCATGTTAATTTCAAGTATCTGTTTCATCTTAATATAACTGCTGTAATTTTGCTGATTTTTTAAAACCACACAATTTCCATATTCATCTGAATTTTTTAACTGATGTATACTTTAATTAGCGTAAATGTTCTTTCAAAGTAATATCTGAATAAAATATGACTGTGTGTGGTTTATCATATGAAGTTACATAGATAGCCACAGAGTAAAATAGTCATGGGTGATAGCAATTGATTACTTATAAAATAAGGTGAAAAATCAAAGTAGTCAACATTCGGTTTCAGACTTTTTTGTGAAACATCAGCCATGATAGAGGCGCAACGTTGCAGATGAAGTAGGGTAGGGAGCATGGAACTGTGATGCAGTGACTCAATACAGATGGTAGGGTAGGGTGCAGACCACTGTGTACCTGCGTGACTCCTGCTCAGACTAATGACATGCCAGACATGTCACCTAAGGCTGTGGGCCTTTCCTCCTGGTGCCATCTACCCTCCACCTGAGCCATATCTGTAAGGAAACTGTAGGCTTTGTTGCCAGAGGAATAGAGGAGGCACTGGGAAGCTGCTACCATTCCCTTACATATATGTCTCTCTATTAAAGCAATAGCCTAAAGTTAATTTTACTTCCCTAGGCTCCAAAATTATTTTTCAAAACTGCTGTGCAAAAAGGTACACCGTGTATATGTGTGTGTGTATATATATATATATTTATTTATTTATTTATATTTATATTTTTTTCATTGAGTTTAAATAGTTGCAAATAGAAATGGATTCCATTTTGTGGAATACAGAATTTATACAATTTTGTGAACTCTTTACAAAAAACAATACAGAATTGTAAATACAAAAATAGATATGAAAGAATATAAAGAATGAGACAGAAATCAAAACAAATTACACATTTAAAAAACTGGTAACACAAATATCGAAATATCCAGAAAAACAAACCATTTTTTTAAATTTACTGTCCGATACTTATCTATAATATTTTCTGTTGTTGGCAGCATACTTTTTGATTGTGTCTTCGTATGACAATGATTTTGTCAACTTTCTGCAGAGGAAAAAATAGGCAATCAATCTGGCTTTTAACATAGTTGGTTGAAATTTATTTGTATTGTTTTGTTTGGGATACATAATATCTATGACTTTACAAAGATGTATATTTACTATTTGTAGCTGCACAGGTTTTACCCTAGACACTGTAAAATACTAAAATTTCTTTTTGGGCAATTCCCAAGGAAAAAAATTTAAAGATGTTATAGCGTATTTCTAATTGTCAAAACTGCATTATCAAATATATTTCTGAGAGGAGAGCATTTCTGTTTAAAATAGGCATCAATAAGAACACTCTACTAATTGTATACATCTAATGACTGGAAGAATTATTCTCAGACCATTTCTGGCTCTGGACTTCTTAAACGTTGTTTCTCCTCCATTATCCACATATTTCAAGTGCTGGATGCCATTGGACATGCTCCTATCACAACATGAACTCTGGCCTTGTAGTGATAATGATGAGTTGTCACAGTGAGTGGTGAGAATATACATGGAAGCGATTTTTACACGAGAACAGCTAGCAATAATAGCCCTACACAAACTGAGTTTGCATTGTATAAATTTATCTCACTAAACCCAAACTAAATGTATCACCAACTGAATTTCCCCTTTGGATCAAAAAATTCCCAGGGCCACTTTAAAATCATATATGGAAGGAATGTGATGGAGGGTAAGTCGAACTGGAATGTGACAGAGGTCTTAACTGATTGCGGTTAAAGTAACTTGTTTTTGAAAATTTAATAAGAACATATGGCCTCATAAACATGTTGTTAGAGCCGTTCTCAGGCTTGGAAAAAGCCTGTGTAAACGAAGGGCCCTGAACTTAAGCTTCATTAGCTCCACAGAAAACTCTGCCTCCAACTGCAAAGATTATGGTGTTTAGCATATTGTATATATTGACACTTTTATGCAGGAATTTAACATCTCTCTTTTAAATGTATCCAAAGAAATCTAAATATGATGATTCAACGGTACCATCATTCATTGTAAAATATATGAACAAGGTTTTCTTTAAGAGACTACATTTAGAGTGTTTGTTTTTCTCTTTGAACTATTTTTTTCCCTTTTTTCCAAGAAATGTTTTATCCTAAAGAAATATATTTAATGTTGGATGTTACTTTATTGAATGTCCTCCAATATCTCTCCAACAATGACAGTGTGGTGGTATACAAAAATGTATGTATTTAAGCTTTTGTTTATTTTTAATCTTCTGTTTCTGTAAGTTCCTATGTTTATAAACTATTATGAGCGGCCAGCCCAGTGGCGTAGTGGTTAAGTTCGTGTGCTCCACTTTGGCAGCCCAGGGTTCATGAGTTCGGATCCTGGGCGTGGACCTACTCACTGGTCATCAAGCCATGCAGTGGTGGCATCCCACATACAAAAAATAGAGGAAGATTGGCATAGGTGCTAGCTCAGGGACAATCTTTCTCAGACAAAAAGAGAAGGATTGGCAATAGATATTAGCTCAGGGCCAATTTTCCTCATAAAAAAAAAGTATTATGAAAGTTTTTTCTAGAATGGATAATTATTCCAATTATTATTTGCACATGATTGAGTAAAACAACACAAATACATTACATATTTGATACATATTAAATTTTTATAAATGTATCTTTTAAAGAGATAGATTTTTTCATGAATTAATGAATTACTTTTTCATTAAAATTACTTTTATTTTTAGAAGGAGACACTGTTCAGCTTCCAATCGTTTCCTACTTTTCCTTTTTACAGATGTAGGAACCAAGAAATCTTCATAATGAATGTAAGATGAGCATAGGAGTTTGGTTATAGCAATATCAATTCAACTTTTTCTGAGTTATATGCTACATATCACACTGTGATCTATTATTTAATTACTTGATATATTTCATCAATTAGATTCTCTTTCAATTTCACTAAAATCATCCTAACCTTAAAGATAGTCTGTTTTACAGCTATTCAAATCATGTACCTAAGTAAACAAACAATGAAAAACTTTCTAAATAAGTGCTACTGATTATTAGTTATTAATTATACCAGTTACTTAGTTAAAGGCAACATTTTACGGAGCTAAAGTTATCAACATAACTCTCATAAAATTGGAAATGGCATATTTTAAGAATTTTAGGATATATTATTTTACAATATTTTAGGGATAAAAAAGGTAGTCATTAAAACTAAACTCACCACCCTTCTTGTCTCACTCTGTGATACATCTGAATTCTAATATCCAAAATGATCCCACTTCAAGTGGCGGGATTTTCCTTTTACAGAAATGCATATAAACAAGGGAAAGACATTAAACTTTAATGCCAGTTCAGCATACCTTCACTAAAGGATCTTCTCAGACATCAAATTTTATACTACACATTATTTGATGACCTTGACCTTTTTATACCCTGAGGTGGAAGATTTGGGACGGGTGAGGAATACGTCTGTCTTATTATTATTTTTTTAAAGGCAATTGTAAAACATTAGGTGGGAAAGAAGAACTGGTATAAATTCAGATTGCAAGCATATTCTCAAGCAGAACAATTTTAGGAAAGGGTACACATCAAAATTGCAAATCTGGGATGGAAACTGTTTCCTCACTCCTCTTAGGAGTTCCTTCTCACCCATTTTGAACACTTATATCTTATTTCCTTTGTGCTGTTTATTTAGAGAATAAGCTGCAGCCAAGAAACTCTGAACTCTGAGTCATCTCTCTCCCAAATCCTCAAACCCAAATGACTCATTTGGCTTTGGCCTCACTAAATATATATGTATGAGCATAACTACTAATGCAGTATATCATTACTGGGGGAAAAAATCCCCATTTATAAGTGAATTAGTTTAGTATTCATTTTCAATCACTGTAAAAATGTATGTAAACATATGGCCATTTGTTCAACCAAAACACTGGAACAGTGCTTCTCGAACTTTAATGTGCATACAAATCACTTGGATGTCTTGTTAAAATTCAGATTGTAATTCCAAAGGTCCATGGTGGGACCAGAGATTCTGCAATTCTAAGAAACACTCAGATGGTGCTGACATCCTGCTCGTCCATGGACTAACTACACTGTTAGTAACAAGACCACATTTAAATATGCAAATATATGTATATAGCTGCTACTGGGAGTCTGGGTCCATGTATATGACAAGTCTTTTTATTGTGAAATAAGGAGAACTAGTATATGGTTTTATGAAATTTTGCTACCTACATACCACTTGCAGAGAGAGTAAGACAGACTTTAATCTAGATCTAATGATGAGACTAAGATCTAATGAGAGAGTTGAAATGACAAAAAGATTTGTATATTCCACTTCTCCACCCAGGCTGATAGCTAACAGTGGTTCTCTTGCAACTTCATATCAAATCAATTTCCCTATATAATTGATTCCTTAATGGTTCTTTCAAACTAGATTATATTTTGAAGACAATTTTTATAGATTAAAAAATGATTATCAACCCTATCAGATCTAACACCCTTATTTTTGTAACAAGTATGTTATAATGCTCATCCTATCCTTATTTTTCTAATATACATTTTAAAAAATCATAGATAATAAAGTCAACCCTCAGACACAATTGAAATAATTAATATATTGTCCTAATGTAAATAAGTGAAAGCTTTGTATATGTATGTATAGTTTCGGATTGTAAATGCTCAAGCTGAATGCTGGGCGGTGGAAGGTGTAATGAAGTAGGCAGCTATTTACATTTATATGTATGCTCATCTTCCCTAGTGGAAAAGCTACTGATGAAGTTCTATTGTATTATCAGATCGAATAACATGAGAAAGCAGCATTGCTATCAGTGGTATGATTTTCTGAAAAGTGTAAAGTTTTGATTTTTCAAATGAAATAAGATACAGTCTTTATCTTGATTTACATGGAAGCTACATTTTTGGAAAAAAATCATTATATCCTAAAGCTATTTTTTTTAAAAAAAACAGCTTATATAGTAGCCATTTTAGTTAAATATAAAACTATTGGGGTCTTGGCTCATATAATTAAAAACATATTTCTTTATCTACTTGAATATAAGAGGGACATCTGAGTGGACATTAAATTCGGAACTATTCTTTTTTGTTCCTTGTATCTAGCATCCCTGACATCTAACCAATGAGTGTCAATATCACCTACTATTTTTCGTGACAATCAAGAAAAATATTTCCTACAATTTTCTAAAACACTGTGGGGTGGTACCACTCCACTGAATCACTGGATTAAGAATATTTTTTGAATGAGAAAGTAAACATGGCATATACTATATTTCATTTAGTTTTATAATACTTCTTTCACTCACCAAGCAATCTGGTCCCTACGTTGTATTAGTTTTCTATTATTTTATAACAACTATTACAAAATTAGTGGCTTAAAATAACACCTATTTATTAGCTCACAGTTGTATAGTTCAGAAGTCTAGCATGACGTAGGGTTCTCTGCTCGGGGTCTGACAAGGCTGAAATCAAGGGCTCGCCTAGTTGTGTTCTTATCTCCAGGCTTGACCAAGGAAGAGTCCACTGCCAACTATGTTCAGATCATTGGCAGAATCCAGTTCATTGTGGCTACAGGACTGAAATCCTCTGTCAACCAGGGGCCACTCTCTTCTCTTAGAAGTGGCCAGCATACTCTCTATCTTCAAAGTCAATAACATAACAGAACATCAAGTCCTTCTTGTGTTATGAAACTCTTTGACTTTCCTTCTGCAACCAGTTGGAGAAAACAATTTGCTTTCAAAGGGCTCAGATGATTAGGTTAGGACCACCTAGGTAATCTCTGTTTTTTAAAGTCAACTCTGACATATAATATAACCTAGTTATGAAAGTCATTAAGTCAGGAAACATCATAGAATTCTGCCTACCGCATAAAGTCATGAATTTACTGAGTCTCTGTTCACTAGCGTCATCGAAGACCTTTCCATTTCCAGATTCAAAAGTTCTCTTTCTTGAAAACATGTTTGCTTAACAAGTTTATATCATCTATATTGAGTCTCTTTCCTCTCAACTTGTGCATGGCTTTTTGTTTGTTTATTTCACCTAATTTTTATTTTATTCTCAGCCATTTTCTTTCGTTGGATCTTTATTCTCTACCTGTTTACCTCATGAAGATTGGTTTTTCCTAAGTATGTTCACCATTCTTTCTCAATCTCTTTCTTATCTTTCTTTCCTTCTCTCGCATCACATTTATTTCCATGCATTAGACAACTAGGTTTGAAAATTCTTCTCTGTTCTTAAGTGTTCTTTCAAGTCCCAACTGGACGTCTTTGCCCGAATGGTTCATTGTTGTGTTACACTTAGCATGACTGAAACAGAGCTCTTTTACTCCTGGGAACTGAACCACGTTACTGCTTGAGATTCACTAAAATATAGTATTTACCATCTAAGGCTCTGAAGCCAGAATTCCTTGGTCCAATCTTGGCTTTGCTTCTTATCAAATGCATTATCTTGAAAAAATTATTTGACCTCTCTTTATCTCAGTTTCCTAAACTAAAAAATTGGAATTAAAATTTAAGTTCTTTAGCTTACCAAATGTGAATGCTATGTCATACTCCAATGTCAATTTTAATCAAATTTTGCCAATACTAGAAAAAACATGATTCCTAAAAATATTCACTCTATCCTCACTAATACTGCTGCCAATACTTCTTGATTTTCTACTGCAATTGTATTTCTAAAACATTCTATAGAATTCCTATCTCTTTCTTATTCTTTCTCCAAGTGATTCTTCTGATCACAAATGAGATGATAGAGTTTTATGTGTTCATTCATTAGTTCATTCATCCATTATTCATTCATTTGTTTTGCTTGAAGCAGAAATGAGGTCATACTATTTCCCTGTTTACAACTTTTCATAAGGCATTACCTGCAGATGTTAGGTACATGTCTTATGGCATTCATAATTACCAAATTTAAGTCAAAAGATTTTATATCAATCCTGAATTGGAAATCCAATTTCCAACTATTCTGAGTAGCAGAGATCTTTCAACATCACATTCAAAATCTATAGTAATAATCCTCCAGAGTTGAGTGACTGCTGGTTGTGGCATGCACTGTCCAGTTTGACAAAGTCCTTACTGAGTCAGCTTTCTGTTTGGGGATCAATCATCTGAATGCTTTTGGAGGAATTTGAGTTTTTAATTCTTGTCTACTAAAAATATATAAAGGCATTATTAACATGACAATCTAAATACTTGGCAATTTGGCCACAATCACCTTTCTAATCTCATTGCCTGTCATTTCCTACCTAGCTCTAACAGCCAAACCCATTGGTATTACTCCATTTTATTCCCTGGATGATAGCATTTTAAAGTTATATGAGCCTTGGTTCACTCAATAGTCTCTACCTGAAATCTCTTTTTTAACCTGAACTCTTTTTTCAACTGTGGGGGACTGGCATTGGCCACCCCAAGATATGTCTCTTTGGCATGAGGATTATTTGGGACTGGTTACTTTTAATAAACTGCAGACAGGAAAGGAACTCTGAGAATCAGAGTTTACTTACCCTTTGTTAAGAGACATTTACATTGTAGAGGAAATCTCCATCTGTAAAGGTATCTCCCTCTTTGTACCAGAAGAAGGGGAGGATGACCTTATCTCTAGAAACTCTTAATCAATGCCAAAGGCAAAGACTTAAATCTGCATTTATTTACTGTACTTGTGTGGTAATCTCTCATAATCAACTCCCCCTCCACCCCCAACATCCTCCTTTGTCCTTAGCTGAAGATGATATTTAAGGTGGGGGCTTCAGCCATTTTGGTGAGTTGCTCAGCTTGTCTGAGCCTCTCCCATGTATACATGTTAGAAAGCTTTGTTTAATTTTCTCCTGTTATTCTGTCTCATGTGAATTTAATTTGTTCCCCGGCCAGAAGAACCCACAGTGGGTAGAGGAAATGTCTCCTCCTCTACACAACCTATTCATTTTCTCAGGTTCTGCTTGAATAGAATCTACTCCAAGAAAATAGAATTCTCTCCTCTATGGTCCACAACATTTTATGTATTTCTATTTTATAACATATGTCCTATTTTCTAATTATTTGCATGGATATCCATCTTTCTATAAAGAGTATGAATTTACTCACAGGAATATATCTTCTTACTTATACAATCCTGGCTTGGTATTGGGAATATAGTAGATTGTTAATAAATGTAGTGAATAATTTTTCAGTTTTTAGAGTAACAATACATAATTTCAGAAGCTGAATGAAAATTTATTGACTTATGTTCTTCTAGTGTTTGGGGGATGTGGAGGTAGTTAGAAAAAGGTAATACGTGAAGTAGATAGAAGATTTTCACAACTGCTATCTTTCTACATTGTCCACAAATTAGAAAGTCTTTTAGAGTTGAATTACCAATTTTTTTAAACATAAATAAACAGGGAAGAGAAGATTGTAACTGATTTTTAATTATTGTGATTAGGTCTTTAGATTGTTTCTGCTTTGCTAACTTGCGCTAATAAAAGGAAGTGAGAATTGAATAGAAACAGAAAAAAGAAAAGCAAAGAAAGGCGTTCTCTAGTTGAGAATTTTCTGGGAGTGTTAGGCAAAGTCAGTAAAGCCTAAAGTTCTGGAGAGAACAATTGAGATGGCAGGTTTCTACTCTTGGTATCTCACATATCTTGAATACACCCAATAAAGATTTGTCATTGATTAGTTGAAGTTAAAGAGAGGATTGAAACAAGTCTAACACGTACACATCGAGTAACGATTTTAATGATTTTTTAAAAAAATTCATTCCTTCTGGAAGTTGAACCTTTAAAATTATCAGCACATTTGCTATCTCCTAAGGCAAGCCAATTTTGTAAGAAACCATTGTGAAGCACGATTATAAGCAACATCTTTTCTGCTGAAGAAATGTGTAAATAAGATTGTCTCAGTTTCTCATGTTAAGAAGTACTTTGTAACAGAAAGCGGCAATTCCAACACTTTGTTCCTAAATCATGTCACAAAATAATGTTGTAAAACGCTTTTTAGAACTCATATAAAAATATGATCTCCAATTTAGGTCACATTTTAAAAGATAACTTCATTAGAGGCATATTTTAATTCCTCATTACATATCTTAGGAAAAATAAGTTTTCTTGTATAAACTGAAGAACATCCTTAAAAAGAATAAGCCTGCAGTTTCTGAACATGTGTGACACAGCACCAAAAGACTAAAGAACACTCATTTTCTGCAGACTAGGCTAGCAATATGTTTTCAAGATTAATTTTTAAGTCATATCTCTTCATTGTTTTAAGCAATTTTAATCCAAATAAAAGGAAATATCTCCATAACATAAATATATAAGTTAAAGGCAGTATCATTCACAGAGCTAAACATGGTTGAATAGTAATTCTAACAATAAAAGAGTTCATTCCTTTTTCATTGTTATAATGACCCTATTTTAAGAGAAAATGGAATATATAATATTATATGCATAGTTATAGTTTTAAATTTGGACTGTCCATGATAATTCACGATGCTTGGTTGCCATATCCACAGCAGTAAATTTTAGCAGCTGGTGTAACCAAGAGGAAAAAAGTTCATCACGAGACTAAAGAAAATTCTAAATCTATATACCTGTTTTTGCAAGCTATTTGCAAGGATTATGAAAATAAATCTGTACACATAATGACTGATTTTAGATTATTTACACCACATTAATTTAGACAATCAGCTTAGCAAATAAAAATTCCCTGCTCCTCCCTACTCCCTTTTCAATCCAGTAAGGTTTATCTTCAGGCTGGTTCCCATTTGCTGTCTGTGCCCTTGAAATCTACCTCTCAAGCCTCTTCCTACAGTTGCTACAGCTTGGATTTCCCAGACAGAACTTACATTAGCCTTCCAGGGCCTAATTCATAAAATATTTCTAACACTGCAGATTAGTTCTGAGCCATTTTACAGCTTTGGAAAGTCTATACCATAAAGAATGCTCCCTTTCATTCCAAAGCCATTTGCATTTTATTTGTGCCTCAAAGGAGGAACAATCCAAACTGATTAGAATCCGCAGACACTGTGCATAATGAAAAATTAATTGCATCAATCTTTTCACTGTAGTGGTCTTAACAACTCATTTTCAACTGGTCATTTTTCCACCTGCTCACCAGGGCCCAGGCAGCTGAGGCAAGCATATCTCTGACATTTACAGAATACCAATGAAGCTAAGGTCACCAGTACATCATGCAAGTGGGAGCTGAGAATTCTGAAAGAGATGTAAGCTGTTTGGATGAGCTAGAACTATTATGTGACAGTGGAGGGCAAATACATGCTATGACAACCCATCCAGGCACGGTTTGAATTAACAAAACAGAAAGGAAAGGAGAAAGTCTAAATCACCAACAGGAGAGGTTAGAGCAGTGCTACCTCATTGGAGATTGAGCGTTAGGTGCTGCTGACAGTGGTGATAAATCAACAATTGCATGCTAGCATCGTTGTAGGCGATTTGATATGGCAGGTGGCAACAGCAGTCCAATGCGTATACATCAAAATGGGGTGTTTGCTTTTGAAATAGCGCTGTAACTCACTATACTTTGCAAAACTACTCATTTCAGTTATTTTTTTGACAATATTCTTCATGTTGTTATTGATAAAGATTTACAGCAAATCCTTCCTCAATCAGTGTATGAGGTTTTATAATTTAAACAAACTCTTACACCTACAGGTTTTGAATAATTTTCCAAGTGTTTCTTATAGTTTTCTGGGTCTTCATACCACAATAAACACTGTGTCTTCTGGATTTTCTCGATTTTAACATCAAAATAAAGATATTGCAAACAAATAAGCAAGTTCAAGGCAACATCCAAGATCAGCTTAATTTCAGATGATGACTACGGTTCCCTAGGACATTGCTATTCAAAGTGTGGTCCACAGACCAATCACCCAAGAGCTAGACAGAAATGAAGAATCTTGGGCCCAGCCTCAGATTTTCTAAATTACAATTTGCATTTTAACAAGATCCCCAGGTGCTTTAAAGCAGTGCTTCTCAAACTTTAATGTGGTAATATATAACTGGAGGGACTGCTAACCCCAGATTCCAGGGCACACCTCCAGACATTGTGACTCAGTAGGTCTAGGTTGGGGCCCAGTAATTTGCATATATCACAAGCTCCCAGGTGATGCTGATATGCTGGGTTTATAGAAAACACTGTCTATTGCACTTCCTTAAGAAAAGCTAAGGACAAAATTAAATAAAAATCTCACTTTGGTTATTTTTCTTCACTGTTCAGAATATGTCACAGTAATGACATTTCATTTGTCAAAATGTATCATAATAATAAAAGACATAGAGCATCCTTGACCCTTCTTAGTAATCTTTCGGGTCTCAGTGGATATCTACCTAATATGGAAAAACATCAGACAAGGAATTTTAAATTACACAGAAAGGCTTTCAGATCTTAACTTTTAGGCCTTCATGCTAATGAGGAGAGGAAAACATCCCTGTGACTTACATTACCCTGGTATGGGGGGACAGTGAAAGGAAATCTCAGGGAAGGGGACCCCAGCCAGCCCCATAGCCCTGACTGGTTCTCCAAGGAAAAGCTTGTGGGAAGATGGTATATGTGTCTATAAAAGAGAGGACTTTAACCTTGATGGAGGAGGATTTTAGTTATAAAGTATGAAAAATCTGACATAAAAGGTTGACCTAAAGAGCTATATTATTTTGGGAAATCTTGTCCTTCCACATAGTGGAGTTTTATCCCAAGTAAATGAAGATATATACATGTGTGGTTATTTCAAAAATATCTAGACCAGCGCCTAGACATAATTATCTCTCCCTGATACCTCTCCAACTGGTGTGGAAGTGTTTGTAACATTTAAAGAATCACTGCTCAGAAAGGAACATTTCCAATGTGGGGGACAGGAATTGGCCACCCCAAGATATGTCTCTTTGGCATGAGGATTATTTTAGGCTGGTTACTTTTAAAAACTGCAGACAGGAAGGAGGCTCTGAGGAGTAAAATTTACTTACCTTTTGTTAAGAAACATTTACATTGTAAAGGAAATCTCCATCTGCAAAGGTGTCTCCCTCTCTGGACAGGAAGAAGGGGGGTTGACCTTATCTCTAGAAACTCATCAATGCATAATAATCTTATTCCTGTTTACTGTGCTTGTCTAGTAACCTCCTGTAACTGACTCCCTCCACACCCAACATCCTCCTTTGTCTTTAGCTGAAGATGATATTTAAGGTGGGGGGGGGGGTGGCGCTTCAGCCATTTTGGCAAGTTCCTCAGCTTGCCTGAGCCTCTCCCATGTATGCATGTTATAAAGCTTTGTTTAATTTTCTCCTGTTGTTCTGTCTCATGTGAATTTAATTTGTTCTTCAGCCAGAAGAACCCAGAGAGGGTAGAGGAAATGTCTTCCTCTCCTACACCAATTACATACTCTATTTACAACTTCGCTATGACTCCCCATGACTCTTGTACTCCTTTATACTTTCTTTCAAGAATTTTTCAGATCTCTAGTCATCAATTTTATGCAAAAGACAATTCTGGTTCTTATGTAAATAATTCATCATATATGAAAAAGAATTAGATTACATGGTAAATACAAATCATCCAAGGTATTCTTTGTCTACAGAGTCATTTTCATTACTTTATTTTTGACATACAATTGGTAGTGATTACAATGACTCCAGTATTCCCTACACTATTTACAGGGATGAGTGGTACAATATTAATCATGCTATAGAAAATGCACATTACTTTGCTAGCCAGAAACCTGACTTATACATTGTTTATCAATAATTTTATCAGAAAATGCATATCCCTATTAGGGTACAAGGGAGATTTTACATCCCTGAATATTTTTATTTGTGTGCTGATAAAGTAAAACTTTCAAAAAAGTAAAATCATGATGCTCCTACCAATAAGGAGTTTTTTAGCCCATTAATTAATAAGGAAAGCATAAGAGGTTAAAACAGGTTCAAAGCAGAATCTGTAGAACATGTATAGAGGCAATTAGGAATTCTGGTAGGAATTTGCTAATAGGTGAAAAATCGGTTCATAGGCCGAAGGGCAATAAAATATATTATTTGGAATAATCTTTTTCCAGGGCTAAAAGAAAATTACATCTCTTGCAGACAAAGTGTATTTATATTTTTACAGACAAGAATCTTTTGCATTACTATCAGCAACTTATGGAGATATAAAATAGCCCAGAAGAAGACAATCAAACAAGCATACACCTATAGAATCAGATAATCCTAGAGAATTTGCTAGACAGCCCCCAGTAAGCTTATTTTCCCATTTCTAAGTATTCCACAACAATTCCTAAAAATGCTAAGTATATTTAGGAAATACTAAAAAAAAGTGTTCATTGTTTCACACAAACACTCAAATTTCAACTGACAAATAGAAGTGGCAAGCAACAGGGTATGTTGGAGTATATGAGGAAGCCGTTTGGTGTAAACCTAATTTGGCCTGACTTTGTTTTTCCAAAAGGGCCTGACTGTGGCCACTGAGCATGCATTGTATATCTGCTTTGAACATTTCCTATGGCAAGAACAAGTGCCCTTAAGATAAAGGTGCAACTTCACCCGCATTGGCATTTCCTTAAGGATAAGCATTTTTCCTTAGGCTAGGAACTGATTGCTGAGCTCACCTTTGACCACCCAGCTCACCTGTGACCACCCAGCTCGAGACAACAGACCTGCCACCCTGCTGTGTCCACCGAGACAGCAGACCTACCTGCTGTGTCCATCAATCGCTGTGCTGGCAGAACAGTATCATGACTATTGTAAAAGGGACATTTCAATCATATGTGAAATATCCTCTTTGGGGATATATAAACACTCTATATACCCCACTTCTTCGGTGCCCTTTTTTCCTTTGGGAAAAAAGGCCCCAGGCCATGATCCACACATTTTAGCTCAGAATAAACTCACCCAAATTTTCATTTATAGATGGATTATGGATTATTTTCGTCAACAAATACAACTCTAGATTCAAAAATTATATGGAGTTGAATCAAAGGAAAGGATAAAAAAAGATCTTTTAAAAAATAAACACTTTATATGGGATTCTCTATTACAAGAATAAACTTTAATATCTAAATGTGTTTCGTTCCTTGAGAATTGCCTATCCAGAGTGAGCTTTCCTCTGAGGAAAGTACATACTCTCTCTTTCTAGCTTGGAATTAAACACCTTAATGTTGCTAAGGGTGTATAAATGAGGGTTTTTAGAACAACTTAACAAGAATTTATCTAGTTGTGATATCCCTGTAAGTGTTGTAAAAATTTGTGAGGAAAAATCTTTTAAGTATCTATTTGCAAAAGACAAAATATACTGATATTACTTATTTCTTTTATGAGATTCCAAATATGGCTTTTTACTAAGCAATTATAACCCTTTTCCACTCATTTTAGAAATAAAACTGGAATAGTAATACATATCACCAAGTAGAAAATCTATCATTTACGTTCATTAACAGCACAAGTCCTCAATTTTTGTTTCCCGTTGTTGTTGTTGTTGCTGTCGTTGGCGTGGGGGCAGAAGCCTGCCGTAAGACTGTGCACATGCACTTCTGCACTTCCGCAGCCCTTCTAACTGACCTGGCCTCTTTGAGGGAGTGAAGCAGGGTCAGATGAAAATATGTAGAGTTTTTGTTGTTTCTTTTTTTCCCTGTGCACCAGGTCATATAATACAGGTACAAAGACCATTGTTATTCTGCCCGCCCCCCACCCTGAATTTCTGAGCCAATGTCTCTTGAGTTGTCTATTTCATCAGGCTAAAAAGAAGAGCCATTTGCAAAGCTGTAGGGTTAAAGAAATCCTCTTCTCATTCAAAGGAGGCGTAGAGACTGATTATAGGTAAAAGAGTCCTGTCTCAGAAAATTCAAGATGGAGTGATTGTGAAGTACTTTAATCTATTTGCGTGAAAACGTCATCTCCATAGCTTCTACCTAGTTATATTCATTCATTCATTCTTTCATTCATTTAAATACTTTGCAGTATAGTACTGGGGTAATCTATGAGGTATTGCCTTTGAGAAACCCAGAAGGAATGGAATTCAGAGCACAGTGGAGAAATTACTCTTAGAGAGAAAATGGCATTTCTTTCATGATAGAAAACCAGGTGGGAGTTGATGGTGTACATTCATAAATCTGCTAACAAAAAGCCTAGAGAAGTCCCTCTTGACAGTTTATGTTTGCTCTGGGCAGTGGGAGACATTGTCCTTGTTCAAAACAAAAAGGATAAGAAAAGTTTAGGAGTAAAACAGGGTTGTCTATAGCAATCCTTGCCTCCTCTGGCCTTGCTTATAGGCTGGGACTGTCAATTCTACTTTATATCACTACAAGTTTCCTCATCCCACTCTTCAAATGCACTTTTCCCAAAGACATCCCCCTGGGCTGTTCAGTAGACAGAAAAGTCTCAATATACAGAACAAATATTTAGGCAGTCATTCTTGACAGGCATGTAAAAAGAGTTCTGATTTTATACTCAATCAGGAGCCTATACATTTCCCCCTGTATTTCATGATCACTCCAGCCTCTTCTGTGCATAGTACTGTGTCACGGAAGTGGGAGAATTCCCCCCTCCTTTTCCTTAAGGTTCTTATGGCTGGTCAAATAATTAAAAAGGTAGGCTAGCAGGAGAAAATCAAACAAAGTTTAATAGCACGTATACATGGGAGAAACTCAGGAGAAACTGAATAACTCAACCAACTGGCCCAGGCTGCCTGTTTAAGTATCTTCAGCTACAGACAAGGAGGACGTTTTGGGTAGTGCTTTGGGGCTTTAAAGGGCAGGAAGGCAACCCACATGGAAATGGAAAAGCAAATGTTTGGTAAATAGAACTTTGATAAGAATCGACTTAGCAAGGATCCTCCCAGTCTACCGAAAACCAGAATTACCTATGGTGATGGCCTGTCCTGGGGACAGGCCCTTATTTTAAATTTCTTTTAGGCAGTTATGGGAGAAAGGTTGAATGTTCTTCCTGAGTCTGAGCCTTTATTATCTCCAGCTCAAAATATTCCACATACCAGAGTGGCGCATGTTGGGTGGCCTGCCCTGAACCCCATCAACTGTCAACCTATAAAAGTCAGAAAACTGGGGCCGGCCCCGTGGCCGAGTGGTCAATTTCTTGCGCTCTGCTTTGGTGTCCCAGGGTTTTGCTGGTTCACATCCTGGACGTGGACATGGCACCACTCATTAGGCCACGCTGAGGCAGCGTCTCACATGCCACAACTGGAAGGACCCACAACTAAAATACACAACCATGTACTGGGGGGCTTTGGGGAGAAAAAGCAGAAAAAAATTGGCAAAATTGTTAGCTCTGGTGCCAATTAAAAAAAAAAGTCAGACAACAATTTAAAAGTCAGAGTATTTATTTGGGATCAAAGAATTGCAATTTGAGGAGCACAGATTCAGAAAGAAACTCAAATAATGTCCTAGTTACAGGAGAGAGGCTCAGAGATTTTATGGGAAAAAAAGGAAAAAGATGAGGTAAGATGTTTTTAAGAAGAGTTTGTTGGTGCTGACAAGCTAAGCTGCTCTTGACTATACATGATTGGTTATTGATTCTATCTTTAGAAAGTCCACAATTGTCAGTCTCATGATCAGGATGTCTGTTCTTCTGACTTCTCAAGCAATTGCTTGTAAAACAATTGCCATTTTGGCCCAGTCCATTGTTCAAAGAACAAGGCAAGCAAGGCAGTTCCCCTGGAATGGCCGCTCCGCTCTCTTTTCAAATGGCTCCACTTACATCAATTTGTCACAGTACTTACGTAAATTAAAACAAAACACCATAAAAGAACAAAAACTCCTTTGCCAAATAATTTGGTGGGAGAGGCACAAAATTGATGAGTTTAGTTGAAGTTTATTTCTTTTTCACTCTTTTCATTAAAAAACAATCAGCAACTTGACAGAAAAATCCTTTTAAATATTGCATATACTATTCCCCATCAAAGTTTGAAATGTCAACCATGGTGAAAATGTTAGGATTGAGGTAAGTGAAGAGCTTGACAAAGTCTTACAAATTTTACCCCTCCTCTCTGCTCACAGCTGATTCTGTTATACCCCTTCTCCCATCCTCTTTTAAAAATTGTTGTTTTAAACCTAAAATATGTTTTGAAGGCCAATTAGATTAAGACGCTGTGGTCTTACTATTAAGTTATTTAAAGGACATAAGCATGTCCAGATCTTTTGTTGCGTTGCATCACTGTTGTTAGATACACATAATTAGGTTCTTAACATATTTCATGAAGCCCTTGATAATGTGTATGCGCTATTCACTGTAGTCACATAGATTGCCAAAACACACATTCACACAATAGACACTAATGGTTGCAAAGGAACCATAAAATCTATTGAGTAATAAATCTACCTTCTAAGTGTATTTCACACACTGCCTAACTATGGAAACCTTTGATAAAACACAAATGTGTCTGATTGCCCAAATTATGGATTATGTGAAAAGTACCGCTTTAAAGCTCCTAGAATGGTTGTTTTCAGTATTCTAAAAACAAAATAGTTCTGCCTTAATTCTACTTGGTGCTTTAAATATAGCTTGAATGGTGTGCTTAATTCTATACATCATATTTTAAGAACATTGTAGAAAGTGAGTGTGCCCAGCTGATGGTGATTAGGATGGTGAATGTTCTAAAACTATGTTATTGAAAAATAGTTTAAGAAACTGGGGCAATAAGCCTTTGAAAGAGAAAACTTGAAGTCCTGTCATTTGAGAGGAAGTAGACACACTTAATGCAGCTGCAAAAGGCAGAAATGCAATCATGGATGAAAATTAAATGGAAACAGATGTTTTCAGCCTCAGCATAATGGAAGCCTTTCCTCAATTTGAAATTTTCAGAGATAAATTGAGTAGGTCAGTGCTGCCACTGTAAGCGGCCAAGCAGAGCTAATGATGAATCTTTTTTTTTTCTTTTTTTGCTTCCCTAATTGCTACCTGTTCTCTAGACTCAACATGGACATTCTCTTCTCCAGAAAAGTCTCGCCTGGTCTCCCACTTGAGTTGGATCCTTGTCTTAAGTGTTTAATTGGAATAGTATTTTACATTCTTTATTATATTTACCATACTGTCTGGATTTTTATATGCTTCACCCACCGGTCCACAGTTCTTTAATACCAGCATCTGATATAGTAGTAGATATGGAATCACATTCAGTGAAAAGATTCCTGCATTTTGATCTCTAAGAGCACATCAAATAATTATTGAGGACCTGCAATGAACCACCTGATGTGTCAAGTAGGAAGAGCTTCTTCTCTTTGGGGTCTCATAAAGTATGTGTTGATAAGTGGTAAAATCACATATGCTGGCCAGTTGAGCACACATGGCACCATCTCTCTGGTGACTGAAGAAGAGATTGCTTCACATGACAAGAGAAGAAAGTTAACAGTCTTCACAAATCAGTTGCCATAGTCTCAGTAAAGTGATTGATCTTTAAAATGTACTAGGTAAACACTGCCGCCTTTCAAATGTCCGCAGCACTTTTGAATAGCCTTTTGAAATATGCTCATTCTGGATAACACTAGCCTCCTCCTGGGGATAACACACGCCTTTTCCACCTCAAGCATCATAATCCTGCTTTTTGATGTACCTGCCAACTTGGATGTTCAACAGACTTCAAAATAAACTCTCAAAACTCTCTCTCCTATGGTCTCTCCATTTTATTAAAGGCTACCACTTCTAGAAGTCTTTCTTGACTCCTCTCTTGCTTCTATTTCTTGCATTTGATCTGCTAGCAAGTCCTGTCAGCACTATCTCCGCATGTTAGGGGTCTATCCTCCTTTATTATTTGCCATTGCCATTGCAGATCAAGCCACCATCGCCTCTCACTTGTTTTAACTTCCATGGCCTCAGATTGAACTTGAATTCTCATATCCTTTTAATCTTATTTTCTAGCTAGCTAAAAAATCGATCCCTTTGACAATTTCCCATTGAATTTTTTTTTTTTCTTCTTCTTCTTCCCAAAGCATCCCCAGTATATAGTTGTATATTCTGATTATAAGTGCCTCTGGTTGTGCTATGTGAGATGCTGCCTCAGCACGGCCTGATGAGCAATGCCACGTCCATACCCAGGATCTGAACCAGTGAAACCCTGGGCCTCTGAAGCAGAGCACGCGAACATGAGGACTGAGCCACGGGGCCAGTCCCTCCCATTGGATTTTTGATAGAAATCTACATTTGTTTACCTAACCAAAATACTCTGCATAATATGACCCATGCCTACCATACTTCAGATTGCTTGAAATTAATGAAACATATATTTCAAGACTTTGCAATTGCACTAGCCACTTGAACCTAAATTTATCATAATTTAGTATCCTTTTAAAAAAATAGGGCTCCCAGAAGTGTATAAGCTTTGAAGAACCTTCTCTAGTTAAGTTTCTTCTCATCATTTAGTCTCACCTAAATATTTACCTTTTGGGAAAGAAGTAATTCTGCATTTCATATGTTCTTCTCACATTCCTTCCTCTCATGTCTCCATATTACTAAACATAGTCTATAATTGCTTGATTTAATTGTTAGCATATAAGTTTTCTTGTTTTGCTCATTAAATTGTAAGTTCTGAGATGGCAGGGGCAACGTCTGCCTTATGCATTCCTCTTGCTCCATCACGTAAAATACAGCAATCTGTAAATTTTGCTAAATAAATTAATGAACGAAAGATAAGTCAATGTATGTAAGATTTTGTATGTGAGACTTTAAGTTTATAACAAATGCCCCCAACCCTCTTATCTTTCTGAATCTTTAAAGACTGTAAGAAAAGAAATAAGTAACTTCATATTAGTTAACAGTATTTGAAAAGACTGATCATCTATATGCACTATATGCAAGCAATATGCAAGCAAAGGATACACTTGTCCATCTTTTGATAACTAAATTATTCAATATTCTAAAAACATGATTGCTTAGAGTTTAACTCCGTGGTCTAAGTATGTCTTAAGTAGTATGAGAACAAATTAACACACGATGGAGAAAGCATTCAACCAAACACCAAAGCTGTACTGGAAAAGGCATATGTTTCACCCACGAAGTAACTGTGTAAGAATTGTGGTTTTACTTCTCTGTCACTAACACAGACTTAACTTTGAGGTTCAATTCTGCCCTGTGAGAGAAACTTAACCTCAATAAATTCAAGTTTCTTCTTCTTGCAAGTTGGAGTTAGTGCTAAGGTATGTAGTGCTCTTGTGTTTGGGGGCTATCTGGTCATCTGTCCATGATGGTCTCCTCTGAGCAGAATACCACCCTATCTTGTCCTGTCCACTCACCTACCCGGTGTTTGGCTGTCAGTATATGAGGTCACAGCTGCATTTCTCTTTCTTCTCTTCACAAGCCCTCTCCAGGTTTGGCTCTGTTCGAGTATCACCAAGTCTCACTTAGGCACAAGGGAAAACATTGACTAGTCCCCTTTGGTCTGCTTAGTGGATATGTCCATGTGGTTTCCCACTGTTATATTGCACATGGGTCATGATGGTAAATGTGAACTCTCCCTTTGCAGCCCTTTAGATATTTCTTCTAGTCTCCTTTCTCACTATTTGTAGGAGAACCAGAAGAATCTACTGGACAAGTCTTTCTCTATTCTCAAATCTCAAATCTCTCTGGTGGTATTCTACTGCAGAAAACACAGTGTACACAATTGTTGTTTTCCCTCTGCTTGCCCCTTCCACAAGTGCAGAGAATTTTTACTAGTCTTTGAATAGAGCACTATTTATTTACTGATTGCATTTTCTCTATATCCTCTGGGGAAAACTTTTTAAAGCCTCAAATATGGGAATTACGGATACTAAAAAAAATTTAAATGTGTACTTTATGCTACAGGCTTCAAGAATTTGAAATACAAACACCAATATTTAACTGTTCCACAGTTCTGCATTTATTCTGAAGCATCCTCATTCTGAGGCATGAAAACATAATATCCAATTACCCAACTAAGCAAAACATTGTCAAGAAATATCAACAGGAAAAAAGGGTTAATATGTGGTCTGCTACAAAAATGACTCAACTCTTTAGAAAAAAGTTACTAATTTAATTGTTTATATGTAAGCCTTATGTTAACAACAGAATGGATCCTCTCTTTCTCTTTCTCTCTCTCAATCTCTCTAAAACGGTACTAGTCACCCAGCAGAACTCTCCTAATGCAAATGAATCGTTACTTTGTATAACAAGCATTAAAAGAAGCCTTAAAGACTTTTTTGAGCACCAGGACTCTGAAAAGAAATAATTTTAGTCCTAAGATGTACAAATCTAAATTTTATTAATTTTCTCTCGAATAATTATATTTTATTTTAGAACATTTTAAATATCAGATCTGTGGCCTATTCTAACTGGCAAACTAGAGCTAATGCTTGGCTAGAGAAAGCCACTAAGTAGAAATGACTTAATCTTTCACATACATTGACACTGTGGAAACAGGCCAGATTGGCAGGAGGAAAGATTACATCAGTTTCTCAAGCTATTCATTCATCTACAACTTGGAATGCTGCTTCTCTCAGCTATGCTGATTGTTTTGTTTCCAAACCTCTCTGACTATCCAAGTTTTTGGTCCTTTGCTTTCCAGCCTCATGTCTAAACAATTTCTCAAGTTTCCTCCTAAGGAGAAAATTCAATATTTCTGATCTGAAAACCTCATTTTGGGGAACATTTATTGTATACTTATTTATTAGCTATACATTATATATATGAGAAAACCCCTTTTCTCCTTTTATCATTTTTAAGGAAGAAACTGGGCATTCACATCAAAAGTTCTAGGAGTGAGTCAAAGGAGCAAAATAACAGCAGAGGTATGCCAGCTTCTGAAAATGGAACCGTACATCTGTGCACCATATGTCTATCTGAAATATGCCAATTGTATGCCATGAAAGAAGAAGGGAGACAAAACCTGGCTAAGCCAGTGAAAAACTGTCTTGACCGGTGAAAATCACCTTGTCTGAGTAGAAAGATCCACTCAAGAAGCTGGACCAACATTGACCGAAATCAGAGAATTAATTTGTCATGATCTTATGTTAATAATTCAGCTAACCTTTTTTTAGCCAACATTGCAAAGTTTGGAGATGTACAAATAAAGCAATGTTTTCTAGGGGGATATGGATATAAAGTTTTCAGCTTATTAATGATAATTTTAGATTTCATTATCAGTTTTTCCCAAATGAATTGACATATGAACTTTGTACCTAAAAAGTTTTAATCAAAATAAATTATTTTGATTATTTTTTTCCTATAAATTATGTATATTCCTAATTTGGAAAAGTATGTCATATAACAGATACTTTATTAATATTGCTTTGTTGGCCAATACATCAGCTTCACAAGGATAAAACACTCAAAACATACATCCTGAACCAAAAATACTTGGTCACTCCTTCACATTTAAAATAAAATCTTAAAAATGAATGAAAAAGATGGGATAGAAAGCTAAAGGTAAATTATCACCTCTCTGATTTTGTCTTTTATGTTTCACAATTTCTTGTGACCAACTTATTTACACAGACTATTTCTATCTCTATCTCCACAGGATACTTGCCTACTACAACTAAATTTTGAAGTCTTTACCAGTGGACAATTAACATAAGAAATTTGGTTTATGTTTTAGATGTGTAGATCAAACAGGAATAAGAGAAATGGCATCAATTTACTATTAAAAATAATGACAGTTCCAAAATGTGAATGGATATGCGATACAATATTGAAAAAAGAATTTCTCTATTGCAGCAATAAAAATTTATTAAAATTTTTACAAAATTCTCCTAGTCACATTTTCAAGAAACTTATAAGGTACATTAAAATAACCACAACAAGAAATTTGTGAGATTATGGTAAGAAGAAACATCAAATTTTCTCAAGAATGTTAAAATAATTGAAATAAAAGAAATACACATGTTCATCAATGGGAAAGTTCAATATTGGAAAGATATTTATTTTCCACAAATTAATCTATCCATTCAATGATGTGCTAAGCAAAATCCTAATACGTTTTCTTCTGGAAAATTGTTCTTGGTTTTAAAACTCTTAAGAAAAACTAAATGCATATTAAAAAAGAATTGAGAAAATATTTGTCTTATCAGATAGGAATGTATATTTGTTATTTAATTAAAATAGTTGGTGCGTTGGTGCAAGTAGACTCTTGGACCAATGGAAGGGAATAAAGAATTCAGAAATAGACCCATGCATGTAAGGTCCCCAATGATCCTCATATCTTGTTAGTGATGTCCTTGTGTAGCTCCCTCCAAATTGAATAACAGTGACCTTAGTATCCTACAGGAAATTAAGGAAATGGTGTGTGACTTCTGACTCTAAGTCATAAAAGACATTGGGGCTTATGAACTGTTCTTTCTTGGATCACTCATTTTGGGAGAAGTCAGAGCCATGTCTTGGGGACACACAGGCAGCCCAACATAAAGGTTCATATGATGAGGAACTGAGGCTTCATGCTAATAGCCAGCACTAATTGACAGCAACGTGAATGAGCCGTCTTGGAAACAGATCCTCCAGTCCCAGGCAAGCCTTCAGATGAGTGCAGCCTCAGCTGACATCTTGACTGTAACTTCATAGGAGACTCCAAGCCAGAGCCACCCAACTATGCTGCTCTCAAAGTTATGGACCAGAGAAGCTGCAAGATAATAAATGACCGTGGTTATTTTAAGCTACTAAGTTTTGAGGTAATTTCTTAAAGAGTAATCAATAGCTAATACAGTTTTCTGTACCTGCAAATAGGATGCAGCCATAAAAAAATTAATGCATAACAAATTACACAGCCTCAAATGCCACATGACAACTTCTGTGATTATCACAGTATTCTATTGGTAACATAATTCAGACCCATTCAATATAAAGGGAGAACACACAAATGCATGAGGAGCAGGAGGTAAGGCTCACTGGGGACCATCTTGGAGGTTGGCGACCACAAGCACTACCGTTTAAAATTAGATACACATATAGGGTTGATCATAACATTGAATTGTTGGCCCAGTAACTTACTGGAACCATTCTTGGCCAATCTTGTGTGTGCATGTCTGTGTAATTTAATTACATTTTTAAAATTAATGCTAAGTCCATGTCCCATTCGTTTTTCCTCCAAAGGCATGTACTTTTACATAGTTTATTTAAACACACACACACACACACACACACACACACACACACACACACAAGATATGTTTTACTCTGTTTACTTATTTTCTGTACTCAAATGCTCAAAGTTATTGATTGAAGATACATTCATTTATATTTGTTTTATTTATATACATATAAACATATATGTGTATATATATACAAATATATAAACATGTTTATATACGAATATATTTCCTTCCTCCTGAATTCCAAATATGCTATATGTTATTTATTATCCCCCATTTATGGGAATTTGTTTTGTTGATAAATACTTGCCATAATAAACAGTACAATGATAAATATTCATAGGCAAATCTCTTTATACCTGTAAGAGATCTTCCCTGGTGTACATACTTAGAAATGTAATTTCTGGGTTTCAGTCTGTGTATATACACAAACATTTCCTTACATATTTAAAAAAGTCTCTCCAGAATGTCCGTACTAATATACACTTTCACCAGTACTGTTGAAGCTTCCTGCTGCCCCACACCCTTGCCAATAATTAGTATCAGACTTATACTTTTTGTTTTTACCAATTATGTGTAGAGAATAGTATTTCATTATTATTTGAATTTTTTCATATTTATTACCAATAAAGCTGAACGTCTCCTCCTATGCTTGTTTGATATTTGGGTTTGTTCTCTATTATTATTATTATTTATTTTTTTTAAAGAAAGAGGACTATTCCTTTTTTTTTTTAGATTTTTTATTTTTTTCCATTTTCTCCCCAAAGCCCCCCAGTACATAGTTGTATATTCTTCGTTGTGTGTCCATCTAGTTGTGGCATGTGGGACGCTGCCTCAGCGTGGTTTGATGAGCAGTGTCATGTCCGCGCCCAGGATTCGAACCAACGAAACACTGGGCCGCCTGCAGCGGAGCGCGCGAACTTAACCGCTCGGCCACGGGGCCAGCCCCTGTACTCTATTATTTTTTTAATTTTGTCTTTCCTTATTTTTCTTTTGAGTATTTTTACATGTATTAAATACTTCTTATACATTCTCAATAGCAATCCTTTGTTGATTTGGTATGTTGTGAACACTCTTGCCCATTGTATCCACTCTTAACTTTGAACTTTAAAGCATTTGATAAATGTTAACACGTTTATGAGTAAAAACATATGTCACAAACCTAGAAATACATGATAAACTGACGTCATTGATGACCCCAGTTAATGGCCACTCTTTATCCCTGCTTTCTCTTCCTGCAAATATGTGATCTCCCCACATTTTGACTTTGGTTATGACTTATTGTTCTAAGTCAATCACTTTTGGGCTGTTTGTTGCACAGCAATAACTCATAGAAAGTATATGAATCAGTGTTCAATGGGGAAGGAAAACCCACCATGAGTTATGAGATTAGGGATTTATTTAAAAATTTGACCTCATAGAACTGCCAGAGGAGCTAGAGTTCAAAGTTTCAGAAAGGAAGTTGAGTAAGAGGAGTCACCAACCAGATAATCTTGAAAACCTGGCACATCTGACCACTGAAATGAGACTGTTAAGAAAAGCCTCTTGGAGTGCTGTCTGTGAGGTGCTGCCTCTGTGGGCCCACAACTGAACATCTGGTGGAGGACCAAGACCAGTGTTGATCAATCGAGTCAGCAGTTTGGAAGAAGAGCTGTATGTGGGTGGAGGAATCTGAAGACAAATTTTGTGTCTGTATGTTACCACACCCAACTATGACAACCTTCAGAGAGTAGTAGTTGCTCCTTCATATCCATCTTCTAAAAACTCACCAAACATCTCCTTTTGGTTAACTCTAACATATTAATTTGACAAAATTTCAAAAAGTACTGTCCACTGTAATCAACTTGATTTTCATAAACACCTCTTTCAACACATTTAACGTTTAAATAAAAATAGCAAAATCATGCCTCTTCCTAATATGTAGTTACCAACTCTCATACACCTGTAAGCACACAAACCCTCCCCTCAAAAGATGTTTCGGAAGCTCCACATGCCACTTTATCAATCTTTGAATGATGGTTCATTTTCTTCCAGTTAAGTGGAACTCCCTTTTTGACATTCTTTAACTAAAAGAGTGATCAATCTTATGTTTGATACTAGTGAAACAAGAGATGGGGGTGGGGAGTGGCGGAGGAGGAAAAGAAAACACAATTGGTTAACATCAAAGTAAAGAAGAAATGCTGATATATCCCCAAATTCATTTCTCTAGTTGTTTATTTGGTCACAGGTGAAGTGATATTGATAATGTCTTTCATTAGCTATTGCATATTCCTTTGTCTCTCAGCAATTGCCTTGGTTGGTCATGGTTGCTTGGGTAGTGTGATAAATTATACCATCATTCCTGAAGTGTCAGTGCCATTTGCAGTCTTGACTCTTTTGAGATTTTGAGTGATCAATCTACTTTTATCACACAATTTGAGTATACTGAGGAACACCCCAGACCACTGTGAGACTAATCTGAGTTAAAACTCCATTATTTCTTCTGCCCTCCGTAGGCATCTAGTCTGACTAGTAGACCACAATGGTGTTTGAGGTTACCAAGAATTAGCGTCACATCAGAGCCAATGCCTAGTAACCCCTCCAAAGTTTGGTTATTTTCACATTGGCCGGGCAGAGTTATCCCGGTAAGTGACCACAAGTCATTTTAGGGAAGACTAGAAGGAAGATCTAAAATTTGCCAGTATATCAAGATGCCTTCTCAGAAGGACATATCTTTTTCTAAATAGAGACAATGGGTCTGTGAACCGGCTTAGTTCTGAGAATTGTTTAAGCGATTCTATAGTGATTCATATCGGACTTCTGTTCAACTGCCCTGAGCTTTTCCGCGTGTAGAAATCAATAAAATTTTAGTAGGTTGCCCACCTATTGCAGTCCAGGACATCACGAACAATTAGCCAATGCAAATAATCTCTGTGAACTCACTCTGGCAATCACATGCACCATGTCTCTAGTGAGTAAATGCTACCTCTTGGCCCTTGCCCATTTCAGTGGCAGTATTTCTCACTGCTGTTCCTGAGCTGCAGAGAATAGCTGTTATAGGTCTGCTAAAGGATGCCATTTTTCCATTTCCAACGTATTTCTCAAAGTTTGTGTCAACAGTGTTCTATGCAACTTCCTATAGGATGTAATTAGGAAGAGAATAAGCACATCTTTACTTATTTAATTTTTTTGTGAGGAAGATTGGCTCTGAGCTAACATCTGTTGCCAGTCTTCATCTTTTTGTTTGAGGAAAGCTATCGCTGAACTAACATCTGTGCCAATCTTCCTCTATTTTGGGTGGGATGCCACCACAGTGTTGCTTGCTGAACGGTGCCAGGTCGGTGCCCAGGATCCGAACCTGTGAATCCGAGGCCACTGAAGTGGAGAACGTGAAGTTAACGACCACGCCAATGGACTGCACCAAGAATAAGTAAATCTTACACAATAAATCCACTCCAGCTTTCAATCTCTCTTTGCCTTTGTATTGATTCCTCTACAATGTACCAAGAATCTCGGGCATGCCAACAGAATTTGTATCCTGGTTTCAGAGCAAGCAACCAACCCATGAGAGTCTTTTCCAGCCAGTTAAGAGAATGGAAGTTTTATGGCTAGATCTATGGGAAACTGACAAATGAATCCACCACCAAGAATCAGGTCTGTATTTTGGGATTGCAATTGGTCCACACAGTCAGCGATCAGGAAGGGGAGCTGGATGTGAAGCAGATGAAGTGAGGAGAACCTGAAAATTGCCAGGTTCCTCTGCATTTGTTTGTCTCCACATCTAACCTCATTGACCTTTAGAGAACACCAGCTACTCCTTCACTCATGACTTCCAACTTCTAAGCAATTTCTTCCTTCAGCCAACTTAACTTGGAACTGCATAGGAAAATGCATTCTGGGGAACACAGTTCCAGCCTAATCAAGTTGACATAGTACAAATCACCTCAGAAGGTAACTTTCTTAACCTCAAAAAATCCATATATAATAAATCCAGGCCAAATAGCATATTTAACAGAGATACATTACAAGTATTCCCTTTGATATTGAAAAGGCAAGGAAGACTATAATCACCACTATTATTCAATGTAAAAATCCTGATCAATGCCACCAAAGAAAAAGAAAAAAAATATATAGCAAATGGATGAGGCAAGAAAACCTTATGAAATGATCATTTACATAGAAAGCCTTAGAGATCAATAAGATCATTAATGTTTTTGATGAATACTAGACCAAGATACATAAATCAATAACCTTTTTATCACTACAGTAGCTAATTAAAAATATAATAGGAAATCCATATTATCCGAAACTTCCAAAAAAAAAAACCCACTATAAAGAACCTAGACACAACCCTAACCAAAATCCATATAACATTGGCTACCGTAAAAAATTACTACAAACTTGGCGGCTTAAAAGAACACACATTTATTCTCTTACATTTGGAGAGGTCAGAAGTCGAAAATCAGTTTCACTGAGCAGAAATCAAGATCTCAGGAGGACTGAGATCCCTCCCCAGACTTTAGGGAAGATTAGGTTTCTTGACTCTTCGGCTTCCAGTGGCCGCTGGCATTCCTTGACTCCTGGCACATCTTTCCAGTCTCTGCCTCCAGGGTCACACTGTCTTCTCTTCTGTCAAATTTTCTTTTGCTTTTCTCACCTAAGAACATTTGCGGTTACCTTTAGGCCTCACACAGATAATCCAGCATAATTTCCCCATTTATATAAGGTAACATTCACAGGTTCCAGGCATTAGAACGTAGACACCTTGGAGATGTTTAGACAGTTTTTAAAAATGTTAATGTACATATTGGAAGTCTCAAATAAATAAGGATAACATGTTTTTGGATGAAATCACTATATATTACCAAGACATCAATTTTCCTTAAATCATTCTATGCCACTCTGTGATTCAAATCAAAACCTAAGCTACAATTTATTTTTGCAATTGTGCAAACTGATTCTAAAATTTCTTTAGAATAATAAAGATTCACAAGTATCCAGGAAAATTCATAAAAAGATATTCACAGTTCAGGGAATGCTTCTGTACAGATATTAAGATGAATTGCAAATTAATGTCAGTATAATGATGTGCTGCTAGAGACAGTGGAATCAAGTAAATTAAAAGAACAGAATAAACAATATACAAAGAGATGCATATGCCATAATTGTTATTTGATAGAAATCTTAACAAAACGGTTAAAAATTATGGACTTTTAAATAGTCTTGTGAAAACTAGCATAGTATATGGATAAAAACAAAATTAAAACCCTAACTTATTTCATAGCAAAATATAAACTCCAGGAGGGTAAAAGACATAACCCTGAAGAATTATGAACTAGGAAAGAAAATGAAGAAGAATGAGTTTTGACACTGGAATAGGAAAGGATTTCTTTCTTTCTTTTTGGTGAGGAAGATTGGCCCTGAGCTAACATCTGTACCAATCTTTCTCTATTTTATATGTGGGATGCCACCACAGCATGACTTGCTGAGCAGTGTGTAGGTCTGTACCTGGGATCTCAACCAGTGAACCCCAGGCCACCCAAGCAGAGCGCACAAACTTAACCACTACACCACCAGGCCAGCCCCAGGAAAGAATTTCTTAAAGATGATGCAAAGAACAAAATCCAAAAGGGGAAATTTGATTATATCACAATCAAAGATAACTCTTTAATGATTTGTACATCTATCTATATAGTACCTGTATTAATACACAGGAAAATATTTGGAAGGATAAATAACAAACTTTTAACAGAACTGGTTTTCAGAGTACAGTTTTTGTGAAGATTTTACTGACTTCTCAAATACAATATTTGAATTTCTTTTATGGAACATTGATTCATATATTACTTGTTTGATTAAAAATACATAAACGAAAAACAATTACCAACAAAAAAATGTCTGGAAGGCTCACCTATTATTTGTGGTCTCAGAATTACAGACTAATTTTATTTTTTTCTTCATACTTTCCTTTATTTTTCATGTTTCTGCAATGAACATGCATCATTTTATAACGAAATGAAAAACAAAAATTAATTTAATTTCAATATAAAAGAATGCCTAACTTTTATTTTTCATTGTCTCATTTATTTATTTTACTGAAAATTAAATACAAAGGTAGTTTTTGTAGTTCTAGAAATTAATATCATTCTCTGTCAAATCATGGCTGACCAGTTTAAAATGATCTCTGATCTGTTGTAAAATATGAACCAAACCTCGCATACTACTAGAACAAATTCTTTTTTCAGGAGGCAGGGTATAAAGAACATAACATAATAATATTTTGCAAGGGAAAAATTTCCAGGAAACCACTGACACCCGATTTTAAGTTGCTTTTACAAATTTTATATGATCACAAATAAAACTTTAGAAAATATCTACCATATTGTGTATCAATTTTCATTACAGCAACAGAGTTGCTAGTCGAATAGGAAACTTCTCAGTAGGAAAATAATATAAAGCTATTTTTACATTAATGATAACAATAATAACCTATTGTTTTGAATGAAATCTCTTAGTTCCTCTGCTCCATGGCAGAACTGTATCAAACTAGCGAACTCATATTAGACTCAATGAGATAATCGTGTCTTAGGCGTTCAATATTCACAGTTAGTTTTAAATGCTTATATATATTTTATAAAACAGTTTTATTCTCCAAGAGGTAACATGAGTCACTGACTGAGAACTAGTTAGTGTTAAACCTAGAATGTGAGTTAATGCTCATCTCATACAATCTGTTCATTTTTATAGATGAGGAAAAGGTTGAGTTAAAGTCTTCTTTAGGTCATAAAAGCAGAGGGCTTTGATTCTTCATAAAGTGCTGTTCTCACTCTAATCACAGTACTTCCTTTTTCCATCTTGATTGTTTCCAGAAATGCAGGATCTGAACTTTCACAACTGTTATCCCTTTCTCAATTTATTTGAAACTCGCTAGAGAACAAACATGATGGCTATTTGACAATTGCACCCTTGAAGAAGGTGATGTCTCTCGTGACAATAGAGATTTGCTTCTTTTCAAACCATGGAGCCCAAGGGCTATGATAGTGTGGAGCCCAATAAATGAAAGACTGATGATGAAATGATTTAATACAGACCATGTAAAGTGTCAATTATTAAATGGTTCATACCCAGTGATAAGGGACAAGGAGAGAGAAATTACCACTTCAGTGACACGTAAGAAAATATGTTCAGCAGAGATGAGACACCTGAATTATCAAGTTGGATATGACCTTATTAGAAGAGTAAGAATCACGGGAAAAGACAGAAACAGAAAAAGCCCTGCTCTGTGCTGAATGACAGTGTGAGAGGTTATCCTGGGGTTTCCTGACAGATTTAGTCACACAGCTCATTCTTGAGCAGAATTTGTGTCCTATAGAGTTCTTTCTTTAAGACACTATTTTTCAATTCTCAGTATACTTAATATTGATTCTTAATAGTATTTAAACTAAGATTATAATTTTTCAAATTAGAAATGAAAATAGACAGCATATAAGCAAATTATATTCTCAATAGTTCGTATAATCCAATAATTAATACTGTTTAGCTATATAATAAATAATCTTATCTGTATTTAGTGCTATTGATAATTTCCATGATCTTTTTATAATATGTTTGGATTTGATTATCATATAAAATAAACTATTCCAACTGGCTTTTCCCTCCTGTTTCATGTTAATGCCTGGCCCTATTTTTCTGGAATATGATTAAATTCTTCTAGGGGAGGAGAAAAAAGTGAAGATATCAGTGTACATGTCACAATAAAATATAATAGTTAGCATTCTATCATTGTCTTCAAATTTTGATTGGTATGAATGCTGGACATTAAAAAACAAAACCTTCCCCTCATTTCTCAAATAGTGTTTTCATAATGGTTAAATTAACATATACTACTTCAGTTAGAGATGATTTATAACACAGAGGGAAAACTGGTTTCAACCATTTCAAAGGCCTTAGTCTATTTTATATCAAATATATGAAAATGTATCCATATTTCACTTTACAATTTTCCTTCCATAATATTTTGAAAGAACTTTTCTTATTTTGCTTTAAAAATTATTTAGCCCAAAGTAAGTCATTTAATAGCAATTGCTTGCTTTTATTACAATTAACATACATTCTAGGAATTCTTGTGAATCAAGAAAAATAGCTTTCAAATTGAAAAAATAAATATATAATCTTTGTTATAAAACAAAACATACTCTTATCATGCCATCAGTAATTGCACTTCTTGGTATTTACCCAAAAAACCTGAAAACTCATGTCCACACAAAAACCTGCACATGTATTTTATAGCAGCTTTATTCATAATTGTCAAAACCCAGAAGCAACCAAGACGTCTTTCAGTAGGTATGTAAATAAATGGTGGTACATTCAGACAATGGGATATTATTCAGTGCTAAAAAAAAAAAGAGAGCTATCAAGCCGTGAAAGGACATGGAGGAAACTCAAACGCCTATTACTAAGTGGAAGAAGCCAACACGAAAAGGCTATGTACTCTGTGATTCCAACTAGATGCCATTCTGGAGAAGGCAAACTATGGAGACAGTAAATATATCAGTGGTTGTCAGGGCTTGGGGAGAGAGAGGGATAGACAGGCAGAGCACAGAGGACTTTTGGGCAGCGGAAATACTCTCTATGGTATTATAATGATGCATGCAGGTCGTTATACATGTGTCCAAACCGATAAAACATGCTACACCAAGGTGAACCCTAATGTGTAGACTTTGAACGTCAGTGATGTGTCAGTGCAGGTTCATCAGTTGTAACAAATGTACCCCTCTGATGCAGGATGCCCATAGTGGGGGAGGTTGTGTGTGCACGCAGGCAGGGCATATGGGAACTCTCTGTACTTTCCACTCACTTGTGCTATAAGCTCAAAACTGACTTAAAGAATAAAATTATTAATTAAAGAATATATCATTGAAACCTTATGAATACAACATTTTACAATTAATGAAGTTAACATGATGTTATTTTCATATATACTCAATTAAAATTTTTAGTTTTTCAATAAACTTTTATTGAAGTTTAAAATATATACAAAAAATACACATTATGGTATATTTTGATAAGTTTGTATGATATTAACACATCGAATTTTAAGATATAGAATGTCCAATATTAGCTTTACTTCCCTTGTATATTTAAGGGTCTCTCTCCTGCATTCCTGCTGCTGGGCTCCTTTGGGGAAAAAAGGCATGTCATGGTCATCTATGAATTCCTAGAGCTGGCATTTACAGGCACATAGTAAATAATTATTGAAAATGTAAGAATGAACAAACATAAAAAAACATTAATTACAACAATCTCTTCTTAGACAATTGTCCTAGATAGGCTAGTATTAATTCTTACTTATTGTTGATAAATCTTTATAATAGAGTATCAGTGGAATATCAAGGAAAAAAGTGGTATATGAAGAAATATTTTGTCATTGGCATTATTTAGAATTACCATGTGCAACCTCTCTACTCTCATTGCCTGAAACAGGGGAGAACCACATCCACTGCCCACAACCCCTTGTTATGTCCCACTGGAGATGACCTACCATATTCCATATTTGAGTTTCATTATGACAGTAGAACACTACAACTTAAAGCTTTCTTCATGACAAGTCAATCTCAAGGTAAGTTGGGAAAAATTTAAAAATTATGGTTAACATACAAAAAGATCAGAAAAAGTTATGAAAGTAGTGATTGTGTTATTATAGTATTTTGGCTAGTCTTTCCGACAAATGTAAGCGTTTATCTCTCTTGCTCTCTATCTTCCTCTTTCTCTCTCTTCCTCACTCTCTCTCGTTGTAGTTTATAAATGTTCCTTAGTGTAAGCCTGGACTTAACCAAAACATGCGATGTTCTCCCACTCAAGAAAAATATTCTTCCTAAATTGGGTTATGAAATCAATAAAGATCAATGGTGATTGTTATCAATAAGCTCATCCTGTTATATTTTATGCTAGATTTTATCTATCTATCATCAATCTACCTATCTATCTATCTATCTACTTGGTAATAACACGCAATCTTTACTACTTTTTATTTTTATTTATTATTTACTTCATATATTATTGATATTTAAGGGATGAAACTTGAAGTGTAGATTTGAGAAAGGGACGTATTTGCAGGTAATCTAGTTGAAATCACCTTTCACATGACAATGCTGGTTGTTTTCTGTTCGGAATGATTTTCTTTTAAGAATAATTTATGGCCCTAGTGGCCGAAGTACTGTGCATATGAAAAACTTTCTTGAATGTCATCCCAGCAGCTTTAATCAATCATTTAATTTTGTTATTTATAGATTTATAAAGCTCATAGTCATGGTTCTTTGTTCTTTCTATGAAGAACCTAAAAGAATCAAGGCGCTATCAGTAAAGTACCCTAGAGTAGTGTCTAAGAGTGTAGTGAAATGAACCAGACATGACTCGGTTTAAATTCTGGCTCTTCCACTTATTACTCAGTGTTTTTGAAAAACTTATCTTAGTTATGTATACCTTAATTTGTAAAAAATATGCAAAATAATGATAATATTAGAATGCACTTCAGGATTATTCTGAGAATTAAATCAGTTGATATTTGTAAGATGCTTATTTTAATGTCTGGTACGTAAAAAATGTTCTCTCAGTCTTCGTTATATATTATTTATGTGTTTTGTACTGAGGCTGTTATTAGACATTTTGACAGTGTGTAAAGAAGGAAGTTCAGTAGCTGATTCAAGGGAGTACAAAGGAGAGAAAATTATGCCTGAATGCCTCTGGTTTTTCAGCCAGCATGACATGAGGGCATCGTCAAAAGCTGCCATACCCTAATCAATGTCTAAAGCCATCATCAAACTATTTCCTTGGATCAAATAAATGGAGACCCAAGACATACAAAATCCTCCCTACAAATGACAATCGAGGACAATTATAACAATAAGCCTACTTTTTCTACAAAAATTTTAGCAAAGTTACATTAATCCTCACTTCCATTTTCCTCTTACTTCTGTTCACACTCGAAGACAAAAGTATGAAAAAGGTTTCCCTTCCTGTCTATCAGTTTAGTACAGTCTCATAATTCAGCAATAATTTAAGTAAATTAGCTAATAGAAACTAGGTAATGAGGATGATAGTCCTTTCAACTTCCACTCGTATTTTTTTTCTTACTCTGTTTTTTGCCCCATGTTTGAAGCATTTTTTTTTTTTAAAGTGCTTCCAACCTGAGAGCAGAAATGACAACATGGTGTGTTGGAAGCGATTAATGCCTGTCTAGAGAGCACAGTGAAACATGAGTACCTTCAGTGTAACCCAGGTGAGCATTAATCAGTACCTCTGCGCAGCCTGAAGTGACTTTTTGTGATAATAAAAAAGGAATTTTTCTCCAAAATGTATGTCAAAAATGTGTGTTGCAAGTATTTCTCTGGAAAGAACCAGTTTTGATGAAAGCATTTTCTTTTTATATGAAATGAAACATTTTCTGATTTGACACACAGCATGTCAGTTCTGGGGTGGTTAGGAAAATACACCACTTATAACAAAAGATGAGTGGCGGGGGTAAATTATATCAAAGCCCGTTACACAAAGAGAATGTTCTTCAAAGCTAGGTATTACCACATATATACATAAGGGTTATCAAAAACCCATTAAATTCCACCCTTTTAGGTTTTCCAGCTGAGATTAATTTCCCAACATAACATCCCCCTTTCACAGAAAACCATCCTTTCTCAGAAACCCTTGTTCTCATGGGACCTTTCTACCATTTCCCTGATAGCCAGGGGCTAACCAGCAATCCTTCACGATCTTGTAAGGCATTTCATTTAAATTTATATTGAGAAATTTATAGTCTTATTAACTTGTCTTCCCCTGAGATTCATTTTGCCGTGTTTCATTGGTATGTCATTTTAAATAGGTGCCATTTAAAAGCTTGCCCCATATTTTTACGGGCTACACTACAATCAAATGAGGTTAAATCAAGACTTGAATGCTTCCATGTGCATAGCCAAAGAAGATATGTTTCAATACTTTGGGTTTGTATTACTTATTCCCACGTGCTGCTTGAAGTTCTTGAGATTGCTCAATATGTGTAACTCTAAGTCTTGTAATAAAGATAATGATTATAAACGGTTAATGATTGTGCCCATATTAAAAAACAACACAGTCAACGACTTAGTAATTTAATGTTTTAGCAAGTATTTTTTCATCTCAATATGGTCTACTTGATCACTGAAACAGTGTTTCTTGATCCTGGCAGTGAGTTGAGGCATTTCTTTCCTCTTTTCCGAAGCCAGATGTTTCCTTGGAAATCTGAAGATCCAGCAAAGAGCCGTAGTTCACCTCAGTTATAATAGAGTCTTGAAACCTCCAAATCTACATGTTCTTGCACAGATTCTCTTTTCTTTATATTCTGGTGAAAAAGATTAAGCCATTTTGGAACAACTGATATTTCTCAAATCTGACATGCTGGGAGTTTCTCTCTATGAGGACTTTTGCAAGCAGTTCAAAAAACATCCATTTACAATAGGGACCCTTAGCCAGTCATCCTCAGTAACAAAACTGCTTAGATGATGGTGATAATGATTGCATTCGTTTCCTAGAGCTGCTGTAACAAAGTACTGCTAACTGGGTGGCTTAAACCAGCAGAGATTTATTGTCTTATGGTTCTGGAAGCTAGAAGTTCAAAATCAAAATGTCAGCAAGCTCATGCTTTCTCCTGTGACTCTAGAAAAGAATCCTTCTTTGCCTCTTCTTAGTTTCTGGAGGTGGCCAGTGACTCATAGCTCTCCATAACTTGTAGCCACATAAATCCAACCCTCCAATTTCTCCCCCTCTTTCTCTTCCCATCTCCCTCCCTTTCTTGCTCTCTTTTTCTCTCTTTTTGTTTTCATTGAATCTTCCCAGGTTATCAGGAGTGTAATGTCAGTAGAAAAGGTTATATGAGAGAAAAGAAACAACTTATAAGAAAAAATTGGTGTAGGCAAAAGATGTGATAACTTGGAAATAAAAGATTAAATAAATTTTGACATCAAGTAACTATATAATATTGAGCACAACAATTAATCACCTTGGGACTGTTTTTTCATTTATAAAATAAAAAAAGGGTTATTTAATTATTGGATATATAAAGCACGTATACTTCCAGAAGATGTATTAACATGATGCCAGAGGAAAAATAATGTTTATTTGAAAATTGCTTTCAAATTGCTAGCTATTAAGCTGCTTTAATAAATTTCATATGTGTGTTCTTAAGTGATTGCCTGTTTTGTTTTTGACCCAAAAATATTTATCAAAATGAACATTAGAAGATAAAAGCCAGAAAATTGTGGAAAGAGTGGTGATCCTCAAACTAAAAAGTGTTATCTTTAAAGTATATGTAAATTAAATATTAGAGGATAACTCACTTGTTCTAGATCCTATTATTCCAGTCATTTGGAATGTCTGTAACCATGTGAAAATGTCTAAGACCATTTTAAATGTAGTTTAAAGGTTTATTTACTTGTATTTTTGAAAATGCAATCAGTTTCCCCAAACTTATCTGGTACGAATATTTGCAATTTTTTGAGTAAATATGCGTGTAAAAAGAGCACTCAATGGGACTATATAGACCATTAGGGGAACATATGTATTGAGGGCCTACTACACATGAAGATCTCCGTTAGGGGATTTGCATGCACAATCTTACTCAGCCTTTATCAAAGCTCCATAAGTGGTATGAGATTATTCCTAATATATAGGTGGAGAAACTGAGGCTTAATGAGTTTAGCAAGTTAATAAAATTACATAGTGTAAAGAGGATTAAAGTGAACTGCAAATTCTGGCATATCTGAATCCAAAGCTAATTTTGTTTCCTCAGTATGAATGTGCCACCCCAGACAACAGTCGAAATGAATGAACCATCGTTCTTGCCCTCAAGCCATTTGTAATGCCCTTTGTGAAAGTTATACGTGTAAAAGAGTTACTACTTTTCACATTTCTCCACATTATAATGCTACCATCCTACTCCAAGTCACCATCCCCTCCATGTGAACTGTTATATTAGGCTACTAAGCAGTGTTTCCTGATCAACTCTGTTCCTCTCCAATCCATTCCTTTCAGAAACAGCCACAGTGATATTTTTAAAAATATGAGTATGATCACTGCAGTTCCCTGTTTTAAAATCCTGTAATGACTGCTCAGTGCTCTTAGAATAAAAGGCTACATGATATGATCAGGCTTTTCTCTCCAATCTTGGTGTACATCTTACTCACACCACTTAAGCTGCACAAACTTTCTAGAGCTCAGTGCTTTCACACACACTAGTTTTCACATGGACAGTTCATTGAGAATCTATATATATTCCAGCCCTCAGCTTAAATGGCATTTGTGCAGACTAGGTTATTCTTATCCTTTACAACACCTCTAATTCTTGGTTAATTTTGTGTTTAATATCTATTTGTCTCCCTAAATAGTAGTCCCCTCATTAGTAAACTCATGAGTTGTGTCTGTTTTTTTTTTTTTTTAACTGCAGTACCCACTGTACTTGGAATAAAGCCGGTGCTCATTCACCCAACAAATTTTGTTGAATATCCACTCTGTGCCAGGCATAATTTTAGATACTGGGAATATACTAGTGAACAAAATGAAGAAAAATTCTTGTATTCATAAGCATTCATTACAGTGTAAAAGAAAGATAGTACATAATAAACATAATAGTAACATATACATACATATATACATAAACATAATAATATATAAATGTGTGGTATTCTAGAAGTTGATGAACATTACAAGAGATAATGATGTAGCTCATAGTAGGTAGTTGAATTCAGAGAAGTTATTTTCACTTTAGTTTAGGGACGAGGATAATGGGGATTGTGAGTTTAGGAGAAGGGTTGCAGTGCTAAATAGATGGATAGGGTTGGCGTCATTGAGAAGGACGTAAAAGTGCTCGATAAATATTTTTTCAAAGAATGCATGAACCTTAAGAAAGTACAGTTTCCAAATGCTCCAAAAGATGCACAATAATGTCATGAGAATTTGTGGAAAAATAAATATATCAATAAGGGGTAAACTACGAAGGGTTTTATAAAGGATGTGAGACGTAGGTGTTGAAGAATGTATAGGTTTGAGGGATTGAGATTGAACATGAATTATTAGGAAAGCCTTTCAGCAAAAAGAAATGTCACAGGCAAACATAAGAAAGTACAGAAATACTCAAGGACTAGTAAGTTTGAATGGTATAAAAGCGAGCACAGGAAAATACTCATAATACTTGCTGAAAAGGCACATTAGTACTTGATTGTTGAGAGCCTGAATACTATAAAAAGACCAAGCTTAATACTATAAGCAGTGAGAACAATTAGGCAGTTATTTGGGAGTGTTTATTTGTATGGCATGTCAGTAAAGATTGGAGATCCTTAATGCCATTTAAGAAACTATTTAAATAATCGAACAAAAAGGCAATAACAATTTAGATCAGGGTGATGGCAATTTAATACAAAGCAGAATTTCCAGGCTTCAGCAATTATTAAGACATACATGGTGACAAAATTTTAAAAAGTTAAGATATGACTTCTAAATATTAATCCCAGGTGATTGTAATAAGGAAGATGCCAGTTACTAAGAGTGGAGTGGGGATAAAGATCTTGTGTGTGGGAAAATAATGAATTTTGTTCTGATTATATTAAACATGACGTGCCATTGTATTTTGGGGTCATCATCTTCAGCATCCTATGAAACCCAATCATAGAACTTGAGGAAAGGATTATGATATGTCCGTTTGTTAATTACCTTTAACTATGATCTCTAGGCAACTATAGGACTGATGAAATATCTCAGAGAGAAAATGTAAAGAGAAGAATAAAGACTTAAAATGAAACCCTAAAGAACACAAATTGGATTTGGAAATGAATGCAATAGCAAGGAGGAAGAGATGTCAGAGATGAATATGAAAAAGTAGTCCAAGAAATAGGAAAATTAGAAATGTGTAAACTATTAAACCCAAGGAATGCAATGATGTTAAAAATGAGACAGTTTAAATGCTACAGAAAAAGATAAGAGCTAAAGAATGGTCATTGGTAATCTAGAGAGAATAAAGATACTGATTACTTTGAGAGGAGTATTTGTTGAAATATGGAATGGAGTGGTAAGAATAGCCTTTTGTGGAGCCAGCCCCATGACGGAGTGGTTAAGTTTGGTTTGCTCTGCTTCAGTGGCTCAGGTTCGTGGGTTCAGATCCCAGACTTAAACCACATATCAGTCATGTTGTGGTGGCAACCCACATATAGAATAAAGGAAGATTGGCAGAGATGTTAGCTCAGGGCTAATTTTCCTCAGGAAAAAAAAAAATCACCTTTTGTGGTGTATTAAGGACTGTCTGGGTTAATATTTGAGAAGAAAGTAGAAATAAGGACTGCAGACATCCTTTAAAGAACTTTGAAAACTGCATAAACACAAGAGATAATTATGTAGCTCATAGTAGCTAGCTGAATTCAGAGAAGTTATTTTCAAATTAGTTTAGGGAAGACATTGTATTTATGAGGACAGAGGAAGTAAAGGATAGAGAGAGAAAAAAGAGAAGAAAGTAATTTTCTAGAGAAGAAAAGAAATAATAGAAATGAATGGATTGAATGGATTACCTAAAGAAAGAAATAATGGAAATGAATGGATTACCTAACATCAGGTGTGAGAGGTCACACCTGAGAGGAAAAGAAGACAAAAAGAGGAGAATGGAAGAGAAGTTTAAAGACGAAACTTAGATAAAGCATTACAATAGGAAGTCAAGAAGACATGAGACAGGATTGGCTACAGACTGATGTGTCCAGGAATGAAAGGGCACTGAAGACCAAACACCACCAAGAAACCAGGGAGACAATCAAGGGTCAGTAATTATTGAATCAAGCAATGAACAGAGGACAATGTAAACATATATTTGGCATTGAGTAGGTTTGGCAAGTGGTAACAAAGATCTGATAATAGGAAATAAAGTTCATTGCACTTTCTAGTCAACTGAAGAGTGGAAGAAGTAGACAGGACCTCAGTCCCAGAGAAACTGGTTCCACAGACACCACTCACACTAGTGAACATCATAGGGGTCCATTTTCTAAAACTGGAGTGAAAAATGACCAGAACAAGGCTAGAATTGATTGACTGGAAACTGCAAGTTAGAAAACAGGAAGCATTGATTCTCACTTGTTTTTAAAACTCCTCGTACTTTGAGACACTTCTTTCCCTCGTGTGATAACAGGATTTTCCATCATGTCAATGATACAATCTAGAGCTACAATTTGTGATAAGGTAGTTACAGTTATGTTTGCAGAGATAGGTGAGACTCAGAAGAGAATCAATGGGTTTATTATGCCAAGCAACAGTGCAAATTTGACTGGTTCCTGATCCAAAGATTATGGGGTTTGTTTTTTTTTTTTAATTTTGTAGCAATAACCAGCAGCTTGACAATAGAAGCAGAGAAAAAAGATAGTACTAATTTCTTAAGTCTGATCATTATCAAGGGAGCATGACAGAAGTTAACATGGAAATGTAGTACTAATTTATTGATGATGACATCTTTGAGTAGGCTAACCATGGGGGGTTTTCTTGGTATCTATATCAAAGAGATGAGGAAAAAAATGATGGAATAATAGAGGTCATCCACTGATGGACTGGGAATGTTGAGATTTAAGAGTAGGCAAAAGATTTAAGCCTGAAGGGAGTAATTTGAGAAATAGAAAAGACAAAAATAGGAAATAGTTCAAAGTGAAGATTTCCAGAATGTAAGATCGTGGTGGTAGAGAATGTCTCAGATATGATAGATTCCAATGTTATCAATCATTCAATCATTCAACACACTTAAATTCACCCCTACTATTAAATTCCAGGCATTCTTCTATATATTGGGTATAAAGCAATGTATAGAACAGAAAAAGTCTCTGTACTCATGGAGGTTAAATTCTAAGGTGGAAAGATTGACAACTAAAGGAAACAAGCATAGAGATTGGGTGATGATAAATTCTATGGAGAAAAATAGTATGGACTAAGAGCCAAGGAGTCAGAATGGAGTTGGAGATTACTATTTCATGGTGGCTGAAGAGAGAAGGCCTTGCTGATATGCGAATAATGATGAGAAACCTGAAAACATGGAAGAGCGAACTGTTCTGAGAGAATATTTCAGAGGGAGGGAAGAGTATGTTCCAAGGCCTAAGGCAGGACCTACTTGATGTGTTCTAGGAACTGGAGTAGAGTAAATCAGAGGAATAGAAGCGGGAGAGAAGTTCAGAGGGCTAGCTCAGAAGAGGCCTTGTCAGCCACTTAAGACTAATGCTTCTTTGCCCAGTAAAATTTCTCTACTTTGGAGAGTTTTGAGAAGATGGCTGAAATAATCTGACTTTCACTTTAGAGTCTGTTGCTTTTATGGGAAGAAATAAGAGTATAAGAAGGGAAAACAGCTGGAAAGTTATTATAATAATCTGAGTGAAAGATAATAGTGCTTTGGACCATGGTGGGTATGGTGAGAAGACAGATATAATTTGAAACTTGAGCTAAAAGGATTTGCTGATGGATTTTACCAGAGGTTTGAAAGAAAGAGTAGTTAAGGATAACGCCAAGGTTTGGGGGTGGGCATTTGAAGGAAAGCAATATCCATATACTGAGTCTTTCAAAATTAAAACTCTAATCCCAGATTTAATTTTGAAAATTTCCTTGTGGATTAGTAACTTTCATATTTAATTAGCATCATTTTAGTTAAATTTCAAGAGGGAGTAGGGATAAATAAGCATGTCCTCTCTGCTTAATGAAAGCTCCAATAATTCGTTTTCTACATGCCATCTACCTGGGACGTGTGTGGAATTTATCTGGTTTACTCAATTAATGCAAACAACAAAATTAATTATGCAAAATTTTCTAAGAAACAAATTAATATTGGGTTTTATTCAAGTTATTTTAATTATCCTTGTCTAAATATGTCTTATGATAATGTTTAAAGCCATTTTTTCAAGGCACCTTTTTAAAACTTATCTCCCAGTTTTATTTTGCTTAAATTTTTACCTCTAAGGTACACTGGAGGGAGAACAGAAGAGGAAGAGGAAGTCAATAAACAAATAAAAGAAATAAAAGTTTAAGGAAGGATTAAGGACACGCCTTTTGCACACATATAAAAGTGTATATTCAGTGGCAGTTCTCATTTAGTATCTGACCTAGTATTGATAGGGCTACTTTTATATACAATAAAAGAACAGAAGAAAACTGCATTTCAAACTGTGTGTCCTACAGTGATGGATGACTATGTGTGCTCCAGCACTTCAGGGATGGATTAAGCTATTGAAAAAGCACTCAACATTGGCTAAAGAACAGCAATATACGTGAAATTCTACAGTTAATGCATCATTAAATAATTTGCTGCAACTGATTTATTGGTGCAATATACTACACTGTGTCAAACAGTGCAATATAATAAATGATATCAAAAAATACACTCCCAAAACTTTTGTTGTAATCGGTCTTTTGAGTTTAGCTTAGCACTTATCTGAGTACTGAAGGCATCCTATTTTCCCCTTGATAATATCCACAGTCTAATGGCTTTTGGCTATTGGCCTACATTTGCTGAATCCTGTAGTCTCAAGAAAATTATCTGATTTACAGTAGAAGACTAAGAAAAATTTCCAGTATCACTGAAGGCAATAGCAATTGGTAGACTTTTCCTAGTTAGTGTATTAAAAAAAGGGATCTAACTTTTGTTGTGAGAACACTAAAGTCTAAGGAAACTGACCTTTAACTTGTAAATTCTTATTGATTAAATGACAATTAGCCTTTGTTGCCATAACAAGCCACCCAAATCATTGTAGCTTATTAAACTCAAGATTCTGTGGGTTAGCAATTTGGACTATGGTCAGCTAGGCAGTACTCTGCTCATCAAAGTGCTTTGTTTCTGGATGTTGGACGACTCTTGGCTGGGGGGATGGGGCAGGAGGATGAGGGGAGGGTAACTAAGCCATAAGTCTCTCAACATCCAGCATGCTTGCCCAGGGTTGTTTACATGAAGACAGTTACAGGGTCCCCAAGGTAGAAACCAAAGACAATCCTCATGCACAAGACCTTTTGAGTTTGCCTACATCATGCTTATTAATTTGGCATCAGCCAAAGCAAGTCATGGGAGGGCACTCAAAGTTACATGGCAAGGCCATCTGAGTACAGGAAGGGTATATGAGTTTGCTAGAGCTGTCATAACAAAGCACCACAGACTGGGTGGTTTAATCAAAAGAAATTTATTTCCTTACAGTTCTGGAGTCCAAAAATCTAAGATCAAGTTGTCAGCAGGGCTGGTTTCTTCGGATGCCCTCTCTCTTTGGCTAATACATGGCCATCTTCCAGTGTCTCCCCTGGTGTTCCTTCTGTGTCCAAGTCTCCTCTTATCAGGACAGCAGTCACATTAGTTTAGGGTCCTTCTATTTACCTCATTTTATCTTAATTACCTATTTAAAGGCCTTTTCTTGAAATACAATGACATTCTGAGATAGTGGAAGTAAGGACTTCAACATATGAATTTGGGGGTACACAAGTCAGCCTTTAACACAAGGAAAGAAGCTGTGGCAACTTTTTTCCAGTTTACGATTTATCGATCACTAATTGATCTAGGAAAACATATATGTATAGCAGACAAGTGCTTATGAGGACGTCGAGTTTCTGACTTGAGAATATGTCTGTAACAACAGAATATTTCTAATGTTAGAGATGAAATTTTAGGTTAAGGCAGGGATTCTCAAACACAGCACAATTGATATTTTGACCAAATAATTCTTCGTTGTCTTATGCAATATAGAATGTTTACTAGCATCCTTGGTTTCTACCTACTAGATGCCAGTAGCACTATTTTATCAGTCGTGACAAACAAAAATGTCTCCAGACATTGACAAATGTTCTCAAGGAGGTAAAAATTTCCCCCAGTTGAGAATTACTGGGTTAAGAGATAGATTCTAAGCAGGGGAAAAGTCATTTCTTAAACTGACGTTTAAGTTAATAAGAAAGAGGAAGACATGAAATTTTAGCATCTGCTATAATATTTTTCTAAACATAAGTTTATTTATCAGATTTTATATTTTCTACCTTCTAGAACAGAATGATGAAACTGAGAAGATACACATTTTGAACCAAATAGAAGACCCTCACTAAGATGTAGGTTAGAACGCCACGATGAAATTTCCTTAGAGCACTGACTCCAAAACAAAGGTTATCTTCAATGGTTTAAGCATTTTCTTTTCACTTGTTCAGGAAAAGAAGAACAAAAATATCAATGAGACATTAAAGTATGAGAACATGTTTTAAAATAAGTAAATGAAAACATAAAAAAACCTCTTTTGACAACAAGTATAAATGAGTTGATCTAGTAAAAGGAAAATAGTTTATTTAACTCAAGAAATAAAATCTAATGATATAAGACTCACAATAACACATCTTCATCTGCACTGCATAGATGATGAGCAAAATAAATTATGCAAATACAAACAAAAATGGAGGAGGCAATATTAATCTCAGGCATAGTAGATTAAAATAAAAATCAGTTGATTATACAACAAAAGTGATTTAATATAAAAGCGTAAATTAAAATAGAAACAGATTAATATAAACCTTTATATGTAAAATCACACATTAATATATGCAATTCAATCAATGTGGAATGTATCAAAACTTAGTTTTACTCTGAGCTTTTATCATTATCGCCAGAAGTCAATAACAGATAAGTAGATGAAAATTTCTTAAGTATAGAATATTTGGATAATCTAAATAACATATTGAATTGTGTTTGTATGTATATAAGTCAAGATTTGGTTACAGATATCTGAAAGTTAGGTGGAATTTTTCATCCTAAAATTAATGTATCTTTTCTTAATGCCTATAAAACATTATATATTTATCCCATAATAGATGAAAACCACACAGGATTTAGTTAGTCTCCGATCACAGTTTATTGATTTGGAAACTCATTACTGAAGAGTTTTAAAAACAAACATTTAGTGTAATATGAGTCTTATGAAGACAAAGTGAAAAAAATGAATAATCTTGCAATAGCTCTGAAGACAACAATAAGCCAAAAATAAATAAATAAAATTCTGCAAAGAATCTCAGCTAACTAGAATATAAATGGACCTGGAGCAGGGGAAATACTTTACCTCTGATCTTACTAAGGCTCATACTACAAAAAGTTGTATTAATTTTCAATTCTACCATAAATATATAAGAACGTTTTGTCCTGCATCCTTTTTGTTCCACTGTCACCATATGTGTTAAATCTTTCCTTGACTCCTTACTCCTTGTTATGTACATTTGGCTGTAACTTCACTAAAAACTTTTATCTGTTGCATTCTATTGTGATGGTAAAATATTTCAAAATACTAACCACAATATTATCCTCAGTCCTTGTATTTATCAAATGCCTTCACTTGGGTACTAAAGATTCCTCAGACTGATTTCCCAGTCTAAACAGCCAGATATGAATTATTATTCACTGCTCTGTGAGGCAAAGACAATTATGAGTCAGGAAAAAGGGAAAGAATTTCCTGATAATTAAAATTTAAAAGATGTGCACCTACGTATTGAACTTAAATATTTGTCTGCATAATTGATCAGCACTTTTTCCACTCTGTTCAGACCCTATTGACTATAGGAGGGAGTTAAAGGAGGGACTGCATAACAGGAGCAGTATGTTCAAGAGAATAAAAGACTCTTCACCAGCAGACACAGACTGTTGATAGCACTCAAGAATTCTATGAAACCAGAGTTCTCGTCCACTGTCTTTCTCCATTAAGGATCAACATTTAACAACAGCCAGTGTGTTACCTGGTTATTTGCTTTTTAGGTGTCACAGACAATCTGAGACATTCAAAATCATCTGAGAATTAAAGATTGGGACCTATAAACCCAGAGAGATTTTGGTGATTTGGAAAGGATCCTACACTCAACTAAGTTGACTAGTTGGAATATAGGCAGAAAACACGTGGAGCACATTTCCGGTATTATGTATGTTAGTCTCTGCTCATGTGTGAATTACCCGTGGTTTACTTGTGATTTAGATTACCTTTCTTATCTAAAGATGCTTTAAATCAGATTTGGCTCGATAGACACCTCATTGAGTTCATAAATGTCAAGTATCTCCTGACTAAGTATTTTATAGTGAGATCTATAATATTTAGACACTAGTTGTAAGTTAATCAAAGCTGGTATTTAATTGTGGAAGTCTGAGAATAATTCTAAATTCTTGGCCCAGGAATGTATCAGACGACTTCATCACAGGTATGTAACAGGGAATTGTGCATAAATCACCAGCTCCTACACCACCACAAGGATTTATTGTGAAACTAAAAGGAATTGAAATATAAAGTACCTAGATGACTGACTAACACATCCTCATAAGAGTTACTACTACTATTATCAATTCTAATTAGCAATAAAGTAACATCTTTTAAATGCACTGATTAATATCAACTAGTAATGCTAGTAGAGAATAACAAAATAATAGTGGCATGATTTGAAAATAAATTACTAGCAACCAAAGCAGAAAAAGTGAAATAGTTTCCCTCCTAGGTAGTGGTCTGAGCTATCTGGGATTGAAATTTCCCTTACATTTCCAACTGGCTATTTTGGGGCACACAGAGCCATCCTTGACTCCCATAGACGTGAGGTGTGGTGCCAGCATTCATCCAAGAAAAGATAGATCAGAGTGCCACCCCTACCTCTTGTTAAAGGAGAATTTGAGGAAAATGTCCCTTTCTGGACACCACTCCTTTCAGGAATTGAACATTAGTTAATTCAAGGCAAATTTGTGACATGATCGTTTAAGTCTTCACTTTGTTTTTCATAATTCTCCCTTCCCAAATTTAGCCCCTTTCACCTCCACGTTTGTGGAAGCTAAGAACTTTATGCTCACGAGCACCTTTAGTTCTTAACTTTCTGATAACTCTTTACCTCACAAATTAAACCAAAGAACTAATGTCCTGATATAAAGAACACTTAAAATTCACAAGAAGAAAATCTCAAAATTTTAAAAAGCATGTAAACAGATAGAACCCATTAAAATAAGTACAAACATAATCCCATGGCATACAGTTCTTCATACTTGAAAAAATTAAAATTTAAATAATAAAAGATGTTGCCATTTTTCACCTATCAATTGGCAAAAGAAAAGATAAAAAGGGCCATAATACTCAGTTCAGAATATCTGGGGAAAGAAATGCTCACACATTGAAGACAGGATTTTTTTAATAGAACAATTTGGCCATTTCTATAAAAGAATATGTTTGATATAATTTCAATTTTTAGAATACATCCTACACATATATTTATGAATTAACAAAAATATGTGTAAATGATGTGCTTTGAAACATTGTGTATATAGAAAGAAAAATAATAGGAGATAACAGAAATGACTTCAAAAGGAGGTAGATGAAAGAGTTAGTATTATATCCATAAAATCGAGTGATATGAAGCATTAAAGAGAATAAGGTATAATTAATTATATTAATATAAGTATATGTCCAAAGTATGTCTTTAAGTGATAAAAGAATTTTCAATGCAGACGTCCTGATAACATTCATATAGTGCTTACCACAAGATGAAAGAGCTAGTGGGGGAAGTGTGGCTGGGGTCATTTTTCAATACATAGTTTTTTTTAATTTTTGAAATAGTTACATAACATTTATTACTTGTACAATAATAAAATTTATAAGGTAATAATCCCATTAGTGCTGATAAATATAATATTAGGTACTCATTTAATGTCCATAAATTTGAAAGCAACATCTAGACAAAAAGATTCCTCATGCATCAAGGCATTTGAGTAGGTGTCATAATCTTAGAAAGGTATCTTTGGCAATATAATATGGATATTATAGAAATTATCTTGACACTGAAGGAATATACTTTTATTTTTAAACAAAATGGAGGAGTCGGTACCTTCTTCAAAGGCCTTGATCCTATGGAAAACTGAGCCTTCAGATGGGGCAGTGTGGTCTAAACCATGGTTTTAATAAAAACGTTTATGGAAAACATGCATACAATTTCTGGGAGATCTTTGAAAATTCAGGTTCCTGGGACCCAATCCAGACCTGTTGAATTCATAGATGACATTGAGGAAATTATATTTTAATAGCTCCACAGTACAGAATAAAGTTTGAGAACTTGTGTTTTAAACTTTGTAGACTTGAGCACTAAGGGAAAGGAAGAAATGGAAAAGACTTGCATAAGTCTTTATAATTATTGCACAGTTCTAAAAAGTAACAATTGGGAAAAATTTAAAGTACTATTTCTTTACTGACTCTAGCCACTTATTAATTAAAATTAAGAAATAAGTCTTCGTAAAATACACTCATTTTAGTGGGATTTCTTTAACAGTTCACTATTTATAATTTTCTTGGTTGTGGTATAATTGAGGTTTTAGATTTGTTGTTCACAACCATAGAATTCTTTGATTTTATGAGAGAGACTTGTATATACATATTTAATATGGATGGCATGATTCCATCATTGTTGGTTGGCAAGATCTTTAAGTATATGCATTTCAATGTTCTTTTACATTAGGCTTAGTAATTTTCATCACTCTTTGTTTCTTTCCCTAAATGATACTCTGTGATTTTGTTATACAGTGATCAGTTTATAAATCATGTCTAAGAATCAACAATACTTGATAAAAATGATGAAACCATAGTTCTGTTTCATATAATCACGTTTTGGAATCCTGTTTTCCACATTCCTTTTTGTTCGTTCTCATGTGTTATCTAACTTCAGGATCTCGAGCATATTAGGCTTTTAGTCTTAAAAGTAATTGAAGGAATTTATTTTTGCCAACATAAAAGCTTTTGGTCCAATTTACTCATTTTGCATAATTTTATTGAAAAGCTGTTCTCCAATTCTGCCAGTCTCAATCACTTTTGTTTAAAGCATCTGGTGTAACAGCTGTTGAAGCCTGTCTTTTGCTTCCTCCTTCCTTTTTCTCCTTGTCCCCTCTGTTTCTATCATATCCCCTGATCATCATGCCTCAATATCTTTATCTTTTATCCTAAAATGACTCTTCTAAAACGCTCTCAAGGACTACTCCTATTTGAATCAGACTGGTATTTTTTTCTTCAAGAAATTATCATGATTCAATCACCAGTCTTAAAAAGAGAGTTATGGTCTACACTTTAAATGATTATATATGCAATTGTATATATGTGTGTATAATGATATATATAAAATATGTTTATATAAAAATGTACGTAATATACTTTATATAAATATACCCAATAAAAATATAAAGTCAAAGGCAGGTTAACCAATTGATGTCACCTAATATTTTAGAAAAGTGTCATGAAATTTTGACTGCATTCCTAGGAATTTTGAACTACTATATTCTTTATCATCCCCAACTCCATATTTTGCAATTTAACATTAAAATATTATGAGAGTTATTGTGAATTGGATATAATATGTAGTACTTCTATTCCAAGAACTGTTGAGTACTATTTGAGGATGATTATAAATATATATATTAAAAACAGTAAAGTTAGGTATATATATTTCTGTGACTCTATATAATTGTACCTTGATTTTCTACACATATAGCTTGAGTTGGGTTGTTATCACTTTCCTCATCTCATAGTATTCTAGCATTCATAGAAATCCAATTGACAGAGATAGCGTTGTTTAGAGAAAAACGCTTTGTTTTGAATCTTCCATCTATTTTTTTTTTTAATCAATTAGGTCATTCCTATTGGTCTTTGCCATTGCTTGCCTAAAGCCAGTAAATGAACTTTAGGTAGTTGCTAACGGCAAAAACATGACCGCTGAATTTGAACATTTTAATACCAAAGATATTTGATTGTATTCCCTTGCTCCTCTTCATCCTGCCAGGTCAGTAATTTACACAAAAAGTGTGTCTTGTTTTTGTCAATGGTTACTATTTGGGTTTAAAATAATTCATCAGCTATGCAGAAGAGAGTACTAAACATACAGCAAAGTTTTTACACACAGCAATGTCAAACGACATGGCTGGTGCAGCAAGAATCATGTGTGTGTCTGTGTTTATGTTGGCAGAGAAACAATTTCTTTCTAACGTGACTGATGTTTATCAGTTCCTCTAATTATCCATGAAAATGTTACTGACATGATATACCAAGTCTAACACTTCTCACGAGTATGTGAGAATGAAGGCATGCAGATGTTACAACATACAACAGATACAGCTTGACAGGAAATGCTAGAATGCTACAAGTCAGCTGAAAACAGGTTAAAGCTTCAACAAATACACTACTCTTAACAAAAGCACTGTCTGTAAATGCAGCAAATAATTAGCAGCTGGCTTTTCAAAAGGCGGACTCAGGCAAGGGAGCTCTTGGGCACACAAGCAAACAGCCCATAGGTAGCTCCATTTTATCAGGTTAATTGACAAAATTGTTTCTAATTAAATTAATTAAAGATGGGTTGGATTCCCCCCAAGGTGTGTCTGTAAAAGGATTGAATATGCTGTTGAAGGCAGTTACTTGAACTCCTGTTTGTGTTTCGTGGAGTCAATATCTGTTTTCAATAACTGGGTTTGGAAAGAAAACATAAATCCAGGAATGTTTGTTGCTGTTTGTTTCTTTTCTTTTCTTTTCTTTTTTCTTCACAGTTTTTTTCAGTCCACTCTAGAACTAAGACATGTCTCTAGATAACACTGAAATTTAAAATTTACATGTTAACACATACGAATATGTTACATATGTCAATTGAAGTAGGTCTATGAGCTTTGTGGACTTGATGTCTATGAATTGCACTACCCATGAGCAGTCCTGAAGGACCATGGCATGATTTTACATTGTAATACTGCAGAGATGACTACCTGAATCAGTCACCTAGCTAATGTACAGAGCCAAATAAATCACTAAGGAGGCATTGACTTACACACTATATGCAAGCAGCATGTGAAATGCAAGAAGTAAAAGGTGACCCAAAATTGGTGTCTTCCCTGCTTTCAAGACTTCACTGCCTAGAGGAAACCATCCTCGTTGTATCTCTGCCATTGTCTTTTAAGCGTTACCATTATGTAAAATGTGCTTTAAAAAGAAAGCTTCTTGTTTGTGGTGGTGATGGAAGTGAAGAGATTTCCAAGGAAACGATGATGTATTTGAAGGTCTTAGAATATATTCCTAGTAACTATTAGCGTTATGCTGTATTATTATCACTATATTCAATTATCAGTTTATTGGGGTGGTTTACAAACTATTTTATTATGAAGCCAAGAGGGTGGGGTTGAAGGGAGGAGGTCAGTAGTTGGGGGACAGACAGAGGAAAAGGTTGAGAAAATACTAAAAATAATTCACGACCTGGAAGAATTTCAGAGAGTGTGCAGATTTCTATGGCGGCCTTTTACTCAGTGTCCAAGCTAGCTTACCTATGTCTTCGTGTATGGTTAGTGTTTTATATATTTATATGTATATATATATATATATATATATATACACACACACACATATAGATATTATATATATGAACGCAATTTATTTTCTTTATTCTGTAGTCGCCATGCTGTACATTACATCCTCAGAATTTGTTAGTCTTATTAATAAGAACTTCGTAATCTTACCCAATTTTCAAAACCTCTCTCTCATGGCATCACAGCCTATAAACCACTACAGCAAAAATACTCAGATGAGTTAAAACAAGCATAGAGAACCAGAGAGCTAAACCCCGTGCTTCTAATTTGCCTTGCCAAGTTACCCGCTGGGATCTGCGGAACATGGATGGGAAATCATTGGCTTAAAAAACTCCGGAATGAGATTGTAGAGCTCATCTTTTGCAACTTCTCCAGACCTTGTGTATCATGACTCTTCATGTTTAATGTAATCCACCCTCTTTTGTTCTGACCCATGCGCCCTATATCTCCTTCACATGTAACCACTGGCAATATTACCATTAACATAACAGCCTTTTTTCATTAATTAAAGAGAGTTATAGAATTTCATTAAAGAGATGCGTTACCATTATGTAAAATATACTTTAAAAATTAGATTATAATTTGATATGTAATTTTTTATTTATAAATGTTTGCCAAGAGGAAATTAAGAATGGTGGCAACCACATGCAATTTTAAAAGCATATTTTTTTCACCATGCCTTTTTCCTATGACAAGAGAGAAATGGTGTGCACCATAGAGCCAGAAGACATGAAAAGCAGAAAAAGTATCTAAAATCCTTCTGTCTCTATTTTCTATGTATACTCTTTTCTGCTGGACATATCTTGGTTAAGAATAAAGTAAAATCTTAGAAAACCTTAAAAGAATGTTTGTTGATCACTTATCATGTGCTAGGGAAATAGCAGTCAAAAAATAATCCTGTCTTAAGGCAATTTGAGTTTAGCAGAGGAGACAGTCAATAAACAAAAATAGCAAATTAAATATTATATTAGATCTCTAATCGCATTTTGGGAAAAACACACAAGGAGTATATGAAGTAAGAAGGTTGAGGGCTTGTGGTAGTGATGAGGATTATTTTAGGCTGGTTACTTTTAAAAACTGCAGACAGGAAGGAGGCTCTGAGGAGTGGAATTTGTTTGCCCTTTGCACATTTGCGTTTGTGAAGGAAGTCTCCATCTATGGGTGTGTCTCGCTCTCTGCACCAGGAGGAAGGGGGGATGACCTTATCTCTAGAAACTCTTAATGGGGAGGGCAGGGACTTAAGTCTTGTTTATTGTGCTTGTTTGGTAACCTCATGTAGCTGACTGCCCCCACCACCAACATCCTCCGGGAAGCACAGTACATCCTGACTTAATCTGGTCTGACTCTCATCTAAAAGTTGTAAGACCACCCAATAACCAGACCTTACCTGCACTGATGCCATTTTAATGAACTTTTTTTAACATATTCCTTCTTTTGTTTTGTAAAGAGATAACTCACATACCTATGCCTTAAGTTTAGCCCTACTCTCAACCCATGTTTGCAGTAGCAGCTCTGACTGCCCATGGGTCCTGTCTCCATGCAGCAGCAACTCTGACTGCCCATAGGTCCTGTCCTCATGCCAGCAGCAGCTCTTACTGCCCATGGGTCCTGTCCCCATGCTATTCCACACTATTCTCTAAATAAAAGAGCATTACTGCCAGATCTTGAGAGTCCAAGATATCTTTCTTTCGACTCTTCAGCTTGCCGACCACGCATCAGTAGGAAGCTGATTATTGCACTAAATAGGGTGATTATGGTAGAACATACTGAGACTGAAAAGATACATTATTAGATTATAATTTTGATATGGTTTATCTGTATAAAATAACAAAGAAAAGGTAGACTATGTAAAGTTGATCTCTAATCCAATATTAATGGAACTATTATGTATTCCTTGGATTTTACTATACCAGGTTTAATGTTCTACCTGGTTTTAGAGGAGACTTCTAAATGATCTTTCTTGTTATCCATCTATCATCTATCATCTATCTATCTATCTATCTATCTATCTATCTATCTATCTATATATATATCTTAAAGCTGGATAAAATTCAAATACAGCTTCCCATTATAAATGGAATATATCCAGCACTCCACTCAGGACAATGCATTTTAACTAAGACATACATAGTGAGCCAACGCAACCATCTGTCTACATAGCAAAATCTGTGTTGGTCAAAAGAGCATTCCCTAAATAATGATTTAAAGCCTAAAATAAAATACTTCACACCAGGAAAGAAATAACAGCTTAGATCTTATTTTAAGAAATTTTTTTTTTTTTTTTTACTGCTAAAAGACATATCCTAGTTTATTGTTTTTCTTTTTGGAATCATCTTTCTATACCTATAGTCAAATTCAAGCACTAGATTGCCTTATAAATATTAATTTATAGTTAATTAGTCTTTTTATTTGAAAGAGTGCTGCAAATGTCTGGTCCGTCAAAGCATGCATACTAATTATAAGTAAATGCACCTTCACAATCTTCATAAGGAAATGATAGTTTAATCTTAGGACTGTCACTTCTTATTGGGATGGATGATGTCTGGCAGTTCAATGTCAAAACGAGTTGTCAGAAGGGACTATTTCAAAGGCTCTTAGGTTCTTAATTGACAAAACAATAAAACAGAGAGACAATCCACAGTTCAATGAATAGCCCCGTTTATACGGAGTTTTCAGTTCTTCATTCTACACAGTTAGCAACTTTGTACTCGAATAGAGGGAATCCTAAATTATAGGCCAGGATTTGGGTCAAACCTCTGAAGTTCCTAAGGGCACATGCTAATGCAAACTTGCTTACATTTGAATTGTTTTAATTACCATGTAGCTTGGATGTAACTGCAGTTTGCTTATAATGTTTTTTGTTTCATTGTAGCTTTTCTTGCACTTCCATAGTGTTGTAAAATATTTACAAAAATATCTGGTAGATAAAAGTGGCTATCTGCTCAATTTTGAATCTTACCATACACTACTAGGCACAGCCAGGGTGGAGAGTTCCCTTCCTTCAATTATTACGAGATTTCCGAAAGGTACTAGGGAGAGCTCTGGAGGAAGATTAAGAAAAACATTTTAGCCTACAAACTAGTAACGTCTTTAGACTTACAAAGGCAACACCAGAATGTGCTAGGCATTATAATAACTGTTTTATATGTATATTAATTCATTCAATCCTCACAGCAAAATTGTAAGGAATGTACTATTATTCTTAATTTTTAAATGATAATATTGCTGCTTGGAAAGTTTACACTCATTGTAAATCACAGAATATGAAAGTAGAAACTGCATATTTCTATGTAAGTTAGCTTGTCACAGGATCCCAGAGTCTTAAACACAGAGCTATATTGATTTTAAATGTTAAATTATGTATCTTTCTTTTTAGAGAATTTCTGGCATTCTTTCTCTTCAAAGAGCCACTAAATTTTGGAAATTCTTCAAATGAGAAGCAAACTTTTCTATATAAAGTATAAAATTAGTAAGGATGTTTGGAAATTTCATAAAATAAATCAATAGCTACATGTACATGTGAAATTTCAACTGAAATTTCCAACCCACTCTTTCCCTGATGTGATGTGCCCCCCTTCTCCTACATTTTCACTCTTCTGGGGCCACTCTTCCTCACTCAATTTGCTCCAGTCACACTGGTCTGCTTCTGCTTCCTGAAAAAGACCAGGTATGTTTTTTACCTTATGATCTGGGCTGGAGAGCTTGGTTTACCTGTCTAGCTCCTCTCTTTATGTCTCCACCTGTCTCTGTGCTCTCTCAATGGTTCCCATGCCCTCTGGCTTCTGGTGGGTTCAGCCAATGAGGGTCATCAAGAGAGGATCAGGAGGAGGAGAGAGGGAGAGGCCCACTTGTTTTCACCCAGGCTCTTTCGCTGTGGGATCACTGCAAGTGGGCTGAGTTCTTCAACCAAAGTCTTCCAGAGCTCCTGTGAGGCCATGATCTTTCTACATTTCTACATCGCTTACTTTGTCTTCCCTTCACTGCTGTCTTATCCCCTCACTGTGTTACTAGCCCTGGGATCCTGCACTCTTCCTGGGGCTTCCCTATATCCTGTCCACACACTTTGTAAATAGTCCCTTTATTAAAATCCTCTCCAGTTACCCCTTTTCAATGAACTGTGTATTCTCTGCTAGGACTTTGATTGATTCAGAGCACATGCACTTACTATTCTGTTTGCCAGGAACAATATCCACTTTCTCTCAGATATCCACATGGCTAATCATTTATTCCCTTCAAGTTGTCTCTGAAATGTCACTTTCTCAATGAGGTCTATCCTGACATTTTTATTTAAAATCACAATCCTTACCCCATCCCAACACTCAGATTCCACTTACCTAAATTTTCTGCCTTATAACAATCATCACCTTATAATGATCTACCTAATTTGTGTGTTTATTATGCTTTCTGACTTTGCTCATCATTAACATATAACAACCATGAGAGGAAGAATGCTTTCTATTTAGTTAATTTATGTACTGCAAGCTCTAGCAATGTGCCTGGCGCGTAGTAAGCAATCAATAAATATTCGCTGAATGGATTTAAAAACTTAATGTAGAGGAAGTAAGTTTGACAAAGGAGACAGCATGGTATGGTGCTAAGAACATAGTCTTTGAAATCGGATATACCTTTTTTCAAACCACAGCTCAGCCATCTGCTAGCTCTGTGAAGTTAATTTAATCCTGCTGAAATTCAATCTCCTTCTCTCTAATATAGGCTAATAATACCTTGCAGAGCTCTTGTGAGGTTACAGGATACCCAGTATTCTATACCTGTAAATATCACTCCTTTGCTATATCTTATTTAGTGGTGTTATATTCTTCCCATATTACATTAAATCTAAAGAGTTGGAGCACATGATTAAATACAAGTAGGATGGCTAAAAATGCTTGTATCACTCTACTTCTTCTCACCCTGATAGTCTTCACTCTCCTCTTCATGTTGTGTGCCTTCCACACATTAGGGAAATAATTTATCACTATATGAGCTCCATTGACAAAGAGTAAATATTCCAAGGTACACTTACTAGATTTCTCTCTCAAAAACTGACAGAATATCTTCCATATAATGTCATATCATAGGAAAGAACTTGAGGGACTATGGACCTAGTAATTCACCTAATTTTCTTGATAGTAAAAGAGGGAAGCTAAGGAATTAGGAATCAGATTAAAATTTTTTTAAAAACTTGCTCTGAAAAATCAAGTAAAAATTTACTGAGGCCCTTAGCTCACTAATGTTTTATCTGTTTTGACTATTAGTTTCTGGGATATAAATTCAAATCTCATTCTTGTCAAATAGATAAGAACTTTATTTTATATAGTGATATTTTATTTCCCTGATTAATGCAATCAAATATGAGTTTTGATAGACAATTATGATTTTTTTACCCTTTTTCAAATGTATCCCTAGTCTAAATATTTTTTGTGAACCAGGCAAATCTACAATGTCAAATGGACCTCTTTGCTCTGATGTCCTATAAGCTCCTCAAACTGAAAACATCCCAAATTGAATTAACCTTTTTCTCCCACAAACCTACTCATCTTCTTTTATTGTTTAACTGAATTGCTTAACTATTCAAACAGTTGCTAAAGCCAAGAGTCTAAGAGTCATCCTTGCTCCCTCTTTTCTGGCTCAGTCTTCTACATTGATTCATATATCCATCAGCAAATATTTATTGAGCACCTTCCAGACCCTATGATACATCAAATATTCCTGTCCTCATGAAACTTAAATTCTAGTGAAGTAAAAAGCTCATAAATATGCAAATCCATCAACAAGCAATATAATTTCAGATGGTGATAACTCCAAAGAAGAAAATAAGAGTGCTATTATAGAATACGAACAGAGAGTGGGTGAGGAACTACTGAGGAAAGATCTCTCTGAGAAGATGACATCTAAAATGAAATGATCATTGTCAGGTGAAGTGAGCCATGCAAAGATCAGGGGACAGGAACTATTCTGGGAAAGAAAAGAGTTTCTGTACATCTACGTGTCTAGACACATTCATGGAACGGAAAGAAAATTAGTACTTCTGAATCTCTATGAGTGATGGAGAGCATATTATATGAAGCCTGATATACTAGTAGGGACAGAGTGAACTGAAGATTTTGTAAATTACATCAAGATTTTGGCTTTTATTCTCAGTGTGAGGGTAAAATATCCAGGGAGTCACATCCATTTTCCCTATAATTAACATTTTACATTAGTATAGTATATTGTTACAATTAAAGGACCAATATTAATACATTATTATTAATTAAAGTCTATGATTCTATTCTGGTTTCCTTACCCTTTACCTAAAATCATTTTTCAGTACCAAGATTCCATCAAGGATACCACATTACACTTAGTCAACATGACTCAAAGCTAAGACTCTCTTGACTGTGACAATTTCTCAAACTTTTCTTGTTTTTGATGACCTTGATAATTTTGAGGAGTATGTTCAAGTATTTTGCAGAATATCCCTTTATTGGGACTTGTCTGATGGTTTTCTCATAATTAAACTGGTTATAGATTTTGAGGAGGAAGACCACATAGGAAAAGTGTCATCCTGATGATATTAGATCAAGAATACATACCATCAACATGACTTGTCGCTGTTGATATTGACCTTATACCTGGCTGAGGTGATTATATGCTTTACACCTCTTGATGGCCAGCAATGGCACTCTCTTCCCTTGCTACAGCAGTGAACTACATAGGCATGCTTCCTGCCTACACAGAGCTTACTGCAGTCAAAAACCACAGAGGGCTTATTACAACATGTTGCCTCAAATAGATTGCAGTTTGGAAGCCAAACACAAGTTAAACATCATTGCTCAACTTTTATGTATACTTGACCCTAAAACGTCATATTGCATTGAAAAGTGCTTATTTGTTCTGTGGTTGAGAAAGGACACATGCTTAGAAACATCTTAATAGTTCCTTATTGGAATTAGCTTTATTATAAATAAATTTTTAAGTTCAAAATAGAATTTTTAATTCATTTGTAGAAAATAACTTACGTGCCTTTTAAATTTTTCTTGCTTTGGAATACAAACTAATATCCATCAAAATAAAATAAAACAAAATATTTTATAACAGAGAATTAGGATAGTTCAAGGATGTAACTAAGTGAATAAATCAGCAGACTTCTATTTGTTTGATGTAGCAGACAATTACATTATTACACTTCATAGGATAAACCTAGTTAACAAATCATGCACATTGTTCCCTCATTTCTATTCAGAGGATCACACAGTTAGACTATATTCTTTGATAAGTATTTCCATTTGCAGACTCAGAAATCAGAATTGTACTTTTCTCTGTTCATTTCTCTCCCCTCCCTAATGCTATTTAGATTAATAAGATAAACACCATTCTAAGTTATTTGCACTTGGCCAAGGTAAAGTACGTGGAATGAAATTTTATTCTTTTCATCCAATACAGTTCTTACTGAAAAGAGAAAAAAAAGAGTAAAACGTGGAAAACAGGAAAAAATAGACATGTTAGGATGCTACTCTAATTCATATTACTTTTACATTCACTTTATTCTCATATACTAGAAAAACAAATGTTTGTAATGTTGTATCATGTCTTAAATTCTATCTTATTTTGCAACTGTCCTGAGTTCCTTCTTTATTTATGTAAATATCACGTGCAGACTAATTTTATTTTTAAGCCTGCAGCCCTACATCTTTTTGTCTGAGTAGGCCATTAATATTTTTAACTATTTTTGTGTTTCATTTACTCATGGTGTTTTTTCAAGCTTTAGCCTTATTCTTATAACTAATGTAGATTACTTTCAATGCAGTAGAATTGTTCTAAACATGTCATCTATAATTTTCAGTCATCCCAGTTAGCTGCCAAATAGAAAAAATAAGTAAAAGGGATGAAAATATTAACTTCTCATATATTATATTATTGTGGTGTGAGTGAAATAGACTGATCACAAAACCTTGGGTCTAGTGTAAAGAAGTTTGAAATTGGACAGAACTGAGTTTGGTTACTGGCTCTACCTCTTATTACCTGTGCTCTGCCCTTGACAAGGTAATCTTTCTTAACTTCAGTTTAAAATATAGAAAAGAGAGATGGATAGTTTTTATAACAATAAAATTTAAAAAATACATGAACTGTTTTTTTGAATAATATCCAGAATATTAATCTGTGTGCTTTTCTCTTCCTCTTGGTCTCACTTAAGAAAAAAATGGACCTCATGTACCTCCTCTCTTTCCACTTTGTATAGTTGGATTTGAGCCATCTATTACAAAGGTGGACACAAGGCATGTGGATATGGCACTAGTCAAAAAGATTCACATGCATGTTTTTAAGAAGAGTAGAAATTAGATCAATGTTCATTTGAGGAAGTAATAGAAAAGAAGGAGAAAGAATACCACAGCCTTGCAAATTCAGATTCTATGGAACTAGAGAGAAAAAAACTGAGCCCTTTAACTTTGGTGAGCAAGATGGGTGGAAGACCAGAAGTGGATGGATAGGTCAAAATACCAGGAATCTGTATGGAATAAAACTCAGGGCCAATATGCACATTTTGTTACTGTCCTCTGGCCAGCGCCCACCCTACTGCAACTGCTTGGAGTAATGAATGCCTCATTGAATCTGGGAGATTCTGTTTATTGCATTAATAATTTAATGACCCCTCAAGCCAAGAGAATAGAGGTTGAGAGGACTTGGACATTCTTTTCTGTGATAGTATGCAAAGGAAAAGCTTAGCCCCAAAAGATGGGAACAAGGCAGAATCCATTTGAACTTGTTGTAATCTAGGCTGTAGCAGAATAGGGATGTGCTTCTCAAATGATCCGTAAGAAAAGGCCAATTTTCTTTTTCCAATTTGTCAAAAACTGACAACTTGTAAAATACAGTAAAAACAAATTGCAATTATGCCCTTATAGCCAGAAGTAGACATTATTGTAGGTTTTAAAGTATCAAGATACACATTGTTCCCAGTGTGGCATTTAAAAACTATGTAGTAAAAAGAAAATAACCATGTATTTATCTAAAAGAATAATAGAAATATTTGTTTATCAATTTGTTAGCAAAGTGAATTCAAACTAGTAAAATCCAGTATTATTTTCTTGGGAGCACTCTGGTACCATTAATTGTGATATAACAAATTATCAAGGAATTTTATTACATAATTTTCAGGGCTAATGAACTATCATACAGGCATAAGACATATTGTGTAGATTTTTGAAAGAGATTTAAAAGGACTGGTTGAAAGATGTATAAGGTTAATTTTTAGCCTCATAAAAAGTAGCATAAAATTAGCAAAAGTTCCCCATTGTAATAAGAGTTTTGAATGGTTTCTTCTTACTGAAAATTATAAATCTATTTTAGAAATGAAAAATTTTCCAATATGTAGACTTCTGAGGAAATAGCTTTCAAATAGATAGAGGAGCTTAATCTCCCTTCTCATTGTATTAGCAGATTTGTAGGTACACATGATTTTTGTCATATCATGTCATAAGAAGGTGATTCATAACCACCGAGATACAATATTTCCCCAGTTTAGGTCAATTTTGCAGGAGGCATTTTTAGTTCATTTCAAGGTTATCACTTGAGTAAATGAAAACATCTTGCCAGTTTATTCCCTCTCCTATTTTATGTGCTTTCCTTGAAAAACAAAATAATTCTGTGTGGACTGTTCCTTATTAAATTACATTTGCCTTGCTGGATTGTAAGGGAGCTTGTAACAATTCAGGATTTGTGAAGTATACTTGATTAACAGATGTGCGCTTTTATTGAGGAATGTGCTTGGGTGTTTTGATCAGCAAAGGTTTAGAAATATCAGGGAAAAGGCTCTTTTAGAAACATAGCTGACTGTTAGGTGGAACTGAAGTTTACTCTCAGGATTTAGAACTCATGAGTGCACTGATATATTTACTAAGTAGAGTAAGATAAATTGTAGAAACGTCAAAATTGGGTTGACTTCTGAGTTTGACATCCTGACACATTTTGGGTTTTTAGTAGTTCGTACTTGAAGGTGAGTCAACAGACATATCAGGTAAATTATACCATATTTGTTCATGGAGACCCCTGAGGAAAATCTGTTGTTTTTACTGTGATGTACTGGGTAGCACGAGTCTATTTAAGAATGGATAGAAATATGCTGTTAGACTTTATATTTTAATCTCTTAGTATGTCTTATAAATAGTGCTAAATTTTTTCTTCTTTGTTGACACTCCTTAGCTAAGAAGGAGAAGCTAATTTTTAGAGCTAACTCTGAAACAAGAATACTCCACTATGTGTTTCATTCCCCTTGAGCCAGAATAATGTGTACATTTGCTCTGACTGTGATTTTTTTTTGTTAGGTAAATGCTTCCTTATAATGATTTTAAACCTTTGAGATGCTGACAACCTGGAAGAAATGGATAAAGTCCTAGAAACATATAACCTTCTAAGACTGAATCTTGAAGAAATAGAAAATCTGAACAGACCTATTACTAGTAAGGAGATTTAGTAATCAGTAATCAGTAACAAAAAACCTCCAAACAAACCAAAGTCTAGGGCCAGTAGTCTTCACAGGTGAATTCTACCAAAGATTCAAAGAATTAATACCTGTCCTTCTTAAACTCTTCCAAAAAATAGAAGAGAAAGAAACACTTTAAAACTCATTTTATGAGGCAAGCACTACCCTGGTACCAAAACCAGACAAGGATGTCACAAGAAAAGAACATTATAAGCCAATATTCCTGATGAACATAAATGCAGAATTCTCAATATTATCAAACCAATTTCAACAATGCATTAAAAGGGTCATACACCATGATCAAGTGAGATTTATTCCAGGGATGCAAGGATGGTTCAACATCTGCAAATCAATCAATGTGATACATCGCATTAATAAAATGAAGGATAAAAATCACCTGATCATCTCAATAGATACAGAAAAAGCATTTGACAAAATTCAACATCTGTTTGTGATAAAAACTCTCAACAAAGTGAGTATAAAGGGAACATACCTCAACATAGTAAAGGCCATATATGACAATCCCACATCTAACAGCATACTCAAGGGTGAAAACCTGAGAGCTTTTCCTTAAGAACAGGAGCAAGACAAGGATACCCACTCTCACTACTCTTATTCAACATGGTATTGGAAGTCCTAGCCAGAGCAATTAGGGAAGGAAAAGAAATAAAAGGAATCCAAGTTGGAAAGGAAGAAGTAAAATTGTTACTATTTACGAATCACATGATATTGTACATAGAAAATCCTAAAGACTCCAGCAAAAAAATGGTAGAACTCATAAGCAAAATCAGTAAAGTTGCAGGATACAGAATCAATATACAAAAATCTGCTCTGTCTTTATGCTCTAATAAAAAACTATCAAAAAGAGCAATTAAGAAAATAATCCCATTTACAACTGCATCAAGAAGAATAAAAAACCGAGGGGTAAATTTAACCAAGGAGGTGAATTGCTTGTACACTGAAAACTATAAGACATTGATGGAAGAAACTGAAGAAGAGACATATAAATGGAAATATATCCCACGCTTATGGATTATGACAATTAATATTGTTAAAACGTCTGTACTACCCAAAGCAACCTACCAATGCAATGGAATCCCTATCAAAAGAAATCATAAGAACAAAGTTGGAGACATCATGCTCCCCATTTTCAAACCATGTTACAAAACTATAGTAATCAAAACAGTATGGTTTTGTCATAAAAACAGACACACAGATCATGGAACAGAATAGAGAGCCCAGAAATAAACCCACATGTATATGATCCATTAATTTATGACAAAGGAGCCAAGAATACACAGTGGAAAAAGGACAGTCTCTTCAATAAATGGTGCTTGGAAAACCAGACACTACATGCAAAAGAATGAAACTGGAAAACTATTTTATACAATACACAAAAAATAACTCAAAATAGATTAAACACTTGAATGTAAAACCTGAAAGCAGAAAACTCCTAGAACAAACAGAGATGACAAAATCCCTGGCGTCGGTCTTTGTGACATTTTTTAGGACTTGACCCCAAAAGCAAAGGCAACCAAAGTAAAAATAAACACATTGGACTACATCAAATTAAAACCTTCTGCAGAGCAAAGGAAAACATCAACAAAATGAAAACCCACAAAATGGGAGAAAATATTTTCAAATCATGTAAGGGGCTAATATCCAAAATATATGAAAACTCATACGACTCAATAGCAAACAAATAATCCAATTAAAAAATGAGCAGAGGATCTGAATAGAGATTTTTCCAAAGAAGACATACAGATACCAAACAGGTGCATGAAAAGGTGCTCAACATCACTAATCCTCAGGGAAATGCAGACCAAATCTACAATGAGGTACCACCTGACACCTGTTGGAATCAAAAAGATAAGAATTAAGTGTTGGTGAGGATGTGGATAAAAGGGAACCCTTGTGCACTGTTGATGAGAATGTAAATTGGCAAGATCGCTATGGACAACAGTATGGAAGTTCCTCAAAAAATTGGTCCTGGGCACCTGTTCTCGCCATCTCTCACCTTCCTGTTGTCTGCCCCAGAGATCTGTGATTCTCTTAACTTTCATTGCTGGGGAGAAAAGGCAGTTAACACCATTTTCCAAGTTGCTAATTTTAAGTCACAGCATCAAAAATAGACATATCTGTATCTCCTATCTCACCACAAGCACCTTTTAGATTCCCAAACACCCACTGGATGGCAGCCAGAAGAGGGTGGCAACACGAGCTGCTTGTTTCAGGAGCCCATGGCTGTGAGCTCTTCCGCATGCAGTGTGCCATACAAGCATCTTCAGGAAGGTGGAAGGGAGCCATTCAGAGACAAAGGTAGGGAGCCGGACCAATATGTGTGCCCCCAGGAGGGAGGCAACACAGGGTCAGGGTAAGGAACAGAGGCAGGAATGCTGCTCCTTCTCTACTGTGGACTCCTGCCAAGTCAACCTCTCTCGGCCTCCATTTTCTCACCTTTTTCAGCAGCAGGACCCGTTTCTGAAGTCTCAGGCCAGGTCCTCATGGGTCTTCCGCTTCTTCCTCCCCTCCAGCAGCTGACTGCAGACCTGGTAGACTTCCTCCTGGAGCTGCTGCCTAAACTTCTCCAGGCCCGGGGTGGGGGGGGGGTGGGGGGCTGCTGGTGCTGCAGCTGCTCCCTTCCTTCAGGGCAAGCTCTCTCTGCTGCAGTTGGACAATGAAACTGGAAAGGTCTTCAGGGTCCTAATGTTCAAGCCTGTGATCTGATCCCGTCCCTTCCAGCTTTGCAGCTTCTCCAGTAGTCTTCTCCAGCTCCAGGTCAATGAGATTTCCCTGCATCTTCTCCTAACACCCCTGCAGGCCCTCCAGTTCTTCCCTGAGCAGCCTGTCAGTCTCTCACATCTCCGCAGGTTCTCCTCCCTCAGATGCCTCAGCTCCCTCTCCCTCTCGGGCAGCTGCACCAGCTCAGACTTCATGTTCTTCACAATGGCAGCATCCTGCTCCTGCAAGGACAGCTTCTGCTTCAAATCCTTAATCCTCTGTTCCTGGTTTGCCCTCACTTCTTGACTGGCTTGGAGTTCCTGAATTTTTGATTAGCTTCCTGGCATTTTTTTTTGTCCTGCAAGTCCATCTGCTCCTCCAGCTCCTGCTTGTCAGACTCCAGGCTCTTCACCTGCATCTCCTGGTTCATCACATTCCACTGTGATTCCCATATCTTCCCCTTTGACAAACTAATGGTTTCTTAGGCTTCAGCTGAGTGGTCCTCCTTCTCTTGCAGCTTCTTGCTGGCTGCATCCAGCTGCTGCTTAAACAACCTGCTGTGCTCTGCCTGCTTCTTCTTAATCTCCTCCATCTGAGCATCCTGCTCCTGAAGCTGCAGAATGCACATCAAGGGCTCTTGGTTGCAGTAAACCTCATGCTCTTAGCTCCTAGCACTGGTGCTAGCCACTTGCTCCAGCCCCACTTAAGCCCTCTTGTGACTCAGCTCCATCTGCATCTTTTCCAGCTCTGTCTGGGTGAGGTGAGACTGAATGGATCTGTTCTGCTGGTTCCTCCAACTGCATGCTCTGCTGGTACTGCATCTGCAGAGAAACCTGCACAGAGGTGGAAACACCCAATCCAGACCCTCCCTCTACTCATTCAGAAATGAAGCTGTTCAAAGACCTCAGGATGGTTAGGATGGTGGTGTTTTCCCCTAGGTCTTCTGTGGCCCCTTCCTTCTTACTGCCCCAGGTCCTTCCTCCCTGTGTCCTTCCTCCTATCCTGCTCTCCTTCCCTGCTTCCTTCCTTCCATCTTTTCCTCATTTCCTTCTCCCTTTTTTCCTTTTTGTCCTATACTAGAGATAACATTGTCATACTGATTTTCCATTCTCAGTTCTTCCTTTCATCAAGCCCCATGAAGAGGGCTTCTAACATGCTGCTAATTTTCTCTTTCTTAATCTGGGTGCTAGTTACATTTGTGAAAATTCATGAAAGTATAAAATTATCATTTGTTACTTTTCTCTATGTAAAATTTTAATCAGATATTTTTTAAATGGGCTATATATTATCTCTATTGAACATTGAAGCTTCACCTACTTTTTGATACTAATTCTAGAATTCCCTCACCGCCTCTTTATAACACATCTGTTATTTCTGAAGGCCAAGCTTATGTTTACTCATTCTCTTCAATGACTATATTCTCAAATGTTATCCTTCTTATACTCCACTATTGATTTTGTTGTGGGTATTGCTGTAGTTGTTATTTAAGTCTTTATTAACAAGTTTTTACAGTTTAACATTGAAAATATCTTTTAAAATTACATTGCAAAATAAAAATGAAGTTCTCGAAAAATTGCAACTTGTTCAACTTGATGGTGTTTGAGAACATGTGAAAATCTTCAAAGGTGCCTTAAAAAAATCCAGACATAAAAAAAAATTATCAAAAAGGGAGATTGTTACATAAATACAACAACAACAAAACTCCTCCTGCTATATAGATAATGCAGACAGTTCTAATTATCTAGTCCAGGAGCATATAGCGAGGACTTAGAAAGTTTTCAGTTCCATTCCTTAGTTCATCTTTCTTTCTTCCTTCTTCCCTCCCCTCCTCCCTCTCTCTCTTTTCTTTCTTTCTTTCTTTCAAAATACAGGAACTGGAATCAGATTCAGGTTAGATGTTTTTGGCAAGAATATTTCATAGGGGTTTGTGTACTTCCATTAGGAAGAACAAGTTAGCTAGTTGTCCATGTTTTTATGGTTGCTAGAGGCTGTTGATTATCATTGCCTAAATTCAAGATTTCATTAGGGGTTTGAAAAATGGTCTTTTCTATGATGTTTTCTTTGTTTGTTAGCTGCAATATTTTCGTACAGAGAAACATCTCCTCAATAATTATTTGGTTATCTGTGATATAATTGTCAAGATAAATGTCTGATAATTTTCTTTCATTCACTAGTTTTCAAATAGCAAGTTAGTTCTAGATATCTTCCAAAAATGATGAATGGGAATTTAAAAAAATTATTTTTGTATCTTGATAAACTCATGAAGTTAGAGATATTGTGTTTCAATATATTGTAGCGGTTGTTCTTGTTAATGCTCAAATTTTTCCACCTTTGCCCTGTGGGAGCCTTCAATGGAGTTTATGATGCAACTCCAGCAGTCTTTGATAGCATCCTTGCTTTCACATATGGCAACATATTCTGTATGTTTCTGAGATTCACCAATCGTAGGAATTTAGTGACTTTTGTTTTATCTATCGATCTATCTGGATTGATATATATGGATATATACATCATATATTATTATATGTATTAATATTATTTTGCTAAAACATTTGAGACTAAATTGAAGAAATCACGATCCTTTATAATCTAAATACTTCATCATGCATCTCTTAGGAACAAGAATATTATCTTGTAACCACACTAGAAATATCAGATTTAAAGTAATGATAAAGTACTATCTAAAATATATCCCATATTCAACATTTGCCAATTCAATTATCCTAATTTGTCCTGCATAGCAAGGTTTTACCAATCTAGGATCCAATCCAGAATAATATATTGCATTTAGTTGTTATATCTAAGAAATATTACATTTTAAAGATATGCATCATGAGTTCAAAACAATATTTCCAATTCAAATTTAGGATTTCAGGGGTTGTTTTTGTTTTTGTTTTTCACCTAGTATCTTAAATCTTCCATCTGTAGAATTTGTCTTCTACATGGAAAATTTGGCTCCCAAGAACAACAAAAGGATTACTCATTTGCATTCACTTTTTTCTTTTGATGGCAAGTGATTTTAATTTTCTTATTTTGTCATATTTTATTTTACTTATTATTTTAAGATTACTCAAACCAACTGAAAAGTTTCAAAGCTAATAACCTTTACAAATTTATACATTTTCAATATTTTCTGACATCTGAGCTGTATCTCCCTTAGCTCAAATCTTATTGCTGTAATCTCATGTCAATTACTTCTAGTTGAATAGCAAAACTGGATGAAGTTAGAGTTGCTAGGCCAGCATTAGATCAGTAATCCCTTGCACAGCCTCAGAGCAGATGTATTTTGCTCGTCTGGTGGATCTGATGCTAATGTCTTTTTGCCCTCTTGTGAATTAAGGCAGTGCTTCTTAAGCCTGACATGTATACAAATCATCTAGGAATCTTGTTAAGATGCAGATTCTGATTTAGTACATCTGAGTGGGGCCTGAGTGTTCTGTATCTCTAACAAGATCCTAGGAGACGCTGATGATGCTGGTGCCTGGATCATACTTTGAGTAGCAAGAGTTTAGGGTTTTCTGGGCTAAGGAATTTTTTCACATGATTGATGTGCTACATTTTTGCTCTTTGTCATCTTATAATTTAGAGTTTTGCGGATGTCGGGGTAGGTAATTGAAGATGTAGCAGTATCAAAGTAGAGGTGGCTGTTTTCTCTGGCTTTCATTTTCTCGATTTTCCTCTTCTTCTTTATTGATAACCTCCCCATGCTGTCATTGGTAAAGAGGCTGTCTGCCGAGTGGTTGAATGCAGCCCTAGTGTATGTTCTAACTAGTCTACTTCCTTTACCTTAACCATGGTTGTCAGCACTGTCCGTCACTGTCCAGGGAAGCTTAGTGTATCATGATTGAGGGTCATAGTGACTACATGTCTAGTAAGATGACAATCGCCACCATGTGCAGTAAGAATGGCATTATTGGATTGTTTTCCAGGAGCTGTCTTTGAAGATTTTATTTTTTTCTTTTTCTCCCCAAAGCCCCCCGGTACATAGTTGTATATTCTTAGTTGTGGATCTTTCTAGTAGTGGCATGTGGGACACCACCTCAGCTTGGCTTGATGAGTGGTGCCATGTCCGCGCCCAGGGTTGGAACTGGTGAAACACTGGGCCGCCTGCAGCGGAACGCAGGAACTTAATCACTCGGCCATGGGGCCGGCCCCTCCAGGAGCAGTCTTTGAATTTACCTTTTCTTCATTTTCTCTCTGTTGGTGGTGCTGTTGGTAATTTGGGATGGTTAACACCCATGATGGTTGTGATCTGCTGCATATTCACTGCCTTGAACTAGAGCACCACCTGTAACATCAGCTGCTGCTGTTCCTCATCCCCTTCAACGACAGCAAACTACATCATTTCTCTACCTCTTATACCACAAAGTTGCTTCCTGATTTACCTTCTTTATGATAATGTTCTGCACAAAAATAACCTCCACAACGTCATTCATTTGCTTATATCTTAAGTATTTTCTTATAGTAGATGCCACTAGAAGATGTCATGAATTTGAGGTCACAATGGCTGCTTCCTCTGCACCTCACCTCTGCCTGTGGTGCCAGGCTTGGTTTTCTGAAATTGGAGGATACCCAGTGGTGACTGGCAACTGGGTTCCTTCCTCACTGCTCAGCTACTGAGATGATGACTAAGACCTGCTGCCACGCCTCCAGTTCTGCTTTACGGCAATGTGGACCAGCCCAGTGATGGTGGATCTGCTAAGGACTTTATGGACTCACTCTTCACTCTCAGACCGATCAGACTCAACCTTAGTTTTCTTATCTGCAGCAACAGGATAATCATACCTCCTTCACAGGAGAAGTAAAGAAAATATATGCAAAGCTCATAACAGAAAGCAAACACAAAGTAATTGCCAGAAAAAGAGACAATTTTTAAAAATATTTACTGAAAATTTTCATGAATTTAGACAGACAGGGTTATGACTTTAGATAAATTACTTAATACCTAGTGGTCACTTTCCTTATTTATAAAATACTCAAAAAACAAATCATGCTTTGCAAAGTAAAGCTGATATTAACACTGTCCTTTAGTAATCAGGGTCTCTAGATATGTGAAGGAAAGGTAATAAAGACAAAGATGGTTATGACTGGCATCTCTTGGAAAACTTTATTTCCTCTAAGAGCCTAGGATTACAAGGAAGAAAGACATAAAAATTTTGTAGTTTTTTAGAAATATATATATTTGTGAAGAAGATTGGCTCTGAGCTAACATCTGTTACCAGTCCTCCTCTATTTTATGTGGGGTGCTGCCAAGCATGCCCTGACCAGCACTGCTAGGTCCATGCCCGGGGTCTGAATCCACAAACCCCGGGCTGCCAAAATGGAGCACAAGAACTCGACCAACATGCCACTGGGCCGACCTCGAGAAATTTTTTTTTAAGAAATATTTTCCTCCAGTGCAATATTTCACAACCTTGTCTCAAATTCAGTTGTCCCTCATATCGCAAAGTTTTACATGTCAAGAGAGATAATTGGGAACAGTTTTAGGTGAGATACAAAGAGTGTGCCAACTTTGCCCTACAATTTGGAGGTGTTTATCCTTATGGTTTTGCCCTTGTTTCTTTTCATTTTTAGCTCTAGTACCTTGCAATATTTAACACCCTCCACATGCATGTAGAAAGACATCCCTTCTAATGGAAGTGGAACAAAGGAGAAAAAGATGAATGTAAGTGAAGGGAAGTTTATATGTGGATGTTGAGAAATTTGTAAGCGTTCTTGTGCTTATTCTCTTCTATTTCTCTGGTGACTTTGGGATATAAGGTCATCTGTGATGAGTGAAGTGCCAATAGTCCAGAGAAGATTTTAAGATAATATATATCACTTTTGAATATACAGAGAGAGGCTATATGAACAACTTGTGGCATCGAACATCCTGGACCTTACTTGATGACAATGGCATAAACAATTGCTGTAGAAACATCTGACAGGTGAAAATATCTCCAATGATAAGATTTAAGCTTCCTCCCTAGTAAAGTTCATTCGGTGGTAATAGGCTTTGGGAAAGTTTCAATGTTTATGATAAAGGTGAGTTGAAAAGTTTAAAATAAATCATCAATGTGTAGAGCAACTGGTTAAAAAAAAGTTGATACCTAGGTAGTGCCCAATGATAGAGGTAGTTTCAAAAATGATTAAAAGAGTGTTCCATTAAAGGTGCCCACAGCTACATGATCTCTGTGAGGTGAGTGTTCATGTGGCTAAGCCCATGTTCCTGCCATCAGAGAAAATATGACTGAAAAAAGAAGTTCTGAAAGTGATCATAGAAAAATACATTTTTCTTCCTTCAGAAGAATGTTTTTGAGGTGCTGCTTTTTGATAATGAATGATGCTGCTTTCAGTAAAAGCGCCCTCCTGTGGTCTTCTAAGCTTAGCCCCTTCAGTTGTCTTGCCATAAGTGACATGGATAAACTTTTATCTCTTTCAGCTTAATTACATTTGATCTCCTCTGAATTCTGATAGAAAGGCTCATACTTATCCAAGATCTGGCAATATTTCCTAGGTTTCTTTTTAGGGGAGTGAGAAGGCCACATTAAATTTGGAAGAATTTTGGGAAAAGAAAAATGCTCACCTTCTTGTTTGCATTGTTGAATTAGACTTTTAACTGATCTCCATGGTTCCAGCAACCTCTTCTTTCCGTTCTGTCCATCAAAGCAATCTTTGCAATTTGCATATTTGACCATGGCAGTCCCCAGCTAAACAAACAAACAAATGAACAAACACAGAATGTTTTAATGGCTCTCTATGGCCAGTGAGTAGCATCCATAATACTCAGAATCTTTGTTCTATTATTTCTAACTTTTTTCTCACCACTCCTTCCTACACTCTCTCTCTCTGTGGCCATATACAACTATAATTCCCCAAACACACTTTCAACTTCATTTTTCCACGTAATTGTTCATTCTGTCCCAACTTGCCGGAATGCCTTTTCATATCCTCACAATACGCACACACTGTCACAGATTAGCAAACTGTGGCTCTGTCCTTGAATGAGTCAGGCAAGTTCATCTTTCTGTCGCCTATAGTTGTACTTATTAAACCTTGTGATTACAATTGACGCTATGTTCATGCTTTTCCCTCCTCCTGCTCGTTAGACTGCGTGCTTTTTGAGGGCAGAGACTGTGGCTTAGTAATGACTATGGGGTTCAAAACATAAAAAATTATTTTGTTTGAAGAATTAGGAAAACACATGGCCTGTCTGCTTCTTTTTATTAAAAGTATAATCAGCCAAATTCTTTTTCTGCATTTCCACAAACATCCCACAGACCTCTAAGATCATAGCTATTGATATGACAAAGGTTTTCGTTTCCCTGGGAAACTCCTTTGCAATTCAGTGTTCATGTTGCCTTTTTGAAATATTTATTTCTACAAAGTATGATAGTCAAGTATTCTCATTCTTATTTTGAAATTTATTTTTCAGAATCAGAGTCAATAATATAGAGTCGCTTCTTTTGGTTTCTCCCATTTTTTGCTTGATAAAGAAAGAGAGTAAATAATTCACAGATATCTGAAGGAAAGTTAAATACTTGTTAAAAATTATCACCTGGACTGCTTGTGTTGGGTGTCAGACTAGTTAGAGATCTTGTGCTTCGTTGCTCTGGACAGATGTCATTGAGAATTCATTGGTGTATTTAAATCTTTTGTAATATGCTTGATAAAATAACATATAAATGGGGAGAATGAAGACATGGACAAATTTCAAGTGACTAACCAGAGAGCCAAGCCTTACATTCTCCAAACACTCATTATCCCCAAACTTGAAAGTAAATCAATGAATCAAGATGATGCATGAGTGAAAAAGAATAATACTGGGACTGCCACCAAAGTTTCCTTTGTAAAAGAAAAAAAAAGACCAAACAGCCATGTATAGCAGTACTGACAACATTAGAATTTCCTTCTTTTGTCACTTCTAAGTATATTTATTGTAGTTTGGTTTGGCTCCAGTCCTCCTCCCCTTGTTTTCACTTTGAGTTTGGGCCAGGCTTTTTAGCTCCAGGGAAGCTAGTTGAGGTATTGAAATAGCACTTTCATTTAAACACTGCTAATTGCAGCCAGAATCACTAGTTCATAGACCATGGAAATTAATGATGGAAAAGACTTGTTAGAGCATCTCTTCCATCTGATTCCAATAATACAGGATTATTTTTTACATTATGTCCTGGAGTGTTCTGCCTGGTTAATTTTAAGTGACTGAAATAATGGGGCTTTCACCATTTCCCTTGGGAGAGAGCTGTGTAGCCTAATAAACTTAGGACATCGATCTGAAGATCAGCCTAGATTTTCTTTTTACTTCATTTCATGCCATTACTCCTAGTTATACACCCTTGGGTCACCCTAAACAATTCCTTTTCCTTCTCCATTCAATACAGCAAATTTCCTGGCTACCATCCTACAAAGAACTCCAAAGATGGTTTTATTTTCATTTATGGAGAAGGATATGGTCTTGGGTAGTGGTGAAGCAAAATGCAGCTATTCACTATTTCATAAATCATTCTTGTCCAAAAGAAGACAAGTATAGACTTTACAAAAAATTAATTTAAAAAAACGCAAGAATATGACTGCTTGCATTATATCTGTGCATTCTATTCATCAGCTTTAAACGTATATTGAATGTAAAATTCTGTCAAAATGTTTTCCATGACCTTTGAATATACCATTTCTATTCAGATTATTGACTCTTCGAAATCTTGACACTGAAATCTGATTTTGGACTGAATTTTTCTCCTCCATTGTAATGTTCACTTGATCTCTTAATGTGAACCTGCTATTTTTATTTATTCATTTAAAATATACTGGAACATGGTTTTTAATAAGTATTTGAATTGATTTTTCATTGTGTTACTTAGAGTATATCTGATTTTGTATTATAAAGTGATAAAGTAGTCAATAATATACTGTATCATTTAGATTTATGATTGAGGGGAAAATATTTGGTTTCTATTTATAAATGATAGATAATAAAAAGAAACAATTATTATTATAAATGATGTATAATAAAAGGAAAATGTTGTTGCTGTTTTTGCAGATTTATTAGCATGGTTGATAAATTTATGGAGTCTGGAAAATAGCATATGTTAAAATCTTGTAACAAATTATCTTTCTCTGTATTTTATATGGCACTGATTCTAAATGAAACAGTTATGAGCTAGTTACACACTACTCACATTGTAATAGGCAATAAGGATAATAATCATCATTATTTTTTGCAACATGAACCTATTTAAAATAATATAGTCTAGGAGAATAAGTTATTCACCCATATTAAGTAAAATAAATGGTCCTGCTGACCGAAATGAGGCAATGGAAGCAATTTATTATAATCAGACTTTTCATGGGAATTCAGCTTAAAAAGTTTCAATATATTTCAATGACAGATAAAATTTCAAAGAAATTTTAAAAGATTTACATGTAATTCCTATTCTCAAATTATGTACACAAGAGAAGAATTTAAGAGTAAATAAATTAAATTTCTAAATCTTCTGCAGATAAACATTTTTCTTGTATCTTTTTATTTTCAAATTCAATGAGATGTCATTCTGACTCTTTAAGACTAGATCCACTCATTTCATTAACTCAGAGATAAGAAAATTTCTTTTTGTAATGCCTCTCCATATTGTGTTTTCTTGTTCAACACAGAGTTTTCTGCTTCATATGTTTTTTTCATAAATTTTAGTCCTTTAGGTGGGGGTCAAATTAAAATATCTTTACTGTACTGATAAAACAAATTTTGAAATAGGCAAATAAATACAGAATTAAGAATTCTCACACTATCTCCTAGTTCCACACTCTGATGGGGAAAAGTCTACATTTTTTATGACTGGTTTCAACAAAGTTTCAGTTTTGCTTTTCTTACTTTGAAAATAAGCTTGTTTATCTCATAATTGAAATATTACATCAAGACATAAACTAAAACCTGTAGTATGTATTTAGAGAAGCATAAATTTATCTCACATAAAGGGTAAAATAATGTACGTCCACTCTTGCCCATGAGAGGGAGAAATAAAAGCACTCAGTCTTGTAGGCATGTTTTTTTTTTATGGTGTAGGGATTCAGATGTTTGATGTATTCAGGAACTCAATAGACTTTAACAAAATTGTCTTTACAGTATCACTGATAAGTTTGGATAGTAATTTCCAGGCTCCTTTTAATAGAAAGTGCAGCACATGGAAGACTGTTTAGTAGAGAAAGACAGGAAAAGGAGGGGAAGAGATTAGCAATTGGATGACTTAAAGAGTCAGAGGGAGGAGAAGTAAAAAATGAAATATTTTGAAATGCCAAGGAGCTTGGCAAAGTCACTGAGACACTAAGATTTATATAAATATAATATTTTTTCTCTACCCTAAAAAGTAAACTAGTCATTCAATGTAAATATACAACCACTTTAGTTATTCTCTCAAAAATCTTTGTTAAGTGTCTCTCTGTTCCAAATTAAGTTTATGTAAGTTTTAAGATTTGAGCAGATTTTTCTAAGAGTCTGATCCCTCCTGGGATGGAATGTTCTAGTCTCAGACCTGTGGTGATAAATGACTGGTCTAAGAGTCCTGGTCATCCATCAGGTTGCCATGTTGATAGGACCCAGCTTAGAAAGCCTCCCACAGTCATGCCTGCATTATCCCAATATTATCTGAATCCAAGGCTCTTCTCTTCCTCATTTTAAAAAGTTATAGAGAATAATTTCCAGCTAAAGGTAGAATTTTGAAAATAACTGTGCAGCTACTTTAGCTATAGCTATAGAATTGCCAGGAGTATCGTCAAGGTAACACTCTTGTGGTAAACAAAACTGTTCTGTCAAGGAGCAGTTCATATGTTTGATAGTCAAAGGTCATAGTAGTGAGCATACTAAATAAATACTCATAAGATAGGGTTGAAATATATTTGAACGATTCTGGACATGGCTATGAATCGCTCTTTTAGTATCTATTACATATATGTTATATGAACTGTTGGTGTTTTCCTGAGGAGATTAAGGATAACCATAGAATACAAGCTTAAACTCTCCTGCAGTCCATTCAGGGAAAAAAAAAAATCAAGTGGTTTGTTGAATGCTCCTGAATCTATTTATCTACCTCTATTGCTGCACGAATACTGACTTCTATTTTTAGGTACTGTAAGAAATAAGACAAGAAGCAAGGTCTTCAGAGACTCATTAGAACCATTAGAAAAATGCTTCTAGCAGCTCCTATCAAAACAGCAGAAATAAATAACCTTTGTTCCTGCGACGTGGATTCACCCTGTTTCTGCAGCCCCATTTCCGGATGATGTATTACAGTCATTATAGTCACCTCTGTAGGACACTGTGTACACAAAGTGTGAGAGCCTCGCCTCACAGTTCAGGGTATTTCCTGATATATGAACCATTTGTCCTTGTCAGATTGGCCAAGGTGAAAGAATAAACTTTAAATATGAACCACTTCTAGGCAACACGAATACAGGAAAAGAAAATATTTTGTCTTACTTTCTCTTGCCATAAAGTAAAGGAACATACACTGCAAGAGAAAAAGGAGTAAAGGATAAAATGCCTTAAAAAGAAATATTACTTGTTTCATTTTCAAAAAATTACTATTTAACAGAGACGTCCCGTAAAATCAAAATGCCGAAATCTGCTATTTGAAGGAAGTTGCACTTCATAATAAAGAAAAATGTTCTAGAGATCTGTATCAGAAAGGATTAAGACATTCTGTGTCAATGGTGGAAAAGCTGAAGGAATGTCCCACTTCTTTCTTTGTTCAATGTAGTATTACCTGTGTGACTTAAGTAAGTTTATGAATGTTTGCTAATGAAGGGGTATTATTGCACATTTTTCTTTGAGGAATTCCAGGAAATTCTAGCAGAACCGAATATGGTATTTAGATTGTATTTTACTACTTATATGTAAAACATAAAGTATGTTTACATTTTAAAAACCAGTTACTAATTTGTTATTGTTATTTGTTATTTAACCTTCTAGTTGTTGTTGAGGGAAGCTGTGACTGTATCAGCTTGAGTCTTTCTGTCCCAGAACAGTAATCCTAAAGAAATGCCTAGAAGTACTTTTGCCAGATTTTTACTATTCTCACGAATCCTTTTTCCTTTGTTTTGCATATCTTGTTGGAGTAAATAATAGTAACAGGTATGCATTTGTCCTTCTAGATTGTCATTTAACTTGTCCATGTCATCAACGAAGGGTAGTGGTTTAAGTCAGTGTCCAGCAAGGAAACCAAAACAATACTAAGTAATTCAATAAAGGGTACTTAGGAAAGAGATTTAAATGCAAGCATGCCTAGAAGTGCTAACAGTGGTTCGTGAGGACTCCAGAGGTTAGCAAACACAGCAAGCAGCAACCATCTGAGGGATGGAAGGACAAAAGAAGAGACGAGGTGACCTTAAGGCAAGGATCTGTGACCGCTCAGCGGAAGCACAGGGAATCTGCTGGGGCGAGCTGGGACTACGGATGAGAAAGAGTCACACTGCTCAAGGTGCCACTAATGCAGAGAGTAATACAAAAGTATTGGATTTTGCTTTTGCTCCTAAAACAGTATTTGAAACATATATTTTCCTTTTCCTTTCATTTTGAGCCTACTCAATTTGGAGATATTTTAGTTTTTTTGGCCAAAATATTTGTCTTTGTCCTTATATGAGGTATTTGTTACAAGGAAATGATCACTTGCTGCCATTAGCATTTTCAGAGAAAACTTTGGAAATTCTATTCCTAGGATTTATTTTTCTAGAACCATTTGTTAACGTATTGTAGAATAAAGTAATTTTGGAATGCCTGTTGAAGTGAGAGGCAAAAAATTCAAGAATGGGAAAAGATAACTAAGAATAATTACTTATATAGCTTCCCTTAAAACAACTCTCAAGAGCTAATCCCATGGTTTTAGCCACACGTACCTACTAATTACAGAAACTGACCTTTCATAAATGTAGACTTGAAAAATATGTCAGACTGGCTTAATCTGAATTAATCAAGCATCATCATTTAAAACTTTCCACATATTTCATATATTTATACAAGCATGAGTTCATTCAGGCTATCATATAGTTTACTTTAAATATATGCTTCATTTTATCAGCACTAAAAAAATAAACAGAAATGAGCTAAAAAAATTAGAAAATGGAATTGGAAATTAAAACAAGACTGAGTGCAGGTATAAAATAGATTTAAATAAAATATATTAAGGCTATATATTGATGTATATAACATTAGATTATCATATATATTCTATTACATATAGAAAAATGTTAAATGAAGTTAATTTTCGTGCTTTTATTCTTTGAAGAAATCTTGATACGAAGCCAGGTTACTTAATATTTCACATAACAATTTCTTCTCAGAATTGTGTATCACTAATATTTTGCATCTCATATCTATTAGTCAATGAGAGTCATATTGATGCGGGATCGGTGAGCCGAGGAGTCGAAAGAAAGATTTCTTAGACTCTCAAGATCTGGCAGTAGTGCTCTTTTATTTAGAGAATAGTGTGGAATAGCATGGTGACAGGACCCATGGGCAGGCAGAGCTTCTGCTGCTGCCGCTGCCGCTGCTGCTGCCCCCGCTGGCATGGGGACAGGTCCCATGGGCAGGCAGAGCTAGTGTGTGGGGACAAGACCCACAGGCAGTCAGAGCTCCTGCTGCTGCCCCTGCTGGCATGGGGACAGGACCCATGGGCAGGCAGAGCTCCTGCTGCTGCCCCCGCTGGCATGGGGACAGGACCCATGGGCAGGCAGAGCTCCTGCTGCTGCCCCCGCTGGCATGGGGACAGGACCCCTGGGCAGGCAGAGCTGGTGTGTGGGGACAAGACCCACGGGCAGTCAGAGCTCCTGCTGCTGCCCCGAGTTGAGGGTTAGGGCTAATTTTATAAGGCAAGGGTACGTGACTTATTTTTACTGGAGAAAAGAAAAGATGATGTAAAAAGTCATTAAATGATTTCAGTGCAGATGGGGTCTGGTTATTGTGCGGTCATATAACTTTAGATACGAATCTGGCCATATAGATCGGCATGTAGGTGAGGATGCCCTGGGCTTCTCTCCCTGGGGCGGTCCTAATTCATACCATAAAAAAAAGTCCACTGGGTCGTATAGTTTGGCATGTAGGCCAGGTCACCTTGGGCTTCTCTAGCTGGGGCAGCCTTATTCCACATCAATATCACTTATTTTATACTTTCTGAGACTTCCAGGAAGCCCAGAGCTATATTTGAGATTTGTTTGTAGTAAATACGTTTAGCTTATCTGCAGATAGAAACTCAGCAGTCTCTTTTACGTGGTACATTTTTTAATCCTTGTTTTAATGTGTTTCTGCCTATATTTTATTATTACAAGTTTTTAAGGCCTTTTTAGATTACATAGTATGGAAAGAAAAAAATATTTATATAAGGCTTAAGAGCAATGTCCCCAAGATGGTCAGTCCTGGGGGTTTATAAGAAGCACTCATATAATGTTAATTAGTCCTTTAATAGCTTTCTCTTCAGTACCTATCACTTCATACTGTGTGCTTCATCCATTATTGTAATTATTTGTACACCTCACTACAATAACATTGGTATTCTATCTTTTTCTTTAGATTTAAAATAAGGAAGAAAATAAGTTTTTACTAATTTTCAAAAATATATACATTAAAATGATAAGGAACAGAAATACACTGATACTCAGGTTTATAATAATGACAATAATAATAACACTTGCATAATTTCTGTCTTAATAGAAATTGCAGGGCTTCCCTCCTCTTCACACTAAAGACTATAATGGCACAAATCAAATAAAAGGGGTCTTTTAGTATCAAACCTGTCAAAAACAGTGACACGTTTTAATTTGTTGCCATTGTTGTCAAATCAGATTTGAATCCTTGTCTGAGTATCTTTCTTCTCCAAGGTGTATAACCTCAACCTAATCTATCACCTACCCTTCTCTTTCAAACACCCTTAAACTGAAGTTCTCTGAAATAGTTGTATAAGTTCGCAAGGTTACCACTTGCGTTTTACTTTGATAGCTAATGTAAGTATCTGGATGAAGAACCTGACATAATCTGTACTAATCAAGCTTGCTTTGGTTCCAATAGCACAACAGGAGGCTATTGGAAATGCCCCCACCCCATCCCTGTGCAGGATAATTAAGCTGAGATTGGTTTGAATTCTTTTATAATTATCCCTCTCACCATGCAGTTGGGCTTGAGAAGTTAATTACAACCATTTTCATGCCTATAATGCAGAAATGATCTCTTCGTTACGTACAGATTTGACAAGTCTTTAGAAGGATGTTAGATGATGGTGCCTGCTATATATATTCCCTCCCCTTGACAGTAGCTGAATGTCTATGAGGCATTTTTTAATGTTTTAGAAAGTATTTTAAGAATTTCTACATGAGCACAGAGAAGAATCAGGTGAAACTATTCAAGGACTTGAGGTTCACAACAAAGATTCTTAACATGAGGCAAGAAGTCTTTCCAAATTGTCCTAGGTGTTATAACAGAATGTATAGCAATTTGCTGTTTTGAAATAGCTATATTTGGTCTACTACGAAATGAAGGAAAATTTATTTTAATAACTTTCTTCTCTCTGTAAAGTTGCATTGAAATTTACTATAAGAAAATCTCTAAAGTCATCTGAAATTTCTATTGCAAAATATATATGAAAATGATTGAACAATACTCATAATTATAAAAATGCATTGTTTTCAGGATAGAACAAAAGTCATAATTTCAATGTGTTTTAAAGGGACCACAACATTGTGGTGTGCTAGTTTGACATTGTATTTGAACAATGTTTCTGGATTTTGACAATGATTTTTATTGGGTATACTATATTTCTATGTAAGAATTTGTAAAATCTATGTAGATTGGAAATCAAACAGAATGGATTAAGATTAAAATATAGGTCACCAATTCATATAATTTTAAATGACAATATTATTGCAGTGAAATTAGCAATTTTTGAAGGCTCTCTGCCAAACGTCTAGAAATTTTCTTTGCAATATCACACCCCCCAAAACTAAGAATTCATAATATAATAGGGGTTTTTCAAGGTCCTGTTGTGCTCACTTTATTTCTCTTGAACCGTGGAATGTCTACTTATAACCTTGTAATTAAATCAGAATTGTCCTTAAGTATATACAGTATGTCAATATACTGATTTTTTCTTAGAAAAAAACCTCAACTATCTAGAAGTGTCTAGGAAAGAAAACTTCACAATTTCAACTTTTGACCAGAGATCTCATGGTTACTTTGAAGTGCTCGTGATGTCAATTTAATTTTGCCGTAAATGAATATGGAGAAGGGTAATCACCATTCAAAATAAAACATTCATGTATTTCGAGGATTGTGTTTAGGCCACATATTAACCCCATTTTATCCAAACAGTATAACTGCACTTCATTCAAAATTGACTTACTAATCATTTTCCTTAAAACCTGAATGATATCTCAGATTCACAAAGACCTACCAAAAGTGATCCACATTTCTAAAAAATTTGTGATGATCAGCTGTCTAAAATATTTGGGCAATGACTGGTTTATATGTGCCTAAGCTTGAATAAAACTGGTGGCTGAATCTAAAAAGACGAAGATTTACAAGTAAGGTAGTTGTTCTATAGTAATAGAAACAGGAGTCATGGTGATGACATAGTAGTAATAGAAATAGTTCAAAATGGGGAAAATGAAAAGCATGTAGTAGTCTTTGCTTCATAGCATTTCTGAGATTCAGCCAGGCATATGTCACCAAGTCTCTCTGCTTAGGAGCATGAATTGTGTGTAGAGTAGGACCAGGTCTGCTCCCAAGGATTGGTATTCCTTGATTCTCTGCTCCACTTTCTGAGCACTTGGCTCTGAAAGTCATCCGTGCTTATTTTAAGAAATGGCCTGTGTTTACAGGTGAGTAGCATTCCTAGACTGTTTCCTGCCCATAGAAGTATAGAGACCCAGAAATTTTAATACGTCTTTCATTTTTTTCCTTCCAAGCTAGTAGTGCTTTGGACAGTACAAAACTCTTAAAAATTCTGAAGATTTTCCATTAATCTTACTCAGGTTTTCATCATTAGACACATGCTGTACACACAACTAACTTCAAGGCATGCTGCTCTGTACCTTTGAGCTCTCAGTCAAACTACTGAGGATCAAGGCCCATATGAGTTTTAGAAGCACTTTGGTTTGGACAAGAATGTCTAAGAGGCATTGCCTTAAATCTTTCTGATAGATTACGGGAGAGTCTTAGAGCTCAACCATGGATATAATCTTTACCCTCAATTTCATTACTGTCCTGAGGCAATTTCTTACTTTGAAAACATTTTGCTAGCTAAAGAGTTGAAAGGGGAAATAATTTTATTTTCCAACCAAGCAAGTCCTTAGGTAGAAATATTTCCTCTAAATTTTCCTTTAAACTGGAGAGTTCCTTCAATACATTTTTCTTCTCCCAAAGTTCATAGACAGTTAAAAGAGGCATTGGCACTTTCTACATTCTGCTGGAAATCTTCATAGCTGCTTTTACAAGTGAATTAGATGTGTTTTCCTTTTTTATAATTGAACTAACATTGGTTTATAACATTATACAAATTTCATGCGTACAACATTATAATTTGAATTCTATATAGATGATAGCTTACAACCAGAATCTAGTTTCTGTCACTGCAGCATTGACCCTTTTTACCCATTTTGTCCTCCCCTCACTCCCCTTCCTTTCTGGAAGCCACCAATCTGTTCTCTGTATTTACATGACTGTTTTTGTTTTGTTTGTTTTATATTCCACATGAATGAAATCATGTGATATTTATCTTTCTCTGTCTAACTTACTTCACTTAACATTAATATCCTTAAGGTCCATCTGTGTTGTCACAAATGGAAAGATTTTGTCTTTTTTATGGCTGAGTACTATTCCTTTGTGTATATATATATATATATATATATATATATATATATATATATATATACCACATCTTTTTTATCCATTTATCTGTCGATGGGCACTTACATTTTCCCATATCTTGGCTATTGTGAATAATGCTGAAATGAATTGATGGGTACATATATATTTTTGAATTAATGTATTCACATGCTTTAGACAAATACTCAGAAGTGGAATAGCTGGACCATATGATAGTTCTATTCTTAATTTTTTGAGGAAAATTCCATACTGTTTTCTATAATGGCTGCACCAATTTACATTCCCACCAGCAGTGTATAAGGGTTCCCTTTTCTCCACACCCTCTCCAAAGTTTGTTATTTCTTGTCTTTTTGATAATAGCCAGTCTAACAGGCATGAAATGATACGTCATTAGGTTTTGCTTTGCATTTCCCTAATAACTGGTGATGGTAAACATCTTTTCATGTGCCTAATGGCCATCTGTGTGACTTGTTTGGAAAAATGTCTATTCAGATCCTCTGCTCATTTTTCAGTTGAGTTGTTTGTTTTGTTATTGAGTTATATGAGTTCTTTATATGTTTTATATACTATACTGTTATCAGATATGTGATTTTCAAATATCTTCTACCATTCAGGATGTGGTCTTTTTGGGTTTTTTTGATGTTTTTCTTTGCTGTGCAGAAGATTTTAGTTTGTTGACGTTCCATTTGTTTATTTTTGCTTTTGTTTACCTTGCCTGAGGAGATATATCCTAAAGATATTGCTGAGACAGATGTCAAAGTACATACTGCCTGTGTTTTCTTCTAGGAGTTTTATGGTTTCTGGTATTACATTCAAGTTTGTAATCCACTTTGAGTTAATTTTGTGTATGGTGTGAGATAGAAGTCTAGTTTCATTCTTTTGCTTGTGTCTGTCCAGTTTTCTCAACACCATTTATTGAAGAGACTTTACTTTCTCCATTATGTGGTCTTGGCTCCTTTGTTGTAAATTAGTTGTCCATATATGTATAGGTTTATTTCTGGGCTCTCAATTCCATTCCATTGATCTTTGTGTCTATTTTTCTGCCAATACTATGCTGTTTTCTTTACTATAGCTTTGTAGTATAATTTGAAATGAGGGCATGTGATTCCTCCAGCTTTGTACTTTTTTGTCAGGATTGCTTTGGCTATTTGTGGTCTTTTTTTGGTTCCATACAAATTTTAGGATTTTATGTTCTGTTTCTATGAAGAATGTCATTGGGATTTTTGTTAAGGATTGCACTGAATGTGTATATTGCTTTAGGTAACATGCATATTTTAACTGTGTTAATTCTTCCAATCCACGATCACAGAATATCTTTCCATTTCTTTGTGTCTTCTTCAATTTCTTTCAATGATATCTTAGAGTTTTCATGGTACAGGTCTTTCACTTCCTTGGTTAAATTTATTCCTAGGTTTTTCACTTTTTTTGTTGCAGTTGTAAATAGGATTGTTTTCTTAATTTCTATTTTACTTTGTTTTTAGTGTATAAACGTGTAAGAGATTTTTATGTATTGATTTTGTACTCTACAACCTTACTGTGTTTATTTATTATTTCTAATAGTTTTTTGGTGGAGTCCTCAGGGTTTTCTCCATATAAAACTATGTCATCTACAAATAGTGACAGTTTTACTTCTTCATTTCCAATTTGGATGCTTTTTATTTCTTTTTCTTGCCTAATTTTTCTGACTAGAACTTTCAGTATAATGTTGAATAAGAATAGCAGGAGTAGGCATACTTGTCTTGTTCCTGATCTTAGAAAGATAGCTTTTAGTTTTTACCATTAAGTATGATATTAGCTGTGGTTTTGTCATATATGGCCTTTATTATATGTGGCCTTTATTATGTTGAAGTACATTCTTTCTATACCCATTTTATTGAGAGATTTTTATCATAAGAGGATGTTGAATTTTGTCAAATGCTTTTTCTGTATCTATTGAGATGATTACATGATTTTTATTCTTCATTTTGTTAATGTGGTGTATCACCTTGATTAATTTGCAGATGTTGAACCATCCTTGCATCCCTGGAATGAATCTCACTTGATCACATTGTATGATCCTTTTAATGTATGTTGTATTCAGTTTACTAATATTTTGTAGAGGATTTTTGCATCTATGTTCAACTGAGATATTGGCCTGTAATTTTCTTTTTTATGTTGTCCTTGTCTACTTTTAGTGTCAAGGTAATGTTGGCCTTGTAAAGTGAATTGGGAAGCATTCCTTTCTCTTCAGTATTTTGAAAGAGTTGAGAAGGATAGCTGTTGAATCTTCTTTGAATGTTTGGTAGAATTCACCAGTGAAGCAGTGTGGGCCTGGACTTTTGATTTTGGGGAGGTTTTGATTAGTTTCTATATCCTTACTAGTGACTGGTATATTCAGATTCTCTATGTCTTCTTGATTCAGTTTTGTAAGGTTGTATGATTCTAAGAATTCATGCATTTCTTCTAGGTTGTCCAATTTACGGGAGTATAGCTGTTCACAGTAGCCTCTTATAATCCTTCATATTTCTATGGTATCTAATCTAACTTCTCTTTCTTTCTTGATGTAATTTCAATCTTCTTATATTTATTGAGACTTGTTTTATGTTCCAAAATATGGTCTATCTTTGCGAATGTTTCATGTGCACTTGAGAAGAATTTGTATTCTACTGCTTTTGGATGGAATGTTCTGTATGTATCTATTATGTCCATTTGGTCTATTGTTTCATGTAAGGCTGATATTTTCTTGTTGCCTTTCTCTCTAGATGATCTATCCATTGATGTAAGTGGGGTGTTGCTATTACTATATTACTATAAGGGATGTTTCTTACTATTATTGCTTTGCTGTCAATTTTTCCCTTTAGGTCAGTTAATAATTGCTTTATGTTTTTTGGTACTCCTGTGTTAGGTGTGTATATGTTAATAAACGTTATGTCTCCTTGATTGATTGCCCTCTTTATCATTATATAATTTCTATCTTTATCTCTTGTTACCTTTGTTGTCTTGAAGTCTATTTTGCCTGTGATAAATATGGCTATACCTGCTTTCTTTTGGCTGCCATTTGCTTGGAGTATCATTGTCCATCCTTTCACTTTGAGCCTGTTTGTCTTTAGAGCTGAGATGGGACTACTGGAGGCTTGTTTTTTAATCCATCCAGCCACTCTGTCTTTTGATTGGTGAATTAAAGCTATTTACATTTAGGGTGATTATTGATATATGAGGACTTAGTACTGCCATTTTATCTTTTGTTTTCTGGTGGCTCTACATGTCTGTTGCTTCTTTTTGCTTTTGTTTCCATCTGCCATTTTAGTTTGGTGGTTTGCTAATATTTTTTTCTCAGTTTCCTCTTTGTTTTGTTTGTGTCTCTGGTCTAGCTTTTTGTTTTGTGGTTACCATGAGATTCGTATAAAGTGTCTCATAGATAATACAGTCCCTTTTCTGCTGATAGCATTTTATCTTCATTCGCCTATACAGGTTTCATCCTTTTCCCCTTCCCCTTTTATGTTTTCGTTTTCATAAATTATCCCTTTTTATGTTATGAGTTTGTTATCAATTGAAGTAGCTACAGTTATTTTTAATACTTTTTTCCCTTTAACCTTTATGCTGTAATTGTTTAACAATGTATTCTGATATACAGTTGCAATTTTCTGACTATGTTTATCTACTTATCACCTTACTCAAAGTTTTGCGTATTTTTGCCTTTTCATTTCAGGTGGAAGAGCTGTTTTCAACATTTCTTGTAAGGCAGGTCTAGTGGTGATGAACTCTCTTAGTTTTGGTTTGTTTCAGAAAGACTTTATTTCTCCTTCATATCTGAAAGATAACTTGACTGGATAGAATATTCTTAGCTTACAGTTTGTAACTTTCAATACTCTGAGTATGTCATTTCACTCTCTCCTGGCCTATAGAATTTCTGCTGATGGCCTAATGGGGATTCCTTTGTAAGTTACTGGGTTTTTTTTTCCCTGACAGCCTTTAAAATTCTTTCTTTATCATTGAATTTTCAGACTTGTAATATATTGTCTTGGAGAAGGTCTTTTTGCATTGAGATGATTAGGAGTTCTATTAGCTTCATGAATTTGTATATCTATTTCCTTTCCCAAGTTTGGGAAGTTCTTAGCTATTATATCTTTAAATAAGCTCTCCACTCCCTTCTCTCTCTCTCTTCTCCTTGAGGGATACCATTATCCTTATGTTGCTTTTTCTGCTAGAGTCAGATAGTACTTGTAGAGTTTTTTAATTTTTTAAAAAATCTTAGTTCTCTCTCCCCTTCTACCTGAATCATTTCTAGATTTCTATTTTTGAGTCCATTAATTCTCTTTTTCATATCGTTCTGGTCTGATCTACTTTCAATGCATTATAATATATCCTTCATCTCATTTATTAAGTTCTTCAACTCTAAAATTTCTGTTTGGTGCTGTTTTAGAATTTCAGTCTCTTTGGTAAAGTATTCCTTCTGTTTATTAATTTTGCTCCTGAGCTCATGGGACTGCCTTTCTAAGTTTTCTTGTGGCTCATTGAGTTTCTGCATGACAGCTATTTTGAATTTTCTCTTTGTTAGATCACGGTCTTCCCTGTCTTTAAGTATGGTTTATAGAGAATTGTTTTTGTGTATGTGATACTGTGTTACTGTGGTTTTCATGGTGTGTGCTGAATCATTCCTCTGCTAGTGCATTTGAAGTAGTGAACAGCTTTTTTATTTATGTAAATCTTTGTTTATTTTGAATCTAACAATTCAACACACGGTAAATAGAGGACTTTCTTTTGTTTTTCAGTAGGTGGCTCTATAGCACAAGTTTTTTGTTTCTCTTACCAGAGCTGCCTCTAACTAGATTTGAGAAATTACTATCCACTCTCCATTACCTCTGCCAGAGGCATCGCTGGTGCCCTCTTTGTCACTGCTTGTGTCTCTGGGGTCACTGGTAGCTTGTTGCTACTGGTGTCACTGTAGTCACTGGCATTGGCAGTTGGGGCACTGGAAACGTGGGCACCTCTACCATGTCAGGGATTGCCTAATTATGGCCACTACTGCCACAGCAGGGGGAGAGGGATGATGTGGGAAGCCAGAGTTGCAGGAGCCTCCAACACCTACAGGTTTGTTGAATTCATGGGTACCACTGCTGTGGGCAGAGGGGCTGGAGTTTTGGGCACCACTGAGGGTGAAGGGACCAGGATCATGGGCCTCATAGTCACTACTGCCTGGTTCCCTGTGGCCATGGGTACCACTGTGGCCAAAAGGATGGAGTAGTGTGCACTCCCTCTGCTGCTGCTACCAGGTTTCCTGGGGTTTTGGGCTCAGTGGCCATGGCCAGGGGACTAGGATCACAGCCACCACCTCCACTGTTCCCCCTGTTATGCCTCTGTGTGTTCCAATCCACCCAACCTCAGATGTACAGATATGCGGATCTCTCCAGCACCCTGGGGTGTTGGGCAGAGGAATCTTTGTGAGTTATGGATGTTTTTCTAGTTGCAGATTGAAGGGATAGACAAAGGGAGCATCTCACACCACCATGATGCTTACTGACAACCCTCATTAGGTATATTTTTTAATTTCCCACATTACTATAGGCAACAGTGTTGCCAAATAGCCTGCCACGTTATAACGTGTGTCAGTCACCCTTTCTCAGTATTCAATAATTTCCTCACTGCCTTTTAAGCTTCCAATAACAGTGTCCTTGTTGCTCTCAGGACTTTTCTACCTTCCAGTCTAAAACAAATACCAAATATTTTAGGTTTGGTACAATTTTTAAGAAAGGGCATAATTGATAATGTAACAATAAATATCAGAGACACCACTTCATCCTATGGCTTTAATTCACATGCCACCTCCATGTGCCCATAGCCTGTAGCAAAAAATAAATAGATTTTTGTTGTTAAAATACTGTCATTTGCCCTAAATTCTCTAACCAGTAGTTTAACTTTTGCTAGAGACTCTCCAGCCTCTGACTAGTGCTAACTTGTAAATTCTTCCTATTACTTTCAGAAGCTATCTTAATTTTCTTCTTCAAAACCTTTCCTGAAAGATAGATTGCAAATGAGGGTAAAATAAAATAAGTATAAACACATAAGGAATATTTTTATATTACAAACATTTAAAAACATTGTATCTATCAATTTCCATATATATATACATATATTCCCATTCTATTTGATTATAGCTTAGGTTATTATTATTTGGAAATAAATCATGTTTCATTAATTATTCAAATCAGGATTCTTTTATATGTTGAGCCTATTCTATATCAAAGCACTAAAGGAAGCAGAAGATTGGCCTACTCATTACTTGAGAATTTTCCCCCTTAACGCATTAAACTCTAGGACTCCATGTCTAACTACAGATTTCCACCCTCCCCCCAGTTCCTGAAACTACTCTGTGATCTCATTAATCCATGAAACATTGTATCCTGGCCTAACTACATCATCATGACCTTAATTTTTCCTTGTCATGGTTAGATATGACAACCGATTATTTCAAACTTTATCCCTCCAATCTTCTAAATTTCCTCTTCTCTTTCCTTTTTTATGATGGAGTTTGAAGAAACCTCAAATTATGACATTATAATTTAATTATTTGTGTTTTTAAAACTTTAAAAATATTTAATACATCACAGTAAAGTGAGAGCTGCATCTTAATGTTATTTCGTCCCTTCTATTCTCCCATTTTTTCTACAACTTTAATTTTAAATTGAATAGGTTTTAATCCAAACTATAGTTGAGACCCATACCAAAATTTCCAGTTGCTAGCTAAACACCTGTATTTTTAAAGCTATATCAATATATATATAAACTCATTATAAGTAATGAGAATATAGTATGACTTTAACTTTATTTATGACCTATTATCTCTTTTTCTCCTCCATAACTTCTCTATTCCATGATAATTCTAATGTACCTGCTTATCGCTTTCTTTGGCTTTTGCTCAGAGCTGTTATGATTATTCTTAACATTTGAATCTCAATTAAATCTGAATGTATTTTATATAAGGAGTGAGGTAAAGAATGTGTTTTATTTTTTGACAAAATTTATAGGTAGAATACAACACCATTTATTGAATAATCTATCATCATTGCACTAATTTAAAAGATTTCATATGAACTAAATTTGTCTATGACTGTATTCTGCCTTTTTTGATCACTGTATCTGTACCTATTGCATTTCCAAATTGTTTTAATTATTGCTTAATTGCATTTTAATATTTCCCATCTTTTTTTTGAAATTTTCTGTTTGTATTGTTTAATTTTCTAAGTGAGTCTTTGTAACTTTTTCTATGTTCATCCCTTCCCATTACTCACTACCAAGATCCTACTGGTATTTTGATTCTAGTTGCATTGAGTTCACAGACTAAATTGAAATATAGGTTAAACAACATATTTAAATTACGAGGACTTCCTCTCCAAGAACAAGGCATGGTTTTCTATGTTTTTGAATCATTCTTTTATGAAATGGAATATCTATCTCTATCTCTATATTTCCTCTTATTCTTAGGAAAATTATTTTCCCAAAATGACTTTCTTTGACTCATTCAGATGAATATATCCTTTTCTTTCCATAATTTTATACATTTTTATATTTTGCCACATATTTTCTTATTTGAGTTATTCCTATACACGTTTTATATTGAATTTCATTCTTATATTCCTTAAGTGAAATATTTCTATCAGAGCTATATCTAGTATATCTTTGTAGCCACTATAGAATATTCCATTATAATTTATTCAAAGTAGGGCTCTTCAATATTTAATGCTAAATAAATTGAGGTAATTATACATTAAAATCCCAGACAGGATTATGGCAATATCTAACTCATTGCCTTTTATCTAGACTCTTTTTTTTCAGTGAGGAAGATTGGCCCTGAGCTAACACCTGTTGCCAATGCTCTTCCTTTTGCTTGAGGAAGATTGGCCCTGAGCTAACATTTGTGCCAATCTTCCTCTATTTTGTATGTGGGTTGCCACCATAGCACTGGTTGATAAGTTGTGTAGGTCTACACCCAGGATCCAAACCCACTAACCCTGGGCCGCTGAAGCAGAGTGCACTGAACTTAACCACTATGCCACCAGGCCAGCCCCTATATCTGTATTCTTTATCTTTCCACCAGTGAGCTACTTATCTTTATAGGGAAAGGCTGACCTTCACACAGTTAACACAACAATTCTCGCCCCTCAAGCGTCTTCTGTCTGGCAACCCTGTCTTTTCTCTCCTTCCTGCCTCTCTGTCTTGTCTTCGTTTTAGTGACTTGATAGACAATTCTCTTTCAGAACACAGACAATTGGTCTCTATCCTTATCACTAGCCAAACATTGCTTATGTGTATACAGTGACTTTGTAATCCAAAATAATAGATTCCATTGTCATTTTTCCTTTTGCATCAGTACTTATCTGTTAAGTTAGAACCAACACAAAGTCCTTGAATTTCCTTTTTTTCAGTTTTTTATTCTATAAAAATTAATATTCATTGGCTCAATTCTTATAATGTTTTATTAGTTAAAATAGTCCTCCCTCAATTAAGCTATATTGCATCTCATAATATTTTGGTGTATAGTTTAGTCTTTCTGATTTCTTGAGATCAATGTCTACATCATTTATTTTGGGTTTTATTTTCTCTTTAATAATAAAGCATGTATGGTTAAATTTTCAGAGTGAAATTTTAGAAGTGTCCCAAGAATTTTAGTGTGAAATCATTTTATTGCTTTCTGCATAATTGATCATTTCAATCTTATATCTTCTTTTTTCTAGAGGTTATAAATATTTCTTAATTTCAAGTTGCTATCTAGTACTTCTAAGCACCATCCATTCTCGATTCCTCTTGTTGTGGTTGGCCATAAAGCAGTCATTTTTGGACCTTGGAATGAGGGCCTACTACACGGGCACTCATTTTATGGTTAGAAAGACTTGTATTTGGTCTAATGCTCAACTGTTACTGTCTTGAAATTCTTAACTTTGAACAAGAGACCCTGAGATTTCAGTTGAGGGGCTTATTACCTCAATTTGAATTAGAACTGTACCTATCTTGTTGAATTCCTCTTTTTGTTCTCTGAACTAAGTGATTCTTATTCCATCTTTGGAGAGGAGTGTAGTGTCAGCACCCAGCCCCTTCCCATTAGGTTGTCTTATTGCATGCAAACATCTATGCATTCCATAATCCCAGTATATAGCACTAATTGACAATTAACTGGTGTAGGATATCAATGAAACATTTTAAAATCCTTTTGCTTCCTTGTTTTTTGTTAAAACACGCAAATATTCAAACATATTTCAGTTGCTCTATAATTATTAATATTAGTTAAGTTGTTTCTAAAATCTTATAATTTCCTTATGCAAATTCATGTTTCATAAATGTTGTTGAGTCTCTTGCGTAACCTGGTTGACCTACCATTTGATTTTTAAGGTTTGCTAACTATCAATCGTGTAACAAACATGTAGTTATAAGTGCTTGGGTGCAATTTAATATTTTGATTATATCAATTTACTATATATTAACTTGCCTAATTAATCACTTTGGTTTAAAAGTCACTTTATCAGAAACCTCTGGCTGGTCCCACAGAACCATTTATATTAAAGGAAATGTAATGCTGGAATATATCATGAATACAAATTAAGTATGAAGATAAATTACTGCATATCTCTTCATATTTGTTTGTTCTCTCTGAAAAGTGTTTGCTCTTTGCAACAAATTTACAAGGCAAAAAAGCCTAAAAATAATTAGAAATATACTCTGAGTGTCCACTATTTAGGCTATCTGCAAACCCCTAAAATAAGGAAAGAAATATGTTGCAATGAGATCTCAAAATTGTAAGTTACATAGTAACTAATCTTTGAATTACTTGGGAATATGAAGTATAATTATCAAGTAATTTGTAGGAACATGTAATTCTCTTGTAATTATAGAGCTATTACAGATGCCCTACAAAATAGGACGCTAGTACAGCCTTACCAATCTAGAATCATTGCCTTATTTTAACATTCACTGACTGCGATATTCATGAATGAAACATCTGACTTCTAAGTGAAAAGCTCCAGATGCATTATGTACAATAGCCATTCTTTCAATCAAAAGTACGGTTTATTCTCATCATATGTAAAAAGAGATCCCTCCCACCATTGACTATAAAATCATTCTGAATTGCTATTCCCCATCTGTAATTATTATATGAAAAAAGACATAAATATACAAAAATGGTTTACAATCTTTTATTTAGTCTTACCTTTCTCAAACAAACTCTGCTTTGTGTGCACTCTTACAACTCTCTCTTATCAAAGAATATTTGGAACTGAGTGTTCCAGTATATCTTGGCAGAAATCTGCAAATAAATGAATATGTTTTCAGTAAGTGCTTTCAGTAGAAATGATAATAATGTAACAAGAAGAGTGTAAATTATAGCACTTTGAAATTTTTAAAAATGTAGATGAAAGGTTTCTGTCAGATTTATTTTTGTGTGTGTTCTACCTTTTCTCTGAGAATATAGCTTGTTGTAGTCCCTCGCGTTATGTGATGGACGCAGCTCTAATTCTTCATTTCACGTGGCCCTATGTCTTATACTTCATTTCTATGTCTGGGCATTAAAACTAAAAGATTTCGGTTGCTGATACTGGGAGCCACCAGAACCACTCATGTTCTCATTACTGTGATTCTCAATTCTCTCTTTTTTGGCCAATAAGGATTTCATTTATTTTTCTATGAGCTTAGCTAGATATTTCAAAGGTGATCAGGTCATTGAATCTACCACATTGCTGGAAATAGAAGCCTCTATATTGATCCTCTACATTTAAATGGTATACAAAAACAAGTACATGGATTATGGTTTAAAAAAATCCTCAACCTCCATTGATTCTTGATCAATAATCACTGCTTAACCGGATTCTTTTAAAACTTTGCTCAGATCTTCATTATTTGACCATAACATAGGGCATCTGATAAAAATGTATTTTTTGTTTCTTTCCAACAATCAAATTTTATTTCAGAACCTCCACTAGAATCTTTTTCCATCATTAATGTATGTTTTTATATTTTATTGAAATATATTTGAAATATAACATTGTGTAAATTTAAGGTGTACAACATGTTGATTTGATACATTTATATATTGTAACAGGATTGCCGTTGTAGCGATAGTTAGATAATGATAGTTAATCTCTAGCACAACACTTCATTTCCATTTCTTTTTTGTGGTGGTAATAATTAAAATCTAGTCTCTTAGCAAGTTTGATGATTATAACACAATGTTGTTGTCTATATTCACTGTATTGTGTATTAGATCTCCAGGACTTATGTCTACTGGTTGTAAGTTTGTACCCTTAAACAACATTTCTGCTAGAGTTTTGAAGAACTGGTTCCAAAAATAAATAACGAAGAGCTATTATTTACCTTGAAGAGTTGAAGAACAATTAGTGAATGGTACTTTCAATAGTCCTTGCTTAAATTGTAGTGCCCTAAAGAGTTGATTTGTACTCTACATTCATTTAAGTAACAGCAAGTTCTTTGAGTTATTTTATAGCATTTCTCAATGAACGCTCTCTTATTTTAATTATTGTTGTCGTTATTTTTTGAATTTCAGTTCATATGATGTAAGATCAGTGAAGTAAACTGCAACACCTGACATTTTTCAAGTTAAAAAATAATCATAAATATGGAATTTTTGAAACAGATACAACAATAACAAAGATATGTTATTTGTCCCTGTAGTTCCACAAGATTAAAGAAAGTGAGGACTAATGAATTGTTCAGTAACATGGATCAGTGGCAATGCTAGATATTGTACATGCCCTTCTAACTCCCGTTCATTTTTCTTTCTACCATATCAAGCTGCTTCAAATCTTTAGTTTTACTTAAAGTTAGATTTTATTTATTTTATTTAAAGGTAAGTTTTAGATTATTTTTGCCCATTGATAAGAAAAACAGAAGACTTAGAAGTAGAGGGATAGAAACATTCTGGGACAATATTTTAGCCAGCCCCAAACGAATTATCATCCTGACCATGTTCTATCCTTTTTGATTTTGCCAAATATTTAGAATTTATTAAAATTAAGTTTACATTGGAAAGTGTCAGAATTTAGTTACCTTTTCCCTTTTAGGAAGACTAAGGCTTTACACATCCAATATGCAAAGTCAGATCAGATATCATTCAAATTAGTTATTTTTAGGAAAATGATACACTAAGGATATAAGAATAATGGAAAGGAAAATACTTAAGTCTTGAAATGGCAGGATATTAGGTGTTTGACTCGCATTACTTTGTACTATGATTTCCTTTCAATTACACTAAAATATAAAGTGGCAAATTATATTTAACATAATTTATAGTATTTGAAAATAATTGTTTAAAATTTATGTACAGATTATTTATATTTCATTTAATTTTTTCCAGAGTCTGTACATTTTCATTTAAAGTTGATAGAACATTAATTGTCATATTCAAATTAACATCCTAATGAATTGGGGGGTGTGTTACAGTGAAAATAAAGATGCCTGGATTCTAGCTCTCATTCTGAAAGCATGCATGTGAATTTTGAGAAGCTATTTAACCTAGTCTTTCTCTCAGTTCTGCAAAACAACTCCCATGCCCGCACCAAAACATTTGAAAAATGACAAAATTGTACTAAATGACCTATAGGGTCCCAGGTCTAATGTGCTATGATTTTAATGCATGTGCATGTAATAGATTTCTACACAGCTAAGGTGCATTGGTATTCAGTGTGCTACAAGATTCCCACTTCTTATTTATAAGACGTAGATTCAGGGTAATGTACTGTGGCAGGAAATACATAATAAATACATGAATGAATAATGCAGAGTCCTCGATCCTTAACCCTTGCCAACATCTCTCATTAATTGAATGGCTAATTTTGAAGTAAGCAACAAATACAGTATCTGGTTCATATAATTTAACTTTTAAATGAAGAGGCTCCTACTGAGAACTTAAAATATAACAATTGATTATGTGAAACAAATCATTATGCCCACAACCTTCAAATCTTATTCTTTTTTTTATCCTGATATGTTTATTTAGGGGAAATTCTAGACCATATTTGTGTCCCTTCCCAACCCAGAGCTTTACTACATATTCCCAGCGATTACACAAACCATAAACAGAACAAAAGGGAGTTCCTATTAGTGAAGCACATAAATGTCCTCCCAAAGTGCAGTAAGAAAGTAAACAAAACACATTTGTATAAAGAATATAGTCTCAGAGGTTAATAGTTAAGAAACATGTCCTTTTCTTTGATGTACAAGCAAGTGAAAAACATGGACAAATGCCTTAATACTGGCTATTTACAGATTTGGTGATTTACTTTCTCGGTTTAGGCAGACTATGAAATTTAAATTCTCAGCTGAGCCTCATGAGTTATGGCTTCACACTTTATTTCTCCCTTTATTTCATGCACGAAAATAAAATCTATAAAGCAAAGCCTCATTATTTCATAGAGAAAGTATTCACTGTGTATGCCATGGTGATACCACTCTTAGCATCTCTGGTTAAATGTGTTAAATGCACGTTCATCAGAGAACAGAGCGTGACTGTTTACTTTGATCTCCCCACTGAAATATTCATCCAGAAAAAAAATTGAAACAGTTTCCCTGAAAAGAACTTGTTCCCACTTTAAAACTGTTGAATTTTTTTGCTGAATTGTAAGAATTTTATATATAAACTAAATAAAATTCCTTTATTAGATAAATATTTTATCATTTTTTTTCATAGTTTGCTGTTTGTCTACTCATTTTCTCACTGTTGTCTTTTCTATAATAAACTTTTTATCTTGGAACAGTTTTAGACTTATAGAAAAATTGCAAAGATAGAATAGAGAGTTCAAACATACACTGCACCCAATTTCCCCTATTATTAACACCCTATATAAGTATGGTATATTTGTTAGAATACATGAACCAATATTGATACATTATTATTAACTAAAATCCATACTTGATTCAGATTTCCTTAGTTTTTATCTAGTATCTTTTTTCTGTTTAAGGATCCCCTCAAGGATACCACACTGCACTGAGCTACCATGTCTCAAAGCTAGGGTTCCTCCTGCCTGTGACAGTTCCTCAGACTTTTCTTGGTTTTGTTGACATTCATAGTTTTGAGGAGTCTCGTCAGGGATTTCGTGGAACACACTCAGTTGGGATTTGTCTAATGATTTTCTCATGATTTACCTTGTTATGGAATTTTGGAAGGAAGACCACAGTGAAAAAGCGCCATTCTCAATCCCTCATTTCCAGAGTACGTGCTAGCAATATGATTTATCACTGCTGCTATTGACCTTGATCACTTGGCTGAGGCGGTATTTGTTAGGTTTCTCCACTATAAAGTTACTCGTTTCCCCTCCTGCCATTTGGAAGGAAGTCACTATGTGCAGCTCACACTTATGGAGCAGACACTAATGATGGTACATTATCTATACAAATTATTTGGAGTTCTCCTCCACTGAAGATTTGTTTCTGTTCCTCCCATTTATCTTATTGCAGTAAATACATATAAATGATACCTTTTTAACTGGACACTTCAGTGGCATCAAGTACATTTGCATTACTATGCAACCATCATCACCATTCTTCTCCAAAACTTTTTCATCTTCCCAACCTAACCTGTATACTCATTAAACACTGACTCTCACTTCTTTCCCTCCAGCCCCTGGCAACCACCATTCTGCTTTCTCTCTCTATGAATTTGACTACTCCAACGACCTCATACAAATGGGATCATACAATATTTGTCCTTTTGTGACTAGCTTATTTCACTTAGTATAATATCTTCAAGTTTAATCCACACTGTAGCATGTGTCAGAATTTCCTTCCTTTTAAGACTGTGTAATATTTCATTGAATGTATATGCCACATTTTGCTTATCCATTCACCTGTCAATGACAGGTTGCTTCCATCTTTTGGTCATTGTGAATAATGCTGCTATATACATGGGTGCGCAAATATCTGTGTGAATCCCTTCTTTTGATTCTTTTATGTATATACCCACAAATAGCTGGAGAAGCTGGAATAGCTGTTAATGCTATGTTAATTCTTTTTGAGAAACCGCCATACCATTTTCCATAGTGGCTGCCCAATTTTATGTTTCCACCAACAGTACACAAAGGTTCCAATTTGACCACATTCTCAGCAATATTGGCTTTCTTTTTTAAATAATAGCTCTCCTAAAGGATGCGAATTGGTATCCCATTGTGGTTTTGATTTGTATTTCACTCATTTCCCTAATGATTAGTTGTGTTGAGTATCCTTTCATGTTCTTATTGGCCCTCTGTATATTTTCTTTGGAGAAATGTCTTTTTAAGGCCTTAGCCATTTCTTAATTGAGTTTTTTTGTTTTTTGTTATTCTTCTCATTGAGTTGTGGGAGTTCTTTATATGTGCTAGATATTAATCCCTTATCATATATATGATTTGAAAATATTTTCTTCCATTTGGTGGGTTGACTTTTCACGTGTGGATACTTTCCTTTGATGCACAAAATTTTTAAAATTTTGATGAAGTCAGTTTATCTATTTTTTTCTTTTGTTGTCTGTGCTTTTGATGTGATAGCCAAGAAATCATTACCAAATCCAATGTTGTAACACATTGCACCTATATTATCTTCTAAGAGTTTTATAGTTTTAACTCTTACATTTATGACTTTGATCTGTTTTGAGGTAATTTTTGTATATGGTGTAAGATAAAGATCTAATTTTATTCTTTTGCATGTGGATATCTAGTTTTCCCTATACTATTTATTGAAAAGACCGTCTTTTCCCCATTAAATAGGCTTGACACCCTTTTCAAAAATCATTTGGCCATATATGTGAGAGTTTATTTCTGGCTTCTCTATTCCATTTGTCTATATGTCTGTCTTTATGCCAGTGCCACACTGTTTTGGTTACTATGGCTTTGTAGTAAGTTTGAAATCAGGAAGTTTGAGACCTCTAACTTTGTTGTTTTTTAAGTTTGTTTTAGCTTGTGGGACTCCTTGAGATTCCACATGAATTTTAGGATGGATTTTTCTATTTCTATAAAAAATGTTGGTATTTTGATAGGTATTGCATTGAATCTGTATATCACTTTGGGTAGCATTGACATCTTATTAACAATATTAAGCATTCCAATCCATAAACACTAAATGTCTTTCCATTTATTTGTGTTTTCTTTCGACAATGTTTTGTAGTTTTCTATGTGCAAATCTTTTGCCTTCTTGGTTGTTTATTCCTAAGTATTTTATTTTTTTTGATGCTACTGTAAAGGAGATTGTTTTCTTACTTTCCTTTTCAGGAATGTTTGTTGTTAGTGCAAAAACATGCAACTGTTTTTTTTTTTTTTTTTGATGATGAATTTATATCCTGCAACTTTGCTGAATTTGTTATTCATTCTAACAATGGAATCTTTAGTGTTTTCTACGTATAAGATTATGTCATTTGCGAACAGATATAATTTTTCTTCTTCTTTTCCAATTAAAATGGCTAGGTTCTATTTTTTTATTTTACAAAAGAAAAATTGAAGTTCAAAAGAGTTAAGTGACTTGGCTGAAGTCACCCACTAACAAGTGCCAGAGTTTCAGCTGGCCCTAGACATGGAGCATCATGCACTACACTGCACTGTTCCCTCCATCCTCTGGTCATTTCTGTATGACGACTGAAATAAGAAAACAGAGTGGCCTTGTTTGACCTCAGCTGGGCATGTGCACTTCTGGTGACTCAAAATTTTCCAAGATCTCCAAGAATTACCACAAAAGCACCATGAAGATTGATTCTGAAGTGACAAATAAACTTGGAAAGTAGATGAATTCACAAATCTTCAAATAATTAGACTGTACTCTACATGCATCTGTTTTGAAAAAAGAGGTTGTTTAATTTTTAAAATTCCGCTTGGCCATTAGCACCACACTAGTACCCTCATTTTTTAAAAAAGATATTCACTGAATTCTTATATAAATCAGGCTGTTCTCTAGGTTTTAGATATATAGAGATGAAGAAGTTACAGCTTCTGATTTCTGACAGCTAATGATTTAATATGAGAGAAAGGTATATAAAGAATAACCACACAATGCCATGAGTACATGCTTCAGTTAGAATGATTTCGGTTAAAAAAACTTAAACTCAGCTCAAGTGGATTTGAACAATAAAGGAATTTATCGCTTTACATCAGTGAAAATTTCCTGACAGAGCTTAATCTTAAAGCTTGACTTGCTCATATATCTGCTTCCATTTCTTGTTAGTTGCTTACTTCTACCTTCTGTTGTGTCTCAGCTCAAATCTCAGGATAGTTTCCTTTTGGTACCAAAGTTTCTAGGGCAACTGAAGTCTCATATCTGCACACCTGACTGTGCAAAAGCAAGAATAAGAAAGCTTTCTTCCCTCATCCTTTGAACTAAAAGTCTTTAGCTGCAATTTGATGACTCCATCACAGCAATTACTGTTGCCAGAGTATTGAGATTGCTCCAAATGAATTATGCAAATAAGGACTCATCCCAAGAGATAAAGATGGGGTTATTTACATCCAACACAATAGTATAACATATTGTGTGAGGATGGAGTCATGCTAAGCACAATCACCAAGTGCACACTAGTAATATATTATAGAAATGGGTATAAAGTAATTTGGGAAGACAGAGGAGTACAAATAATTGTGCTTTCAAAAACTTACATTTTTCATACAAAAATTTTGCACTGACAGTAAGGATGTCACCTACAAGGTTAAACCTACCAAATGGAAGAGAAGAAAGACATTGTATATGGGAAGAAACTTTGTGATGGTCACTGCCAAATTTGTATTGTTATAATACGATGTGGAAATAAAATAGCAGAAATCTTCATACCTTATCCAGGCAGCTGTCTATAAAGGCACCAGAAACATTGTAGAGATTTTAAAACTTCACATTAAGTATTTTGTTCTATTCTGGCTTTGATTTGTTTCTTATTAAGTTCAGATATAATATTAAGGATCATGCCCTGTATCTCAGTGAAATGCAATGTGCATGTTAGGATAATCTGTAAGATAGAGTAGGAGAATATACCTAAAATATTGTCAAGTCTAGCTCATTTAGCCATTCATCTTGTTGCTTGGATGAACTAGAGATATATTAGAAGGTGATGAAAACTAATATACTTGAAGGAGTTGTTGTAAAAATTTAAACAGAAAGAATAGGGACAATATAAGGGTATAATTATGAAATATAACCAGATTCCAGTAGCCTATTTCCGGACAGTGAGAACATTACAGACTATAATAAGCCTAATAGAACTTTTTATTTCATTCTTTCCAGTTCATTTTCTTTATTGAGTTCACAATCACACAGGCAACTACTTTTTTTTTATTAACTAACGGATACATTTGGCATTTTATACTACTATAATCCACCCCAAGATTCGAAGATAGACTGTTGTTTTAAGACCAGCAAATTTTAACTGTTTAGCAATCCATAGCGGCAGTTTTAAGACCAAAGTAACAGGAATAGCAGAGGATATTCATTTACTATTACATATAATGTAACAGTATCTTAACTTTTCTCAGAAAAACTTTAAAATATTAAGAGACCAACAGGAAATCTTTAAACATAAAATTTTCAGAACAACTTTCTTGAGATCAATACTTCAGTTTCAAAATCACAATCAAAGTGGAACGTTTGTTGGAATTTTCTACTTTTGAGTTTTTCACGTATTTTATTAGGAAAATTTTCAAACATAAAGTTTGAAAGTATTTTACACTGAACACTAATATAAGCATCACCTAGAGTCAAGCATTAACATTTTACTAGACTTACTTTGTACAACGTATCTATCCACTTATCCATCTCTATTTCCATATGTTATTCTATTTTTCTTTTTTGAGATATTTCAAAGTCACAGACATCCATACAGGTTACCCTGCAAATTTCAACATACATATCATTAACCAGATTTTACTATTTGTTTAAAATTATTTCTAGGTAAAAGCTATATACAGTGAAATGCATAAACGTAAGTGTACCATTTGATAAGTTTTGATAAATGAATACACCTGTGCAAACCAAACCCCTATCAAGGTATAGAACATTACCATTAACCCAGAACATCCTCTCATGCTCTTTCCTTAAAATCAGCAAGGAATAAAGGTACATGGGACAAAGTTCAAGAGAAACCAGGTGCAAGCTTGCAGGTATCTCTCCCAGTGGAGTCATATAGATGTGTAGTGATTTGTGACAATACGTGTGAAGCGTTGCCAGTCAGGCAAGCTCACTCAAGCTTGGTGTCCGGGGATTTCACTGGGGATCAGTAATGTAGGCATGAAGCACCTGCATGACTGATCTCAGCTATTTAGACTACAGACCCCCAGGGCAAAGACATGCATTCAGCACATATCACCTTGTAAGAATAAACTTCTTAATCAAATTTGTGCCACACGGCCCAAGGTGTCAGGCATGCAAAATCACTCTTCTCAGGCAGAATTTTCCAAGGGCTGGGAGCTTCCAGGAACCAGCCAAAGGCCAGCCCTGAAGACAAACATTTGTAAGAAATGTGCAGGGTTTGAGCAACCCAGGCCTGTAAAGTAATCCTTTCTCATACATTTTTCCACTGGATTGCTTTGGTGTTTTTGTCAAAAATGAAATGACCAGTATAAGTATGGATCTATTTCTGGACATCATATTCTGTTCTGTTGCTCTATTTGTCATGCTTTATGACAGTACCACACTATTTTGACTCCTGTAGCTTTTGTAGTATGCCTTATTGTAAGTCATTTAACTGTATTTTTCTTTTTCAAGATTTCTTTGATTATAAGGGTTTGCATTTCTAAATAAATTTGAAAATCACTTGTACATTTTTCCATGTAGTCATTTTTTATGATTTCTGCTGTGATTTCCCAACTGTTCATTCATTCCAAATATGTTTTCTTTTATATCATTCAGCATACTTCTTCTAAAATTTGTATGCTAATTTCAACATCTGGGTTATGTTGGTGTCAGTCTCTGTTGATTATCTTTTCTCTTGAGAATGGAAAACATATTCTTTTTTCTTCATATTTTGAAGTAATTTAGGATGCACACTGGAGATTGTTAATGTAATGTTTTAGAGATTATGGATTTTCTAATGTTCTTCTGAAGTTGTTTCTGTTCCATTTAGTCTGAAATTTACTGGGTTGAAATCACACTGCAAAATCTGCCTTTGAATGGCAGCTCAAGTCTTGGTTAGGTTATTTTATCCTAAGATGAAATGCTTGGAGTCTATCCCACAAAGTCATTATTCTAGAAACCTGGACATAGTTTATAACCTCAATTTGGAGGTGTTCTCCCTTTCTTACTTTTTCTTGTACAATATGTGCCCTCACTTAGTAACAGCTGTGGCTGTCTTAAACTCTTCCCTCTGGTCTAGCTTTTAAATCAGGAACATTATGCATTTTCTACTGGGTTTTCAGCCACCATGCATGGCGTAGTCTTATACTGCCTTCAATCTAATAGCCAGAGTAAATGAGAGACTCTATCAGCATCATTTCATTCTTCCTAGTGTAGACTACCCCCTGGCATCTTCCCATTTTGGGTCATTTACAGTGCTTTTGGGTAGTCTTTCTTTTCTTTTTAACATTTTATCCAGAGTTATATTTATTGTCTACAGAAGATCATTCAGATAGGAGCTAACTTGGCCATTGCCAGAAACAGAACTTCCTTTGGAATTTAGAATCACAGATGGTGAATAATCTGTTTAGAATGCTAAAAATTGTAGCAACAATCTCCATAGATGTCTTGGAAGTAACATTGCATAGTCTGTATTACTGAGGTCTGAATCATATTCCAGTAAATCTTGTTCTTAAAAAAGATAGTTTAATAGTTTTTCATGCATTTGATGCCCAATCTCACTCAAAACTCTACTAAAATAAAAATAAATGATTAAATTGCATAATCACGCACAAATACAAAGAGAAAGGGGAAACAGCAGAAAACAGTTTGCAACACAATTTTGAAAAATAGAAAGTTGAAGGTTTAAAGGTAACTGAAAAAAAAGAAGCCTACATATTGAGACACTAATGAACCGAAAAAATGAACTGAGGCAGCTTAAAACTTTCAGACATTGCAGACCCCAAGTAACTCTATGAGTATGAGACAATGGTGGAGCTGAAATGGAGAGGTTACTTAAAACCATTTATAAAATTAAATTTGACTGTTCTCTATCCTCTCCCTTACCCATTCAGCTAACTGGATACTTCTAATCCTCAAGAAAGAGAAAAGCAGCTTAATTTCTGGGGAAAAAATTTGTACCAAATAATTTTTAAACACTAGGATATTAGATACAATGTACGTAAAGAAGAGGAGTCCTAAAAACGAAAAAGTTAGATTGAGCAAAAGCCTACAGATTCAAAGGAGAGAAATTTAGTTTTCTTACCATGCTTAGCTCTCAGAAAGCTAGAATGCAGGTGAGCTAACATTGAGGATCAGATTATCAAATCAGACTCATACAAATCAAAGATTTTACCAATATCAAAATTTGCTAAATAATTTAAATTATAAAAGCAGTTAAAAAGCTCAGACAAGGCAGTGAGATGTCTGGGATATCAAGAGTAGCACCCTAAGTTCTTCTCCTTTGGTCTATGACACACAGGTTCAGAACAGAAAACAACCGCCGTGTGAGATTCACAGGCTCACTCACAGAGGGAACATGAAAATTAACACAAATCTCCATATTTTGTCCCAGATATGTAATCCATGGGACATCCTCCAGAGAGCAATGCTTCATTGTTCCTTGGTTATTATTTACTATAGGTAATCTTGAGCTAGGGGCATTCTGCTAAGGACATTTCATAGTTAAAATCGCCTACTCCTAGCAAATATAATTAGTCTGTTTACTGAGAGTTCAGATTGACATGGAGAATAGACCAGGTCACTTGCCTTTCTTTCTTCCCTCCAGGCCTTCAGTAAACGAAGTCAATAGATTGCAGGCCTGCTGCTTTTATAGGGTTTTCTCAATGACTTGGCCAGTCACATCCTCCACAGGGGAGACACAAGTTCAAAAGCCCAACCTATGCCCATAAGCTTCTAACCATTTTCAAAGAGGTTTATCTTAAATATGAATGGAGGTTTCCAGATCATCAGACATTTGAGACAGCCTCTAACATAAGACACCAAACGCAAACAATCAAAAAGAAAATCTGAACTGAATGTAAACAGAGGCAATCAAGGGGTCAGAAAAAAAAAGGCTTAGAAAAATATCAGAGATAAATGGAAATATTTAAACTGAGAAATGACGCTGGGGTGTAATAAAAAATAAATGTTCATAAAAATAAGAAATAGTTCTTAAAAATAAAAGCATTATTACTGAAATTTTTAAAAAATCAATAGAAGAATTAGAAGATACAGTTTAGGAAATTGTTCAAAAGGCAGAACAAAAAGGAAAAATACTAGAAAATATCACATAAAATCTACTGATCCAATTCAATAGGATACCCAGAAATTAAGAACATAGGAAAAAGAGGGATGGCAATAATTAAGTAAACAACACAAGAATTTTTCGCCAAAACATAAATATAAATCACCCAGACAGCCAAGAGAATGAATGAAAAGAATCCTTCATCATAATTCCTTAAACATTTTCTTAAATGTTTAGAATACTAGGATTAATGAATAGATCTTAAAAGCTCCCCAGAGGGTATAGATTAACAAATATAAAGGACTGGTGTCATAAATCAGGAGATTAATATGTCATAGGGTAGAATAATAGGATTCTCAGATACTCAAGTACAATAAACTAAGTTTACATTAAGAAACTACATAACTAGAGTATATAATCCATGTAAAGGAAGGCATCAACTAAAACAGCTAAAAAATATGAAATCCAGAAATTTGCATCCAATCAGGATGGAGATAAAGGAATTTCAAGGACGATGATGAGGGAAGTCCTTGGATGAAAAACAGTAGTAAGCCTAGAAACTCCAGGGCAAACTGGAGTTAGATGATGAAAGTTTTCAAGGTTGGGGTGGGGCTGTGGAGAATATCTGAGGAAATAACCCTATGAAAAGCAATTAGGTAAAAGACACTGATAAATAGGTGGAAAAATAAGAAAGCAAAAAGAAAAGCATCAAATAACTTCAGAAGAAACGTCACATTTTAAAGAAATGAAATGAAAACATAGTATACTATGTGACTATTGTTTGAATCAGTATTTACATAGTCACAAAATTTATTAAAATATCCATTTTGCTCACAATATTGACTAAACCAAATTGGAAAATATAATTAGACAATAGTGATATTGGACGTTGCAAGGCGTGTGTGTGTGTGTGTGTGTGGTGTATTTGTGTGTGTGATGTGTTCCCTGATCTCTTTCTATACCTCTCTTAACTCATATACAAGTTTGAGTTAGTTGTTCCTTCAAGTACATATGATTTTCTTCACCACAGTTCCTTTATCAGCAGTTGTTACACCATATTGTAGTTACATATTTATATGTCTATCTCCCTCAGGAAGTTGTAAGCCCTTTGAAGGGCAGACCTTGTTAATTATCTTTGTATCTTCCACATGTACCAGATTATCTTTGGACAATGGACCTGGATCAATATCCAAAGAATATGTGGATGAATGAACATATTACTGCTTTCTGATTACGTTTACCTCTAACTTCGAAACAAAAATGAAATTACATTCTGCAGCTTAAAATATTACCTATAATGAAATACTTGCAATTAACATTCACTTCGGAATGGTGTAGTGAATTTGCACATTCTTAAAGGTAATAAAGATGTGGACAATTAAAAAATGCTGACTAAAACTGACCTTGAAATTATAAAAAGAAAATTAAAATGTTTAATATTTTCTTTTAAAAAGATTCTAATACTGTCTTCCCTCTTTCCTCCCCAAAAGAAAGATAGATAGATGATAGATACATAGATAGATAGATACATAGGTAAATAGAAAGAAAGAAACAAACAATAAAGCAAATTTGGGAAAGTTTGAAAGCACATTGCTTCTCCCTTTTGATCCATAGCTCCATCTATTGAAACATATCCACATTCTGATCTCACTTTCTCATTTTTCCTGAGAAAATGAATTGATATAGTGGAGACAGTCAATGAGCTGTTCAGGAAGACATATTATTAATTTTCTTAAATGAAACCGCTAAAGCTAATAAGATCAATCATTTTATATAAAGTAACTTTATTCTTTCTCCTAGTCATTAAAGTTATATCAAGAAAGAAAAATGAAATAGGCTAAATTAATAGAACAAACACTGTTTAGAAGAGAATCCTATAAAATGGGTTTTATCTGATTTGCATATAGGATATTGTCACAAATTGGGTTCTCCAGAAGCAGATGCCGAGGTGGACAGTGATGTGGAAAAATTTTTCATTAGATTCAAATCTGGTGAAAAGAAGGATATAAAATCAATCAAAAGCAAAATGAAAAAAATAATTTAAATTTGCATTATGATAAAAATTAAATTTGATCCATTTCATTCATTCCATGCTATGTTCTTTTTGAAAGCTCATAGTTTTAAAATTAAATATGAAAGTATTTTTGTGAAAACATAGTTTATCTTAGTGTTAAATTTAACCAAGTAATTTAAAATAAATAAATAACAAATAAATATTTATTATTATAGAATGCAATATTTATAGCTCACACTGCTCATTAACAATTTTAGTCATTATAATTAATAACACAATTTGGTTGAGAGGATTAATAAGTCATAAATCTATGTAATAGGCATTTTTTAATATATGTATCAAAAAGTAAAGAGAGTTTTACTTCATACATGAACCTAATAAATGTCCTTGAGTTTAACAGATGTATACAATTAGAACAACAGCAATAAAAACCCTATCAAGAACACCATAATTTGTTCTGATAACATAATTAAAGTTTTTAGAGTAGAAATAGGAGCTCAAACTTTTCAATTATGCTCACAGATAATTTACTTCCTACATTGTGTCAGTGTTTTTGCTTTAGGACCTGAGGGCTGTGACTAACTCTTGTTAATACATAAGAAGTGGCACACAAGAGACACCTTTAAACTCATCTTTGCATAACTTATATTTTAGTTGGCTTCATTCCTTACATTTTGTTTTCCTCTTCCTGAAATCATGTCTTCCTTTGCTCCTGGGTTTTTTCCAACTGCGTTCTGCAGCTGTTGGTTCAATTCATGATAAACAATTGATTACACAGATCATAGAACAAGTTAATCAGTCTGGGCCCTTGGTAATGAAAAATGAAGCTCAAGCAAGTTAATATATCAGTCTTAAGTAGAGAAGATATCTAAAACTAATTAAACACTGGTCCCAGTGACAGTGATTTAAGCTCTACTCCTGAAACCTTTATACTCCCCAGAACCACAGTTTTCATAATGGCAATGTCAAATTGCAATTTCATCTTTTGAATCAGTATAATTGAGCACTATGAGACAAACACTACCTTACTAAAGCAACCTTGAAATCAAAGTTTATAACAAGTACAGAATATCATATATGGACTCACGTTATCTGACCCAATATTTCTCCTTGCCCTCTGTACCTAATTACTAATGAGTAATTTCCCTTGGGATGATGAGTTCTAGAAAATACTCAAGCCAGTTGTAGGGAATGTTTGGTACCTGTTCTCTCAGTTATTATTATGAGAAAAACAAAACTTTGATAGAAGCCCAAAGTAGATTTAGACATCTTTAATGTATAACTTCCAGGAAAGCTGGGGAAGTGAATATTTAACTTTACCTATAGTGGAGGCAGAGAAGGAAAAAAGAGCTTGGAAATTTGCATTGAGTTAACTAGATATTAGCGTTGGCTACAGGCAGAATTATTTCTATAATAAATTATTTGTTTTAAGACACCTAAACCTAACTCAATGACTATATAGAGATACTAGGAATCCAAGGTTAAAAATTCAACTCAAACTAAACCTTGAAGCCAAGTCATGGAAAGTCTTTCAGTATATTATCTCTGCTCTGGTTTGATTTATTTTCTTTCTTCTTCATACGTTTTATATCCTTCTACTCTTCTTCCTACAGGGCAGGGCAGGCCAGATACTGGTCACTTTATAGTTACATGGAGATAGTGAATATCTCGGTACAAATTTTAAATTCTGAAGACATAGAATCTGCTAAGCCCACTTATGAGTCAAAATGTTTAAATCCAATCAGCTGTGGCTAGGGTCAAGAAGATATGCTAACATGGTGGTCAGGGCTACAGACCTGTTGGATTGGGGGTTATTTTCCTGTGTTTGGGTTTACTAGTATAATTTTCCATATGCCTCTCCTCTAAGTTCAGAATCAATTGAGAAATCAAACAGTGAGTCAAAGAGAAGGATATCAGTGGCCAGCCTGGTGGCGCAGTGGTTAAGTGTGCACATTCCACTTCGGCAGCCCAGGGTTCGGTAGTTCAGATCCCAGGTGTGGATATGACACTGCTTGGCAAGCCATGCTGTGGCAGGCATCCCACATATAAAGTAGAGGAAGATGGGCATGGATGTTAGCTCTGGGCCAGTCTTCCTCAGAAAAAAAATAAAGAAAAACAGAAGGATATCAAAGTATTAGTATTAATACCAACAAATTAATATGAATAAAGACTGGATTGGAAATTTTGACTTAGATATAGGCCATAGTAAAGTATTCTTATAATCTCATAAATTATTAAATTATTGAACTTTGGACAATCCAAGCAAAGGAGATTTTGCATCTATAGACAAGACATACTCTACTTAGAATCATTATCTCCCATGCTTCGAGTTCCAAAACTCAGAACAAATAGAAAAATGGGCTTCCAGATTTACCTCTAGAAGGGGTCAAAATGTGAAGTACAAATCTTACAGAAGAAATAACAGCTGAACCACCAGTTTTTCAGGTGGAAAGATAGGAGACAGAAAAAGAGCAAGAGGGGAAAGAAAAGAAAGAGAGGGTGAGATTTTCTGAATCTTAATTGGATAAGTAATTCTTCTTTCCTGGGAGTGGAGTAAGAAAATGTAAAGAATTGTAAGGCATATTCTTTCCAGAACAAATGCTGGGCCAGACAAGACTGACTAACTTTACAAGAAAAAAAAAAAGTTTCCCCTATAACCAAAGAAAATAAAATCAGGTAAGACCAAGTTCAGACTGGCTAAAGCCCATGAAGTTGATTGTCAAGAGTCTGTGAGTGGTACAACGAACAGATATGCAGAAAGTAACTGGTCAGCTTCAACAGTGTTGGCCAAGGGAGAAGCGCGTCCTCTGGTACCTCATAGGGTACCAGTCAACGCATTTGGCACATTTTTTCACTCGTGACAAGCTCAGAGATCATTTTTCTATTGAAGTAAAAGTTCTATAGCCCTATGAGTGACAAATTAAAAACAATAACATTTTTGGAAGACGATTAAAGTAATACGTGTTTGAAGTTAGGAAGTTGTGGTAACAATAAAACCAGAAATGAAAGAGTAGCTTTAAGAGACAGAAAGAAGAAATTTTAAGACAAACAAAATTAATATAGTTTTAAAACAAAAGCTATATTAATCTTTCAGATTTGGAACAAAAAAATTTCAAGTTCACGTACAAAATCCTCCATAGAATATCTTCAAAATAACATTCCCCACTATTAATCATTTTTAGTTTGCTTCTTTCCCAAGGAGTTTGTCATGTAATTAAATTATCAAATTTCTCAGGACTTTTAGGTTTCTAGGAGTTGTACTTCATATGTTAAAACTGGAAATTTGAACTTTAGGAGAGTGGAGATAATTTAAAAATAGAAGGAAGGAGGAGAAGAGGTTTTTTCTTGGAAATCATTTGGACATGAATGAATGAATAATTATTAGAACAAGAACTAGGATCAATCATGTCACATTCATCTAGTGACTGTCAATCCGCATTAAGAATGTCTCCAATATAGTTTGTTATCTGAATGTTGATTCAGCATTTATGTGTAACCCTGATCCCACATCAATTCTGTTAAAGCAGAATTGATTTTGGATTTGCCTTTATATAAAAGAAGCATGAGATTACTTTCACTGAATAATCCTGCTTTTCCACAAGTTATCCTGAGCTCAAGGCAAGTCTCTTATTAAAACCATGACAAATCTTAGAGCAGTCAATTTTTCATTTTTAAGATTTTACTTTAATTAAAATTGAAAATGAGCCTTTTTTTCTTTAGATTTGTTTGTTTGATTGTTTATTACCTAACTACAACATAGAGTTAAGTATAAAATTTCTCAGGCAAAGATGAGATTCATTTCATCTTTTCTTACTTTCAACTTCTAAGGTTTAAATTCAGGACTATACCTGAAGAAATGCAAATTTACCTAGTAGCTAAATAAAGTGTGCATTCAGTCCTACTATCCCCGAAATACCCAAATCACACAGTATATGAAGTTAAAAGAAAATGGTAAATTGAAAAAAAATGCAACATATGTAACAAAGCTTAATGAGTTTAACATATATACAGAATTCATAAAGTAATAAAAAAGAATCAACACACTGATTGAAAATTGGAAAATGGAACTAAACAGACAATTCACTAGAGAAATAACAATTGCAGCTAAAGTATTGAGCTCTTTCTATGGAACAAGAGCTGTGCTAATCACTTAACCTGAATTGTCTCATAGAATCCTCAAATAATCTATTGTTACTACAGTGGTCCCCCCTTATCCACAGGGAATATATTCCAAGACCCTCAGGGAATGCCTGAAACTGAGGATAGTACCAAATTCTATATACACTATGTTTTTTTCTGTACACACATATCTATGATAAAGTTTAACTTATAAATTAAATACAGTAGGAGATCAACAATAGTACTAAAATAGAACAATTATAACAACATACTGTAATAAAAGTTACATGAATGTGGTCTCTCTATCTCAAAATATCTTATTGTACTGTTTTCACCTTTCTTCTTGTCACCATGTCAGGTCACACAGCGCCTGCATGATGAGATGAAGCAAGGTGAATGATGGAGGCATTGCGACATAGTGTTATTTTCTGGCTGCGGCTGACCATGGGTAACTGAAACCTCAAAAAGCAAAACTGTGGATAAGGGAGGGCTACTGTACAAATAATAATATATGATACATCATTATTGGCATTATGACCATCGCTAATACTCATAATAGTATAATTCACAAAAATGCAAAGTCAATAAATTTTGGCAATTAAAAAAAATTTTTAAATAATTCTATTTTTTTCACACATCCAATTGGTAAAAGAAACAAATAATCAAAGCTTATTTAGAGATAAATTCTTCTCATGAGGAAATATTCTTTCATATTCATTGTTTTTGGAAATATACAAACTTCCTGGAGTCCAATTTGAACAAATAGTAGGAGATGGCCCAGAGTGTGCATATAACGCTCATATAATAATTCGTCAAAGCAAGGGACTACGTTGGAGGCGAAAATACAGTACCTATGAAAATGTTAAAGCTGAGATATTCACATATTTTTAACATGGAAAATATGAGACAAGATTTCCTTGATTTAGCAGAATCTTTCCTGAGTTTATGAAATATGTCAGTATCTTGAAAATGTTTTACTGATTAAAACATCATGATCAACAGAAAAGTCAATTAGCCATAAAATGAAAGTTTGAGGAATATTGCTGCCAATTTTATAAAGAAATAATTAGACCATGAAATATAGAGAGACGAATAATAATAATTAGACCATATTTGAAAAAAAAGCATTTTTTCGAAAAATATCTGTAATATAGTTAGTATTAGAGAAATCTATGGCTAAGAAAATGATTACAGTACATGACTATGTACCAAGAATAATCATTTTTCTTATATTTTTGAATGATCAGAAAATAAATATGAAGAATTATTATAAATTTTGCTTTCATATAAATAAGAATGTATGATAGTACCATTTTTGAAAAGATTTTAATGTTTTAGAAGTAATTTTGGGGGTTGGCTCTGTGGCTGAGTGGTTAAGTTCGTGCGCTCCACTGCGGTGGCCCAGGGTTCGGATCCTGGGCGCAGACGTGGCACTGCTCTTCAGGCCACGTTGAGGCAGCGTCCTACATCCCACAACTAGAAGGACCTGCAACTGAGATATACAACTATGTACGGGGGGTTGGGAAGGTAAAGCAGAAAAACAAAAAAAGAAGATTGGCAATGGTTGTTAGCTCAGCTGCCAATCTTTAAAAAAAAAAAAGTAATTTTGGATACAAGTGTTTTATAAGTATGCTGAAATAATAAAACAATCATTGATAACTAAAATAAATATTTTTAAAATAGCATTTTAATTATTTTAAATGCTATCTTTCACTATCAAAATTATCTTGGATTGGATGATTAATGACATGGCATATCACTTCACCCAATAACAGTGACATGCTCCTGTCAGTCTGGGATGAATTAGACCGCAGGATTGATGCATGCAGTGTGATATGAGGAATAAACAACGAAGATTTGTAAAATTATGTAAACAACTGTGATAGTTCTTTTACAAGTGTGTTTAAAAACATGTGAATATATAAACTAGATATTGGATAGCACACTTTATAAATAATTTATTCTTTTTGAGTCACCCTATTCTAGGAGAGTAATAAAAGTCCATTGGCCAAGAGAAAACATTAATTATTCAGGCCTATAAATTACAACAGATTATCCCAGAATGAGATTGAGGTCAGTTATATAACAATAATAACTTGCATCTATAGGACATTCTACAATTGACACATTTTACCTACACCCTCCTTGATTTGACTCTCACAGCTCTGTAGAAGGCAGAGCATGTTTGACTCATCTTCTTTTACAGAAAAAGAAATTGAGGTGAAGTTTAAATGACTTGATCGCGATCAACTTAGAGCTGGATTTTAGCTTAGATCTTTTTTCCAAATTCACTGACTATGACTTTACAACACATAATTTCTCATTATTCCCTAACAGTTAATAGGAGAAGTTTTCAAAATTTCTAACACCTAAGTTATAGTTTTTGAACTTGTGATTGATGGTTTCATCACGCAGGCAGTAATTTCCCACTAAAACACGGATGAGTAACAACTGCAATTAAGTTTCTTTTTATGGTCTCTTGAGATTCCCTAGATGTCTCCTTTTATTAGTATATTTACAGCTGCTTAAAACACTTACAATAATGGGATCTTTTGAGAATTCTATGTCATTGGGATTGACGTAAGAAAAAATGTTTTCAAGCTTGACAATTATGATTTATGTGATGTCATTACCATTCTATGTAAAACCAAGTTAATAAATAGCAAGACTATTGTTATCAAGACCAAGTATTGTTTACGAATGTCCTGTCCTTTATTTATCTTCTTTCCGACTTTAGGGAAACTCAAGCTACACCTGCAGAGTCAGCTCAGTCGTGGTCTCCAGGACCAATCTGATCATCTGCAGAAAGGATTTAGCAACACCCAACATTCTGGGACTGGATTTTAAAGTATTATGTCTAACATCATATAGCCCTGCTTACAGTTTGCCTTGCGTGTGTGACTTATGTCTGATTTTGTAGTTTTCACTTCATTTGCCTGTTCTGGATCTACTCATTGTTTTTGTGGATTTTTCCCCTTTGCAACCTGTCTAGTTTTTCAGAATCCCCTTAACTGTTTTTTTTTGGAGGAAGATTAGCCCTGAGCTAACATCTGCTACCAATCCTCTATTTTGGCTGAGGAAGACTGGCCCTGAGCTAACATCCGTGCCCATCTTCCTCTACTTTATATGTGAGATCCCTGCCGCAGCACGGCATGCCAAGTGGTGCCATGTCTGCACCTGGGATCCGAACCAGTGAACCCTGGGCTGCAAAGCGGAACGTGCACATTTAACCACTGTGCCACCCGGCTGGACCCCAGAATCCCCTTGACTTTTGAAGTCACCCTTCAAGACGGTTATGTTTTAGTTCTGGGATATACATATGTAAAGGAATAAAGATGATATGTGCTCGTGTGAAGTATGTGTAATGTAAACCATCCAAACGATAGAGATATTAGTATAAGTCTACATTTCAATAATGAAAGCAGAAGAAATTGTTCATCATCTAACTTATTCTCTGTCTTTGCTGTTAAAATAATATAGTTACCTGCTGGGTATTGTTGTACGTGCTTCACAGAGAGTAGATATTTTAGTATTCACAATAACCTGACAAGGTAAGTGCTATTATTCTGAATTTACGGAAAAGAACTGAGGTGTAAAAGAGAAAGCATCCTAATAAGTTGGAGAACTGTGATTCAGAGCCAAGAAGTCTGACTCCAGAGCCAACACATCTCTTAATCCCTATTCTATATAAATCCTAACCTGAAAGCACCTCCTTCTCTTCCATATGAAGTGTTTTCTATCAGTGAGTATCAAAATTAGTACTCATTGCCATGGAGTCTATTTGTGCCTACATATATTCTATAGGTCATCCTTCCTTCTCCTCAATCAGAAGATTATTAATTTATTCCTTAGTTTATTAATTTGTATTTTCCCCTGGCTGAAGCCTGCAACTAATCAGATCTACCTTCTTTTTTTTTATACTGGTAAATTTGCATTTATGATATGACCCTTCTTTTAAGAGCATCACAATCTTTTTAACAATATGACCTAAATTAAACATAACAAAACCACTTGATAAACAAATTAGAAACTTATCTGCATACAGCCTTATTCAGGTTTAAGTATAAATTATGATTATTTTCCCTTTATTGCTGTGTTTGGATAACATTGTTTTACAAATTATGGGTACATTCTATCCTATTATATATTAAATAACTTTTCTAATATCTTTTCATTTTTTTCCTGGCTTCTATCAAGACTACCTTGAATGATGATTTCTGAACATTGAAGAAATCTGCACTGTGCATGCAGAAGTCATGTTCTATCCATAGCATATCATTGCAATCTATAATTACTCATTATGACACCTTCATTATCAAACGTGATTTCAGTGGAGGGTGTTGTGTTGGGACACTTGACATCCTCTGTTGCTTCTGAAGGTCAGTCTACTTGGTTTTTGACAGAAGACCTTATGACATGTATTCGAAAGTTTACTGCACATAATTGTATCTTTGATAACTAAGAATCAGCAATAGTCATATCTGGTATTTTCCATGATGCTATGCTATGATGCCTTCAGAAGATACTGAGTGGCTCTGGGCTCAGCTTTTAATTTCATTCAAAATCAGGGCATTTGAGCTCCTTTAACATCAGTTTCTCCTCAGAATTTATTGAGATCTCTAGACTTTTTTGCATTTCCTCAGCATTGTGGTTTAGTCTCCTGTTCAAGAATCCTAACTGTTCTAATTTGCATCATCTTTTCCTATTTCCTCTCTCTTTTCTTTTCACTCTAATTTTCTATTCCCCTATTTACGAATTCACTTAGAATTTGATAGACAACCTTAGAGCTGGTGCCTGTCACTCAACATTTAATAAAGTAGGAATGACGACCAGGCTGTGAAGAAGTTCCAGGGGTAGGAACTCGACAAAATTACCAGGTCAGTGATTTAACTGTATTCTCTGCTTCTCTTAACTCTTCTCACCTTACTACAGATGACGCATAAGCCAACCGGCCACTGCCTTGATTTGGAAACTTTCTTGTTCATGACTCCAACCACTGGTTTTGCTCTATAAGTAGTGAGACTGCATAGTGTAGTGGTTGGATCTTTCAGCTCTGGAGAAAAGCTTCTTGAGTTTGAAGCTCAATTTTGCCACTCATTGTGTGACTTCAGAAAAATTTTCTTTGTCTCAGTTTCCCAAATCTATAAACTGGGGATGATGTTTAGGATAATGTTAGCTAACTTACAGTGTTCAAGATTAAATAATTTAACCATGGTAAGGAGTCAGAACTATCATTAGCACAGTAAGGATTATGTAAGTATCAGGAATTATTGATAGCTCCATATTTATTCCTCAGTCTCCTTTGCTGCATATTCTCTGTCCTCCATCTAAATATTAGCCATATTACACAGTTATATAGGTACACTGTTCCTCTTCTTTATCTATACACTCTTACGTAGAGAAGTTCATTAAGTTCCCTGAGTTCAAATAACATCTATGTGTTTATGACTCTCAATGCTGTTTTTAATGCTCTGTACCACAGTTTGTAAGAGATTATTATCTTTAATCTGTCCAAGGATCCTTCTCCTTCTCCAGCCTTTCCCCTTCCCCAACAAGAAGCAACTACATAATTGCATTTCCTATGCATTTTGTGTGTTTTACAAAATGCTTATGTACATGTATTTCTAAGTAAGCTGTATTGTGTTATACATCTCATTGTTTCTTACTTTTTTCCTGCTAAATACTATGCTTTAAGAGCTATGCTTATTGCTTTTTGTACAGCTGATTTGTTGCTTCTAGTTGCTCCAATGCTTGTATCTACCACTTGCATCCGCCACATTTTTACCTATTTCCTCTCCCAGTGAAGAACACCCATGTTACCTCCCACTCACTGATGCTCTGAGTAAAGCTGCAGTGAACATGTAGGCATATGTCTCTTTGTGGATCTCTGAAATAATTTATCTGGAATATTTAGCAAAAGAATTGCTGAGACACTGCTCCTCAAATATCACTATTATTTACATTTGCAAGAGCAATGCCTGTTGCAGACAGCATCTGATAATATCCAACTTTTCAACTTCTGGCAGTCTAGTAGTTATAAAGTGATTTTTAGTCTTAATTGACAATTTATGGTTGTTAAAGAGTTTGAGAATATCTAGATATGATTCTATGTCTTTTTTTAAGGCAGAATAAAAATCCTAAATATAAAACTATCATTAAAGAAAAGGACAATGCTCCGGCATAATGGGAATTTGAACTGTGGCACTAGATATTTAATAATACCTTAGGTGTACAGTGTAATATTGGTTGTGAAAAATTCTGCAAGTCTATTGTTCTCAAGAAGTATCACACACTGTTCCCATTGCCACAAGTCCCAGTTGCCAGTAGGAAAATGTGATTATTTCAGTGAAGATGGATGCATGTGTAGACATTCTCTGCAACTTAACTTATATTTCTTCATCTTCTGCACTTCAATAGTACAGATATAGAAGTATATATTCCATCCAACTCAACAAATTAGATAATATTTCAAACTTCTATAAAACACAATTAATTTCTCAGTAACTCTTTTCCTTCCTGTTGATTGCAAAAAGAGAAGAAAATCTTAAACACTGTTCATTTTCAAATAGAAATATGTCATGAGTTATTGTCTAAAGGAAAATATGATCTGAAAGAAACTAACTGCTTGAGATATTCACTTAAATTCAAATGGCATAGATACTGCTGATCCTATAAATTCCTTTCTTTTTTTCCTTACTACAAGTTCTGCGCTAATTCTTATTTTTCTCCCCAAAATTGTTTTCCAGCTATTTGAAATAGTTTCCATCCTATGCCAGGAAGCTTAGCAATAAGAAAGATTTATAAAATAAAATTAGCTTTCAATTCAGATTCAAGCATATAAACAAATCAGTTTTTTCCTAAAACGTATTATCTATATAAATTCCCAACACATTCCTTGTTGTCTCAACTCGCAGGATAATATAAAATTTTTCTTTTCTCTGACAATTTTAACTCCCCAGGTTATTTCATTAAAGCCTCATGACTTTATATACCATCTATCTGCTAAATAATCTCAAATTTATATCTCCAGTTCCAATTGGTTCCCAAGCCTTCAGACTCATACATCCGACTGCTACTTCCACATATTCACTTTCACATATAACTGGCTTCTCAAATGTAAAACAAAAAAGAAAAGTCTTGAATTCCTCCTTGCAACTCTGAAAATCCTCCAGTCTTCCACATGTCAGAAATTGTCATTATCATCACCAATTTGCTCTGGCAAGAAATTCTAAGAGTCATCCTTGACTCTCCTCTTTCCCTCACCTACTTCATTCTGTCTTCAGGGAGCTAATTCTGCAGTGCTGAATGAAGCATGGGAGCGAGTCATGCAAAGATTCTAGAAAGAGCAAGTCCACAGGCAATGATTTTTTTTTTTTTTTATGTTTTGTCTACGAACATTTGGTATTGTATTTGTCACGCAGTATGAAAACAATAAACAATTGTCAAATGAACGTATTAGTTGATCAATCAAACAAAATATGAAAATATTTTCTTAGCTTATTTCAAACTAAGCCTTTGAAACCATGAAACTTCTAGAAGAAAACATAGGCAGTACGCTCTTTGACATTGGTCTGAGCAGCATTTTTTCAAATACCATGCCTTACCAGGCAAGAGAAACAATAGAAAAAATAAACAAATGGGACTCCATCAAACTAAAATCTTCTGCGCAGCAAAGGAAACCATCAACCAAATGAAAAGACAACTTAACAATTGGGAGAAGATATTTGCAAACCATATATCTGATATGGAGTTAATATCCAAAATATGCAAAGAACTTGTACAACTCAACAAAAAAAAAACTGAGAACCCAATTAAACAATTGGCAAAAGATCTGAATACAGATTTCTCCAAAGAGGATATACGGATGGCCAAGAGGCATATGAAAAGATGTTCAACGTCATTAACTATCAGGGAAATGTAAATCAAAACCACAGTGAGATATCATCTCACCTGGTCAGAATGGCTATAATTAACAAGACAGGAAACAACAAGTGTGGAGAGGATGTGGAGGGAAGGGAACCCTGCTACACTGCTCGTAGGAGTGTAAACGGTGTAGCCACTATGGAAAGCAGTATGGAGTTTCCTCAGAAAATTAAGAATAGAGCTACCATATGATCCAGCTATTCCACTGCTGGGTATTTATCCAAAGAACTTGAAAACACAAATGCATAAAGATATAGGCACCTCTATGTTCATTGCATCATTATTCACAACAGCCAAGACTTGGAAGCAACCTATGTGCCCATCAAGGGTGGAATGGATAAAGAAGATGTGGTATATATACACAATGGAATACTACTCAGCCATAAGAAATGATGAAATCCAGTCATTTATGACAACATGGATGGGCCTTGAGGGTATTTTGCTGAGTGAAGTAAGTTAGAGAGAGAAAGTCAAATACCATATGATCTCACTCATGAGTGGAAGATGACAGCAACAACAAACAGACACATAGCAACGGAGATTGGATTGGTGTTACCAGAGGTATGGGAGGGAGGGTGGAGGGAGAAAGGGGTGATAAGGCTTATGGATGAGGTGACGGATTCTAATAGGTCTTTGGGTGGTGAACATGATGTAATCTACATAGAACTAGAAATATATTACAATGTACACCTGAAAGTTATAATCCACCATTACTGTAATAAAAGTAAATACATAGAAATAAAAAACAAAATAAAATAAATTTAAAAAATGCTTTCCTCTTGTTGGCTTAAAACATCATCAAGAAAACCTTTTTTTAAAATTAATTTGGTGATTAATTTATTTCTGGTTTAGTACCATAAAAGTGCTCTCTAGTTGCACTATGTAAATATATTCAGGCTTCTTCGTGACAGGAACTGTGTCACTCATTCTACTCTATACCCAGGAGGGAATATCTGCAATTAACATGTAACATGTAACATGTTCAATAGATGCTTATTGAATAAATTAACGGGCCAATGAATTACACTTAGGTTTATTTAAAGCTTTTGTTCACAATTATACTTTAGTTTAAATTATACTTTTATTTGGATAAATAATCATAATAAACAGAAAGAACATGAAATAAGAGAACAGAAAAGAATTTTAGGACTATATAATTCAACCTTCTCACATTAGAGACAAGAAAACAGAGTTTCATGGAATTTGTTTCTTTCCTAAGTATTCATATTTAGTTATTTTCAGACCAGAAGCAAAGTCAGGCCTGCTAATTTCTAGATAAGAGTTCTTGCTAACATTTTCCCAAATAATTTTTTTTTGCCAAAGTTTAAAACAAAGAAGTATTAATATTCAGGAATCTCTTCTGAATATTTGAAAATAAAGATCAACATGTAAACTGCAGTGGGGGTGATTTGTTTGAAGCTACTGAGATGCTAATTGTCTGAAATTATTATTGCCTATATTCATTATATTGAAAATGAATGCAGAAGATAAAAATGGATATAAAATTGAGCATCTGGGAGGATAGTAATGAATGTTAGACAGCTGAAAATAAATGAGTGCTTCAATGACCAAACTGATGCATTTTCATAGTGTGTACTAAAAAATATCACATTAACAATTAAATAACATGGTTGTAACCAATATATAACAAAAGAGTTAAATGGTTAAATGTGGGAAACAGAATGTAGGATGTAGCTTTTAGAATTTATCATTGTTTTTCACATCCATAGCTCTAGGACTGGGAACAGTAAGAAGACAAAGAAAGGGACCATAATGCACTCAAAAGAGTAATCTTCCTGTTAGACTTCTGCTTAGAATTTATTGCTTCCAGAACTGCATCTAATTTTTACCTCTCAAAACAATGGTGCCAACATATATAGCATGGATCTTAGTGCTGAGGAAAAACAAAATTATTCTCCGGAATGCGATAATTGGGACAGACGGAAACCTATGATTGTCAAAATGGGAAAAGCTAATCAGAATTAGATGGGACTGTTGACCAACCATGGTGGTTCTGAATTTAAACCTAGAAAACTAAGATGTAATAAATAGTTACTTGCAAGTGGGGTAATATTTAGAGATACCTTGACATAATTTCTCTTTTGCATTTTCCTGAATGTGACATTTTTCCTACTCCAAGAAAAATTTGGGGCTGGGGTTGAGATGATGGGGGATTTGGATCATCATAGAGATATAAAATGAAAAAATATTAATTGTCACACTCCAACATTCTATATATGATTTTGCTGTAAGGTAACATGGTTGAAAGATAGGTTTTGTAGAGAGCAAGAGAAAGCAAGAGTTGTCTGAGTTCCTTTAAACAACACAAATCAGAGCAGAGGAACTCAAATAACAGCATTTGTGATAGATAGATAGATATGGAAATAGTTAAATAGAAAGATGAATAAATGGATGGATGGATGGTTGGATAGATAGATGATAGGTAGATAGATAGATAGATAGATGAATAAGTACATGGATAGACTTTCAAGTCTTCCTCTAACAGTATTGTTATTGTGTAGTTTAGTAAAAGGTTGTTGAAAGAACATGAGTTGGTACGTCTGAGAGACCTGGATTCAAAGGTCAGTTCTGGACACTTAGTTGATTACTATTGGCAAATTGCTTGACCTCTTAGAGACTCACTTTTCTCATCTGAAAAATGGGGTTAAATGATAGTACGTAGCTCACAGAGTCATTGTGAAAAGCAAACTGTTCGAGATAGCTACTTACTTGACTAGTAGCCTTAGAGATGTTCTTTAAAATAAGTTTGAGTTAAAAGTGAAATTATAAATTTTATTTATAAATTCTTAACTTTACAGTTAACTCAGCCACTGTTCTATTGTATGTACTAAATTAAAACAGAGAAAGTTTTCAATGTTATATCATTCATCTTCAAAATAATCCTATGAAGAAGGTGTTCTTAACTCCTATTTTACAGATCAGAAAATCAAGTCTCTAAGAGGTTAAATAACTTGTCAAATATTATTTAGTTAAGAATAGAAGAGAGACAGAGAGAAACAGAAAGACAAAGACAGAAAGAGAAAAAAACAGGCTACCTTTAAAGGTACTGGAATGGAGCCTATATAACTGGACAACTTTTTAGATATTCTGTACTTTGAGGTAATTAAATTTTAGCATTGGAAAAGAAGTTTAAAACAATTTTTTCCACTATTTTTTTCAATGAAAAAAGTCAAGTCCAGGTGCAATAAGAATTTGAAAGACATACATATTTATTTCCAAGTTATTTAACTATATCACTCAGCTTCCTAGCTATGAAATAAAATTGTATTGTAATTGAATTTTATATAATTTCTGCAGATGGAAACATACATCCATATATAGATAAATTACATGGAGTCACCATAGCAAATGAAGTAAATGCAAAATTGAAAAACATGCAGGAAATCCATTTTCTTAGAAATAGATAATTCCTATTTGTTTAAGTTTTACTTAGCACTTACCCTATACAACACATACTTTGCTAGCCATTGGGAATAAAGAAAGAAATGATATATTTTCTGACTTTTACCTCTTATTCCGGGAAGACAAAGAGCGTTCATTAAGAATAACAATCTTAAAAAGCAGTTCATCTTAAAAAAGGAAAAGAACAAAGCCTACCTTTTGGGGAATTTATTTTAATTTTTATTTTTTTCGGATGTACATCATATTTCAAATTCTGGATACATTACATCATGTTCACCACCCGAACACTAACTATAGTGCATCCCCTCACATGTGACCCTAATCACCCCTTTTGCCCTCCCCCCTCCCTCCTTCCCCAATGGTAACCACCAGTCCAATCTCCAATGTTATGTGGGGTTTTTTTGTCATTTTTATCTTCTACATATGAGTGAGATCATATGGTGTTTGACTTTCTCCCTCTGACTTATTTCACTCAGCATAATACCCTCAAGGTCCATCCATGTTGTCACAAATGGCCGGATTTCGTCATTTCTTATGGCTGAGTAGTAGTCCATCGTGTATAAATACCACATCTTCTTTATCCATTCGTCCCTTGATGGGCACCTAGTTTGCTTCCAAGTCTTGGCTATTGTGTACAATGCCGCAATGAACATAGGGGTGCAAGTAGCTTTATGCCTTTGTGTTTTCAAGTTCTTTAGATAAATACCCAGCAGTGGAATAGCTGGATCATAGGGTAGATCTGTCCTTAATTTTCTGAGGATACTCCAAACTGCTTTCCATAGTGGCTGCACCAGTTTGCACTGCCACCAGCAGTGAACAAGGGTTCCCTTCTCTCCACACCCTCTCCAACATTTGTTGTTTCCTGTCTTGTTAATTATAGCCATTCTGACCGGAGTGAGGTGATACCTCATTGTACTTTTGATTTGCATTTCCCTGATAGCTAATGATGTTGAGCATCTTTTCATATGCCTGTTGGTCATCTGTATATGTTCTTTGGAGAAATCTCTGTTCAGATCTTTTGCCCATTTTCTAATTGGATTGTTGGTTTTTTTGTTGTTGAGCTGTATGAGTTCTTTGTATATTTTGGATATTAACCCCTTATCTGATATGTGGTTTGCAAATATCTTCTCCCAATTGTTAGGTTGTCTTCTCATTTAGTTGATGGTTTCCTTTGCTGTGCAGAAGCCTTTTAGTTTGATGTAGTCCCATTTGTTCATTTTCTCTTTTGTTTCCCTTGCCTTGGCAGACATGGGACTTGAAAATATGCTGCTCAGACCAATGTCATAGAGCGTACTGCCTATGTTTTCTTCTAGAAGTCTCATGGTTTTGGTCTTACATTCAAGTCTTTAATCCATTTTGAGTTGATTTTTGTGCATGGTGTAAGGGAATTGTGTACTTTCATTCTTTTGCATGTGGCTGTCCAGTTTTCCCAACACCGTTTATTGAAGAGACTCTCCTTTCTCCATCGTATGCTCTTGGCTCCCTTGTCGAATATTAGCTGTCCATAAACGTGTGGGTTTACTTCTGGGCTCTCAACTTTGTTCCATTGATCTGTGTGTCTGTTTTTGTGCCAGTACCATGCTGTTTTGGTTACTATGGCTTTGTAGTATAATTTGAAATCGGGGAGTGTGATACCTCCAGCTTTGTTCTTTTTTCTCAGGAATCCTTCGGCTATTCGGGGTCTTTTGTTGTTCCATATAAATTTTAGGATTCTTTGTTCTATTTCTGTAAAAAACGTTGTTGGAACTTTGATAGGGTTTGCGTTGAATCTATAGGTTGCTTTAGGAAGTATGGACATTTTAACAATGTTAATTCTTCCAATCCAAGAGCACGGAATATCTTTCCATTTCTTTGTGTCTTCTTCGATTTCTTTCAACAATGTTTTATAGGTTTCGGTCTTTCACCTCTTTGGTTAAGTTTATCCCTAGGTATTTTATTCTTTTTGTTGCAATTGTAAATGGGATTGTATTCTTAATTTCTCTTTCTGCTACTTTGTTGTTAGTGTATAGAAACGCAACGGATTTTTGTACATTGATTTTGTATCCCACAACTTGACTGTATTCCTTTATTATTTCTAAAAGTTTTTTAGTGGACTCTTTAGGGTTTTCTAGATATAAAATCATGTCATCTGCAAAGAGTGACAGTTTCACTTCTTCTTTTCCAATATGGATCCCTTTTATTTCTTTTTCTTGCCTGATGGCTCTGGCTAGGACTTCCAATACTATGTTAAATAAGAGTGGTGACAGTGGGCATCCTTGTCTGGTTCCTGTTCTTAGAGGGATAGCTTTCAGTTTTTCTCTATTGAGAATGATATTTGCTGTGGGTTTGTCATATATGGCCTTTATTATGTTGAGGTATTTTCCTTCTATACCCAATTTATTTAGAGTTTTTATCATAAATTGATGCTGTATCTTGTCAAATGCTTTCTCTGCATCTATTGAGATGATCATGTGATTTTTATTCTTCATTTTGTTAATGTGGTGTATCACGTTGATAGATTTGCGGATGTTGAACCATCCCTGCATCCCCGGAATGAAACCCACTTGATCATGATGTAAGATCTTTTTAATGTATTGTTGTATTGGATTTGCTAGTATTTTGTTGAGGATTTTTGCATCAATCTTCATCAGTGATATTGGCCTGTAATTTTCTTTTTTTGTGTTGTCCGTGTCTGGTTTTGGTATCTGGATAATGTTTGCTTCGTAGAAGGAGTTAGGAAGCCTCCCCTCCTCCTCAATTTTTTGGAAGAGTTTGACAAGGATAGGTATTAAGACTTCTTTGAATGTTTGGTAGAATTCACCAGGGAAGTCATCTTGTCCTGGACTTTTATTTTTTGGGAGGTTTTTAATTGCTGTTTTTTTTTTTTTTTTTTTTTTTTTTTTTTTTTTTATTTTTTTTTTTATTTTTTTTTTTAAAGATTTTATTTTTTCCTTTTTCTCCCCAAAGCCCCCCGGTACATAGTTGTGTATTCTTCGTTGTGGGTTCCTCTAGCTGTGGCATGTGGGACGCTGCCTCAGCGTGGTCTGATGAGCAGTGCCATGTCCGCGCCCAGGATTCGAACCGACGAAACACTGGGCCGCCTGCAGCGGAGCGCGCGAACTTAACCACTCGGCCACGGGGCCAGCCCCCTTTAATTGCTGTTTTGATCTCCTTACTGGTGATCGGTCTATTCAAATTTTCTACATCTTCTTGGTACAGTTTTGGAAGGTTGTATGTTTCTAAGAATTTATCCATTTCTTCTAGATTATCCAATTTGTTGGCGTATAGCTTTTCATAGTATTCTCTTATTATCTTTTGTATTCCTGAGGTGTCCGTTGTAATCTCTCCTCTTTCCGTTCTGATTTTATTTATTTGAGCCTTCTCTCTTTTTTTCTTGGTGAGTCTAGCTAAGGGTTTGTCAATTTTGTTTATCTTTTTGTAGAACCAGCTCTTGATTTCATTAATTTTTTCTATTGTTTTTTTAGTCTCTATTTCGTTTATTTCTGCTCTGATTTTTATTATTTCCTTCTTTCTGCTGATTTGGGGCTTTGTTTGTTGTTCTTTTTCCAGTACCTTTAGGTGCACTTTTAGATTGTCTGTCTGGGATTTTTCTTCCTTGTTGAGGTATGCCTGAATTCCTATAAACTTCCCTTGTAGAACCGCTTTTGCCATATCCCACAGATTTTGGCATGTCGTGTTTTCATTTGTCTCCAGGATTTTTTTTTTCTTATTTGATTTCTTCATTGACCCAATCATTGTTGAGTAGCATTTTGTTCAATCTCCACATTTTTGTGGCTTTTCTGGTTTTCTTTCTGTGGTTGATTTCCAGTTTCATACCTTTGTGGTCAGAAAAGATGCATGGTATTATTTCGATCTTCTTAAATTTATTGAGACTTATTTTGTGGCCTAATATGTGATCAATCCTGGAGAATGTTCCATGGGCATTTGAAAAGAATGTGTATTCTGTGGTTTTTGGATGGAATGTTCTGTATATATCTACTAAGTCCATCTGGTCTAATGTGTCCTTTAAGGTGGGTGTTTCCTTATTGATCTTCTGTTTGGATGATCTATCCATTGGTGTAAGTGGAGTGTTAAAGTCCCCTGCTATTATTGTGTTACTGTCTATTTCTCCTCGTATGTCTGTTAATAATTGCTTTATATATTTAGGTGCTCCTATGTTGGGTGCATAGATATTTACAAGTGTTATATTTTCTTGTTGGATTGTTCCCTTTATCATTATATAGTGCCCATCTTTGTCTCTTATTACAGTTTTTGATTTAAAGTCTATTTTGTCTGATAAAAGTATTGCTACCCCCACTTTCTTTTCTTTGCCATTTGCGTGGAATATCTTCTTCCATCCTTTCACTTTCACTTTGTGAATGTCTGTAGGTCTGAAGTGTGTCTCTTTTATGCAGAATATAGGTGGATCTTGTTTTTTTATCCAGTTGGCCACCCTATGGCATTTGATTGGAACATTTAATTAGGGGAATTTTTAAAATCAATCTCCAAAGTTATGAGGTTCTTCTCTCCACATATAAACCAAATCAAATGTTCCTAATCCATGTTAAAAAGCAGAACAAATATTTTGAGAATGATTTCCTACATTCAGTAGAATCTTTGAAGGGCAAGGTGTTTTGCTATAAATTAATTTATTGAGCCTTTTATTACGGCAGATGTTACATGAAATTATTCCCAGGCTGTTAGTGTTTAGAGGTAACTAGCCATCACAGCCTCAAGATTTGAGGCTAAGGACAGGCCATGTCAGGAGAACAATAGAACAAGAGATGCTAGTTAGTTGAAGGGCACCAGCTTCTACAGGCTATTGTAAGAGTAATAGAAAAATCGTTCAACATAGCTGTGGCTTTTGATTTCTCTTTCCAGGGATTTAGACCAAAAGAAAGAGTTGGGAAACTTTCACATTAAACATGTTCCTTATTGTCATAATTATTTATATTTTATACAGATAAGCATTTTGGTTTTACATTGTATTAAACGTTAGTATGTTCCATCATTTTTAATCATTTACAACTGTCTTTTGTGACAATTATCAATATAGTATCATTTATACATTAATACAGATGATCAATCTTAGAAAACACACTGATGTAAAGTTTCATTTCAATCAGAGATTATAGATTAAAAATTGTAATAAACTGAAACCCCCAATTCATTACAACTCACTCTAGAGTAGAGCTTATTACAAGTTTGCAAGATCATGTCCATGACTCAACAGATGAAATATTTAAATAATTTTACCCTATGAAATTTTTACTATGAGGTATTTCTCAAAAATACTTTGTTTAGCAGATATTTAAAGAGTACATTTTATATGTCAGGCAATTTTGTAGGAATTTTAGCAGTAAGACTGATAAAATATCCCCAAAATAAACTGATAATTATATAATACACCAGGGAGTGAGAAGTCCAACAGAGAAAAGTAAGGCCAAGAAGGGGTGTAGTGTCACTGTCTTATATAATAAAATCAGGAAGGCCCAGATGGTAAGATAACATCTGAGCAAAGGCCTGAAAGAAGTATGGGGAAAATCATGTTGAATCGGAGGCAGAGCATTTCAGGCAAAAGAGCCCTAAGGCTGGAGGCCAAAGTAGCTTGGGAAGAGAAAGTAAGGAAAAATGTTTGGAAGGAGAACAGAGAGGGAGTAGGGGAAGGTGATGACGTTTACATCATTGTAGGCCAAATAAGGCTTTGGATTTTGTTCTGAGTGAAGTGGGTTTTTAGTAAAGAAATGATATGCTCAGACACATATTTTAGAAGGACCACCTTAGCTGTGTTGTGGAGCAGTCTATGAAGAGAAGGACTAGATTCCGGGAAGGCAATCAGAGGCTTTTGCAGCAATTCTGTTGAGATATGGTGCTTTTTTGAACTAAGATGATAACTTCATAACTGAAGCCAGTAAAGTTACTGGTTGATTTCCTGTGGGGCATTGTGAGTACAGACAACAATTTAAGGAATTTATGATAAAGGTGGGGATATAAATGGAACAATAGTTGGAGTGCGATGTTTTTTCTTTTCTTTCTTAAAAAAAGAGATATAAGAGACTATCTCTATGATCTTGGGAAATCATTCTATAGAGAAAGGGGAAAAACGATGATTCAAGGGTAGTGGTGATGGTGCAATATCCTTGTGGAGAGAAGATAGGATAGAATCCAGGGCAGGAAGGAAAGACTGATCTCATACAGGAACAAGGACAGTACACTCACTGAAGTAAGAGTGAAGAATATGGATTCAGAGGCAGGTAGCATGATAGTTTTAGTATGTCTTTATGCATGATTTCTTTTTTAATACTTTCTGTTTTCTGGAAGAAATAAGAAGCAACATCATTAGCTGAGAGTAAAGGATAGATGTGTTGGAAATGTGATGAGAAGAAAAGTGTGACATAGTCATATAAAGAGAAGGAAATTTAACAACTAGGGAGATGAGATCAACTTGCTAGGCACCACTAACATTCTACTTATGATTACTGATTATGATTAAAGTGAGATGAGTTGGCATCATTGTGAGTTTTTCTCCAGTCACATTTAGCTTTAGAATTCAGGAGAAAAGCACATAGAGATGGTTTTGGCCAGTCAGAGATTAGTCTCGTAAGTATGAGAGAAGGAGAGAGGAAATAGGAATAAAATTATCTGCAAGGAAGTAATTATACTAATGGGTCATGGAATTTAAGCCAAGTAAACATGAACATGAACACAAGGGAGTGTGGGATATTAAAATGTTGTTAGGTCAATGGATAGAAGGTCCCAGTAGAGTCAAAGAAAATTTGGAGTTGAAGTTCAAGGAGAGAGGTAGAAAAATAGCAAGGGTGTTCAAGAATGAAATGCTTGCACATGAGATTACAAACAGGATGTAGTTATTTTTAATTACAAAGTTATAGTGGAAATTGAAGTTATTAATAATTATGACAAGAATAGCATTCTAGAGAGTTAGAGTAAACTAGATTTTGAAATAGTCAAAGACAGAGACCAAGTGCCTTTGGGATCCTGTGGTTGTTGCTATAAGGAGCAATAGTAGATAATATGATCTCATGGCCTATGCTTCAAGGCTGGGATTTTTACGGACAAGAGACAGTAATATTCTAGAAGCAACAATGATGCATATTGGAAACTACCACATCATCTCCAGGCCCAGTGACACGAAGGAAGTGGGATAGCAACCACATTTGAAAGGACCAAAGAGAAATTAGTGTCTCCAAGAGAGAAGCAGATTTCAGTTAGATCAAGAAGTGGAAATGGAAGACAATGTTTAGAAAGGAAGGTGGAGATAAAGGAAATTTTATTTATGTCAGATGATAAGTTCCACAGGACAGAGAAAAAGGTTTTATAGACTTAGGTATGAGTTGGGGATGGGGTTAGATTGGGCGTATCAGTCTGGTGGAGCTGAGAGCCCAACTGGTAAGAGTTGACCATGTAGATGGCCCAAGTCTTCTTGTGAGGAGTGACGGATGAAGAATGTGGGGTATGATGAAATTCATTTGCAGGTGTCTGGGGAAAATCACGATGTTGAAGATGTGTGTGTTCAGGAAAAAGAATAAGTGGGAAGGTTTCCAGCAGCCTGGAGCACTCCAAGGCCAGTTTTTCACTCCTGCCCAATAGCAATATTTATATTTCTTTATAGATTCATTGTTGTCTTGCAAGCATTGACCTGTTCTGTCAAACTAGACAACTCCTTGAAGACAGAACTTAGTCTTACATTTCTTTAATATGCTCTCACTGTGCCAACTCCAAAGTGCTCAGTACATAATAACTTGGTAGACGCAAGCACATGACATGGTAGATTATTTCAGTGGCAATACATTTTCTTTATCCTAAAACAAAAATGCTTTTGGACTCATACATATACTTTACCAAACAGAATATTGATGACCTACATAAACTGGAAAGGAAGCCATCATGTAATATCAGAGGAGCCACATCATTTGCACATGCTATGTTGGTATAAGACCACATAACTTCCCCAAAGTGAAAAAATAAGCCTAAGGTATTGTACGTAAGTAAAATACCATCAATCTCTTCCAGGAATGACCTACCTTTTCGATTATAGAGAAAACAAGGAAAGAAAACTTGTTTTTTGCCCATGGTGGGGACAATCTTCTCATTCCAAAGGAAAAGACTTTCAGTCCCTACCTTCCTGTCTTGTAATCACACATCTTCCACAGCCTTTCCCTAAACAGACATGAGAAAGATACAAAAGAACTGTAATATGATTCTTTGAAAGAGGAAGGGCAGGACTTGAGTGTTGTCCTTAAAGGGACTAGGAAAAAGGAGAAAAGAGAAATGCACATCTATATAAAATTAAAGCAAGATTGACAGTAGCCAATTGATTTTCAAGTCCATTAACACTCATGCTTATAAAGAATAGAAGAAATGTCTGTTAACTCAGCATTGCCCTAACCCATCTGGCCATGAAAGTTCTTTCTCACTCAACATAGTTTGAAGGGTGATGTACAAAAATAATGGAAGAGAGTACTCTTCCATAGAAAGCAAATATTGAGCACCTTATTATATTTATCAGATGCAACTGCTTCTCTCATAGGAACACATGGCAAGAAAACCCAAAGGTAAATAAAAGGAAGAGGACTATCTACATGACTGTATGTCAATTGTTGCTCACTTGTCTCTGTCTCTTTTAAACAATGTTCCCCACTGAGGCACCAGCGAGGAGCCTCCCAGCATTACTAACTTGCCAACCTCCCTTCTAATTCACTTCTAATTGACCTCTAATTGCTGACCTCCCTCTATTTGACTTTCTGTCCATAGGACTTCACTGACAATGAAGTCACAGATTTGCATAATGTATAAATGTTTATTTTTCTTGTTTTTTACACAGAGTAAACAAACACATGTGTGAATTATTCTAAATCAATTAAACTTTCCACTTGCCAGTGAAGGTAGAAAAGGTCATACTCAAATAAGGTCCAATTGACATTTTCTTGCTGGATAAAGGGGTTATCAAAGATTAAAATTAATTTCCCTAAACAGTGGGGTGAGTAACTATAAACAATATCAACTGTTTTACTCAAGAAATTACAATGACATTTCAATAAATATCTTCTCTCTCCTATTAGTGGAGGAGGTAGGGGAAGGGAGAATCAGTAGTCGCATTTTTGGAGTGCTAAAGCAAAGACATTTTAAACTGCATGAAACTAAACAATCAAAAATGATCAAAGCCTTTTGTAATATCCATTCCTAATATAGGACAACTATAGCTACATCAGGTATTAACCTTGTGAAGATAAATTTTAGATGACATGATTTGATATACACAAGATTATGTAAAAGTAAGTGTTGTTAAAATTAGATTCTCTGAATAGAAAAATAAGCGTTGATCTAATTGGTGAAATTAGTGATTTGAATTAGTTATGAGTCTTAATCAAGGAAATGTAAAAGTGTATCTTTCAAGTAATTAGTAATCTAAACTTCTAATTCATTATTATCTAATAAAAGTTTTAATCAGTCGATAGAAAAAATTCTGTTGATTAGAACAATTGCCTTTGTAAATAGGTGGCTCTAAAATGCTTGAAAATTCTCAACCATTTTTAATCCCAGTCCTACTCTTATAATGTTTAAAATATACCTTTTTTCAGCCAATTCCATTACTCAATATTTTCCTTAAAAACACGTTCTCAATCACTTCAAGTAAGCTAGGCTATCTTTCTTTGTTTCATGACTCTTGGGCCCCCTTTGCTGTTGTTAATGTAAAGCATCCAAAAACATGCCCTTTTATCTTCTATGATCTCTTTCCGTGCTCCCCTCTTCCACTCTTTCTGGACATTCCCTTTCCTTTGCGTCTTGTGTTTCCGTATAGTTAAATATAGATTCCGGTCAGCAGATCTTCCTCAGAGCAGGACATTGTCTTAGAAGAAGGCTTGAGCTATTTGATTTTTGAGTGTTCAGAGGACCATTTCTCCAGTTTTCTTCCATCCACCATTTCTGCAGTTTTCTTGCACTTATGCAATTGAAGTCTGAGGAACTCTGTATCCCATTTTCAGCTTTTCCTGAATTTTTTTGCCAATTGGAGAATCCTTCAATTTGTGATTGAGTGACTTTGGAAACTTGATTTATTGTTTCTCCAGGTCTCAGGCTCATCAGAACTCTACCCACCCTCTGCTTCCTCACACACAGTTGGCCATGCCACAGGGATGTTTTCAGTGTTAGTAAACATGCCTGCTCATGGTTGGGGGCTCATGGAGACATATTATCATTTAGTCTTGCTGTAGATGTTTTTTTTTTTTTTTTTTTTGGTCTTTATTTTCTGTCCTGGTTGCTAGGTATGTCAGATTATATATTTTCAAAAGTGGTCACAACAATATCTACCATCCCACATGTACTTCCAGAACCTTGTCATTTACCATCAGATGTAGAATCTATTATATTCACTTCCTTCCTAATGAACTTTAGTGAGATGTTGTGACTGCCTTAATTAATAACATATGATCGAAATGATGCTATATGACTTCTACGTCAAGATCATAAAAGACAATATGAGGGAATGACCATGTGGATGAGTGGTCAAGTTCACATGCTCCACTTCGGTGGCCCAAGGTTTCTCTGGTTCAAACCCTGGGTGTAGACCTAGCTCCTCAAGCCATGCTGAGGTGGCATCCCACATAGCAGAACCAGAAGGACCTGCAACTAGAATATACGACTATGTACTGGGCGGGGGTTGGGGGGGGGGGCTTTGGGGAGAAGAAGGAAAACAAAGAAGAGATTGGCAACAGAGGTTAGCTCAGGTGCCAATCTTTAAAAAAATAAAAACAAAATAAAACAAAGGTAATATGAATTCTTCCTTGCTCATGTTTTCTCTCTTTCTCTAAATACTTCTCTCTCTTTCTCTCCCTCAGTGTTTGTCCTTGGAAAATAATCAGCATGCGGTGGGAAATCCCACACTTGAGAAGACATCTTTAGGTGTTACAACTGACACCCCAGTTGAAGGCTCAGCTGATAGCCAACCTCAACTGCTAAACATGTAAGTGAAGTGAGCAAACTTTCAGATGATTCCAGCTCCCAGTGTTTCAGCTTCCCCAGCAGACACTGAGTGAAACAGAAATGAAATTTTCCTGCCAATTCCTGCCTAAATTGCAGATTCAAGAGAGGGAAGAAAAAATATTGTTGTTTTAAGTCACTAAGTCCTGGAGAAGCTTGTTACATAGCACTAAATAACTGAAATACGTTTTTTGCTGTTGTAGGTGGTAGACTTGGGAAGATTAAAAATTACCCAGTAACCTCAGAAGTGCTTAAAGTTAATGTAGTCCAATGTATAAATCTTATTTAATAGCTAGTACTTTTTGTGCTCTGTTTAACTTTCAATCTGGTTAATGATCTAATACTAGAAAGGTCATTTCATTTGTTTATGAAGTCTGTGAACAATTTATTAGTTTAAACAGAAGCACAGGGTACAAAATATCAACAACTTATATCCATTCTGAACTGGTAAAATAAAATAAAATAGGATGACATCAACAACATGGTGGAGTGAGCTGTTCCCTTTATATTTCCCCCTTTGAACTACAACTAAATGGACATTCATTGACCTTTGGAGGAAACCCACACAGCACAATAGGAGGTCTGAGAGACCCACAAAGCTATACATCTGAAAGTGGATTCGTTGGCCCTCTGAGGAGTGGTGGAGACAGGTGAGTACTCCCTGCCCTTTCTTGGAAGCCCTGTGTATGTGCATAAACACTTTCCATCCTGGCACAAGCTCCCACAGTACCACTGCACCCAGAAAGTAGGAATGAGCCCCGGGCTGACTGTAGGAAGAGGAGGCAGCAGCCCTTAGCCCACTCGTGATCACTTTCCCAGTGGTGGGGGAGCCAATGGTCCCTCTGAGGCCCCGAGAAGTGGCCCTGGATTGTCCCTGTGAGGAAGCCCTGACCACGAAGCACAGCAGCTGGCAGGACCACAAGAAGAGGCAGGGGCAGATCTATGCACCAGGGCAAGTGCACTCATGGCCTGTGCAAGTGCCCAAAGTACTGCTGAGCCCTGAAAGTTGGAAGGCACCCCAGGGCATCTGTAGTGAGAGGCAGCAGCAGCCCTTAACCTGCTCAAGATCAATTTCCCAGTGGTCAGGCAGCCCACAGTGCCCCTGTGGCCCCAAAGAGTGGCCCTGGCTTGGACCCTGCAAAGAAGCCTCGTCCAGCAAGCACTGTCTACACACATGCCCAAATGCTCTCCAAGCCAGTGAAAGCACCCATACTACCTCCACAACTTTCAGCAGATGGGGTGGGATCAGAAACTCTACTCCTGCTTCCTCCTAACAGTAGCAGGTGGAATCTGTGACTTAATACTACCACAAATGTGCTGACAAAATAAGATTAGTTCTTCAAACACCATGAAGCAACAATTCAGACCAGAGGAAAATAACAATTCTCCAGAGGCCAATCCTGAAGGCATAGAAATTTACAATCTAAACAACAGAGAATTAAATATAGTTGTTAAAAAGAAACTTAATGAGCTACAAGAAAACTCAGAAAGGCAGTTAAATGAGCTCTGCAATAAAATTAAAGAGAAGAAGGAATGCTTCACCAAAGAGATTGAAACTATTAAAAAGAGCCAAGTAGAAATTCTGGATATGAAGAACACAGTTAATGAAGTAAAAAATAATCTAGAATCCTTAAAAAATAGAGCTTATGTTATGGAGGAAAGAATTAGTGAGTTAGAGGATAGAAATATAGAAATGTTACAGACAGAGGAGGAAAGGGAGCTAAGATTTTTAAAAAACGAAGGAATTCTTCAAGAAATATCCAACTCAATTAGGAAAAGCAACATAAAGATTATAGGTATTCCAGAGAGAGAAGAGAGGGAGAAAGGAGCAGACAACTTGTTCAAAAAAATAATTGCTGGGAACTTCTCAAACCTGGAAATGGGTCCAGATTTACAGATAAATAAAGCTAATAGAACACCCAACTTCATCAGTGCTAAAAGACCTTCTCCAAGGTATATAATAGTAAAAATGGCAAAAGTTAATGATAAATATTAGGAGCAGCAAGGCAGGAGTAAATAACCTACAAAGGAAACTTGATCAGGCTTTCACTGGATTTCTTGGCAGAAACCCTATAGGCTAGGAGAGAATGGAATGATATATTCAAAATACTGAAAGACAAAAACTTTCAGCCAAGAATACTCTATCCAGTGAAACTTTCCTTCACAATACAATGGAGACAAAAGCTTTCCCAGATAAACAAAAGCTGAGGGAGTATGTCACCACTACACCTCCCCTACAAGAAATGATCAGGGAGGCTTTCATAGCAGAAAAAAAAGGAAAAGGTCTACAAAGTTTTGATCAAGAGGTAAATAAACAGACAAAATCAGAAAACTTCAGCTCTATATCAGAACAGGGAAGCAAATACTCAATTATAACTTAAAAGTGAAAAGGAAGGAAAGCATCAAAAGTAACTATAAATACTTCAATTTAGTCACACACTCACAACACTGAACAGAATAATTTGTGACAACAATAACTCAGAAGGGGAAGAGGAAAGGGATGGAACCTGCTTAAACCAATGGAGATAAGAGGATATGAGAAAATGCACTATTTCATCTATGAGATCTTTCATACAAACCTCACAGTAACCACTCAACAAAAACTCAGAGCAGAGCCACAGTTCATAAAAAGAGAGAAAACCTCCTCAAAAAACCACCAAAATAAAATGGCAGTCAGAAATACAAAGGAAGAGAAACAATGGAAACATACAAAAACAAGAGATAAAATAGCAGTATGAAGCCTTAATATATCAATGAACAGTTTAAGTGTAAATGAATTGAATTCTCCAATCAAAAGACACAGAGTAGATGGATGGATTAAAATACAAGATGTAACAATATGCTGCCTCCAGTAAACACATCTCAGCTATAAAGACAAACATAGGCTCAGAGTGAAGGGATGGAAGATGATACTCCAAGCTAACGGCAAACAGAAGAAAGCAAGTGTTGTCATACTTACCTCAGACAAAGAAGATCTTAAGTTAAAAAAGACAGTGAGAGACAAAGAGGGACAGTACATAATGATAAAAGGGACATTCTACCAAGAGGACATAAACTTATAAATATATATACACCTAACATAGGAGCATCAACACACATAGAGCAGACCTAAAAGGAGACCTAAAGGGAGAAATTAAAAGCAACACAATAATGTGGGGGACCTTGATACCCCACTTACATTAAGGGACAGATCATCCAGACAGAAAGTCAACAAGAAAATAGTGGATTTAAGTAAAACACTTGATCAGATGGACTTAATAGATATATATACAGCATTCCATCCAAAAACAGCAGAAAACACCTTCTTCTCTACTGCATGCAGATAATTCTCAAAGATAGACCATATGGTGGGAAATATGGAAAACCTCCATAAATTTGAGAAGATTGAAATCATATCAAGCATTTTTTCTAACCACAATTCTATGAAGCTAGAAATCAACTACAAGATAAAAACTGGGAAAGTCAGAAATATGTGGCGATTAAACAACATATTACTGAACAACCATTGGATTAATGAAGAAATCAAAGGAGAAATTAAAAAATACCTGGAGACAAGTGAAAATGAAAATACAACATACCAACTCTTATGGGATGCAGCAAAATTGGTCAGAAGAGAGAAATTTATAGCAATACAGGTCCACCTCAACAAGCAAGAAAAATCTCAAATAAGTAATCTTAAAACACACCTAAGATAACTAGAAAAAGAACAAACAAAGTCCAAATTCAGTAGAATGAGGAAAATAATAAAAATCAGAGTAGCGGGGCTGGCCTGGTGGTGCAGCGGTTAAGTTCATATGTTCTGCTTCAGTGGCCCAGAGTTCGCAGGTTCAGATCCCGGGTGCGGACATGGCACCACTTGGCAAGCCATGCTGTGGGAGGTATCCCACATATAAAGTAGAGGAAGATGGGCACAGATGTTAGCTCAAGGCTAGTCTTCCTCATCAAAAAAAAGAGGAAGATTGGTGGCAGATGTCAGCTCAGGGCTAATCTTCCTCAAAAAAAAAAAAATCAGAGCAGAAATAAATGAAGTAAAGAGTAAAAAAAGTAGAAAGGATGAATGAAACTAAGAGCTGGTTCTTTAAGAAGATAAACAAAATTGACAAACTCTTAGCCAGACTCACCAAGAAAAAAAGAGAAGAACCTCAAATAAATAAAATTAGAAATGAAAGAGGGGAAATTACAACAGATACTGTAGAAATATAAAGGATTATAAGAGAATACTATGAAAAACTATATGCCCACAAATTGGATAACCTAGAAGAATTGGATAAATTCTTAGACTCATACAACCTCCCAAAACTGAATCAAGAAGAAATAGAGAATCTGAATAGACCAATCACAAGTAAAGAGGTTGAAATAGTAATCAAAAACTCCCAAAAAACAAAAGTCCAGGACCAGATGGCTTCTCTGGACAATTCTACCAAACTTTCAAAGAAAATTTAATACCTATCCTTCTCAAACTATTACAAAAAGTTAAAGAAGATGGAACACTTCTTAACTCATTCTATATGGCCAACATTACCCAGATACCAAACCAAATAAGGACAACACAAAGAAGGAAAATGATGGGCCAATAAAGCTGATGAACATAGATGTAAAAATCCTCAACAAAATATTGGCAAACCCAATACAGTAATACATTAAAAGGATCATATTCCATGATCAAGTGGATTTATTCCAGGGACACAGGGATGGATCAACATCCACAAATCAATCGATGTGATACACCAAATTAACAAAATGAGGAATAAGCATCGCGTGATCATCTCAAGAGATTCAGAGAAAGCATTTGACAAGATTCAACATCCATTTATGATTAACACAAAAAACCTCTCAATAAAATGAGTATAAAAGGAAAGTACCTCAACGTAATGAAGGCCATAAATGACAAATCCACAGCCGACATCCTACTCAATGGGGAAAAACTAAAAGCCATTCCTCTGAGAACAGAAACAAGACAAGGGGGCCCACTCTCACCACTCCTATTCAACATAATGCTGGAAGTTTGGGCCAGAACAATTAGATAAGAAAAATAAATAAAAGGAATCTAAATTGTAAAGGAAGAAGTGAAACTCTTGCTGTTTACAGAAGACATGATTCTACATATAAAAGACCCTAAAGAATCCATCAGAAAACTATTAGAAATAATCAACAACTACAGCAAAGTGGCAGGGTACAAAATCAACTTAAAAAAATCAGCTGCATTTCTATACACTAACAATGAGCTAACAGAAAGAGAAGTCAAGAATACAATTCCGGGGGCCAGCTTGGTGGTACCGTGGTTAAGTTCGCTACCCTGTGGTAGCATCCCACATAAAAAAGAGGAAGATTAGCACAGATGATAGCTCAGGGCCAATCTTCCTCACCAAAAAAGAATAAAATCCCATTTACAATCACAACAAAAAGAATAAAATATCTAGGAACAAACTTAACCAAAGAGGTGAAAGACGTATACACTGAAAACTATAAGACATGATTGAAAGAAATTGAAGAAGAAATAAAGGAAGGGAAATATATTCCATGCTCATGGGCTGGAAGCATAAACATAGTTAAAATGTACATACTACCTGCAATCCTAATGACATTCTTCATGGAAATAGAATAAAGAATCCTAAAATTTAGATGGAACAAAAGACCTCGAATAGCCAAAGCAATCCTGAGAAAAAAGAACAAAGCTGGCAGCATCAAAATATATGACTTTAAAATATACTACAAACAGCATGATACTGGCATGAAAACAGACACACAGATCAATGGAACAGAATTGGAAGCCAAGAAATAAAACCACACTTATATGGACAGTTAATCTTTGACAAAAGAGCCAAGAATATAAAATGGAGAAAGGAAAGTCTCTTCAATAAATGGTGTTGGAAAAACTTCATATGGACAGCCATATGGAAAAGAGTGAAAGTAGATTATTATCTTGTACCATACACAAAAATTAACTCAAGATGGATTAAAGACTCAAATGTAAGTCAGTCCTGAACCATAAAAATCCTAGGAGAAAATATGGGCAGTACACTATTTGGCAGTGGTCTTAGCAGCATCTTTTCAAATACCATGGCTACTCAGGCAAGGAAAACAAAAGAAAAAATTAACAAATGGGACTACATCAGACTAAAAAGCTTCTGCAAGGCAAATGAAACCATGAACAAAATGAAAAGACTACCCAGCAACTGAGAGAAAATATTTGCAAATCGTATATCCAACCAGTGATTAATTTCCAAAATACATAAAGAACTTATAAAGCTCAACAACAAAAAAAAACAAACAACCCAGTCTAAAAGTGGGCAGAGGATATGAACAGAAATTTTCCCAAAGATGATATATAAATGGCCAACAGGCACGTGAAAAGAAGTTCAACATCACTAATCATTAGTGAGATGCAAATCAAAACTGCAAAGAGATATCACATTACACTGATCAGCATGGCTACAATTAGCAAGACATAAAATAACAAATATTGGAGAAGATGTGGAGAAAAGGGAGCCCTCATACACTGCTGGTAGGAACACCAAGTGGTGTAGCCAATAAGGAAAACAGTATGGAGATTTCTCAAAAATTAAAAATAGAAATGCCATATGACACAGCTATTCCACTACCAGGTATTTATCCAAAGAAATTGAAATCAATGATCCAAAGAGATTTATGCACCCTTATGTTCATTGCAGCATTATTCACAATAGCCAAGATGTGGTAGCAACCCAAGTGCCCTTCTATGGATGAATGGATAAAAAAGAGTTGGTATATATATATGGTTGTATATATATATATATATACAATAGAATACTACTCAGCCATAAAAAAGACAAAATTGTCCCATTTACAACAACATGGATGGTCCTTGTGGTTATGATGTTAAGCAAAATAAGACAGACAAAGACAAATACTGCATGATTTAACTCATATGTGGAAGATAAACAAATACATGGATAAAGAGAAGAGATTAGTGGTTACCAGAGGGGCAGAGGGCTGGGAGTGGGAGAAAGGGGTAAAGTGGCATATATATATAGTGACAGACAAAAATTAGACCACTGACGGTGAGCACGATGAAGTCTTTTCAGAAATTGATAAATAATAATTTATACCTGAAATTATACAATGTTATAAACCATTATGATCTCAACCAAAATTATTGAAAAAAGAAAACTAATTGGAATGTGAATAATAAAGATTATAATAATATATATGAAAAAATATGAAGATTACTTTCATTTAAATGGCAAATGTAATTTTATCCATTAAACTATTTAGGAATATTTGAAATATTTTGCTTTATTTAAGATTATTGCAAACAGAAAATATAAAAACATTTTTCTGGAACATTCTGGAAGTTTACCAATTGATCAATTCAATATTTGCTGAGTTCCAAATATCTATGTTTCAGTTACAGAGATTCATCTTTGTACAAATTCTTGTGGATTTATTATGCTAGAACTGCCATTCCTGAGGCTGAAAAAACAATTGAATTAAAATAAAATAGTTAAGATTAAAAATAAATGAATAAAATAAGTAGGTACACAGTAACAAAATTTGCAGAATTAGATCATAGTGAGATGTTCTTAGACATATATGGTTATATCACTAGTAAATATTGCAAGTTTTATATTTGCATATTTATAAAATAGAAAATATATTTTATATTTATATTTGACTCAAAGTTTCAATCAAATGATTTAGAAATTCGGATTTGAGACATGGTATAAATTGATATTGAATGGGTTTATTTGCAAAATTCCACATACATATTGGTCCAGATGAGACTGAGAATATAAAAAGAATAAGATAATTTTATACTAGTATGTCCATTGTGGCAATAATATAACTAAAAAGAAAGACATTTTTGTAAAATTCGTGTGTTAAGAGTGCGATACATTTGATATGAGACTATTGACATTTATATTATATTTATCTTAAAAATTCAAGTTTTTAAAAACATATTTTGAGAAATTAAAAAATATTTCTTCAATTGGAAATGAATGTAATAAAGGATAGCATGGTTTGGAATTTAATAAAAATGTTATTTAATTTAGTTTCCAAAGTTGACAAGTAAAAAGTACTTTCTATTAGATTTTTCAGAGTGTGTTCTGATTTTTCAGTTTTATTACATAGAAGAATTCATTAAAAGAAAATAACTGAGAAATATTAAGAATTGGGTGATATAGTGTTTGTGGTAGGTCAAATGTCTTTTTACTAATACTTCTAATGTTCTTAAAGAAAAGATGTAATTAAATGTAAGAGGAGAGAAAGAGAGAGTGAGAGACTGAAAGATGAAAAAAAATTTTATTTTGAATAGGCCAAAACAAATGTAAACAGTATCACAGTAACATAGCAAAACAAAGAAAGCAATTGCTTTCTGCTGAAAAAAGTTTGAACTTTTAGATATAAAGAAGAAATTTTTATGAGGAAAATATGTAAGGACAATATAAGCATCAAGAAACCAAAAAGTTGGCTGTGTCAGAGAGCCCTGAAGAAAAAGATCTTGTGAGTGACAACGGAGCTTATAAAGTCATTGTTTGGTTTCAGCTGTGGATAAACTGATCCAAGTGACTTTAACGATGTTCCTTCCTGCTTATTGTTTGTACATAATATATATATATTTTTCTTATTAAGAATTAGGAGCAGGGATTGTGAATATTGTTTTCAGGTCCATGTGGGACTCACATAAATTTGAAGAAATATAAACCCAAGTTTGTATTTATCATATTCTATGTTATGGAAACTTTCAAAAAAAGCAACTTCTACATATCTAATATCAGAAAGTAAAATCCATTGAAAAGTTTAAGTTGAAATTTTAAATGTCTTCTAACTTTTGACATTTGTCTTAGCCAAACTTTCTTACAAAAGAAAGCCTGATTCAAAGGCTTCCATGTGGATATTTCTTTGCAATGCAATTGGCAATGCTATGCCAAAGAAGCAGGAAGAAGGGCAAAAGTGATGTGAGGCAGAGAAAGAGGACAAAAAAATAGAGAGGAGTACATTAATGAGCTAGTCACAGCTTTTTATCAAGTGCTATTGTTTATTCCATCACTGTCTTCTGAGAAGACATAGAGTTTTCTGCTGGAGGGAAGAAGAAGAAATGATCAATTGGCTCCCTCCCACCCCTTTCTTATTACTGGTCAAAATCTACCCCATCAGTCATAGTTGCCCACACTTGTGCGTTATCTTACTATGACAGTGTTTAGGCACAGCAGATGATCTTGCCTTTTCAGTTGGTACCACATGCAGGGCTCCTTGATCTGTAGCAACTTGGCACTACAAACACAGGAAGAGCATTAGCTGTTCCTAGGATGACACTTGATATTGATTCAATATCCTTATCTTACCAAGTGAAACAAGTTTGGTACACACACACACACACACACGCATACACACACACGGGAAATTAAAAAAAAAAAAAGGAAGCATCTGTTGATGAAAGTAAAATGCTTTATCTATTTCCTTCACTTAAAGGAGTACATTCCAAATCTAACTATTTTCAACTTTCACATTGTTCTCACTTTCTCTTCTCCCAAATAAGTTCATCATGAATGTTTTTGAAGAATTCCTCTTTGGTAACAAAGTAATCCATAGCCAAAACACATAATTTGGATTATGATGTTATGTGGCAAAAAATAAAATTGAAATAGATTTGGCATGAGACAGACATCACATTCTGCTTCCTAGTGATTTCAAACTCTACCTCTTGGAAAATAACATGCAAGCACTTTAAGCCACCATGATTAGTAAAATGGGCTTCCAATGTGCTATTGGCAGATGTCACGTCATTTTTCAAAAGTAACAATTCATGCCTTTCTCCATAAATATCAAAGTGTTTCAAAGTTCTTTATTTATAAAGCCAAATTCTTAGTTTTTGAATGAAAAAACTTAAGTTCAGCTTCTGATTATAAGGAATACTCTCACAATAGCTCATAATACTATTCATTATATGTAACTAAATGAAATAAGAGCCATCAACCCCTAGAAACTAATTGTATTCAAATATATATAAGGTTTTCGTTTGTTGAATTTTTTTTTTTGAGTTTGTAAAGTATTTTCTCATGGAAACAATGTTATTAATGGTCATCAGTCCTCAAACTAGCTAACTAAACTCTAAAGAAGACTTAAATGGAGAAGCGTACTATGTTCATGGACCAAAGAGTCAACATTGGTAAGATGTCAGTTCTTCCCAAACTGACATGTGAATTCAAAACAAACTCAATAAAAATCACACCAAGCTCATTTTGTAGAGATGGACAAGCTCATTCTAAAATTCGCATGCAAAGGAAAATGACCTCAGTGGCCAAAAATATTTTGAATGGTAGAAAAATCTGAATGAAAGATTACAAGGCTCACAATAACACTACAGTAATCAAACCAATAAAGATAGACAAACAGATCCTGTAGACATATAGAACCAAATAGGAGGTCCAGACACAGAGCCACTCACATATGATCAATTGTTTTTTAACAAAAGCACCAAAGTAATTCAATGGACAATGGATAGTTTTCTTAACACTCTGTTTTTCCTGGAACAATTAGAAATCCATATCCAAGAAATGTATCTTCTTCATATCATACGAAAAATTACTCAAAATGGATCATAGACATAAAATGTAATAGCTAAAATTATTTTAAAAAGCCTAGAAGAAAATATAGGAAAAAACATTTATGACCTTGTATTAAACAAACATTTTTAAGATATTACCAAAAAACCTGAACCAAACAACATAAAATAATAGCTAATTGTAATTTTGCAAGATTTAAATCTTCTGCTCTACAAAAGACAATGTTAAGGAATGAAAAGTCAATCCAAAAACTGAGAGAGATATTTGCAAAATTTATATGTGATAAACAGCATGCGTAAAGATTTATTTCAATTCTATAACAAAATGACAAGCAACCTAATTAAAAATGTGCTAAAGTATTGAGCAGACATTTCACCAAAGAAGATATAAGAATGTTCAATAAGCACATGAAACTTTGCACATCATTATCTATCAGGGATATGTAAATTAAAACCACCACGTAGCACCACTGTGTATTCATCGTAATGGCTAAAATTAAAAAGACTGACAATAACAAATGTTGATGAGGATATTAAGGAAACTAAACTCTCCTATTTTGGGGGTGGGAATGCAGAATGGCACAGACACTTTGAAACAATGTGTCAGTTTATTATCAAGTTAAGCATACGCTTAACATATGACATAGCAATCCCATTACTAGATGTTTATCTTTGCAAAATGAAAACATTGGTCCATATTAAGATTTGTATGTGAATGTTCTTAGCAACTTCATCCATTATAGCCCCAAACAGAAAACAACTCAAAAGCCCGTCAACTGGTGAATGGATACATGTATTGAGGATTGCTCAGCAATAAAAAATAACTACCTATAGTCACAATACTGTGGATGAATCTCAAAGTGAAATGCTAAATGAAAGAACCCAAATACAAAACATTATTTACTATATGAGCTCACTTGTGGAAAATTCTACAAAAGGCAAAACCACAGTGACAGCAACCAATAGTTACAACATGGATGAATTTCAAAAGCATCATACTAAGTGAGAGGAGTCAGATATAAAGACTGCATACCCTCTGAGCCCGCTTATGAGAAATTCTAGAAAAGGCAAAACCGTAGTAACAGAAAGCAAATGTGTCATTGCTAGGTGGCAAAGGTAGGGAAAGAGTTTGAAAAAAAAGATACGTGTGGGGACACTTTTGGATAATGGAAATGTGCTATATCATGATTTTGGTGATAATTAACATAGCTACACACATTTGCTGTAATACGTCAAATTAGTGATTTTGTTATATGTAAATTTTACCTCAATAAAACTGACTTTACAAAATCAACAATAGTAGCCAACTCTAGAGGGAGAGCATAATTTGGGCCAGGAATCTACAACAAACTGAAATTATTTATTTTTTTTTCCTAAATTTAAGCATTTTAATTAATCATATGTTTAACGTCTCTTTCCATCTTCTATATCTAAATTCTATATCTATATCTAAATAAGACTATTGCCCCAAATATAGTTTTTATACTTCAGTTGGTATAGAAGTAATTTTACATGGAATGTAAATTCTTAAAGGTTAATAGTTATATATTTTTCTTAATTAATTATAACAAGTGACAGTTTCCCATTTATGATAATTACAAAATTGCCCTTTGTTTAAATAGAATCAGAGGAGTCGGGCTCCAGGCTGAAATTACTATGGTTGATTACAAAGTCTCTCCCTGGCAAAACACATGGGGGAGAGTTGTCCTCCCCGCTGCAGACTTGGTGTGCACAGCGCCTTGCAGCCTCTGAAGAGGGTTGTAGTCAAAGACTCAGCCCCTCCTCCCCGGGGAAGCCACGAATTTACTGCCATCTGCACTCTTACTTTAGGTGCCTCCATTTGATGCCCACTTCTTGGGAGCTCTCGGTCAAGGCCTCTGCTGAGACATCCTTATCAGACGTCCATGAATACAATTTTCTCCACTACAAAGTACTTTTCCACTCCTTACTTTTTCCTTCTCTCCCTTTTCCTGGCTCTTGAGTCCGTAAAACGTTGGGAGTCTTTTGTTCCAGTTTCTCTCTGCAGTCAGATGACTCCTGGAGGAGGGGTCACAAAACATTGGAGGAGCTGACATATTTTTTCTAGCCTCTTGGTTACTGACTGCAGTAAGTGAATAAAGGCTTGACTTATTTCGGTTAGCTTGTTGCCTTAATTCACCAACTTGATATCTGGCAGCTGAGCTGCCTCACGCCTTATCTCCCTCACTTTCTCCCCACCCCACCCTCTTTCTCTTGCTTTCTCTGTTTCAGCTCTTGACAAAACCTAATTTAATATAATTAAAAAATAAATACTATTAAAGGATATATGCAGATTCATAAACATTATAGACGTATAAACCAAATGGTTAAATTTGGGAACAATGCTTTATTTTCCATCACAAAGATTCCCATTGTACTTCTGGTGGTATCATGTAATAAAACGGGAGTAATAGTCATCTAAACACTTTCTTAAAGTGTATTTTTTAATGTTTGGAGTTACCTCCAATCTAAAGCAATTATAGAATAGAAAATGAGAGTTTCTTTTTTAATAAAAAGTACCATTATAAAAAGTAAATGTGCATAGAGTAAACTGCCCCTCCCCAAACCATATTTGTAAGAAAGTGCAAATATATTTCTGTTCCTACTTTTATTAATCCTGCTCTAGTTTTCTAAACCTTTACCCCAAACGACGTCAAAGTTTATTATAGCCCTTTTTTAAGTTCCTCCCAATAATATCACAGAAAAAGCAGTTAGCAGATATTTATTTTATCCATTCCCCCTTTATATATAACTTAGATATTTTGAAAGAAACCATTACTGTTAATTGTAAGAACATTCTAACCCCATTTAGAAATATGCGAATAAGAAAAGTATTAAAATATAGCTATTAGAATGATTCTCTTTAACTGAAAGGTCACAAAAATTCTTGCTGATACTGAAACAGCTGCTGAATGGTCAGCAAGTATTTTTAAATTGCCAAATATAAGTAATTCATGCTGTGGCAATTATTTTGTGTTAACAAGATCTTTAGAGAAAACAAGAAAATAGAGTGTAAATTCACATTGATTTCTGTTCTTCCAGCCAGTCAATTGCTTAAAAAAACAAACTGGAATAACAGATTAAGTAGTTAAATATCTAGTAAATTTGAGACAAGGAGCTATCTTGTAAGTTATGGTTATTGCATATTTTCACGTAGGACACCTGTAAAGGATTCAGCACTACTTTAATTTCTTTCAGAATCATTATGAAAAAAGTTTCTAATACTTGAAAATGTGGGATGAAAACTCTCTCTCATCAATATAGTTCCATATTTTTTAATGGATTTGTTGTTCCCTAGCTGTTTGACTTCTAGCAGCAATTGTAATATTTGTTTTCTAATTAAATTCTGACTTTTGAAATGATTTAAACAGATTTAATGTTAGAAAGCACTCTAGGGTTTTGCAAATGTTCAAAATCTTCCCATTCATTGGAAGATTTGTCCATTAACACCGAAAGCAAAATTTTACGAATTGTATAATTGGAAAAATTCTGATTACCCCATGAAATAATGCTGCCAAATTGTTAGAATTTTTGAAAGCTATATTTATTAAAAGAACATAGAAAAATATATTGGTTTGCATTGAGAATCTTTAAAATGTTCCTTAAGTTTAGCTGTATGGGTGTATTCCATAGACACATTCCTGGAATGATTTTTAAAAGTATCGATCTTGCCTGACAACCTGAGGAAGCTGAAAAGATTTAGAACCAAGCTGCTATTATCTAATAGTTAAAGCCATAAGATAACACCAAACAACTGGAAGGATAAGAGTACTAGATAATAGCAAAGGCTCTGTGGATCATGTCTAGATGGTAGCTGGGAAAGTTGGCATGATTCTGCCTTCTCTTTTGATTAGAGGGAAGCATTTCGACAGACTTTGAGAGGAGACTTGCTTTCCTGCTGCTTGAGTATAAATACTCAAGTAATTTATACTCAAGTAATACTCGAGTGAATTTATACTCAAGTAATGCTTGAGTAATAAAGGTTTAATTGCAATCAACCAGATTTAAGGCTTAGACTATAGTGGTGAATTTGACTCTTCGTTCACAGTTTGCAGGCTTTTTAAAAAAATCATGTATAGGGGCTGGCCCGGTGGCGCAGCGGTTAAGTTCGCACATTCCGCTTCTCGGTGGCCCGGGGTTCGCTGGTTCGGATCCCGGGTGCGGACATGGCACTGCTTGGCAGCCATGCTGTGGTAGGCGTCCCACGTATAAACTAGAGAAAGATGGGCACGGATGTTAGCTCAGAGCCAGGCTTCCTCAGCAAAAAGAGGAGGACTGGCAGTAGTTAGCTGAGGGCTAATCTTCCTCCAAAAAAAAAAATAAAATAAATAAATCATGTATATGTTTTTGTAAAATCTATTTATTAACAGACTGTCAAACAGTTTGTATTGTGGGCTGTATATCAACAAATATCTAAGGGAGAAAACTTTGAATCAGCAGAAGTAGCCAAACGTAAATAAGAAAATATGAGCACTTGTGTCCAGTAACTTTATCTTCTGTACATGATTCAACGGAGGCCTAGATTCAAAGACCTAGAGCTTTCCTGCTTCTTTGCTTATATTAATCCTTTTATTTATTTATTATTTTTTACCAAGTGAGTTCTTTCTTTACATAACTATTCCTCAGGCGTTTTTTGTATATTTTTATTTTTTTCCATAAGTAACTAGTCAAGAGAATATAATTATCTTACAAGTTACTCTATTTATCCCTCCAAAAAATGTCTAGGCACCAAACAAATGGTATGAGGAAAAAAGAAATTTTTCTGTTAACTCTGTTAATCCCATCACTTAATTTCTATAACAAAACGGGCTTTAATAGTAACACCCATTATTGAGCATCTTTTAAATTCAATAAACACATCAATGTGCATACTTGCATTGTAGAATAGGGAGTTTTTCATCTATGGACCTGTTCGCTAATTCCAGTTGTTCTAAATTTGTTATTAGGGCATTGTGATTGAATTTCTTATTAAATGAGAGTCTTTATCTTGCCTTTCAAGTTTTATTCTAGATCTAAAATCCTGAGTGGTCTGACACCAGTTTCTTCAATGACCTTAAAAATCCCCTGTAAAATGTGATTAAGCTAATTTGCTTATCTCAAGGCAATTCTTTGGATTCACATGGACAAGAAATATACCTTTGTTTACATTAACAAACTTATAAAATGTACGTTAGATAATCTTTCTGCAAGTAGATTTTAAGCCTACATCTCAACATTATCCTATAAACTCTCAAACGTTCTTAAATATTATACTATCAAAGACTTGACTGCTTCTTTGTTGAGAAGATTGTACTTAACTTCAAACACTTTTCTTTAGTTTTATTTAAATATTTCATGAGAGAAAAAGAGAGAGAGAGAACACTGCTAGCTGAATCTCAGCTGAGATTCCCAATATGCCCTTGGTTTTCCTGACAGCCTCAAGCAAGGTTCAAATCTATTCAATGAGCTAAACTAGTGTGAAAAATGAATGGCATCAACTCCAGCTATGGGTTAAAAGCTCACAGGAAAAGACAGACATTATCAAAAATGATAGTCGTGTTCCTCTGCCAAGTGGATAGTAAAATTTGACAAAAACCAGTTAGTAAAATAATAGTTCATAACATGGCGTGCTTAGTAGACTATAAAACTACCAAAGGATCTTTAGAAATTGAACTTTCAGTTTGACGAAAGAGAGTATTGCCTCAATACCTACTGGCTTACAGGCTATCAAAATAACAAATATAATAGCAGCGTTGAAATCGATATCTAGGATTCGAAACCCAGCAAGAATTCACCTGGATAATAAATATATAACATTTAAGTCAAAGAAGCCTTTATTTTATACAAATATACTGCTGAAGGCATTTCACTTGCTGAAAAATATAGCACAGTCTTATATAATAGTAAATTATTTCAGATTTTATTTACAATGACTTTTACTTTAAGCATAGACACTTGACTAACTTGGCAAATAGTTCGTAAACACTTGAGAATAAAGTTTTTACAAAAATAATCTGTCAAGGTGAAAACATTTTTTGCATTGAGTGATATAAACATATCAGTGCGTAACTAAATCATGAGAAGGATCAGAATGTAAGATCTGTGTGCCCAGTGTTGCTTCAAGCCCATGCACGCTCTGCTCCCTCAAAGTGGAACATAATTTTTCTTCCTGACTTAACACACACATAAACACATACGCATACACAGACTTGTCTTGATCCAGGAGCCAGTAACACTTTGGAGGTTAAAAGTTTTAGGCATAGTCTAGCAAAACTGTGGTAGAGAAAAGGGACAACCTAGTCAATACAGGAAACAGGAATAAGGATAGTGATATCAGCAGACGCAGGAACGCAGAGGCAGAGGGGACTAGGGCTCGCTGACTGTTGGCAGGTTGCTGTTTCTACCATATGATGTGAGTGCGCACCAAAAGGAGTGAGTCCAGCTGAGAATTGGATTACATAAGCCATTTGCAAGTGGAGAAGAGTACCATATATGGACCACACACATACACCTTTACACACACTCGATGATATATACTTTTCTATATCAAAAGAGATACAAACCATTGTGCCAGTGGTGTTCTAGATCTGACTCACATCAGCTTGTGAGAGACAATTTTAAAGGTTTAGGAATTTTGCCATCTGGTTGTTAAATTCAGTCATTTTTAAAAGTTAAATTATATAAACTGCCAGCAAAATAAACTGTAGTGAAAACAAAGTTAATAAAATATCAAAAGTCATAATTCCTTAATTATATTACTACATTTTACTATTATCTATGTCTTTAAGTTAATTGTATGTATTATATTTGTATGATTGGAGACTATAAAAATGTATGTTATTGTGCGTCTCTTCTGAATTCTTTGTAAGGTAGTGTCACATTTGTAGCTTCAAATTGACCAAAGTAGGATTATTCACACAATATAAATGAGTAAACATTAAAAATTAGGGGTTTTTTTTAACAGCCAGTAATTAAACATTCCTAGTACATCACTGTGTGATGCCCTAAAATTAAATTTCAAAAGGGGTAATTTTCAACACAAGAATATAGTAGTTTTTTTAAACTCAGTTAACCTTTAATTTTATAGTGAAAGTTGAGTCAAATTTTAATCTTATTTCCTTATTTTTGATAGAACATACATCTCTGATAATAATATTAGAAATCAATTTCTAAGCCAATATGATAATCTTTACTTTATACCTAATGACAACCTCACTCAATTGATTTGTATCCACCTGATCCATGCATGTGACTGTAGATGCTCAATTTCTTTCATGTAGTAGAAAAGTCATAATTTAATGACACATTAGAGTAATAAGAATCCACACTATATTTGTATATTCCTATAACAGAAACTGCTACCATACGCAGAATAAATGAACCATATTCATAACTAACTGAGAGATTATGAGTGTAATGTTGAATCGTGAAAAAGAGGAACACCTCAAATTTCCTACCAGCTAAACCTTTCCAGGATACTTGTTCTTAAACTTTGGTATGAAGAAGAATCATCTACTAATTTTACTAAAATGGTAATGGCTAGGGCTCACCTCTAAGACTATACTGCAGTACGTATATGTGAAGCCGGCACCCTAAGTAATATAGGTGGTCCATGGACCTCATGTTTAGAAACACTTCTCTAGGAGGTAGTAATATTTAATTTCTGTTCTGAAAAATAAATGTGATGGGAATCACATTTTACAAATACTAGTTAGGAATTTTCTCCAGGAAGCATCTCCAAATTGTTTAATATCTTTAGCCAGAAATTAAAATAAAATTTGATTTAAGTAAGTATTAAGCAATTTGAAATGTTTATGTTTACATTCTGATGTGGTTTGCACGTAACTTTTCTAAAAGTCTCTTTTGAAATTTTACCTACTTAAGAAGACCGTCCCGTAAGTGAATGACATAAAAAATCCCAGTAAAGATTGTTTCCATATTAAAGCTGTCAGGGAAACATAAGGGCAGTCAGAGAGCTTGATTAATTAATACTTGCAACTGGGATCAAATCGTATAGGTCAGCTTCTCCAAATATTTCAGGGTTGATGAGAAATTAGGACGACTAATAAATGAAGAGTGAGTGACATTACATTAATGATGACTTTAAAGCTGCTGGGGTATTGAACTCATCAGTAGAGTTTATCCTTAATAAGAAAAACAGCAAAAAGGAATCCATGCAATTAGAAGTGGCAGGCTTGTAATAAAAACAACTTTTGATTAAAAACAGGCATAGGATATTTTATTTGAACTTAGGTACCTTGCTTGACAAATTAAAAGTACCATTATTAAAAAGTAGAGATAATTAGTATAGAAAAGTTATAAAAAAGACATGTTAAATATTTTAGAAATCCTTATGATAGTTCTTAAGTACTAGAAAAGCACTAGAAATCATTTGGAAACAAAGTACACATGAAATAAAAGGAGATGTTTAATACTAATTTGATTAAAGAAAACATCGGATGAAATAAAAGCTAACAATAAGAGTTGTTAAAGAATTATTGAATCTAAACCGTGTGACATGGCTTAAGAGTCATTTCATGATCTGATGAAATCTTCCCAAATCAGTCACACTTCTCACCATCATCTCTCCTTGGATCCCCTCCGCGCCCCCCCATAGACATTGTGCTCACGGATGTCTAACCATTCAGTTCCCCAAACTGGCTTATACTGTAAATCATTTTCCCCTCCTCTTTTTCTTTTATCTAACCAAATCTTAGTAATCGTTGGCTCTTAGTTTAGATGACGCTTCCTCTGAGAAGGCTTCCCTGAATTTCTTTCTGGGTTAAGAATATTTCTCTGTGCTTCCGTAGCACTGTGCATGTCCCATTGTAGTCTTTATCATCTTGCCTGAGCTGGCTAGTGCACTAGATTCTTGGAGGAAAAGAATCTGTCTCTCTTGGGTACCATTTCTTCAGCATCCAGCAGAGTTCTCAGAAAACATTTACTGAGTGCATGAATGGACTCAATAGTCTATTAAGCTTCCTCGCTTGGAATATTAAGGTATTTTACTTAGGAACTGATGCTGGAACCACTCATAGGAGATTTACCTACATGCACTCTTACTTCCTAAAATCTGTTGCAGAGCAGTCTCATAAAACAAAGCCCGTAGGCTGCCTACATCAAAATCATCTGAGACGTTGTTAAAATACCTAAGTCCTTGGATCCCACCCAATAACTTCTGAAATAGAATTTCTGGAAATACAATCATGATATTCCTACACACACTAAAATCAAGGAACCTTGCTGAGGGGAAAACATGGCAAGGTTGCATTTTTGTTGATTCTTGGATACAGAATTTTTTCTATACCATTACCTCACAAAAGTTTGGGGCATAAAATACTTCACTCATAGACACATAGCAGAGTTGTCTGCATAAAATATGTAAATGTAAATATTTTGCATATAATATGTAAATATAATGTAAAGATACCTAATAAAATTAATTGACCAGCAAATTCCGTCAAGTTGCGTAAAGCAATATTTCAGAAGGCAACAGAACAACAGCATAGAGACAATGTGCAGAGACACTAATTCATATACATCCTGACTGCATTGCCAGGTATGATTTGCCCACTTTTATACCAATCTGAAAGTTAGTAGAATGAGATAGTCTGCTAGTGAGCTAATCAGAATGGTTCACTTATATTAGCTTCAGACCCAATTATTGCAGGAAACTATGATGAGAGATTGTCACGTGTGAAACAACATCAGGATCAAGGCTCAGGGCCAGGTTTGACACCTTCAACAATACCTTTCTACTTGGTAAGAGAGGAAAACCACCCTCCCTGTCATCTTCACTTTAAAATACCACTGACTTTTCTCTGTTTCTTTGCAATTTTCCTTTAAATAACATCTCATTTAAACAGTGTCATATAAAAGCAATTCTTAGAATTATTTCACAAGTCTTAACTGTTGACTCGAGTAAGTTATTTGAGAAAGTGAATAGCTAGTAAATATCCATATAACGCCCTTACACCCTAGTTTGCCCGCGATGGTCTAATTTAATCCTATATTCCTAGTGTAATAATTAATCCTACCTCTTTCATTCTCAAAATCACCCCAGTGAACAATAAATTCTATGACAGTCAAATTTTAAACAGCCTTGGTAAGTGGCATGAACCCTGTAAAAGTTTTTGGAAAGAAAATGCAATCTTTCATTGGTAAGTTTCTTAGTTTGTATTACCTTTCGAAACAAAATCATCATATTACTAAATTACCAACAAAAAATTATTTTTGAACAACTATAGTCTCTGAGGATATCTGGAAACAATCATAAAAGAAAGTAACAGAAAATATCTGATATCCTATCTTGGGCTGGCTGTCAATCACATTTGAAATCATGTGCCCTTTGTCAGCTCCCTGTCTTACTTGCCTCGGCAGTGGAGATTGTATCCGGAGCAGTATATAGACTATTAGGTTAAGTAGCAAATTTCTAACTTGTGCCCATGTTGAAATAAAATAACTCTTCACCTCAGGTTTTAATATTAAGGCAACTTTCATAGTGGGAAACAGAAAACAAAATAAAGAAAAAATAATTCCAAGTATTGAAAGAAATTTCCAGGTAACACTCAGTCCAGTGGTCTTTTCCTGGCTAAGGCTAAAGAGAACTGTGTAGTCTCTGTCATAGTAACCTAAGAAGATAGTTTTTAGAAGTCATTTGCTAATATGTTGAATGTTTCACTTGTAGCCTTTGCCAGCATTCAAGGGAAGTCACTCCTTAAACGTTTGTACAGATATATAGACTGGATGGCAACTTCAATCATCTCCTCCAAAAGTTAGATTCCAGATTCTGCCAGGCGAAGTTGGAATTTAAGTGCTTTATTTGAAATACATTTCTTTTTATTTAGATAATAAAACACAAGTAACTTGCTCTTAAATGTAACTGTGTATAAATATTGAAAATTAATCATCCATCAATCTGCAATGATTGGCATTAGCTTAATAAAAATTAAACACTTGTCATCTGGTTTATGTATTGTGAAAATGTACTACTTCAAATTTTATCTTTTTAATACTTTTGCTAGGAAGAATTGATACTAAAATATAACACTGAGTATTATCTATCAATTTCCTTCTTGTACATATATACATATATACAAATAACTAATATTTATTGAGTCCTTTTGATGTGCCTGCAATTTTCCTAAGTACTCTATGGGAACTATCTCATTTAATCCTCAAACACTAAGAAGTAAGCATTATTACATTCCCCATTTTAGAGACATGTAAACTGGGACATGGAGAGCTTTATTGATCATCTCAGATCCGTCTAGCTATATCTGTGCTGGAACTTTGACACCAGAGCCTATACACTTAACAACTTTATTTTATTGGTTTCCATTGACATTTCTTTAACAAATGGTCAGCCAGCTTGTACTCTCCACTGATTATACCACTATTTGAATGAATCCATTTTGGCATCTAGTAGTCTAAGAATTATAGACTAGCTAATGGTATTTGTGTTAGGAATGGGATATATATGATCATTTACATTGTGTGAGCATACTCGTGAAATAAAGATGTTCATCTTTATAAATAAAAGGCATTGCTGTAAACCTTTATCCACTGCACACTACTCCTACCCCATCACTAAAAACTTCCTGATATTTTTCTTCTAAAGAGTATAAATACTGACCAGAGAGAAGGCGTGAGGGATATATCTGCTTATTATATCAGAAAGCTAGCAATAGAAAGCTAATTCATCTTAAGAAGAAATATCTGCAGCAGGAAGTCCAAACCCAAATGATGAACAGAATCAAGAACATAATGGACATTATGTTCCTGGTTATAGGCTGATAAATGTAAACCAGTATTTTATCTTTAATGATCAGGAGACAATAATGAATTGTGGAAAGTGTAGCAAATCAAAAATATATGTCCTGTCTAAAAGGTCAGATCAGACATGAAATGCAAAAACAATGATTTGACTGTTTCTAAAGGGAAATCAAATATCCAGATTACATGAAACATGATTTTTAAATGTTAGCCATAGATGTAGTTTAAGAACATTTGCAAGCGAAGTAAACAAATAAGCAAACAAAACAGTTGGTGATCCAAATTCAGTATATCCTGTCAGTTTAGCCTCTGGCCTACAGCATACATCATGTACCATAAGTAGATGGGCCAGCGAATCATTGCAGTTGCCATGATACTTGGTTCTTTTTCTGCCCTTGGCATATACCATTCCATAAGTGTATGAGGTAAAAGACTAATGTTCACTAAAGAAATACATAGCGAATACATTTTGGTGAATGCCTACTAAAATGGCTGTTTCTTAGGTTAGGCAAGATATTGGGGCTTAAAAATTATAGATACATTTTCTGACCAAGGATACTCAAAATCTAAGTAGAAAAACAGAAATGTAAGCAAATAATTACAGTGCAGTGTACATACTTCTTTTATAGCACTTACTATAGCACTAGGGGAACAGAAAGGAAGAAGTGACCATGTCTGACTGATTATCAGAAGGCTATGTTTTGGCTCTTGATTGAATCAGTAGGAGATTTTAAGACAGAGAGATGGATCGGAATAGAATTATTGGCTAAGAGAATTAATGTGCTGTGATATTATGGTTCAAAGTGCCTGGAATCTTCAAACCAAGCCATTTATTTTTGCACAAGATTGTGAAACAATCAGAGAGAAATATCCACATACAACACTAAATAATATTAGAACCAACCTAGCTCAGAGTATCCTAACTACTAATTTACTTTGAAATGTTAGACATAAACACTACTTTCTCTTGCCATTAAACTTGGGTAATTACCACAAACTCTTATAAAGATTCTCATGATAAAGTTTAGGATAGGATTATTATAATTTTCTGGTCAGAAGGAACCTTATTGTTCATCTAGTTCGAATTCCACCCAGTGCATAAATTGTTTATGGAGTCGCTAAGAGTTTTTATACCTGCTTACACAATTTTAATGAAGAGAAGTTGTCTGCCTGTCTAGAGTTGGGTTTTCTTGTTGGATAACTCTAATTTCCAGAAAGCTTCACATTGCACTGAGTTCAAATCTGCCTCCATATAAGCACTACTTATTGATTTTAAGGTCTTTCTTCTAGAATAATAGAAAATAAATTTTAAAATTTTCACATGGCGACTCTTAAAATATTTGAAAAGAGCTATCATCTTTTCCTCCTCATAGTCTATGTATAGCCAGTTCCCTCAAATATTGCTTATTTATTGTGGTTTCCAGAACTCCATGGATCAGTTATCTTTACTCAACAACATTAGTCTAAGGAGATCCTCTATCTCTTATAAATATTTGTGGCATGATCATGAATGGAAAAGGATAAGAGAATCTGAATGCATCAATGTGCAATTGTCCCCAAGATTACAAACAAAATGCAAACCATATGCTTTCTATATTAGACGTCTAGAGTGTCATCTAGGCAGAAGTATGTACTTCTGCATATTTCGTTTGGATTAATGTGCACCTAGAAAACTCCAGTCATTTACATTGCCCTTGTGTTTTCTATGTGTTACAAAGCTCTATCTTCATGAAAATTTGTATGAAAAATAAAAAAGTCTTTCTTAAAATCTTAGCTATTTACCGTAGTCCGTACCTACGAGGGCCAACCAATTTGTGGGATCCAATATTGTTACCCTGTTTGTCATAACACTTGCTTTATTACGGTTACCTCCCCACCTTTTTCTGCAAGTTTTTCTTTAATTTTTTTTCATTACAAGCCATTCCTCTGAATCCAAACAAAATAGTAGTTCTCAGTACTGTATTACTTATGTTCTTATAAGTGACTCACGAAAAGCAGTGTGCCAGAGGGATTGCATAGAACCTGATAGATTATACTTGAATAAAATTATGAAGCATTTTGTTAAATCACTCACATGTAATCACAGGATGGAATTAGCAGGTTAAATCGTGAAAACTACAGAAATCATAAAGAAACATCTCCATAAATATTTGGTGAAAAAAGGGACACCTTAAAAAGATAGAACTTTTGCTTATTGTGGAAAGGATAGCCACCATAAAAGTAAAAATAAATAATTACCCATGATTTGGATATAATTTGTTTATATCAGAGAGACTGGGCTAAATGCTGAAATATATGAGATGTGTTGAAACTGGGGGCAGATATAGCAAGGACACCATAGATAAAGTTCAAATAATTGATAGAATTGCAACAAAATATTGCTGAAAAATAGAGAATATTCAAGGAAAAAAATAGCATCAATGAAAGAAAGAAGTTTAGAAAGAAAGAGGGTGCTTCAGGACTCTAATAAATGGTAACTCTATTCACCTTCCAAGTTCAAAACCAATTGAGAGGTACACATTGGGATCAAGTAGATTGTAGTAGACTGTTACATGGTAGTTCCCAGTGAATGACACGTCTTAGTATTCACACCTGTATATGATCCCCTCCCGCATTGACCTCATACTTGGTAATGACTTGCTTTGAATGCAGCTTACATGAGTGACCTTTACTGAACCATATGCAGCAGAAGTACCAAACTAAGCCCAGTCAATCCACAGAATTATGTGAAAAAATAAATTTGTTCAAGCCACTAAATTTTTGGCGTGCTTATTATATAGCAATAAGCAATTGAAACAGTGATGTAGGTCAACAACAAGGCTGTTGGAGAAGATGGTTTAGGTATGCAGCCTAATGGGCTTCCTAAAACTGAAACCCAGAATCAGATAGTCTTAGACCCACCCATTCATGGAATATGCCTGGTAACTGAAAGTCCCTCCCCATAGGTGTTGAATTTGTGCCATAGACAATTTGCAGCATGAAGGAGCAGAACTGAATATGCCCCGTGCAGGCAGACACATTTTAAGAGGAAAAGAAGAGGGGCTTGGCCATGCAAACTCAATTTTCTCTCTCTACCCTAATCAGATCACACTCCTTTTTCCCAGGGGATTCAGGAAACAGAGCATAATGGAGGAAATAGAGACAAGAATGTCATCTTTATTGTTTCTCCACTTGGAAACAAGAGTAGGTGGAAAGGGCATTCTCAGTCCCCATCCACACCATTACCACCAACAGAGCCTATGTTTTCTCCTGTATACAGACTCCCTATGAGAAGGCCTCATCTTACAACCTGAATTTCTGATGAAATTTTATGATTCTCCAAGGTTCAGTATGTGTCATATATAAGGTGTTTCTCCCTCAGGGTTCAATTCAATGCCTGACATGGGACAGACCTGTTGCATGGAATGAATGAATAAAATCCACAAATTTTCTGGCATAACTATACTCACTGAATTCTCTCAGAATTATTTTAAGTATGGGGGAAATTCTCTATTGTGAATTTTAATGTACCTTATCTTGTATAGATAAATTAACAAAACAAAAATCCATATTAAGTGTTTATAGTTTCTGCTTAAGTCCTATATAAGTTTATTTTCAAAATCATCACCTCCAACCTCTGTGCTCTATGATGGGCTGTGCAGAATTTAATTACTATTAATTACTGTTATTATTTCCTGATGTTCCTTATCAGAATATTTCATTTTTATGCCAATTAGAGTATAATTATTAGGATAATGGACTCTACCAAAACCAATTATGCAATGAGACTAGATGGGACTTATCTCTAGTAATTGAGTCTCACAGTTTAAGATCAAAATAAGTGAATCAAAATGAAAATGTAGAATCATTAATCCCCCAGGCGTCAGCAATAAGGTTGAATTTGCTCTTCCATCCCAAATTAAGCTGATATTTTACAGTGTCACATCAGTGGATATATGGGCTCAGTTCAGCAGGAGTGAAACTATGTTCCTCCACTTACATTTCAGCCCCAGGCCACACATCTTCCACAAAACTGTTTTTTTCTTATCAGAGCTTTACATTTGATTCAGAACAATGATGTAAATATGTGGCAAATTGTCAATCACAAAGTTTACTGGGAACTTATTTAGTCCCTTTGAGAGACCTATAATTCACAGCATGCATTTCCCTTTCAAGGAAGGCAGAATGGACAGTCAGTTGCTTGATATTAGAGGGTTGCTCTGGGAAGGTCCCACTGCCTAATCTACAGAAATGATGATAAAAATCTGAATCGTAGAGATGCATTACTTTAACTTAGTTCACGCTACATACCTGACATAGTAACACTTCAGACTGTGTATGTTCGAAAAGGACCTGATATTGAGTTCCATAACAGGGAGGAGAAGAGAAGTTGAGGACAAAGCATGCTGGGGACACAACAGAAATGGACAATACCAAAAGGACACATTAATTTTATACACACACATGCACACACATATATGTTTCCTTGGAGAACAAATTTTGATACTGAGAGTGGTTCTAGAGGAGTAGAATCTCAAGAATGTGTTTTCTAAATTGGTTCTGGGTTTTTTGTAATTGGTTCTCTAATCAGTTTTAAAGGCATTGATGACTATTTCCAGTAGTAAAGAGAGCATGGATAGTTCATGGTGTGATGTGGAGTGGAGATAGGTAAAATATCACCTTTGGACACTCCTAATCAAATAGTTTTAAGAAGCCAGCTTCTGGGTGGCCATATATTTGTTAACTTAGAACGTTTTTGTCAAACTAACAAATATGATGAAATTGGCTGCTTGCTCCTAATCGCGCTTGACAAAGTGAGTAAAGATAAAGACAAATTCAAGGCTTCAAATTCCCTACTCAAGCATCATATAAATGACCTAAAAGTTTCCGTGTGTTCTCGGAAAATAATCCTTCTCTCCTGTAAGTGCAGAGTTTGGATTGCTATAACCCAAAACTAGAGTCTTAAATAGCAAGTGGCTGACTTGCAGTGCAAATTGAATTACCAACCTTGCAGGGTGTCTACTGTTAAAATGAAGGACTTGATTGGGAAGGAATGAAAGCCTGCAAACTGGAATGGGAACATGTGGGAAGATTCTGACGAAGCTGGGGACATTGAACCTCTAAATTCTGATGAGTCTTTTTGAACAATAGAAGTAGTCCTCCTACCTTTGTCTGAGGAGGTTAATCCTGCTTTACCTGAGAAACATGTAATGGCCTCCCCTGACGTAATTTTCTTGCAAGACCCTGCTGATTCTCCTCAGAACCCACCTTAATTACCTTTCTCTGCGTCTAGACCTATAGCTACACTCAAGTCCTAGAAGACCCTGAAAAGAGAGATAAATGTGTGAAACATGAAGAGATGTGCTACATTCTAAAAGAACTTCATGGTTTTTCCAATTTACATAGACAGAAATCTTCAGGATTTGTTTAGAAATGAATAATAAGGATGTGGGATAATCATGGAAGGAGCATAAAGTTGGATCAGGTTGAAATCATTGATATTGGCCAATTAAGCGACATTCTGGAGTCAGTGTTTCAGATTGGGGGTAGAAGAAGGTATCCAAAGGCTTAAGGAGATTGGAATGTTAGAGTGGCTTCATCATACAGGACCTACTCACTCACCCTGGTAGAAGGCCAGGGAAGATACAGAGGGCACAGCATTTACCATGACTTTGAGGAATAAATTTGTGAGGGGAGCCTCAACGTCCTTAAAGAGCTGCCTAGTTGATCTTCTCTTCAGGACAGAAATTACAACAGAAAGTGCCATCACTGAACTGAGATCCTTAAATGCAATGGGGATAATTGGATCCTTGGGTGGCAGGGACCAAGTGGTGGCACTTAGTCACCAAAGACAAGGTGATTGTGGTGACTGTAACGGAGCACGGCATCAAAGCAGGAATCAGAATAGTCTGACTACAGAGACCTATGGCATTGGCTAGTTGACTACAGTGCCCCCAGAAGCGAAATAAATAAATAGTCTACTACGTTCTTATGCAGTCAGTGTAAGGGGAAGAGCTCTAGGTCAAGTGAACAGAAGTCTAACTAGAATCATAGAAACAGAAAGTCATAACCCCTCAATCAGTTCTCATACTTGAGCTGGTTTACAGACCCAGAGCTCCTTGAATAAAGGGGAAGCAGAGAGGACGGACTCCACTACACTGTCAAAAATTTATGATGTTAATTTTTCTCCCAGCCTTCCCCAAAGGGCCCTGCATCCTTTTACCAGGGGGACTACATATTGAGGAAAAGGAAATAATAATACTTTTCAGGGATTATTGGACACTTGTTCTGAACTGACACTAATTCCGGGAGACACAAAATGCCGTTGTGGCCCATTAGTCAGACTAAGGGCTATGGTATGGAGGTCAGGTGATCAATGTAATTTTAGCTCAGGTCTATCTCACAGTGGGTCCAATGGGTCCCCAAAGCCTGGACCCCACAGGGCCCCACTCCTATGGTTATGTCTTCAGTTCCAGAATATATAATTGGAATAGACATAATCAGCAACTGGCAGAATCTCCACATTGATTTCCTGACTTGTGAAGTGAGGGCTATTATGGTAGGAAAGGTCAAATAGAAGTCACTAGATCTGCCTCTACCTAGGAAAATAACAAACTAAAAGCAATACACATTCCTGGAGGGACTGCAGAGATAAAGTGCCACCATCAAAGGCTTGAAGGATGCAGAGTGGTGATTCCCACCACATTCTCATTCAACTTGCCTATTTGGTCTGTGCAGCAAATGAATAGGTCTTGCAGAATGACCGTGAATTATTGTTAATGTAACCAAGTGATGACTTTAATTGCAAATACTGTACCAGATGCTGTTTCACTGCTTAAGAAAATTAACATGTAACATGGTACCTGGTATGTAGCAACTGATCTGACAAATGCTTTCCTCTTGATACTTGTCAATGAAACCACCAGAAGCAGTTTGCTTTGAGTTGGCAAGACCAGCCATACACCTTTACTGTCGTGCCTCAGGGTTATATCAACTGTCCAGCCCTATGTCATAATTTAGTCCACAGGAATCTTAATTGCCTTTCCCTTCCACAAGAAATCACCCTGACTCATTGCATTGCATTGCTGATTGACCTAATGAACAAGAAGTAGCAGTTAGTCTAGACTTATTGGCAAGGCATGTACATGCCAGAGGGTGGGAAATAAATCTGAGAAAAATTTAGGGGCCTTCCACCTCAGTGAAATTTCCGGGGTTCCAGGGATGTGAAGCATGTGGAGATATTCCTTCTAGGGTGAAGATAAGTTGTTGCATCTGGTCCCCCTACCACCAAAAGAGAGGCACAGCACCTAGGGTATCTCTTTGGGATTTGCAGGCCTTATATTCCTCATTTGGTTGTACTACTCCACATAGTAAGTGACTCAAACAGCCATTAGCTTTCAGTGGGGCCTAGAACAAGAGAAGGCTCTACAACAGGCCTGGTCTGCTGTGCAAGCTACTCTACCTTTTTGGCCATGTTATTCAGTAGATTCAGTGATACTTGAAATGTGAGTGGCAGAGAGAGATGCTGTTTTTAGCCTTTGGCGGGCTCTTATATGTTAATCACAGCACAGACCCTTACAATTTTAGAGCAAAGCCCTGCCATCCCCTGTGGATAGCTACTCTTTTTTCAAAAAATAACTTTTTGCTTGGTAGTGGGCCTTGGAAGCACTAAATGTTTAACCATGGGCCACCAAGTTACCATGCAACCTGAGCTGCCCACGATGAACTGGGTGTTGTCTGATCCACCAAGCCATAAAATCGGGTGTCCGTAGCAGCACCCGTCATCAAATGGAAGTGGTATATACATGATCCAGGCTCAGGCAAGCCTTGCAGAAACAGATTAGAGTACTGGGAGGATTTCTGTTCACCACTGTCCCTCATGGGTATCTCAGAGAGGAGCTGTAGTGCTATAGAGGTCCACTTATACGTGATACATGTATACAGCATAGAACCATCTGTAAACTAGACCTGTTTTCTCTTTCTCAGTCAATTGATTGTAGAAAACTCACTAATAAATCCAGAGATGCAGGCTGGGAGAGAGATGGGAATATAGCAGGGGTGAAACATGAGGAATGGTCCAAATGCCCACGGGCCTCACTCCTTCCATGAAGGATGGTGGTGAACAGAAATCCTCCCAGTGGGCAGAACTTTGAGCAGTGTGTCTCGTTATTTATTTTGCTTGGAACAAGAAATAGTCAGAGGCTTGACTGTATACTAATTCATGGGATGTGGCCGGGGATTTGGTTGGATGGTTAAGTCTTTGGCCTAAAGACTAGGCCAACGCATGTATTCCAGCTGATAACTAAAAAGCAGTGGTGAACTGAAACAAGAGTCAAAAGAAAAAAAATCGCTTAAACGAAAAAACAAAGTGAAACAAAAAACAGCAATAAAACATCTATAGTTGTTATTATAAACATGTATTACATACTTAACATATGCTAAACACCTCACTGGTTTTTTTACTTGCCTTAACTCAACATATCTATGAGTTAGCCCTTCATTGTGTCTTCTAAAACAGCAGAAGTTCTGTACATTGTTTTTAATTATAGGGAGACAGGCCTCATAAATCATCTATTTTCCTCACAGATGGGTAAAACTTGCTTACATATCAAAATGTTTTATGCTTTCTCCCCACCATCCTGTCTCCAAATCACCTACTACAAATGCTCACATGGTAGGAGGGCCAAGTAATTATGTTGTGGGGCCCACACTCCATCAAAAATCACTCACAAGCAAAAGGAAGGAGAATTGTGATGACATCTACAGTGATTCTTGTTTCTTTCTTTCTCTGTTTGTAAATAAAGGACCATATTTGTAGCTCAGCTTTGACTACTGGTGATTACCGACTACCCACTTGCTTTCACACTAAATGATATTAATTGTTAGTAGAAACTTTATGACTCCAGTGTACAAAACAAAAAAACGAGAGAGAGAGATACTGATTTATGGAAATTTGGTCAAAATTTACAAAATGGATTTTCTTATGTCTTTTGGTAGAAATTGAAACCAACTCAATAATAATGGATCTCATTCAGAGATACACTCAACTTCCCAAAATTATATATTAATTGATTTTAAGATGTTTTGATTTGTTATAGGTAATGAATTTTCTGTAGAATAAATAAATAGCCTAAATCTACTTAGCGATAGATTTATAGTCATCTTTAATAGAGACAATTGTGTAAATTTAAAGTTTCCAAATTAAAGTTTAAGAAGAGAGAAAAGAATAAAGATTCCTACAGCTAATATACTCTTCCATGACATTCTGGCATGAAGAAATGCCTGAAGCCACACACAGCTCTTCCGTCTATGGTACATCTTTCTTCTAAGGGAATACAGATTCAAATACCATAATCTTCATATATATTTAAGTTAGAAAGTGAGTTTTTGCTATTCTCCATAGGAAATAAAACTACAATTTATAATAGTCATATTGCAAATAATCATCTCAGGATTTCATTTTCAGTTGCTTCCAAAGATTACCATATGAAGTGATAAGGATGTACTGAATTTCATTAGCTATAGTACCCAACTATACTTAAAAAAAGTTTGTACTTTCGAGGTTTTGAATAACCCATTCAACAATTTGTATTTTTTATTTACTATGTGCCATATCTGAAAAAATATGACAATATTTCTCTCCTCAAGAAGCTCACAAATGTAAAGACGCCATTATAAGATATATAAGATATATTTTTATTGTAATTCTCAAGTCTCAGATCAGAGGCTAAAACTTTATGAAGTCAAAGAGGGAAGCAATTGGAGTGTCCAACCTGAAAATGTACTAGAATTAGTGTAGAACACTCAAAGACCAATGCAGGTTTGAAAATCCTCATTGGAACAAAATTGTTGCAAGAAAGCATCAGCGAAATCTCTCAGGTGACTTGCATTATGCAGTATTGTCCACTTAAGACCAGAAAGGAAAAAAACATTGCCTTATTTCTATTTAATGATGTTGGATTTTACTAAGGCAGCTTCTTAGGGATATACATGAGATTGAAATGACCCATGTGGGTGACAATTAGAAGTGAAGAGCTAATAGGACATTTTGCTCAATAAAGATGACATACCTATGGATACATCATCTGCTTCAATGACTTAACAACAATGATGTAATTTGATTTATCAGCAGTAATTAGTCTGTTATTTCATGAAGAATGTGCAATTATTTCATATGCCATTGACAATACAAATGAGAATTTGAACTACCATTTACTACGCACCTAGAGTATGACAGATTCCGGACTAAGCACCATACATGGATGAGCTCCTGTAAGTGTTGCAACACCACTATGAGGTGGGCATATGCTATCATTATCCTCTTTGTTGGAATCAGGAAATCTATGTTTAGCAAAGTTAAGTAACTTGGTCAAAGTCTCAGGGTTGCAAAATGCTGGGCTAAATACCAGAGTCTGTGGTGTGTTCCTATAATGTATTTGTTTTATAAATACAGGAACGTATGCAGAAGCGTTTAAATAGGAATATCTTACCTTTAATTCTCTGTCCATTTTTCTATCAGTGAACACTGAGCTAATGGAATTTAGATCATGAGATCTACTGTTAGTCTTAAACACTTCAGTTTAGGCATTCATCTATAATTTTAGCAGTGGAATCTGTTAAGATTTCAGGCTCAGGAGACAGACTCTGGATTCAAACTCCAGCTCCTAAAATTACCAGCGTTATTTTGGTCAAATTACTACAGTATTTTGCACTTCAGTTTCTCCTCTAATAAATGAGAATAATATAGTATCTACCTCATAAATTTGAGGTGATGATTTATTAAGTAGAGTATTGGACATAAGAATTAAGGAAATTTTTGCTATTACAATTCTGTGTAAGAAAGGAGAAATAGGAAAATATATTTGCTTGTATATTCATAAAGAAACAGTAAAAGAATGAAAATAAAAACTAATAAAAATATCTATCTACGGGGAAGGTAAAAGTGAGACTTTTGATTATAAATTTTTATATACTTTTTAAAAAAACTAATACAGCATTTTTCTTCTGCTTTTTTTGGTGAGAAAGATTGGCCTTGAGCTAACATCTGTTGCCAATCTTCTTTCTTTTTTTTCTTTTCTCCTCAAAGCCCCAGTACACAGTTGTATATCCTAGTTGTAAGTCATTCTATTTCTTCTATATGGGATGCCGCCTCAGCATGGCCTGCTGAGCAGTCTCTAGGTCTGTGCCCAGGATCCAAACCTGTGAACTCCGGGCCACTGAAGCAGAGCATGCAAACTTAACCACTTGGCCGTGGAAGTGGCTCGCTATATAGCTTTGATTGTTCATCATTATTAGAGTCTTTGGTGAATGTATTTCTCTGATGCTATCAAACCTAATTTTTCTCTTTCCTACACTATGCTGTATTATTCTCAGTCCAGACAAATTTTTACATAAACTGTTAAGTTTTATGTGTAACATTTATTAGAATAAAAAGTATTTAATAGAACATAAATGGTAAGGTCATGTGAGGCATATAGTTTGAAATCACAAATAATAAACAAAGAATGGAGAAAAAAATGAGTTTAATACAACAAAACTGGGAAAGGATATGAGATTTATAGTTCATTAAAAGTTCAGTGAGAGCTCACAGAATCATATCAAAAAAAGTCAGTGGAAGATATTGAAAAGGAATTTTGCAAGTAGGATCAGGGAAAACAAAGCTATTGTACTCTGGTATTAAAGATTCATATCTACTTTGCTGTTATAATGTTTTATCCAGTCCTTCCCATTAGGTTGCTTTATTCAAAGACTGTGGAAAGAATCTTCAATGGCATTGAGAAATGGCAAATTTACTTAAGGCGCAGCTAAATTCTTCTGTGAAGTAGGATCTTGACTTTCATGAGAAGCAAGGAACCTGAATTAGGTGGCTAAATATTAACAAAAAAGAACAATACGGTAAATGCCATTGAAAAAGAGATAGGTGAAGAGTGAGGAGGCGGCTAAATCCAAGCTCAAGTGCACTGATGTGCGTCTGCACATTTGTGGAAAACAACTGCTGCCAAGTTCTCCCTCCCCTCAAAGGAACAAGCCAAAGTAAACCAACCTAAAGGAAGAGAGATTTTAGCTAGACGTAGACATAACAAAATAAAACATCTTTTTGATTATCATCATAATAAGACGTCGTTCCTGCAAGAGTTTGAGAAGGCAGCATGCAGCCACAAGTTTATTCAAGATAGCTCAGTCACCAACTAGCTTCAGGCTATAGGTTAGGTCATATGACCTCCTAGGTTTCTACTGACTCTTATTCTATGACCCAGAAAATCAGTAGCAAATAGCAAATCTCTCCAGTATTCCAACAGTTTATCTTGTTTCACATACACATACCCCTGTCATATAAGACTGTGTGTTTTTTGTTTGTTTGTTTTGTACTTTTTTTGAGGAAGATTAGCCCGGAGCTAACATCTGCTGCCAATCCTACTCTTTTTGCTGAGGAAGACTGGCCCTGAGCTAACATTTGTGCCCATCTTCCTCTACTTTGTATGTGGGATGCCTGCCACAGCATGGCTTGACAAGCAGTGTGCAGGTCCACACCCTGGATCCAAACCCACAAACCCTGGACAGCCAAAGCGGAACGTGCAAACTTAATCGCTGACCATTAACCGACCATCGCAAACTTAACCGACCATTGGGCCGGTCCAAGGCTGTGTTTTAGTTAGACTTCACTATACAACTTTCCTACTAAACCATCTTTCCAATTAATTTGGAAATGTTAATCAAAATTAACACATGAACTTTATTCTCTAATCAAATAAAATATTATAATAATGAATCCCTAGTCACTCTCATAGACATAAAAATCATCTAAGTTTTCTTTCTTCACCCTCAACAAACCCAGACAGAGCTCCGAAAGTCAAATGACTGTCTTACTCTTATATTGAGTTTTCTTCTGTTTCTGCCATACCTCTGCTAGCCAGTAGCAATTACTGGAAAAAATTAAAACTATTAAAATGATATTCTTGTCAAAGCAGTTTCAGAAAATTGCCACAGAACAATGCAGTGATCTTTCAAATTCACCCACTTTCTCTGCCCTCCCCTTCTCCAAGTGATCTGCCAAAAATTATACTTTAATAAATACATCATAAGATCAACCATGAGCCTCTTAGGGTATGTGACATACAATGTGGACTGTTTCCTTCTGAAATGATATTTGATATCCTAATTTTGCTTCAGAGAGAAGAAAATAAGAAATAGAAACCAAAAGTAAAGGCAATGCTGATTAAAAAGTCTCGTTTTTCCCTCCAAGCTAGAATACAATATTTGCTCTGATTTATTCTAATCTACTTGATCACAGATAAGCTGATTTTACGACATATTCACTTTTTAGGAGTATTTCTGCTTTACTAATAGCTGTTTTCATTGTCTACCATACTGACACATTTTACAGCTCCAGGAGGCACATTTTCCATTGTGTTCTATACTGTGTAGTGCATATTTTGCTTAAAAGGATAATGGCTAATTTTGATAGATAATTGATTTTATTCTAAATGGCACGCTATTGTTGTACTGACAGTACCATATGTTCTCATTAGTCAAAATTCTCAACTGCCAACTCTATAAATGCATTAAATTTTGGAAAGCAATGCTTGGACAAGTTTTAGCAACATGGCACACACAGGTGACACACACAGTGCCCATATTCCATTACGACAAACAGAAATGCTAGATAAATTACAACAATTAAGGAAAAAGCCTAATTCAAAAGAAATGGATAACCTCAAGTACTAACTTAAGAGACCAAATAAAGCCAGAGCTTTAAGACAAAGGTGACTTTGTGGTCCCCTATGAGGGATTCAGATCAAGACAAGATCTAGGAGTAGGCATCTGGATTTCCAATACTCACTGTAAGATATAAAACCTGTTAGTGAGCCCACATGAGGTCCACCATCCAAAACCAAGCAATGTAATGCTCTCCTAATTCAGGATCCAAAATGAAGAGCATCTCTTTCCATCAACATGAACCAACTTTAAGGAAGCTTGCAGTGTGACTGTGATTTCAGACAAAAAGTGATTTTTAGGAAATCAAGGCCCCCGTTATGCCCATATATGGGATGGTTTCTGAACTCACATAGTGTGCATTGTGATAATATTTCTAGTAAAAGAGAGTTGGAGAGAAATTGAAACTTCATCTCTAGGAGAATAGCTAAATAACAATGTTACACATGTGCTTTGGGGTGCTAGCTTAGAAAGAAAAACTAGTTTGTGTAGAGCACCTTGGGTAGATACTAAAATATACTTTAAATGAAAAAGTCAAGAAACAAAGTGAGATTTATAACATGATGCAATTTGCAAAAATAAAATTTCATTCAAAATGTCACAGATAGATTTTATAAGGATGAGTTCATAGCACAGGACAAATATCAAATTTATTAACATTGATGCTTATGGTGGAGAAGAAATGTGAGTTTGGATCTGGAATATAAGGGAGAATAAAGAAATATAAATGGTCCCAAAATAAGTGAGGGCCCAATTACAACATTATGCTATGATGGAGAACAACAAATAACACAAGTCTATAAAACTAGTGCCCACTAAATAATACAATAAAACAAAACATAGACTTCTAAACAGTTCATGGGGTATGAATGAAATGTGGCAATTATAAATATATATAGAATTAAGCAACAACTAAAGCATTATATATGAGCCTTGTGGGATTCTACCTAAGAGCTAATAGGGCAGGAGGCCCACTTCTAGTATGACAGCATGAGGAGCTCTGCAGACCCACCCACTCAGCAAACCTGGTGAAACTGCTTTTTAAAACACACATTTAAAGTTTCTGAAAATGGTCCTAAGGGCATACAGCAAATGAAGAACCATTTATTCAAGGAAACCTAATAAAATTCTTTAATAAAATAAAATATCTGTGGCCTTTGAACCAAGAGCTGCTCTCTCCTTCCCTGTTCCAACTCAGTGAGATGGAAACTCCACTCCAGGTGGGTGCAGCCAAGAACACAAGCTCCTTCTCCCCCTAGCTCTGAGTTGGAGGGCTATCTTCCTGGGAAGAGCAGGGTGTCAGCATTTCTCAGACAGCTCCTAGCTACACATTGCTGAAACTAGGTTCTAAGCAAGAGTGGCCAAGAGGTGAGGGCTCCCTTTCACCCATGGGGTGCAATGCTGCTAAAAATACTGAGGCCCTGACCATCTCTGCCCCAGATCATAGGGCGGAATGTTCTACACCAGGAGAGGCAAGCCAAAGAAACCTTAAGCTGCTGTCCCTCTCTACCAAGTAAACCAAGATGACATCATTCAGAAGCAATCTCACTGTTGTTCCTGCCCCCAACATCAGAGCCATTGTTCAGAGATTTTGCCCCAGGGAGATGTAGGCCATAAAAAAGAGAGCTCCAAATCTTTCTCCTTAAGAAATCATTTCATTTGCAAATGAGTGTGAAATTAAAGACTAAGAGTTCTCTCAAAAACAGTGAAGGGGCTGCTCAGGTTCTGTAGTGGTTAAGTTCACACACTCCTCTTTGGCAGCCCGGGGTTCATGGGTTTGGATCCCAGGCATAGACCTAAATACCACTCCTCAAGCCATACTGTGGTGGCATCCCACATACAAAAAAAAAAGAGGAAGATCAGCACAGATGTTAGCTCAGGGACAACATTTCTTACAAAAATAAAAACAATAAAACAGTGGAGATCATAGCGAAAGGCAACTGGGAGGAGACTAATACATTCATGGGAGAAATACAGTCTGAATAGTTTGCCAGAGACAACTGGGGGAAGAGACAACTGGAAAGAGGCCTTCTGGGACCAGAACATATCTCAAACACTAACCTAGGAAACTAAACTTTCGAAAAGAGGCCAAATTTGATTGGATTAGTCTGTGGAAAAATTTATGCCCCAGGGTATTTTTGAATAAAAATAAAGCAATTAGCTAGCAATTAGTGAAGCTCAACAGCTAGGTGTGGTCAGGGAAAGAGATAAAGAGCCCTGCTAAGAACTACTGCCATGCTAGAGGGAATGTAGGCACATTCATCACTGTGCGCCCTGAGGAGACTCACACTCATCAAGAAAGGAATGGATAAGCTAATGTTAATACACACACACAAGGAAATAATATTTGATAGTTAAAATTAATGAACTGGCAATGCAAATCAATCTCAGAAGTATAATGTTGAGTGAAAAAGAAGGATATGCGCATAAAGAAAGAGTATAAAAATGTCAACTCTATGAGTAAACTTCTGCTTCCTTAAAAAATGACATGAAAATATGAAACTAATTTTTTTATATAATGTCTTATTTCTATTTAAATGTTAATAACTGTTAATTTAAATTATCAATAAATAGTTTTCCATTATTTTCTGTACTTCTCTTCAGCTTTGAAATGTTGCACAATGATTTAATGCTTAAATCATTTTAGCATTGTGGGGACCTGGAATTGGCCATCCCAAGATATGTCTCTTTGGCATCAGGATTATTTGAGGCTGATTGCTTTTGATAAACTGGGACAGGGAAGGAGGCTCTGAGGAATGGAACTTGCCCTTTGTTAGGACACATTTACATTTGTAAGGTAAATCTCTATCTGTAAAAGTTGCCTCCCTCTCTGTACCAGGAAGAAGAAAGGAGATGACCTTCTCTCTCTAAAAACTCTTAATCAATACGAAAGGCAAGGACATAAAATCTGCATTTTATTGTGCTTGTCTGGTAACCTCCTGTAACTGACTTCCCTCCCCCTCCCAACGTTGGCATCTCCTTAAAGATTAAGCATCTTTCTTTAGGCTGGGAACCGATTTAGGAGCTCATCTGTGACCCCCGCCCAGCCCGAGGCAACACACCTGCCACCCCGTGGCATTCACTGGGACAGCAGATCTATCTGTCGTTTCCATCGAGTTCTGTGCTGACAGAGCGGCCTCGTGACTATTGTAAAAGGGACATCTCAATCACATGTGAAACACCCTGTTTGGGGGTATATAACCACTATGTGCACCCCACTTCTTCGGTGCCCTTTCTTCCTTTGGGAATAAAGGCCCTGGGCCATGGTTCTTCATAAAGCTTTGTTTAATTTTCTCTTGCTATTCTGTCTCATGTGAATTTAATTCGTTCTCCGGCCAGACGAACCCACATTTGGGGAGAGGAAATGTCTTCCTCCCCTACAGCATCATACATTAATAAGTGAGCTAGAAGAAAAACCATAGAAAATCATGTTCACTATATTAAATTGAAAACAATGAATGGATGCAAATTAGGACAAAAGTACATATATGACAGCAAGTACTTACATGACAGTTATTGAAATCGATGAACAATTTTTTTCCAAAACAAATAACTTTCCTGAAAATTATAAATTAGTAAAACTGACTCAAAAAAATAATTCTGAAGACTCCATCCATATTGCATAAATTGACTCATTTTCCACCCACTGAAAACCTTTATAGACTACTGGTTGGGAGGTAAGGTACTTTTTGAAAGAAACTTGTTAATACATAGTAAAGTTTAACAGGCACAGATTCAACACTCTAGCAGTTCCACACGTAGGTATAAACCTCAGAAAATCTCATCCCTATGTGCAAAGGAGTCATGTGAATGACTGTTCAATGCAACATTCTTGTGCTAACAGCATAGTGGAAACTTCCCAAATGTCCACCAAAAAGAGAGTGATTAAACTGTGGTATAATCACACCATGAAATTTTATAACTTTCTAAAGTGAACGAGAATTACATATGTTAATATGAATAAATGTTAAAAGTAAATAAAACTCATACTCTCAAATGAAAATAAGAATTTACAGATATATATAATACAAATCACTGAAGATAAATATTCAAAGATGAAAATAAAAACTTTATATAGTTTATAGAGTTATACATTTATAATAAAATAAAAACATGCAAGAGAATAAGAAGCAGATAGTTTCAGATAATGGTTTCCTTTGCTTAAAATGGTGTAGAATAGGGGCCGGCCCTGAGGGCGAGTGGTTAAGTTTGCGTACTCTGCTGCTACGGCCCAGGCATGGTTCGAATCCTGGGCACAGACATGGCACCTCTCATCAAGCCATGCTGAGGTGGCGTCCCACATGCCACAACTAGAAGGACCCACAACTAAGAATACACAACTATGTATCGCAGGGCTTTGGGGAGAATAAAGAAAAATAAAATCTTTAAAAAAAAGAAATGGTGTAGAATAGTATTGGCAGAAATGCAGGGTGCTTTAACTGTATCTTAAACATTTTATTTCTTTAAGAACAAATTTAGACAAAAGTAATCGTAATAGCCAGTGAAATTCTAGGAAAGTAGGAATTAGAGTCTTGGCCTTAGATATAATTTAATGAGCATTGCTTTTCTTTTATTCCGCTATGTTAAACTTTCATAGTGAAGTATAAAGTAAATGTTGAGACAATACCTAGAATGAGAAACAGTAGAGTTTCTCCCCACCCATTACTTAACATATTTGTTAATTAGATGCTTAAATATTCATTTATAGCAGTCACTAATTAAAACGAATGAATGCAAATCATGAAATGATGACACTACTATTGTTCATTTTCTGTCTCTACCATTCAAGCATGCCTCTGGAAAAAAAAATGTTTTTCCCTAAAAAAATATTTTGCATTTTGCTCTCAGAAATATTTGAACTTATACTTATGACACTTTTAAAAAATGAAATCTTTCACTTTCAGGATAAACCAATATAAAAAATGTGGGATTTTATATTAACCTGCTTCCAGCTAATTGTATTGCTATTGGATGTGGTTAAATGTATCTATTGACTTTGACATTGTCAGCCGGAGTTGTAAATACTGACAGCAAAGCTTCTGTGGGTCATTCCATCTCTGCAGTGGTTTCAAAAATTCCAATTTGGTCTGAAAATTAAAAGCATATTTTGCATATTACATAATAACTTCTACATCAATGATCATGTTCTCTTCTCAGGCTTCTCCCATCTGGCATACTTCCTTGGCATCAGACCAAAAAACCTGGAGTTCATCAAAAGTTTCAAGAATAAAGAATCAACAGTATTCACATAACTAACAGAGTTGGATGGCAGAGGATGAGGTAATATTGAGTATAGCTCTCAGCGAGGTGACAAAACAGGAATGGAGGATGTTTCTCCTGATATTAAAGGTCTCAGGTAGACCCTGGGATCTGCTTTGTTAATAAGAACGTTAGAGTACATTGATTAGGATTTTGAGTCAGAAAGAATGTAAGGGAAGCAACTATGAGATGTTACGAGATCACTTTTCTTGCTTGATATAATATTGTTCCTAACAGAGTGAAAGCTTATCTCTATGCTCAAATCAAGTTGTGGATCATAAAGAAAAAAGTTTAGTTATCTTTGTTATATTTCCTTACAGTTTTGTTCCATTGCACTTCCTAGTTAGATGGAAGTGAAAATAATCAATCTAATGTGGTATTGTTGTTTAGAAACATTCCTAGATTTTTTGCCTATATTTTTAAGTCACTTTATTATCAAAACCTAACATTACATATTTATTTTAGGCAAACTATTGATGGAACAGACTCTGAACTTTAATGTACTCTCATTCTAATCAGAAGAGATTCAGTAGTATTGTTAAAAGAGAAAGACTATCGCCTCCCAGATTTTGCTCCAACATATAGTCAATTCAGTGCTCCATTACCATGATCCAGTCTCTGCAAGGACAAGAATGTGAATAAACTAGTGTAACCCACAAGCACTGAATATATGCATATTCTAATTTCACCAAATACTCAATTGCCTGGACATATTTTATACTTGTTGCTTTAAGATGCAATATTGTTGAATGCTAATTTGTAGGCTAATCAGTATGGTTTGCAGGGACCTGAAATTGGCCACCCCAAGATATGTCTCTTTGGCATCAGGATTATTTGAGGCTGATTGCTTTTGATAAACTGGGACAGGGAAGGAGGCTCTGAGGAATGGAACTTGCCCTTTGTTAGGACACATTTACATTTGTAAGGTAAATCTCTATCTGTAAAAGTTGCCTCCCTCTCTGTACCAGGAAGAAGAAAGGAGATGACCTTCTCTCTAGAAACTCTTAATCAATACCAAAGGCAAAGACTTAAAATCTGCATTTTATTGTGCTTGTCTGGTAACCTCCTGTAACTGACTTCCCTCCCCCTCCCAACTTTGGCATTTAAGGATTAAGCATCTTTCCTTAGGCTAAGAACTGATTGCCGAGCTCACCTGTGACCACCCAGCTCAAGACAATAGACTTGCCTCCGGCTAAGCCCTCTGAGACAGCAGACCACTACCTGCTGTGTCCATCAAGCGCTGTGCTGACAGGGCAATCTTGTGACTATTGTGGGAGGCACATTTCAATCACATGTGAAACACCCTGTCTGGGGGTATATAACCACTATGTGCACCCCACTTCTTCGGTGCCCTTTCTTCCTTCGGGAAGAAAAGCCCCGGGTCATGGTTCCTCATAAAGCTTTGTTTAATTTTCTCTTGCTATTCTGTCTCATGTGAATTTAATTCATTCTCCAGCCAGAAGAATCCACATTTGGGGAGAGGAAATGTCTTCCTCCCCTACAGGTTATATGTATATGAATATTTCTATCTGTTTATTTCAGCTTCCCACCATTCCATTTAACATACACTTATATTCCTCTTGCTCTCTCTCTCTCTCCATTTCTCTCTCTCTCTCTCCATTTCTCTCTCTCTCTCTCTCTCTCCCTCTCTCCCTCTTTCTCAATCTTTTGGGGGTAGGGTATTCTATTACACTTTAGTTTTCTGGTTTACTCTTGTCTCTCTGGCACTAAATTTTAATGCTCTCTATGAGGCCTTCTTCATACTCACACTTGGGCAATTGTAGCCACTCCTGTAACTTCATTTATTATCTACATGATCCTTCTTAAGCATACACATTTATTACAAAAATAAAACAACATACATAGAGAGAGATAGAGCATAGATGTATTTTGTATTTCAAACTGCTAAGCTGTTATATTTCTTGGATATATCAAACACCCAACATGTCCAAAACTGAGCTAACTTATGCTCTTCTCCTATCCCCATCTAACTCCACAAACCTGCTCCTCTCACAATTTCTAGCTCTGCTAAGTACACCACTACCTGTCCAAACAAAGAACCAGCTACTTTTCTCTATCTCCACCATCATCATCTGGGGCCAGGCCACCATAATCTCTTACCTAGACTTTCTGCTATCTCTCTACTTGGTTTTCCTCTTCCTAGTTTTCACTTATTCAATATAATCTCCTTTAATTAGAGTGCATGCCTCTTCTAATGTGAAAAGTGAATCATGTCACTGCCTCTTTACATTTCAATGCTTTTAAGTTTCCTTGGGAATAATATTCAAATTCTTCACTATAACTTTGCAGGACTCTTTTTGATTGTGCCTATGTCTTTAGACTCACCTCTTGTCACTTCACTTCTCTACTTTAATCTCCAGCAATACTTGCCTTTTAATTTTTGAATCTAACTAATCCTTTTTGGCCTCACAGACTTTATATATGCTGGCAGCTTTACTTGGAATACTTTCCCATTTCTCTTCTTAGAAACAACTCTGCTAGATAGCTCCTAAGCATCCTTCAGGCACAATTGAATGACCATTTTTTTCTAGGATGCTTTCCTTGTCCTTCCAGGCTAGAGGAGGTTCTATTGTGTTCACTCCTCTTGTCTATCCCATATTTCCCCAATCGCAGCACTTAACGATTTTTAATTTGCCTTCTTGAATGCACTTTAATCTCCGTAAAAGCAGGTGCTATATTTATCCTGCTCACCATTATACATCTAGTACCTAAAACCTTATGTAGTCCATAGATCAGACCTAGTAACCACTTTTTTGGATAAACAAATGCATGATTTAAGTAAAGGAATACACTGTGGTGTATGCTTCTGGATAGTTAAGCACGAGTGAAACAATATTCGTCTATTAAAAAATCATGAATGATCAAAAGAGTTGGATATATATATAGTTACATTTTACTTTATTCACATATTTTCTATAAATTTATTGACAGATAAATGAGATGTTTTTTACCCAAGGCACTCCATACATCTAGAATCTAGAATCTTCTCTCTGTGCTTTTTTGGTTTAGTATTTCCCATCTTTGTATTTTTTCATAGTTTCTTTTGCTCAGTTAGGTTTCATTTGGTAAAGCAATGACATTCTGAAGTATGAAAATACATTTAGATAAACATAGAGTGACAAAAATAATTCTTTAATATGTAGTACCCTTCCAATAAATATAAGTGAGATGGACTAATGAAATTGACTTCTCAATGTCTAGTACAATTATTGGAGATAGCAAATGAGTTTTAATTTGCATGCCATTTTAGACAGATTGTTAGAAGCTGTCTTATACTCATTTGGGAGAAGGAAAAGTGAAATAACATGTGATAATTAGAAAGGAAAATATCATGATTAATTATCGATATCAATGAGGAGGGTGGGAAAGGGGAGTGATGCCACGTCTGCCACATATGGCCATCATGAGATTGCACAATTATTCGGTAGAGAAATAAAAATGTAGCCAAAAGACCTAGGTAGCATGCATACAAGGGGTAGAAATTTGGTCTAATGGTAGTTTTAAAAACTTATATGCAACAAACACAAGTTATATACACACACTCACACGCATGCACACACTCACACACAGACACATAAAAGCCAATCATTAATCTACGATATTATAATATTATTGAGGTAACTTATTAAGATTTAATTGGAAAAATTTTAGTAATTTTTCCAAATCTGATGTTTATAAACGGGTTAAAAACATGATCATTATATATTTTAGAGTATGTTCTGTTTATAAAAGCTTAAATAGAAATATTTTATGAATTTATATATTAATATTATATTAATTATATTTGAATAATTTAAAATTCAGAAAGAGTCTAAATATAGTTCAGCATTTGACTTTGCTAAGCAATCTAAAGGCATATTGTATTGTATTTTAGTAAAAATTTGATTGTAGAGATTTGAATTTATTAAAATCCATTTTACTTCTTTTTACTTATAGTAGTTACATAACTTCAACTGTATTCTCCTTTTATGAAAACAAACAGAAATATTTATAGAATTTATGAAAATAAATCCTCTACTAATACTTTACCTAATCATCTTTCATGATTAGTAATTGAATGTAATACAATTGGATTTTGAAATATATATAATTCATACTTTTAATTGAGAGGATTAAGCTTTTCCCAGTTAGTGATCTTTTCCTGTAATTAAAGTTGACTGACATTTTACTAGATGGTAGGCATCATAAACAGAGATAATATCACGTTGGATGATTTTTTCCTCATCACTAATTTCTCATTTCTCAGCATAGAGTATATTGCCTGGCAAATAGTTTGTAAAAAATTTCAAAGGATATTTTACAGAATGTATATATAACAAAATTAATAAATGTGGACTTATACTCACAATGAATGATAGTCTTGATGTTTTTTAGAGAACAAAAGCATGACTTCTTCATTTTAATAACTAGGAAACTGAGGTCAGAGGAGATTAATACAAATGGTTAGGAATGGCAGATGCAGGGCTGTAATTCTGATATTTTCTGTTCTCCAAGTAAAAGGTACTTCACACTATATAATAATGTTTTTAAATAAGTGTCTCTATAAAGAAATTACTTATATTTGGCTAATTGTTTGTAAGGAATTCACTCATAAATGATATAGTCTGTTACCACAATGTACCCACTTACGTAGCTATAACTTAGGTACATAACAGCTCTTACCTGAATTCTCAAGAGATTTGGTTGAGCCCCGGGGGTGGCAACTGGCCCGTGACGTTTGTTTGACTGGTTTTCATTCAGTCACTCCACAAGGTGGCAGTGTAACATTATTACAAATAATACCCCTCATGTGTACTTGTAAAAAATAAATAAATATTTTTTTCACACACATTGTGAGTTGTGTTTTTTTTTTTCCATATAAGATATGTTTAGGTTAAGCAAATTCTGAGTGAATATTGGATTTCACAAATTGTGCAAACAAGACAAAACAAGCTAGTTTGAGATGCCTGAATGATGCAGATGGATAAGGCTTATTAAATATTGTGTCAATGTCTTAAAGAGAAATCTAACTTTACTGAAATAGGAAGGAAACATCATGTATATATAATCAGGGAACTTAATGGATTTTATTTCTTGTCTTACAGAAACACACTATGCGGAAAGTGATGATTCAGCAGAATATATACTTGCCCAAACCAAAGTAGTGATCTGATTTTAAATTTTAATTCCAGATATGTCCAAGTATTTTTGTTTATTAAAAATAGGAAAAATCACTTAAAAAGATTGCAAATATAAATTGATATCACTAGTAGATGCTTCTTTTTTGAACTATAATCTTTTAAATAAGGATCACTAGAGTTGTATCAAATCAGTAAATGGAAGGGTTTTTTTGGTTTATTTGCTTTGTTTGTTTTATTTTCCAAGCTAAGTCTCAAATAGAATTCAATATGGTAAGTGAATTTTCATAAGTGTGGAAAGTGTTATCTCATCAACAGGTGATTTGTAGTAGTTTTCATAAAGTGACTGCGGCCATGCTCCAGAATCCATGATGTTCAAAAGATTTACTATTAAGTAGAAATGGGAATAGAGAAACGCAAGCTGTGAAGCTTGCAACACTGAAAGGTCATGATTTTGGCAGAGAATTTGTGATGTTTTATTTTTTCTTCTTATTTCTGATAAGTTGAAATACGTTTAATTCATATGTGCTATAGGCAAGAAAATGTCTAGAGAGAAGCATGTTTATTTTCATATCTTCACAGAGTAATCTCCAACCTAATGAATATATAAGATAAGAACAATTCTGTTGGGCATCTTCTTTCTTTGCTTCCTCCTTTTTCTAAATCTTATTTTTGTCTTAATCAGTTGTTGCCTACTGAAAAATAAAGTTCATAAAATGTGAAATACTAAAGTCTCCTGAATTCAGTCTCTTTCTACAATTATTTTTACTTTTTATGGTAATAAATACCTCTCCTTTCTTTGGAGAAACTGTTTCTCTCCATTTAAATCACATTTTTCTGAAGGACTTCCAGACATAATGCTCTGACAACCTAGCTACAGGTTTGAGCCAGTAGCACAGACCTGGTCAACAATATTACCCCATGCTTATGATCAGAAGAATGAATTTACAGGTAGACTCGTGACCCAACCCAGGCCAATCACAGTCCTTCCCTCTGATGTGGTTTATTAGAGCTTGGAAAGAGAGAGAGAGAAAAGAGAGAGAGAGGGAAAGTCCAACCGCAGTAGGAAAGAATTTAGCCAGGCAGAGAAAAGAAGATGATACCGACCCTGATATCAGTTTTCCCACATTAAACCCAGTATATATGGGGTTAAAACCAGAAGACTCATTCCCTGCTTACTCTCTGGCTTCCTGGCTCCAGAATCCACTATCCTCCACGGAGACAGACACCGTCAAGGACAAGCACCTGGATTATCTCGCCCCACAAAGAGATACAGGCTGGTGGAAAAGCTGCTGACCAGCAAGGTCATGAGCTCCCTCCTCTCTGCAAGTCATCTCAAGGCCAAAGACAGGCTGGTGGGAAAGCTCCGACCAGCAAGGCCATATGCTCTCCCTCCCCTACCTAAAACCCCAAATAAAAACCCTTCCTTTTAGCTTTTCGGGGAGTTTGGGATTTCAGCGTTAGCTGCCCTCTCTCCTTGCTCAGCGCTGTGCAAAAATAAAATTCCTACTTTCTTCCACCACACCCCGTGTCAGAGATTGCCGTGCTGCGCAACGGGTGAGCAAACTCACTTCAGGTTCAGTAACAAAGAGAAAGACTGGGGAGGGGTGGAGAATCTTGACAGTACTTTATAATTTCTGCTTACCTTCTGTTAATTTTGAGTCACCACAGGATCTTTCCAATAAATACCTTTTTCTACTTCATTTAGTCTATTTGGATTTCTGTCATTTGCAACCAAAATAATTTTGACTGGAGCAGCTATTTTTCAAGGTATTTCTTTTCAACACATAGCATCTTTCAAATATTTGCAGACGATATTTAAAAAAACACTTTCCTTGATCATCTAGAGAAATATAGTAGATAAATCACAAGAAATAGAACATAGTCTAAAATATATAATGATCATGTTTTAGGCCCTTTATAAATATCAGATTTGGAAGGAAAATTACAAGTCAAAGAAAAATATACTATAAAATAAATAAATACATTGAGTTGTAATTTAGACATGATTTTAACTTAATAAAGGGTTGTGTTTTTCTTAATTCAATTTTCAACATCACATCCACCTTTCCCACACCCTGTATTATTATCCCATCTCAAACATGCAGGGGGAAAAAAATCAGTGAGTGAGGAAGGAAAGAGGTGGAAAGGTGGAGACTTGTAAAATAAAAATCAGAAGCCTAGTGGGGATGATCATGAGAGAAACCTCAAGGAAATGTCGGATTTTGTTTGTACATGGAGTTGAGGAGAATAATCAAATCAATGACTGTGGATCAAACCAAAATGCATGAAGAGCTCAATGTGGAACATGAGAAATGGCATCGTAGAAAGGATTAAAAGCTGGGAACTAGTAGAGATAAACAAATTAAAGAAATATGAGAGTTTACTAAGGAAAATTGGGTAGTTTTTACTTCATTATTATAGACGACATCTTCTTTGGCTAAGGCACATTTTGGTTTATCATTCTTCAGTTTTGCTTTTACTCTGTTGCATTCTTTGTTTTGTTTGTTCTGAGATACTTTTAAGTATCAAAGTGCATCTACCTGATTACATTTGAGGATTTTCCTAAGTGTCACCAATTAAATGAGCAAACAAAAAAAGATGAAAAACAAGATTTAGATCTAGATAATTTTGTGGAACAAAAAAACTATACGTCGTCTCTTACATCTAAAATTCTGATAGCAGTGTATAAAGTTGCTTTAAAGCAACATCTTTATCTTATAACAAAGAATGTGGCAAAAATAATTAAGTGACTTTTAAATAATGGAGAGCAGTGAAGGGTACTTGTATATTTTGAATTACAAAGTTGGGGCTATTGATAAGAAACAAAATCAATGACAGTGCCATGGTTATTAATTTTTCAAGAGAAACTTTGGTTCAGAAAAATAATGTCAGAGTAAAAGGACGAAAACTTCATCAAAAGTCTGCATTGTACTAGTGTTCAGTTCTACATTTCCAGCACCTCACTGCCAATTAAGAAAAGGCAATGAGATAAAAATTCCATCAAACTATGGAAGATTAGTTTTGCCACCTGTGTGAAAGATAAATATTTTTAGGCCATATTGATGGGCATTCATAATGAGAGAAAAACAATTCTTGAACTTTCTCCCCAAATTTATTCTCCCTAGTTTCATTAAACAAACTTACTGAGTCAGAAAACCTAGTTGATTTCTGCCTGATACATGTCCTACATAATGAATTTCTATTGTAATTATTCAGAAAACCTCAATTCTCTGTTAGTGTTTCTTTTTTACTTTCAGTTCAAGCCGCTATCATGTATCCTATTCTTTATATTATTCTCTTTAGTAAGTATGAATGTTGATGATATTTCTTGATTCAATAGTATATATTTTGAACATATTTAATCTGGAAAAGTTAAAAAACAAATAAATCCAAGTTTTTGTTGTGTTTTGTTTTGCTAATGTGATAATTTGACTAAAAGAATGTAGTATTATTTTTCTGGAATAGAATATATTACTCATACTTTACTTTCATAAAAAATAGAAAATAGTGAAGCTATTCACAAGAAGACCTAGAATATTATATTCGGGTCACCATGCTAAAATAAAAAAAAAGTCCTTCAGGAAGAGTTGCTATTGCCCAATGCATGTTTAACAATGGGGGTACACTTGTGGCAGAAAACCAAACATCATAGAAATGTTTTTGAGTAATGGGAGGCTGGGAGTGGAGATGATAGAAAAGATTGTTATTCAGGCATCAATTAGCACAAATTTCTTTCTCCCAGTCACGGCCAGAGAGAAGAACTATAAAGTAGTCTCAGAAAGAATTTCGTACAACTTACTCACTCGCACAGCATTTCAACAGATCCCATTGAGGAAAACTATAACTTTAGCAGTATTTTTATTTTTTATGCAGATTGTGTAATGGTTATTAGAATTCAGAATTACTTATGATTAGTTAAGGAAAAATATTAAAGACAATTTTATTTTTAGAGAGACTGAAATCTGTACAGCATCATGGACCCCAGAAAGGAGCCATATTTGTTAATATATTTCACCATGAAATATTATAGGCTATTTCAGGGAAAGTAAGCCTGAACCATTTCCCTAAAGACTTCCAGTTAGAATTTAGGGGGCCGACCCATGGCTGAGTAGTTAAATTCACATGCTCCGCTTCAGTGGCCCAGGGTTTCACTGGTTCGGATCCTGGGCACAGACATGGCACCGCTTATCAGGCCACACTGAGGCAGTGTCCCACATGGCACAACTAGAAGGACCCACAAGTAAAATGTGCAACTATGTACTGAGGGGGTTTGGGGAGAAAAAGCAGAAAGCAAAAAAAAAAGATTGGCAAAAGTCGTTAGCTCAGGTGCCAAACTTTAAAAAAAAAATTTAAGACTTCCAATTAAGAACTATATAATCCCTTATTAAATATCGATAGTGGTCATATAAGCATGCAATAATTATAAATGTATATTCTCTGAAGTCATTTTAATAATATAAAACTATGATATATCTATTAAATATAAAAATTATTATGTAGGAAAGAATATGTAGTAAATTCTTTCTTTTCTTTAAACTATATTTTTCTCAACAAATTATGTTATTGTAAAGCTATACCTTATTAAATCTTCCATGCAGATATTATTAATAAATGGCACCTAAATCTAGTAGACTCAATGATCATAGATAGTGACTTAAATGTGACCTTAAATTTTGTAAAGACTTAAGTATTTTATTTAAGGCTGATTTTAGTTTACCATACATTAAATAAACCTCTTTTAGGAAATAGACCTAACTGTGGAACTGTTTTAAAACAATAGTTTATTTTAAATGACTAAAGGAACAACAGAATGCTTTTATCTTGGAGTCTATGAGACTTGTCTTATTGAAAAGATAGGCATAATCTATAATTAGTATACAATATATAATTATTTAGGTAAGTTTTATGAAAATGAATGATTTCAGAGAGTTGATATTAGTTTCTTTTACAAAATGAATTAAATATTTTCTTTGTCAATTTTTATACCACTACTTTATTGCATATCATAGTTTTAAAAATTTTATTCTACTCATAGTGCTAAGTTTAATACTAGGCTAATATAAGACTAAACTGTCACAGATTAGGAAATACTGAAGCTGGTACTAATAAGATAATATTATATGTACCACATCAGAAAATGTAAAAACAAACAAACAAAAAGGCAAGAAGCTTAAATTGCTGAAATTCCCAACTTCTCCAAGTTAGAAAATCAACATTTTCATGTGAGTTTCCTTTATATGAACTTAAAAAAAATGTATTGGAAACCTCAACGTTTTAACGCTGACATCTGTTGAAAGTGTACCTTAATTAAGCTCATGACATTCCCAATAGAGCCGTAAATAGAAATGCTATCCTATAACTATTTTCAAGTTCATATATTTAAGAAGACGTAGAATTGTATTTTAGCTCTGTGATTTCAGCTAAAGCCTTAGAGAGATGGATCGCTACATGCTGTTCTGAGGCCTGACTACCAAGTCTTCTGTTTCACATTCTGAGTGATATTTCCAAGAGTTACCAGAAGAGAGCATCCACATCACAGAGACACATGTGGCTAAATGAATAAGGCACAGAAGGTCGACCACTCGGCTTGAGCCACCTCTTTTTGGGAAAACGACGATGAACTTCCTGTGATCGTGCTCAAATGGCTTAGGAAATGACTGGAGGGTGGTTGATATTCCAAGATTCAAGCATCTGGTGTTCAGATAAACCCAATTTAACTGTGTCCTAGGTCTACAAATTTGTTGTCAAAACAATTTAGGCTAAGCAGTATAGTCAAATACTTATTCCAGGGCACAACAGTCTGCTAATGTAATTACTGAATGGGTTCTAAGAAGGAGAAAATTAAATTAAGAGAAATTGTTTTGCATAGAGGTGATTTATAGCCTACTTTACTCTCCAAACTAGTGAGAAGTGTGAAATTCAAGACCTCTAGAATATGATTTTAGTAGTAAAATGGCAAAAAATTTTAATAGGAAGAAATGAAAAAGAACATCAAATTAAAAGCAGAAACCATATTCACCTATTACTTTTTACAGTGGTATTTGAAAAATCATATTTCTTAGTCTAGTAAATAAAAAGTCCATTATTTTTCAAGTATAGCAGACTATATCAGTGTCTCTTTTGTGATGGAATATAATTTTAACTTTTTGTTTATGTACAATATTTGTATATAGATGATGTGATTTTTCCCATTATGTCTTCATTTCCAAGTCTTGATTATTTACACTCCTCTGTGCTTCCAAGTCCATGAAATTAGTCTTTGGTACTTGAATCAGAACAGAATATTCTCTCATATGTCTCATCTAAATTAGGTCAGGTTATCTCATCATAACTGCCTGCTAAACTATAACTATATTAAATACATAAATCAAAAAATGATTAACCATAAGTTGCAACATTTTCAGCCTTAAAGAATATTAGAGAGACTGTTGGAGGAGTTACTTTTACATACTTTTCAGTGATGGAATTTTAAAAGAAAAAGTCTTACTTACAAAAATGTTAGATCTATAAATGATTTTATAATCGAGTAGGTAAATTATTTGGAAAATTATTTTTCTCATTCTATTATACTGTCAATCTAAATCAATCCTTTTTTCTCTCCTCTGTTCCTTCCTACTTTCCCTGTGTATAGCAGAGTGGAACCCTGCTTGGTCTTTCTGTGCCATCCTCTCACCTTCCAGGGCTATTTGAGGGTTTACACGACCAGTTTTTTCGGAAGTGGGTGGCCAGTTCCTTCTTCCTAGTCTGTCTTAGTCTGTAAGCTCCACTGGAAACTGTCCACCATAGGTGACCCTGCTAAGAGTGAACTACTGGTGGCATAGATTTCAGCAACACGCAGCTGCCACGGTATGACAACCAACAGACAGGTGATGTGGTTCTCTGACCAGGAAATGGATCTGGGGCCGCAGTGGTGAGAGCTTCCAGTCTTAAGCCACAAGACCACCAGGCGTGGCTGCGAAGGATTTAGAGATGGGTTATTCAAATTTGAATCCTTCTCAGATCCTTGGTGGGAGTATGAAACTTGCCCCACCTGTGGAGATGATCATAGCAATACATAACATCTCAGGTTGCTTTAAGGTTTAGATGAGTAAATATACAAACACTTTGTATCTTATAAATTGTTACCTAGATATTAATTGTAAATATGAATTTCTTGTGTTGTCTATAAAAATGCCAGCAAAACTTAGTGAAATTTGTTTTTAGCCTGTAAAATACTAAAAGGCACCATGTTATCATCCACATACTCTTGTTTTCCCATACAAAATCTAGAGGATGTAGAGAAAGAAACAGGCTTTTTAAAAAAAAAATCCAGGTGCTTTAGTAATTATGTGTATATTATTCAAAGTGTTGAGTTATTGTCACATACACATAATAATTATTAATGCATATAAAGTATTCTTAAAAAGTCTACATCTTTCCCTACATCCTCTAAATGGGGAAAATAAAATATTTTCCCTGTAGAACCAGGGCAAGAAATAAAAATTGACTCAAATTAAAATGTTAGAGCACAGAGGCCAGGCAAAATCATATGGATTACACTAAGAAGCAAAAGAAAAGATACGAAACAACTTGGTCTGCAGTAAAAAATATCCATAGAGGATAGTGTAAGTAGGTTATCTTGATAGCACATCCTACTTTCCCACACCACTTGAGAGACATCTAAGTTTCTTAGCTTCACTTTCAAGGGATTGAATCTACACGTTCACACCTTAGTTCTTAGGACATCCCTACACAGAACGTATCATCAGCTAAAATTCTTATCATAACCAAATATACATTGGACACACACTCCTTTAGTGTGTGCTTATTTTAGAACTCTGTTAGTTTCTCATTGCTGATACAACAAATTACTATAAACTTAGTGGCTTAAACAACATAAATTTACTATCTTACCATTCTGAAGGTCAGAAGTCAGCAAGGAGTCTCAACGACTGAAAAAGAAAGGTGTCCGCCAGGCTGTGTTCCTTCTGGAAGGTCGATGGGGGAATTCACTAACTTGCCTTCCCAGCTTCTTGAGACTGCCTGCATCTTGGCTTGTGACCCCTTTCTCCGTATTCAAAGTCAGCAGTATGGGGTCTTCCAGTCTCTCTGACTCTGACTTCACAATTCTACTTTAAATGATCTTTGTGATCACACTGTATTCACTGGGACAATCCACAGAATAACTACCTTATTTTACAGTTACCTGGTTAGTAACCTTAATTCTCTCTTGCCAGGTAACATAATACATTTACAGGTTTAGGATTAGGACTTGGCCATTTTGGGGTGGTCATCATTCTGCCTACCACAGATCCTAATCCAAACTAATCTCTGACATTTCTAAACTCAGAGCAATATTTTCTGTAGCAATTGCTTATTACCTAACCATGAATAGTTTTATCATATTATTTGAATTATTTGTTTATCTCAGCCTTCTGGACAGCAATCTTAATATGTTAGATTTCTTCATCTTCTTTTCATGACTTGACACACTAAAGGGCCAGTCTAGCACCCCAAATTCAAGAATACTTTCAATTTCCCTCTTAGAATTTCTTTCAAAAATCTGAAATAATGACATTCACTTTAATCAATTGAGATATTGCACCTCAGGAAACTCAGGTTGTTTTTTGATGCTTCTTAAGAATCCACACATGTCCTTTGATGACTCCCCAGGAATTCTTAACAAACCAGAGGACCAGTGCTGATAGGATGGCCTTAGGCAGAGAGAATTTATTCTGAAGCCGGATCTGTCAGACTTGGTTGCAAAGTAAGGCAGGTTCTTTGCAAAGTACCCAGGCACTAGAAAGCAAGTGAGAAAGGAACAGGGCTTGCTGATACCCACTTCTGCTCCTGCTGGCTCTCTTATTGCCCAAGTGCTCTTGCCGAGATTGTCCCTAATGTCGGTAGTTGAATTAAGAGGCAGACCTACGTGCACATGGAGATAGTCCATCTGGAGGAAAACCTGAGTGTGGAACCAAACCTGTGCCAAAGTAAATGTTGCATCTAAATGGTCCTCCTCACGTACTGCCACTGCTGAGATAGGCCCAGCCACACACTGAGCAAGACTGACAGGGAATGCAAATTACCCTCGTTCATTTGTTAAGTAAGAATAGAGTGTTCATATGTGTCTTGCTTACAACGACATTTCCTAATTCACTTTCCCTGGAGGGTCTATATGCTCATGCAGATTTAAAATTGAAAGCAATAATATTTCCCTGTTTTAATGTATGATTTTTCATTTTTTGAGGGATTTAAAAGCTCACAAATATCATAGCGTAAATATTTATCTTTAGCAAATATTGATTTCTGCTGTTTCCCTTTGTCCCTCACACATGTTTTCTCTCTCTAGATACTCAGAATAGTTTGCAGTTTATGAACTTAAACTTCCATTGTGAAAGTGTAGGTTACTAACCATTTTGTTACTACAAATTATAAGATTCTAAACTCTTATTCATGTCATCATATCCTGATATCCACGGAATCTATAGGTGTGATATTGCTAAATAGAGGGAGAACTGTATAAAAGCGGGTTCATTCAGTTTGGCTCATTCTTCAAGGAAATGACATAAATGTCTGCTAGACAAAGTAGAAGTGCAGATTTGACGCTTGGCTTAGTTTATGAGTATTAAAAAAGATTATCTTGGGCCAGCCGGTGGCTCCGCGATTAAGATAGCACGTTCCGCTTCTCAGCATCCTGGGGTTCGTATCCGGGTGCGGACATGACACTGCTTGACAAAAGCCATGCTGTGGTAGGTGTCCCACATATAAAGTAGGAGAAGATGGGCATGGATGTTAGCTCAGGGCCAGTCTTCCTCAGCAAAAAGAGGAGGATCGGCAGTAGTTAGCTCAGGGCTAATCTTCCTCAAAAAAAAAAGATTATCTTTATATAACTCTTTTGTTAATATTTTTCCTTTATTCAACAAAGGAGGAAGTAAAAAGTAAAGGCAAAAATACACTGATTTTTATGCACTTTGGCAGCCAACATCAATAACATGCAGTTCTTTGAAAGTTTATATGGGTTTTTATTTATTTACTTATACAAATGTGTATTTATTTCTTTGATAAATGCAACCCCTTTGACCCCAGCTGAGTGAAAGCATGCTTTAACCAAGACTTGATTGATAGGCATGAGGAGTTTACATGAGGTCCAGAATAATAGCGCTGGTTGCTGTGTACCCTTTAATGTAATCTTGTATTGTGCTTTTCTTTACGGTGTCATGCATATGTTTATACATAAATACAAAGAATAAATATATCCTTATGATTCTTTGGAACACTGCTATTTCAGCATTTCATTTCACCTTTGCGTTATTATTTTATCGGACAGATGCTCTGCTGCATCAGTGGCAGCAGAGAGTCCTGTCCTGAAGGACTAGATGTTGAGAGGTAGCAGACAAGACACCAAATATCCGAAATTCTGTCATGTAGAATGAAGTGTAGACTTCTCCCTCTAATACTTAATGAGTGCTTACTATCCTGGGGGTATTTCTTGGGCTATATGTGCATTGTGTTATATAAGTCTAACTCAAAAATGGGTGTAGACTGTGTTAGTTTCCTATTGCCATGGTAACAAATTACCACAAACTTAGTGACTTAAAGCAACTCAACTTTATTTTCTTACTTCTTCTCTTTATTCTCTTCTGGAAGTCAGAAGTCTGAAGTCAGTTTCACTGGGCTAAAAGCACTTTCTTGGCAGGGCTGTTTCCTAGAGGAGGCTGTGAGGGGTTAGTCCATTTCCTTACATTTTTTGACTTCTCACAGCTGCTATTATTCCTTGGCTTGTGGCCCCTTCCTCCTTCTTCATAGTACATCACTCCAATCTCTGCCTCTGCCATCACATTGCCTTTTCATCTTCTGTAGTCAAAGCTCCCTCTGTCTCCCTTTTATAAGAAATTGTGATTACATTAGGGTCCACAGGGATAATGCAGGATAATCTCCCCATCCCAAGATGCTTACTTATTTTATCCTACTTACTTATAAACTTAACCACATGTGCAAGGTTCCTTTTGCCAAATAAAGAAACATTTACAGCTTCTGAGGGTTAGGACATAGATATTTCTGGGGCACAATTTTCAGCCTAAGTACTGTTATTTTTCCCCTTCTGAAGATTTAAAAAAGAGGGCACAGTTAATTAACTTGATCAAGGTCTCATATGTTAAAAGGTAGAGAATTATGACTCAACTCTACTCTGATTCCAAACCTATATTCTTAACCACAATACTCTTACTAGAATAGTAGGAAGATCCTTTCCATATCACTGGAAATTTCCAGTGGAAGATGTATTAAGAACTGTCAAGGATGCTATAGATACAATTTCTTTATATTCATAAGATTCTTGGGGCCGGCCAGGTGGCCAACTGGTTAAATTTGCGTGCTCCGCTTCGGTGGCCCAGGGTTTAGCCTGTTGGGATCCTAGGCATGGACATGGCACCGCTCATCAGGCCATGCTGAGGCGGTGTCCCACATAGGGCAACCAGAGGCACTCACAACTAGAATATACAACTATGTACTGGGGGGATTTGGGAAGAAGAATTAAAAAGAAAAATCTGAAGCAGGAAAAAAAAAAGATTCTCTATAATAGGGTTTACAGACTTCTGGCTTCCAAGAGTAATATTTGTGACTAATAAGAGGTAAGGATTCTTAACAGAGGAAAATCTATTTTTGATATTATCATAATTTTATAAAGGATGTTATTTCAATACTTATTAGAAATAAAGCATGTGCACCGGACAGCTTCTAAAAATGTTTTAGCTCTTGGTTTTGGCTTCCATCATGATGTCATTAGAAACAAACATTAGATAGGCCCATGCGCTCCTTATTCTTTGCTCAATGGAAAGATGAAAACAATGTCAAAACACAAAACGAGTGTATTATACTTCTGGGTTAGTAACAACCAATCCAGGGAAAATAGGTAAGCCGGTTTTGTATGTACATTCAAACTCAGTATTTTAAGATTCACTATTTTTCTTAAGAAAGAAACATTGTATGCATTCAGAATCAGACACTTGAAATAAATTTTATTTTTATTTGCAGTAATAATTGGTTAAGCCCACTGTTTCAGACTGGGTTCCCTAGAGGCAAAACTGAAATATAAATTTGTCACACATGGTTTATTGAAGAGAATAGTCTCAAGAAAAAGGGAGAAAGATAAAGATGTGTTTCAGAGATTGTAGCTGTGGCCTGATCCCAGAGGGAACTGTAGGGCATGAATTGCACACAAAGTTGGTCCCTTGAGGCAATAGAGTCTGGCTTGCTGTAACCTTTGTGAGTCAGTCATTGGCGGCAGGCTGTGTCTGAGGCTGGAGAGAGAGGTAGGAAACTTACCTGAAAACCTGACTCCCCTTCAGCACTCAGCCAAGAGCCAGGCTCCAGAAAAGGACTCAGCTCTAAGCTGTTAAGATCTGATGCTCACAATAACTTGGCTAGGCACCAAAACTGTCCCCTATATCCTAGTGCCACAATCCTGAAATAGCTTTTTTATTAAAAAATTTGTGTCTTTGGAAAACCACTTAATTATTATACATTCTCCCCCTCCCCTCCCCCAAACACTGTAAACATCTCTTATTTCCATAATGACTTATGGCTATGTCTACATAATTAAATCAGCCTGGCTAAAAAGGGTAAAGTTAATTAATTAGTTAATTAATTAAAATAATTCAGTCTATCAAATTGTTTGGCTTCATATTATTGACAAATGTCCACTAATAAATTGTATCTGTACAAACAGTTGGTGGGTAACTGAAATGCTAGTACTGTATATTTAAATATCATCCTACTTTGCTTCATAAGATTGGACTACAAGATATTGGATACGGGAAGCAATCATTTGTGGTTTCGAAATACCAATTATTGTATATTGAATATGTACTAGCAGTCTTTATTACCAATATTAATCATGTAAAATTATGACCTGTCAAAAAACTGCAGTCACTTCCTGACCCACTTCACAAAAAATGGTTATTAACGCTTACTCCAAGAAGAAACAATGTCTTAAACAAACAGCTGTTACATCCAACGATGAAACTTGAAATAACTTTTACCAAGTAAGTTTGTTGAATAAATAATAATTTTCCTACTAAGTTAATTTCTCAGTAATCCATGACCTCAAAGAAAACAGAAGTGGCACTTCAACTACTTGCTATGCATCTGAAGAAAAACTATGGCAACGAGTTCACCATATTTGTAATTAGCAGTCTGTAAAAGATTTCAAAAGATTTCTTATAAACAGAAAGCCGTGACATTTTCACATTCCAGGCCACCAAGGGCACAGGCATTATTTGATATATTGTTAGGAAAAAGTCTCTGCACTTAAATGTGAAATATAATATTTGGCTGATAAGCTGCCATAGCCTTGCTAGAGTAGGAAATGAAGAAATGAAAGGAGAAAGGTTCTTTCAGAGGTCACAAAAATACTGCATTACCAATTTACTAAGCTTCATCAGTGAAGTAGATATGACCAATGAGAGCTCCTGGAGAAATCTTACAGACTTTGCCATCTAAATTTATGTATAATGTTCTGCAAATATATACCGACAAAGCCAAACACATTCCTCAAGCTTTTCTTCTTGTCCTCGTCTCAATTGCACTTTCCCTTTAAATATTTCCTTCTTCATTGTAAACACATGGGCACAACTGCCAACCCGATACTCTTCAGTTCTCCAAAAATCCATTATTTCTTTTCTTTTTCCATTCCCAGACCAGATTTGGTAGCAAAGATAAGTAGGAAGGAGAAGCAGAAACATCCTCAAAGTCGCCACGGGGTCAGAAAAGCAAAAGTGCTTCAAATTTAATTCCACTTTTGAGACAATACTTCCCAATCTTTTGCAAAGAAATTGTAAATTTTTCTTCCTAGTTTTCCAAGACTGCAGTCATTTGTGTGAATGAATCAAATATAAATGCACATATATTATATAAAGAAGCTGCATATAGAAGTTTACATAAATCAATTAAGAAAATTACATGTTGCAATGATTTATATAACCTTAATATAATTAAATTGAGCTTTGGATTCTCATCCAAGTAACAATATCCATTAACAGTCTCCCATTTTACTAAATCCTTGTGACACTCCTAACATTTCAGCTGTCCGAGACCATAACTGCTGGAGTATACATATTTTACACATCTAATTTTCAATACTATGAAGCCAATCAGTATATTAAGTACTGATTACATTTATTTACTCTCCTTTTTCTAAGTCAGAAAACAACTCTGATCCCTAAATATCTTACCTAATCTGGCCGTAGCTCAATATCTTTGTCTACAAAATGGAGAAAACATCTAAATCTCAGAGTGTTGAAGAGGAAAGTCAAACACAATACCTAGAAAGAGAGAAATACTGGATAAAAATTGTCCTTAGCTAAAACTTAGCTTAAAACTGTGTATTTTGCAACTAAATCAAAGCAAGAATTAAAGTAGCCTCATATTCACTCCCTATAAACTTTTGTCACTGATACTACTCTCCCCAGTTTGCTGCAGCTTTAAAACATTTATTTGTGCACTTTAAGACTTTCCACTGTAGGATGTAACTATTTCATATTATAGTGGAAGAAAGTTTACTTCTCTTCGCTTTATCTTCCCAAACCATTCTCCAGGGAAAGAAATGACTAATAAGATTGTTTGTGTTTAGAGGACATTGATTAGATGATAATTACTAATGGACAGGGTCACCATTCTTTAAAAGGGTCATTTGCCTACATGTGGTTTTCTTCCAATTCCACATTTCCAGTCTTCAGAGAAGTAAACAAACTCAAATATTTGACTATGGTAATTTTTCCAACTCTTGCTATATGTGTGTACATGTGATGACCCTTGGTAGATGTTTTTCATAGCCTGGAGCCATACAAAGCATGACAAAAAGACTTGGATTTGGAGATAAGTGGGCGGACATTCTTCCATCGCTCACCTCAACCAGGTGCTCCCATGAATCTTTACCCAAGTTCTGCACTTGGGTTTATCAGGCTCTAGCTCAGTGCTGAGTTAATTGCCGTGTGTCAATCATTTATAGCTCCCTTAGGATCCAACTCAAGGAGACAGGAGTGGGAGAGGGAACACCAAAAAGAAGTAAAGATGATTAAAAAAGAAGAATTTGGATAAAATACCATAAAAATGCAATTTAAGAACTATTCTTACTCCTAACATATGTGTATGGCTTCAATGTCCACATCTTCTATTAGTTACAGTTTGATGGCAGGTAACAAGGGCCAAATTTGCTAATTAATGTGAAAGGGGTTTAATACGGAAAATTAGGTTCTTGCTGAACCATTATAAGGCACAGAGAAGCAGGCTCTAGTCTAGCCTTCCAGAAATGATCCCTAGAAGAATCCACAGAACTGATTCACAGGCTGCAATTTCTGCCATGATCAGGAAGTTGAAGACTCAGGGAGTCTCTGCTTGAACTTCTGGGTATAGATCACACCACCACCTCTTCCATGATCCAGGAATCAGGAGGTCAACCCTGAAAACATTGGCCTGAGGTCCACACTGCTTCAGCCATAATCCATGATGACAAATGGGGTCCTTGTGCTTTGCCCCTCACCACCCATGTAATCTATCAATACCGAACTCGTTGCCACTACTGCTGGTAAAACAAACAAACACATCACAACAAATCAAAACACTTCCTCCACGATAAAGCTTTCTAACAAAAACATTGCCTCTCCTCCCCACCTAGTAGCATGCACAGGATGTAAACGAGTATGCTACTTCTTGCTCACCAGCTCCAAACATCAGGATGTCATCAATTGATTGTACTAGTGTAAACTGCCCCAAGATGGTGAGACCATCAAATTTTTTCCAGACTAATTTATGGCATCAAGTGAAATAGATGTTGTATTTCTGAGGAAAAATGGTGAAAGTATACTGCTTCCCTCTCAGTTGCAAACAGGCAGGTTTTGTTTTGCATGGAGTAGCAGTACAAAGAAAAGAATGCATTCATCATATCTACAGCCACACATTAGATATGACCACCAGTGAAAAGACCATGTCTCTAAGGAGCAGCTACCATTGGTGTCACCACCTGACCACATTTCCTGTAATCTACATTTCATTCTTTAGGTGCCACTTGTCCTGTGTATGACAAACAGGTAATTTACATGAAGATGTCATAGAGAGCATCACCCCTGCATCTCTCAGCTCTCTGATAATAACATTAATCTCTCTGATGGCCCTAGTGATTTTCCTTTCAGTTTATTCTTTCTATGGGGAGAAGAACTTCAGGGGCTTCTTCTTGGCTCCTCCTACTATAATACACCTCATTCACTGAATAAGAAAAACAATGCGAAATTCTGCCTATGCTAAATGTACATATGCCAACTATACACCCAGGAATATAGGATACATTCTTGGAACCACTCTCCTCACTACACTTTGAGACAGACTCAGGCCCAAACGTCTTTTATCTCCTGATCTCCATAAGCCCCCAGTCAAAATGGTGGGCCGCATTGGCATTATGGATGCTTAGAGATTAGTGTAAGTCTAATGTCAGCATCTGTGGACACCTAAAAGGTCTTGTGTAGATATTTTCCTCTCCCCAGTACAAATCTTCCCTTTAAAACTGGCTGCAGAACTCTTTGGGGAAGGTTAGGAGGAAGAAGTTTCCTTCTGAGTTGACAGTCCTTTCTATGTGTACTCAGACTCTCCTTCATTCAAGGTCTTAGGTCTGTGAACTGACTAATGTCTCAGAACTTGGAAAGTGGCCATGAATCTACAACAGAGATTTACTTCAAGACTCTGCTCACTAGACCTAGTGGTTTTTGAGGTTTTGGGGGATTTTTTTTTTTTTTTTTAATATAGCTCAAGTTCCATCTTAAGGGCTGCTGCTATATTTTACCGGCAAAGACTGATCAATTAACTACTGCCAACGATCCATGTGGATTAAACTATTATGATGCCCACTCTGGTTGCATGAGCATTACAACCTTGCCGTGGGTTTTAAATGCTACTACTTTTCTGCTTAAGCACTTTGCATGCTGAATTGTTTGTTCACCTAGAAAATGAAAGATATTCTTGTCTTTATTTTTAAGTTAAAGATATGTTTATACACTAGTACATCTGTTAGTCAGTTTATATAAGCAATAAAGACAATGAGTGCATTTCAGACCAGAAAAGATAGATACACAAGAGACTGTGAGAGATATGACGTGCTTCAAAAAGAAAGGGAATGCCGAGAGAACCCTGACTCAATCATTTACATGAAAGATGTATAAGTGAAAGTCAAGAGTACTCCAATTACAGAGTCAAATAACATAAAACTTTAGTAACTAGCAAAGCAAACTTGAACCACACTAAGAACAGACATCTTCCTAACGCTGCTGCTGCAGGGAAGGTGCAAAGGTCTGTAGCTTAGTTTCTGCAGTAATTAGTTCTCTTACAGTGGTAAACAGGATGTTGATGTTTAATAAGCTGAAGTGGTGGCAACGACTGTAGAAACAATGCATGTCTTGCAAGGCACAAACTTCTGGAAATTAACCAAGTGACCTCTAGTGACAGCCGAGAGAGTATTCTGACTACTTCACGAAAATCTGTGACCTTCTCCCATAATACACTATATTTTTAAAGACCTTCATCTCTAGAAACTTCAAGGCATGCTGTTCAGTGTTCATTGGAGCTTGTAATTATGTTACCTTGTCGCCTTTAGTTTGCCAGACCCTGACTTACATAACTGTTAAACAATATCTTATTAAAAAAGGAGGATTTGATATTCCTGAAGACAATAGGAAGCAATCAAGAGACATCTGATAAAGAATAAAAACACGATCCAATTTGTGCATTAATAAAAATCCTTTTGTCAGAGTGTGGTACGATGGATGCCAAGTGGACGCAAAAGGTCTAAATATATGGAATTAGTTAAATGCTAATGAGGGTAATCTAAGTAACAAAGTCCTGAGAAAGAAGGGATAGATTTGAAAAATATTTACTAGATGGATTTAGTAGATTTAATGAGTGATTGAAATGATGGCATTTTGAAGAGAGGAAACTAGAATGATTATATTTACCCTCTTAAATAACTAGAATGATGGTGGTGGCATTTATAAAGATTGGTAATATGATAAGCTTAAAGAGAACCCTCTCCTTAATTTGTTCTTTTCCCCTACTACAACCTCCATTGTTTCCATTCATATATATAGAAATTAATTTAGTGAGTGGGAAATTAATTACATGGACCAAAAACTTTACTGAGGGAGGAGCCAAGTGAAAAGGAATCAGAGTTTAGCAGAGAATAAAATGGCTTTTGCCTAGAACATTGTCACTTGGAATAGTTTTGAGCCTCTTGGAGAAATGGTGTGGGCAAAGGCCCAGGAGAATCTATAAGCCTTGAGGACAAGAAGAGGTATTTCATGGACTCTGATGGCCCATTGAGGCACAGGGTTTGGAGAAGAAGATTCATCTCACCATACCTCACTAGTATATTATACCGTTTATGCCAAGAGAACTGAAACATTTGGTAGAATGGGAGAAAGCATCATACTAACTATACTGTCAATTTCATAGTGGGCAAGGGCGACTATGATTTTCCAAACAGCATTTCCCAAGAAGAATGATCACACATGCTCATGGTTGCTGCCAGCGATAGGATAACTTGTAAAGATTTGTGAAGAGTCTCTTGATCTGCTTTCAGAAAATACTTAGGGTGTAGGACTGATATTGAATGTGTAAAAATCTGGAAAAAATTAAGTCTAAGGGAAGATGAGTTCAGATTTGACATGTGATATTAAAATAAAGCATATGTATCTGAAGAGATCTCTCGTAGGTGTGAGGACATATGATATGGATCTGATTTTTATGATACTGGTTTGGGGTAACAACATAGAATCAAATACTTTGGAGAACAAATGATGACAGTTGAAACTACATGTAGAGGTCATTCCATAGGGAGAGTATAGAGGAACAAAAAATAACAGATCCAAGATGGAACTCTGAAGAACACTATCACCACAATTTCTAAAAGTAGACATTTTTAATCTATCTTTTTATATCACTTTAATTAAATTCAGAATTTCTTAAATTACTTGAAGATTTCTTTTCTTTACAAACATCAGTTAAGTTTTTAGCTCCCCTATGTTTGGTATTTTAATCATGTACGAAGTTAATTTGCAACAACTCTCCCAAATATATCTTAGGGAATATTTCTGGGACCCAGGAAATCAGAGATTTAGTGCCTCCTGGAAGGTGTAGATGTGGGAAAGTACTCACTTAAAATAGAAATGTGGGTGGATACATTGTGATCTGTCTTTCTCTCTCCTCATTTATTTCTCCTCCTTTTGTTCCCTGCCCTCTCCCCACACACATGAAAGGATGCTCATCACACTTAATCTGTGTCTTTGGGGGATTTAAAGAGTTCCAGGAGCCTACACTGGCTTTATATGCAAGATTCCCAAATTACAGGAAAGGCTTTCCCACATCAGTTGATAGATCCCTAAAATTAATTTAGCATAAGACAAAATCTTTTATTTTTTAAGTAGAGATAGGCTTCCTACAAGTATCTCTGGAGGTAGGAGCTCAGGACTCAATCACGTAGTAATGTGCAAAGACTGATATTACAATGCAGCGTTGACTCAAGGAAGTTTGCCAAAGAATAACCAAAGAAGCTGTTTTGACATACTTCAAAATTATACAGTTATTTCTAGATATGTTGTTACTCATTGGCACTTCCGAGCGGTATTAGAACATCTGAGAAATTGGCGGCTTTCTCAATTAACCGTTCTTTATAAAGTCCACTAACGATTTAGAACTACCCTAGATATTAGGCAGAACTTTAGTCTGTGAATTGAAGCAGTTTATTTAAACTTACTTAAGTCCTGAGAAATGTTTGAAGGATTCATTTGGCATTCTTGAGGAATATTTCGGAGATAATCTTCAACCTAAATAATGTTTTGCAGTGCAGAAAATCCGTATTTGGATTTCTTTTTGTGGGTGGCCAAACATACCTAGTATATTTGGAGAAGTCTTTATCCAATTTCACATCCCAAAAGGTCAGCCTTGAAAATGACCAAAGTCTGCTCAGATTCATTTCCTCTCTGCCCCGCTGTGGTTAAGAACTCAGTCCCTGGGGTCAGATGGACCACAGTTGAATCCTGGCTTCATCAACTATTAGTCGAATTCACTTGGGAAAGCTGCTTTACCTTTCTAAGCCTATTTCCTAACCTGTAAAGTGGGAAGAAAGCTTGTATCTCAAATGGCCTCAGTGAAGATTGAAACAGACAAGATAGTCAAACTCTTGGCACATATGAAATATTCAATAAGTATTAACTATCGTTGTCAACAATACTTCCTATTTTACTTTTATTTTCTACTTTCACAGTTTACTACAAGGACACTTTCACAGGTGGCATGACTGTGAATCTGAGCACAAGGAAAAAAGAAAAATCTTTAAACAAAGGGAAGAAGCCAACTAAGACAAATATTAACACAAAAATATGGAAATATGTAACTTGCAAAAATGTCACTTTCTTTTATTGAAAATTAGGCACATTTGGAATTATCCCTATTATGACTTTTACACCAAAGGATAGAAATAGTCAACGATGTCAGGAAACTAACATTTGGCAACCAGTGATATCAAATTGACGTAATTATACTTTAAAATATTCTATTATTCATATGTGTTAATATGAAAATCTTATACTAATATACTTCTTTTCCCACATAAATGCCTATTTCTACTATTTGGAAAAGAAATAATGCAATATTCTGTTTATATTTAATATCTTAAGTTTAATTTCAAGCCCTACAGTGGAGAGCTTTAAAACTAAGATAGAAAACTTTCACTTTCCTGTTTCTATTTTTGGGTGAACAAAAGTGGTATATTTTTAGTACATCTTATTTGAGCAAACTCCTCTGCAGGCTATTGATAAACTAGTGTACAGTGGTCTTAAGCACAAAGATAGTTTGAAAGAATTTATTTTCTTAATGTTCTGTGGTCCTTTGACACAGTTTGGTATAATCTAAGAAATAGCCACTATTTAGCCTCTTTCATGAAAGCTGTAGTCTCTGTGCAAATGGTTTATAAAGTTAGTCAGAAATCACTCTTCTGATAGAAACTGTCATATTCTAGAAGGAATCTAACATGGGGGAAGCTTTATATTCTCTTTTACTTGCAACTCCTCCATAAGAGCAGCCAAACCCATCATAAAGCATTTTGTCTATGCCCATCAAATGAGCAGTCTAGAAGAAGTCATAACCTTGGCAAGTCTGCCCCTTTTTCGTTCTGCACTGTGTCTTCAACTCGGATTTTATGTTTTCCTCTAAGGATCAACCATAACTTCTCTTTCTTCATTTCGTTTTCTTTTTCATTATTTAGAACTCATTTACTATGGCTTTGCTGTTGGCCCAGAAGCATGTGGAGGGGATTTTGCCTACTCAAGAGGGTTAAGTGCAGACGACATTCTTCCTCTGTTTGAGAACTCCAAGATGAGGAAAACTCAGGAACTTCTGATGTCTTTTACATAGTTTCTGTCCAGGATTTCTTGTTTTACTTGACCTTATTTTACTTTCATTTTTCAGTATCTTTGTTCTATGATAACCATCTTAATTCCATTAACCTCTTTCTTGGTTTCTGCCAATCCGAGAATGTTTTGTTCATACCACCAGAAATGATGACTTATCTTTATCTGATTGTGTAATGATTCTTTCATGTTTATCTTGTCTGTTATACTCTTCTTTTCTCCTCATCATGTGCTTCTCTTACTCACTAGTTATCCTAATATAAGCGATGATGCTACTACAACTGCTTCTCTCCTGGCCCCGAGTCCTTCAGCATCGTTATCACCACACTAACTTTCCCTTCAAGAAAAATCATCATGAAGTAAAATTTTTAAGACATGCTGTTAAAATCAATTTAGTGAAAGCAAGGTTATGGCTCTAATAATTTTCTCAATATTTTGTTAATATCTCAGCTTGCCACTTTTACGTAAAACACACGAATCTATATTTTGTGAAAGAAGCAACATTGACTTTGTAGTAACTTTGAACAACTGACTCAATTTCTTTCTGCCTCTGATTTTGTGTCTCCCACATGGGATAATATAAGCCTGCTTAAGAAACAGCATTGACATTATTTAAATTCAATTATGTAAAAAAATTGAAAGAGTTCAGAGACAAATTGAGCTAGCTTGTTTCATTGATTTGAAAGGAAATTTCCAGAAACTGGCCAAAGTAAACACTTCACTGAAACCTGTAATTAGATCAATATTATTTTACCATTAGTGAACTACTGCTTAAATGTAAAGATTTATATTATATCCTCCAAGTCACATTTGTTCTTTTTTGGGTTTGATATGAGAAAAATTACCTCATTCATCAATTGAAAAGAGTTTATATCCTTAATTTTAATGATGATTATTATGTTAAAGTACAGAAAAAAATTAGGGAAATGTATAAAAATAGCTTTCCATTTCCTTGCCTTTAACTATGTAACAACCTCAGTAATAACTTACTGCATATTTATTTTATTATAATTATAAAGTTTGATTTTAATGTATAAACTGTGAAGGAAACCAAAAAGCATTTGCAATCTCGCCAAATGTCACTGAATATTTATGATAGGAAATTAGAAGTCACATTAATTTCTCTCTCTATGCTGATTCTATCTGCAGTAATAACATGAATAACGCTCTTGAACTGAATTCTTTTATTAACTCTTACAATAATGACTAAAAATAACTGGCTCAATTTGAGTTTTCCACTAAACTGAGTACTCGTTTGTTTGTTTTTTATTTATTCATTCATTTATTCACCAGTGACTTGTTGGACTCTGACCATAAGCCAAACATTGAGATAGAAAATGGGAACAGGAAAATACGTGGATGTTATTCCTACACTCAAATCACTCATATTCTGTTGGGTCAACATAAACATAGGCAAAAATCATACTGCGATAAATATTCTAATACCAGTATGAGAGCAACATTATAATGTATGTCAAAGAAGAAGTATCATAGAGAAGCTGATATTTGTCTTGGACTGTAATAAGTAAGTAGAATTTTACCAGACAGAAAAGACTAATATCACAAGTCAAAGTAATAGCACAGAAGTCTAAAAGGATATGGTAGATTTGAATACTGTAAGTACTGGCACCCACAACATGCATGCTGGGGTTAGTAAAAGATAAAGAAGACGTGTTGAAGAGCTATAATCAGTTAAAGATGCCTAAAATATAAATTACTCATTGGTGGATCTAGACAATTAGACTGAAAAGGTCGTCAGGAGTCAAATCTTGTGTGTACTGTACGCTCTCCTGAGATTTGGACAATATCTTATAGAGTTCGCATCTTCAGCAAAACAAAATCTAAATTTTTTAAACATGCTGTTCAATTCCTTTAACTGATTATAGCTCTTGAACACGTCTGTGCCTTTACACTTCCTGATTACTATGGTTGGAACACATTTTTCTTTCTCTCTCTGGCCCTCCTTTACTTGGCTAGTTCCTACTGTCTTCAAATCTCAGCTACATGTCACACTCTCCAGGAAATGCTGAGTACTTCCAGTAGATTGTTAGGTTTTCCTGTTAAGTACACAATAATGATATTTGTGTCAAATTCAGGAAGAATTATATTTACATCTTTTTCCTCTTCTATGAGACAATGGGCTATTGAGGACAAGGACTACGACTGATATCAAAAAATGCTCTACAGTAGGGAAACCTGAGCTATCACCTTAACCAAGTGAGTAGGGTTAACGTGACCAGTAATAGGTGCATAGACATCATGCATCCCATGGTGGGATGAGCTGAGAAGGGCAAATCACTTCTTTGGTACTCTTAGAAAAATGTATTACCCAATCTAATCATGAAAAACCATTGGGCAAACCCAAACTGAGAGATATTCTGCAAAATAACTTATCTTCAAAATGTCAAGGTCATGGAAAATAGGGAAAGACTGAGAAGTTGTCACAGATTGGAGGAGACTAATGAGGCATGACAACTACAGAAAATGTGGAACCCTGGATTGGAACCTGGAACAGAAAAAACTGTGTATATTTAGTGGGAAAATTGATGAAAATCTGAATAAAGTCTGTAGCCTAGTTAATAGCATTGTACCAATGTTAATTTCTTACTTATGATAATTGTGCTATGATTATGTTAGATGATAACGGTGGGGAAAGCTGGCTGAAGGGTTTATTGGAATTCTCTGTACTATTTTTGCAATTTGTAAGTCTAAAATTATATCACAATTAAAAGATGAAAGGAGCTCTTAAATATTTGCTAAATGAATAAGATATTGAGGTGTGGTGTTTTGGACTAGAAATCACTATTTCCTGTTGTATATTTCTAAATAGTATTTGCTGAATGCCTAGTCTATAACTTGCACTGTTAGGCGCTCAGAAATCTCTTAATATCAGATGAATAACAACCACTAAACCTTTATTTCAATGGGCTATTACAAAAAAAATAATTTTCAATGAAATGTAGTTTAATATAGTGCCAGTATATAATAACCCATTTGCACACATTTTAATTACCCAGTGAATTTTATGTGTCCAGGTGCTACATATATAGTATTACTTTAGCAATCTTTGTTAATATCAAATTAATAAATATTGCGTAATGCTATGTAGCAACAAAGAAGCCATGATACCGTGAAAAGATTCCATTTCTCCAGAAGAAGCTATATTGGGTAGCTTTTGGAGATAAAAGGATAAATTTTCTCATGAATGTGAGTCATGAAAGTTCTCAAAAACTCATTTAGTATAATCAAACCATAGCGCAGGAAGCAAACCAAAGATGGAGTTTCTGTGTTCAAGACATTATTTTTTAAAGCAATAATCCAAAATATACCACAGGGATGCAGGGTTTTTGGAAACTATCATCAAAAGAGAGCAAAAACTGTATCTTGTGATATGTAGCAAATCAAAACTTCAGATTAAAAATACACTTGTAAAACGTCTGTAAACATTGTAAAGTTCAGATTTATTACTGATTCCGTCTTTTTCTAGACTACGTGAGTATTTTGGGATTTTGTGACTAAAACATGTATATCCCAGTTTGTGGAAGCTAAAGGTCACTTTTTGTGTTGTTTCATTTTCACAGACTTGCTGACAAATAAAATATTGTACACAGATCTAAATATTCCATTAGACGTGACAGAAAAAAAGGTTAACATAAGCAATTTAGAAGTGAAAAAAGGTTGAAATCATCAAGATCTTTTTTCTATATGTCATAAATTGTAAAGGCCAATGTATGTTTTAGCTCCTGCTTTCAACTTCTGCTTCTCTTAAGGTTTTAAATTTCTCTCGTTTATTTTTTTAAACCACACCACTCACTTAAAATCTGGTATTTGTCTACAATCTAAAATTTACTCAAATTAGGGTCCCTTCTATTAATGAGGAACAGAACTTGGGAGACAGAGTTTTCCGTGGGCACTCCCTGTGTCAGTAGATGACTCCACTGTGGAAAGGGCTCAATGTCTCTAGAAGCAACCTCTCAAAGTGGAAGACTGCGAAGCTTCCGTGAGGGTCAAATCTCCTTTCTACATAACTCTTTGTTTGAATATCATAATTTTTGTCTCTCTTCAACTATCCTTATTTCCTGTTTTAAATTTGATTTGATAGTAGTAAGGACACTTAATGTTAGATTTACTCTCTTAACAAATTTTAAATATATAAGACATTGTTGACTACAGGTACAATGTTGTACAGCAGATCTTTAGAGACTATTTATCTTGCCTAATTGAAATTTTAAGCCCATTGATTGGTTAATTCTCCATTTCCCCGTCTCCCCAGGCCCTGGAAATCACCATGCCATTCGTTGAGTCTATGAATTTAGCTACATTTTTAAATACTTCATATCTTTTTAGATACTTCATATAAGTGAACTCATGCAGTATTTGTCTTTCTTTCACTAGCTTCTTTCACTTAGCAAAATGTCCTGAAGGTTTACCCATATTGTCACATTTTGCAGAATTTCCTTCTTTGTTTTTTAAGGTTGAACAGTATTCCATTGTACGTATATACCACATTTTCTTTGTCCGTTCATCTGTCAATGGTCATTTAAGTTGATTACACATCTTGGTTATTGTGAATAGTGTTGCAGTGAACATGGAAGTGCTAATATCTCTTCAAAATCCTGATTTCAATGCTTTCGGAGAAATATCCAGAAGTGTGATTGCTAGAACATATGTTAGTTCTATTGTTAATTTTTTGAGGAACTTCCGTACTATTTTCCACAGAAGCTACACCAATTTGCATTCCCACCAATGGTGTGCAAGTGTTCCAATTTCTCCATAACCTCACCAACACTTGTTACCTTTTTTTTTTTGATAATAGCCATCCTGACAGATGTGAGATAATATCTCATTGTGGTTTTGATTTGTATCTCTCTGATGATTAGTGATGTTGAACATTTTTCATATATGTCCCTCTTTCATAACCGTTAATTCGTTCAACTTATATAAACTCATGTTGATGTTTCATTTAATGCTTCCCGTGTTTTATTTTTCTAAACACTTTGATTTATTTTTTAAGCCAAACTTTTGAGGCACACCTAAAGTCTAAGTACTACTTCTGGCTCTGAAACTGCCATTACCAGGCTTCACACATTTGTATTTATACTTTCTGCATAATAGAAATAATATCTTTTAATTAAATATGTTTAGAAAAATATGTTCATTTTGCCATATCCACCCATAATCATTACAGATACTTGTAAACCTTGGAAAGAGATTCATTAGAAAATGAGAAGCTAAAAAGTCCCTAATTAGCATATATTTCTTAAAATATAGGATTTTGCAATATTCTTAACTAATAAGCATTCTTGATGTTTTTTAACTTTTTCAAATGAATTGCAAATGTGACCATCTAACCTATTCTGAATTGAGGCAAAGAACTGACACAATTTTAGAATCAGAAATACATCATTAAAATTTGAAATATCACTTATTTATTAGATTCTTCTTTTCTTTTTTTGCAAGGGAAGATTCACCCCAAGCTAACATCTGTTGCCTATCTTCCTCCTTTTTTCTTCCTTTCCTCCCTACCAAGGCTCCAGCACACAATTGTGTATAGTTGTAAATTCTTCTGGTTCTATGTGAGCCACTACCACAGCATCGCTACTGACAAATGAGTGGTGTGCTTGCATGCCCAGGAACCAAACCTGGGAAGCTGAACTGGAGCATGCTGAACTTTAACCACTAGGCCATCAGGGCTGGCTCATTAGATTCTTCATTAAGAAGGTATAATTGTGCCTTTATAAGTTTTACCTCGTCATCAGTCACATGTTATGTTTCTTTCACAATAATTACAATTTATTATGTAAAACAAAATAAATACCTCCTTTCCTAATATTTTTCAATAACAGAAGATACTTTCTTGTTCTCTAACTTGAAAATAAAAGTGAGAAAGTGAAATACTGGCTCATATTTTTTTCACCAGCTCCAAAGCGTTTTCTACTCACTGTCCACTGGATCACAGAACAAGGTTTTTAAAAAAACCATTACAAAATACTAGCTTTAATTATTTTATGAAACTACCTAACAAAATATAATGATAATCATCTAATAAGGGTAATTTATGTAAATCCTAATCTGTGGTATGTATGATCTTCCTAAAATAAGAAAAACCGGAGAAATATTAAAGCTCTAAAGACTTTTTGCTTTTTTCTCCAATTTTATTTGGTTATTGGCTTATTTTAAGTTTAAAGGAACTCATCATAAATATGTACTTTATATTCTAGATTAATTAAAAAGCAACTTTGAAATCATGCTGTCCTGAAGTGGGGTTGAATAAGAAAGTAATTAGTTTAATTATATGCACTGATAAAATAATTTAGATAAAGCCTAGATTCAATTGTTACCTGCTCTCTACTTCCTCAAGTAACTTCTTATGGTAACATTTTAATATACAATTGTCCACAATGTATAAATAACAATTCCTGTATACACTTCATACATATGAAAATCTTCTTTTAACAATATTCAAAGCATTACCGACGAGAGACAGCATCTTTTAACCAAAAAATAAGACAGACACCAATATGCAACTCGGAAGAAAAACTTTCAGATTGAAAAACACAGGACATCTTCAGGTGTTTATTCTAAGCAACAGGAGTTTTTCCAAGGCCACAACTCTCTTGCAACATAGTACAACCATCTTTGCCTAAGAAGCTTCTGTCTCCCTATGTTTCCTGCATTTTCTACCTTCCTCATTTTCTGTGTCATGTGATAGAGGCCCACAGTTGCAATACACCAAATCAAAAAATTACCTAATTTCTAATTTTTAATATGAATTCAAAACATGTGTGCCATTATCTGGGGTAAGCTTTTGTTTTCAGTAGAAAGCAACTGTGATAAACAGGAAATACTTGAAGAACCTGCTAATTCTCAAAGCTCAGGAAAAAAGTGGGCTTGATTCAACAAAATTCTATACGACAGAGGTTGTCTTCAATTACGATTTTCTTTTCCTTTTCCTTCAGTGTACATTTCTGAAAAGAAACACTTTTAGTATCTACTTGATGCTGTGAAGGGCACTAAAACTTGAGAAGATTGTAACTATGTCTATTTCACTGGTATGCTGATATTTCTTCATATCTGGTTTCTATTTTCCATCTTCTAATAAGCCGAAAAAAACTGATTGAGGGGCTGGCCCCGTGGTCAAGTGGTTAAGTTCCTACACTCCGCTTCAGTAGCCTGAAGGTTTGCTGTTTCAGATCCTGGGCGTGGACCTACACACTGCCCATCACGCCATGCTGTGGTGACGTGCCACGTTGAAGATGTAGAAGGACCTACAACTAGGATATACAACTATGTACTGGGGCTCTGGGGAGAAAGAAAAAAAGAGGACGAGTGGTAACAGATGTTAGCTCAGGGCCAATCTCCCTCACCAAAAATCATACTTAAAAAAAAAAAAAAAAAACTAAGAGTTAGAGTGCTTTAGGAGCTACAAATACAAGAAAAGAAGAGAAAATTTTAAAACTCTAATTTGCAAATAGATTGCTATTTTCTAAATAAAGCTACTTTTATTTAAGGCAAACATTTTGTCAAATAGAAAGAGAAAACACATTTATACACTTCTATTTTGCTTCTCTAAATGAAATGCTTAGGATTGTCAAAGAGTGCTAAATAGTGTGTATATTTTCATTATCACAAAAGAAATTTTAGAGGTAAAAAGGTAACACACATACACGCACACACACACACACCCCCTCTGACCAGGACTTCAAAGTTTGCAAATGTTTACATCTCTATATCTTCCAATGATTTGTTCTGCTTTCCTTGCTGAATGAGAGAAATTCATGCAGAACACTTGATGCAAATACCACTCTCTCTTTTTTTCTGTTTTTCCTGTGGTGCTATATGCCATGGAAGTTAACCTTCCATATCTGACATCTTACATATAAAAAGCATATGAACTTCTACAATGTCTAAGAGGAAAACAGTGTCCAAGTCCTTAACTAGGTCATGGAAGCAGTCAGTGAGTTGCTGCAGGTTTTGACAGCTGTTCCTGGCTGCAGCTCTGCTGTGTGCATAGGGGCTGCACCTCTCTCCGGATGCCAAGTAGCAGAGCAGCAGGGTGCTGATGGCAGTTAGCACTGTGACTGTCAGCCAGCTTGGTACATTTCCCCAACTGAAGGCTACTGCCTTCAAAAGTTAGCTTTGGGTACTGCTTTCTCTTATGTTTACAAGAAAACCACAGCCAAATGCCTCGCCTGCCCATCTGTGCCATATTAGACATCTGGATAAACTTGGCCCTTGTATGCACATCAACGTGATGCCTTGCAGATTTGTTTGGTCAACTTTCACAGACCGCTGGTTAAGATAAGGTTCTCAAAGAAAAGTCTCCTTACCTGTATTTCTAAGAAGTCCTTTGTCTTTGGATTTATGACTCATAAATTGGATACATTACAAGAGCTTACCCAGCAGGTTTATAGCATGGAGCTTTTGGAAGGTCTATTCATCCTGAAAATTCCCTTGGATACTCAATTTTCTGATATTTAACTACCTTTCCTTTGCCATTACATTAATCGTTGTAAACAGTATCTAATTGTCCTAATTTTCTAAAGCTGTTTACAAATTACACAACAGAATTTCACGTGGAAATTCTTGAGGATAAGACTTATGCCTCCAAGCCATTTTATGAAATCTAACTAGGAAGCATTTAAAAAAACATGTATAAATATTTACATAAATATTTTCAATTCAGTGCTGTCTTGTCCCTTATCTTTTCTAGCTACAATCCCCTTCCCAACCCATTCTCCAGCACCAGCCATCAGTGCCATTATCGTTACTTAGTACAACTTCTCCCCTAAAGGTCAACAATGACTTCCCACCTGCTAGTTCTCATCCAATTCAGAAGCACTTAACATGGTTGACCACACCTTCTTTTTTGCAGCAATATTTTTCTATTAGCTTCTATGACATTTGAAACAGCTGGTTTTCATCTTACCTTTCCTAATCTTTCTTAGTCTATTTTCCTAGCTCCTTTCCTTCCTTCGCACTTAGAAGTTGGCATTTTCAATGTTCTGTTTCCATCTTCTTTGCTATCTTATTCTGTTCTTGGCTTTCTCTCACCTTTGTCTGAATTTCACACACTGCATAATTTGTCTCCAATCCTTAGACACCTAAACTCAAGTACTGATGAACTACTTACTAACCATTTCATGTAGTATATGCACCATGACTTCCTCATTGTTTAAAAATATTTTTGTATAATACTTCAGCATATAATGTGTATTCTGTTAATTTTTAGATCTCTTCTTCCCTTCTGTGTTAGTTTACTATTGCTGCTGAAACAAACTACTGTAAATTTAGTCATACAAAAATCTTACAGTTCGTAGTTCAGAAGTATGAAACGGGTCTCGCTGGAATAAAATCAAAGCTTCAGCAGGGCAGTATTCCTTTCCGCAAGACTTATGGGAGAACTGATTCCTCATCCTTTTCAGAATCTGCAGTCCACACACATTCCTGGGAGTGTGACCTCTTCCTCCATCTTTAAGATAAGCAACAGCAGGTCTAATCCTTCTGACATCACATCACTCCCACTTCCTCTTCTCCCTCCTTTTACTATTTTTAGGAACCTCATGATAACATTGGACCCACCCAGATCATCCAGGACAATTTCCCTATTGAAGACCAGCTGATTAGCAACTCTAATTCTCTCTACAGCCTTATTCCCCTTTGCTTGTAATTTAACGTATTCACAGGTTCTCAGGATTAGGACAGGCATCTTGCTGGAGAGTATTTCTCTTCTTATCACATTTCATCATCTTTTTTGCCTAGACTATTACGTCAGCATAAAATTTTCTTAGTCTATTCCTTCAAAATGTAGTCAAAGAATATTTGGAACTTCATCTCTGAATCTTGGGATTTGGATGATTTTGGGGGGGGGAATTCAATTTTTAAGACAGTTCTGAACCTTTGTGTTAGATTGAGTGTGGCACTGGTGCTGGTAATGAATACAAAATGAAGAAGGTTCTGTATGGAGGGAACATGAGCACTGCTGGTAATGCTTATAAAACAAACTAGATGATGTATCAAGGGAATAAAAGGGGAAAAAATTAAAGTTCCTGACTTCAATGCGAACTTCCATAGTATAGGCTATTTTTTCATAGTTTTGATGCTCAGCATAATCATCAACACACAGCTTAAATGAAATTAGATATTATAGTGACACTGCGTTCATTAGATGTATACATTATGCATATGTGTGAGGGAGGATTATGTTCAACTCAAAAAATGTTCATTTAGAGCTTACTCTGTTTAAAGCTTGCTAACCGTCTCAAAGGATGCCAAGGTGATAACAGCCACTGCTCTGACATCCAGAGGGAGGAGAGAGAGACAAAGCAAGGGAATCCCAACACCTAAGGGAGCAAATAAGGAAAGCAGCTGCTCTACAAACATAACGCTCTTCTTAGAAGAGTAAAATATATGACAATGCTTTCTGCCTTCAATCTTCCCAAGTCTCCCACAGGAAGAGAAACAGAATTCCTGCATGAATACCTTAGACTCATCATCTGGTTCATCTTGCACTTTGTTCCATTCTTATCTTGTATTCTGGTTCTATTAGCCAGGATGTTCCCTGGTTTGGGGATTAAGGTCCCACATTGGTTTTTTTGAGTTCTGAGATGACGTGTCAACCCTTAAATTTTGATCTTCGTAATTGTTCACCCTGCCATTCATAGCTTGTCTGCAGAAATCTTATCCCCTAGAGTGATGTCTACTGTTTGACCTCTCAGTTCAGACATTTGATCACTAAGATTTCTGTGCACATTTTGTTACTGCCCTCTCCTGATTGTATGCCTTGCCCTGATGAGATTGTTTTTATTCCTGAGTATCCACCATCTCTGCCGGCAAAGCCCTGATTCTGACTGGGAATATTTCTAGTACATTATGTTTGTTTCTTTTCTCTACAGAAAGTAACTTTTCATATTAACAGGACTCCTTGTACCAAGTATTCACATAGCACATTTAACATTACTGCAGAAGATAGGAATTTGTTAGTAGAAACAAGGAATTCTAGCTTTGCACTTCCTGCCTTTTCTCCTTATAGCATCCCCTTCCAAATTTAGTTATTGCATTATTCAGGGTTCTCCAGAGAAACAGAACTAATAGAAGATACCTATTTATCTATATCTATATCTATATCTATATCTAATCTATAATAGGAATTGGCTCACTAGACTATGGAGGTAGAGAAGTACCAAGATCTGCTATCTGCAAGCTGGAAAACTGAGAAAGCAGATTGTGTAATTCAGTCCAAGTCCAAAAACCTGAGAACCAGGGGATACTATGGTGTAAGTCTGAACCCAAAGGCTCAAGAACTGGAGGACAGATGGCATAAATCCTAGTCTGAGTTTAATGGCCTGAGAACCAGGAATGAAGATTGATATCTCCACTCAAGCAGAGAGAGAAATTTTCTTCTGCCTTTCTCTTCTATTCAGACTCTCAATGGATTGGATGATGCCCACTGACATTGCTGACAGTGATCTTCTTTACTCAGTCTGCTGACTCAAATGCTAATCTCTTCCCGAGTCATCCTCATGGAGACACCCAGAAATAATATTTTACCAGCTCTCCAAGCATCACTTACTCCAGTCAAATTGGTAAATAAAATTAACCATCACAGTTATACATGTTAGATTTATTAGTGACTTTTTTTTAATCATAGGGCTAATAAAATCTGTGCAAGAAATTATGTAGTTATTAGAGATCGAAGCTCTTTGCAAGATACTCACAGATCCCATTTCCTCTTGAGCTACTGTGATATTTCTTTCCTTACCTTTTTACCAAAGCTCCTGAAGAGAATTGTCATTACTCACTGTTTCCAATGTTTCCCTTCCCATTCTGTCTTGAACCCATTCCCATTGGAGTTTGAAACCCATCACTCCTCTGAAACTTTATCATAGTTCTTACCATAGTCATCAATGATTGCCACCTTCCTAGACCTAATGGCCAATTTTCAGATCTTATTTTATTTCACCTATCAGCAGCATTTTACATAGCCAATCACTGCTTCTTCCTTGCCACATTTTTCTTCATCTGACTTTTAATCTTGGTTCTATGGTACTTCAGTGGCTGCTGCTTCTCTTTTGTCTTTTGATAATTCTTCCTCTGTTCCCTAAACTCAAAGCATTGGGGTTTTCTATCCTCATTTGCTCTATTTGTACTATCTATATGCCAACTACTTCAGTATTAATATCTCTATGCTAGACCTTTCTCCTGAATTTGGGGAGAGTCTCATATGAATGTGTCATAGATATTTTAAACTTAACACAGAAAAACGAAATTGAATTCTTGATCTTTGCCCACAATCCTCCTACTTCAGTCTTTCTCATTTCAGTTAATGGCAAATTTATCTTGAAAATTACCTAAACCAAAAGAACTTGGAGCCATTCTTGATTGTTTTCTTTTTCTCTCACACCACATCTAATGCTTCTCTAAATCCTGTTGGATATATCTCATCACTTCTATTGCTGAGATCTAATCTAGGTTATGATCTTCTCTTGTCTGGATTATTGAATATCCTCTTAACTCATCTTACCACTTCTGCCCTTGTCCTTCCATCTATTTTTAATATAGCATTTAAAAATAAAGTCATATTTTTCCTGATAAAAAGTAAGTCATATTTTTGTCCTCCTTTCTTCAAAACACTTTAACGGCTTTTTTTTTTTTTTAATCATATTAAGAGTGAAAGCCGAAATCCTAATAAAGCGTTACAAGGCCTTGCAGGATCCGGGTCCAGTTCGTCCCCTATACAATCCCCTCGTTCACTCGGTTCCAGCTACACTGATTTCTTTTTGTTCTTTCAAACCCTTGAGTTTCTCCTTCTCAGAACCTTTTCACTTGCTCTTTTTTGTTTTCCTGGGAAGATTAGCCCTCAGCTAACATCTGTGCCAATCTTCCTCCATGTGGGTTGCCACCACAGCATGGCTGATGAGTGGTTTATGTTCAGGCCTGGGGTCCAAATCTGCAAACCCATCCCGCTGAAGTGGAGCATGCTGAACTTAACCACTGCGCCATGGGGCCAGCATTCTGTTTGCTCTTTCTCTTCCTGAAATTCCCCAGTGCCTTCCACAAGTACCAGTCAAGCTGTTGGTTTGCAAACTGTCCCTGTACACAGAGGGCAAGGCGAGACCAAATAAGGAGGCAGACCACTCCACATTGGCAGATGACAGGGTAGGCAAGGGAATTTACATATGAGACTTTTTGGGTGGCCACAAGATGAGCAGATCTCAACACCTGCCCACTAGAATCTTAGACGATTATACAGAGGCCATAACTGGGTTCAGTCACATATACTGTCTAGATGCTCTCAAAAACATATTGTTCTCTCAAGGCTGCATCCTTGAAAATGGCTCCAGATGTGGCAACAGTGGGCAGAACATTCATCCCAAGGACAGGGGAGGGATGAGGAGCCTTCTGTGGCCCAGGTCCAGCTCGAGGGTCAACCAGCAGTCATGTCCTTTTGATGACCTCTTCCAACAAAGGCTCTTTCCACCACGTTTGTTCTTTATGAGCCTCTATACACAAAAAAAGAAATGATGAAATTTATACTTATCTTACTTAAATATTTAAAAATCTCTCATTATCTTATAATGTCGTTTTGTCTAACACACTATAAATCTGTGGCTTTAGTAAGCTGTATTATTTATCACCTCTCATTTCTTACTTTTTGTGTTTAGTGTGATAAACAGAAGAACTGGACTTGCATAGTGATGATGAACATGGCTGCTGAGGTAAGAATCCTGAGTTCGACTCCTTGATCTCTGCTACTCAACAGTTGTGATACCTTGGGCAGGATATTTTTACTGTCTGTACTTCAATTTCCCTACCTGAAAAATAAAGAAAATAATATACCTACCTTATAAAGTTATTGAAGTTAGTAAATGAGATAAAACACATAAATAACTTAGAGTCATGTCTGTCAGTTAAATAAGCATTACGTGTGGGTATATATTCACCAACCATTTTGACTGAGTGGAGGAATCACACTCATGTGTCCAATCTGGATTATAACTCGGATTGAGTCATTTTATATCTAAGTGACTCCAGGCTGATTTCTTAAATTCTGTGAGCCTCATTTTCCGCATTCAAAAGTGGAGGTGGCATAACCCTCTCTGCTTATTTACTGAAGTGATTATGAGCAACAAATTTGTGAGAAAGCTTTGAAATCCTATGATTACCTTTTTTTATTAAATCAGTCATTAATTCTACTTCCATAGATATGTGTTGTATTACTTATATAAGATTCAACGTGACTACTGTGAAACCCAGACATACTATTTTCAGTAACATTGGTCACTTATCAAATACAATACTGAGTGTGCAAAGCTTTGTTGAGTACCACACAGATGTAAAGACGTGGTAGTCCTTGACCTCAAGGATTCTACAATCTAATTGGGTTGGAGAGACAAATGTATAGTAAAGGAATAAAAATGCAGGGTACAAATGATAAGTACTAATTGGGATGAAGCTTTAAGCATTTCCAGGAAAAAAACACATTTTATTCATTGGATACTAAACACAGTGACCAGCATAATTTATCCTTTCGTATTTAAATAAATGAATAAAAAATAACTGAATAGACTTGGAAACTATAAATATTGAAGCAATTCAAGGAGGCAAAGATCATTTCTCCTTTGATTTCTGGGAAATGTTTATGTTAGACATTCAATTTGATCTACACTGTAAGGATAGGATATATGTTGGTTGAAAATAAATTATCAGGAGAAAAGTGTGAACCAAAGAAGAGGAGTAAGAAAGAATAGAGTTTATTAAGAAGTTAAACAGATGGAATGGAGAGGCAGTGATTAAAAAAAAAGAGAGAGAGTGCGACGGTGTCAAAGACTGTGTTTTTATCCTTGTTCTGCAAATTGGGTCAAGTTGAGCAAGTAGTTTGACCTCTAAGCTCAGTATATGAAGTTGGGAAGCAGTGGTTGAGGAACCCTAGTTCACACAGCTAATGTGAAAGGTGAGTGAAATACTATGCAAAAAGGATCATGAACTGTGAAGCCCAAAACAATTTTAATATTAGCAAAAAGTAAATTCGCCCTTAAAGTAAATATATATAGTTATGACATAAAAATGAAAAGATAGATTTGGACCAGATTTAATTAGTTTAGATTTTGGATGTGTCAAGAATTTATGTTTTTTAATGAAAATATGACTAAACTATTTTTGTTGTGGTGGTTGTTTAAGAATAATTAATCTAACTAAAGATTCTGGAAGATTTGAGTGAGGTAAAACAATCCTTGCAATATCTTGGTGTTAGAGGATGAATAGTTGTGGTGTTACTAGGCATGATGAATTGTTGAACTATGGAAAGGATAAAAGTCTGTAATATTTTAACACTGCTTTATATAGAAGGGTTGAGGAAACTGAATATTATTAGACAATGGTAATTTGTTTATGAGTGACTGAGAAAGTAAGCAAGACTTGAGTGAAGGTATTTTGAGATCTGGGGAAAAAGTCAAGTGAGATGATTTAGTTGTTTTAGAAAATTTAAGTTAAGATGACAGATGACTTCAAAGGAAATAATAAGCAGTACCTAAAGCAAGAAAAAGTCTGGCTTAATAGAAAGCTATCCCCATAAAATACTGAAGGTGTTGGTCAAAACATGATTTTAGGCTGAAGTTCATCTAGAAGGAGCTGTACTCGTCTACCTGCGTTTTCTTCATCATGACCCTTGTTACACTTCTCCTTTTGAAATTACTCTTTACTCTGTGATCATGACAGTGTCAGATCCATTTTCTGTATTTCTCGTGACACCCTTTACATTTTGTCACAGATTCTATGAGCAAAACTGATAAGTATTAATTACAGAAATTCAGATGTTTTGGAATAGTTCTGTTTTATTGCTACCAAGAGAAATAGCAACAAAGGATCAAAAACATCCAGGGTACAATTGAATGTATCGAATCAATCCAGTACATCACAGAGTAAAATCAACAGCCCAAGGCTCTTTGACAATTAACACTACAAGCTTTAAAATTACAATTCACACCATGATCAAACAAAGCATATTGTATAATCAATCAAGTGTTCCAATATGATTATCAAAATACATGTCATGTCCTAAGCAAGTACAAGGTTTATCCAAATTAAATATGGCCATCTCAGATGATTTCTTGTCTTTTCTTTTTTAAAAAAATTTATTTCCACATTTGTTTTTCAAGTTGACAATATAGATTTCAAATGTGGAAACATTTTTTTTTGTTAAAAACAAAAACAGATCAACAACAATTACTGTAACAAACGCTTCAAACCTTTATTAAATCTCAAGTGCTTAGAAAATTGAAAACTCAACTCTGTTTGGATTTTTGTTTATTGCTGCTGTTTTCTTCACAGAGTCATATGCAAGGTCAACTTCCTAAACGTTCTCGATTGAAATCTTGACATTATTATGAGAGCTTAAACTGCAGTTTTTACAGAGAACCACTGCTCTAAATTCTGAGTGCATTAATAGAACAGACAGGAAATTGAGTCTTTAGGCAAAAGAGAAAAAATCAGGTTCCTTTTTTTTTATAATTGAAACCTTAATAATGATGATGATAATTACAAAGTGATGGTGATTTAAATACTCATTTGAGCTAGAACTTACAAGAATAACCCTTTGCAAAAATGCCTTTATAATGATATTTTTAATTATGTAAATCAAAGGTCATAAAACTTCTTAAAGTACTTTTATTTAATTTAATAAACTATTTAGTTCATTTAATAATAATAAGATAGCTTACATTCACTACACAAGATTTTGAAAAGAATTTGAACATTTTGCTTTTTGTTATAGGTTTTTCCCCAGAAAGCAAGTCAGACAAAGATTAGTGTACGAAGAGGCATACTGGGAAGTGCTCTTGGGATCAACAACTGTGGAAGAAAGGAGAAAGAAGCAGGACGGGGCAAGGGGAGAAGTCAGGCTGCAATAGATTCAGAAGGGCTCAGGCAATCCAGTGGGTCTGAAGCTGGGATGGCCCTCCAGAAGTTTTCCTAGTTGAGCTAAGGGGTGGGCCCTTTTTATCCTGAGTCAAATAGTCATTGAAGGTAGGTTTTTCTGCAAACAGGGAATGACTTTTAGCAATGTGGGTCTCTTCTGCCACGGCCATGTGAAGGGGACTGATAGTAGAGTGCTGTCTGCTGGCAACACTCACAGCAGGTGGGAATGCATCTTCATCAAGAAGAGGGGATTAATCGGGAGGCACATTCACTGAAGCCCACATCTTGACTACTGTGATGTACATTTTTATGTAAGTTCTGGGAGCAGCTCCTTCCAGCAGCTTCTGGGGGCCTCTTTTCCTTGGGGAAACTGATAAGAGAAAGTCCGTGGGATGATCTACAGCACTGCTGCTGCAACTAGTCATGGAACCACAGCAGATATTCATTATTTCCCTCCTATTCTTTACATTCAGCACTCTCCTCACTCTCAGTGCGCACTTACGGTTTTAGAGGTGTGCCTGGTGGCAGGAAGCCGGCCTTCATCAGTGAGGGATCTGAGCATCTGGTCATTATGCTCCTTTTAGGCTGCTGCTGCTGCTGCATTTTTCCTTTTAGTGTCAAAATTGCTCAAGAGAGTAACCAAAATAGAACCCATTATATAACAGCAGGACTATCTCTCTCTGATGATTAGAGTCAATTACTCCAGCCAAGTTGGTGACTTCCTTTCTTGTCTGCTGGTTCCTTGGCATGAGGAATGTGAAGCCTGTAAATAACGGAAGCTTTGCTGTGCCCTCCTTTGGGAACTAGGGCTTCTAAAGTCACATAGCTCAAATTTGCAGGGTCCACTTCTGATTTTACCCCTAGATTCTTGGATCCAGTTATTCTACTTGTTAGGACACATTTTTTTTTTTCCTGCTTAACCTGTATACTGAATCCTGGAGAACTCCAGCCTCACAAAGTACTGCCCGTGTGTGGGTGCCACCTCTGTGCCTTCAATAGACTGCTCCATCTTCTATCAGGCCAGCAGCTTCTGAGTCATATGATATGTCAATCTGCCCAGTACATCCCATGATCTTGTACCCACTCTCATTCATTCTTTGCTTTGTTAGTCCCTTGGTCTAACATGACATTATATGGGCTTCTGTGCAAGTGGGTCAAAAAACTCTATATAATCCCTTGGATAATGGTGTCGATTGAGTTTTTGTGACCAGAAAAGGCAAACCCATACCTAGAATATGTGTAAACTCCTGTCAAAATTTCTTGCTGCTACCGTTTAGGAGCAGGGAATCCAATGTTGTCAATTTGCCATTGAGTAGCTAATGATGTCCTCAAGTGATGCTGCTATATCAGGGACATGGCACTGGTCTCTATTTCTGGCAGGTTGGACATTTGACAACAGCAGTAGCTATATTAGCCTTGATTAATGGAGCCTATGTTGTTTGGCCTGTGCATAATCCCAATCCAGCCATCATGGCTACTGCTTTAAGGCTCAGATTAGCAGGGTCCACTCCTGCTGCCACCCCTGGATTCTTGGACACAGGTATTTTACTTTTAATGACAGGTAGAATGCCCAATAATAGGAGCTGGGTGAAGTCAAATGTCTGAGGAATTACACTATCTGGTTGTTTCTCCTATCTTCCCTGATAGATGCTCTTTGGTCATGGTGCAATACAAAGATCTTCACACAATTTTCCCACTTTCATAAGTGTATCTACCTGCTGCTTCTCCAGACTGCTAATTTTTCAGTCATTTTCTCCCGGGGCCCATGAACAGCCAGCCAAACCATTTTCTTCACTGCTTATGAGTCCGTTATATTCTAATTTTGTCCTCTGTTCCTTCCTCACAAAATGGATGGCCAAATGACTGTCCAGAATTCTACGCTTTAAGAGACTTTTCCCTTACTACTGTCTTTAGGGCCACACTTGACTAGGGCTGTAGTACAGCCACCATTAGTTTGTTGTTTGCACTCGCATCCTAAGCTGATCCGTTTGTGAACTAGGCTTGGACTTTTCCTTTATCTGTGGACTAGCTGTAGGTGCTAACTGAAGAAGTGCTGGTGAAAAGTGACAAATAATATGGGAGTCTGAGCTACCTGCTCATGCAACTTGCTTGTGCCCTCTAGCCCTGTCCATGTTCAATCCTAGATTCACCACTTCCATTTTAAGACAGATGACTGAGAATTTCTTGACTTTGTGACTTCTGGATCATAAATCATCCTTAGGTGGTCAATTCTAGCCTCAACTCTCATGGTCATGTGTTACCTCATGGTCAATCTCATCACCTCTATCAGATCCCAATAGTACTCTGAAAGTGCTGTTTTTCAAAAGGAATAAAACTTTCCACTAAAAATGTCATGGCCTTCCTCCAGAACCCTAGGGTTTTCCCTTGTGATTCACCCTTCAAGACTGGCCTTCAATCCCAAATGGTGTTTTCCCCCTCTTGATACTTATAATACCATAAGAGCTGCTTGTATCATATCCCAGACCTGCTGCTGAGCACTTTCCTGCTATGGGCCCCCTCAAAGCTGAAAGCCTTTTGTGTTATCCAGTTTATGGTTTGGACAATATTCCCAGATGTGGAATAACATACTCTTAGAATCTTAAGAGATACATTCTGTAGTGAGCTTCCTTTTTTGTGGATAGAGTCCTTTGTCAGGGATATCCCAACATGTCAGAGACCACTGAACCTCTAAGAATTTTTCAGATATGTCAGCTCCTAAATACTTGTGCCCTCTATCTTGCACCCTCTAGAGCACACGTGCTTACTCAGATCTCTAATGTACTAGCCATTTCTTGTTCATCTGTTCCAATTAGCATGATGCCATTGATAGAGTGAATCAATGTCATGTTTTGTAGGATTTCTAGGCTGTCCAATTATCTTTGGATTCTATTGTTACAGAAAATGGGAAACATAACATAATCCTGGGACATCCAAGTGAGTATAAATTGTCTCTGACCCTTTGTTTGTTTGATAGGAAAACAAACACACACACAAAATGGCCTCATCCGTATATCAGAGACCATGTTAATCGACTCTGGCAAAGACACTATATCTGTCACAGCAGATGCAATTGGATGAGGTTGCTGTAGGTCACAATTATCCTCCAAAATCCATCTTGTTTTTAAAGATGTTAGATTGCTGAATCAAATAGTGAGAATCACCACCCCTGCATCCTTTAGATTTTTAAGAGTGGTACCGAAATTCAGATTTTCCAGGCTTGTGTAGTATATCTACTGTTGCAAGCCCAGTTCTCTGATCATTTTAGTCCCTTCTTCCACTATCTGATTTGGCAATTTTGGCATTATTTTATCACCTAATATGAACCATAGCTTTTTGCATGCTTCCAGTGGCCATTTTAGCAGTATGTTGGCACTATCTTCCAGGTCTTTATCAGAGTTCTATATCTATATATCACAATTTCCCTTATGTACCCTATGTTTTATCACTTTTGACCCTTAAAATACAGCCCCATGTATGTTCTCCCAGCTTAGGCCAGTGCATGATGATTATATCCTACAGGTCCTTTGTGGACTATTTGCCTTCTTTCCTTATCAAAATCAGCACATCCACAGTCACCCCCAGTATATTGTGACTTAACTCTAGTTATTGTCCTCGTAGCCAAAAGTGGATCCTGGGTGGACTTCATGTTGTCTTGCAGAGGAGAGGCCTCTCTACCATCTCCAACAAACTGGGTAAGACAAAAGTTCTAAAGAGGGAGTAGAATGTCTATATACTCAAAGGATCCAAGAGGACTTGAGGATTTAAAATTTGGGAGTGCATCAATCCAGATGTCCCTATCACACTCTTTCTCTACCTCGGCCCTGATCTTAGTATAATGGACCTGCCAAATTCTTTGTGACTCTGAGACCTTAATGCTTAAGTCCTGGATCTTGTCTATAGTTTTTACACGCCCTCTTACAGCACAAAACAAAGACCTCTTTCTATACTACTAAGAAGGCCTTCTGAATTTCCTAGTTAGTGTTTCTTTGTCAATTCCTGACTCTGAGCCTTTAGTTATTCCATTCCAAAGTATCAACTGAGCTTAGCAACAGTAACCCAATTCCACTATTCTTATAGTTATTATATCCACCATATTTCCCAAGCTCCTGAAGATAGTACATTCTTTTCTACATGAAACCCATCCCAATTTACCACCAAAAAGAGATTTGACAATTGAACTGATGACTTGTGCTAGAGACTATCTGTATCTCACTTATAATCAATAATGGAGTTCCTATTGCTATCTATTGGCAGATGATCCAGCTTCAAAATTCCATCTACGTCTGTACTGGTTTGGGTCACTTCCAGAACCAATTGCTGTAGATTGGATTCCACTGTAAACAAACTATGAGATAGAGATTAGCAAGGAGGAATCACAATCTATGTAAAGAAAATAAATGAAGTATAACTGAAAAGAGGGAGAAGTTGGGCTGTGACACAATCTCAACGAAGACTTCAGCTGATCCTGTAGGGATTCTCACCTTAGGGTGATCCTTCAGATGTGTCCTGGCTTGTGATAAGTTCTCTATATCCTGGGTGGATGTAATCTCCTTGGAAAGGAGATGAATTTTGGTGACATGGCTCTCGTCAGCCACAATAATTGCAAAGAGCGTTAACAACTAACAATATTTGCCAGCAGCACTCCAAGCAGCAGGGGTAATTGGTCTCTGAGACCTGAAGGGAGATTTGCACACCACATCCCAATGCAAGTCTATAGTTCAAACTCCCAATGCCACTATACTGTTTAATTAGAATTAATCACATGTTGGAATCATCAGAGTTTAATCAAGTTTCTTTTTCTTCATCATCTTTCACTTCATCAAAGTCCATTCATTCCTCAACCTACTAAATGTGGTTTCTGCCCCAAATATTTGCCCTGACCTATTTCTGCATAGAGTGGTTGAAATGATTAAATAAAGTTGTGTGTTGAAAACCACACTGAAATTTTGAAAAATATGTGTAGAGATATATTATTGCTATTTATCTCTAACCAGATCTGTTCATATTCTTTGCTCTACTTGATTTTTCTCTTATAAACACATTTGACGTCTAATCTAATAAAAAGCACGCCTTGTTCATACAATTTTAGTTAGTTTGAAAGGGGCTTTGATGACTTAGAACTAATTCCCTCTTCTTCCAAGTGCACCCTAAGAAATATAAATACAATCAACATGATTTCCTTTTCATTCTGAGACTCCTTCACAATGAAAATGAGGGCACTGATTTTACTTTCGCGTGCATGAACCACTTTTGTCTTTGATTAGAAACCTGAATCTCCTCTTTGACCCCACAGGAATTACTGTAAGTGGTGTACTTAGCATATTTGACACCTGGAGCGGATCATTTTTTTTAACACCACACTTCTCTATATAACAAAATTAGTTTCAGTAATAATCATGACATGAAATGAATAACAATAATGGCCAGAAAAGAAACTCTGACAGGCAAAATTTACTGTTATTGAACTTTATACATATAACTATTACAGTAAAATTATATATAATCTTTACAATTATATTAATGTATTTTTTAAAACAGAGAAAAATAAATGTGATTTTGGTTTATCCTAGTAATGAATAGTGACTACAGTTTCTGTTTTTGAGCTGTAACTTCTGGAAACTTGTCAATGAATTCATCAAAATTGATCTTCTTCACATAATTGTTTGATGGATAGTGTAGCCAGATTTGTCAAGCTAGCTTTGCTCAGAGTTGATCAAAGAATGCTTTTTATTAATTTTCATTTCAAAAAGTGTCTTTCACATGAGGAAGCAGATATACAAATAGTGTGGGAAAGTCTTAAACATAAAGATCTTTGGCAGAAATTTATAAAAATTCCATTCCACAGTGAATTTTAGCAATGTCAATTTTAAATCTTTGTTTCTTCAGGATCAATTATAGCAGCTTTCAAATGTCTCTGCAGGAAAAAATAATATATATATATATATAAAATATAAAAATGTATATATAGAGAGAGAGAGAAACTAAAAAGGAGGAAAAAATTTAAACAAATAAAAACTCGAAGTTGTCACATGTTGAATGACAGAATGGAATTAACTTATGTTCTTTTCCTTTGCCTTTAAACTCACTGTGCTGTAATTGTTTATTTTGAACTAATAGTTTAATACCTGAAATACGTAGCTCCACAAGAGGTGGAGACATGCTTTACTCCTGAAGTGAACTCAAACAACCCCAAATCTTAATGCATTTAGTTTCAAACAAGTACGTATAGTTGAGTCCACATGTGTCAAGGACAAACTGCAAAACTCAATTTAATCGCCACATAAAATACATTTAATAAAGAATAAATATTAAAAATGTGCTGTTGAAAATTGCAAATATGTATACATACAAGCATGTAAATATAAGTATATATGTAGAACTTGGCAATAATCGTAGCAATTGCTCAGTGGAGCATTTCATCACCAACATGGTTTAGAATTGCCAGCACATGCTGATAATAAAAAGTCAGCCAGTTTTAATTGGGGTTTGTTTTTTTGAAGGACGATTAGCCCTGAGATAACTACTGCCAATCCTCCTCTTTTTGCTGAGGAAGACTGGCCCTGAGCTAACTTCCATGGCCATATTCCTCTACTTTATATGTGGGACGCCTACCACAGCATGGCTTTTGCCAAGTGGTGCCATGTCCACACCCGAGATTCGAACCGGCACCCCCAGCCCCAAGGAGAAGCAGAACATGCTAACTTAACCGCTGCGCCACCAGGCTGGCCCCAGTTTTAATTTGTTTTATTATTGTTTCTAAATTTCCCACAGGTTGTTGGGAGTGCTGGAGCAGACCACTCCTGTCACCCACCCTTGTAATCCCATTCATTACATTATTCTTTCCACATTTCGAAAACTTTGCTGCTGTTATCTTTAGGAGTGAGAACACAAAGAAGAATTCTTTCTCTTCTTTTTTCTGAGGAAAATTTGTCCTGAACTAACATCTGTTGCCAGTCTTCCTCTTTTTGCTTGAGGAAGACTGTCCCTGAGCTAACATCTGTGCCAATCTTGCTCTATTTTGTACGTGGGATGCCACCACATCATGGCTGCTGACAAGTCATGTAGGTCCGTGTCCAGGAACTGAACCTAGGCTGCCAAAATGGTGCCCGCCAAACCTAACCACTAAGCCATGGGGCCAGCCCAAGGAAGAATTTTTAAAAGGCAATAATGTTTACTTAACTGATTTATTTTTAGTCACAAAAACAAAATTCTACCTATTTATAAGGGATAATTTACTTACTAATGATTCTATGACAATGTTTCTAAAATTGCGTTCAGATCATTTGAATAAGAAGCATCTGTGGTCTGGTGGCCCTATGCAGACATCAAGTTCAAATTTCTGAAGTAGGTTCTGAAATGCTAATTTAAAGAGAGAGGAGAATGAGAAGAAAGAGAAAAGTTTCTGATTGTCCTGTAACATCATCTTTCCTCATTTTGTGAAGCCTTCCACATCTGAGCGCGAGAGTTAGCTCTCCTTCCATCCTGAAACAATTTCTTCACTTCATTTCTGTTATTCACCTCTGTTCCTTTTTTCCTCCCTAGCCAATGACCTCTCCTTCTAGCCTCCTCTGCTGGCTCCATTCTTCTGCTAACCTATTTACTAGTGGAATAACTGCAGGCTCGATTTTGGGACATTTCTTCTCTCCGTAGACTAGCACAGGAAAACCTAGTACGTTCACCTCCAAGACTGCCTCTACACTGATCCTCCCACTCACAGGTGTATTCTTGCTTGTTTATTATTACACATCTCAAACTTAATATACCACAAACAATGTCATTAATTTTTCCACTCAAGTATGTTTTTATCCTCAGTCTTCCCACTTTCATAAATGACACCATCCATTGTTACTTATGGCCCTGAAATTAGGCATTATCCTTTATTTCTTCCTTTTTCTTATCTGTGATATTCAACCTATAATCAAATTGTTTTCACTGTATAAATATATTCCAAATCAATGTTTTTTACTCCTCTTTCCCTATCCTCCCAGTTTAAGCCATCTTTTTCTTGAACTTCTGCAATAGCTTCTACTTACCTTCTCTGTGAATCCATTATATAGAGAATACAGAATGGCCTTTAAAAATATAATCCTGTCATATGGAACCTCTGTGTAAAACTTTCTACCTGCCTCATATTGCCATAGAAAGCGACCTCCTTAGCATGGGCTATGGGACCCTTCCTGGTATAGTCCTGTCCATCTTTCACCCTCATTTTTTTTTAATATTCCCCCTCTCTCCTAAGCTCCAGCTGCATGGGTCTTTCTGTGTTCCCAATATGCCAAGCTCATTCCATTCTTAGATATTTTTTATTGTTCTTTTCTGTATCTAGAATGTTTTCTCCCAGGTCTTTGCAGAGATGGCTCTTATCATCATTTAGAACTCAGTTCAGTTGTCTTCTCTTTGCAGAGGTCTTTACTACCCACCCTCTCTAAGGTGCTCCTGCCCTCCATCCAGGCATTCTCTCACAGTGCCTTGTGTTGTTACCTAACCACTCTGTAAAGTGTTCTCATGCTTCTGCTTGTTTATTCACATACTGTCACCACTCTCTCACACGCTCCCAAAACGCACATTCTTGCAGCTTCATGAATGGAGTGATTTGGGCGTCGTGTTTAATATAGTCTTACCTACCCGCAAATAATTCTAAAGACCTTTTCTGCCCCTCACTCTCTCCTCCTACAGGGAAAGAACGAGGAATGACTTAACTGATAGCTGAGTTTGAAAGAGGAACTGAGCAGGTGTTGTCCAGTTCATTCCTTTCTTTTCTTTTGAGATCTGGCTGCATGAATAGAGAATATGCTCTTGCCTGTGTTTGATCATCCATGAGCATCCTAACTCTCAGGTGATGTTTTTCAGTACAGCCTGTGACCTCATAGCAAGCTTGCCTAATTCATAAAAGCAATGTTAGCAACTGGCTATTTAAGCTCTGTTGCAGTGCATTGTGCTGGAGGAATATACAGTGAGTTTAATCAGAAATAATACGACTGTTGTATCCAAGGTGTTTATGTTTAGGCAGTAGGTGTTAGCAAAGAAGGGCTGCGTGTCATTTTTTCTTAGCAGTTTGTACTGGGATAATTGAACTATGTGAGTTTTTGTTTGTTTTGGGTTGAGGAAGGGGAAAGGGGAGGGTTGACTTTTAAGAGGCGTTAGCACTTAGGTTTCTAGGAAGCAGGGAATCTTGATCTTGGTGGATTTGGAAGGCTAATTGCAGCTTTGTTCACACAGAAATAGATATTTTATACAGCAATCCTTTTTAAAATGTTAGAGTCACGGTCACTCACGAAAGGGGTTTGTCCTCATTGGCCTTAGTGGATGACCAGCCAGGTATGGATTAGGCAGCTGCCCTTGAAGTATGGAAGCATAAGGCAGCCTGGTGTTTCAAGAGACTAAAGTGAGGATCAGATGTTAGCAGCCTTTCGTCTGCAGAACCATGTTGTACCTCTAGTGTATTTTTCAGGCAGGTCCACAGGCCAGGACTTCAGGCCTCAATGTGGGCTTAGTTCCATACTCACGGCAGAGTATTAGCAAGGTTCAATCTTTAAATTGTTAGTGCATATCTAATTAGGTGATGCTATATGAGCCAAACTGCATTCTTCTGTATATTTTAACTATCATCAGAAGGAGGAGAATTCTTGAATTTATGTTGCTTGTTCACAGGAATTTTAATAATCTCTCCCTACTATGCAGTCTCAAGCTGTCAGCTCTCTTAAAGCTGGAGTTCAAAAGTCTCAAAACATCTCTAACACAGATTTCTATTAGTCAAAGCCACTCACAGGGGAGCCCAGATTTAAGGGAAGGGAGGACAGACTCTACAACATATATAACGACATATATATTCAGGAATGGGAGAAATTATTGGTAATTATTTTTTAAGCCCATCCAATACAGTCACCCTGTGGCCACAGCAATTCATGCCCTTCCTACATGCAAATACATTCATCTCTTCCTCAAAAGTTTCATCCCATTATATTACCAACTTGAAGTCTAGGATTTTATCATTGGCGTCAAGACCGAATGTGAATGAAGCTCCTCAGGTGTAGCTCTTCTCCAATTGAGGATCTCTAAACAGACAAGTTATTGCCTCCAGTGGCAACAGAAGAGTGGGATTCATACAGCAGTTATTCCTATTTGAAAAGGAAGAAATAAGAAGTGCTGATCCATAGCTAGGCCCACGTTGGCTTAAGCTCATCCTGGAAGTACTTCCATGAGAATCTTGCCTCCACTCTCTATGCTCTTGGCTTTTTTCTCCCCAAGTCTTCCTTCTTTCTCATTAAGAAATGGCCCATGTTTTCAGCTGAAGAGCCTTTCAGGTGGCTTGCAAGTAGTTGCAGGTAGAACTTGGGGCTCAGAAGATTGTATTTGTTTGGTCTTTCTTTCTGGCCCTTTTAGTTCAAAGTGGACAACTTCTTTAAATTCTTTGAGGGATTTTTTCATATAGCAATTTCGAATTCACTCCTTTAGACAAAAATCTGCCACATAAATCTGTGGTAAGTTCTTGTTTATTTGGCGCTGTAAGACAGATGCTGTGGGAAAACATCCTTATGATTCTTAACAAACAATTTTGTCTAGCTAAGAGGGTCTACAGACCCTGCTTTGAATCTTTCAAAGTTCTTAACAAAAGTATCTTACAGGCACACTCTTGATATGATCTTTAACTTGAAAGGTATTTTTGCTAGTAACACTGTGAAGTTGCTGCTTATGTTAAGAATCATTTGCCATGTGGAGAGACCGAGAATGATGAAAGTTTTATTTTTCATTCAAGCTCTGGATTGAAAATAGTTCCTGATTTTAGTGCATTAGTCTCTTGCAACCCCTTATCATAGATGGTAAATAAAACCAATCAATACTTTCAATATTCTTCCCAGAAACCTTTTTAGTCAGATCTGCAATTTAAGTAAATCTTTTTCTATTTTCCAAGACCACAAGCAATGTTCTTGCTAATTAATCTTCAGATTACTATTTCTAGTCTCTGTTAGCAGCTTCACTATTGCCCTTCCAGCTTCCATCTATGGCTGCATCCCAAAGCCCATGTTCCATCTCTTAGGATTTTGTCACAGCAGCACTCCACTTCAAGTAATCAAGGTACCAATGTCAGCATCAGGTATCAATTGCTGAAGAGTCGACCACAATTTAAGCTAAAATCAAAGACTATCTATCACAGATATTTAACTTATTATCCCAACAATTTAAGAAACGGATTTTACTGTTTTGCCTAATTGAGTAAGGAAATCTGCCTGACTATAGGGTTGAATATTAAGAGTCCAAAATCTCTATAGGTAGAAAAGCTGACATTTTGTTCTCCATCTACTCATTTTGTTTGTCCTCTTGAAAATTAATTTAGAAATTAAGATGTCATTTGTTATCTCTCTCAAACCTCAACTTGAACCTCATTTTTTTCTCATTCAACTTGTGTATCCAACACACATAACAATGCATAGAATACATTAGGCTTTCAATAAATATTTGTTAAATGAAAGAACTCTGAATTCACACTAAAATATGAAGATTCCTTAGAGACATCCTCGAGAAAGAGGATTTACAATCTAGAGAACATGTTCCTCTCAACATACGCCAAATGTTGTCCTTTGACTTTCTCTGAAATTAAAGGGTGTACCCGTAAAACCAAATAATTCACTACATAAAATAAATTATATTATCTATGATATATGAATCTAGGTGTATTAATGTGAATCTATACTTATAGCACATTTCAAGATGTATTCGGTAAAACCTTATAACTACGAATTATAACTGCATCTCAAAATCAGAGCAGGATATGAAGTCTAGCAGAAATTCCATTGCTTCTTCTCTGGCAACATCAACTGCTAATTATCACTTCAAAACGTAACAAATGAAAATCAGAGCAGCTTGAAAACTTGTATTTTCTGTCAAAACAGCAACAGCATGTCACCATTGCTTCAGCCTTCTATATCCTGGAAAATACTAGTGTTTTTGTTTTTTTTTTTTTTTCAGATTACCTCCAATAACAGAAAGAGACATACACATATACTGAGATAACATTCAAATTAATTGTATCTAATTTATAAAGGAGAAAGAATTATACATTTTTTAGATGATTGGTTACTCAGAAAGAATAACAAATCTGTACATATGGAGTGTGAAAAGTAAAGCAAAGGGAATGTATTTGGCTCTGATAACAAACCAATAGACTTACCAGGAATTCCAGAGCATGTGGATTTGGTGGACAGCACTATTTTGAATTAAAATCAGTATGCAGTTTGGAATTTCATGTGATTACATATATATTCATAATTTCACTTTTTTTCTCTGAATATTTATTTATAATAGAATATGTGCAAGTTTAATAACACATGTCTTGTGAAACAAATCCTACTTTTCCTTTTTATGTGTATGCCCATTTTGTTTTATGACTATATCCACAGGCAGGAAGAGCTAGGATGGCCCCCAAGATTTTTACCTCATGGTGTAAACTGTCTTGTTTAATCTCCTCCTTTTGTATGTGTGTGGGACCTGTGGATATGATGCATGTGTCCCCCTTGATAAATTACATTATATGGGGAAGGTGAATGGATTTCCTGATCCAATTATCTCAAATCAGTTTGTCTTTGATTTAATCAAAAGGGTTTGGGGGTGGTCCTGATCTAATAAGGTAAAAGTTTTAAAAAGAGGTTTTATCTCTTCCTCGAGATAGAGAAATTCTCCTTTTGACCTTGAAGAAGCAGCTACCATGAGTTCTATAGCTCCAGGGAAATGAACTGTGCCAACAACCACCAGAGCTTTTAAGAGGACCCAGAATTTCAGAAAGGGACACAGCATGGAGTGACATCACCAAAAAGATGCCATAGGAGACCCCAGCCTTCATCCCCCCCACAAAGATAAACAATTAGACAGCTATCTGCAAACAGAAAGCTCTGGGAGAGCTCTGGAGTCCACCTAAGAAACTTCAGCAACACAGTGAAGCAAAACAACTGAGCACAATTGCACAAAAAGGGAAAAAAGACAGCTTCATTTTGCCTTCACCATCCCATCCCCCAGGCCAACACTGCACAATGCCAAGAGGAAAACAGAGAGAGCGGGCTGATGCATAGCTAGGTTTGGGGACTCCTGGACCTCAAAACAAGGTGCCTGAAAACTGTGTGTAAAATAGAAGCAAGAGAGCCCAGGGCTCATTCAACGCATCAGGTTGATGACCTCTTGGGCTTTTCGAAGTTACTTTTTTATTTGCAGGGAATGGGGAGGAGCACAAATTAAATTACTTCCTGATTATCATCTCTGTCTTACATAACAGGTAATAAATAGTTAACTTCCTTAGGAAAAAGAAAAATGAAGACATACTCCTCCAGTTAAAAAGAGTTCCCCTTTGGGGCTGGCCCAGTGGCACAGCGGTTAAGTATGTGTGCTCCACTTCAGTGGCCCAGGGTTCACTGGTTCAGATCCTAGGGGTGGACTTACGCACTGCTTATCAAGCCATGCTGTGGCAGGCGTCCCACATATAAAATAGAGGAAGATGGGCACAGATGTTAGCTCAGGGCCAATCTTCCTCAGCAAAAAGAGGAGGCTTGGTGGTGGATGTTAGCTCAGGGTTAATCTTCCTCAAAAAACAAAAAAAAAGAGTTTTCCTCTGGGAAACAAAGACCAGGATGAGTGACAAGCTTTGCCAAGCTTCTGGGGCACCACAGCAAGGTCCCACTTTGATTTCACTCTATTTAGACTGGCAAAGTGGAGATATTTAGAGATGTCTAAGAAGAATAAAGAAGAGCAGAGGCTACCAATAGAAGCCACACAGTGGGAACAGTTCACAATGATGTGCTGGGCTGACAAAACAGCAGATTTCACCACTGAAGAAATCAATGGCCACCACAGCTGCTGATACACGCTGAAGATTTCACCAGCTTTCGTCCCACAAGTATTTGCTTTTGTTGACCCAAGTGACTGAGTACCTCCCTGCTCCCTCCGTGTCCCTCCCCAAAAGCCCCCAAACTGCACCTGCATCATTTGGAGTCTAAGAAGGAGAAAGGATGAGAAAGTTTATGTAAAGAAATAATGGCCAAGAACTTCCCAAACCTGGGGAAAAATTTGGACATCCAAGTTCATGAAGCTAATAGCTCACCCAAAATTTCAATGCAAAACAATCTTCTCCAAGACACATTATAATAAAACCATCTAAAATCAAAGACAAAGAGAAAATGAAAAGCAGCAAGAGAAAAAAAATTTCTCCTACAATAGAACCCCCATAAGCCTATCAGTACATTTCTCAGCAGAGACCTAGCAGGCCAGGAGAGAATAACATATTCAAAGTGCTGAAAGAAAGAATCTGGCAACCAAGAATACTTTATCCTGCAAAGTCACCCTTCTAAAATGAAGGCAAGATAAAGACTTTCCCCAACAAACAAAAGCTGAGGGACTTCATAAGCACAAACCTGACGTATAAGAAATACTGAAAGAAGTTCTTCACGCTGAAATGAAAAGATACTAATTAGTAAAATGAAAACATTAAAATGTACAGCACACTGGTAAAAGTAAGCATATAGTCAGATTCAGAATAGTCTAATATTGTATTATGGTGGTGTTTTAACTACTTAACTCTAATATAAAGGTTGAAGGACAAAAGTACTAAATATAACTGTAACTACAATATCTGTTAATGGATATACAATATAAAAATACGTAAATTTTGACATCAAAAACATTAAAGTGAGGAGAGTATAAGGGTAACCAAGAAGAAATGAATAAATTTGTAGACACATACAACCTACAAGAATAAATCATGATGAAATAGAAAATCTGAACAGAAAAATAATGAGCAAGAAGAGTGAATTAGTAATCAAAAATCTCCCAACACAGAAATCAAGAAATCCTAGGACCAGCTGACTTAACTGGTGAATTCTACTAAATATTTAAAGAAGAATTAATGGCAATCCTTCTTAAACTCTTCCAAAAACCTAAAAGGAGAGAATCCTATCAAACTCATTTTACCAGGCCAGTATTATTATGATATCAAAGCCAGAAAAGGACACTATAAGAAAATCCCTGACAAAGATAGATGAGAAAATTCTTAACAAAATATTAGAAAATTGAATTCAACAATATATTAAAAGGATCATAATAAATGATTAAGTGAGATTTATCTCTGGGATGCAAGGATGATTCAACATATGCAAATCAATCAATGTGATACACCACATTAGTAAAAGGAAAGATAAGGAAATCATATGATCATCTCAATAGATACAGAAAAATAATTTGACAAAATACAATATCCTTTCATGATAAAATCACACAAATAATTGGGCATGGAAGGGACATACCTCACCACAATAATGGCCATATAGGACAATCCCACAGCTAACATCGTACTCAGCATTGAAAGGTTGAAAGCTTTTCCTCTAAGATCAGGAACAAGACAAGCATGCCCACTCTCTCCAATCCTATTCAATCTAGTACCAGAAGTTTTAGCCAGAGCACTCAGGCAAGAAAAAGAGATAAAAGGCATCATAACTGGAAAGGAAGAGGTAAAATTATCTTTGCAGCTGATATGATCTTATGTAGAGAAAATCCTAAAGAGTCCACCAAAAACTTTTAGAACTAATCAACAAATTCAATAAAGTTGCAGGATACAAAATCAATATACAAAAAACTTGCATTTCTATACATGAACAGGGAAATATCTGAGAAAGAAATAAAGAAAATAATCCCATTTGCAATGGCATCAAAAACAGTAAATACTTAAAAATAAATTTAATCAAGGAAGTAAAAGATATGTACAAAGAAAACTACAAGACTTTGATGAAAGAAATTAAAGAAGAGACAAACAAATGGCAAGATATCCTATGTTCATGGGTCAGAATAATTAACATTGTTAAAATGGCCATACTACTCAAAGTCATCTACAGATTCAATTCAATCTCTATCAAAATTCTAATGGCATTTCTCACAGAAATAGAAAAAATAATCCCAAAATTAGTATGTAACCACAAAAGGCCTCAAATCCCCAAAGCAATACTGAGGAAGAAGAATAAAACCAGAGGCATCACCCTTCCTGATTTCAAACTACGCTATGCAGCTATAGTAAGAAAACAGTATGGTACTGGCATAAAAATAGACGCACAGACTAATGGAACAGAATAGAAAGCCCAGAAATAAACGTTTGTGTATATGTTTAACTAATATTTGATAAAGTATTCAAGAATACTCAATCAGGAAAGAATACTCTCTCCAATAAACGGTGTTGGAAAAATTGGATAACTACATGCAGAAGAAATTGGACCCCTATCTTACGCCACAAACAAAAATTAACTTGAAATGGATTAAAGACTTAAATATAAGACCTGATACCATAAAGCTCCTGTAAGAAAACTAGGGAGAAAGCTCCTCGACATAAGTTTTGGCAATGATTTGAATATAACACCAAAAGCACAAGCAGCACAACCAAAAATTAATAACTGAGATTACATCAAACTAAAAAGCTTTGGCACAGCAAAAGAAACAATCAACAAGATGAAAAGACAACCTACAGAATAAGAGAAAATATTTATAAATCATATATCTGAAAAGGGGTTAATATACAAAATATATAAAGAAGATATACAACTCAATAACAAAAAATAAACCCAAGCAATCAAATTAAAAAATAGAGGAACTGAAGAGATATTTTTCCGAAGAAGACATACAAATGACAAACAGGTCCATGAAAAGGTGCTCAACATCACTAATCATTAGGGAAATGCAAATCAAAACCAAGATGAGATATCACCTTGTACCTGTTAGAATGACTATTATCTAAAAGACAAGAGATCGCAAGTATTGGGGAGGTTGTGGAAAAAAGAGAACTTTGTACACTATTGACTGGAATGTAAATGATGCAGCCACTATGGAAAACAGTATGGAATTTCCTCAAAAATTAAAAATAGAACTACCATATAATCCAGCAGTCCCAGTGCCTTTGGGTATAAATCCAAAGGAAATGAAAACAGGATCTCGAAGAGATGTCTGCACTCTCGTGTTCATTGCAGCATTTTTCACAGTAGCCAAGATATGGAAACAACCTAAATGTCCATCAACAGATAAATGTAAAAAGATGTGGTATATAAATGCAATGGAATATTAGTCACACCTGAGAAAGAGGAAATCCTGTCTTTTGTGACAACATGGATGGACCTTGAGGGCATTATGATAAGGGGGATAAGTCAGAGAGAAAGAGACAAATACTGCATGATATCAATTATATGTGGAATCTAAAAAAAAGCCAAACCCAGAGTAGAATTGTGGTTACTAGGAGTTGGCCAATGGGATAAACGGGGAGATGTTGGTCAAAGTGTATAAACTTCCAGTCATAAGATGAATAATTTCTTGGAATCTGATGTACGGCATGGCTATTGTAGTTGATAATACTGTATTATATACTTGAAACTTGCTAAGAAGTAAATCTTAAATGTTCTCACCATAAAAAAGAAATGGTAATTACGTGACATGTTGTAAGTGTTAGCTAATGTTTTGATGGTAACCAGTTTGCAATATATGTGTATCAAATCAACATGTTGTACACTTTAAACATACATAAAGTTATATGCCAATTATGCCTCAATAAAAAATAATAAATTTGTTTTTTAAAAAAGAAAGGAACACAGCATGACTGGTAACCTAGATTACTGATAACCTAGTTTTAGAAGACCCTGTGCAGAGGACCCAGCTAAACTATCCTCAACTCCTGAGGCGTGGAAACAGTGAGATATTAAATGTACGTTGTTTTGAGCCACTGTTTGTGATACTTGTGTTACGTAGCAATGGAAATCCAATACAACCTGAAAGGAGGGACAGAAAGGAAATTAGACTTGTACGTACGTTGAACATTTAAGGTGCATACAAATCATGTGGGAATCTGGTCATGTCATTTTAAAATGAAGACTTTGATGGAGCAAATCTGGAGTGGAGCGTTTCTAAAAAGCCCCCATGAGAGGTGATACTGCTGGTCCAGAGACCACCCTTGCAGTGGTAAGGATTTAGACCATTCAACAAATTCAAGCCACACAATTTAAACTATTTGGGGTTCATGGCACAGTGCCTTACTTACTCAGAAGAGGAGTATGTATAGAAGAGTGCAAGCCCTAAATAAGCTATCAGGGCTTATGTAAAATACAGAGAAAATAAAACTAAATACATTAAATTTAAAAACAAAAGGGAGGAATATATTGAAGTAGAAGGATTCTATCAGAAAATCCAGCAGAGTAAAGCTACTGCAATTGAGTATACGCCTTAATTCTAAATTTCTATCTAATAATATTTTCATCAAAAGAGAAAAACATTTTCCTGGCTCTGAGTTTTTAATCTGTAAGTTTCATAGAACTAATTTGTTCTATGGTATAAATTAGAGTTCTGATTATTTTCATTGATTAAATTGATTAAGTTAATCATCAAATCCCATAGGCATATAATTTTTTAGGTCTAATTTAGGTTAGGCAGTCTCTGAAGCATATATTCACATACATCATGGAAGCTCTAGCATTCTGTGCCTCAGTCTTCTCCAGTTCAACACAGCTACAGAGATTAGTCTCCACAAGGGAAGAACAAGAAGGATCCAGGTTGCCAAATGGAGCTGGACACAGTCAAGAAGAAGATACACTTGACCCAGCCCCACATTGCCCTTCCAATATGTTTCAGAAAAATCCTAAAGATATAGGGGGAAATGTTTGGCTTTTCTTCAAGGCTGATTATTCCACCTGTGTTCACACCTTCATTTTTTTCCCGTTATTCCCACTGGTACCTTACTCCATCAGTAATCATAACTCTTGTTTACATTTTCAGCCCCACTTCTTTTTAAAAAACGTATTCGTTTCCCACTATGTGTGAACACATGGTCTTCTATTAAAAAAGAAAACAAAATCTTTCATTTGATCTTCCGTTTCCCCTCTAGTTTCTACCACGCCTTTCCCCTGCCCTTCAGTGCCCGTGCCCTGATGTGGGGCTGGAGAAGGAGAGTGCAGATTCTGTTACCTTCCTTACTTCCCTAGCACTTACTTGTGTTTCTTTTCAAGTAAAAGTTTATTTCCTCTCTGAGGCTCTATATCCATCCAAATGTACCTACAATGGTCCCCATAGATTTTTGATTCAGTATTTTATTTTTTTTCACAGCCATCTCTATCACTAGATTTTAAAATTCTTAAGAGTAAGAACACTTACTCCTTTTAGTTATCCACCCACCCAACATGTAGGTCAGTGCTTCCTACAAGGTGAACACCAAGCAAATGCTTTGAAAACAATGATTTTACAAAGATATATTTTCCATATGAATATTATTTATAAGCTTACTGCTGCCAAATTTTCACAAATTGGACACATTTTCATAATCAGCAACCAGATTGAGAAACAGAACCTTGCCAACATAGCAGAAGCTCCCGCATTCTATTTTCTAGTCGCAAATTCACCTCTCCATGGATAACAGTTATCATGACTTTTAATAGCATAGATTGGTTTCAACAAATTATGTACCTTGTAAAACTGGAATTATATTGTTTGTACTGTTCTGTATCTGACTTCTTTTACTCAACATTTGTTTGTAAAATTTATTCATATTGTTGCTTATAGTTATAAATTGTCCACATGTCCATATAACGCAAAATATTTATCTAATTAACTACTGATGGGCATTTAGGCATTTTCCAGTTTGGGGAAATAAATAATAGTGCTGATATAAACATTTTGGTATATGAATTTCGGTATATATATAAATATAATATATATGTTAAATACCTAGAAAAGGAATTGCTGGACCATAGTGCGTGCATGTGGTCAGCTTTAATAGACAAAGCCAACTATTTTCCAAAGTGGTTGTAACATAGAGTTAACAATATACATTCTTGACTTATTACAGTCTAGTACACATTGCTTTTACCCTTTCCCCAATACCACTAGAACTTTAAATCTTTAAACTCCATTTATCCATTTCTCATATTTCATGTTATTGCATGCATAATCATTCTACATATAATTTAAATTCCATGTGTTAGCTTTCTGTGCTGTGCATCAAACTGCCATACACGTAACAGCTTAAAACAAAACATATTTATTATCTCACAGTTTATAAGGGCCAGGAGTTCAGGCACAGCTTAGTTGAATCTGCTCAGAGTCTCATAAGGCTGCAAGGAAGCTATCAGACAACGGTATTCTCATCTGGAGGCTCAGCTGGGGAAAATCCACTTCCAAGCTCACTTAGGTTGTTGGTGGAATTCATTTCCTTGCAACAGAAGACTGAAGGCCCCAGCTTCTTGCTGGCTGTGGACAAGAGGCCACCTTCAGCTCCTAGAGGCCCCTCTAAGCTCCTACAGCCTGATCATGGTTCCTGAAAACTGGCTGCTGTTTCTTGCCACGTACCCTTCTCCATCATGGTGGTTTACTTCATTAAGCCAACCAGGGGAGTCCCTAGAGCAAGTGTGCTAAGAAGACAGTCTTCTGTAACATGGCATATTGAGAGTGACATCCCATCCCTTTTCCAACTGCCTTCTTTATAAGCAAGTCAAAGATCCTGCAAGGGGAGGACATCATACAAGCACATGAATACTAGAAAGTGAGGATCTTTCGGGGTCTCCTTAGGGTCTGAGACATTCCACAAGAAAACAAATATCGTTTTGTATACTCCATAGTCAAGTTTATTTACACACAAATTTACCATTTTCATTGTTCTTCATTCCTTCCTGGATTTTCATACTTCTTGTTTTTTTTTTTTATTTTCCTCCAGGGGAATTACTTTTTATTGTTTATTTTTAATTGTTTTGTTTCTAGTTCTGGTTTGCTTATCAAATAATTCTCTCTGCATTTGTCTAAAACTACTTTAATTATTCTGCATTTTTAAGGCTGTTTTTTTGCTATAATATAGAATTCTAGAGCGGCAGTTATTTTCTTTCAGCAATTAAAAATGTCATTCTACCACCTTCAGGCTGCCATTATTTTGCCCAAGAAGTCAGTTTTCAGTCATATCACTTCTTTGAATGCAATATTTCTTTTTCTCTCACTGCTTTTGAACTTTTACTAAATATGTTTTATGTTCTGTTCTGTATTCCTATTATTTTTGCTCTGTATGCTTCAGTTGGATATTTCAAATTCAACCATTCTGTGTTGTGCTTTGTCCAATCTGCCGTTAAATTCGCTCATTATTTCAGACATTATATACTTCTTAGTTCTATAAGGTCCAGTTGATTTTATGTGAATTATTTGCTGGAATTATTATTCTTATCTGTTTTCTCATTTTCCTTTCCTGTTTTCTTCAACATTTAATAACTGTTATGTTAAAGCAGTTGTCCGCTAACTGAAATATCTGGATAAAATGGGAGTCTACTTCTACTGTCTGCCTTTTCTATAGATTGTAGGTCACATCTATTACCTTTTCTTATATCTAGTAATTTTGAATTGTATTCCAGCAATGCAAAAAAAAAATTGCAGGGGCTTCAGGTGATGACATCTCCTTTCAGAAAAGCATTCCCCTTTCCTCTTGTAGTCATATAGTTGAGGACTGACCACAGCAATCCTATCAGAAACTAATCTGGATTGAGACTGGGTATGGTTTTAGTAAGACCAGGTCTATCTCTGGTATACTCCTCTTCTTGGTGTGTGGCCATTCCAGGCTTCCGATTGAGAGCGTACAGGTCTCAGTCTCCACAGAAATGAAAGACTGTTGAATATCCAGCCCTGCCCATCATATCTGCACGTCCAGAGTCTAGACCACGTCTCCAGCCTCATATCCCAGACAACTATCCCAGAGAGCTTAAAATCTGGCAAACATCTGGAGGTAGCCAACCGCAGTTAATCTGAGGGGTACTCCCATCATGGCTGCTCTTTGCTTCCTAAACACGGTGAGACTCATGAGGTTTTCATTTTGCTTTGTTTTCTTTTTTTATGAACATTAAGTCCTAATTTTAAGCCTCACTTGCCAGTCACCTACACAGCACCATCAGCAGATACTCCCAGGAAAAAAACGACTGGACATCATTGCTTTCCATCAAATAATACTTTTGTCTCTGGAATTTTGGTTTCTCTAACATTTATTTCTTCCCACCTTTTCCTAGATACTTGATTATAGGCAAATAAATTCATTGATCTTACTATGCCTCAGCGTCCTCACCTGGATAATAGAAATAATAATACCTTTATTATTATAATAATATCTATTTTTCTTTGTGCATTCAAAGATAATGAAAAAGCATGAAAAGGACTTAAGACAGTGTCCGGCACATAGTGATTAGATAAAAATAATAGGCCTTTTTAACATTATCTATGAAATTTTTCATATAGCTTAATTTATTCACAACTGTTGGTAGAGTCACTTTGGGTTTCTAACCCCAAACACTGTAGAAAAATGTAAATCTTGATTAAAGTTAAAAGTAAATGAAATGTTATTTTGTAAGATATTATCAAATCCTGCAATGACATTAGTTTCTGGTTGCTTATTCTTTCTTTCTTTGTAATTAAGAAAATTTTCATTTTATTCAAATAGAGGAGATGTGGAAAATGTCTATCAGAAAAAAAACCGCTGCATTTCTCAATAACTCATAGAGTTGTAGGAAGGTAAAAGACATCACAAGAAGTCACTAAATGGAGCTACTTAGAAAACTTTTAAAGTAATACAATCTACGTGATAGGTATGTTTTGTGTTTTGTTCTTCACTTTCTTTTTTTCTTTTTTGAGGAAGATTAGCCCTGAGCTAACATCTGCTGCCAATCCTCCTCTCGTTGCTGAGGAAGACTGGCCCGAGCTAACATCCATGCCCATCTTCTTCTACTTTATATGTGGGATGCCTGCCACAGCATGGCTTGCCAAGCAGTGCCATGTCCGCACCTGGGATCCAAACTGGTGAACCCCAGGCCGCTGAAGCAGAACTTGCAAACTTAACCGCTGCTCCACTGGGCCGACCCCTGTTCTTCCCTTTTTTCCTTATGGAAGCCCAGCACGATGGCTGGAGGTGAAGCAGTGATCTTGCAACCACAAGCTGAAAGTCATGAGAAAAAAGACCATGTTCTAAGGGTGTCTTGGCTGAGAGACGAAGTTACTAAGCTCTTGTTGGCAATTACGGACTTACTGTAGTAGCCCTGACTGTCTACACCTATATATTGCTTGTGATAAAAATAAAATTGTTATTTGGTCAAGCTATTGCAAAGCTTGTTTTCCATTATATTCCAACAAGAGATTGGGAAAAAGAAGGCAGAAGGAATTTAAAATCCAGTCTGAAGAAGGCTAGAATGCTGAATACAAAAATGAATGCTATAGAAAAAGAAGGGTTATTAATGACAAATTTTGCCTGTTTAATTCTCCTTTTTTTCTCCTGTCTTTCACAGGCTCCAATATTTTTATCAATACTACCTCAAATGTTAGAGATCTTGTAATTGTTATAGTGGGTTAAATAATTGTACACACATCTCAGTTATTATTTTGTTCAAATCTCTTCAGAGATATATTTAAAGATAGATTGATCGCCTATCCAGATGAAAAACTTGAAAGACATTTATATGTAATTTTTTCAGTAATAATTTCATCTTAATTACGTTTATGTTTTCTTAAGCTCATCTAAAATAGCTTTGTATATCTTGTAAGCTCTACTTCTTGAAGGTAAGAAATTCATAATGTACTCAATATGAATTATATTATATATCACTGATGGGTGAATGTACATGATCTTGTTCTAATATATCAGGATTTTCCTACGTTCCACCTAGTTGTGAATTTAGGGATTTTTAAATCATGTTTCTATTTCCTTGGCCTTATTTGTCTGGATTGAAGAATGCTACAACAATATTTTATTTTTTTTTCATCAATCCACTCTATAAGCATTCCTCCCCACCAAAAATGTTAATTGCTGTCCTCAGTATCCGCTCTACTTTCAATAAACTTTTGTATAATTTATATAGACGAAAACTCATTGGTTTTCTGGGTGGAAATGTTGTAACATCGCACACGTTGGTCCAGTAGAGTCAGTTTTGTTTTCAGTACTATTACAGAGGTTGCCCAACATCTTCATTGTCCTTTTGTTCTCACTACTTTGCTGTGCCAGGTTCCTTAGGACAACAAATATAGAGTAAATCACTTATATAAATTTATGACATAGATCACAAAGATCATCATATAGTAGTTTTATTCCCAAGTGAATTATCTTGAATTATTTCATTCTTTGCTATATTAAATTTCTTTTGCGAATTTTCTGTCCCCTTATCCCTCACTTTTATTCACATGAGTTTGATGCCCACTATTTTTCCAGGTAACCAAACAATGAGTATCAACTCCACTGAATAAACATAAGACCATTTTAGACACTTGAAACAAACTTTGCATTTCTAACATAAACCTTTTGTTCTAGAATAGTCACTTAACAGTTTTAATCACTTGATTTGCCACAGTTTACCATTCCAAAATTTTGTCTTTAATATAAAAGTAAAAAATGTAATGACTTTGTTATTAACAAGACTCATTGTAATATTTAAACTATTGAATAAATGTTAACCAACCTCTAGATAGCAGAATCTGACACTATAGAATGAGCTTTAATCAAATAAAAGATATACAGCAGTGGTAATAAGAGGAAAGTCAATGAATCCATTCTTAAACCACACAGGATTCTAAATTCCAACAGCTATTTTATCTATTTCACTTTTAGATAGAGCCAAATTTCCTGTACAAATATTTCTGTTCTATACATAGTGGAAACTCAAACTTTGGGCAATTAATATTCATCACAATGTTTTTCATTTCTTCATTTTCACCTAGTTTTCTACTGTGATGGTATTATAATAGTCACATTTAGATTATGAAATCTGAAGCTTTTGTTGTTAGAGTAAAAACATGGCATATTAAATCACATATTAACAGCATTGGAATTAAATTGATTCATTTTGGGCTTTTTAGAGGTGGCTAATATTTTACAGCTTAAATATATATTGCATTTTCCAGAATTTTAATTGCTTTTCAGATAAATGATTCACATCATTTAAAAAATAAATAAGTAAACGGGTTGGTAAACTGTATTGAGGTGCAGAAATTTCCAGCCAAATTATTAGGTACCATGTCTGTCACATAAGACACTGGCCTGCATGTTTTTATTCTTCAATCGTCTGTAGATAAAGAAGTTCAAAAACATTCATAAGGTCATCTGTTTCCATTGTTCCTTCCACTGCCATCCTTGCTTCCTTCCTTCCCCTTCCAGGGTGCTGATGTCAGAATCCAAGGAAGAGGATCAATGAGGGGGAAAGTGTGCTGCTTGGAGGCATTGGAAGTGGTGTGCCTGACAGCAGAGGAAGCCAGTTAGTGGAAGTGGAGCAAGGATGGGGTGGGCAGAGAGGCTTTGAATGAATGGGAGATTAAGATAAATACATTAATTAAGGAAATAAGTAAAAATATTAAGGATCATGAGAGCTAGATTTCTCACTGTCTGAAAAGGGTTCACAAACATGTAGATGGCTAGTGTTACATATAGATGTATGTGTGTGTATATGTATACGTATGTACATATAGATGTGTGTGTGTATATATATACATCAATATGAGCATAGAATTTATTCACATAAATTCATATATATGTCTTCAAATATAGATAGCTAGATATATGCAAATTATACACATCTGGGCAAAGAGAATGTTGGAGTTTTTTTGTACTAGTCTTAGAAATTTTCTACTTTCATCTAGATTTGAAGCTATTTCAAAATAAAAAAGCACTTTCCAAAAATAAACTCCCTCAGAAAAGATTTTTTTTCATAGATCTCTAAAAAGTAAGTCCTTTTAAGAGAAAATCGTTGATATAAACCAAGAATTCCTAAAGCAAAACTGTATGAAGTGGCCAATGTTAATTTTCAAAAAATTATACTCAACAAGCAATTTTTGAATCTCCATCCTAATTCAACTCTAGGATTAACTTAGAGAAAGCTTTTGGGATTAAAAAAATCACAGTTTTCTAGTGAAATTCTTTAAATGTCACTTAAAATATTTTGAGTTTGGAAACAATACTATCTGATTCCTAAAGAAATTTCCTCTTGTCATGTCTACTCTTAGTGTTGAATAAAAACACCTAAGTTTATCTTCAAACATCATGAGGTGAGGACACATAATTCTATAGCATCTCAAGGGTGTACTTTTAAAAATCATTTTTAAGACTTTTAAACTTTGGCACCTACAATTCTCTGTTACACTACTTTTCACAAAAGACAATGTGAATAGAAAAAATTGCTTATCCCGAGAACTACGTTCATAGTACACAAGCAAGAAATATTTTTGATTGATTGGTTAAAATGATTTATTAAGCTTGCCCTTTTAAGATATAGCCAATTTGCTGAAATTGGCCAAATTTAACAATCGTAAGATCCATTCATGACATAATCAGTCTTCTATGGTTATTCTTTTATAAAACAGTTGCCCTTCTGTATCTGCAGGTTCCACATTGCAGATTCAATCAACCTCCAGTGGAAATGCCTGTGATGGGTACGTCTGTACTAAACATCTACAGAGGTTTTTTTCCTTGTCATTATTCCCTAAACAATACAGTATCACAACTATTGACATAGCATTTACATTGTATTAGATATTATAAATAATCTGGAGATGATTTAAAGTATACAAGAGGATGTGCATAGGTTATATGCAAATACTACACCATTTTATATGAGACCTGAGCAAATGCAGATTTTGGTACAAGTGGGCAGTTCTGGAGCAAACCCCCAACGGGTGTATGAAGAGATGACTGGATTTGGAGATTTAACCAAAGTAGAATCTTATTATTTCATAATAATAATAATAGGCATTGTCATTTATTTAAGGTCTATCATATTTGTAGGCACTTTACTTATATTATTTAATAGAATATTTGTAACATCTTAGAGAATGAAGAGCAAAGTCAATTAATATTTTGTGAATAACTACTATGTCAGGCAATATTCCAGACTTTAAATATGTTACTTTGTTTAATACTCATGTGAATCTGTTTGAGTAATAAGGAAACTGAATTTGACAGTCACATCACTAGTAAATATCAGTATGAGGAATTGAATTGATACATGATTTTAAAATTCATGCTCCTTTAATCATAATATGTTAAGTGTAACAATGTAATTTGCATTAATTAATTAAATGAAACAGATCAGTCTTGTCAGTCAGAAAGTGATGTCCATTAGTCCAAAATATGTATTAAGTACCTACAGATTTCAAAAAAATTTTCAAGTTGTGGGAAGTTTAAAAAATATTTAATGTATGGTTCCTAATCTTTTACTTACAAGATTATTAGGGAGATAAAACAGGAAACAAGAATATATTTAATATTAGACACTTTATGTCTTTAAGAGTGAAGACAGTAAATTCTGTAGGATTTAAATGCAAAGTATAGGTTTCTCATTGTTGTGGAGAAAGGAGAGTTTGATCTGTGCTCTTAGCTAATCCAACTGTTTCTTTCTCAGTATCACTTAGTTTAGAACAAATTTCAAAGTTCTAAAAGCACTGGGAAAGTTTCTCAAAGTCTAGCCATCCAAAAACAAGTATCAGAGCCCTCTGTGAAGCCTTCTGCACTTCAAAGGAACAATTGTTGTCAAATATTAAGACAACATTTTCTCATTGATTAACAAAGGCACTGGTTCAAAGTATATACTCATCATCTGTTTGACTCTCTAGCTATTTCAGTCATCCATCATTCCAGGGGCTAGTTTACTCTTCTTTTCAGGTGTTCAGCTCTTTCATTAATGTGAGTCATATTTAAACCTATAGGATACAAATTGTTATCATTATTTACAATGAGCTGTTGACATTGAGCAACAGATTTTGACACTCTGAGATTTGCATACAGGACAATTTTGGAGTTGTGTCTCAAGAATACCCTTGAGAGAAGCAGGATTGGGCAAAGGGAGAAGATGAATTATAATATAGTCTCAGTAAAGATCTCAGCCTAATCCCACACAGATCTCTGAAGCTAGCATGGCCTTCAGGGACTAACCTGGGAGTTACAATTCTCTTCATGGCTAGAGTAGTGAGTGTCTTAATCCTGAAGAAGAGCTCGGAGTATCTCACCACAGCATCCACTACAGTTGTGAATAGATTTAATCTAATATATGAATTTCCGAGGATCATTTGAAATTTAATTTTGTTAATCTTTAATAAATACTATATTTCCTCAATACTGTGATTTCTTTTTTTTTTTTTTCGGGGAGGAACATTGGCCCTGAGCTAACACCTTCCTCGGTTTTGCTTGAGGAAAATTTTTGCTGAGCTAACATCTGTGCCAACCTTCCTCTATTTTGTACATGGGACGCTGCCATGGCACGGCTTGATGAGTGGTGTGTAGGTCCACTCTGAGGATTCAAACCTGTGAACCCCAGGTTGCCAAAGCAGAGTGTGGAAACTTAACCACTACACCACCAAGCCAGCCCAAATACTGTGATTTTTTTTGATATATTAATGTTTCTGAGGTTAGGATATGTCTTATAATCAAGGTGTACCTTTAGTTTCTTTTTCTGAAAAGATTTGAAACACTTACTACACTTTACACAGTATTACACTTTACAAGAAGTTCCACCACAAAATGGAGAAAATAGAGCACATATCAAATGGTGAAAGTTTAGGTAATGCCTCACACCCATAGGAATATATCTGGCATTATGAGTTCCTTTCTGATACCTTGAAAGCAGATCAAGTATGTGACTGACATTCTACCTATGTATCCATGGAGAGATCTTTTGCTTTGTGGTCCTTCTGTACACCCCAGGGAACTGATCTTTAGTCCTGTTGACTCAAATCCTATCAGGTTGACCTGGACTCACCGTTTATTTTGTGTTGAATATATACTTTGTAGACTGTTACCTTCCACAAGTCTTCCCATAGCCTTCTTTATCTCCATTTATCTTCTCACTGCACAATTTTTATCATTTTTGCTTTTCTCCAATTACCAAACATAATCAGGTGCCTTTAGAATTCCCCAGGCTAGTACGTCACTTCTCTGAGAGCACATTTCTTTAATTGGGAGATATATCTTGAAATAGAGGTAGTAAGATTAATAATTTTCAAGAAGATTCATAAGAGAATCTCCATAAAATCATGCTGACTGACAGTGAAGTCTCCTTAATGCCAAAGAATGGGAAACTGCACTTGCCACATATTTGTACAAGAGTTCTTTAGAGAAAGCTGCAATATATTCTTCACATGGAATCAGATTAAAATAGTGTAGCACATCTGGAATCAGCATATGTTTTCTTAAATTTAACTTTCTAACCTTTCAGACAACCTATTTCTAGAATCCCACTTTTTTTTCCTTTATAAACCCACCTGTAGGGAACAAAAGACACTATGATCCTCCACTGCCCTCTCTAACTAAATGCTGTCAGGTGCTTATATAAGGACTAGTAACAGCATGAAGACTCTATTGAAGGGTTATCTCCATTTCTATAATCTATAAAAGGACAATCTTTACTTCTCTTCACAGAAAGCAATGACTAAATTTATTACAAAAATACTAATAGCATAATATTTCACGCTGTCCTTCAAATTCTGGTTTTAAATAATCATACAGTTTCAACACTGGTAACCAAAACAAACATCAGTCGTACACATTTTTTTAAATATATTTCCAAGTATTTATGCATCCCTCACTATAGATCAAATGGTTTGTGGTCTTTTGCTTATGTTAAAAAAAAATAGTTGAGATCACGTGTGGCTTATCTGATTCATTTCACTACGCTGAAGTCTATGGAGAATGAATGAGTCAATGCAAGACATAAATGATTGATTTAAGATGACCGAGTAAAGATTTGCGTATGCCTTTGAGAGGATTCACATTAGAAGAAGCTTTCAGTTCTGGGGTTCACATCTGAACGTAAGCATCCAGTGTGTCACAATAAGTTACAGTTGATCTGAACGTTTTATCAGTCCAGTGGCTCACCATATGACCTCAAATACTGGAAAGTGCATAAGCAACAGAGTGAACTTTGAGACTCAGAGAAATGGCAAGAAAAGTAATTTCTGGTGAGGGAGAAAAATGGAAGTTAAAAAAAAAATCCATGAAATATTTATGGAAGTTGCACATATCATTCTAATAAGAATGCAAATATTGTGAATGCTTTCTACTCATACAGTACTGACATTTACCAAATAGAATTCTATTATTTGACCTCCTTCTGTAAACATTGACATTGCACTCACATTTATAATAGATTTCTGTCTGTTTTACCGCAGTTGAATGTTTCCACCGGGAATGTTATTAGTTATTATGGCTGAAAATGCACCTGCACCAGCTGTGCGGCTAAGCATAAAGAAGGCAGCAGCCAAAATCCCGGAGTCTCTTTACAGACCTTTGCTGCATTACTGCCATGGATCCAACATCCATCCTGAAACAGCAGGGAAGAAAACTTCTTCCAACACTTCATTTCCATAGAAATGAGGATCTGACTTCTACTCTTGCTTTCCCTCGTAGCAGTGTCTACTGTTTCCTTCCCTGCATCCTAATCGCTATCATTTATCCATTAGCTGTAGACAGTCTCATGTTGCATTAGTAAAACTTTTGGAAAAAGAGAATGAAGTCAGTTGAGTCATAGGAACATAGAAATGTTAAGAAAAAGATCAATACAAGCAAGTTTATTTAAAAGCACAAAGAGAACAGGGGAAAGCAAGAGCTTATATTTTCTATTTTTTCCAACCATGGAATCATTAACACAAATTGCATTACTGAGATACTCTCTGAGATCAGAAATATTTTCTAAATAAGTTTCCTATTTAGATTAATCTCTTTAGTACTTATATCTTTATAATTCTGTGGATGGTGGTGATGGGGACAGGAGTCAGGTCAAATTAGAGTAAAAATGCTAAGAATAGTTTATGCAGTAGCTCAAGCTGAGGGAACTAGTAAAATGCCGACCCAAAATATGAATTAAAATGCATCTTTTATAGATATTGTCTCTCTGAATAAATAAGGATATTTATAGACACTAACAGATTTTTATTATATGATAAATTGGCCTATTTTTAAACAAAATAATTCCAAGTGGTTATTTTTGATATTATGCATCCAGCAGTCAATTTTATTGTACTTATTTATTTTTGTGTGAGTTTCTCAATCTCATATGGTAGGCTCAATCTTGACCTTGTTGACACTTCTATGGGTCTGATAATCGCCAGATAATTTTGTTGTTGTTATTTGTTGGAGGAGGTCATTGAGAGGATGTGGCCGCTGGTTGACCCATGAGCTGAATCCTGACAATCAGAGACTCCTCACTCTCTCCTCTGTCCTTGGAATGTGTGTTCTGCTTGCCTTCCATGAATTAGAGGCTGCCTCAAGGATGCAGCCTTGAGAGAGCAATGAGTTGTTGAGAACTTCTGGATAGTATATGTGACTGAACCCTGTTCAGGCCTCTATATAAACTTTTAAAATTCGGGTGGGCAGTGTAGAGATCCACTCATCTTGTGGCCACCCAAGATGAGCCTCATGTGTAAGTTCCCTTGCTTGTTAAAATTGCCACCGACAAACCTGGAGTGCTCTGCCTCTTTCTTCCATCTCTCCTTGACCTCGAAGTATGAGGGCCAGTTTCAGATTTCACCTGGCAATACCCACATTTACAAACCAACACTATTCCTGCTCACGGAATTATAATTTTTCTCGCTGGGTTTGGTTGTGTTGCCTCCAAACAATATATTCATGACCACTTGAAAATCAGTGGCAATAAATACATATATGTTAGTTTTTGGTCAAAAGCTTAATTAGTTAATATTATTTATTCAATAGTCTTCCATCTAGTTAATATGCTTTAAACACTAAGCTTAGGGTTGATGTTAGGCATTAGTGAAACAATCCCTGCTATTAAGAAATTACAAATACAGTAGGGATGGCAGATAAGCAAAAATGTACTTCCAAGTCACTCTGATACATGGGAAAGTGAGGGTACTTTTTTGTTTGTCAGCTGAAGGTCTGTGATTGGAGAGAAGGAAATTTCGTTAGAAGAAACAACAACATGTGCAAAAGCTCAGGTAGAATTTGTGGCTAGAAAAACATAATAACAGTGACTAGATAATAAAAATATTTTATTTTCATCCTTACATAGAGCTTTCCATACTACATCATAAACTTTACACGTGGAATTCTGAAGAGTTTTCAAAAATAAATAAAGCTTTAAAAGATATGAAAGGCGATTATTCTAAGTCAGAAGAATAATGTGTATGTGTTCACACATGAATATATGTGTTTTATCTGATGGTGTTTAAAGAAATGTAAACAAGCAAAACCTAGTAACTTACTTCCCTAAAATTGTCTCAGAAGTCCTTTTGCCATCAAAAAAGCGAAATCAAGAGCGGGTGATTCCTCTCTCCTCCAGACATTTTCAGAACTAGAAATTTCCAAGCCCCCTAGTGTCTCTGCTTCTCTAGTCAATGCTTTCATTTGAAAGAAGAATCATGTTACTATGAAAAGAGCACTTGCTCTGGAGTCAGGTAGGGATGGGTCACATTATGTCCAGGCACTAATTATGTAATTCCAATCAAATTTAATTAAAACCCTTAGCTTCAATTTTTTTCATCTGTAAAAGGAGATGATACTACCATACATAGTTGTAAGAATTAAAGATGTGGTAAAGTGCTTTTCAAACACAGGAATGTATGAATCCTTATTATCATGATACTTATTTGCCTTGCTTTCACCTCAATAAAATACCTTTTAATGAAGATGTGGACAACTTAATACAATTTGAATAGGGATGTAGACTCCACTTGGATTGGCCCTATGCAGCATATTTCTCTGTTTTCTCTTTCACACTACTGTATAAAGTAATTGAATTATGAAACTGCAGTATTATTATTTATTAAACGCATATTCATTTGATATAAAAATGAAAATTGTAAAAACTAGGTATAATATTTCTGTAACTCAACAAATACAAAACCTAAATAAATTTTTATCAAATATAGAAAGAAAATTTAGAACAAAAGAGAGAGAAAATGGTTTAACTATCTTCATCAAGTAATTTCTTTATCAAATACTAAACAAATGTCAAAGCAATTCTCTAGATTAGATTCTTATAAGGGAAAATGTGAAGAATGAGAAAGAAACTATGATTACTACAGCTTTTGACAGAGGTGGAACTTCATATATTCTGGATATGTAACAGGAATTAAGTGTATGAATATAATTCAACCTAATATAGTTGCAATTAAAATTCTTCCAACTATTTACAGTCTTGGGAAAAGCAACTGATCACTGACTGAGAATTAAATTATTCTTAGATCATTTTCTACGTGGCACAACAGTTGCTGCACTCACTTTATTAATCAAAGCATTCCCATGTCAAAGAAACATTCTTATTACCTAGAAATTACTGTGGATGATAAGTAGCTCCATGCTGCTCAGAGCAGGAGAGGCAAAATTTTAGTAGAAAATAATGATATCAAATATAGATGGTCAAGATGAAAAATATCCTATGTGGTATGTTTAGTTGTCTTAAAAAATGTATTATGTTAACCGAACAATTAATGCCATCAACAGCAGAATTGGATCCTTGAATCAGAAAGAAAAAATATCAGATAGTCCAAAGATTAACTTGAATAAAATGAAAATTTTGTACCAATCTTGTTTTTCTAGTTATAATGGTTACTGTTTTCATAAAGACTAGGCCAGACATTATAGGAAAGCCTGTTCTTAGGGACCAATTGGATCACATTTCCAGAAACTCCAGTGGAATTTCCTATTGTGTATCTCAAGAATATTGTGTCTCCAACTATTGCTTTAATAATTAGTTCTACGACTGGGTATACTTTCACAAGGATTGTCATTACAATTACAATGAAATTGTAAATAGATCTATTTTGTATCAAAAATTGATAGTCTACTAAATAAAACCAAATCACAGTTTTGTTGTAGCATTAACTTTCAAATTACCCTATCAGGGAAAACTAGCTTATGCTGGCCCATTTGCCGTTGCAAGAACAACAACAATAAGAACAACAACATGCCAGCTGACTTGTTTGGAGAGTTTATTCTGTGCCGAATATGGTACAAAGCCCTATAAAATGTCAAATTTTACTTTATGCTCACAACACCCTTGAACTAGGTATAATTATTACATATGTATAGTAAATGAGAAAGGTGAAGGTTGGAGAAGTAATCTATTCTAGGTCATGGTCATCAGATGTTGGAGTCAGAATTCAAACTTGCATTTGTGTGGTATAAAGTACATGGGATTTAGTTCAGGAGAGAAGAATGATATAGAAAGCTCCAGTGTTCCAAATCTTGATTTTTCCATTCAGTAAATGATACATTTTATGGTAAAATTGAAACTACAATAAATTAAAATCAATTTATGTAGTTTAAGGCAGAAGATAAGATGAACTTGAATCTGAACAATGTTCTAAAACATGGATTCTACGTCTATCCTTAGCACTACGTAACTTGAGGGAGCATCATTTTGAAATCTCCAGGCCACTGTTTTCTTGTTTATGAAATAAGGGGATTAGATTGGCTGATATCTAAGGTCTTCCTGGATCTAAGATTCTATGTCTTATTATTTTCTCAGAATTGTCAAAGAAAGAACCATAGTATGGCCATGAAAGAGGGCTTGGGTGAGCTAGCTGGTCCTCGTAACCCATGTAATGGGAGTGACTGGAGGATTTTTCTCTAAATAATAACGTGGTAATTAATATCTGTTAATAACATAATATTCTTAAAAGATCACTCTGACTGGAGAGCAAAAGTGGCAGATATAGAATTGGCAACACTTGATTTTTAATAACATAGAGAAAAGGAAGGGAAGTGCTCAGGCTGGAACACCAGGGTGAATAGAAGTAACATTTACTGAAATGGCGAACATTGAAGGAGGGTGCTAAGTTCAGGAGGAACAAGAGTTTTGCTTCGGACATGTGCTATTAGATGACATGTATTAGGTAGTGGATTGGGAACTTGATTTGAACTATGCAATATATTGAGGTAATGAATAATAATATTTTTAAGGATTTAAAATATATTGCCAATTCCCCTTTAAAGAGTTTATACAATTTATCATGCCCACTAGCATTGTCTGAGAGTGCCTATGTTTCCACACTATTGCCAGGTGTGAATATTTTATATACACAAACTTCTTGCCAATTTACAGGCTAAAACAAGATGTCACCTTTCAAGGAAGAAGCATAATAGAAGATTGCTTTAGGAATCTTAATCTGTGGTGTAACTTTTGTCTGAAGATGTCATAACTGTCTATAAAAGGGTGAAATAATTAATAGAAATTACAAATTGTGAAGGTAACAAATGTTTGGGTTGCAAGACGTAGAAGCCTCAATTCTAGATTTGGTGAATTTGAGGTGATTGTGAAATTAAAATTACCTATCAGAGCAAGTACTGGTGACTTGATATATTAGCTATCAATTGCCACATTAGTTACTAATTGCTGCATAACAAATTACGAAAGGTTTAGAGGCATAAAATAACATACGTTTGTCATCTCACAATATCTGTAAGTGAGGAATCCGAGCAGGCTGGACTCAGAGTCTTACAAGACTTACCAGACTGCAATCAAGGGGTCAGCTGGGCTGTGTTCTTTCTGGAGCTCAGTGTCCTCTTTCAAGCTCCTGTAGTTCTTGGGGGAACTCTATTTCTTATGGTTGAAGGACTGAGGGCTTCGATTTTTTTTTTCACTGTCAGCCAGGGATGCCCTCAGCCCCTAGAAGCTACCTTCAGTTCTTTGCTATGTGGCCCTCTCACAACATGCAGCTTACTCCTTCAAGGCCAGTAGAAGAATCTCACTCTTTTCTGCTAAAACAGAGTCTTACATTATGTAACTTAATCTAGAGAATGATTATCACATTGCCTTCCCATACTCCATTGGTTAGAAGCACGTACACATTTTGCCCACACTTAAGGGGAGGAGATTACCTAAGAACAAGCTTCATTAGGGTCACCCTACAGTATACTTAACGCATCTAGCCTTCAGGTTACCAAAATAGACTGTTCTTGCAGTGAAAATAGTATCACTCTGTATTTTGGTTAGGATATGTGTGGCTACAAGTATCAGAATTCCTTTCTAAAAATAAATTAAAATTAGGGGGTTATTATCTCATAATGTAAGAAGAATAATGGTCTAGCAATTCCAACATTGATGTATGACTTAATGAAGTAGCTAATGATGGTGGTGATCATCTCTCCTCTATGCCATCCACAGCTTTCGTGCTCTCTCTCTCCTCATGGTCACAAATTGGGCTCAAACAGTTCCAGGCATCAGGTATAGACATCAAGCAATGCAGAGACAGAATGTCTTTCACTCACTTTTAGTGAGGAGGAACATTTCTCAGACATCTCAGATCCCATTGGCTAGGACTGGATTACATGACAAGCCCTAGCAGCAAGGGCATCTGGGAAAGCATGTGGCGTTTTCAGATTCTAGAGTTTTGGAAAAAAGTCTTCCATTGAAGATGGAGCATGAGAGCATGGCTGCGCGTGTAACAACAGACACTGTCTTCTGTATTTTTAAAAAGTCATTTTTTTAAAATAAAAAATAACACCTTTATCCAAAGCCTAGATATAGATTTATTTAGTATATCCAGAATTTGTAGAACAAACTACATTATTCCTAAAAGACTCAAATTTTCATCTTATCAATAAGAAACATCTGTTTTATTTCAGTTTCAACTTTGACTCTCACAGAGAAGTCTGTTTCTAATCTTTTACATAATGGTTCCTCTGAGAGAAAGGAAATGCCAGTGAGATATTTCCCACACTTCTCATCCCCGAACTGACTAGAAACAAACTGCTGTCCTCAAGACTTCAAAGAGCCTCACAATTAGAAACCCTGATAAACAACTGCGTTTTAGATCTCTTTTCAATACCTTCCATACAATGTGTCCATTTCAGTTTCCCATCTAAGGAAAGCTTTGCATGCAAGATGACAGCATGTGCTTGGTTAAGATGATGCCTTGGCTCAGGTCAAACGGAACTCCCCCCTATTATTCCTCCTTAAAAGAAAAATGACATTTGAAATCCCAAGATAAGGCAACAAATTGGCCATAATTCAACAATGTCTGTGGTCCTATATGACATTTGGCACATTTGAAATCCTCAAACAAAATTGGAGTTTCAAATTACTTGACTATCTTCCTGCATCATGAAAATTGCTTCAAAAGACTTTCAGGCACTAATACATTTAGGATCCAATTACAGGCTTTCTGTAAACAAGTAATTTCCCTAAGTAGCTAATAAAGTTTTGTGTCTTCATTCATTGTACTATTGTTGATAGATGGCAAAGAAAATACAAGTATGTTAAAGGATTTTCTTTCTGGCAATTGAGTGTTTCAGAAATTCTGTTCTTTCTTTTGTAGTATAACTTGCAAACTATCATTGTTCATTTTCACTGACAAAAAAAAGAAATAGTTTCCCAGATGTGACAACAAAAATGAAAAATATTTAGAAAACAGGAGTTAGATAATTAAATAATTGAAATAACACATAATTTAAAATGATAGGAGTTGATAAGTAGGATAAATGTTACCCGAAGCTAACATACATTTCATCGTAGATGCCAAGCGGAGGAAATATATTTTTATTCATCAAAAAATACTTTTATATCACTTAATGTTTATTCCAGCCTTCTCACAAAGTGATGCTCTTGGTTTTCTTGTAGTCATTATTTTAATCTAAAATGAACTCTGGATGTTTCCAGAAGACAACTCATATTATGGAAAAAAAAAAATCGCTGAATTTCAAGTTAATTTTCTTGAAGTCCCTATTTAGTTAGATAATAACCCAAAAATACTATTAAATGTGACGTTGAATTCACATAACAAGATAAATTCTTACACACTTCATTTTCAGATGTGTTAAGTTATATCAAACTCTTTCAATGTCTGGAACAATTGCAATATCTTCCATGTTGAGGCTTGGATCATTCCAGCTAAAGTTGGTTTCTCTTTCCTCTCAAAAACCAATAGTACTTTAGCTATGTTCCTCTACAGACACTATTTTTTACATTGTATTATATTTACATTCCTGTCCTATCTACCTACTTGTGCATAAGATACCACCCTGTCTATCTCCTAGAGCCTCTGTCAAACCATTAATGTTAAATGATGTTCAATGACTACATGGATGGTTAAATGATATGTTGAATAAGTTATAAATATTTTTTTTTATGCGTGACACTTTCCTAATACCAAAGACAATTTATAGTTATAATGATGGACTTCAACTGTTAGGATAGTTATTGAATACACCTTCTGTTAACAGTCATGCTTTGAAAAAATACTTGACATAAAGTAAATGTAAGAAGATTTACAAAATAGATACACACAGTCTAACAGCTATATTGTTACACTACATCTTCAGGTGATACAAGCTATAAGAGTTTCTGAGAATGAACGTGGGTCAAGATGAAAGGAATGAGATGCTGTTTTAATTAAAAATAAATTCTTATTACGTGTCAGAAATGCTCTACATATTATCTCAGTAAATCAGCAAAATAACAGCAGTTAGGTCTTAATTCTGTCTTCTTCGTACTGATGATGAAACCTGCCCAAGTGCACACATCCAGAAAGCAACAGAAGAGAGATTCAAAGGCAGGCAGCTTCGAATCAGATACCATATGCTAAACCAAAATTTGATATGGAAAATTTGTAGAATGATAACCAAAATTGGGGTGGGAAGAAAGAAATTTAGAGCAAAAATAAAAGGACTACAAATGATTTCTTGAATCCAAGGATTGTAGGGAATCCAGCTCTAGGATGTCAATTGAGGTCCCAAGTAAATTTAGAAGCATAGAAGAGGCTTAATTAGGACATCCAATTCAGTTTGTTTTCCTAAAATAAGAGAGAAAAAGGATAGATGTTTTTTAGGATTGTATAAGGGCCCAATAGGTAATAACCAATCTTTCTCTTTCAAGTTCTGAACTGGACACAGAAATATTTTGATTAAAACCTCAGCTTTATTACTATAAATAGTTGAGTGGAGGTCACAGCTTTTGATCTGTGAACAAAGTGCTCGCTAATACGGCTCCTGAAATAGACAGCCTTACCACCATCCCCTCCGCCTGCCCCCGTTCACTCCCTCAGTAGGACACCGCAGGACCCCATGAAGCATCTCGGTCGATCACTTCAGCTTATCTCAGAGCAAAGAGCACACTAGACTGCACTCCCTCTGCAGGCAGGCAGATATAAAAAGAGAGGACAAACAGGCTGTGTCAGTATGCTCAGGTCCTTCGGATTTCACCTGACAAGTTGTTCCACCCTTGAGGAAGAGTGAGTAGCAGAGAGAAGGTGGAGATGTTTTTTGGGATGAATTTCCTCAAGATGGTAACATGAAGTCAGGGAAATAGAGGGTTCTCCTCAAAGGTTAAACCTCCAGAAATGGAGTTGACTGCATGGGAGGGGATACCAAACCAAGTAGAGCAGGCTAACAGGAATCTGGATAACATAGTCCCGGATATTCCAGAGATCAGAGTAAAGGCCGATGGCATCAGAGGGATATTCAGAATAGTTAAATTAGAAATAGGATGCGTAAAGACTTGGATATGAAAGAAACTAAGGAAATGACTCTCAAAGAGATGAAAAATAACATTAGATAAAGTTATAAATAATCCCAATAAAAAAAGAAAAAGGAAATATAAATGTGCCTTGCCTTGCCTAGCCAATTTAATAATTTAAACTTTGTCATCCAGTTGGTCTCACTGTGTTATCAACAGATTACATCTGAGATTTTCTAGTGAGATGTTTTATTTTTAATTACAAAAGTAATTGATAATCATCGTAAAAATAATTAGAATGACAAAAGGAAAAAGGTTAACTCTTTTTGAGTGCTTATCCTATACAAAATTCTTTTAAGTGCTTTACATAGATTAACTATTATAATCATTAGAACAACTAAGGCAGGCACTATTACTATTATCGTTTTTAATGGAGAAAATGTGCCACAGAGATTCATTCATCTTATAATTTGTGAAGCCAGGATTTTGAAGTCAGGGACCCTAGCTTTCAACATTTAATAAAAGCTCTCCAAAGCTAATATCATCATAAATTCAACCACCTAGGTGTAACCAGTGTTAAGAGTTTGTTGTGATTCCTTGCAGAGTTTTTTCCAATATAAACACAGACATTCACACGTATTCCCTTTTTTTATAAAAATGCAATTATACTAAATATTGTTTTATGATTTTTTTCATACTTAAACTATATTGTTAATATTTTTCCATGTCATTATAGATTTTTCATCATTTTAAGGACAAATTTTGAATTTATCTTAATTGTTTAACCAAGCCTTATTATTGAACATTTAGTATGTTTTCCATTTTTCACTCTCATATAAAATACAAAAATTAACAATCTATACATACATTGTTGTAGAGATACGCCATCATTTATTTAAGATATTTTTTAGCTTATACATTTTAAGGCATTTTGACATATTTAATGACATTTTACCAAAGAAACAATTCTTTGAATTTACAAGAAGTAGACAATAAGATTGTCTGTTACTCCACATGCATTTCATTACTCATATATTAGAATTCTTAAACAAACATCTCATTTTAATTGGTACTTCTTTTATTTATAACACAGCTTAATACTATATCTTGATTGGCTCTGTGTTTATTTTCCAGTGAAATTTTTAGTAAAATATTTGACTCTTTTTACAATGTGATATATATATATATATTTTTATTGATATTTAAGAACTATTTACACATTTTAAAGATGTAATATACAAATCAAATAATATTCCTAATTCATGAATGCCATTTCAAAATAGTTTACTTAAAGTTTTGCTATTTCAATGATCCAAAATAATTGTGGGAAAAGATAGTCACGATTTGTTTCTGGTTCTATGACACCTTAGGATAAAGACTCCAGAGCTGCTTCTAGAAAAGGCCATTCACAGAGTATTCAGGGGCACCAATCGTATAATGTTCTAGGTCAGAGGTTTCCTGAAGTTGAACATTATGACCTTTCCGAAAAAGGGCCTTTCTATCTCCAAGATTATTCAATTATCTACCAACATTTTCTCCTGGTATTTGTATGGTTTAATTTTTTCACAGTTAAATTGTTAATCCACCTAGAATATATTTTTCTTTGAAATATGGGATTTATTTTGATATTGTAAATAGACATTTAAGATCTTTCCTCAAAAAAATGAGTGTTTTTCCAATATTATCTTTTTCAATAATCCATTCTTTTATCTTTGATGTAAAATATTAACAACTCTGATAATTAAAATTTGACATTTATTAAGTAGCATTAGGTACGTTTAGGCCCATTTATCCCATTCATCAGTCATTTATCTTTGCAGAAGTATTACACTGTTCTGATTATGGAGACTTTTTAGTAATGCATTTTTATCTAATAAGATAATACACTCTTTTCCCCATCTCTTCCCTATCCAGACATTTTTCTAAAAAGAAAAAAAAAAAAACCTTCTTTAGATTTCTGCAGAGTTAATCTGCAGAAATAATATAGAATCATTTGGTTGAAGTGCAAAGTATGTGTTTTTGTGTTCAATTTGCAGTGATCAATCAGCCATTTAGTAAGTAGCTATGGATTACCTTTTCTTTCCCAGGAACCACACGGTGGTCTGAGGATATACTAGTGGACAATTAGTTATGGGCTGTACCTTTATGGAGTGTCCAGGCTATTAGGGATGGCATGCCTTAAACAAGTCATGACAAAACAATGTGTTCAAAGTGAAATAAGAGGGACGTTGTTCCCCACATAAGACAGGAGTAATAATCTGCAGGTTCAGGGCAAGCTTCCGTGAGGAAGTGATGTTTAAGCTCTCACATGGAATATCAGTACACCTTAGTCAGGAAAGGCAGTAGAAGAAGCAAATTTGGTAAAAACATATTTTTACTTGTATGTTTGCTTATCTTCGATCTTCTCAAATTAGAGCGTAAACTCCACAAGGGCTGGGACTACGTTGTTCATCGATGTATGCCTGGCACAGAATGAAGAGGAGGAAGGGGAGGAGAGGCAGGAGAAGAAGGGAAAGGCCGTGCTGAAAAGACCAAAGACACAGAAGGACATTCTTTGCAGAATTTAAATAAATCGATTGTGTCTAGCGCACAAGAAGCAAGAAGAGAGGCAGATTATGAGGGATTTGAAGGCTATCTTAAAGAATAAATTTAACTCTAACAGCACTGAGAAAACATTGAGAAATATGAAGAAGCAGAGTGATATTCAGGGATTTTTCTCTTTAAAAGATCATTCGGGCTGCAGTCCTGAGTGTGGATTTGATGGACAGGAAGAGACTATACGGGAATGACTTACTTGTATTAGAAAGTAGCAGAGGCGATACGAGAAGCGGATAGAATAAGAATTCATGAAAGCTGTAGAAAGGCAGGATTGCATTCGAAGTTTTATGGGTTGAAAAACTGGGGGTAAACTGAGAAGTGAATAAGCTGACAAGTAAATTGTCATACATGTAAATTTGGAGTACTCATGACGTACCTAGGTAGAGATACCAAGAAAGCAATTAAATCTGAATCGACTTAAATTTAAATTAAGAAGGACATCTTTGTAACATATTAAGCAACTCTATGATTGTTCTTCACTTGTTAAATATTTTTTATTAGTGACTTAAAACATGAGTTAAGATAGGCTTACGAAACTTTCAGGTGACAAAAATCTCAGGCCAGTTAACTAGATCTAAAATGAAAATAGTAGTAGTATATTTTGTATACGATTGCTGTGAATATTGAATGAGATAACTGCTTAGCACTCTGTCTGTAAATTAGTAAGCACTCAATAAATGTCATGTTTGAAATAGCATGATTCAGAATCAAAATAATATTTTCAGGAGGAAAAAATGTGACAGAACTGAAGAGATGCAAGTTAATATAAATAACTACACACTTGTGCAACTGTTTCAAAAATCAACTTCAACAGCAAAATGGAGAAGTTTTGGAATCATATCAGTTCATGAGCAAAAGTTCCAGTGATTCCAGTTGACTAATAGGTCAATCTGATTCCACAATGTGTAGTATTGAAACAGCTTATGGTGAGCGAGGACTGTATGTCCTCCACTAGACATACCATTTGTGATAGATTTTCTTCAAAATTCAGTATCACACACAGGATTGCGCCCAGAGAACAACCAAGACAGTGAAGGACTCAGAAACATTTCGTATGAGGAAGGTTTGAAACAACTAATCATTGTTTTGCTTGGAAAAAAATTCTAGGCAAATAAAAGAAACATGAGAAATAGTAACTAAATTAATCTACTTTTCTAGAAAAAATAATAATGATTGTGTGGAATTTAAAGAAATTATTTTTAAGGAAATCACTTATTCAATATAAAAATTAAATTTATAAAATCTCACTAAGATGTAAGCTTTCATTAGCGTAATTATGTGAATCAAGATACCCTTGCTGGAAGGTGGTCAGAGACTGAAGAGCATCTAAGACTTTTTATTAACAAAATTTACAAAATCACATCAATGATATGCTAAAAGAATATATGGCAACTGTAATTCCACAGTTGTTAGTTAGCACATGGTTAACTGTGTATATGTTTTACACGCTCATTGTAACATTGGGTATTCCACTCAAGGTGAATGCTGGAAGCTATATTTAGTTTAGTATACCTTATTTCACAAAACTCACATTCGGTCTCTCACAATTTGCTTAAAGCATATTTGTAACATTAGAGTGATTGCATATCTAAGAACCTGAGATCAAAATAATAGATATTAATTCATGTTATTACTTGAAGTTCTGGGATCAGATCTTGAATTCTGTCTTATTAGATTCTGTGTTTTATAAATTAAGGGCCTGTGGCTTCGAACCCTCAAAATAAATAACCAAGAAGAAAGATTTTAAGATACAAAAGAACTCTTGCCTCCATCTGTTCTATTTCTTTTTCAAGGGAAGGAGAGAGTTAAATCTCCAGAAAATAAACAACAAAAATATTTACCTCAACAATGGGCATTGTGATCAAACGATTTTAATAATAGTATCAAAAGTAACTAGACTTCTAACTTTTAAGTATATCTTAGTCACTTAATTAAGTTCTATATATGAGCTAATTAATGTATCCTCACAGCGACTGTCCATGGTTAAAGAAACTGAAGCACAGAAATATTGAGTCATTAATCCAAGGTCACACAGCAAGTAAGTACCTCAGCCAGGAATGACCTCAGTCAGTGTGGTTATAGAATTTTTATTTTGAACATATTCTTTATTCAATAGAATAATTAAAAATTTCACATGTCAAATTGTAAAGGATGAAACGGGTACAATAAATTTAAAGGAAAATGCTGTCAAATATCTCTACAAATAATGAGGGAAAAGAATAAGGACTAAAAATATGGCCACATATAACATAATAAGAAAAACTTCATTTTTTTTTTAAGTTTCAGTGATAAACAGAATCTTGCTCTAAATGTTCCTTAGAATTTCCTTGGAAGGATTTTAAGGGGAGGTTTGAAATAACTGCAAAATGTAGTCCTATCCCCACTTCCTATAGCAAGATATTTAAAGAGACCTTATCTCACCTACAGCTGGATGCATCTCAGAAAATTTAGCTATTTGGTACCAATTATGTTGTTGCCATTTTCCTTGACCTTCCACCAGATGGAAAGCATCAACTCTAGTAATTTTGCCTTGGAAATCCTAATGTTTGTTGTTTTGTTAGAGAGGAAATAGCATATTGTTACATCTTCTCCAACAGTGTCCTTATTATTAAATCAATGATGCTATTTTCCATAAAAAGGGTTCCACAAGAACATAACAATCTCATCAATAAAGCAGGCCCAGCTCATCTGGTGAACTGTTTCTTACACATCAGATGGTGCCAGATGCATTAAAGATACTGGTACTGGGCCACAACATTATTTTGACCAGATTATTTATATCACATTCACTCATCCAGTTCTTTCCCTGAATAAATATCATTATTTTGTTAGCCTTAGCACAATTAAAAATGCCTCTGGTAATTTAGTAATGATTTTTCCAAAAGGAAGTTAAATATTCAAATCAGATCCAAATCAAGGAAACAGACCAGGGCTACCTAGAAGTAACAAGATTCTCTTCATCTTGTCAGACTCAGTAGTATGATTCATTATAGACTAATATATTGCTATTAGTGGCTTTAGAAAGGTGAGACACTACCTTTAGAGAAGTATAGAATTTTTTCTTGATGAAATTCATCAGCTTGTAAAGCATGAGTACTCTTTAGCCAGATACTGTGACCTGTAATATAGAGGTTCAACAAGCGACGAACCAGTGTGGGAAGAGATTCATCAGTATGGGATTGTTTGCTTTTACTCCTGTTAGACAAAGAAGGAGACAGGTTCATTGTAGACAACACATACAGACGCACACTGCCGCCGCCACCACCACCATCACCATCTCCACCACCACCACCACCACCGCCACCACCACCACCACCACCATCACCATCACTGTGGCTTAAAAGTCATGTTGGATTCTTCAGAGTTAAAAACAGGATAATCATAAAATCATAAGAGAGACAATTTGGTTAGCATTTTTAAAGGCCATGTTTAGTATTTATAATGCTTTTCTATATTTGATCTTAAGCCATTGTTAACATATATCACATATTCCCAATTAAACTCACATAATTGTAAGCACTGAAGGATTATGCAACCTAAGCATTGTTATATAAATAAAAGCACAGGTGTTAAAGAAGTCTTTTTTTATCCTTTGCATTGTGTAACTTTAACTCAGTCACAATTACTTTGTCTACATAGCAGGAATATATTATTTTCATACTTGTAAAAATACCCTCCTGATTAGTTATATATATGAAATTAAATGTTTAATGTGTTCAAATTATGAGCAACTTTCTGAGTAGTTTTAGCAATATCAAACCAAGAACACGAATTAATTAACTATCAGCTAATATTTAGTGAGCACTTATGTGCTAGGAATTTTGCTTAGTATTTTATGTTAATATGTTACCTTATAGGAGTATGATTGTGCTCATTTTACTGTGAGTTACCACAGTACTATTATTGAGATAGAAAAAAAATAGGCATAAAGTATGTTTCTAGAACTTACTAGTTCTATATTTTTGTTAAGAGATATAAAAATAATGGTGCCAAAATGTTAGAAAATATTTGCTTTTTTAGAGGTACATCAATAGTTACTAACTCAAAATATTTGAAGATTAGTACGGACAGGAACAATATATTTTGAATTTGTAGGCAATATAAAAGCTGAGCTGAACTTAGCATAATGGGTAGAATTTGTACAATTGAAAGAATAAAAGGAATTCCTTCCAAACTGAGCACTGAGTGTGACAAAACACAGAAGCTATCATCCATGTTGAACATAGCAAAAGGAAGTTCCAAAAAGGGTCAAAGGGATTTCAATGGGTAATATTGAGAAAAAGGATTAAACAGATAAAAGAGAAAACTAATACCATGTTCTAGAAAGCTGAGTGTTTGGAGAGTAGATTCGATGTAAATGACCACTGAGAGTAGTGTAGCATAAAAAAGTTTTACCTGTTTGAGCTATTCAAGAATTTGGGTTATATTCAACTATTTAAAATCCCTTTTGAGGTAAAACATATATATTTTATTACAATTGATTCCAATATCTGACTACATGTAGGTTACTTATTAGAGAATATTTTTGCTAGAATTACAAGGGAGTGGGGTGGAATTGGGATTGGACCACAGACACAGAGTTTCAGTGTGTATAAAAACACATATCAGTGTCAGAAGAAGGGATTGAGGGGACAGTGCAAGCCAAGATGAGAAAGCATTGAGAGGAAAATGAGACCAAAGACAAATTTCAGAAGTCTCTGCGTGATGCAGAATGTGAATACTCTAGGTTACTCTCAGAGAGGAACGGTAACTAATAAAATCTACATTGTTCTTCAAGACCTCAGGAGTTGAGATACCTTGCAGAGACTGGAATTCAGTGTCTGTAGTGAGAGAGCGGGGAAGAACATCTCTATTCAGAGAGCAGGCAGACTGTGATTAAGATTTACGTATCTTTAATAAACAAAGAAAACCTCAGGCTTCTCAGTTGAATCTATAGAATAACTAAAAAGACAAATGTGTATAGAGCAATTGAAGATTAGTAAATGAATTTTCAATCTTTGATTGTTGATTTGATTTCAAAGATATCATCCCTTAACATGGAAAGAGAAGTTGGCTAAAATTAATGTTGTAATAAAGCCTAAAATAAAGAGAAATACTTATTTGGAAGTAATTATGTAACTCAAAACATCTTCCTTCAGTATTTAAAAAAATATTTGAATGTAATACAAATTTTCAGGGGAACGATAAATAATATTCAAGTGGTCCATTCTTTGAACACCATCCAATTTTCCTGTAGATATTGCTTGTGAAAACTAAAACACCCTTCACAATGTTTTTTGTCTTCTTCCTCTATTTTTAAAATATGTATTTGATCCAGATATTCCTGCAAAAAGCAGAGTGAATGTTTCAAATTATAACTGTCAAGCTCATGACATTTTCAAAGGCTTTTTTGCATTTGGAGAACATTTTATACTTATTTGGCCTGGATGAATAATTGGGTTACTTTGACTCCCAATATGTGCGACCAAATTTAATTGTATTGACTACCATTAGCCTTGAGAATATATCATGATAAGTTTTTTACATGTAATTTTTCATATACATCAGAAATCTTGTAATCTGACACAATTTGGAGGGAAAGCTTTATTAATAAAATAATTTATTTCTAGCTGTTTTTGGGAAATCCCTCTTTAGATTTTGATTTTCTGATTCTTGATTATCTCCGAAAAACAGGGTATATCTATAACAAATTGTTTTCAAAATGGATTTATTTCCTAAGCTATGCACATGGTATAGGTGCACATTAATCTCATTAAGTTGGATAATGTTTATAAATTGATTCTTCTGAGCTCACTTTGTTTCAATGAAACAAATCCAGTTTAATAAAGTTATTATCACTTAATAAATGACATTGTTTGATTGCATATGGGTAGATATGCTCAATATTTTCACAGAACACTACTCTTACAAAGATAATAATGTCCTTAATCATTAGCTTTTATAAAAATAAATATGTAATAACATAATGTTATGTAATAATATAGAATATAATGTGTGATAATTAATGCATCATTATTAACAACAGCATTATTAACAAATGTGAGCATATTGTTCCTTGTTTATTGATATTTCATAAGTCTCCAGAATTTATATTGGAAAAAGAATTGCAGATGTGTAGGAATGCAGATCCAGTATATGCCAACAATACTAATGAATTAATTCACTATTTTTCAGAGAAGGAGGTAGAGAAAGAGCAGGAGAAGAGATGACACAATTGTCCTGTTTCATTCTCGTAGATTTCTCTATTCTAATGGTGCTACACTTTATTTGACTTTAATCGAGATTTTCTATTTCTCAATAGAGAAAATAAAATGTTTCTTTTCTTTCTCCCTAATAGCTTCAAATAACAAATTTTAATTATCCAGAATGAGAAGAAACTTGTATGGTAGAGGAGCAGCAATATAACAGAGCAATAATCTCAGCTGCACCACATACGAGCCATAAGACCTGACCTCTCTATGACCTGTGAGTACATCAACATTTAGTTACTGTACTAGTTTCTATGCTGCGTAACAAATTACAATTTTAGCTCCTTAAAACAATACACATTTATTATCTCACAGCCTCAATGGGCCAGGAGTCTGGGAATGGCTCATCTGGGTCCACTGCCCAGATCTCACAAGGTTTCAATCCAAAGGTGTTGGCTGAAGCTGGGTTCTCACCTGAGGCTCGGGGTTCTCTTCCAGGCTGATGTGGTTGTTGGCCGAATTCATTTCCTTGCAGCTATAGAACACAGAGAAGCTTGTTTCTTCGAAACCAATGGCAGACTTTCTTCAGAAAAGACCTATCTTTCACATGTTTTCACTATTTAATTCAGGCCCACCCAGGTGCATCTCCCTTTTGATTACCTCAAACTCAACTGATTTGGCACATACATTTGGCACCATAATTACCTGGGCATGGGAATCATAGAGGTTTCTTAGAATTCTGCCTACCACAGTTAGCTGCCTACAACTGGATATTTTGGTCCTTTCCTTTCCGTACATTTGGTAAGATTGAACCCTTCTGCCTCTTTGGAGTTAAGTGTAACTATTTTATTTTCTTTGGCCAATGAAATGGGAGTAGAAGCGATCCACATCATATGCATGAAGAAGCTTTAATAGTCAATGGAGACATGGTAGTGATGACGCATCTGTCAGCCTGTGTCCCCACAAAAGGACTATGATGTGCAGACACCCTCCTCAGCGAAGAGAGACAGTTAATGTGACTAAGAAACTGTTATTGTATTAAGCCACTGGGATTCAGGGAATTCTGTATCGTTGCAACATTACTATTCTACCAGACTATATAAGCCCCCATCAATATCTAGCACAGAATAAGAATTTGGCACGTGCAAGCTTCATATTATATGTGTTTCAAATATAGGTACAATCATCCACATTCAGAGACTGGTATGCCAACTTATCACTTGTCTTGAATTGACAGAAAATAATATGTTTATTGTTACCAAATTATTTTTTCTAAGAAATACAGAGTAAATAATTACAGCAAAGATAAAAGAACAAAAGCTAACCAATATTGGTAGGGAAATACTAGTTAGAAGTCATTATACAAGAAAAACCTCATCTATATTTCTATCTACCTCTATTTTATATCTATCTATCCCAATTAGCAGCCCTTTGAATTGCTTCCTTAACTTACTATGTATTCTCTCTACTCAGGAGGCGAAGACAGTTGGCACTGTAGGGAATTCCAACCCTCAACCAATCAAGCTGGGAGTGGGGGAGGGCTAAGCAGTAGCTGCATGAGCCAAATGGTGAACATTATAACCAGCGTAATCAATGGCTGCATTGTATGTCACAGGCGCTATAGGAGGTCAGAGGTGGCAGAGGCAGTGTGATACGATTTTGCAAAGGGAGGCTTCATGCAGAAGTTGGGGAGCTTGAAGGCAGTAGAAATTGAGATTAGCAGGAATGAAAGTGGCTTTTCCGGGAGGTGCTTCAGTAAGCCCTGTTTAAGCCAGAGACAATCCTAATTAGAATAAAGATTCTTGTTAGATTTAGCATCTTTTCTCTTGGATTTACATACATATATTCAATTGCTAATCGTCTAATGTTTTTATTTATTTTTGAAATTACAAACTTGCTGTGTGTAAACTTGCAAACACAGAAAAGTATGTACATCGTAGGTGTACAGATCAACTAATTTTCACAAAATGAGTACACTTTATGCCCAGCATCCAGATGAAGAATCAAGCCCAGCTCATGCTCCCTACTTGTCATTACTTCCTTCACCAGCATAATAATTATTTTCCCTTCCAAAATTAACATGAATTTTGCTTGCTTTTAAACTGACATAAACCAAATCAGCGTTTATTCTTCAGCGTCTCTTTTCTTTTGCCCAATGTTAAGTTTATAAAATGCATATATAGTTGCATGTGGCAATAGTATAGTATTTTTATTGCTGTATAGTATTCATTGTATGAATATACTATTATTTGGTTACCAATTGGTGGATTTTGGAGTTCTTTCCAGTCTTTTGCTATTGAAAATATGAACATTCTTATACATGTCTTTTGATGTGCATTTGTACTCATTTTTTGTTGGGAGTATGATTAGCTGTTAAAATTGCCAGAACATAGAGTTTACATGTGGCGAGTTTTAGTAGATAGCATCAGTTTTCCTAAGAGTTAGCGCCAATTTTAACTGCTATCAGCTGTATATCAGAATTCTAGTCATTCAATATCCTTGTCAATAAGTGACATTATGATTCTTTTTGTATTTCATCCTTTTTTTTAACACATAATGTTATTCCATTGTTGTTATAAATGTATTTCTCATCTGAAATGTTATTTCCAGTCTTCAAGTAAAGGCACGTAAAATTTTCTTCCCTTCCTGGAGTGTCAGCCATGTCCAAGAAAGCATTATCCATGTCCAAGGTGGTGTGTATACCAAATGTCAGAAGTGGAAGCAATCTGTTCAGTTACTGTTATGATGTCAGGCACTGTGGGAACAACTGTAACTTCTTTTGGTTTAGCCCCTGATAGTCCACAGTAAGGCTCCAAGTAGAGGATCTACCAGTAGTAGAACAGGTTTGGCCCATAATTCTGTACTGTAGATATCAGTTATTTGTTTTGGTTGAATATTGTCTATTTTTCCATGTGTTCCACAATCTTTCACAGATAAAGACCTTTCCACCTTATCACTGTGTTCATGTACTTCCAGGACTTTTTCTCTGAATCAGCCTTTTCCCTCAAGAGCAAGTACTTCTCCCCAGCGGTTGGTACCCAGAACAGATCACTGAGAATGATCTCCCAAGGGCTGAATAGCAGTTGAGAGCTGGCCTCTTCCTGATTTCATTAGTGAAGAAAGCCTTTTGGCAATAGATAGCAGAGCCTTGATGATAAGCATGTCTTTCTCCTTTCATTGTTTTCTCAAAGCACTCAACCCTCTCTCTTTGATGAGACAGGATTGACCTAACCAAGAACATCACTTGTGGCCATTTGCTGCGTATGTACGTAAGTGTCATCAGGTACTGAGGTTTCACTTGAAGCACATAGCAGCACATTTCTTTCGTGGTGGCAATTAGCTGTCCTGGGAAGGGTCCACAGCAATCAGGCAGTGATGCTTCTCATTTATGAGCAGTCTTCTTCTCAAATTCCACAGAGCAGCCATCTTGGTTTTCATCTTGACCAGAATCAGTTTCATCTTCCCCTGTTCCTCTTTTAATCGACCACTTTGCTCTTAATTCTGCTTATCACTTGCTCCTTGTTACTCAAATTTAGTTAGGTTCCATATTTGAAGATAAAAAAGATACCTACTCCTCACATGTGGGCCCAGAGAGGGTTGCTATTCACAACTCACAATGCTATTGCCCAAATGTCAGTATTTCCTAGCTTCTTTGGAAGTTTGGCCAGATGGACCTGGCCATACTAAGTTCTGAAAACCTTCACTATTATGGACTAGTATATCAAGACCAAGTTTTCTTGGGCCAGATGACCAGATTTAGCCAACAAGTGTGCCTCCATTTTCTCCCTGCTATATGTTGTTATAGTTTTTCTGTTAATTCCCAATTCTCTCTTAGATCTTCTGGTGAATCATGAGTATTTCTGTCCTGATTCACAGAGGTTTCAGTAGCTCCATAGCGCAAACTAGATCTCTATTTTCTTCCAGAATCTGACTGATTTCTTCCCGCTGAGCATGACAAGTTTATTGGGAGGTGTTCTGTTGATTAGCGTGTTAAGAGTCAACTTGGATTCCTTCATGGATTTTGCCTTCTTTTGTTTGACTATTCATTTACCATATCAACTTTTGAGAGTTTGGTGATTATTTCTATGAATAGAATAATGAGTTCAGATACATCAATTTGAATCTTTGCAAACTTTTCTTTTAAGTCATCAGGCATTGTTGAAGGTGGATTTCCTGAGCTGTGACTAAAATATGCCCTCTGTTTTAATTTCCTTAATTAAATTCCAAGGGATCAGCTTGGTTTAACAGCTTCATTTCTTTGATGAGGTAAAGAATTTCACTTCAGTGTTTTGGTTCAACAGCAACCCTGACAATAGGGATGGCTTCAATAGGAGTGGTATAAATGGCGGGCAGGATGGCAAGCTACAGAGTATTGCAGATATCACCACAAAGTCGTGCAGACCTCCTATTCCTAGCATATTCCTAGAGATAGCTCCTCTAGAGTTTCACGTTCCCAGTTCCATTCTAATGAGAAGATCTACGTTTTTCAGAGAAGAGAATTGCATGTGGGGACTTGAGAAAGGACATCTGATAGGGCTGAGAGACCTAATGGTACCTGTTGCAAAAACTCAACAGGACTGTACTTGAGCCCTCTTTTCTTTCCTTTCCTTTTCAAGCCCTATGTGATGAAACATATTTGATTATTTCCTTCCTAAGACACAGATTTCCTTCCTAAGATGGGAGTTTTTTACACTCCCCATCTGTTGCTCATCACCTCTTGACTCTTTTCTCTTTGGATTTGTTTCAAGAGCATTCCCATTTTGGGCGAGCTCCAAAGTCACCTGCCCCTGAGCTGCTGCCAGCTTCCCGATGTGCCTTTGTCTCACATCCTCATGTCTCTGAGAAATTTCTTCTGGAGTGAGAGATCATGCCTTATTCTGAGGCAAAGCCTTAGCATCAACTGCAAATATTTTAGAAACAAACATTATAACTGGAGGAGTGTCTTCACTTCCACACTTCATAGAAGCTGCTTTCGGTGCCTGGGTTTCGTGTGGAAGAGAATCAATCATTTGTCTTCATGTGCACATTAGTTTCCCCACTTTCTCAACTATAATATCAAGGAAGCTCTGGAGTTTCTGATGCACTATAGCGAGAACAGCTTGGGACACAGTGGCCACTGACAGCAAATGGCATTGATCTGAACTTTAGTATCTAAATGATGTACCTCTTGTGCTCCAATATTTTATCCTAAAGAACTCACTATTTTAGCAATTTTTCCTTTGTTCTTTTTCAAGGCAGCATCATATAAACTACAAACACTTTCCAGGATCAACTTTACAAATAAAAGTTTCTTTCCTTTTGCCTGATCAAACTTCCTAATTTTCTTGGCTTTTATATTCACATAATGATCTCCTCGCAGGTTTTCAAAAGAAATTCCCTTTTGATGCCAATCTTTCTAACTAGATTTTGTCAAAGAGTTCAATTTTAAAGTCCTAACCATCCATTGTGCTGGTAAATACCACATTTTTGATCTGGAGGGAAGTAAAAGTGGAAATTATTGTATCCTCCAAGCCAGTGCTCCAGCCAGGTACTTGCCCTCCTTGTTCAGAATTTGGATTCACTTGAAATTTAGTCTTTTACTTTGCTCTTCCTGCTAGGAATTTAGAAGTGAAAGAGTCCCTGTGAGTGCATTAATGTCTTCTAAAATATTCTTGAAGTGAGAATAGGCCTTTTGTGGAGTGAATCTCAGTTCCACTATCAAGCAATCATTCTTACTAATTCCTGAAACTAGACAGATGTTTTCGATCCAGACGTCTCACAGAACTGCCAGTGTCTGCAGACCCCTTCCATCGCATCTGCCACAATGATGTACCCATCACAAATGCAATCAGCAGTTTATACTTGAGAGGTGAAATCCACGTGTTCTGGGGAGTCTATCAGATTAACCAGGTACTCCTCATTACCTGGGTAGAGTAAGGGCAGGTATAGACTGCCAGTCTTTCTGCCCTCAAGCCAGTCAGAGATCTCCACCTACATTTCAGCCAGGACAGCTTGACTCTTTTTCATAATGTAGTGAAATAGCCATGGATTTCACAGCGATCCCTTATATCTGCTCATTTTCTCTGCAGTCCGTATACCTTACCTTACTCTTCCTCAGACATGTCTTGGCTATTACTGGCACTTTGTTCTTCCATATGAATTTTAGAATTAGCGTATCAAGTTCTTGCCTGCCAGGCAACTGCCATTGCTAGATATAAGACAGTCAGCCAGGTCAACACGAGTCAAAACACAGATTGTGCTGATGTTGGCAGTGTTTCTCCAGAGTTGAATCATCTTATCCAAACTGTTGAACACTGTGACCACTTTATTTCTTGTGACAGCTTTGGCACCCAGCTCAGCTCCAGCCCTTGGGGCCCAGCATATCACATTTAAACAAGGCACAGAAACCTCCAGGAGTTCTTTTTTTTTTTTTGGTAACAAATTCACCTGTCTTTTAAATAAAGTATTTTTTGGGAGAATTTGTCATTGACAGACCCTTTTGTTGCCAACCCTTTAAAGACCTCAAGAACTGAATCAAACATCTCTGAGGCATTGCTGGGTATTGGGCTAACAGACTAGGCAGCTACCTGACACGGCAAAATGACTTCTTTTGGGCTTTGAACAGACATCTCAGCAGTCTCTTTAAAGGAAGGAAGTTAGCTAACTGCATTGTCAGCCCACTCACTCAAAGCTAGCAGAGGATGACCTGTCACCAAAATTAAGGAGAAATAGTACCCAGTTATGAGTGGATCAGTTGAACTCTTTTCCAAAAACCCGTAGCATCTGGAAGAGTGGAGTATGTCCTTTCATGGTCAAGAACTGTCTTAAAAAAGGAGTTGTAAACACAAAACCATAGTACCATAAAAGTACAGATATCAGATGGGATGTATTGGGAAAATCTTGGAAGTGCAGAAGGAACAGAGTGCCCAGAATCTCTTATCCTGTCCCACGGTCTCCACTGGGGATAAATGGATGGCATGCACACTGGCCAACATTTGAGGAGAGAGAAAGACTGCCCAGTAATGCTCTGCTTAGTTAGCGGGACAGGGGAGCAGGGAAAATATATGAAAAAGTGAAACCTTCTTGGCTTGGGAATTGAGTTTGTTAGAAAGGATGATATTCTGAAACCCAGATCTGCTGAGCCAGGTATCTGGCAAACTACCCAAATGGGAAAGAAATAACTTACCATCACCTTTGAGATCTGTCTTCAGTGATGTTTAAAAATCTAGTCATAAAAGTATTCTTTATTATCTCCTAGACGTGTTTCTTTTTTTTTTTTTTTACATCTCTGATATTTAAACCAACAATCCATTTTGAATTGCTCTTATGGTACAGTATAAAGTGGAGGTCACTGTGTGTGCATGTATGTGTGTGTAAATATATTTTTCAGTATGGAAATCTAATTAACACAGAACAATTTATAGCAAAGGCTATTATTCCTGAGTCCACTGCCACCGCAGCGGCACATTTGTACAGTAACTATAGATGTAGGTTTGTTGCTTGACTCTCTTTTACTTGTTTTTTTTTTGGTTATTCTTCTGCCAATATCAGTGTATCTTATTCACTGTTGCTTCGTAATAACTCTGGATATTGTTGGAAGACAGTTCCCTAGGTGTCTCTCAGATTGTTGCGTGTTTTGCAAGCAGAACACCCGATCACCATTGTTCTGGTTTAACTTTTCAAGGGTCTTTGTAAAGCAAACAGTCTTAGAAGGTGAGATAGTGCCTTTTTCCAGAGCAAAGAGAAACTTAGCTTATAGCCCCAGAGGGTAGAAATTGTGTCTACCTCTGGAGCAAAGAGCAAGAATGCTCACTGTCTGTTATAAACGATTCAGGTTCTGTAAGCTCAGGACTGATGCCCTGTAATGCAACCTTCTGTATGTACTGGTGCCATCTGGCCCTCTTTGCCTCACCTTGTGGGAATTAGGGCTCAGGAAACTGACACATGCTGGTGCTCTGATACTTCCACTGCCATAAATAACAAAGTCCTGACTCAAGGATAGATGCTTATGTGATTTTGTTATGAAAGTGACACTGGCTTAAAATGTTAGTTTCCTTTCTTCCTTAGGCTGGATCATAACACCAGGCCAGAGGTGAAGTTTAAGATTGTAAAGCCATACTGATGTTCAAAGAAGTGCATGGACACAAACCATAAAGAGCCACTAAAATGAATAAGAACGTGAGATGTCACTCTGTCTGCAAACAGAATATAATCCCATGTTTTGAGTATGTGATTATGTGCCGTGTCCAAAACAAGTTTTATGGTGATGTTTTAAGTAAGTTGAAGCAATCTAATATCACAGATCGTGTATGTTCTATTCATTGATTCTTTTTTTTACTTGACATAATGATTATCACAATAGTATTAAAGAATAATATCTAAGCATTTCATTATCAGAAATCAAGAAGTAACTGTGGTACAATTTCATGGAATTATAAGAGATTAGATGCATGAGATTTAGACTTGTTCAATCTACCCAATGTTAACACTATGCAGTTCTTTTTGATTTATTTCATTATATCTTCTTTTCCCATATTTGGAGAGTATCCTTATCTATCTTGTCTAGATATAAAATGCCCACAGATTCTAAAAGCTAAAGAATGCCAGGATTTAGTATTAAATTTAAAAGACAAAGTATTTCAAAGCAATTAATTAAAGTTGGATCCATGTCAGATAAAAGTGCCATACGATAAAGTCCGTAGAAACTGATGCAAAAATCTGAGTTAAAGCAGTTAGTTCTAGGCCTACTATCCTATTGATTTAATTTTTAGGGAGATGAAGGGTTAGTATTCACTCCCCTACCCTACCCCCACACACTGCTTAACCAAAGTGTTCTTGCATTTTTCAGTTCTTACCAGATCTTGACATCCTTTTGAATTTACTTTACGTACTTGGTGAACATGAATACAACTTCATGCTTTCATCCTTTTATAAGACATTCATTATGTGCATTAACTGACAGCTGTGAAATTATCTGCCACTTGTCTTAAATAAAAGCAAGAAAATTCAAAATAGATGTGCTTTCTGTACTTAGGCAAATTTCACAGAATCTTCTTTAATTCAAATTTCTGCAGACACTTCTTTTAATATAGGCTTTAAGTACAGTGAATATGTTCAGTCATTACTACGTATTGAGTGTCTGATGGTTTTTGAAAGCTCAGGAGGCAGTCTACATTTTTCTCACTTGTTTTTAGTGTAACTAGGTTTGGCAGCTCTATATGAGTTTTTACATCTTAAAAAAAATCTCTATCTCTATTGCATTTCGTTACATATTAGAGTTGTTCTTTAAATTTCTTTAATATTCATTTTGTCATCTAAGTCAAAGTTGTCCGAAAAGAAATCACCAGTGGGCTCAACATTTGCAGCCAGTGAAGCTGGTACCACTCTTTAAAGATCCTTTTTGGAAACGAATATGAAAAAATAGCTAGTGGGAAAATTATGTTTCCCTTGGTGAAGACAGTCTGGGAAAATATCAATGGTCATTTTTAGACATTGGCCTTTGTTCTGCTTTTCAGAAAGAGAAAGAACGTCTGATTAGATCAGAAGACAAGGACACAGAATTTAAAGAAAACAAAAGTGTTCAAAATCAGTAAAAGTGAAAAGCCCTATCCTGAAAATGCAAGGGAGACTCTTGCCCTCTTTTCACTATTACTTAGATTCTTACAGCAGTAAATTGCAATAAACAAAGTAAGAGCTGCTCTATGCTGTAAAGGAATATTCAATACTTAGTTTCAATTGCTTGGGCAAAAACTTCCTTTGGAACGTGCTCACATGCTTTACCAAGTGAATGTTCACTTTCATATTCAAGATATAGATGAGACAGATATATGGATAGATACATGATAGATGTTTCTCTCAATAATTAAATTAGTATAAAGATTTAATGGGATATTATTGGTTTTCAATTAGATTTCTTTTATTTTTATTGGTAGGTTTATATTTACCTAAGTAAAAATCTGGATGACAAGCCAGTCATACTATTTAACATCGTCTTCTTCCAAGACTTTGTTTGGAGGGTGTAGGGTCTGTGCTGGGTAATCTGCCTGCTAAGACAGTAACTTAAGTCACTGTATATGTTGCTTCACTTCTGGATTTACATCAGTTTGTGTGTGTTGACTAAGTATTAGTAGTTATGTTATTCTTGTATTACTATCATTATTATTATTATTACTATTATCATTAATAGAGAAAAGGCATGAAAAACAATCCTAGAGACAAATATAAAAAGGCAAATATGGTAAGTGCAACAAAGCAGAGGTATATTTTAGTGAGATAATATAATAATGGGATATAACACTCTTGGAGAAATCATTGAAGAATTCAAATGGAAGAATCAATTTAAATGACATCTGAAAGATGATTAGGTGTTAATTAGGCTAAGTATTTTCAATTCCAATAAAATCTCTATCAGTATTATTCACGAGGTTTGACAAGCTGCTTCTATAGCTTGCTTAGAAAAACAAAGGGCAAGAGAGCCTTGTTAATTTTGAAAAAGAAGAGGAGTAAGTTGGAGGAAATTGCCCTACCAATTATCAAGGTATAATAATTAAAAATATGGTATTACCCAATGAAGAGATAATTAGAACAATAGAACTGAATAGATAACCCAGAAAGGGAACCATGCTTATAAGGAATGAAGTATAATACAGGGGGCGTTGCAGATCAACGTGAAAAGATGGACCATATGTCAAATGCTTCTGGCATAACTGACTAACCTTATGGGAAAAAAGTGGATCCATACCTGACATCATATATTTTAAAAACCTTAATTTCAAAGATTAATTTTAAATTTAGGAAGAAAACGTAACAGACTATCTTTATAAAATTAGAAATTTCTTAAATGAGGCATAAAAAGCACAAGCTTTAAAGAAAAAATATTGATAGATTTGATTACATTATAATTTACAACAACTTATATTAATAGAAAGACATCAGAAAGCTGAAAGGTAATCTCAGACTTGGAGATATTTATAAGAGTTTGTATCCATGATGTATTTTTTAGAGGATAGTTGGGAAGATGGAGGTGTAGGAAGACACTCAACTCACCTCCTCCCATGGACACAACAAATTTACAATTACCCTTGGAACAATTACCCCTGAGACACATTTTTTTTAATTAAAAAGTAATGAGAAAAAAGTCAAACCAATAGATTAACAAGCAAAATATTTGATTGGACAATTTATAGAAGAGACTAAGAAACGTGTGAAAACAGATCAAATTGTCAGGAGAATGTGACTAAAAACGTAGTAAGATAGAATTTCACATTAAGTGCTAACAAAGCTGCAGAGAAATGACATCTCTTATTTTGCTAAGGAAATGTGACCTAGTATAACCACTTTATTTTTTTAATTTCTTTCTTTTTCTTTTCTTTTTTGAGGAAGATTAGCCCTGAGCTAACATCTGCTGCCAATCCTCCTCTTTTTGCTGAGGAAGACTGGCCCTGAGCTAACATCTGTGCCCATCTTCCTCTACTTTATATGTGGAATGCTGCCAAAGCATGGCTTGACAAGCGGTGCATAGGCCCGCACCCAGGATTCAAACCAGCGAACCCCAGGCCGCAGAAACAGAACATGCTAACTTAACTGCTGTGCCACCAGGCCAGCCCCTACTACAACCACTTTAGACAGCAATATGATAATTCCTAGAAAAACTGAAGATGAGCATGCAATGCACGTTGCCCAATCATATATACGTATACAAGAAAATTATACTACATAGTTCATATCAGCATTTGTTTTATCACTCAAGAAAAGGAAGGTTGGCAGAAGAAAGAAAGGATGGAAGGATGGAAGGAAAGAAGGAAATTAAAACTCTAAATGTAATCTTTAGAAGAAGGATGAGCAAAGCGTATTGTGTTCATTCATAAAATATCAAACAGTGATGAAAATGAATAAACTAGATCTCTCTACATAAGTATGAAAGAACTTCACAAGTAATACTGAGTGTAAAAAAGTAAATTGTGAAGAATAAAATGCCATTTTATTCAATGGTGTATACCATGATCCTATTTACATAAAATTGAAAACAGTGTTTTATTGCTTAAGAATACATGTATATGTAGTACAAAATATTTGTTAATGGTGTAGGATTGATAAACGTTCAAATCCGAAAGTTGGTTATCTGTGGTCGAGAGTGTGGGAGGAAGTAGATATGGTAGGAGTACGCAGGGACTCAAGTCTATAGGCAATGTTTTATTTCTTAAGCTGAATGATGTAGACATGATTGTTGGTTATATTCTCTACCCTTTTTTCTGTATGTCTGACAAGACTTAAAATGAGAGGAAAGGACTTCCCCGACAGAGGAAGTGATATATACATAAGCCCTGTGGAAAGAAGAGGCATGGGACGAAAAGAAGACCCGTGTGCTCAGGTGGAACTCGGAGCCCGAGTGTTTGAGATGAGGACAGACTAGAAGGTGAGTAGGAAGATCATGCAGTCTTGCTCGCTGTGCTAAGAGAGCTTTGTTTTCAAAGCTGTGGGAAAATTTTTGAAGGAGTTTAAATAGAAAAGTTAAGTCATCATATTTTATTGTTTAATAGTGTTTTTCTTCTGCCTGATTTTATGGATGCAATCTAAATCTAATCTAATCTGTTCATCAATCTACCTATATATATAATGTAGATAAAAATATAATTTAAATTTCTACTGTCCTACGCAAAAGCAGGAGACCTACAGAAATATAGGGTGTGCTTGCTGTTTCACTGGGGATTTTCCAGCACATTAGCTTTTCCTAGAACTGAAATTTCTAGAAGGCAATATATTATTAACATAAGGCCATTCATGTCCATGGTGCAGTCTTTCCAAGAGTTAATATACTGAACATTTTCATATAAAGCTGCACATTGAACAAAATTATTGTCTTCCTGGTCCCCTTTAAGTAATAGTACTGATTTTGATTCCAAAATACGAGAAAGGATAGTTTATGGATCAACTCTTAAAACAAGGTTTTTCACACGTGGCATATGTCTATAATTTAGATAAAGGTAATTCCTTTAATTAGACTAAACGCTCCTCATAGACTGAAGCTAGATTTTCTGTATCTTTTTCCTTCAAATACTACCGTTTAGGATATGCTAAACAAGTAAGCAGGTGCTAAAGATGCTGTGCATTGACCAAAATTTCTTATACTTGGTAAAAATACTTCAATCCTCAGGTCATTTGTATAGTACTTTGAGGAAATAGATAACACTACCTTATTTGCTTCATATAACAGGGTTTTCATAACTCCCACTTCAGCTTTCGCATCAGAGAAATAGATGCACTAAAGATTTCTTAATGACTGACAAACTCTCCAATGGAGCTAAACCCACTTTGTTTCCTAAGTCTCATTCTTCAGCAACTGAACAACTCTTTGAGGAATACAACAAAACTTAACGTTCATGATGAATTATCCCATACATCATTAGAACTGTCACACTGCTGTAGTGCTCATGTAATAGATCTTTGGTGCAAAAGGCACCATCATGATATATTACTCAAAAGATAGGTTCCTCTGAGCAATGGATTCAGCTTAATAAGAATCTTGCCAATTGTTTGAAAACATAAATTTTCGAAGTGACACCTTATGCCAGACCCAATGCCACCTTCTAGACAATAAACAAACAAACTACCTGTTATATAAAGGGTGTGAAAACTTGCTCTGGAATGCTACATACAAATATATCACAATGAACAGTTGCACAATTTTAGAGCTTAACTTCAGTAAATCTATATATCTAATGAAATTTAAATTAATAAGAGAATGGATATTTTAGAGGTCATAAACTATCAATTTAAATGCTTTTCAGTCTTTTCTCTTGCAGTCAATTGCTTATACATATATACAATATTTCAGTGTAACTAAGAAATATAGCAAATACACGTTTAAAATATAAAGTTGCAAAAATTGTACAATTTTTTCAATATATGCTATTTACCTCTCTGTCCTTTGCATATCAGATTCACTGTGCGTAATTCATTGCTTCATCTTAGAAAATAAATGTTAATTTTCCAAGATTTTCATGGAATTAATATCTGTTACACATTGTTTATTTTACTAGACAGGCTACGCTAAGCAAACTGAAATCATTTACAGTATACATGATTGATTATCATTCCGACCCATTTAAATGCAAGTTAAATACAAAGGAATACGTTAAATATAAGAGAATATAGTCAGTCTTTCTCTAGCAGGTTTTAAGACTTTATTAAGAAATGGATGTTACTGAAAACAAATTACCATTTTTCCCTGTAAATTCTTAATATTCTTTTTACTATATGTGGAGCTTTAATTAGGTCCAAGCTACTTCCTTCATCTTTATTTAATTACTAATTACAAATTAAGTTCATTCCAACACCAAGAGTGTTGATTTGGGACAGTATTCAATTTGACTGTGTGGGAGCTCCTTCAGAATGTCAGATTTATTTTGAATCTTTTTGTTAATAAAAGACTCAGAATGTCAAACACCAATCAACAAATATCGCATTCTTTCATAAAGAATCAGAAACCCTGGTGATGGGAAAGTAATTATCCCATCACATTCCTCGTGGCTCCCTCACTGCCCAGTGGCCAGGTGGTGTTCTCTTAACCATGCCTCTACTTCTAGCTTATCCACATAAGTCTGAGCCAAAAAACTAAGCATGCCCCTCAATGCAGGAAGTGACGGCTCTTCAACAAGTAGCATTTCCAAAGAGATATTAATGAAAAGGAAAGAAGAAAAGGCCCAGAATGTTATCCAGGTCTATAGCTATATCCATATCCATCTAATCTGTCATTCATCTCTCTCTGTCTATCCATCTATCTGAGATAACATCAGATTCCTTAAGGGCCTATCTAATTCTATCTTCTTTCCTACTTTAACATTTGAAATATATTAAGCTACTTGGATGAATTATGACTTCCATCAAGACAGTGATTTAATATAACTGTTTAAAAGTGTGATAGATACCTATGCTAAGCAATCTATTTCCTCCTTGAGCATTTTAAATACCCAGTCGCCTTTAAAAAGTAGTAAATGATGGTAAAGTTAAACAAAGATTTTACTAAGTTTTAATAATTTCCCAGAGAAAATATCTTCTTTTCTCTTGGACCAATGCTTTCCTTGTGTTTCTTTTAATAAATAGCATTGAATCCTTTGGACAATGTCCCAACATTTGATGCATTTATGTAATCACAGACCACAGGAATATTGGCTTTTATTTATATCTATTCACACATACTTGCTATCATTACAAAAAGAACTTGGGTCAACTTGTTCTAATCATATAATACTGTTGAGTAACATATAAATTTAAAAAGCACTGTTAATTAAAAATAAAGATTAAACATTAAACTAAAACAGATTTTAAACCCTGAAAGAGAGAAAATCCTACGTAAGTTAAACTTTATTTAAAATTTGACTACAATGGAGATTTCTCAAAAAATTAAAAATAGAAAGACTGTATGACCCAGCCATCCCACTACTGGGTATTTATCCAAAGAGCTTAAAGTCAGCAATTCCAAAAGTCCCATGCACCCTTATGTTCATTGCAGCATTATTTAAAATAGCCAAGATGTGGAAGCAACCTAAGTGTCCATCCACTGATGATTGGATGATGAAGATATGGTATATATATATACAATGGAATACTTCTCAGCCATAAAAAAAGGATAAAATTGTCCCATTCACAACAACATGGATGGACCTTGTTGGTATTATGTTAAGTGAAATAAGCCAGATAGAGAAAGACAATCTCTGTATGACTCCACACATATGTGGAAGTTAAACGTGTAGACAAAGAGAACAGATTAGTGGTTACCAAGGGAAAGGGGAGGTGGGGGATGGACACCAAAGGTGAATGGGTGCACCTGGAACATGACTGACAAACAATAATGTACAACTGAAATTTCCCAAGGTTGTAAACCATCATAATCTCAATAAAAAGTTAAAAAAAATTTTGACTACAAACTTCTTATCAAGTAAATCTAAGAGACATACAAATTACAAGATTCATAGATTCCGTAATATAAAGGCTTGTTAGTTCATCATCAGATGTAGAAAATTTGGTAACAAGAAAAATTCTCTTGTGGGTCCTGATAAAGAGATCAGAAATTCACTAATAAATTTCTTACCAACATTTCTACAAAAACTAAAATATCTTTCTTAATTTTTTTCTTATTGAATTCCTCAATGAAAACCTCACGAAGAACAATCTGGAAAACGGATATTTGTTAATATTCTTTGCTACCTTCCATACTTCCATGCACCAAGTATTCATTGCTTCCTTCTTTCTAAACATAGTAAATACTCTGAAGTTCTTCAAGAGAAACAACCCAGGTTCCTGCCCAGTCCTTCCAGCTCAGAGAAAAGCTCTCTGGGTAATGAACATTGTGCTCTGTCTGAGTGTGGCTCCTTTTGGTCCACTGACCTATAGACACTAAAGATAAGTTATCTGCCCACACACGCACACACACACATACATCATGTAAAATGGTGGAAGAGTGATAATGAATGTTCCTAATTCAAAAGAAGAGAAAAAGAAATGAGAAAACACTAACATTCCTTTTGTTCAAGTCCAAACCACAGAGATATATCTATACATCTAGAGATAAATCTTATTTTCAAAATATGTTCTGTTTCCTTCAGTCTCTACCCCAAACTAATGATTTGTAATATCTTCACATGCTTTTCTTCATGCCATTAAAGATATCTATAAACAATAAAGAAACAGGCACATTTTTCTGTATTTTGAAGGAAAATTAAATCATGTTTATCTATCTATATACCTATTTATTCATTATATGTCAATCTATGTATTTTTTATAACAGTATATCATGAACTTTCTTCTAAATTAATGCAAATAGAACTAATTCGTTTTTTAAACAGCTACAAAGTACTTCATACTATGTATGTGCTCTGCATATGCTAGGATTTACTCAGTCTCTTATTTATGGGTCGTCAGGAACTATTTTCCCAGTTATTTCCTCACAACAAACTGCACCATACACACACACTGTGCTTTTATTTCTGTGCAATATAATCTCAAAAGTGACTTTTGAATCAAATTTTAATGATTCTATTTTACAAATTGTAGCATTTCACACTGGACTAGCATACCACAGCTTCTACAGCAATGGATATGATCCATTTTTTATAATTTTTACCAATCTTAGTGAAAAGTTGCATTGACTCTCTTTGAATGGCATTTTCTTAACTCCTCCAGAGGAATTTCATATGTCTGAATGTTTTTGTATTCATAATTTGCATTTCCTTCTTTGTGTATTTTCTCATTTTTATATTATTTTCCCTTTTATTCTTTTCTTTTAATTTATTTTTTTACAAAATTTTTGGGAACTGTCCTATGCTGTAAATATCATTTTCAAGACTGTTGTTTTCCTTTGTTTCTTTTAAAAGTAAAATTTTTAATCATATCCAAGAAATTTATCATGTAATTAAATAGATTTCTTTTTTAATTCTGGATTCTTAGTTTCCTTTCTAAGCTTAAAATTTCCCCTAACCCAAAGTTTACACATGTATCCTTGTATTATTTCTAATATTCTATAGTTTCATGATTTTTATACTTCTATTTTAAAACCAGGCTTAAAATCTCCCTAGTACTCATTTTGCATATTTTGAGATTCATCATCTAATTGCAATCTTTCAAAAGTATAATAAAACTTTTCAGCAACAGTTATACAATAAAATATGATTTTCTCAATAAAATGAAGTTTATCATAATTATATTTTAATACTCACATATATGTATTCTGCTTGTGGATTACTACCCTTTTACATTGATTTATGTCTTCAGATGCTAATCTTATACAATGTTGTGAGCACTATTATCTGTAGTGCAAGTCTTTTTTCCTCTCTTCAATTGTTAGTGTTAAAATTATCTTAGAAATAGTGTCATGATTATTCTTCCAAATAAACTGTAAATTTTTTTCAGTTCCGTGAACCTCCAGTTGAAATTCACATCAGAATTTCAATATCTATCAAATATGTTCACACATACATGTGTTGTATGTATCTCCTTTTAGTCAGTTTATGAATATTGCTGCATAATAAAATTATTGTTTACCTTTATTGATGTTTTTACATTGTTATTTTTCCGTTTATTTTCAGTATTGCCTTCTATATAATAAAAAAATTTTCGTTTTACATTTTTCTTTGGGTAGAGATTTCACTCTTTCCAAATTTTTGACAATGAAGCTTCATTAATTTTTATATGGTTTTTAACTCATTTTAAGGTCTTTATTCAAATATATGTATATGTTATTTGTTAAAGGCTGTGTAAAAGTTGAATTAAGAATGAGATATTTTGCGTGGAGATAGCAAAGTAATGAAATAACGCATAAGTCTAAAAAAAAGAAAAGAAAAAATATCGTGCTTTTTCAAATGTGGGCGCTGACCTGAATTGATCTCCATGCCATCTCTGCCCAGTGGTGAGCTGAGGATGTACTTAGTAAAGACCTAAATTATCCTCAGATAATCCCTAGGATTCTGCTGCTCCCTTCCCTGAAAGAAAGTGGAGGAGTAGCAGAAGGACAAACAGGAAGATGATTCTCAATACAAATGTCCAGCTCTCATGTGGTAGAATAGGAATGACTTGAATATTTTAGCCCAGAGTCATATCACCCACCTCAGCCATAAAATAGATAGGGAGATATAGAAACAGAATCAATCAGAGATATTTGCCCATGACATCACTTATGTTGACAAGTGGTTCTTCCAACTGAACAATTAGAATAAATCAGGTCTAAAATGAAACTGTTACTGACTATATGCTTTGAATCACTATGTAGAATTATTAGAATAAGTCAATGTAATTTAGGAGTACTAGTGCCAAAAAAAAATAAATTGAGTTCTAGAATAATTAATCTAATTATTAATCTCTTTAAGTGTTTAGACATCATAAAAGTATCTGCTGTACTACTTTCTGTCTATAAAATTATAATATCAATTAATGGCCTGTAATTATGATTTTATTCGGGGGAAGTGAGAGGCATAAATCCAAACCATGGAAAAGTAATTTCGAATCAAACAGAAAATATTAGAATGAAACAAACCAAATCATAGACTGTTTTACACTTATTAAAAATTTTACTTAATTAGTATACAGTGCATTTTTAAAAATTATAAGCTCTGAATCAGTTATTTTTACCCTTTTGGAGATTGTAATTATTTCCATGGAGCCCATATCCCCTTAATGATGGTTAAATGGCCTGAGTACATAACAGTATTGATATATAATTTTTAAATTGTTGTTGTAGGTTACCAATACCACTTATGTAACTGTAAACAGCTTGAGTTCAGGAAACCAAAGGAATGGATAATATTTGGCTAGATTCATGGTGATAATGCATGACAAGTGATTGCTCTTAGGAGTTTTACACTTTATTATGAGTCTTGACTTCAAATTTAATATCTCCTGAAAAGTATTTCCAGTATTCCCACAATAGAAAAGCCAAATTTCTTGTTCTTGTATCTTGAACAACACCCTATCTCTCCATTGTACTGTCAAATTATAGAACAATATGCTGAAGTAACTGAAAAGTTTCGAGGTCAAATTTATTAAATATGATCTTTAAGTTATACAACATGATACACAGTTGAAATTAGATAGAATTTTAAAGTTACGCACATGTTGCTTAGTTTGGGTGAGTCGTTATTTTGAAAAATATAAATAAATTTTGTTTTAGTCAGCATAACTAATTATGATTTACAGTTAGAGGAGAATGGTTTTATACTGAAATGTCAGAGTTAAATGATGTGTGCAACAGAATCAAGATGCCTTGTACTATAATTTCCCTGATAAGAATACATTTAGTTAATGCATACTATATGTCTCTAAATTCTTTCCATATATTGACTCAATTAAGTCATCGCAAACCTACAAGGTAGCTACTAATAGCATTAAAACTAATTTTGTAGGTGAAGAAATTGAGGCACAGAGTTTAAGGAACTTATCCAAGGTCAAACAAGTAGTAATTCATTTAGAGAAAATTAAATTCAGGCATGTGTTTACAGAGACCATGAAGTCTATGCTAGAATTATTCTCATCATTATTGATTCGGAGTGCAAATTATAGATTCTGACGGCATGCATGCTAGAAAGACAATTGTTATCACAGAATGAAAGAAATGAATTATGCACAGAAAGAAATGGATAATCACTCAAATTAATTACAAAAAAAAGGAGTAGAGCTCACAAGATAATAGTTCTTTCTGGAAACCTTCATGATAAGAGAAACTTAAATATCATTGTGAATAAAAAAGTGTACTGTCTAAATTACAGCCACATTATGAGACACACTTTCTACCCTGATGTGCAAAGTGACAATCTACACATTTAGAGTAAGAGAATTAATAAACTTAATCAACTGAGAAGGAACATGTGTTAATATTTAATTGTGTATGACCTTAATCTTTAAAAGTCTTAATTGACTTCACTATTTTCATTCATTCACTCAACAAATATATATGCATTTATAATGTGTCGATCCTATTCTAAGTACCATTGTTACAATGATGAAGCATACAGTTTTTCTTCTTATGGTGTTTCCATCATTTTGGTGTGGGAATAAACAAAAGATAAAATCATAAAATGAGCTAGGCGATTTTGAATAGTGCTAAGTCCTTTGAAGAAATGAAACAAGATAACTAAAGAGAAGGGAGTTAATTTAGATTGGGTGGCCAGAGACTTTGTTGAGAAGGTGATATTTAATCAGAAACAGGAAAGTTAAGAAGGATTCAGCCATGCAGAGTTTTGCGGCCATAGTGTTCCACGCAGAGGGATCCACAAAAGCAAAGATTATGCATCAGAAATGAGTTTGGAATCCTTTAGATTCTGGAAGAAGACCGGAATGGATAGAATGAAAAGAAAAAGTCAGAGAGACATAAGCAATGAGTCAAAGAGGTTGAGCGGGACCAGGTAATGTAAGGTCTTGTGAGTCAGGAAGAGATTCTCGAGTTTATTCTTTGATTGTGATATAAAGTCATTGGATGGTTTGTGTAAGTGATCAAAGTATAGAATTTCCATTTTAAAACAATCCCTAATTTTGTTTGTAGAGAACAGAATATTATAGAGATGAGAATAAGATTGAGGAGACTAGTTAGTAGGCAGTAATGAAAATAATTGTTTAAGTGAGATGATATATTAGTATCCTATTGCTGCTGTAAGAAATTACACAAATTTAGCAGTTAAAACAGTAGAAATTTATTATCACATAGTTTTGGAGGTCAGAATCCTGAAATAGGCATCACTGGTCCACAATCAAGGTGTCAGTAGAGTTGCGTTTCTTCTGAAGGCTCTAGGGAAGAATCTGTGCCAGGCCTTTTCCAGTTTCTAGAGGCAACCCCTATTTCTTGGTTCATTGCCCAGTCCTCCGTCTTCAAAGCCAGCAATGTCTGCCTCAGTTTTCTCATACTGTCATCTTTCTGGTTCTCCCTCTCCTTCCTCCCTCTTTCACAAGTAAAGGACCCTTGTGACGACAGTGGACCTACCCAGATAAGACAGGGTACCCTTCCCCTATCAAGATCTGATTAGCAATCTTGACTCTATCCAAAACCTTAATTCCGCTTTGCTGTGTAACCTAACATATTCAGTTTCCAGGGATAAGGACTTGGACATCCTTGGTGGTCCATTGTTCTGCCTACCACCATGGTAACAGTTCAGCAGTAAGAGGTGGTCAGACTCAGAATATAATTTGACAGTAGAACCAGCAGAATTTATGGATGCATTGGATGTGGAGTAAGAAACAAAAGACAGAAAGGAAAGATTACTAAATTTGTGGTCTGAGTGAATGTCGGTATCATTTACTGAGAGTAGGCAGTTCATTATAAGAGGCTTGATTTCAGGGGAGGGATTAAAGCTGGAGTATACATTTTGGAGATTTCAGGCTTAAATTTTTACTCTTTCTTAACTACGTTCCATTCAGCCCTCTACTTTCCATGCCACAACACTAGTAAATGAATTACTCTTTACTCTTTCTCATTTACTTGATTTTCTAATAGTTGTTTTATGTGTGTCTTCCTATAGAAATTTTAATTATTTGGTGCTAAACAAAAGAGTGATTTAATTTGGAAAAAAGACATTGCCATCCATCACTCATGTGTTTTGACAAGGTAATGAGAAATCTCTGTCTTGATTTGCTGTCTCACTCTTTAATAATACAGAGCACTCAGCACAATCCTGCTAGAAGGGCTGCATTAACCCAAGGAACAGATAATCATCCCTCTTACTTTTAAAGGAAAATCTTAATTCACTGCATAAAAAAAATAATTTAATTCCGGTAAATGAAGCTTGTAGATCTTCTGAAACTCAAATTATCTGTAGAAAGAGGTCACTGCTCTGAGATTTTTCAAATAATTCACCCAATACATAAAAGCTAATAATCATTAGTAGTTGGTAAGCAATTTACATGTATGCAAATTTTATCCTTGACTTTGTTGAAGAAGCACATGTAATAAAGTGGAAGAACTTTTTATGACTTTCCAAAACATTGAAGGAGATGAAAAGGCAGATATGGGTACAAATAATCAGTTCATGTGTCTAATATTGCATTTACCAGCAGACTTGACAGAACAGATTGGATAGCAATAGGAATAGGTGTTTTAGTAGTTCCATAAAGGATAATGCCACCAATCACGAAACCCCAGAGGGCCTGAGAGATCGTGAATCTGGGGCCCTCAAAGACGGGAGATGACAGTAGATTGGAGGAAACGTACAAGCAGTAGAATGCCTTTGTAATTTAAGGAAATAATTTTTAAATGGATTAGTTAGTTATACAAAGCCTTCAGTATAGAAGATTGCTGTGCTTATCTGTATGAAAATTTAACCCCTAACATTAGCATGGATATTGACCATGTCTAGAAGTTTAAAGTGATTTGACTACTTTTATTAACTGAGATATTGTTTTCCCCCAAAGACAATGACATGTTGTTTATATAGGCTTGACTACGGATGATTAGCTTCATGAGTTCAACTATTTTCAAAGAACATACTATTAATTTTATTCAAATGTTTTCTGTTTATAAGTGAAATCAGTTTAGAAAAACTAATGGCAACTACTTTGGATAGTTTTTGTGAGGAAAACCTACTTTAAGTAAATTATCTTAGGCAACAATTATGTAACTTTATGGCTATTTAGGTTGAACAGATGAACAATCGTCAATTATGTAAAATCTCAATTTTAAATAAAGTTGGTGTAATAGAAATAACCCATTACAGTTAAAGAGAAAAATTGATTAAAAACTGACCAGAAAGATATCAAATTGTTCACCTTGTACCAGAAAGACCAGATAAAAACAACAACAAAACTCTATGAATTGGCCCAGTAGAATATAAACAAAGTGTTTTAATTACTAGCATTGCTATAGGCATCTGTAGCTCCTAAAATCTAGATGTGATAGACTAAGTTCTGTATTAAGAAAAGTGATGAACTCTATAGAATGTTCATCAAAAATGCATCATAGAGTCAATGAGTGATAAATCCACAAATAGTTAAATTTAGCAATTGACCCATGAGTATTTGGCTTCTTACGTGAAATGTACTAAAAAAATGTTATCTTCAGTATCTAACTTACATTAAGCACATACTCTAAGAAAAAATTAATTTTAATTATAGCATTCAAAAATGTCAAAAAAAGTTGGAAAAATAAAAAATATCAATCGTTCTGCTGTTGCTAATCAAGTTGGTTGATTAATGAAGAAAAATACATGTTCTTGTAAATATTTTTAAATTTTAGCTGTTAATTACTTGTATACTACATTTAGTCATATTTGTTTGTATATAAATTCTTTTACTTAAATTCCTCAAATAATGTAGTAGACAAAATAGTAAATGGTTGAAATTAATATTTGATTTATTTAACATTTATTCATTTAATTTTCAGTGCCATTTTAATAAAATGCAGACTTCTTGATAACAATGGGACGGGACAATACATTTTACAGTATGAAATTAATAAATGTGCTTGTTACTGATTAAATTGACAAAGATGGTGATAGTGCTGTTTCAAGTGAATTGGGTTAGGAACAGAGAAAGAGAAGAACCAGCAACCACCTAGATAATCTGGAAAAGTTGTTGCTGAAACAATTGTGTATTCATAGATCAGGGTTTGTTTTTATTATGATAGCCAGAGTTACCATGTCTAAAATAATGCTTTCTGGCCTCAAAGGATTTCTCAAAGAATTTTCCAGTGACTCCTGCCCTCATTTTATGTAAAGTTTGCTTTCTAGGAACTGAGGAGAAATCAAGCAAACCTCAAAAGGATCTCTAAATACGCTTTGCCTCAGGATAGTGTCCTCCCTCTGCGATGCCAGGACACTGAAATAGAGCGCTTTCTCTAACCTATTTTAGTACAGTACACATTTCCAACTCTCTCAGGCACGGCATCTCTTAAAATTCTTTCCCTTACAAAATATATTTTGTATGAATTAAAGACATAGGGCCAGCTGCACATCCTTTGTAACTCCAGGGGAATACCGACTCATCAGACCCACTTACACTGCGTTTCCCCAGAGTCAGGAGAATGAGATTCTGGCCTGTAGTAGTTTATTTGCTTGCTTTCCAGAGCTCTTTTTCTAGGGCTTTGGAATTTGAAAATCTTATTGTCCCAATTTTCTCTTCTTGTAACATATTTTGGCTAAAATCTGAATCTTATCACTTTGTTTGCCTTAACTTGTATCCCTGACTCCTTTGGCACTTAATCTTTTCTGAAATATTATTGATGCTTTCAGATTCAGGGTTGGTTTTTTTTTCTATTTTATCCATGTGCTGAGATGAGTAAGAGTAACAATTAACAGGAAATGCTTGATTTTTTTTTTTTTTTAAACATAAATTGCTAATAGAATCTGTTTGGAGAGAAAGAAAAGCAGTGTCAGAAATCTTCCTTTTTTCCTACTATATACAATTAGGCTTATGACAAGAAATAATGTTTTATTTATCTACTTGAAATAAATTTGTATGTATATGTAAAGCACATAGTAGAAATTTAATTGTTATTTGATGAATAATTGAACTGAAAAGGAAAAACATATGACAACTTGTTGAAAAATTGTAATCCATTTCTTCAATACTTTTGACTATCTTGGTAGCTTTTTCATATTGTTCTCTAACTGATTAATCTATCTAATTGATCTGGGTGTGGAAAATGCTCTTATGACATATACACATATTCTTAATTTTTATTTATTTTTCAATTTGAATTTTCTTGGCCTCAGAATGTGTCACTACCTTTATGCATCACCTCTTTCTATAGATCAATTAACAGGTTATTAACCCAATCGATTAAGTTACTTCTTTGTGGCTAGGGCTGGCACTGTTCTCATCAATTGGGATATAGCAGTAGAACAGAGAAGATGTCTCCTTCATGGAGTGCACATGAGAAAGGAGACATGATTAAAAAAAATTCAAATGAAAAAATAATATTATATGGCACTAATTAAGAATTACAATGGACAACACAAAAGAGGAAGTAGAGCAGAGTAAGGGGAAGCAAGAGTGAGATTTAAATAGAACGATCGGAATTAGATTTATTGGGATAGTGATGTGATGTTTGAGTAACAACTTAAATCAGAAGTGACTTTTTGCAGCTATGTGGGACAAAAGTGTTACAGGCAGAGTAAAAAGCCCATGTAAGGGCCCCAAGGGAGGAGCATTCTCTGTATGTATTAAGAATGTGGAGGACAACGTGGCTACAAAGAATGAGTAAGGAGAGAGCATTAGGAAATAAGGTTGAGAGGAAGGTGTAGATGACATTAGACCTTGGAGACACTTTATGTATTTTGGCATTTTCTCTGAGTGAAATGAGGAGCCATCACAGGGTTTTGAACACTGGAGTAACGTGATCTGACTTATAAAAGGCTGGTGCTGACTGTGGTGTTTAGAATAGACTCTAGGACACAAAGAGTGCACCCATGGGGCCAGTTACAGGGTGAGTCCAGTAATCTCAGCAAGAGATGATGGTGACTTGGTGCAGGGCTCTAGCAGCAGGGGTGGAAAGAGTGCTCAGATTCTGGGAATATTTTGAAGGTAGAGCCAACAGTGTATGGTGTGAGATTGGCTTTGGAGTGTGAAAACAAGAAGATGTGAAATAAGACTCCACATTTTTTAAACTAAAAAACAGAAAGATGGAGTTGTCATTAACTGACGCGAGAAAGGCAGTGAGATGAGCAAGGTCTCAGAGGAAGTCCAGGAACTAAATTTTTGATTTATTAAGTTTGAAAGTTTTATTAGACACTCTGGCAAAGATGGCAAGTAGGGACTTGCAAATGCAAATGGGTGTATGAGAGAGAAGGCTGAGTTGGAATTATAAATGTAGATGTTGTTTGTATATGGATGATATTTAAAGCCAGGGATTTAGATGATTTTCCTAAAGCAGTATGTGTAGATAAATAAGAGAAAGAATTGAGCCTCAGGTTCTTCCTACATTAAAATATTGGGGGGGGGGGCGGGGCGCGGCCCAGTAGTGCAGCAGCTGGGTTCATACGTTCCACTTTGGTGGCCCAAGGTTCACCAGTTCTGATCCCAGGTACGGACCTACGCACACTTGTCAAGCCATGCTGTGGCAGGCGTCCCACATATAAAGTAGAGGGAGATGGGCACAGGTGTTAGCTCAGGGCCAGTCTTCCTCAGCAAAAAGAGGAGGATTGGCAGCAGATGTTAGCTCAGGGCTAATTTCCTCAAAAACAAAAGATTGGGAAGAAGAGAAGAAACTGGCAAAGGGTCTAAGAAAGTTGAGCAACGATACAGTAGGAAAACCAGGAAAGTATGCTGACCTGGAAGCCAAGTGAACAAAATGTTTCATGAAATAGGATGGGATCAACTTCATCAAATGCTGCTGACAGGACAATTAAGAAGAAAACTGAGAATTGGCCACTAGATTTAGCAATCTGGGACCATCGGTGACCTCGTGCAGCCATATGTTGAGTGGAATGGGTTGAATGGTGTCCTTTTACAAGATGTTGAAATCCTAACTCCTAGGGTCTTTGAATGTGATTTTATTTGGAAATAGAGTCTTTGCAGATGGTCAAGTTAAGATGAGGTCACTAGGGTGAGCCCTCATCCAATATGACTTTGTTCTTATAAAAAGGGTAAATTTGGACACAGAGGCAGATGTGGACAAGGGCAAGATGACATGAAGACACAGGGAGAAGGCCACCTACAAGCCAAGGAACACCTAAAGATACTAGATCCTAAAAGAGAAGCATGGAACTGATTCTCCTTCACAGTTCTCAGAAAGAACCATCATGCCACACCTTGATCTTTGGACATCTAGCCTCTAGAACTTTTATGAGAGCATAAAATTCTATTGGTTGAGCCACTCAGTTTATGGTGCTTCTTGTAGCAGCTCCAGGAAGCTGATACAGAGTGCATGTAAGAAAGTTTGAGAGGAAGGAATTAAAAACAGATTACGGTCCACATGTGGTAACTATAGCTCCAGTTACAGAAGACAGGACTCACATGGTCTCTATGCCCTCCAGCCCAGCACATGTGTTTAGCTCATTCTCAAACAAGTGTTTACTGAATGACAACTATATGCACTAAATTTGATAAACGCTGTAGTGTTTATGTGAGTTGCAAGGGATGTTGCCAGGCTCTCAGGAACTCATGAACTATTGCTGTGTTTCCCTATTTACAACTCATTGATAAAATAAGGCCCTGTTAGATGTGTGTCCCCCTTCCCCGGTCCCCAGCTCTCTGACATTGTCTCCTGCTGGCCTCTCCTCCCCTCACTCACTCTGTTTCACATTCTTAAGTCACCTCAGGCTTTTTGCACTTGATGCTTTCTCTGCCTAGGATGTTTCTACCTCAGGTTCCACGTGGCCCCTTGCCTCGCTTCCTTCAGGGCATTACTCAAAGGCCATCTTCTCAGTGAGGCCTTTCCTGACCAGAGGCTACCCTAAATTATAACTTCTTTTCTCCTTCCCACAATGGAAACATAAGAAGGAAGAAGTAGTAGAAATAGAAACAGATCAGTAGTAGAAGACTCTGTGCAAGGCAGAGCAGGCACACAAATAAAAGGAAAATACAGGTTTTCCCTCGCCATCTGAAAGTTGAGTGTTCCTTCCCGTGAAACCTTCTGTAAGCTGCAATGGCTTAGAGAAAAGAAGCAATAATCATTACTTTATATGAGAAAAGACACCGAGTGTTCCCAGGCCCCAAAAATAATCTACCAAAATAAATCAAGATAAAGCACAGATGCTCACGGACACAGTTCAAAGCTATGGCAGCTGGATGCTGGGATGCTGAGATGCTGAGATGCTGAGTGTAGGTCCCGGGGAGGAGCTGGGCTGTGAGACCCTGGCTGCTCAGGGTGCGTGCTGCCTCTTGCTGCAGAACAGATTGAACGCTATTTTTGCCTTTCTCTGTACAAGCAAAAATCCTCTTTGGATTTCTTTCAGTTAATGAAAACAGGTACTCATGTAGGTCTTTCGTAAAAGCAAAGTGGCATAGGCCAAACATTCAAATAGAGGGGGGAAACTGTATAAGATTTGCATTATGAGTAGCTAGATATAATGTCAATACATTTTATTTATACACACTTATCCATATATATATATGTGTAGATAGATGTGTATATAATCAAACCCTCCACATTGAAATCAGAAACTAGATTTTTTTCAAACCATTAGAATACATTTCTAAAGATTTTCTGTATATTAGACCACGAAGGAAATCTCAGCAAATTTGTCACTTCCTGCCAGAGTCCATGCACCAAAGAGATTGCAGAAGAGTGGGTACAGGTATGGGAATGGGACCAGGTGGCACCTTGGGACCACAACTCCAGCAGCTCCCTTGTTGTTGCAAGTTGAGAAAAGAGCAAGCACTGACCAGCCCACTGTGTGTTTTTCCTGCAGCTCCGTATCCCCCACCTACCCAGGCCAGCAGAGCAATGGCCTCAACAGTGAAAAGGAAGGTTTCGCTAGGGCTCAAAATCCCCATTGTTTTCTTTTTTTAAAAAAAGGACTATATTAATTATTGCTGAATACCAGAAAGGAATGGTTTTTTTGTCTTCTGTTTTTGCTGCTCTAGACTTGAAATTCTGAGTTAGAAATGCTAACAAAACAGAAATTCCTAGAAATTTAGTTAACTGTTACTGCCTTGCAATTTTAGGTGATTTCCCTTCAGTCCACTTTGACTGGACAAAATTACTGACAGAGTTCTGACCTTCTCTTCCTGCTTCCATAGAACCCTTCTAAAACCTCGTCTATTGCCTCAATGACTTTCAGAAGGATAATAAGTAACTCAGTAAAAAATAATTTTGGTAAGCTGAAGCATTTACAAATTTGCACCCCATACACCACCAAAGGGAGAAAGTTGTCATAATTAGCATTGACATTTATGAAACACAGGCCAAGTTTAGGAGAAACTGATATCTGGAGATGAAAAAATCTCAAACTTGGGATGGGGCCTGAGGGTTAGTGGCTATACTCGGCACTCTCCGCTTCAGGGGCCTGGGTTTGCAGGCTCAGATCCCAGGTGTGGACCTACACCACTTGTCAGCCATGCTCTGGCAGCAACTCACATACAAAATAGAGGAAGAGCGGCAACAAATGTTAGTTCAGGGCAAATCTTTTTCAGGAAAAAAAAAGTCTCAAACTCCATTACCACATATAAATTTTCTGGAAACACAGAGCTTCTCTTAAAGCTGTTATTTACAGGCATATTAAGGGCTCAGGAAATGGTCAAATTGTTTTATTTCTGTAATAGTACATAATTTGTGTATAAAGATAATAAGAGTTTTTAATACCTTGTTATGTTTTTGTGCTGAGGATTTGCTTCTTTCCATTACTGTAGAGACCACGTGATAAGCAGGCTTACACATTTTAAGCCCACATTACTAGATGATGGCCAAGATTTTTCACCTTGAGTCTTTCTATGTTATTTTTGGTCCTTGATCCCTATCACCAATTCCAGCCAGCATTTTTTGGTCCCTCTCCCTAGGCATTAAGCTAACCACAGAATAGGCATTTTAAACACGGATCAAATTTAGATGGAACTAAAATCACATTTGTCACTATTATCTAGTCCATGATGGTCTACGTTAACCACAAAGGGAGTTGTGATTCAGTTTTTGGAATGTGTGGATTTTATTTTATTAAAAAGAAATGTAGAAAATTGATCGGTATATATTTATGAGCATAATAATATAATTTTGTATGTCCCTTAATGTTTTTAAGTGTACTTTGGTAAGGAAAGAACACTAACTTTTCTTTCTTTTATAAGAATATGTACTGCTCATCTAATTTTGCGTAAAGATATGTTGATGGGGTGAAGGAAACTGTTTGGATATTAACCTCGCACTGAGTGACAATTCTCTAGGCAGAATTGAGCTAACTAACACCTGTGAGTTTTTGAATCGCTGAAACCAATGGGCTCTTCTCTTCTAAGGAAACACACAACTGTTGTACTGAATTCATACTTCATAGAAAATTCAAATTCTCAGGATATTAAAAATGAGACGAGTTAGTTCCTTAAACTCTAATTATGTGCCAGGCACTGTTCTAGTGCTGGGGATTAGAGACAGAGGATAGAATCCCTGCCCTCCTGGGGCCTATATACAAGTGGCAGAAACAGAAAGTAAACGAGGCAAAGCAATAAATATGTAGAAAATACATTAAAAGTTACTATGAAGAAGATTAAATAGGATACAAGGTAGAGGGTTACCGGGAGCTGCTCATTCCGAAAACTGATTTGAACTGGTGTAAGGAGAGAGGACCTATTAAAGGGAATTATATTTGAGCTCACAAATCTGTGATGGGAAGGAGGCAAGACGCAAAGATCTGTGAGAAGAGTATTTCAAAGAAAGAAGAGGAAGGGTAAAACTACAGAATCTGTGCAAATTTACGGCGACTCAAATCGGGACTCTTAAGCAGTAGCTGGAAGCCTAACTGAAGTGGAACGTGGAAACCACAAGCTGGAGACATTTACCTGTTTGACTCATAAAGAATCATCACTAAATATCTGGAAATATCTGGTAAGTATTTTTGTGCAACAGGCTTTAGCCCCGTAAGGTCTAAGATTTCTAAGAGGAAAAGATAAAGTGTAACCTCAGGAGCTACAGAAGGAACAAAACCAACAGGACCCAAAGCAGCGTTAATACAGAAGTGGGTTTAACGAAATTTACAATACCTAGGAAAGTTAAAAGAAATAGAAAATCAGAGCTGGGAATTAGAGCCAGGGAAAGGATACATGTGAAATGTACATTTTCAAGCATCAAGCAATTATAACAAAATTTGAGAGAATCCTGGAGGATAAAATAGCTAAACCCAGAGAATAATAACCTTTATCTTTGCAGATCTGATTCAGGATAGAGGGTGTTTTCATCAAACAGTAAATAAAATATTATCCTTTGGGATTTTGAAACTCTTCACTTTATGAGAAATCGGTAACGCTATTCTGGGTTTCTTGTTTTGAAAGTGATCAGGATGATTACTGCACGGAGAAGAAATAAAAATAATCAGGATGAAAGACTGTGTGTCATAATGAAAATTGGGGAAGAGGATGCAACTAAGTAGAGAAGACTAAAAATCTGAGTAGCTAAAATTGCTTCCAATTTTGAAGCCAAGGAGAAAAAGAAAAGGTTAAAATGCAGTCAGTTCTGGGGTGACATTTTCAGAAAAGAGGAAGAACCATAGTACTTAGGGAAATGCAAGACTTTTACAAGCACCTAGGTCTAAAAAAATATTTTTAATTCTTTATTTTCTTGAGTAATACAACAATGCAGAACACAATCAACAATCAACAACATTCTTTTTTTTTTGCCAGGAAGATTTGCCCTGAGCTAACATGTGTGCCAACCTTCCTCTACTTTGTATGTGGGATGCCTCTGCAGCATGGCTGGTAAGTGGAGTAGGTCCAAACCCGGGAACCCCAGGAAGTGGAACACGCAGAACTTTAACCGTTCTGCCATGAGGCTGAGCCTTCAGCAACATTCTTTTAACAGAAAAAGGTGAAGCGTGTCAGATGATTCTTAGAATATTCTAATTTGTGTGGTTCTTAGAATATTCTATTTTATGTGGTTCTTATAACATTCTCTACCAAAGTCAAGGACATAATATTAAAATGCAACCCACTGAAGGGAATTTTTGTAAAGCCAAAATATTATAGCTGGAAATACTTGGTTTTCTAATGATCAGACTTTATTCAATGCTAGTGTGAAGAGTGTAAGGTCTGCACGTCGTTCACAACTTTTCCCTAAATTACTTTTGCATCTAGGGTTTTGGTAAGAAGTTGAAAGAAAATACTTCATTTTCTTTAAAAAATATCTCAATTGCTAGTATTTTAAGATGGAGGCTGATGTTGAAAATATATAATATATAAACATTTTATAACCCTACAATGAAATAGACATTCTTTTGTGAAAAGTTAGGAGACAAAGCAAAATTTCCAGTTATTGATTTTAGGTTAATCAGATTTTCAAAATATTTACCGTTAGTGGCTTTCCTTTCTATATTTAAATCATTAAACATCAGGAATTTATTTGAGTCCATGATATATTTAATATAAAGAATTTGATAGCTCCACTTACAACAATGTAAGCTCCACTTACAAAGCTTGGTATATCTTTATGACTTCCATGCTCTCAAATCCGATGTTTCTAATCCTAACCTATGTAACAGTCATAGAGTGTACCAATTTCTGAGGTATCTTCACTTTGCCTTCTTTTTGAATTGTTCTTTCTTGTTGTTGCTTTTCTGTTTTATGTGGTACAAATTCAGCCACGTTTTTGTAGCTTTGTCTCATTTGAAAGCAACTATTACTTAGTCTTAGGTAAGCGATTTTTTCCCTTTGGCCCCATGAAATCTTTCTGTGCCTGCTCTCTGAATATAGGTAGCAAAACCTGGTCCAGGACAACCTGAGAGGAGGGTCCAAGGATCATGCAGGATCCTAGGGAAATCCATCTGTAGATGCTGTAGACAACCCAGTGCACAGGTGTCAAAGGTGACACACTTTAAAGAGTTACAAAAATAATGGCAGCCAAAAACTAATTAAAATGAGTCTAAAGTGAAGACAGCTAACATATTATGTAGAAAAATGTAGCGATGTCTTCTATGGATCCTTTTTGGAAACCAGAAAATGTAGCAAAATCTTCTCTAAGTCTTGGGCAGCTTTTCCAAAAGGTCTTTTCATTGATATTTTACAAAAGAAATTGTGTAAAATAAGTTAAAGTTAAATAGATTACTTTATAGCTTTATAGCAATTACCTTATAGCAAGATAGTTCAGTCTTTAAAATGCTAATACCCTGTTGAAATCTCCAACAGGAGAAATATAAAATGTGGTTTTTCCCAAATGGAATACTTCTTTCTCATGTGACATCCATTAATCTCATAAAACTTGATTGTTCCTTGAAATACAGTTTGAGGACCTTTGCTTTGAAATATCAATTATCTTTTTGCTGGCTTTCTCTCTTAGGTCAACAAGTTGCTATTAGTAATTCCCAGAGTCTAGCGAGGTTTTCCACCCAGCTATTTGTCATTCAGTTGACTGCATAAAGAAATTGAGTTCTTTTTTGTGCATATAAAAGCTTGCATGAATATCAGGCAGCAGTCTGAAATGTATCAAGAGACGAAATGAAACGTTCGCTTTCCTGATTTCTGATTCAACATCCACTACACACAGAAGACTACCCTTTTCTTGTCTTTGAATGACAAAAGATAGATCTCTTTCCCTGTGGGCCTTCTAGTTTGCTGTAGCTTATACTACATGACTCACTTGCTTCATGTATTAATAACAGATATCTGCTTTTTGTCATGTTTAAACTACATAAAAATTATTTTGGTGAAAGTTATTTTGATGATTTCAAGAGTTTCCACAGTTTTATCCTGTTATTCCAAAACTTGATTTTTAACTGTACCTCACATTTTCCATCTTTCTAATCCAAAAGAATGTTTGTTGCCTAATGAGGAGGTGCAATTCACAGCAATAGCTTCACATTGCTTTACGTATTTGTCTACTTCTAGATTGCCATATTTGCCTTATCAATATTATATGTAGAAATGTAATTAATTTGTTTCACCACATTTATTGAGTTAGTAAAGCTGTTTAAAATCCATAATTTATTTTACTTCTTATTTAAATCATTCTGTGTCCACAAGTAACTGCTTTCTCCCATAATATATGATATTTTACCAAATTTGTGAATATTTGTAGCTTCTCTATTTTGTGTTATTTTAAACTAATATATCCTGGTGAATCAAAACAATGATGAAAAAATATTGATAATTGGATATTCCTTGGATTTTTTTCTTTCAACTATTTAAAGATTTACATAAATCAGTATTTCTCTAGAATTCTATACTGCAAATCTTTTATATTCACAGTAAAACACACACAGTCACTTCTACCTTTAATTGACACTTCTCATTGAGAAATGGTTGATTCATTGATACATATGCTTTTCAGGAAGTACAATTATATTTCAACCAAGTCCTTCTGAGATATTTCAACCAAGTCTTTCTGAGAACACAAGTCTTTCTGAAACAGAACATATGTTCCATTTTACAGCCTATCCCACTTTCTTAGTGGTTTCATTACTTTCTGCAGATCTATTTCCTTCCCAGCTGGCTAACGTGTTTTCCAAATAGTTTCACAGACATATAGAATGTTTCAATAGTTGTATAATAAAAAAATGCTACAAATATGTGTGTGTATATACATATGTATGAATGTTTAAAAAATCTTCTTAAAATATGATGTAGTGTTCTCTGAAAGTGGGGAAGAATCTCATTTTCAGAAATTAGTTGGTATCCAAACACATTTGAAACAACTATTGTTCTCATTGAAGCCATAGCTTGAAAAGGTAAAATACTGGAACTGAAAAGAACTAGCTCTCAGGGATAGCAGACGAGCATCCAATGAATGGGGCAAATGAGTGAGCTTATGAATGATGAGTATCTTGAGTCAGAGATCAAGTTTATTTATATTTATAACCTAGTTCAGTGCCCTGAGCATGGGTAACAAATGAATAAATGCTTATTGACTAAATGATTAAATAAATGAATAGAGGAATACATAAAATATATGTCTCTCATCTATAAAGGAGAGAGAGAGAGAAGTCATATTTTGATGTATTCTTCTATTTGTTTAATCATTTATTGAGTAAGCACTTATTGCTAATATATATATAGAGAAATATATATGTATATATACATGTATACATGCACACACAAACATGCATGTACCTATATGTTAATATTTATGTATTAACACATGGATGCTAACGTAGATACATATGTATGAATATATAGTAAAAGAAAGAGAGAATGTCACATCATTGAAGATTAAATTAACATGAAAACCAATTCAGATTTATTCATTCATTTATTCAAAAATACTGAAAATCTACCACATGCATGGCATGTAGACAGGCTTAGTGCATACCACGTTGTATAAGATGAATATCTTTGCCTTACTGTATTTCTAGTCTAGTTTTATAGACCTCAGAAGACACACACACACACACACACACACACTCTCCTACTTTCTTGCATGAAAATGTCTCTTCAAGAAGGATTTATTGTTAGGAAGCTTAAGAATCCATTCTGCCCTTAGGCTAAATGACAATAAGCCACCAATTTGACAACTTGAAAAAATGCAAAGTGGATAAAATATTTCCATCTCCACCAATGTTAAAATGAAAGCTATCAGGGTCCTCGTGACGCTTAAAAGTATATATGCAGCCAAGCACTATCCTGCCTCTCAGGATGTGAGCAAAATCTGTGACTCCTGCTGCTCTCTGCAGAATATAAATCCAGACTAAACTCCTATTGCAGGACAGATCTAAAGCAGTATAGGAGATTCATTAAAATCCCAAAGTTCGTCCTCCCTTCCCTGACATCCTCGAAAATCCTGTTGAGAACTTCTGAGGATAGTTTCTATTCAAGTTAGTCTTAGTGATTTTGATATTTTTATCAGTGTTACTGCTGGAGGTTGCATTGAAATTCCTAATGATTGATTTTTCTGTCAGATAATAATGCTATTTTCATGAATTTTGCAGAATCTAGATAATATTTATTGCCTCTCAATAGTATTTGTAATGGAAGTGCTGAAGGCACCATGATACTTTGGTTAAAAGGATAATAGAAAAAGGTCACATGATGACCAGTGTCTCTGACAGTTCTTGAAATTTTAACAAGAGTAACTGTCTGATAGCAAGGCTGATTTCTGACAGTTCCTATGATGAGGAAGGCTAGACTCTGGAAAAGGATGTATAACTTCTCTCCATTGGCCTTCAGGCATAATAGCTTTACACAATCCTGAATGACAATTCCTAATGGACAGTTTATATGTAATTTATATACTCGGGGTGTTGGATTTTAAATGCTGTTAGTTTCTATAAAGTAATAGTTGCATTTTACTTAATGCAGCTTCCCAAATATGGTTATTTCATCTTTTAATAACAAAAGACATTGTAAAAACATCATGTACATGTATGTCTGCTCACTTGGATTGGTATATTTTATGTATACATAATAGAAGTGACATTTCTAGGTTAAAGTATAAGTACATTTAACATTTTGATAAATGGTAACATATTTCCTTCCTCTTTTTCAGATACATTTGCCAAAAGAACATTGGATCAAATTTCTGAAATATCTTCCAAGCTATTAGGTGAAAAAACACTATCTATTTTTTAAATGTTTATCTAAAGACAAGTGTGAGACTATTTTTCTCGTATTTTATTGGACATTAATAATTATTTTTCTGTTACCTTTTTAATGCCATTTGCATGTTTTTTTGTTGGGATGCTAAATTGTTTTGTAACAGTTAGAAAACTAGAAACTGCTCGGCTTGCTTTCTCTATATGAATACAACTTGCTGAAGAGAGAAAAAATAAAATCATCATCAACAACAACACATACACACACAGACAGTTCTATGAATTTTTCTTGAGGTGGAAGCTAAGGAGGACAGTGGTTTGAGATTCAAATCTCAGAAGTAAAGCACTTTAAAGGGAATCAATAAACAGAATGCTTGTAGGAGTATTAAGATTTGCTGATAGTTTTATTTGTTTTTTTGTTCATAAGTTCTATCAGTAAAGAGTTTCAGAAGATCAGGCAGGGAAAGATGTAGATAATTCTTTGACTCTAGCAGAACTACACAGTATGTGTAACTGCTAGATTCTAGGAATCTGAGTGGATGCTATATCCTCTTCTCCATCCACAAGTCACCAAAATTAGAATAGTTGACAAATATTCTATAAGAAAAACCAAGGGAAATGAATACAATCTGTCAAATAATGAGTCATGATAAACATCTTCGAATGGGCATATAAAAAGCCATTTGTACACACACAAAAATCTACAGAACAGAGTTTTGAGCATTGGAGTAAAACAGTCGTGTTTATATTCTAAACATATTCCCCTAGTAGTGCGAAGAATAGTGAGACCAGCATACATATGGGAAAATTTTCTAGGAGAGCTGTTACAGCAGCCCTGGAAAAACGTGATGGTAAAGATTCTAAGGTATTATGGGTAGACACGGCAAAACGAAGGCATATTAAATGTATTTCAAGATAGAATTAACAATTCTTGGTATCTGAAAGCATACTGAGTGGTGGTGCTCAAGGAAAAGGGAAACATCACTGAAGACACTGATGATATCCTGGTATAAACATTAGGTGGTTTTGATATTAGGCTGAGATAGGAATCCTTCGAAAAAGAGGAGGATTTTTGAGTTGATGTTTTTCTGAGGTTAGGGGGAGATTATGAAACCAGTTATGGATGATACTTCAAGTTTTTAATGAGACATCTAGGTGGCTATGTCAAGTCAGATACTTGGGAATCAGAAGTGTTGTGAACTAATGATATAAATTTCTAAATAATAGTAATATTTTGTTGATGGTACAGGACTAGATATGATCACTGAAGGAGACAGTGCAGTGAGAGAAAGAGAAAGGCCAAGAACTGAGCTCTTTAGAGAAACAATAAAATTTTAGACGCAAATAGAAAGGAGGACCCAAGGAAGAGGCTTTGAAGAAAAAGTTGGGAAGTTATCTATGAAACAAGACAACAACCAGGAGATTGTGGTGTCACACAAGCCAAGAAGATAGTTTTCCAAGAAGGACAGTATTGACAACCTAGAAAAATAAAATGATCTGGAAGTTTAATTAGGATAACTGAAAGGACTTCTTTTTATGGAATATTTTGTGATCATTGTTAAGTTTAGTAAAAACAGGTCTCAAAATTCTTATCACTGTAAGCCTCAAGCCAGTGGAATAATTTCTAAATAATTTTGACAATAACAATTGTTCAGAAAAGCAGTTAATCACAGCTAAGTTTTGTTCTATAATTTTGAAAACATTTTAGATATGCAAAAAAATTTAAAATATAGTATTCATACAATTGTTTTGAAAATTACTGCAGTGCTGGTGCAAGAATCAACAGAAAGATCAGCGGAACAATTTACTTACACCTAAATTAGTTTCTAGTATATTTAAGATCTTAATACATGATAAATGTATGATAATTCCACTAATGAATGGAAAGTCACACATCCTCTCAAAAATATTGGTATAAAATTTGGCTATCAGGACAAAAAAATCATCTCACTACGCTACAAAATAAATTTCAGAAGCATTAAGTATTTATTTTTAAAATTACCACATTCAATTCAATAAAGAAATTTAAGTAATTATTCCACCAAATTAAAAATCATTACCAGAAATAGAAAAAATATTCCCAGCTCATTTCATAAAGTTACTATTGTATTTGAAAGCTAAATTAAGCTCTTAGAAATAAATTAAATATTAGCTAAAATATCACAACAGTATATTTAAAAGTAATATTTTATGATCAAATGCCTTATCTCAGAAATACAAAGATTACTCAAAATGTGTACATACATCAATGTAATTTACTAAATCAATAGACCAGAGAGAAAAAACATATTACATCAATAGATATAGAAAAAATTTTTTGATAAAGGTCTTTACCTATTTACAAAATGTACTTTTAGTGAACTAGGATAATGAAAAGATTAAAGTAAACCCCAAATCATAAAGCAGAAAACTGATGAAGAGGACTATAGCAAAATTAAGAATCTTGATTGTTAATACAGATTACAAAAGACAAATAAAAAGAAGACAAATTAGAGAAGATATTTGCAATTCTCATAACTAACAAAGAAGTTGAAGAGACTCATGAAAATTCACATAACAACAACGTAACAGAGCTGGAGAAGAAAAACCTCACTGGACAAATGGGCAAAGATGTAAACAGAAATTCACAGATAGGGACAACTGAAAGGCAAATAATCATTTACCAAGAGATGGTCAATGCCATCAAAATTAGAGAAATGTAAATGGAAGTAACAACGGAACATAACTTGGCTCCTAGAAATTTAGCAAAAATAAAATATCTGATAATGCGAATATAGGCAGATACGTGGGCATTCAGGAATCTTTATACACTAAAAGTGTAAGTGCTGATGGGTATATCCATTCTGGAGAGCAATCTAGCAACATTTAGTTAAATTAGATAAAAATGCATATTTTGTTTCAGATTTCCTACTTCTGGTTATATAAGCCAAAGAAATTTCCACACAAATCCATAGAGACATATATAATGAGGTTTGCACAGACCGTTTGAGGTAGTAGAATTTTGGAGGCAATTTGGGTGACCCTTTCTGGGGAAATGCATAAGTAAAACATGATGGATGCACATTAAGGAAGACTATAGAGAAGTTAGAATCAACCTAACCATGGTGCAAACAGCATGTAGAGTGCCGTGTGAGTAGAAACAAGAAATAAACTGAGGCTTATACATTGATTCCATTTGTGTAAAATAAAAATATATATAGACAATACTATACATATATCTGACATACATATATTGGACATATATTTGAGATATATTATATACACGTCACAAGAACGCATAGAAATGAAAAGAATATACATCAAACACATTAGAAGTTTCTGTAGGTGAAATTGAAAAATAGAAGTGAAAGACTGGGACTATATTGGAATAAAGACATATTGTGTACATTAATGTTGCTATATTGTCAAGAACTCAGAAGTATTATTAACTCAATTTTCTATACCTGAAATTTTCTCCTCCTTTATATAACTGACTTTAGATCTTTTTTTAATAAATGTCCTTTTAATACCATGCTGTGCTTTGAAAGCTTCAATTATTTTCTTTATATTTTTCTAGTGTCTTTTTCTCCCCAAAACCCAAGTACGTAATTGTATATCTTAGTTGTACGTCCTTCTAGTTCTTCTATGTGTGACACTGCCTCAGCATGGTTTGTCGAGAGGTGCAAGGTCCACACCCAGGATCCAAACTGGTGAACCCTGGGCTGCCAAAGCGGAGCTCGAAAACTTAACCACTATGCCACCAGGCCAGCCCCTAGAGGATTTTCTAAGTATAAATTACTGAAAGAAGTTCTAAAGAATATCACTGATATATTTGCCTAAAATTTACAAAGTGTCAGAAAACCAGAAAAATGATAAATTGAAAAAAATCTTTGCAATAAATATGACAAGCATAGATTTAACTGCATTAATGTATAAATTCTTACATATGAATAAATGAATACAAAATCTCTTTAAAATGTGTAAAAGACTTTAATAGCCTATTCACATATAATAAATATAAGTTCCAATAAATAAATGAACACTATCCATTCTCATTCAAAACTATGCCAATTAAAAAACTAATGTGGGGGCCAGCCCTGTGGTGCAGAGGTTAAGTTCACATGTTCTGCTTCGGCAGCCCAGGGTTCACCTGTTGGGACCCCGGGTGCAGACCTATGCATCGCTTGTCAAGCCATGCTGTGGCAGCCATCCCACATATAAAGTAGAGGAAGAAAGGCAAGCATGATAGCTGAGGGCCAGTCTTCCTCAGCAAAAAGAGGAATATTGGCAGTAGATGTTAGCTCAGGGCTAATCTTCCTCAAAAAAAAAAAAACCAATGTGGCATTTTTTCACTCAACAATAAAAAATATTTACTTTTTTTTAAAAAGATTTTACTTTTCCTTTTTCTCCCCAAAGCCCCCCCATACACAGTTGTGTATTTTTAGTTGTCGGTCCTTCCAGTTGTGACATGTGGGACACCACCTCAGCATGGCCTGATGATCAACAGTGCCATGTCCACACCCAGGATCCGAAATAGCAAAACACCAGGCCGCCGAAATGGAGTGGGGCAAATTAACCACTTGGCCACGGGGCCAGAGCCCCCCAAAATATTAAGTTTCTATAATACTCAGGGCTCACTAGAAGATGGTGAAACAGAAATTAACCAAAAATTCTATATGCAAGTTGTGAAATGGCTTATATCAAGCATAAATGTCTAAAAGCTCCCATGATGAGCAAAAACAGAGTTCAAGAGTTGTGACAAATGAAATTTCATCAAATGGAAACCAGAAAAAAAATTTCATCAAATGGAAACCAGAAAAAGAAAACTCTGTAAGTAAGCAAAAGGGTTTGTTGAATAAACATTTTAAAAGGGAAGAGTGAAGATTTCTAAAATGACCGATCTCGAGTTATTCCTCTTGTCTATCCACATGCTAATTGAGGAAGATTCCAGGGGTGAGTCCAACACAAAAATGCTGAGTACGGAGAGCAGACAGTCTCTGGGAAAAGCCTACAGGGAAAGAAATGCCCGAGCCATACAAGACTCATATAATCAGATATTAAAATTTTAAGGAATATCTAATGAGTTGGGGAAATGCTGACAATACATGAAGTAAAGCAACAGCATTACAACAAAAACAAAACAAAATATTTTCATTATTTTCCCCATTACTTGCTTGTCTATTCATACCAAGTATTAACAGTCATCATCTCTGAGTGGTAGGCTGATGTGCAATTTTTATGTATTTAGGAGAATGTTCTAAGAAAAGTCCACTCACAAAAACCCATCAAGTGAAGAATGCAGTTGCACTCGAGCTCTGTGAGTTGACTTGTGTTCCAAACTTGGAGCATTCAATTCCCATTGGCGGTAGGAAGTAGATGGGCTGGCGAGGATCTCTGGAACGCAGAAACTTGAGAAATAAAGGGTGGGCTTGGGGAACAAGGGCACGCTTATGTTTATAAACCATCTGAGAACTAACATCATTTTAAATGAAAAACTTGAAAAAATGTTTTTTCCAAAAAATTGTCAGTGTATTTCTTTTTTAATTTGTGGTTTCAAAATGTTATAAAGGAGGACTATAATATCTTGGAACATTAAAAGTAAGAGAAGAATCAAAGTTTTGCTAATAAGCCACAGGAGCAGTGCGTGACAGGCAATTTCAAAACCAAAATGATTACATCTTTTCACATAGTTGTCATAGGTTCTCCACCAAGGAAACTGTCACATTTTCAAAGAAGCCCCTAATTTTAGAAGAGTTCCTTCCAACTTCCTTCACTTTGTTTTCTCTCAGCTGACAAAAGTATTTACCTCATGTGATAGGAACAATTTCATCGTAGTAATTAAGAAAACGTGACGAACAGAGGTTGGTGGCAAAACACTTTATTAGTGATTTTTGGTCATGTCTTTTCATTGTCTATACAGCTTACAAACTCAGAATATTATTGGCATTTATAAATTGAATAGAATCTCTAATAAAAATCTTTATAGTAATACCTCATAAATAAAATTCATTGTATTTTTCAATGAAATACACTCCTTAATTGTGAAAATCTCAAATCTGAATTCAGTACATTAAGTATCATCAAATAATATTTTCATCTCAGTCATTGCCTTCCTTTCTTCAAGTTAACTCCATGTTTTTGTTACCTGTTAGTTCAGCTTCCTTCCTCTAAATATATATCACAGCCTACATTTCCATGACAACGCTGCCAGTAATCAGAAATGGAAAAGATGGGAATACACTTTTTATCGTAAATGGTTAGTAAACAGAAACCAGCAACCACAGATGAGACTTATACTGGAAGATATCTTGTACCATATGATAATGGAAAACCTGAATCTAACAAAAACAACACAAACCTTAATATATTTATCTGAGTACTTTATCAAACCAAATTATGTTTTGGAAGATGACTCAGTCAAAAAGCATACTACTTAAGTGTGTTAGATCAGGATATCTCCATGTTCATTGTACAATGAGTTTGTGGGATATTAATAAACATTGTCGGTTTAAAAATGTTTCATGGATGAAGACGTTTGGAAATGCTTATTTAAATAAGGTCAGTCATTGCTGACTGAAGAATTTGTCAGAGTATTTTCAAGACCTGTGAAAATCTCGGTTTTACCTTACTTGCAAGGTAACAAGTTAGCCTGCTACAGTTTCATGGATGTTAGCAGAAGTCATAAGACACCTGGGTCAGAGACAAATGACTTTGTTACTCATGGCACAGCAGGCAGTGTGAACATCAGCATATTTGTTTCAGTTCTCCTTGCCCTTAGGTCCTGTGGAGACAATGTGAATGGGCCCAGAGGACGCCAGCAATGCAGTGGGGTATATTACAACAAAGGAATTTCAGTTTAGGAAACGCAAGAATTTGTTATAAAGGGCAGTAAGCATACTTTGCTCCTATCTTCCAAGGCTGTTCACTATACAATACACTTGAAAAGATAGTCTAGATTAAAAGACATTCTGTGACTCCCCTCACAAAACGTTCAGAAATGCAATATCCCAAGGGGACTTGTCTCCTAATAATCCTTTAAAATACTTATTTGTATTACGAATATTTAAGGATGTACTAGGATTTCTCAAATGTAATTTGAATATAAAAAGTGTGCGTGTGTCTGTGTAAAACCCCTTTCGGTTATAGGATGTAGAAATGAAGAAAAAACTGAAATAAATATTTTTCCATCTCATATGTTGGTTAAGATTTCCAAGCAACTTGGTATTCTCCTCCCACTTCATTCTTAACTATTTTAAGATATAATAGGAATGGAACACTTTTGTGAAGTTTTATTAAAATATTTACTTTGGTATAATAGCCTGTGTTTGAATCCCAGCTCCGACACTTACTGTATAGATGTAGGGGAAAAATTTCTCAGAACTTCAGGATTTTGTCTGCAATATTTTACCTTGTGAATGTGTTTCTTTGATTAAACAAAATAATGTGTGTAAATGATTTAATGTTTTGCTAGTAAACAGATACTTTTATATTAAAACATTATATTTTGTTATACTATGTATTGTATTATTTTATAAAATATTAGAATTGTAAATAACTAAAAAGTAAATCTGAAATTGTATTAATATAGAAACGCTAAAGTAAAGGTCAAGTGGAAACTGAAGTAAGCAGTGTATATGCAGAGGCACATGCACATACCCACAGAAAACAGCATTCATTAGAACCTGACAAATATGAAAAACCAAGCAAATTTAAATTTCATATAAAAGGTTAAATACAAGTTGAAAACAAATAACTAAAATAAGACCCCCCCCCAATATCACTTAATTTTAGATATTTGACACTTTAAATGACCCATTTAAGTATGATCAGAAAGCAAAGTTGTTAACTGGTCCATCATATTTATGGTCTGGAAGCAAAAATAGGGATATTAATATTCCACTTGAAAGATGTGAGGACAACAAGTAGAGAATGAGATTGATGATGTTTTTCTGTCCTGGTATAAATAGTTGTATCATAGGCACATAGCATTGGACCATTTTCTCTGTTAGCTCATATTCTCAAGTGTGAACAACAAAAGACCCCAAATAGCCAAAGGAACTCTGAGAAGAAAGAACAAAGCTGGAGGTATACTCCCTGATTTTAAAATATACTAGAAAGCCATAGTAACCAGAACAGCATGGTCCTGGCACAAAAACAGACACACAGATCAATGGAACAGAATCAAGAGCCCAGAAATAAACCCACACATCTATGGACAGCTAATTTTTGACAAGGGAGCCAAGAACACAGAATGTAGAAAGAAAGTCTCTTCTATAAATGGTGTTGGGAAAACTGGACAGCCACGTGCAAAAGAATGAAAGCAGACCATTATCTTACACCATGCACAAAAATCAACTTAAAATGGATCAAGGACTTGAATGTGAGACCTGAAACCATGAAACTTATAGAAGAAAACATAGGCAGTACGCTCTTTGACATCTCTCTTAGCAGCATATTTTCAAGTACTATGTCTGACCGGGCAAGGGAAACAATAGAAAAAATAAACAAATGGGACTACATCAAACTAAAAAGCTTCTGCACAGCAAAGGAAACCATCAACAAAAGAAAAAGACAACCTGACAATTGGGAGAAGATATTTGCAAACCATATATCTGATAAGGGGTTACTATCCAAAATATATAAAGAATTCATACATCTCTACAACAAAAAAACTAGAACACCAATTAAAATATGGTCCAAAGATCTGAACAGACATTTCTCCAAAGAAGATATACAGATAGCCAACAGACACATGAAAGGATGTTCAACATCATTAACTATCAGGGAAATGCAAATCAAAACTACAATGTGATATCGCCTCACTCCGGTCAGAATGGCTATAATTAACAAGGCAGGAAACAACAAGAGTTGGAGAGAATGTGGAGAGAAGGGAACCCTGGTACACGGCTGGTGGGAGTGCAAACTGGTGCAGTCACTGTGGAAAATAGTATGGAGATTCCTCAAAAAATTAAGACTAGAACTCCCATATTATCCAGCTATTCCACTTCTGGCTATTTATCCAAAGAACATGAAAACACAAATGCCTAAAGATACATGCACCCCGATGTTCACTGCAGCATTATGCACAATAGCCAAGACTTGGAAGCAACCTACATGCCCATTAAGGGACAAATGGATAAAGATGTGGTATATATACACACTGGGATACTACTCAGCCATAAGAAACGAAAATGATGAAATCTGGCCATTTGTGACAACATTGATGGAACTTGAGGGTATTATGCTAAGTGAAATATGTCAGAGGGAGAAAGTCAAATATCTCATGATATCACTCATAAGTAGAAGATAAAAATGACAACAAACAAACACATAGAGGCAGAGATTGGATTGGTGGCTACCAGAGGGGAAGGGGAGGGAAGAGGGCAAAAGGGGTGATTAGGTACGTGTCTATGGTGATGGATTGTAATTAGTCTTTGGGTGGTGAACACGATGGGGTCTACACAGGGATCAAAATATAATGATGTACACCTGAAAGTTATATAATGTTATAAACCAATGTTACTGCAATAAAAAAAAAAGACCAAACAAAAGTGCATGAAAATAATGCTAACAGTCAAGTTTATATTCTTTTTACTTAGTAAGAATGAATACTGTAATTCAGGGGAGCCACAATAACGTTAAACATTAAGTGCTTAGAAATATGTCAAAATAATTTACAATTAGAAAAAATATTTTTCCTTTATTAAAATCTAAACAAACAGAACATAATGTTTCAACCAAATTCCTTTTTAAGTTGCACGGGGCTTAGATTAAAATTGACTTTAATGGGATCAGAACAACAGCATCCAAGAATAAAATTTGAACTTAATGTGCTTATTACTTGTACTCAACCACTTTACTGTAAATTTCTATTTGTGTATAGCAGCTAATTAATATGAAAAAGAAGAGCTTTTTTCTTTTTCAATTTTCGCTGTTGATTATCTCTGCTTATTCTACTAAATTAATGGGAGTAAAATATATTTTTTTCAATGACACATTTTTTAAAAAATTCACATAAAGAAATTGGGCTGGGAGTTGTGAATTGTTTAAACTACTAAAGTTCCAAAATACTTTGGCAGTATTGCCTTTGTAAATGAGCTTGGCATAAAGATTCTCCAGATGAGATATTAAACTAAGGTGTTTTCAGTAAAAAATCTTCTACTTGTACTCTTTCCAGATGGCGTTATGCAGGCCATCATTTTTCAGCTGTCCGTGAAACAAATGCTGGGCCATCCATTTGTTTGGGAATTACTCTGCCAGAATCATTAAACCCATTTTGAGGGTAGCAATGTGGGAATTTCATAAAAAGTTTCAGCCATGTTTAGAGATATTAATGAAATATTTAAACAGGTAAAATGGCTTAAAATGAATACTATCTATTAATTCAAGCAAAGTAATTTCTCAAACAAGGCTTATGTGCCTGGCTACATGGCATTAGTTCAGTGAGATGCAATTTCTGTTTAATTCTCCACCAATTCTTGAATAGTTCTTTAATAAAAGAAGAAGTAAGAATATAATTTTCAGTCAAAATTTTCATGTGGGGGGACATTTTTGGATATTTTAAAGCAGCATCATAAGTAAAACATGAATAAATATATTGTTTTCAAACAAAACAGTGATAAAAAATTGGAAACAATTGTCAAAACTTCATAAAAAACAAAAATAAAACCAATAAATCACTGAAGTAGTCATTAGTAAAAGTTTATTGTGTACACTCCAAAAGGACAGTTTGCAAGCCGGAAGCACTCAAACCAAAACATGGAATGAGGCTCAGAGGTACGTTGTTAGGAAGCAGCTTATACAGTGTGGAGTCAGTGATGGGTTATTCTTCACAGTGATTTGTTCCAATATTAGAATTTTCTTTAATGAAAGGAAACTGGTTAGTGGTTATCTCATATCAATTTTGGGGAATAATTGAAGTTTTGTTTATGATTTTCAGCAGCATAAGCACGAAGCCACCCAGGTCAAATCAGCCTTGCTTGTCTTGCAAAGTAAGCTAAATTAAGCTTGCTTGTGTGACTAAACTGGTTTTGTCTGCTCAGGGAATTTTCAAGTCTGGTCTCCATTTGCATTTGATTTTAAGACAATGATTGCAGTTCTAAGGAGATGTGTAATTGGCCATTAAAAGAAATGTTTCTAGGGGGCGGGCCAGTGGTGCAGCGGTTAAGTTCAGACCTTCAGCTTCCACGGTCCAGGCTTCACCCGTTCGGTTACCAGATGCGGACCTATGCACCACTTATCAAGCCATGCTGTGGCAGGCATCCCACATAAAAAGTAGAGGAAGATGGGCACAGATGTTAGCTCAGGGCCAGCCTTCCTCAGCAAAAAGAGGAGGATTGGTGGCAGATGTTAGCTTAGGGCTAATCTTCCTCAAAAAAAAAAAAATGTTTCAGACAATGGATGCACAGGTAATGGATCTATTACTCCTGAAAAGCCTTTCAATTTTTAGCAAGCACATGACTTTGGGCTCTAGAGATAAGGTAATCAGATGGTTAGATATTTGGAGACTAGGAATTTTGAAAGTGTAATATGGTTTCTATTTATTTTCTTAAATATCTTTTAGACTATGTATCTGTATCTATCTGTCTCTATTTATCTATGTGTGTGTTTGTAGTGTATAGTATGTGCTCAATTTCTGTCCTTCACTGTTTTTTTCAACTTCATTTTCATAGAAGCTGAGTTAGTCATGGGCTCTGAAATAATTATTTATGTAAAATACCATGAGGGTCTTAATTTTGTTCCTGTACAGTTAAAAAAATTAACATGGCAATATTAATCTAGACATGGCAGTGTACTACATCAAAATTAGTGAATTATTTCAGGCTGTTTTTTGATGAAGCCATTTCCTTAATCATTTCCATTTTCTAAATAACCTAGTTAAAGTGAAAAACCAAATACAGTTGAATTTCAGTGCAATTGCTGTTACACAAGAAAAGTTTCTGTTTTTTCATCATCTGTTGATATTAACTCTTATTAGTAAAAGGCAAAAAGATAAGAATCTAGAAAAAGGGCTTACCTGGTACTAGTAAATAGAGTACAAAAATAACTCGAGGCATAAACTCTACCAAATCAGAACCTAAATCAAATTGGTATAAATATATAAATTAATTTGTTAGAATGGAGACTATAGGGTACATTAGTTAGGACAGTGAAATTGCTCACATGTGAGTGTGTGTATTATTCATAATTCATTCATTCAAAAAATTTGCTGGACACCTACAATTGGCAGGGAACTATGCTAGTCATTGGTAATTCAGTGATGAGGTAAACACTAGACAAATAGGGCCTCTGTTTTTATGGATGGACTAGTAGGAAAAATAGAGAAATCAATATTAAACACACATAAAAATACAACCATGAAATACATTACAACGGAAAGGTAGATGATTTTATAAAACCATAAGGCTAAAGAACTTGGTGATGTCTTCTTTAAAAAACTGACAAATAAGTTGAGATCCTGAGGATGCCTAGAAGGAACCAGACAAAAAAAAGGAAGAGCAATCCATGAGGAAGTAATGCCCCTGCTCTATAGTAGGAAGCATCATGGTGCATACGAGGAAGTAAAAAAGTCCATCGTGACTGAAATGGAAGTTGGAGACAGTGATGGGGAGGAGGAGAGAAAGGTAGGTGAGGCATGCACCACGAAGTGCCCTGCATGTCATGGTAGGGATTTTTGTTTACTGTCATAAGAATGGTAGAAAGCCATCAAAGGGTTTAATCAGATACAAGTTGTGATATAATCATATTAACGATATTTTCATTCTGAAAAAGATACCTCTAGTTACATCCTAGAGGGCATATTAGGGGAAGGAGGGGGGACAAGTCAAAATTTTGGACAAGTTAGAAAACTCTTGTAGCAGTCCAAGTATGAATTACGTGTTTATGTTGGTGGTAAGAGATAGAAAAAAAAAATTAAAACATAGTTAGTGGGTAAAAAGAAAAAATCTGGCGATGGATTGAATAAGAGAGGCATGGGATAGAAGTGAGGGATGACTTCTAGATTTCTAGTGTTTACAATTAGCTGGATGGTGGTGGTATTCTCTGAAACAGAGAACTCTGGGATAGGATGATTAGGAGGTAATGGGAGAAGATGATGAATTTAATCCTGGAAGTGTTGAGCATGAGATTTCTTCCAAACATCCAAGAGGAACTATCAGAGAGTTAGGCAAATATATAGGTATGCTGTCCAGACATGAGGCCTTGGTGAAGATTTAAATTTGGAAGTTATCTGTACATAGTTTATAATTAAAGCTGTGAGTAATGATGAGATTCCCTGGAGAGAAGTAGAGGGGGAAATGGTGTAGGACTCACTTGAGGAACTCAGACATTTGAGAGGAAGAGACAAACTGGCAAAGGACACCGACATATGAGATCTAAGAGGTAGGAGAAAACCAGGGTAAGAAAGTGTTGCAGAAAGAAGGTGAATTGGTGAATGCAGTCAGTGTTGTCTGGAGTCAGAATAAAATAAGGCATGAAAATAAATATCTTTAGAATTTAATGGTACAGAGATCATAGTTAGCTTAGTGATTCTGAAATGGTAGAAAAGCGGGGATGAAAACTACATCCACCAAAAGTATTAGACTGGGTGCGTTAATACAAACATTAGGCTCAGACAAATAATGCATTTACTATATAACATGAGCACAATGTAAAGTGGGAAAATTTTCCAACTCATCAGCCAGAAAAAGGTTCTTTAAATATGTTTACTATTTAAAATTGATAATTCTCAACTATTCTAGGCACGTGATTTTAATGTGGAAAACAGCATGGGATTGTGACAAGGACCCTGGCCCTGAAATTAAAACACATTGACACAAAGCTCAACTTCACAAGACTAGAACTATGCATCTTTCTGTGAACCTCAGAATCTCCCAGAATAACAGGTTTAATGGTGATAACTAATTTATATCTCAGGGTTGTTTTGAACATTCAGAAAGGAAAAGGGATAGGACATGTAAGGGATAATGTTCCTTAATCTACAAAGTCGTGAGTAAATAAATTATGTAACACATAGATTGATCTGATTGTGTGAAATAATAACATCCTAAATGGTGTCTCTACCTCTGGTCTTGTATCCAGGATTCCATCTTCTAAACTCTGCCTTTTAACCCCACTATCCTCTCCTCTGAACTTTAAGTATTGAATGAAATGTCTATGCCTTTTATATCTTTGTGTCTCCCTACGGTGCCCAAGATAATACTTTTCACATAGTACAGCCACCAAAATGTGTTATTTAAACCTCAAAGAAATGTGTTGGGTAAATTCACTGTTTATTACATGTTCAGATATACCTGGACAGCTTCTACTTCAGCACTGCCATGTTTTCTTGTGTTCACACAATAATTATTTCTTCCACTGGCTTTTAGAAATTATAATTAATTGAAATAAACAGTTACAAAGCAAATTAGTCAACTGACGCATCCTTTAAACCCTGTTGAATCAAGTGTCATCTACACATTTATCTGAAGTCAAAATGCTGACACACTGTTATTAAATACACTTATTTGTTCTAACTCTTTTTAAAACACAATTGTATTTTCTCTTCTTTCCTAGCTGTTTTGTTTTCTTCCACTGCCTGTACCTTGAATCAGTTAAAGATAGCCATGTTTCACTCAATGCTAAAAGATATATACAGACTTAGCTTAATAAATACCAAGTTGAAACCTGACAGGAATCAGCTGTGCCCCTCTTCAGATTGATGGGCCCTTTCCAGGAAGCTTTAATATGCCCATAAAATGTCAACTCTCTGAAATAATTTGCAGAAGATTAGTTCCACGGTGATTCAATTTGATAAGAATGGGTATTAAGAACTACCTCAGTGGACTTATTTGTACCGGTCTGGCTTATTGGTCATTTCCATAAAGATCACTGAAGTGTAGATGATAAACTAGCAGGAGAAATAGCTCTCGAAACACCAGCCCCCAACCATCCCCACCTGCCAGCCTTCTGATTGCGGAATGTTTTCAGTTTGCTTAATGTATTTCTCTGTTACATTTATGACCCAGGATTCAAATACGCAGCTACCATTGCTGGCCTTTTGGCCTTGAATTACCGCACCTGAATTCCAATTGACTTCATAATATTTTACTTGTTTTTAAATGTGAAACCTGTACTATTATTTGTCATAAGTAATAAGCTGGAGGGAAATATCAAAATAGAAAACATTTTTGCCTGTGAATGATGGAATCATAGATAATGTTTCAGTTTTCTTTCATTTTTTCTTTAAATTTTCTTTGCTTTTTAAATTATTTGATCATCAGGAAAAAATATCAAGTGAAAAATATTTAAAATGATGAATGACTACTAATATATCAGCCGCACAGTTCATTTAAAATACCCAGAAATAGTAAAACAAGGAATTCTCTCAAATCTAGGAAGGATCCACTATCATTTTAGTTGAGACTATGAGTGTCATCAAAGTATCAGTTAATATACGAGAAAAGTGTTAAGGAAGCCAACACATAAAGAATATTTACACACAAAGACGCATAAAGAATGCTTATCACAGGGTCGTAGCTTTTACTCAGAAGATCCAAGTATCAAAGGGTATGGTTTTCAAATAGCAGTTGATTATTTTCTGGACCTGGAATTTTGTGAACCATTTGCTTTCACCTTCTAAAGTCTTTGGAACGAGACTCATATTCACCCATTTTACTATCTCTTTTTCACTTCCTTATTTCTTCCCTTTGAGCTTAAAAAGACTAGTTCATATTCTTAAGAAATTTCCTCTTTTTTTCACACTAATCTTTTCTCTCTTTAAACGTTTTCAAATGCTTTCCTGCTTTAATGTTAGGGAGCACACGGAAATCGATTCTACAAAATCAGATACGCTGAACTACAAAATTAGGCCCTTAATATATCAGTATCCAGTTCTTGGACGACAACACTAAAGTAAGTTATAAAATGTGGTTCTTAATACTAAACTTAAAAAAGGGATACGATTGCCGTTTACACGAACCCGATGGGAATGAGTATGGTGACAACGCTCTTAGATGAAAGTATTACATGGCTGTATAGCCACATACCCATGTGCAGCTGCAAGCTCCATAAAGGGAAGAATCCTATTTTTAATCCATGTTTACTTATTATCTTCCTAAGTATATACGGTAGAGTTAGCGCCCAAGTGTTTCCGGGTTTCTGCACTAGATCTCTCAGAAGAGCCAGGAGCAGTTCAGCCTCTTCCCAGCGGCACTTGCATCACAGTGTTACCGCTTGCTCTGACGGCTAACCGTCCCTACTGGTGCAGGGAAGAGCCATCGTGGTTTTGCGCATGCGCTCTCCGCCCCTGGGCCCCACTGCTGCTGCTCCCAATCTGCGATGCTACCTCTCTCATATGGTGCAGCCAACTCTTAAACTCCACACACGCCCTTTCACAGCCCTCCCCTCCTCAGCGTCCTAGACATTTGGTACGTTGAGGGCAGAAGCTAATAATTATTTATCTTTTATTTTATGCTTCGATAATGCTACTTTTACCCTTCATCTCAATTCTACCAAATTTTTGGTAAAACCACCGTTGTAGATTTAAATGACAGATTACTTTTTTCCCTAGTAACTACACATGAGTTCATGAGGTGGGCTGGTGAAAGATTTGAGTGACAAACCACATAGCACTAAACTCATTTCTTCTCTCCAAACCTGACACTCTCTTATGGAGTCAAGTTTGAGCCCACTAAATTCATCTTAAAAACATTTATAAAGCACATAATTTGTGCCAAGCATTTTTCTAAATGCTTTCTTAACATTAACCCATTTAGTTCTCACTAAAATTCTAAGAATCAGTTACTGTTATTAACCTTGTTTCACGGATGAGAAAACTGCAGCAGAGAATGGTTCGGTTACTTGTGCAAGGTCACACGGCTAATAAAAGGAAGAGGTGGGCTTCAAACCCAGGCATGCTGGCTCCAACTCGGTGCTCTTAACTGCTCCATTGAGGCAAGCCGCGTCTCTTCTCAGGGAAAGCAACTATCTCATGTAAATAAATACCTGGTAAATTTGATCTACCAGTTCATCGTATATTCCAGGTTAGTCTGAAACTGCAGCCCGCTATGGAGACGCTACACCTTGGAATTGGCATCAGTTAAAACAAATTGACTGCATATGTTCATCAACTCTTATCCTTTCGTTTGCAAGCTTTGGCAATTGCTCAGATGCATATGTATCATTTTTTCTTGTACTTCTAAACATTTCTCTTTTACTCATATTATCTTGTTTTTGTACAATGCTAGGTAGTAGGTAGCAGAGAATAGAACTCAAGAGCATGAATTTTGCAGATAGATTGCCTGGGTATGAGTCTACCCCTATCATTTATTGTGAGACCATAAGCAAGTTAGTTACTCTCTTTGTGGCTCAGTTTTCTCATGTGTAAAATAGGAGTAATAAAACAACTTACTTTATAGGGATGATATGAGAATTAAATTAGTTACAGTGTGTAAAGCACCTAAACAGAGCCTGGCATGTAGTAAGCATTATGTCAGTGTATAAGCAGTCTAAAATTGTATAGTATGCTACCATTTTTTATGCTATTGGTTTGACCTTTGCTAATTATTGAATAATTTTTTGTATACTTTTTTTGATAATTTTAGAGATGCACAAAAGGTTTGTTCCTGAGTCTCATAAGTATAGCAAAAAGAAAAAAGAAAACACTGCTTATTAAACCCACTTTCCCATACACTGTTGAGAAGAAGCCATTTAAAAGGTAAGGACTTAAATATTGGAATATAGCACCAATTTCTCTGGGTTGGTTATAGCTCTGGCTCTGTGTAACTCTACCCAGACTTTAGATCTCCTTCTAATGATGTGGGAAGCACACTTGCTAAATTACTAAATACTTCCTAAAGGGTAAATATTCCTTGCTAAATATTTCCAAGTATAGAATACCAATGAGATATTGGAAATTTTGATTGTTATTTTATCCTTTTGGCTAGTGCACACACAAATTGAGAATCAAACTTATTTAAATACTCCAAACAAAACATGTCATGGCCCATATATCCATGCATTTAAATCACTTAATGCAGAATAGGTTGATTTCTGAAATGACAGGCCAAATAATTTATTTTTTTATACCGTATGTAAACGTAAGTATAGAACATTTAATTTCTCATGGAGATGTCATTATTGAGCGGTAGTTAAAAACTCTGATAAAGTAATAGGATTTGATCACATATGACTACTAATATACTCACAAACTGAGGTCAAATGTAAGATGATTAGTCAAGTTATATCTAATATTACTATAATCCTGTGCTATTTAGAAATGTCAACGGAGCAGTAACTTTAAAAAATTGACACTCCATTTTCTTATCTTTCTTTTAAATGTCATACCAAAGAGCAAAATAGATGTGGGCCAGAGGGTATTTTGAGTCGTTTTCAGACTAAAGTTTTCATATAGTGAAGTCAATATGTATTTTGGCCTCATTTATGTGATAACAAATCACCTTATTTTAACAAAACATAGAATGCAGATGAGTTGAAACAGAGCATAAAAGAGAAAGATATCAAAAGGGGCCAGTGAAAGAGAAGAGAGAGCTTAATGTCTCCAATTCTGCTTCATGGGTCATTCAAGTTCCCATGTCACTTCTCCACTGTACATTCAACTGGGGTGTACTGGTAGGAGGAATTGTCCTTTCATATGTCCTTTATTTTTTTCTTGTTGCTCAACACTTTCAGATTCAGAATTCAGATTCAGATTCAGATTCTGGCTCTGGAAGCTTCTGACGTACATTTACCAGATTTCCACAGAGTACTGGAATTCCCTTTAGTTGTGCAACATATATATTTATTAAAGTTTTAATATGTGACAGTTTCTGTGCTGGTTTTTGAGCCAATACCCACTACAGAAATGTTTACAGATCATAGAAGAAAATATGCAAGTCCACAGTCACAGTGATTATAATAATTTCATGCCAGAAAGATCAATAAGATGTTATAGAAGCTCATCAGAGAGGTACCCAGTTCAGAGGGGGGCACTTAGAGAAGAAATCTCGAGGAAAGAGTGACAACACATTTGAGGTTTGAAGTAGAGGCAAGAGTTAGTTGAGAGTCTGAAGAGTATGGTAGTGACAAACACAAGCTTTGGAGTAACTGAATCTCAGTTCTACCAACAGCAGGTTTTGCAACCATGGGAGGGATACCATACAGAGTTGCACATGGTGTTCATTGCACCAGTGTCTCTGGTCAAGGGAGCAAATCATGGAGAAAACTAACTAGAGCTCTACTTACTAACCCATGGGCTATGGAAAGGGCTATGGCTGCTCAGAAGGGACACATTTTTCTAATTCACAGGAACAATAGGGATTAAAGATAGATCTGATGTTGGGTTAGTTACTTAACCTCATTAGCCCTCAAATATCTCAAATGGAGCCTTTAGTAGTAGCTATTTCAAAGTGTTGTGAGGATTGCATTAAATAATTCCTATACTTTGCTTTGCATGTACCAGTAACAGCACAATAAGCGTTATTATCGTCACTATAAAAGATGAAAAAGACAAGATAAACATGGATAAGAGTGGTTACCAACACCAATATCCTTCCACGTTGACGTTTCACAATATGAAAAAAAAATGTATTCTGAGATATGGGACAATCCCAAACATGACCTATATCTGACATCCTGAATTTAGAATGTCACTTTTCACTGGATGTTTTTCTTTACTTGTTATATTTTTTCTTTCTACCTTCTATCCACATTTTGTTTCTTCATTTTGTGTTTATTCTCCTTTCCCCTTCCCATCTAGCATATAACAGCAAGCTGCCAGGCTGGCTCATCGATATAGTTGGTAGCAACTAAAAAACTTCAAAATCCCAAAACATCCACATAGTTAGCCACTGAACTTTTTTTTATATAAATGGCTTTGAATCTGCTAATAGATAAATAAATTAACTTTCATTTTAGTTTTTCGACAAAATATAGAAAGGAGGAGATTTTCAATAGTATACACTTTGCCTCTGCTGATTCTGTCTCTTCCTCCTAAGCTACTCAGACCAGTATCAGCGCCAAAGAAATGACTCTTTTTGATTAGAAAACAAATGGAAATTGAAGATCTGTCACAATGTATCCAGTAGAATTGCACAAAGCAAAATAATTCTTCAACTCTGTGATGAAAGGATGAGCTCCCTCTGTGATCATCACTTCCTAGGATTGAAGAGTTCATGGTTGTGTGGTTTGAAATTAAACTGAGTTCAAAAGTGTTAGAAAAATTTTTTTTTGCTGTTTATCTTCTTGGGAAAAACACCTGAAAGGACCATACCAGAGGGATATTTGGATTACTGTCCAGCATAACTCACTAGCAATAGATTAAATAAACAAATGACAGTGGTTATTAATAATTTCTTATATTATTATAATAATCAGAAGTCTGTAAAATTAAAAGGGAGAAATTATCATGGTCATAGCCTTTATACTTTGATCTTTAATTTTCTGTTATGTCGTTATTATATTCCTGCTGCTGAGTGTGTATGAGAACTTCCTAAATGTATTATTAGAGACTATGACAGACAGCAATTATGGTAATTTATGTAGAATATTAAATAAAAGTAACAGGGAATGCAAAAACATTTTTATAGTAAATTAATGGTAGGTGAAAAAAAGAACATGTTTTAGGAACTTCCAAGAATTTAATTCTAAGATAGAAAAACAAAGTACTAGTCATCAAAAACATGCCATGGGTTGGAGATTACATGTGTCTCTTCCAAAGTTTTGCAATGGAAAATGCATATTAGTATTTTTTAGTAGAAATGTAATAAAGTAATAAGAGCACAGGAATTCAGAAGTAAATTATGTCTTTATTTTACAGCACTGAAACCTTTTCATCAAATTAAAAACTAAATTAGAAATTATTATCAGAAATAGAACACAAGTCCTTAATTTTGGTACGCAGCTTTCTTACTCACCGTCAGTCATTCAGTGTTAGAGTCATGATCTTTTATGGCTATATTTTGAATCGACATTTATCCAAAAATAATGTGCCAATTATTTACATTTGTTTCTCAACTCCAGTACTTCTTCTTCCCTTCCTCCATTTCCCTTACTAATCTATATAAAAGTTGTTGGTTAAATTTACGATGCTGCCTTTAGGTTGCATGATATTCGGGTGGGATTGTGACTAAACAAGAAGAGGAAAAACACAAATACTTTGACTGAGGTCAAGAGAGGGATACCATGACTGCTGGGAATTTGCATCTACCCTCTTTGGGAAGAGTGTGCTAGAGACTTAATTTGTACAAAGAAGAGTTGCTTTTTGTTAGGCAGAAGCATATGGTTTGTATTTGTCTTATCAATTCAACATATTTGTAGAATGATGTATTCCAATGCTGAGTAACCAAAAGAATATATTGGTTATTTACCAGTTTTCTCCCAGCTGCGAATAGAAGGCAGTAGAAGGAGATTAGAATGCAGGAAGAGGAGAGAAGGACATCCTTCTAACTCTTGATTTGCTGTTCCTAATAGTAGTGCCCAGCGGTAGCTGTTTCCTCCAACAGCTGGTGGTTCTTTTCAAGCTTCTTTTGACACTCTTAGAATGAGTCTCCTCATTCTTCCTCAGTGGGACCAGCCACAGACAAATTACATTTCCTTCTCCAGGATCTAGTTCTAGATCAGTGGTGCCCTTTCTCAGAGCTTCTGGGCTCTGATAATGTAACCTCTTCCTTTTGTTCTCCCAGCCCTGCTTTTTTGCAGTTATTATGTCTGGGTCATTTCTCTTTTTGCTCATACAGCCTTCCAACAGCTTTATAAAAAATTCTCCATATTAAATATTTTCTGTTGAAATACCTGGTATGATTCCTGTTTTTCTGTTCGATCTGAATCAATAGAAATATTGAGACCAAAGTATCTTATTATTTGTCAAAAATAGTTGAATTTTTATTATAAAATTTACTATGCTGTAAATCCTGCATATACTTTGAAAATTACAAAAAGACAATGCCACATAGTATCAACCTTAGATTTATCTTGAAGTTCAAGTTACCTCAACGTTATATGGAATCTTGATATTCGCATGTGCGATGAATATAACTTTTTTTTGTTACTCATGAAGAGTTTTATACTCCCAAAAGAGAAATTTTTGGTAGAGAAGAATCAGCTAAATACAAGGTTTCTATTTTAAAAACAAGTAAAAAAATGGGGCCGGCCAGGTTGCATAGTGGTTAACTTCCCGTACTCTGCTTGGCTGTCCCGGGTTTTGTGGGTTCAAATCCTGGGTGCAGACCTAGCACCGCATCTCAGACCATGCTGTGGCAGCATCCCACATAAAGTAGAGGAACATTGGCATAGATTTTAGCTCAGTGACAGTCTTCCTCAAGCAAAAAGGGGAAGATTGGCAACAGATGTTAGCTCAGGACCAATCTTCCTCACCAAAAAAAAAAAGTCAGAAAATGTCAAATGAATAACATTATTTTGAAAATATTGTGATTTGGAAGTGAGTGTTAATTTATTGTGAAATTCTTTGAAAATGATCCTTTGTTTACTTGAAATATTTGGAAGAAAATAAAATGAGGAGGGAGTCACTTGTTAAGATGTTTCGTTTCTTGAAAATGTTCTTTGAAAAAAATGCAACTTAATTCTATGAATAAAGTAATTTGGAGAGCTGTTAGAAAACAGAGCAGACGTAAAAGAGAAAAATAGTCTGTTATATGACCATTAATTGATTCTTTAAAAAGTGGACAAATCCAAATAGAAGTAGTAGAATAAAGAAGATGGAGATGTTGCCAGTTGTCATGAAATAATATTTCCTGAAATATTTCACTAATGTATGACAAGAAAACTAATGGGCAGTAAAATAACACTATGTTACAAATAACAAAAATGCATGAAGTGCGGTCATAATTAAAGAGAGAGTCTCGGATCTCATAAACATCAAAGAGATAATTTGTACCAACCTACACGTGGTTGTAAAAAATATATTTTCAAAAACCAAAACAAACAACAAAAAAACAAAAAGCTGTAAATGATTGAATAGAAAGCATGACTCCGCTTGTGATAATGAGGACGGAAAAAAATAACTTCGAAGGATTTCTAGCTGTGGCCAAGGAGAGGCATGGTCCGGTTAAACAGCTTTCAGATAATAATTATAAACATTGGATAAAATTTTTTAAAGTACTGTTTAAAGTGTACAAAAGCAGACAAGAGCTACAGAAAGAGTTAATTTCAAAAACTGCAACTGAAAGAAGTAAAAGACTTATGAGATTGTTTCTTCCTTTTGGGAATTTGCTAGAAAGTATAGGGTCACCATTGGTCCACCAGCAGCAAGTGATTAGGAGACAATGGTAGGTATAAATTTATAAATTAGCCTCATCCCCAATATTATTTGGCTTACTGCCCTTTATTTTTCTATCTGTATCTGCTTTGATTTGTATATTTGCACATTCAATGATGCAATCTGCATTAAATCTGTTTTTGCAATAATTAATAAATAAATAAATCCATGAAAAGCATCCTGAGTATCTCAATAGAATTAATGAAGTGAATCGGTTCACATCAAAAGGAGGTAGAGGTCAGGCACAAGGTTGTTATGCTTGTCACCTCATTAAAATGACAGCTTTTCTGGCCTTTCAATGGTCAGGTAAATAAACCCTCATCAGCACCTCAGACCAAAATAGCTGTCTAACTGAATTCATCACCCTCTTTTTCCCTGAGTTTCTTATAATGAATTTTCTCCAGTAAATAACATAACTCTCTTATTTTCAAACCATTCCTCTCATCACTCAACTTGATCATCTGTTATCCACACTTTCTTTCAAATACTGTATTTATTACATCACCCTTGTGTATTTCTATTTTTACATCTACTTGTTCTTATTTATTTTAATTGAACAAAGACCTGTTCATGTACTCAGCATCTCATGCCTTGAATATTTCTTTCTAAAATACCACTTCTCTTTTGTTTTAAAACTTTTAATGTCTTAAATTAGAGTCCTCCCATGGTTGCCCAATGCATGTATACGCTCCTAGAAGATTAATTCTTAAAATAAACAAAAAGGTTTGCTCTCTATTTTTAAACTTTTGATGTTTCAGTTTTATCTGTTTTATAATGCCTGACACTTTCAGCCCCCTAATAAGGTTTTCCAAAATTGGACCTGACTCTAGGAAGACAATCATGACTCCTGCTTTTCCTCAAGCCAAACCTACTTCTCTAGCCTAATCATTCTTTTTATGCTCTCCTATTCCTCACCACTCCAAAGAAAAAGGGGGTTGAAGTATATTTCTTCTTCCACTATGTTAAAGCAATATATTTTCTCAAAGAAAACTCAATTACCACTTTTTCTAGCATCCTTTATCAAATTCATTAGTCATGATAATGATCCTATTGAAATTTCTTTATTATACATTTGATTGCTTAATTACAGGTGGCTTTATAGTCTTTCTACCTAACTTAACCATCAGTGTCTCATCTCTCTACCTTAGTGGAAGCTCCTAAACAGAATTCTTGGAGGTAACATATCCTCTTTTTTACGTTGACATATCCTCTCAGTGATTACTAAAATGCTTTACGTATAGACGTTGCCTAGCAAATATTATTTGCATGAGCACAGTTTTTATATATTTGAACTAACAACCTTTGACAACTTAATTCATTTTGTTCAAGTGTCCTTTAATTGTACTGATTTTGAATGGACAGTCAAACAAATATGTGGAAAGAAATTTTTTAAAAAAGTCAAAATTATCAAATGAAAAGCCACAGCAAGAGGTCTTCCAAATATACTTTTGGAAAAAAAAATTACCATATGGTTCTAACAACAACAAAATCCAATTCCAGACAATTTTGTGTGCCTAACAGATTGGAGTTTTATCACAAATATGTTGGTTAGCTAATGAATTCACTTGAGTGTGATTAACTTCTGGATTGTAGCAAACCTGTTTATGTATGAAATTATGGTTTGGAATGATCACTCACTCGTTGGCTTTTGAATCAAATAATTTGGTTTGTACATAGAAAACCCAGTGTGCATATGGTATGAATGCCACTTGTAAAAATAAAATTTATAGGAAACGGATAGTGTGAATTTGTGGTGACTTTGTAAATTGGCTGACAACTTATTTTGTGACATATGCCAGAAGGAATGCTTTATGTAGCTCACAAAAGATTTCAAATCCTAAATTTTATTTTCTCCATAGATAATAATCAACAGGATTTATAATTATCTCCTTTGGATTCTTCTTTTCTCAATTCTTCCTCTTAATAATTTCAAAAAATTGTGAAAAAAGCCTTTTGAAATATTTTTTGACTAATCCTTGTTCTAGAATATGTAGAATATTTGTAATATCTGCATTACGTGACTTTTAGGAAGTGGTAGTAAAATTAAGACAAATTTTCAGTGCATGAAAATCTGCGCAACACTGAGTAAGACAAGGAAGGCTTTGAACTAAATGTTTACAAGGATATTTTTTGGCAGCTATTTTCTTTAGTTTCACCTATAGAATGCCACTTAAGTTAGTTAATTAGACTATTTGTAAAAACTTCAGTTTCTGGGAATATAGAAGAAAAGCAATTCTAAAAAGTTCTCGCGACAGAAAACACCTAGAAATGTTTGATTTGATGTTTACCTTTTAAACTAATTATAAATCAATAATAAATATAGGATATGAATTACTGAATTTTGTAACACAGGAGCTATATTTTGCTATAAAAAATATGAGTTGCCCATCAAGCACTGTGTACCTTGAACATAACCTTTTTTCTCTCCATGCTGTGGTTTCTTCTTTCCCATTTTTCTTGACAGTGAAGTGATTCTCTCCCAGTATCCAGGGTGTAAGACATTTTTTGTAAGAAAGATGCAGCAAAGAGAAAATACTTCAACCTATGTTAATATAAAAAGATGAAATAAATTTCAGTGCCGTGTTCTTACCTTGCTCATTCTAAACCCTGCCAAAAGCAGGACTCAAGAAGAGCTAGAGGTAAATAATTCGGCAAACAGTTATTGAGTGCTTATCCTGTGCCAGAAAATCTCCTAAATTTTAAAATGGAAAAGTACAGTGAATGTTTACTTATGCAGTTTCCAAAGTTAATAAATAATGTTGCCCCTTCTGACTTGATATCTTTCCTGGTATGTTCCCAATAGTGTCAGCTATTAAAAGGACTATACTTCATATCTAGTGTAAAGTCAGAGAACTGCGCACTGAATTTGGCGAAATACAATGCTTGCTATCATGGAGTGAGTTATAATATTTTTGAAATAATATTTTAAATATTAAATCTCATCAGTATATAACTTGCATTTCTTATTCCATTTACTGAATACCATTTAAATTGGTGGATTAAGAATTTTGTTTTGACTTGGAAAATTCAGGTAAAGGATATCTGAATGTGTTCAGAAATTACACCAAATATGTGACATGAAAAACAGGAAGTGATCCCTGAGTGTGAAAGATTATGAGAATGATTCTGGCATGAAAAAGAAGCACAGATTTAGTTTTTTTAAGATTTTAATTTTTTAGAGCAATTTTAGATTCACAGTGAAATCAAGAGGTACAGAGATTCCCCATATACTCCCTTCCCCCACACATGGACAGCCTCCCCCATTATCAACATCTCCCACCAGAGTGGTACATTTGTTACATTTGGTGAACCTCCATTGATACATCATTATCATCCTAAGTCTACAGATTACGTTTCGGTACACTCTTGGTGTTGACCAGTCTATGGGTCTGTACAAATATATAAGGACATGTATCCATTATTATAGTATCATATACAGTATTTTTACTGCCCTAAAGTTTCTCTGTGTTTCAACTATTCATTATCCTTCCCACTCCCTTGCCCTGCCCCTGGCAATCACTGATCTTTTTACTATCCCCATAGTTTTGCCTTTTCTAGAATGTCGTATAGTTGGAATCATACAGTATGTAGCCTTCTCAGATTGGCTTCTTTCATTAGTAATATGTATTTAAGCTTCCTCTATCTCTTTTTGTGTTTGTTTTTATATGCAACAAAAAGGAAGGCAACTTTTTCACTGAAAATTAAAAGAGAACAAAATAGAACAATCCACACATGGGGATGATGCATACAAAGGTGATAACGGTGATGGGAAAATTATGCTAAACTTAACATTGCTCTTTGAGTCGTAGGCTCTCCTTTGCTGTGGATGTCTCAAAGGCACACTCCCTGAGCAAGAGGGAATTCTCCAACAGATTGCCTTTGGACTTCATCTGTACCATCAGCTCTTCTAGGTCATCAGCCTGCTGGCCTTTAGCCTGGAACTGGAACAGTGGCTCTGCTGAGTCTCCAGCCTGCCAACCCACACTGCAGCTGGACTAGTCAGCTTCCATAGCCACATGAGCCAATTCCTTATAATAAATATCTTTCTATATATGCACACATATTCTATTAGTTCTATTTCTCTAGAGAATCCTAATACACCTGCGTTCTCATTAATATACATTCCAAACCTGGGATCTATACATATCTATTTATGTGTATATGTGTGTGTGCATATATGAATGTGTATATGTGTATATGTGTGTGTGTGTGACAGAGATAGAGATAGAGCCTGGGATCTTTGAACAGCCCTGCCTCTAGTGGTCTGGGGGATTTCAGGCCTTTTCCAAGTGACAATGCTTTGTTATCTCTGAATACTTGGAATTGGTAAATTCTCACAAAGAAAGCCTGATAGAACCAAGCTTAAGCCATTCCATTCCCATGAGGCAATTTAAGTCAGTTATAACAACGAAATGGAATGAAAGCACCCAGTGTTCCTTTGTCTTTGTTTCCCACATTATGTCATGAGAAATTCTTTCATGCTTGCCACGTTGTGATATCTCTGATCGTGAACAGAGAAGCCAACCCCTTAGTGATGCAAATGAGAATGAAAAAGTTGTAATTAGATGTCATCACAGTCAATCATTTTAGGCATAAAGGAGGGAAGGAGGTTATCTCAAGGGGGAGAAGCAGTGTGTCCAGATGGTGTCCATGGAAACACAACCTCTTTGTCTACACCTCCTCAAACATAGGGTCTGGAATCTAGGATCAGTAACTGAAACCATCAAGGAAAAAACTTTATCAGAAGACAAGGAAACAAGGGTCATGGATTGTGTTTATTATCCTGTTAGTTTTGGTAGGAGGTAAAAACAACCCGCCTTGGTAAAAAATATTGCTTCCGATTGATGGGCTTCTTAGCTCTCTGATGTCTCAGTGTTCCAAGTGGCAAAAGAAACTGATTTATTAATAACAACCTTGGCAAATTAAAAAACATTTTTCTTAATATTTGCCAAAATTCTTTTAAAACGATAAGCTTATCCTAATTCTAAAGATATAATTTGTGACTTTTAAGGATTAAATAACTTGTCCAGGGTCACTCAGCTTCTCAGTGGCCATCATTTGATTTCTAAAGAAGTCTGATTCCAAATCCAAGGCTTTTGACTAGAGCACACTTATTCACTAAACCTCTCTGTTTGTCCCTGCTGGAATGTAAGTGCCGTGGGGCAGAGAGTTTTATGTGTTTTGCTCACTGTCACATTTCCAGTACCCAGGATAGTGCTCGACACATAACAGCCACTCGATAAATATGTGTTAAGAGAATACACGTTCAGTCCAGTTTGAAGCGGTTCACTAGTATTTTGTATTGTCTACATATATACACACAGACATACATGAACATATGTGAGACACACTACTCAAGTTAATAAAGAGAACATTATCTGTATCTTTCTGTTTTCTAATCTGCCTCATTCATATTTTTCACTGGTAAATTGACTTAGCGAGCAAACAAAAGCAATTGTTATTTTAAACAAAATGATGTGCTTTGTCAAGTTCATGGTTGATTCGGGACTTGAATCGTCCTCTGATATCAGTCTTGGCCACAGGCCACTGAGCAGACCAAACCTGAAAAAAGAATGTCATTTACTTTCGTCAACATTAAGTAGGTAAGTATGTAAATATTTCACGTGAGATTTTATTGATAGGGTAATACTTGAGATAACTTCTTGGTGTTCTAAATGAAGTCAATGACCTGTGATATTTGCTGCTAGAAAGATAAAAATAAAATTAATTAATTAAAATAATGATAATTTGAATCCCTACAGTATCTTTCCTTATAACCCACTATTAGAAACTTTTTTCAGTGAGTACATTCACTCACAGACAACTCTTCATTCCAATACTACAGCATTTTGTCTCTGTGAAAGAACTACATTTTGGTTTAAGAACATTATTAAACCTTGGGTCTGTGTTTAAATGTCAACCTTGAAATATATTGCATTTCAAAAAATCAATAGGGTTTCAATTTACTTTTGGTAAATATATTTTTTATCGGAAGAAAACTAAGGAGGATCTATTTGTCAGACACTCTATTCTCATATGTGGCCACTAATATATTATTTCTTCTAATTTATGTAGAGCCTTATCAAACGAGCACTTTCTGCTGGTCAGTACCATTGTTTTGGATTTGCGTATGTGTGTTTCCAGATGCTTGAAAATCAAGCAATTCCGATCTCTTTTTTCTTAATGATTAGATTGCTGGTCTATTATATATTTATTTATTTATTTTACTTACTGAGGCCACACAAAATCTTACACTCTAAACCAAAATGATGTATCACATACATTTTAAAAAGTTTATTTTCTAATTCTTTTGTCACTTGGAAAAATATGACATTGTTTTCCTTTTTTTGTTTGTGTAGCTCCTGGGTGTGTGCGTGTCCGTGTGTGTTTACGTGTGGGGGAGGGCAGGAGAAACCTCTATGCACCTGGAAGATTTGACTCTTCTTTTCAGTTAAACAATACCGTTGTATGACTTCAGCCTTTTCCAGCAGCCAAGAAATGTCAGTCTGTGGCTCAAGAGAGATGGAGTTCAGGGAACTCCTTCTTCTGATAAACCTGCAGTTGACTCTCATGGTCTATTTTGAAGAAATGGGTCAGATTGGTGAAATGTTATTTTTGTTATTTGTCTTTTACAGTTTGTAAACGTGGATGCTGCAGAAGTGTAAGAGCCAAGAGCAATGCTGGCGTGATCACAAGGTCACTGGTACCTTAGCACATGCCAAAAACAGGATGGTGGGTCTCAAAACACTTTAACTTCAGAGAAGAAGATATCAGCAAGTTTGTGTGCCAAGTCTTTAACTGCAATAATTACATTGAATTTTTCTCCTAACCTATACCATTGCATCTGATGCTGTACTCCCACAGCTCTTGAGAGTTTCTCAAAGAACAGAGCACCTGTTTAAATAGCATATATATGCTATGTATGAACAATATTTTGAAGATTGTCAACACTTGGTTCCCACTGGAGAGCCATGGGTGCTGGTGAGGATTTGCAGAGGAGGCAGACTGCCAGGAACCCGGACCTGAGCACAAACCTGTATCATCTTAAATATTTTAAGATATGAGATATGGCCTTCACATTTTATTACACTATTAAACTACCTAAAGTTAATTTTTTAGAACTTGTGATTCTCCAGCAAGTCTGTATAACTACCACCACCACCATCTTCTTCATGGTTAATTATTTTATTTCCTGGGACTGTTCCAAGGCCTTTGGCTCTAAAATGTCATTTAATCTTCATCACAAGTCTATGAGGTAGGCACTATAATTGTTTTCATTTTACAAATGAGGAATTGGAGACACAGAGAAGCTAAGTCACTTGCTCAAGATCCAATGGCTAAATATGAAAGCAAGACTTAAACTCAGGAATTCTGGCTCTAGTGACAAAGCTGCTTCTAGAGAGGAGTGTAACTATACATTAATTGAAATTGAAAAAAGTATTAGCTTTCTCAGGTGCCAGCCTGGTTAGTTTCTGGTGAGGCCTCTCTGCTCAGCTTGCAGATGGTGCCTTTGCTCTGTTTTCACCTGGCCTTTCTTCTGTGTGCACAGAGAGAGAGAACACTCTCGGATCTCTTCCTTTTCTCATAAGAACACTAGTCCTATCAGATTGAGATCCCACCCTTATCACTTTTTTAACCTTAACTACTTTCTTAAAGGCCCTTTCTCCAAATACAGTCACATTGGAGTTTAAGGGTTCAACACACGGATTTTTGGGGCACACAGTTTAGTTCATGACAAAAAGTATACAAACTTAATATTCAATACTATCCAAAGATAGTTGCCCTAAAAATCTGAACATTACATTAGTTCAACTTATTTTATTTCCAACCAGATTAAAAAGACCTTATGGCTCCATTAATACAGAATCTAAAATAACTTACTGTGGTGACTTTTCTAAGCTGAAAAGAAGTCTACACCCTCTTGAATAGTCAGTGCCTCGACTGTATCTTAAAGCATGAACAATATGTAAACTAGATTTTAAAGTGTAAACATGAAATTGGGTATGTAAGAAGGCAGAGTAAGGACTGAGAAGATGGAAGATTTTCTAGTCTAATCCTTTTTGATATATTTCACACTATCAATAATTATACCTGATTATGAAAATTTTGGAGGTAAGACTCACTGCCAACTGAAAATATGGTTCTGATAACAGAACAGCTATATTAGAAACTTCTGCTTCATTTCCAACTTTGGAAGATGTGAAAAATATGCACCATTGAAGAAAAGATAAAATAAATGGTAATACTTGGTTTCCCTAAGAATACCAAAAAGATGATGAATATGAACAAAATGTGACTTCAGCTGGAAGCCATGTATAGGAAGTGGAATTTGATATGGAATGTTGCCCCTCAAAGTGTGGTCCGGGGATGAACAGCATCAACATCAACAGGAAGCTCAGTCCCAACTCCAGGCTTACTGAATTAGAATCTGCATTTTCTCAAGATCCTCAGGTGAATTCTGGGAACATTCTTGCATAAGAAGCCCTAATATAAAGAATGTATTCATGTGGTGATGAAAACGGTGGAGGATAAGGGCTGGCCCAATGATGTAATGGTTAAGTTTGCCCACTCTGCTTGGGCGGCTCAGGGTTCGTGGGCCAGAACCTGGGTGCAGACCTAGCACTGCTTGTCAGCCTACACTGTGGTGGCATCCCACATAAAACAGAGGGAGATTGGCACAGATGTTAGCTCAGCAACAATCTTGCTCAAGCAAAAAGAGCAAGATTGGCAACAGATGTTAGCTCAGGGCCAATCTTCCTTACAAAAAAAAAAAAAAAAAACCTAGTGGATAGCCACAATTCTTCGATTTTTATCTTAGTGCCTAATTACTCTAATTTTTAGAGATCATATTAAAACCATATAATGCAAAGGAGTCATTTATTTATTTTTGTTAGGATGATCAACAGGGATTGTAAGGAAAAATGCTTAGAAAGTTAAAATGATCTATTCAAACAAGAGATAAATTATTGTTAGCTGTAGATTGACTCTATTGGCTTTCGTTTAAACTTGGAATTTTGCTTTAACTAATTCATAATAACACATTTGATGAGTTACTCAACAATATGAGGTATACATTGAGAAAAACCTTAGAAAGAATCCTTAATCAATCCATTGATTAATAATTCTAAAACTATTCTTCAGATAAAAGTGAAACAGTATAGAAATCAGACTGAGTAAATTGATATAAAAATGGAGTATGTTAGCAAAGTTGATGTAAAAGGGGATTACGGTAAACTCCAAATTCCTTGAGGACAGGGATTCTCCAGAATTTTTTGTGTTCCCATTGATTACCATAGTTTCTGGCTCATAAATGGTGAAAAATAATATTTGATAAAAGAACTAATGGATTTTTGATAGGAATTTTCCTAAAATGAAGAGAGAGGCTCAAACTTTTATGATGTTTATAATAGGGACCTCCAAGTCACTGTGCTCTCTGGTCCCATGTGGCATGGAGGGCTCTGGAGTTAAACGGATGAGATTTAGGCAGTGTATTAGTTTCCTATTGCTGCTGTAACAAGTTACCACAAATTTAGTACCTTAAACACACAAATTTACTATTTTACATTTCTGGAGCTCAGAAATCCGAAAGAGGTTTCAAATGGGAAAAACTCAAGGTGTTGGCAAGGCTAAGTTCCTTTATGGAGGCTCTAGGCAAAAATTCACTGTCTTGCTTTTTACAGATTTTAGATGCTTCTGCATTCCTTGCTTGTAGCCTTCTTCCATTTCCAAAGCCAGCAGCAGTTAGCTGAGTCTTTCTCAAACCACGCCACAGTGCCACTAACACCTCTGCCTTCCTCTTCCACATTTAGTGACCCTTGTGATTACATTGGGCTTACCCAGATAATCTATGACGCTCTCCCTATTTTAAGGTCAGCTGATTCATTAGCAACTCTAATTTCATCTGCTCTCTTACTTCCCCTCTGCCACATGGGTAACATATTCACAGATTTCAGGGTTTCGGACATGGACCTCTTTGGAAAGCCTTTATTCTTTACAGACAGAAGTCACAATGGGGAAGGAAAGCCAGGTGACCCTGTGGGTGCAGCCCTTTGGACCAATTTAATGTACTATTATTGCAACCTTTATACCTCAATGTACAGTAGCAATTGCTGACTTATATGCATGGATTTCCCCATCTTGTACATTCCAAAGTGTTCTCCCAATTGGGAAGAGCTACTACTTTTGTGGCACCACAACCCTAAAGGATACTTTGAACTACAAATACTTGTAACTGATGGTGGCATAATAATAAATACATGTTTGATCTTTATCCCCAGGTCCTGACAAAAATCCTAAAACCTTGTAATTTCCTGAGCGATGGGGAGTGATAAGAGCTCCTTTTGTTCCTGACACTGAGCACCTAAATCCCTTGGAATTTCCTGGGTGATAGGAGGGTACGTTATTCTAAGGAGATGACTCTTGGTAGGACCCTAGATCGTGTCAGAAAGGTAGCTGGTCACCAAAAAGACAAAGCCTTGAATAGCGGCCTGGAAGTTTTAGCCTCACTTTCCCCGGCGTCTGAGGAGGACAGAGGGGCTGAAGATTAAAGTAATAATCAATCATGCCAGTGTGATGAAACATCCATTAAAGTCCCTAAATAACAAGGTTGAGAGAGCTTCCACGTTGATGAAGGCATCCACATGCCAGGAGAGTGGTGCACCCTAACTCTACAGGACAGAAACTCCTGCACTCAAGATGCTTCCAGACCTCACTCTATGTACCTCTTCGTCTGGCTGTTCATCTGTATCCTTTATAATATCCTTTATAGTAAACCAATAAATGTATGTAAACTACTTTTCCTAAAGTTTGTGAGCTATTTTAGCAAATTATCAAAACTGGGGGGGGAGCGCCAATGGGAAACCCCTGAATTTATAGCAGTTGGTCAGAAGTCCTAGTCATCTGGGGCTTGCATCTGGCATATGAAGTGAGGACAGTCTTGTGGGACTGAACTTTTAACTAGTGGGATCTGATGCTAACTCCAGGTTGTCAATGTCAGAAATTAATTAAACTGTAGGATACCCAGCTGATGTCTGGAGACTTGGAGAATAGATTGTTGACATGAGAAAACATCCCACACATTTAGGGACAAGAGTATTATGGGTATAAATAGTTAGTATTGATTATTTTACCAAATGAAGCCTCAGGAAATGGATGTATCCTCCATCTTGGAGTATTTCTTAGGGTTTTGGATTTGTTGCCTCCCTGACAAACTACCAGGAAGATATTTTTTGAGAAGAAGCTATTACTTTGCTACTGGGTTCTAACAGAAACTGAGCAACTGACTCATGTAAGTCTTGTGACTCTCTGGCCCTCTATACCCATTTTGAGGTGGATCAATTTGGACTGTACTACTAACAAGGTGGGAAGGGCCCAAAAAGCCTCATTTGTCAAGTGGAAATTGTATATTCAGTAATGGAAGGACTTGGACGCAGTGTTCTCTTGGCCTTACATGAAACAACCGCAGCTAATTTTCTGCTGCCTGGGCCAGTATTTGTAATTCACAGAGGTTCCCCTAAATGCTTGGAGTCTTTTCACTGATTGTTTGGCTAAACTGAAACCCAGTGATATACACTGGACTGTTGTAGGTGTTTGGCCTCACTGCAAGCTATGCAACCCCAAAATAGACACGGTTACTCTGTTCCGTGGAGGAACTCAAGGATGTTCTCATAGCTTTGTCTGATACTCTAAATGATTAACCTTGTTATATTTTTTACTGACACTTAGGCTGTTTCCAATGATGTAGCTGTTTTGTTGACTACAGAGTGACGGATTAAAAACATCCCTCCTTGCGACTGTAAATTATGGAAACAAATCATGGCTGCTAATTGAACTGCCTGGATGACTCATGTAGATGTCCATAGGAAGGACTCATTCTCTGATAAGACTGACTGAAATCAAGCAACAGATTAGACTATTGGAGTAAAGGCTCAAACCGCTCCTGGCACATTGATTACATTGGACCTTAGACCACCACTGTCACCTCTCAGGACTATTAGTAGTATTTCTCTGATGTTGGCATATTTTCAGATTAAGATGTTACTCCAGACTGATCAGCTCATTCCGGTCCGAGTATAATTAGTTTTCTATTCCTGCTCTAACAAATTGCCACAAATTTAGTGGATTAAAACCACACAAATATATTTTCTTTGAGTTTTGGAGATAAAAAGTTTGAAAAAAATGTCTTCGGGGCTAAAATCAAGGTGTTGGCAGGATTGGTTTCTTATTTAAACTTCAGGGAAGAACTGCCCTTATCTCTTCCAGCTACCAGCAGTCCTTGACTCTTGGGCTCCTGGCTGCATCACTACAATCTCTGCTTCTGCTCTCACATTGTCTTCTCCTCATCTGCTGTAGTATTCCTCTCTACCTCACTCTTATAAGGACAGTGGTGATCATATCATTGAGCCTACTTGGATAATACAGGATAATCTGCCCATCTCAAGATCCTTAATATTATCTGCAAAAGCCCTTTTGCCATATAAGGTAACACATTCATAGATTCCGGAGATTGGGACATGGACATTTTAGGGAGGCCATTGTTCTGCCTACCATATCCACTATTTTGGCCCTTAATAGTAACCTGTGTTATGTTTTGGCTTTCTAGACTCTTTGCAGTCTGACAATGGCTTGCTTATTATCACAATAGCTGCTCAACAATGGGCTGAAAATCAAGAATTTAATGGAAGCAATTCTTCCTATCAACCAGTCATCTGGTATTGGTGAGTGTTGGAAAAGCCTCTTCAAAAATTGACTCAAAGTATTTCTGACTGTACCTCCCTTACCTCTTTCTGAATATGACTGTCTCTAGAAAAGGATTTTCTCTTTCCTCTTACATTCTGAGTAATGATCAGTACATAAGGTGTGGGAGATTATGTAGACCTATTTAAAAATTCAAGACTCTGCCCTGATCATTCCTGGGCACGTTGCTTTTTTCTTTCCTCTACTGGTAAACCAGGCTTCTGGGTTCATACATCATGCAGTCTAAAGGAGTTAAACTTAATTATGATTTAGCCACTTGCGCTCTTTTGTTATGAACATAGTCCTAGATAATAAAGATAATTAATACTTGATTGAGGAGTGTGCTGCTCACCAAATCGCCCTAGAGTGGCCCACGAAGGCCAAAGTGGGGAATGCAGGTAATGAATTTCTGTATGTTTTATAAAATTGCCTCTTGCCTCTGACCCTTCTGGATGAAAGGTCAGGGTGTGAGTAGGAGATGACTTAAAAAAAAAGTGAAGTCATAGCTACTGGATATATAGCTGAGATATATAGGATACATCAATTTTGTGGAGAGAAAAACTCATGGCACCTGGAGAAAGAATTCCTTAGGTCTCAAGAGGTATAGAGAAGGAGAAACATTAATAATGTTTTTCTTTCAGAACTGCCCTGCAGGCTTCCAGGGAAGGAAAACAGCCTGGGTTGACTCTCCCAAACTGTTGGAAGTGCATTAAATTTAACTGACTGCTGACTATGCCACTGCCTGCCAGATGCCTCTGACCATGATTTAGTAGGTAGTCCACCTAGTCTTGCCTAGACGTCTATTTGAAACAGCAGGCGATGCTCCAGTTTCCTACGTCTCCCATGAAAAATATCTGCCAGAACCTCCAGATGTCTGCCCCTCTCCCATTCTCGTAGATGTCACTCAGTCATTCCCCGGCTGGACAAATATCATCCAGTCAGTGACTAGACAAACAAAACAGGTTATATTGACTGTTTTTAGGCAGTTTTTCCAAAAGCATGCATTAAATGTAATTATTCTAACTGAATTGGGAACTCTAAGGCTTACCAGCCAGCCCAAGGCCATGTTGGAGGTGCTATCAACTTGCACGCCCTGAGTGATGTAGGTCAGATCTTCAGATCACCAACATTTTCAATACTTTCCCTCCAGGAGTATCACTTAAATCCTTGGAATTGTACTTCTTGGGGAAAGCCAGGGATTAACTTGCCTCTGTCCCAGAATATGGGGATTGTACCATACTGGTGGTTATGCAAGACACTGAATTGTTTAAGTAGACCACATAGCCCTCAAATGACTGTAGAGAAACCTCAGAAATGAAGCTATGTGGTTACTTGTTGTATTTAGCTGAATGGTGGCCTCCAAAATATGTATCCACATCCTAATCCTCAGAACCTGTGAGTATTACTTTATTTGGGAATAGGGTCTTTGCAGATGCAATTTAGTTAAGAATCTTTAGAAGATGAGATTATCCTGGATTATCCAGGTGAGCCTAAAATACAATGACAAGTGTCCTTATAAGAGAAAGGCAGAGGGAGATTTGACAAATAGAAGAGGAGAAGGCAATGTGGTCACATAGACAGAGATTAGTGTGATTCAGTCACAAGGGAAGGAAAGTCTGGAGCCACCAAAGCTGGGAAGGGAAGATCCTTCTTCAAGCCTATAGAGGGAGCCCTGCCTTGCCAGCACCTTAATTTTGGACTTCTAGCCTCCAGAACTGTAAAAGAATAGATTTCTGTGGTTTTCAGTTACGAGATTTGTGGTAATTTGAGCAATAGAAAACTAATATATTTGAGAAAGCTTCCCAGAGGGATTAATGGCTTATTAATTCTGGGTTTCTTACGGAGAGTTATCTCAAAGAAGGGAGTCATTTAATTAGAAAAGATCGTAAGAAATTCGTACCTGACTTTAGTCAATGTGATGAATGACACAACTCTGGCCCTTGGAGGCATTCAGGTCATCAACTCACTGGTCAGTGTTGTTATGAATGATAGATTTGCTCTAACTTCCTCCCTATGAACCAAGGCAGTGGCTTTACAATTGCTAATACATCCTGCTGCACCTAAAGTAATACCTTCTACTAAGAACAAAGTTCAATTCATAAACCTAAGGAGAAAGCCACTTGGCTTTCTAATGTAGACAGTGATGGTTTGGTTTATGAGTTTGTTCACCAGCTTGGATTCAGGACTCTAGAGTACAAGGTTAAGGTCAATATGGCAAGCTGGCTTCATCACGCTGCTTGGAATCTTGCTGATAATAGTCTTAATTAAATATTGAGTGGATCAATTGAACAGATTTGGTCCCAGTCTCTGTTGCTTAGATTCATCAGAGTGGCCAACGAATTGATGTACCCTTGGGAAAATTCACTGGAAGCCAAGATGATGTAATCACAAGGAATGGATATTGGTGAGAGACAATTCTCCATGGGTCTGTGATGTCTCTGAATATCTTACAAGCAGAGGCGTTGACTGTCTTTTTTCTGACAATTTTTTCAAGAGTGTTTATAGAAGAAATAGTTTTAGAAGATAGAGATAGCGTCTCCCTCTAGAATAGAGGGCAGGCTCATTTACTGTCATAATAAAGATAAGGTCTCCCTCTGGGCAAAGGCTTACTGCCATTATAAAATATTCAGATTCCCTAACCTGGGGATTCCTCCCTATAATGTAGTTCCTTCCATGTGCAGGTGTCATCTGGCCCTGTTTATGTTGTGGTGTGTGGATTGTGGCTCAGAAAACTGGAGCAAATGCTACTGTTGTGAGTAATAAAATCCTTTGTTTCTGATCCAGAAGTCTCTTTCGTCAGCGCCCATGAAACTGTGGCTGGCTAACGTGTCAGCCTGCAGGTAGGGTAAAACTTCAGACTTCAGACTCTTCACTGTTCTTGCTACTTTACAACAACGAAAAGGATGAATTTCATTATATTCATATTATACATCATTAAAAAATAATTAATAGGACAGTGACTGAAATTCAAGGGAATGCTCTTTTGTTTTGCTTCATTGCTTTTAAAGAAACATGGTTCTTTTTAAATAAAATACACAAAATACAAATCTCATCTGTTAGTTCATCTTGATTAATATTAGCCTTATTAAATTTGCTTCAAGATTATGTCATATATATATGAATATGTATATGTATATGTATATGATCATCTTCAATAAGTTTACTGTATTGTACAAGGTACAGATAAATTTTGTTAAACCCCATATAGGGTGATAAGTGTTATGGCAGAAGTATAGAAGAGGGTACTGGCTCTAGAATTACTTGTAAGCGACGCTACCGCTGCTGTGTATGTTTGCGGGTGGGGGTGGGGGAGGTTTCAATCAGGGCAGACTTCTTCACTGTCATTACAGTGATTTTATAAATTGTGACCCCAGAACTTTTGAGATATGTAGAATCAAATCAGTTATCATTTAAAAGTACATAAAAATTATGAGAGGAATATGAAAATAATTCACCATAAACTAGAATAATACATACACTAGTCGAATCCAGTCAAGGGATATAGCTATATAGGAGGTTTGAGTACTAGGTAGCCTACAACTTGAATTGTGGGGATATTGACTGTAAAAGTACTCCTTTCGGAGTGGAAGTCTCCTATTGTTGTAGACACAGGAGATGAGGGCTCAACGTAGCAGTTTGGTTGTGGGAAAACTATACTAGATAATTGTTGTTTCAGTTTTCACAATCTGGCTTAAATTTCTGACAAATATGTAAATATTCTGAGATGCTATCTTCAATTTGCTTGGGACTTGTATTAGTTTTATATTATTTCTGTAGCATTATCACAAATTTAACAGTTTAAACAATACAAATTTATTGTCTTATAATTCTGTAGGTTAGAACTCCCAAACAGGTCTACCAGGCTTGATCAAATCAAAGTATTAACAAGGCTCTATCTCTTTCTGGAGACTTTCAAAGAGAATCAGTTTCCTTGTTTATTCAGGTTGTTGGCAGAATTCTGTTTTTTGAGATTTTCAGACTGGTTATCAGCTAAGGTACATTCCCAACTTCTAGAGGCCACCCACATTCTTTGGCTCATGTCTCCCTTCTTCCATCTTCATGGTCAATGGATTGAATCCTTCTCATGTTGCATCTCTCTACCCTTCGTCCATTGTCATAGTGCTCTCTGACCAGGCCAGGAAAGGATCTCCCTTTTGAGGATTTACATGATTAGATTGGGCTAAAGCAGAAAATCTAGGAAGATCTCTCCATCTCCAGGTCCATACCCTTAATCAATCTCCAAAATAACTTTTGCACATAAGATAAATCTTCAGTTTCCAGAGATGAGGGTGTGGTCATCTGGGGCAGGTGTGTTATTGTGCCCAGCACAGGACTACCTAAATGTTCCTTGGTGAGTTAGTGTATTTTACCCACAAGAAGATTTAGTTTGGTATAGAAATAATGAAATAAATTAAACATAAAAACTGCTTTTATGTTAAGGAATATTCTGTGCATACTTGGTATTATCAGCATGTATAATGCTTGAGAGAATTTGGCTTAATTGAGGAAAATTTCTTCCCAAAATCTTTTGTGATAATATAATATGGGTAATTATTATTATAAGTTGAAATTTTACTCAGGTTATAAACTTTACTGGAACACTTAAATGAACATAATAGAGTTATTTATAAGTTTAATTTATCAGACTCACAAGCATTATTTAAGTACTTGAGGAGATTTATTGGAGCACTTAATAAGAAAACCAAATGTATTAAATATGTAAATGCAGTTTAAAATTTTAGTAAATTTATCTAAGTTTATATATGAGAATGGATATTAATCAAAAGACCACTGAAAGTAGTTGTTAAAATTTGCTAGTTTTGCAAATAGAAGCATAATATTTAAAAGGTATAAATAAGCATTTAAGAAAAATATAGTTTTGAGTTTCATAATTTGAATTAATAGAATGAAATTGAGTTTTAAATCAAGAGATATGACTGAGCAGTATTTTCTGTGCGTGGATATACAAACACATAAACACACCGTTAACAAGTTAACACACATATCGTATGTCTTAGATGGGTACCAAAAATCATGTATGAATTAGCCAAGCGTAGGATGGGAATGGGGAAGAAAGAGAATGGCAAGTAGTAATTTAAGTGGCAGGAATGAGAAAGGTTGATTGTTTCAAGCCAGTAGAACAGCTTATATAAAGACATCAAGATAGGTGGGGCCGGCAGTCTTGTGCAGCGGTTAAGTGCACATGTTCTGCTTCAGCAGCTCGGGGTTTACTAGTTCAGATCCTGGGTGTGGACGTGGCACTGCTTGGTAAGCCATGCTGTGGTAAATGTCCAACATATAAAGTAGAGGAAGATGGGCACGGATGTTAGCTCAGGGCCAGCCTTCCTCAGCAAAAAGAGGAGGATTGGCAGCAGTTAGCTCAGAGCTAATCTTCCTCAAAAAAAAAAAAAAAAAAAGATGTGAGAGCATGGAGCATTCTTTAAGCTATTGGGATTTCTTGTTGATTAGTTAATTCAAACAATCCATTATAGAGAGAAATTATAAACATTCGTACATTAAACATTTCATTTTAGCTTCCAGTATATGCAAGCATGTTTATTCTGGACTCTCTTAGAGTATAGGGACCACAAATTAGAATTCCACCTAATTGTTTTTCATAAATTATACCTAAAATTCATGATCTATACTCTTTAATTTTGTTTTTCTTTAGGATGGAGTTGGAATGCAAAGACATTTGTAAAGTAATATAATTCAGATTTTCTCCTGTATTTTACAGTCATCTATTTCACTTAATTTATGAACGAAGTTTCATTACACATTTCTAAAATATTTAATTTAGTTTTCACGGAAATAGTGGTCTTTTCTCATGCATGTGTTTCATTGGCTTTCAATAGTTAATCAAAGTGTAATAACATTAACATGCACAATAGCATAAAGAGATCTGGAGACAAATATACTTTTGGCAAGGATCAAACTCACTAGACAGAGATAAAAGTGTTCGTAGGAGAAAGAAGTCAGAGAATCATGGAGATTTATCAGTATCATTTACAAAGAGAATGAAAAACCTTAGTTAATCATGCAAAGAAGTGAAGTGGAGGTTGCTTATTTAAAATAATTTAACTCTATTTTGTTATAAATTCAGCATAGAATTTGGTAAAGGAAAAAGAATTCCAAAATTAATCAAGATTCAGATAATTAAAGGCCTTCTATGCCATAACAAATAGATTAGCCTGAAGGACATTTCTAAACATTATCTGTTTTTCTTACCTTTATCATCTTGAGTATCTAGCTCAGTACTTGGTGCCACCATATTCTTAATAAATAGCTGCTGGATTGCATTAAAGTGAGGTACAATCATGTAAAGAGAACTTGAACAGAAGACGTGTGCCTCTATGAGATTTAAATTATACTAAGGAAATTCGAGGGCCTAGTGAAGTTAAAAACAGCCTTTGTATTTGTCATAACTCACTAATTTGTGAACTATTTTTATCCTCTCAAACTCTCACATTATTAAAATAATATCTCCTCATGTGAAGGAAGAAATGGTACAAAATTCACAAATTCCATGATGTCTAATGCAATTGAAAGAACAGATCCTCCGCTAGGAGGGAATCCTAAAACTATCTGAATTATCTTCTCTCCTATTGATCTAATCCTATTAAATTCACAGCCCTGAAATCTCACTCAGTCTCTGGCTCCCACTGGAAGACGACCATATTCCAGTTCTCATGAACTAGATGAGGGGTGAGAAACTCACAGGTTGTCTCTTTGGGAGTCCACGAGGCTGTCAGTGAGTAATGGAAGATGCTCCCCAGAAGAATTAGCCCCTCAGGAAATAGCTTTGTAACCAGACATCTGTTTTCAAATGTTTTCTTTTATAGTGAGACAAAACCTAAATCTTTGTGCTTAGTAACTTACTGTGCTTTGCATCCCATGCATCTCACATCAAGTCTCAGCATTATACTAAAATCAAATAACCATCACAGTGGAGTTTAAATACGTGAAAATCAGTGAAAGATTGGAGACAAGGAGGAGGGCACAAAGAGAAGTGAACAAAGAATAAATCTAAATGACTTCAGGCTAGGTGAGGTATTTAATTTAGCCAGAGTGTTATCTCATTAGCAAGGTGTCTCTACGCCCTGAAGTTGTCTTCATTCCTTTTTTTTTTTTGCATTAGAAACAAATTATTCAACTAGTCCTCTTGTTATACGGCTGCATCATGCTTTGGTCAATCCACAGGTTTCTCTGGTTTGTAACATGAGGACGAGGGCAGGATTGCTCAAATTCATCATGAATAGTGTCCTATATAGATTATGTGCTTGTATTTCTAGGAATCTTGATCTCTCTCAGTGCATGGTAAGAGACTTTCTCTTTTCAGATGCAATTTTTCATCAGATAATTTTAAAATATTAGATGTATAATTCATTTCAAATATGACCTTGGAAGTAAACTATTTCTGATTATTGAAAGTCAAATTTATAGTCAGAAATGTTCTGTTTCTGTGTACATCACTATTTTACAGTCAGTACTGTAATGAACAGAATACTTGTGAAAGAATATTTGTTTTAAGTGAATAGAAAATTTGTTACATTAGTCCTCTACTAACTAGTTTAGCTATTTTTAATTGTACGTAAGTCTCCAGATACACATAAACAGCACCAGAATGTTTAGAATGTTTAAAATTTTTCTATTATTCAGAATGGGCAGAGAATTTTACTTTCTGGTATTACACAGATCGCTTTGTATACACTCCCCCAGAATGTTAATCTCCAATTAAATGTCACACAATCTCTTGGCTGGGAGTACCACAGATTGCCACAAATTTCCCCCCGAACTTGCAGCTGGTTGCGCCACAGAAGTACAAACCATCCAATTCCACAGAACTTTTAAAAAATGGTTTTATATCAGCGATTGCCCTCTATTTTCTTCCCAAATAATAGCACTTCTCAGCCTCCACTCCTCCTTACATTCTAGGCATAATTTATATGCAAATAGCCTTCTTATTATAAACTTCCATCCTTCTCAGATGAGGCTTACAGAAGATTTTAAACGTACTTTTGGCTTGCTGACAACAAACATATTTAGGAAAAAGAGGCCGCAATTTACAAAAGCTTCCTTACAAAAGCAAAACTGATTTCAAGGCCTCAGAACTAATCAGATGGAATTAGCAGGGAGGAGGGGCTGATGATGGGCGAGGAACATGTGAAGTGTTAAGAATATCATGGTGGTTTGCTTCCTCTCCTGGCCTGACAGCCTTGATCAGCTAATTAGGAAACCTTTACCCAAACTAGTGTTAATTTGTAATTTAACTCCCGTGGGAAATTTTCACAGCTAGAAGTCACTTGTGTTAGACTATGTAGAGATATTTAGCTTGAAAACAAGGAGAACCTAGAAAGATATGAGAAGATAAAGGGAAGACATTCCTTACAAATTAAGATTTTTGGTATTTTATGCCACATAAACCATCATCTTCAGAATGAGATGAGACATTCGGGTGCACCGTGTCAACTTTTGATCATGTGAATCATATGGCTGATTAAATCCATCTCTTATGCTAAGCATGAAGCTTAATTATATCAAAAATCGCCGAGGCCCCACTGGCTGCTTGGGCCTGACTGACAAGAACAGTATTTACTGTCAGGTTCCATCTCAGCCCAGCCCCCTCGTGTCTTAGAGCTTTCATTCATCAGACAGTATGAACGTTAGACCCCATCTCTAGGGATGGGATTTCTCAAATAATAATAATGAAGCACTATGTCTAATGATTTACTTGTAACTTTCAAAGCTAACTACAATGGTCACCAGCACAGGGATAAAAGCAATAGCCTGCCTGGAAGCCTGAACTTTGATTATTTTGTGGAGAATTGTAATTTTTAAGGTGGTGCTGATTTTCCATATTACACGTTATTTTTTTATTTCTAGGGAAAAAATGGTCTTTCACAAAAATCTACATACTGAAAGAACTCCAGCATATTAAACAGTTTCAGAAATAAAATACTTGATTTGAATATATTTAAAACTTGCAGATTTTATTTCCCTTAAATTTAGAAGGAAAATCTTTAGACAAAAACATTAAAAATTCGCTTTTGAGCTTTCGAAATATTAAAAAATGAATTTAAGATAACTTGAACAATTCCAGGTTAGGATAAAAAAAAAGCCAATACATATTGCTGACTTATTATATACTAAGTGAAGGAAACCAAAATATGTCACCCCAAAATATGCCTCTTTGACATAAAAATTACTTGGAGCTAAAGGCAACTTAGAAGCAGTAAATGCAGAAAAAGCTCTCCCTTTTCTGCCTAAAGGCAGGAAATAAAGTCTCCTTTTGCTGGAGATAGACTCAGCAGCTCAGAGATGAAAACCAGAGAAATCTGCAAACAAACTTTACTAAACTAACCCTTCTCTTCCCAGTTAAAGAAGGTAAGAACTACCCAGCCCTCATTGGGCTACCCCAGCCCAAACTTCTTTGTCTTGTCAATTCTTCCCAAATCTGTTTTTTCATCTCAAAGGTAGAAAAGTTTCCTGCTCTGGTCATCTCTTCAGGTCTTTGTTCTCTTGTGAAGGCTCCCATGTACATGTAAAAAGTCAATAAAATTTGTATGCCTTTCTCCTGTTAATCTTTCTTTGTCAGCTTAATTTTCAGATCTAGCCAGGGACCCTTGGAAGCTTGAGGAACGCTTTTTTACTCCTCTGCATAGAGGAGTAAAACAATGCATAGACATTGTTTAAGCACTTTATATGTATTAAATCATTTAATACTCACAACAACATGTGAGGGAGGTTTGTTACTATCTTCTATTTGCAAATTAGGAATTAAAGACTCAGGAATTTGAAGTAATTTTCCCAAAGTCATATGTAAGTAGGTGTTAGAATTCCATTCCAAGTGTCCAGGCTTTAAAATGCTGCTGAGGTAGTATAACAGATATTGTATGTAATTATCATGATCATTCTTCCATGTGTTCATTGCATTTACAAAGCTCCTTGAATCCATTTATTAGCAATTATGTAGTTCTTTCAGTTACTGCTCTAAGCATGGGACATGCCAGAAAATAATCAGCTTTAGCAGACACTCCAACGTTGAATACCATATCCTTCATCCTACAATCTGAGGCCATTTGTGGCTAAGGGGTCCCTTCTAGGAGCCCTAGGCATTTTCCTCATCCTCTGCTGGTTTGGCATGAACTTCAGAACCTAGGTGAGTACTTATTTTCTGTCTAAGTATGCCTGAGATTATCAAATATCAAAAACTGGAAGCCTGATAAAATCTTAAGGAAATTCTTGCTGAAATGTTCTTAATTCAGACAGTGATTTCACAAGTCTTTTTCAAATAGAAATGTCCACTTGTTGAAAGTGTCAGAAGTAGAAAGCAAAGGAGACATTATTGTTGTCAGTGCCCTTAGTCAATTCCGACTCTTAGCAACCCTGTGTACAGCAGAGCAGTATCCTGCCCAGTCTTTTTGCTCCGTCCTCTCATCTTCTGGCGCTGTACCAGACAATGCTCCATTGCTATTCACAGGGTTCATGGCCAAAGTTTTCAGAAATGGATGGTCAGGTCCTTCTTCCTAGTCTGTCTTAGTCTAGAAGCTCTGCTGAAACCTATCCACTAAGGGTGACCCTGCTGGTGTTTGAAATACCAGTGGCATAGCTTTCAGCATCAGAGCAACACGCAGCCACCACAGTATGACAACTGACAGACAGATGGTGTGGTTCCCTGAATGGCAAACAAACCTGGCTGCAGCAGTGATAGCATTGAATCTTAATCATTAGACCACAAGAGCTGGCTAAAGAAGATGTGCTGGGTAATTATCTGGTTAAAATTAATAAAGGTAAAATTTAAACACGAAAGATTAAAATTTTAAACATGATTGTCAGTTATTCTTTTAATTCAAGTATTTATTAAACCTATTACATCAGAAGAAGCCCTCACCCAAATGAAGCTTTCATTCTAAAGGATGAAAGGGCCAATGAATAAATAAAGAAGTACAGTCGTCCTTTGGTATCCATGGAAGATTGGTTCCAGAATCCCTAGAATACCAAAATCTGAGGATACCCCAAGTCCCTTATATAAAATGGCATAGTATTTGCATATAACCTACACATATCCTCCTGTATACTTTAAATTATCTCTAGACTACTTATAATACCTAATACAATGTAAATGTTATGTAAATAGTTCTTATACCGTATTGTTTAGGGAATAATGACAAAAAAAAGAGTCTATGCATGTTCAGTACAGATGTAAACATCATAGGCCTTTCGATCTGATTTGTGGTTGGTTGAATCCACGGATGTGGAACCTGCAGATACAGAGGGTCAACTGTAAATACAGAAGTTGTCAAATGATGACAAGAACTACGAGAAAAATAAAGCCAAATCAAGGGGGTAGAGAAGGATGCTGGGAAAGGGAAGGTGGCTAGATTATCTTTGGTGGATGGGGAATGATTCACTATAAAAGTGATATAACCCAAACCATAAAGGACATTCCATGTGAATAGATGGGAGGAGACCTACCAGGCAAACAGAAAAGCAAGTGCGAATGCCCTGGGGCAAGATTGTGCCAGAGATTTTCAAGGAGGTCAATTGGGCTAGAGCAGGATTGTGAGAAGGCAGTGGATATAGATGGGTTCAGGAAGTAAACAAGCGGTGGGCCAGTTCAGGCAGGCTCTTGTAAACAACTTTGAAATTTTCCCTTAGTGAGTTTGGAAGAATGAGGAGTCACATGATCGGAACTACATTTTCAAAAGATCGGTCTGAAAGCCAGGTGAAAAATAGACAAGAGAGGGACAAAGTTGGAAAGAGAAAGATAACTTAGGAGTCTTAATTAAGTGAGGCTTACTCCAAGGAAGGAATGGCACATGCAGTAAAAAGTGGTTAGATTCTGGGTATATTTTGAATATAAATTTCAAAGATTTCTATTGATTCTATCAATAAAAAATAGCAAGGGAGTGAATATGGGGAGCGAGAGAAAGAAAGAGGTCAAGAATAACCCCCAGGTTCTTGGCCTGAACAAAGGGAAGTAGGTCTTGCAATTAATTGAGAAGAGTGTATGAGAAGCATTTAATACTCAACAAAGAACATCGTAATAATAAAAAAGAAAATCTGTATTTAGCACTTTTTATGAGCTGGGCTATGTTCCATGTACATTATATGAATTAATTCCTCGATAACCTGACATAAAACTCAATGAAGTATGCAAGCTACCATTCCCATTTTCTAATTGAAGAAGCTGATAGAAAAAGAAATCAGTAACCTGCTATGTCCACACAGCAGTTAACAATGGAGCCAGAAGGCAAACCCACCGTGGATCCACTATAGCAAACCTCACGAATATGCAAGAAAACATAATACAATCATACTAATTCTCAAATACGAGAGAGACAATATTAGTAAAGAAAAAATTGTGAATTAAGTTTTTAAAAAAAGCTTCAAAAATTGCATTTTTAAATTAATACATTAGTAATCTAAAACAAATAGCTTTATTTAATTTAATGAGGAAATTCATTAATAATTTTTAAAGGTACATGTAAAAGTAATAGAGTAAGATGCTGATGTATGCAAAATACAGAATTGGATTCTCTGCATTGAAGTTCTAATGCTGCCACTGAGGCCTTGGACAAGCTCTCTTAAGTTTTACACTTTTCATTTGTGAAATGGAAATAGTAATAGTACCAATCTCTTGGTGTTGCTATGAGGCATAAATGAGAAATGCAATGTAATGCTATTCAGAGACCGTCTGGCTCATAGTAACTGCTCAATATATGTTGTGATGAGGTTCTTGAAACTCTTATGAATTTGAAGTGGAGAAGTGTTGGAAAAAATGACAACGAGTCAGGAGTTCCCAGCTTCATGGACCGAAGAGAAATTCTAATAATAATAGTAATAATAATATCGCAAGTGTACTCTTTCCTGAATAATTATTTGCTAAACCCACCAATTTGAACACAGAATTCCTGTTAGAGCTAAACAGAATTTTAATGAATATGAAGCATATCATTATCTGAGTTAGTGGTGTCTATGTTAATGAAACTTGTGTAATCACTTTAAGTTACCAAACGTAACTGAATTAGATCCTGATCTTTTTTGGAGGGTTGTAGTTGCAAGACAATTGTCAGAGAAGATCATCACAGTGACTCAAAGTAAAAAGGAAAAAGGTTATAAGCAGTCCATTTAAAAATAGTTTAGAATCACTTACTATATAAATATATGTACATATCCTAAGGCTAGACACTTAGCCAGAAAAAATAAGTCTCTGTAACAGTAAAATTGCCAGAAAATTGTTAAAATTGAAATTCTAGCAGAATGTTAATTTTATTAAAACTACTACTTACTAGAAAATAATGTCCGAAATTTTCAGTTTCTATATTTACTGAACACCTCGTTGTATGCTTCCAGCTTATTCCTGACAGATGTAGACCCTTTAACTCAATAATGTTACTTGGGCTTACCTTTCTACGGCCAGTACATTTTCAGTGATTTCTAAATCATAGGCTTTATGCTCAGTGGGTCCTTAATTTCTCTAACTTCATCTCTCCAGTGGTAAAGACCGTCAAGGTTTGAGCATCATTGCTCCCTGATGTTTCAAGTGCTTGATAGCTTTTTATTTCAATTTTGATTTGAATCTACTTACAAGTGTACAGAATGAATAATCAAAAGAACTCATTGGGCTAGGATAATGTCTTTTGTTCCAGGAGCCTCTCTTATTAACATTTTGCCTTTTGTATTAACAGCTGATTTTGCATTGCCATCTCAGTTCCCATTTTTATGTAAATAATGACTGACCTCTGGCACTTGATGTGTTATTAAAAATGCACACTTGGAAGCACATGTATTTACTAATTGGAAAGACTCAGAGGCTTTGTGGGAACAGTAAAGAACAGCATCCATGATGGCTAAGCTTTCTCACTTTTTGCCATTGCTTAAATTTTAAAATGTTATTCTTTGTTTAGCTGAACTCTATCTATTTAAAAAATGGCACCAAAAATGCATGGCAAATAGTTTAATGAAATGTTACTCAGCGGAGCTAAAAGTTCTGAGAGCTCAATAAAGCTGATGTAAATTTGAAATCTGACATTTTGCTATTAAATTTATATGAAGGAGAACTTAAACACTTGGTTGTTGCTGTGTGGAAAGCTTAAATTTCATATTTATCACTTACATTAATGAGAATTAATTTGCAAAATAGATCTCATAAAGTTGTTCTTTAGAACTTTCCAATTCCGATTGATTTTAAATTTATTTCTGCTTTAAAAACCTTGAAAACTCTTATTTTTACTAATTTTGATCCTCTCATAGAAAAATTATATTGTTAATCTGTTTACTTTTGTATTTGGATAGATTAGATATTAACACAGTGGAATTTCGTTGGCATTTATAGACCATACCTTGTGATAATGAGAAAAAAACATATCTTAGGGCATCTTATTATTAATGATTTGGTAGATTGAACCTTTAAAATTGGTAATGTAATGTCGATAACCATTATATGAGTTTTTTAAATAGATGCCCTAAACATTTAGTTTTTTCCTCTTGTCTGATCAAATAAACAGAGCAAATATGAACAGATAGTTCATTATAATCACTCTTATATTTGGACATTTGTGTGTCTGTCTGATAGTTTTAGAAATATAACCAAATTATATTTTTATGATAAAATATGTAATGTATTTTCAAGTGAAAAGAACACAAAAGACAGAAATAAAAATTTTTAAGGAAAAGTTGTCCAAAAGCTAACTACTCAAAGACAATTACTTTATTAATTTGTTATATATTCTCCCAGACTTGCTTCTGCAATGAGTATAGGTGTGAGATACCCTCTCCCCTAAAACTTGTGGTCAAACTTCCATAATATTTTACAATCTGGTTGTTTTAAATTAACATTATATGGTGAATATTTCATAAGTTACTAAAGAATTGTTATTACCTTTATAATGTTTCCATAGCTTTATAGTCTGTCGAGGTATCAATTTATTTAACCAAACTCTTCCCCATTGACATTTTAGTTGATATTGCTATTTTGATACCATATATAATACTGTGAAAAATATTTTTTATACATCTTTGCACTTTTCCAATTATTTTTCTTCACTAGAGGTGAAATTGCTAGGTCAAAGTGTATGCACATTTTTAATTTTTATGCATAATGCCTTCCAGAAAGGTCGAGCAAATTTCCACACTGGTCAATAGGAGATGACAGTGATTATTTCCACATACCCTCACCAATTAAAGTGGGTTAAAGTGCCAATCAGAAGAAATGGTATCCCTTTAACTTGCTTTTTTTTATACTGATGATTGCAAACATCTTTACATATGTATGGTGCAGCTTTTTAAGACTTGAAGAAATAACATTTATTTATCATATAAATATGTTAACTTTTTCCAAGTTATTTTCCTCTTAATATTCTTTATAGTGATAGATATTGTTATTGTTTGAGTGGGGAAGGTTTATATTTTTGTGAAATACCAGTTTAAGTTTTGAAGTACAAATGAGTGTATCAACCATTACTTCCATAAAGTGAATATTTTTTTCTTTTGTTACTTGAGCTTATGTTCAAAATGCAAGAAGTCCTTTTCAAACCAATGTAGCCTTATATTTTCAGACACAACTCTCTAGAGCCAAGGAGAATATGCTCATCTGTCTATAAAACAATTTCAGTAAAAATTAGCTACTTTAACTCTGCCAGCATTTGCTCCTCAGGGCACGAAATCTCTTTTACCACCCTAAGTATCTTTTTTCTCTTCTTCCCATTCCCAAGATTTGTACATATGTACTGATGGCGCGTAGGGAGCTCCAGTCCATGTATTTTCATAGATAGATTTTGTATTTGTTGTGACAGAACATTCTCTTGAGAAATAATGTGCCAGTGTCTACAGAAAAGTTATTGAGCCTTTGTTTCTAAAAATATTTTGATATTCTGGTAGAATTTTCTTCCTTAAATAAAAGATAACTAAAGCGAACATCATATTACTATCGTATCTATATCCAAGCTTTTAATGACAAACTGAAAGACAAGGCATTTCCTGTTATAAAAGACAGGTGAATGCTGTGGTCTAAGGACAAGAGATTTTTTATAATAAGTATATTTTAAATTTACTAGTAAAATTTTTTGAAAAAACTAATTTTTATTAAATGTAAATTTTAAAAAGAATTTTATCAAGAAACAGCGAGATTTTCCCAGAAAGAGCAGTTATTGATTTTATATGAATAATGCTAGGCAAACCTTGATCAAGGAAGAAAGCATGAAGTAAGATCATAGAGTCATGTAATTTAATTGGAATCACCTAATTCTTGTATTTCTGATTTCTTCATTATACAAATGAAAAAACCCAGACTCTTTTGATTGAATCAGGCACAATAAGTCACATACATACAAATTGTCAATCAAGCATGAGCATCAAATAAAAGTGTTTTTAGAGATCCTAAAACTAAAAAAACAAAATCTCAAATGTACCTTTTCTTAGAAAATTTGTGGCAAATGTGCTTCTGGAAATAAAGGAGTAAACCAATTTAGAGAAAATCGTGAAGTATGAAACAAAAGAAGGCCCAACCGAGAAAAATGGTAAAGATAAATCCTAAGATGACAGAAGTGCAGCAGGCCCATAGAACAGCCAGGTCAGAATGGAACAAAATGAAGAGGACTTGCAAGGGGCAGAAAATTGAAACTGATAGACTAGCTGATGGTTTACCATTAAAAAACACCATGGATCTGAGGGAACGTGTGGAAAAAAGTAATGGCAAATAGATGCACAGTTAAACATTTGAGAAAAGAAAACAATCAATAACTTCTAGAAAAATACAGATATATGAGAAAGAAAATATAATTATATATAATATACTACTTGGTTCTTCGGTGAACAATTTTTACAGATAGTAATAAGAAAAACTCTAATTGCTAATTTAAATTAAATGGCAATACAATTATATCAGAATGATGAGCAAAGGGAAAAGTCAGAGTGTGGGAATGGGCTAGAAGAAGCGTATCTTCACCCAGCATAAGTGTTAAAGAGAAGAGTCTACGATCAGTAACTCAAAAATAGCAGTAGAGCACAGTATTTAGGAACATAAGACAAATGACAGAAGAAACACCTGGAAAGACTGGAAACAGTTGCTTGTGAGGAGTGGAAGCTGCAACGGAATACGTCAGAGCGTGACTCTTGTTCTTATGCAGCTTTCTGTAGTATCTGATTTTTAAAAATCTACATACATGCTTTCCCTTAATAAAAATAATCAATTTAAAATAAGTTTTTAAAGGAAAAAGACTTCAAACACTATCTTGATACGTAAACTATCTCAAGTTTGCTACTGCCCAAAGCTTGAAGCCTAGCCCTGTCATTAGTACTCTAATCAGTAAAGGATTACTCTAGAACTATTTTAGTGCTAAATGCAAACATTTGTAAGAAAATGTTCCTCTGACGTGAAAAAATGGTCTACACAAGTGTTTTTATGTAGAAAATTAATATTTTCTGAATTTTTTTTTCTGTCAGACTTTAAACCCCAATTCCCATAACTGAAAGTGTATTAGTTCAGTTTCTTACTTATTATTTTAATCTTAAGGCAATTTTGAAGGTAATGTGAGTTTAAGCCTCTAGAAAAACTAATTATGGAAAAGATGTCGTGGCTTCAAAAAGATGTCACACAGCACGCATATCACCAAACCAGTTTTGTTTTCCATGGCATCAGCAGCTACTATTATTATCTTTTTTCTCCTATTTTGACTGTCTTGATTTTTTCTTTTTAAGCTGCATTAACCAAAGTCAAGGTACTCTCATTTGCCCTATTAAGTTTTATGATAAGACCTTTAAGAAGAGCAATTCTTTACAATCCTGGGAAGCACGTCAAGCAAGGAGGTGTGTTCAGAAAGAGAAACCAGTGTAACTGGACTTTAGATGCATTACCTCTATTGTTGAAAAGTTGAAACTAAGTCATCTTATTTCCTTTCTATTTGTACTTTGTTTAAAGATGCTAATGTAAAAAAATAGCACGTTTATCTTACCAGGCAACATTAAATCCCGTAATTGCAAAAATCGACAAACTAGAACAAAGTGGTGACATTCTTTGTAAAAAGAAACAAACAAATGAAACCAGAGTGTTTTTGTGTGTGAAATATAATAAAGCTTTGCTGATGGCAGTTGGAAATCAAGACATCAAAACTTTCAGTTTTTAAATAAAATAAAATAAAAACGTTTTAAATAAAATAGCTGTGTTTGTGAAGATTTTTAAAAAGTTTTCTAAACCGTTAGAGATGAAAATTGAAAGCTAGCGAATATAATATAATTTAAAAATCAACTCAAAGGAAGTTAGTATGTTAAAAAAAATTTAGGAGGTTAGTCAGGTAAGAAGGTCATCTCAGATTTTTAATACTTTTACTGTACGTACAGCGCAGCTGGCGAGGAGTGAGTGATGGACAAGATGACCTGTTGAAAGCCCTTTATAGTTATGATTCTAAGGCAGTTGAGTGCAGAGAGCTGAGCCAATGCAATAACTGCATAAAACGAATTACTGGCTTTTGTGATTATTGAACTTAATATTTTTTCTATATAAATAAGAATCATTGATTGATGTATCAAAGCATAGTAGTATGACTGCTTTAGATTAAACTAAATAGTGCAATACTCACTGTAGAAAATGGAGTGTTCTAAGTCTACTTGTAAGTGAGCAATATTAACCTAAATCTAATCCTCCATCATGCTCGATGCCAACTTTCTGATAGTCTCTAGGAATACTTAGAATTACTTTTTTACAGAAACCAAAGTATAAAATTTCTCCCAATGTGAATCTTACTTTTAAGAATTTTTAAAAATAATTGTGACATCAAGCATCAAGTTGTTTTAAGCTAATGATAATTAAATATTTCATTGAAATAAAATGTGTGCTCTTCAAGGCTTTTAAAAATAACTATAGATTCAATTTGGACTCCTGTGTGGAATGGTCCATCAACTTGCATTCTAGTTCTTGGCCCACCTCTCTCTTTGAGTCTTTTAATTCTAAATAAATACTGAATATTTTGATACATAATTATCAAATTTATTGTAATTACTTTTGGATATAGCCTTTCTATTCTATATCCTGATTTCTAAACTTATCCTAGATCCTATTAAGCTATTCTTCAACTGTTTCAAGAGTGTCCTTGCCTTGAAAATCTCCATGTTTTTATCTATTCTGCTCATCATCACTATAAGTATCTTATTAAAAAACGATTCTGATTAAGTCTCCTGTGATGGTGAATTTTATGTGTCAATATGGCTGGGCCGTGGTACCCAGATATTCGGTTAACATTATTCTGGTTGTTTCTGTGAAATTGTTTTTGGATGTGATTAACATTTAAATCACTGAACTTTGAGTAAAGCAGATTACCCTCCATAATGCACGCAGGCCTCATTCTATTGGTTGAAAGTCTTAATAGAATAAAGACAGACTTCTGAGCAAGAAGGAATTCTGCTAGCAGACTGCCTTTGGACTCGAACTGCAACTCCTCCCTGAGTCCCCAGGCTGCTGTGCAAGCTGCTCTGCCACTTTGGCCATAGGATGCAGCAGATCCAATGGTCCTTGAAATGTCAGTAGTAGTTAGAAATGCTATTTGGAGCCCTTATAGGTGAATCGTAGGACAGACCCTTAGGATTTTGGACAAAAGCCCTGCCATCCTCTATGGATAACTACCATCCTTTTAAAAAATAGCTTTGTTCTGCTACTGGGTCTTAGCAGAGACTAAACGCTTAACCATGGGCTACCAAGTTACCTTGTGATCTGAGCTGCCCATTATGAGCTGAGTATTATCTGACCCACCAAACCATAAAATTGGGCATCATTCCTTTAGTTGGGGAGGAGTTCATGTGAAACACAGACCTGCACAGAGTATTAATTCCAAAAATTGTCATCTACTATCAGCCTCCTTCTCTAGGCTCTGTACTCACTTTTACTGTATGTAAATTCTATACTCCAAGATCCAACCAACTTTCCTTTGCTCATCTCATTAGTATGATCATGCTAACAAATTTATTTTTCAGAGTTCTCAATAACTGCTTGTAGGTAATCAATAAATAGTGAATGCATGAATAAATATCAGACAAGGAGTAAATATAACACTTAGTGAGCCTGTTAAAGGAAATAGAAGGTATTTTAGAGATAAAATGAATACGTGTGCTGAAGAGATAGATTGAACCAATAATGTGTATATAGATATAGCCCGATTATAATTATGTAATTTATCATGAAAAACTGAAAACTACATCTATTCAGATGTTCTAAAATATATAGATGTTTCTGAGATGTCATAGAAACAAATGGATTTAATTGTTTGTGCCCTAAGCATTTCTCTCTCGTTTTTTTCCCTTTATATTTACTCTTTGTTTATGCAAAGCAAATCACTTATCTAAATTTCATTATGGAATGACATAGTATCAAGTTTGAAAGAGTTTTTAAAAAGATTTTAAGCGTCCATTCTTCTACACATTAGGAAGTCGACTTAGGTCACCCTTTCAATAACTGTGCATTGCTTATGAAGGTAATATATATTTTGTGAATAAGAGAGAAACCAACAGTGGGCTAGGACCAGATATTCTATCATGAAAGACCTCCAAATTGTTGTACAGATGGGATGAATGAGATAAATCAGATGCATTTTTTCCTCTCTCTCCTTGTACTTTTTAAGGCTCTCTGAGTGGGAAAGCAGGGATAGTTCACTCTTTTAAGGTAATAGTCAGATTTTCTATCAGTGAGATAAATATTATACAGGACCTTCTAATTGCTTTGATAAGACTAAACATGAATATAAAAAACTGGAAACCATTTTGAATATTCTTATTCTTTCGCGTCTACTGTGTCTAAGTGATAGAGATATAAAGATGAGTGGAGGGCCGGCCTACTGGCATAATGATTAAGTTCACACGTTACGCTTTGGCAGCCAGGGGTTCGCCGGTTTGGATCCCAGGTGCGGACCTATGCACCACTTATCAAGTCATGTTGTGGCAGGCATCCCACATATAAAGTGGAGGAAGATGGGCACAGATGTTAGCTAAGGGCTAGTCTTCCTCAGCAAAAAGAGGAAGATTGGCAACAGATGTTAGCTCAGGGCTAATCTTCCTCAAAATAAATAAATAAATAAAAATGAATGGAATAACTCTCCTATCTTTATGTTCTCATGGTGTGGAGTGTGAATCAGGTTTGAACATACGCATGTATATGAATGTGTATATTGGAGTTTCAAAGGGGAATCTCTTAGAAACGTAAGTAAAAGGTTAGAGCAAGGAGAGTTTGAAATTAGGCAGGGCTTCGCAGTGCATAACACTTGGCAGAAAGTTCATCAGATTGAGAAAGAGGGCCAAAGGTGGATATTGCATTCCAGCCAGAAGAATGAGTATGAAAAGAGTGCAGAGGCAAGAAAGATAGTAGGAGTTCCAAAAACCACAAGTATTTAATCGCTCTAGAGAATAAACATTGTATGTGATTGTGACATGATCTGGCTGTGACGAGGTTATTTTAGGTCATGTATGCCTGGGGTTTGGATTTTATTTTAGAGAAAAAGTGGAAACTATTATACATATTTAAGCAGTAAACTTATCTAGCTTACCTTCTAGTAAAATCAATAGGGTTGTAGTATTGAGCCATGGTTTTCAATTATTTTTTGTATGAGAACTTTTTCCTGTTAAAATATGTAGTGATAATGTTGCAGTGTCTCAGAGTTGAGAACTCATTTCATGAAGGTTGGGTTAAAGGGACACAAGGCAGAAAGCACGAAGCCATGTAAAGCTGTGATTCTCAAACTTTAATGTGCATATGGATCACTGGGGCATCTTGTTAAATGCAAATCATGATTCTTTAGGTCTGAGGAAGAGCCCAGGATCCTGGATCCTGCGTTTCTCACAAGCTCTGGCTGCAAGTATTAAGTAAGAGCATATCGCTCTTTGTGCATCCAAGTTGACACGCCCAGTGCCGGTTATAATGACTCTTCTCCAATTCTGGAGAGAGTTTTTGGTATCTCTCTTTCTCAGACTGCCAACATAGTAAACATTCCATATAATAAAGAGAAAAAAAGGTAAAGCCTGAATCTTATAGAATAACACGTAAAACTACTACCAATTTTATGTAAATCTCAGAATTTGCAAGTAATTTCTGCCTGAGTTTTTTTCAACGTGATGACCTAGAATTCAAATACCTTAAATGTGCAGTCCTGAGAGAAATTTTGAGTGGTTTTAAAGTTCAAAATGCTTAGAATATTTTTTTAATCTGTACGCATTTTACTTTTTCACCTGTATTGTATAGCTTTAATGAGAATTTCAGGATAATCTTTCTAAATCCCTAGTATCTTTCTTACTTTTATCTCTCAAGACAAGTCAAAAGGAACATCTAACTCTTGTTATTTACATTGATATGTAAATTTGGTCATACATATTTTATAGAGACATGTAAATGACTCAGCTGAAGCAGGTTCACCTGTTTATCCCTTGGATAGATGTGTGTACCCCTCTTAACAGCACAACAATTGCAGACACCTGCTTAGCATAAGCAGCTTATTAAAATGCAGTAAGGAGGAGAATACCTTTGTGAGCAATTTTTTTGTTATATTAATAATCCTGATGGAGAAACAATAGAACACAGATATGCACTTTTCACCAGTGAACCATCTAGACTTTTTCAGTGTGAATTAATACGAAGGACTTAACAGTTTCAGGGAGGTTAATACCCAATGAAAGGGTTCACATTACTAGAAAAGGCAAAAAGGGAAGTAGAATGAGAGATTTCTCTTTGACTTGAAAAGAAAATCCATGGAAAACAACACAGAATTCTCACTTGGCACCTCCTGAATATTGGCCATGAATAACACAATTGAAAAAAAAACTAAAGTAAATCTTCCTCCTTTTTTCATTATAAGACTTTTTCAGATTTATCTCACCAGATTTGGTTCAGAAAAGAATTAGAGCAACTAAATCAAAAACGAATTTCTAAGTAAAGTTAGATATTTGTGACTTAAATTAGTGGTTTCAAAATTTTAGGATATCAAAATAAATGTGATGACAAGAGTGATCATGAATTTTTCTACATATCCTTAAATAATGTTTGCTTAAGAAAAGTAATACGGATGTTCATTTTACACTGCAAATTACTGATACCACTAAAATCATATTTTGTTAATGGACATTTAAATTATAATATCAATTAGTAACTTTTTTAGCATGTATATAAACAGAAGTGGAAAGAAGGATCTTGAGAGAAGTTTCTAGTCCAGCAATCTGCTTGTTTATAGCAAATTTCGACTAGGTCTGATGGAGTTTCATTTTGACAAATGCATATGTTTTTGGGCATTAAAAATCAGGGAATGTCAGACTTTTTGATTTCCCATCATCTTCCATGAGTGAGTCTCTATAGACTGCCATCTCTGTAGAGCACGTTTGTATCAGAAAAAATTGCGAAAGCCTTTGAAATCAGTGTTTACTGGATATCTTCACGGAATGTTAGGTGTTGCTAGTGGACACTTCAGAGCAATCTGGTTCTATAAGGCCATATGTCTTTCATTGCCTTTACCTTTCTGTTTAGCAATTCCATAGACATAGAAGTTAACTGTCAAAGGTTGATGGTGATGCAAGCTGTTCATGGTCACAGAGATGAAAATTAATTATGTCTGGTGTAGATGAAATTGATTTTCCCCACCTCAACCTGCCAGGGTGGAAGAGATCATTCCAAACATCACGTTTTATTTTCTTTTTGATATTGACCAGTTTTGAATATATTGGCAAATTTATTCTAGCATTCTTGATTGTCTCTATATGTGTGTATTCTCCTTTTTTTGCAGTTTTTAAATAATTTGTTAATTCCTGAACCTTTGCCCTTCACAGTATCTAATTTACTTCCTTTGAAACCAGAATTCTGTCGTTCATAAAGTATTTCCTGGATGCCCTTTTCCCACCCTAATTAATCTCTCTTTTTTAATTGCAGTACCTAGTTCATTTACCTTTATTTTTATTTTTTTATTGCAGCAACATTGACTTATAATATTATATAACTTTCAGATGTACATTGTAATATATTTCAAATTCTGTGTAGATTACATCATGTTCACCACACAAAGACTAATTACAAGCCATCACCCCACACCTGTGCCTAGTCACGTCTTTCACCCTGCCCCCTCCCCACTTCTCCTCTGGTAACCACCAATCCAATCTCTGTTGCTCTGTGTTTGTTTGTCGTTGTTTTTATCTTCTACTTATGAGTGAGATCATATGGTATTTGACTTTCTCCCTCTGACTTATTTCACTTAGCATAACACTCCCAAGGTCCATCCATGTTGTCACGAATGGCCAGATTTCATCATTTCTTATGGCTGAGTAGTATTCCATTGTGTATATATACCACATCTTCTTTATCCATTCATCCCTTGATGGGCACCTAGGTTGCTTCCAAGTCTTGGCTGTTGTGAATAAGGATGTGATGAACATAGGGGTGCATGTATCTTTATGCATTAGTTTTTTCAAGTTCTTTGGATAAATACCCAGCTGAGGAATAGCTGGATCATATGGTGGATCTATCCTTAATTTTCTGAGGAATCTCCATACTGTTTTCCATAGTGGTTGTACCAGTTTACGCTCCTATGAGCAGTTCCCTTCTCTCCACAACCCCTCCAAAACTTGCTGTGTCCTGTCTTGCTAATTATAGCCACTCTGACCAGAGTGAGATGATATGTCATTGTAGTTTTGATTTGCATTTCCCTGATAGTTAATGGTGTGGAACATGTTGTCATGTGCCTGTTGGCCATCTGTATATCTTCTTTGGTGAAATCTCTGTTCAGTTTTTTTTCCCATTTTTTAATTGTGTTTTGGTTTTTTTGTTATTGAGACGTACGAGTTCTTTGTATGTTTTGGATATTAACCCCCTCTCCGATACGTGGTTTCCAGATATCTTCTCCCAATTGTTAGGTTGACTTTTCGTTTTGTTGATGGTTACCTTTGCTGTGCAGAAGCTTTTTAGTTTGATGTAGTCCCATTTGTTTATTTTTTCTTTTGTTTCCCTTGCCCAGTCAGACATGGTACTTGAAAATATACTGCTCAGACTGATGTCAAAGACCATGCTGCCTATGTTTTCCTCTAGAAGTTTCATGGTTTCAGGTCTCACATTCAAGTCTTTAATCCATTTTGAGTTGATTTTTGTGCATGGTGAAAGATAATGGTCTACTTTCATTCTTTTGCTTGTGGCTGTCCAGTTTTCCCAACACCATTTATTGAAGAGACTCTCCTTTCTCCATTGTATGCTCTTGGCTCCCCTGTTGAAAATTAGCTGTCCATAGATGTGTGGGTTTATTTCTGGGGCTCTTGATTCTGTTCCATTGATCTGTGTGTCTGTTTTTATGCCAGTACCATGCTGTTTCAGTGACCTTAACTTTGTACTATATTTTGAAATCAGGGAGTATGAAACCTCCAGCTTTGTCCTTTTTCCTCAGGATTCTTTTGGCTATTTGGGGTCTTTTGTTGTTCCATATAAATTTTAGGATTCTTTGCTCTATTTCTGTGAAAAATGCTGGAACTTTGATCGGGATTGCATTGAATCTATAGATTTTTTAGGAAGTGTGGACATTTTAACTATGTTAATTCTTCCAATCCAAGAGCATGGAATATCTTCCCAGTTCTTTGTGTCTTCTATTTCTTTCAAGAATGTTTTATAGTTTTCAATGTATAGATTTTTCACTTCTTTGGTAAAGGTTATTCCTAGGTATTTTATTCTTTTCATTGCAATTGTGAATGGGATTGTATTCTTAATTACTCTTTCTGCTACTTCATTGTTAGTGTATAGAAACACAACTGATTTTTGTATGTTGATTTTGCATCCTGTGACTTGACTGTATTCATTTATTATTTCTAAAAGTTTTTAGTGGATTCTTTAGGGTTTTCTATAGATAAAATCATGTCATCTGCAAATAGTGACAGTTTCACTTCTTTTCCAATATGGATCCTTTTATTTCTTTTTCTTACCTGAGTGCTTTGTCTAGGAATTCCAACACTATGTTAAATAAGAGTGGTGAAAGTGGGCATCCTTATCTGGTTCCTGTTCTTAGAGGGATAGCTTTCAGTTTTCTCCATTGAGAATGATATTTGCTGTGGGTGTGTCCTATATGGCCTTTATTATGTTGAGGCACTTTCCTTCTATACGCATTCTGTTTAGCGTTTTTATCATAAATGGATGCTGTATCTTGTCAAATGCTTTCTCTGCATCTATTGAGATTATCATATGATTTTTATTCTTCATTTTGTTAACATGGTGTATTACATTGATTGATTTGTGGATGTTGAACCATCCCTGAATCCCTGGAATAAAACCCACTTGATCATGATGTATGATCTTTTTAATGTATTGTATTTGATCTGCTAGTATTTTGTTGAGGATTTTTGCATTGATGTTCATTAGTGATATAGGCCTCTAATTTTCTTTTTTTGTGTTGTCTTTGTCTGGTTTTGGTCTCAGGATAATGTTGGCTTTGTAGAAGTACTTAGGAAGCCTACCCTCCTCTTCCACTTTTTTGGAACAGTTTGAGAAGGAATTAAGTCTTCGTTAAATGTTTGGTAGAATTCACCAGGAAATCTATCTGGTCCTGGACTTTCATTTTTGGGGAGCTTTTGATTACAGTTTCGATCTCCTTACTGGTGATTGGTCTATTCAAATTCTCTATTTCTTCTTGACGCAGTTTTGGAAGGTTGTATGAGTCTAAGAATTTATCCATTTCTTCTAGATTATCCAATTTGTTGGTGTATAGCTTTTCATAGTATTCTCTTTAATCTTTTGTATTTCTGAGGTATCCATTGTAATTTCTCCTCTGTCATTTCTGATTTTATTTATTTGAGCCTTCTATCTTTTTGTGGTGAGTCTAGATAAAGGTTTGTCAATTTTCTTTATCTTTTCAAAGAACCAGCTCTTCATTTCGCTGATTTTTTCTATTGATTTTTAGTCTCTATTTCAACTCTCATTTTTATTATTTCCTTCCTTCTGCTGCTTTTGAGCTTTATTCTTCTTTTTCCGGTTCCTTTAGGTGCACCATTAGATTGTCTATTTGGGATTTTTCTTATTTGTTGAAGAAGGCCTGAATTGCTATTAACTTCCCTCTTAGAACCGCTTTTACTTCCCTCTTAGAACATGCCACAGATATAGCAATGTCGTATTTTCATTTTCATTTGTCTCCAGGTATTTTTTGATTTCTCCTTTGATTTCGTCATTGACCCAATCCTTGTTTAGTAGCTTTTTGTTTAATCTCCACATTTTTTTGTGTTTTCTGATTTTCTTCCTATAGTTGATTTCTAGTTTCATACCTCTGCAGTCAGAAAAGATGCTTGGTATTATTTCGATCTTCTTCAATTTATTGAGACTTGTTTTGTGGCCTAATATGTGATCAATCCTGGAGAATGATCCATGAGCATTTGAAAAGAATGTGTATTCTGTGGTTTTTGGATGGAATATTCTATATATATCTACTAAGTCTATCTGATCTAATGTGTTGTTTAAGGCCAATGCTTTCTTATTGATCTTCTGTTTGGATGATCTACCCATTGGTGTAAGCGGAGTGTTAAAGTCCCCTACTATTGTTGTGTTACTGTCTATTTCTCCTTTTATGTCTGTTAATAATTGCTTTATATATTTAGGTGCTTCTATGTTGGGTGCATAGATATTTACAAGTGTTTTACCCTTTCAGCATTTCTTGTAGAACTGGTTTTTTGGCAATAAACTCCTTTAATTTTTGCTTGTTTGGGAAGTTCTTTATCTCTCCTTCCATTTTGAATGATAATCTTCCTGGATGTAGTATTCTTGGCTGTAGGTATTTTCCTTTCAGCACTTTAAATATGTCTTGCCACTCTCTTCCAGCCTGTAGGATCTCAGCTGAGAAGTCGCCTGAGAGCCTTATGGGCTTTCCTTTGTATGTCACTTGTTGCCTTTCTCTTGCTGCTTTTAGGATTCTCTCTTTATCTTTAATTTTGGACATTTTACTTATAATGTGTCTCAGTGTGGTCCTGTTGGTAGTCATCTTGTTTGGTGCTCTCTGTGCTTCTTGTACTTAGACATCTGTTTCCTTCCTTAAGTTAGGAAAGTTTTCAGCTATCATTTCTTCAAATAGAATCTCTGCCTCTTTGTCTCTCTCTTCTCCTTCTGGGACAACTATAATACAAATGTTAGTGTGCTTGATATTGTCCCAGAGTTCCCTTACACTGTTCTCATTCTGTCTAATTCTTTTCTTTTATCCCTTCAACTTGGGTGATTTCTTCTAGTCTGTCTTTAAGCACTCTTATCTGTTCTTCTGTATCATTTACTCTGCTATTGAGTCCCTCTAGTGAATTTTTCATTCCCAGTATTGTATTCTTCATTTCTGATTTGTTCTTTTATGTATTTTCCAATTATTTTTTGACTTTCTCACTCTGTTCATCCAATCTTCTCCCAATATCAGTGAGCATCCTTATGAGTTTTTGTTTGAACTATTTGTCAGGTAGATTGCTTATTTCTGTTTCATTTACATCTTTTTCTGGGGTTTTGTCCTGTTCCCTTGTTTGGAATGTATTCCTTTGTCTCCTTATTATGCCTCTATGTCTGTGCTTATATCTATGTATTAGCTGAGTCAGCTATGTCTCCTGATCTTCAAGAAGTGGCCTTATGTATGAGATGCCTTTTGGAACCCAGCAGTGTACTCCCTCTCATCACCAGGCCAAATGATCCAAGAGTGACCCCTGTATGTGTTACTTGTGTCCTTCTGCTGTGGCAGCATTGCTGTTACTGCAGGTACCCAGGGATTCTAGTCTTTCCCTCCCTGGCAGGCTGTTTGTAAATCGTGTTTGGGGAGCCCCAGTGCCATTGACTACAATGTCTAATAGCACACTCCTGTTGCAATTTTCCTGATAATTGGGTAGGTACTCAGTGTAGCTGGTTGTTAAGCTTAGGGTCTTACAGTTGCTGTAGTCCTCAGGCCTGCAAGTCTGTTGTCAGCTTTCTTAGGATTGCAACTGAGTGGGTCTGGCCTTAGGCACAGGAGCACCCAATTGTTTAAGCCTTTGGAAGGTGGGGCCAATACTCTTTGTGGCTGTTTGTGAAGCACATGTCTTCTGCCACTGATAAGCCTCACCCCCCACAGGTCCACACACACTTTCAACACAGCCCTGGTCCATGTACACTTCCCAACCTCCTGGAGTGTACCCACTTGCCGCACTGCAGAGACTCCCATTTCTCTAACAATGTCTCCCACAGTTCACCTGGTCCTCACACAGGCCATGCCCCACAGAGGCAGACACACTCACCTGCCTCTAGAAGATCAAGGCACCCAGTCTAGGGAGGCCAACAAGTAGCCTGATGGCTTGCTGTTGGGTGGAGCCAGTCCCTAGGGCAGGCTACCTGCCCTGGCTGAAGTGGATTAAATCCATGCTTTAGTGGGTATAGCAGACCCCTGGGCTATCAGGTCAGGAGAAGAACATCAATGGCATCTGCCATTAAATGGTGTCTGTGTCAGCATGCCTGTACTAGGTCACAACAATGGCCACCACCGATGTCTCAGTCTCTGTAGAGGTCTCACTTTTCACTGAGATGCACCCAGAGCCTACTAGGTGAGTCTCTTTTCACCAAAGGACTGTGAAGCCTTCTTTTTGGAGATTTAGGTTGCTCTTTGAGATGAGTGAATTTGTGCACAGGTTGTTTAAGAGCCAAGTTTTATTGGTTTTCGTGTGATAGCTTTTCTGTGGCTATCCCCTATTGCAGTTAATAGCCAGCAAAGTCAGATAGTAGGACACTCGTCTCAGTTGTGTTGAGTCTGAAGGATGCTTGGAGCAGTAATGAACCTCCGTTCAGGTCCCTACTTCTCCAAGGAGGCCTGAGTACCTTAGAGTGGCTCCCACCTAGGCAACTGTGAAGGTCTGTGGCTCGCAAAGGTGGCTTTTTTCACTCCAGAAGGAATTTCTGCCTCTTTGGCCTCAGTCAGGACTGTCCCTTGTTATGGGGGTTCTTTTCATCCAGTTTTAAGTTTTCTGTCCAGGGTAATTTCTACAGGAATAGTTGTAACCTGGTGGTGTTTGTGGGAGGAGGTAAGTTCACAGTCTGCCTACACCAGCATCTTGACAAAAATCTCCTCCCATGTCTGTACTTAGGGATCTTCTGAACAAGTTTTAGCATCTTACTCATTCTCTTATCAATTACTGAGTAAAACAATTAGATTTGTAAAATCTAATAAAGTAAAATAACCATTTGACACATGGTTAGTTTGTGAGTCACAATTTTACTTTTAAAAAAATACCTAGCCTTTAACCCTTGTTGATATAAAGATAGAACCTCTTATACTTAGACACGATTTATTTTCCAAATGTTTAGAACATAGCAGTCTGGATGAGAATATACCATACATTATTTCTTCCTTGTGTATTTTCAAGTTCACACGAGAATTTCGGTCAAGTAAAGAAAATTATTTTACTATGAAAACCATTGAATTATTAAGTAAAATAGTTTTGGTTGTTTTTTTTTTTTTTTTTGTGAGGAAGATTGGCCCTGAGCTAACACCTGTTGCCAATCTTCCTCTTCTTGCTTCAGGAAGAGTGGCCCTGAGCTAACATCTGTGCCCATCTTCCTCCATTTTATATGTGGGTTGCCACCACAATATGGCTTGATGAGTGGTATAAGTCCACAATGGGGATCCAAACCATGAACCCAGTCCACTGAAGTGGACAGCACTGAATTTAACCACTATCTAACCATGCCACCCCTGTAAAATAGTTCCTAAACACGGTATGTGGGAAAGCCAATTTGGTAAATTACAATAATCTAATTTTTTCACACTACCATTAAATGCTACATCTATTTTTTTATGTCCAGTAAATTCTATGTCAGTATTTGCCTTTTTAAATCTATGTCAATATTTTTTTGTTTACCATGCTATGTAATTATTCATTTATTCTTTGTGATGAATAGCCCATTCCAATTTTAAGTATGCTCCTTAGTTTTCTTTGCAAGAAACAAGAATCATCATATGCATATTTTCTATAAAATAAAATATTTAGAAAATATAATATAAGATTCAAGAAGCTTATAGGAGCCAGCCTGGTGGTGTAGCAGTTAAGTTCGCTCACTCTCCTTTGGCAGCTTGGGGTTTGCCAGTTCAGATCCTGTGCAGGGACACACTCACCGCTTATCAAGCCATGCTGCAGCAGGCATCCCACATATAAAGTAGAGGAATATGGGCACGGATGTTAGCTCAGAGCCAATCTTCCTCAGCAAAAAGAGGAGGGTTGGCTGTGGATGTTAGCTTAGGGCTAATCTTCCTCAAAAATAAAAGATTTAAGCAGCTCAGAATTATAAGCCAGACTAGATGCAGAGCTTTGCAACCTGTGTGCCATAAATGGGTTACATTTTTTTTTTTTTTAAGATTTTATTATTTCCTTTTTCTCCCCAAAGCCCCCCGGTACATAGCTGTATATTCTTCGTTGCAGATCCCTCCAGCTGTGGCATGTGGGACGCTGCCCCAGCGTGGCTCGATGAGCAGTGCCATGTCCGTGCCCAGGATTCGAACCAACGAAACACTGGGCTGCCTGCAGCGGAGCGCGTGAACTTAACCACTCGGCCACGGGGCCAGCCCCCTAATGGGTTACATTTTTAATGCCGATTTAATGATTCAGTAGAGAGGGAGACATTCATGATTTAGACTAGAAAGAGGATAACACTGGTGCAAAGACCTTGAGAAAGTAAAAGGAATGGATTCTAATAAAAGAAGGCAAAATTTTGGCTTTTGCTACAACATGGTTGTACTTTGAGCGTATTTTGCTGAGCAAAATAAGTCAGACAGAGAAAGACACATACCATATGATTTCACTTATATGTGGAAGATAAATGAACAAATATGGATAAGGAGAATAGATTAGTGGTGATGAGAGGAGAAGGGAGTTGGGGAGGGGGCAAGGTATAAAGGGGCACATATGTATGGCGATGGATGAAAACTGGACTGTTGGTGGTGAATACGATCCAGTCTCTGCAGAAACTGAAATATAGTAATGTACACCTGAAATTTACACAATGCTTAAGTCAATATGACACCAATAAAATCATTTTTTAAAAGGCATGGGCTCTAGAGTCTGGGGAGGGTTGGATTTGGTTAGGAGCCTGAATATTATATTTAAGGACCCAGTTAGAAAAAAGAAAATATAGATTGGTAAATATGATAGTGGTCAATCCTTAAACAATTGCATCTGTTTTCTCTCTGCACTATGAGGTAATGTTATCAGATGAGAGTGAGGCATTATTAATCCAGTTTTAGAAATGAGAAGAAGATACCAAGAAGCAAAAGGAACAATACGGACAAGTGGAAATATATACAAAATTCTTCAGGAAACTATGAGCTATCTAGTGTGACTAAAAAGCTGAAAAAATATGTGTTAGAAGTGTGAAGGAGGAAATAACGATGACCTGAAGTCAAATGGCAAAGGTCTGGAATGATATTCCTTGATTAGAAATTTATTTGTAGGTAAGGAAGAACTGTTAAAGTTTTTGAGCAGTTGAGTGACATCATGACAGCAATGTTTAAAGATTTATTCAGTCACTGAGTGGAAGGCAATTGGAAATGGAAGAGGTTAAAGGCAAATAAATTGGTTAAGAAGGTTTTGTAATAGTACATGTTCCAGGCCGTAAGAGCTGAATTAAAGTACTGTCAGTAGAAAAAGAAAAAAAATTTCACAGAAAATTGAGGAAAACTTTCTAAGATCCTCAAAAGAAAGATAAAACCTCTGTATAGTGGTATATACTGTCGGTAAATTATAACCCACAAGATAGGAAATGAAGGGAGTTTCTACTCTTTCTTACTAAAGGCATAGACATCATTTCACTAATGCTCCCTAACCTCCATCATCTTATCACATCGTTTCCAGTATGTGCCATAAACATATGCTTACATAATGAAGGAATTTCTAGGAAAAAAATAGATATATTACACTTTACTCAAGCATGAGTTTACTCTGAATATGTACTAAATTAAACGCAAATAATACAAAGATAAAATCTGGTACTCTGTATTTTACACTTACAAATCACAGAGTTATATTTTTTGCAGCTGATAAAAACCTTAGCAATGATCATCTCTTCATTTTATATATAGGGAAATGAAAAAAAAATATGAAAGCTAAACTAAATCAGCAAAAACAACTTGTGCAAGGCTACTCATAGTGAATGATAAAGTTGCTTCTGTTTTTGTTTTACAAAGCAGATTTCATATTTTCTCTGAAATTATTTTATTTCTATGGATTTACTAACAATTTATTCACACAACTCAGCTGTGAGCGAAGTATCCTCATGTCCATTTGGAAAATGATGAGAAAATGTAGATTTATGGACTATCAACTCCAGCCATTGATCCACACACAACTTGACTCAAATTCTAGTTTGTCCAGGTTCCAGACCACATCCTTAATGGAAGTAGTTTGCTTCTGAGTAATTCTGGATCACCTCCTCTTCTTTATTTTTCACTTGGAGGCTTTTGAGATTCACAGCTTTTGAAAAAAAAAAATCACCTAAGTCAGAATTCGTGGTTTGCTCTCAAGAACTGAGTTGCTGTATTGGTGTATAACAAATTTTTTTTTCTCTGTAAATGTATAGTGACTTTGCTGGAGTCAGTTTTTCAAAGCATTTGTGATATGTCTCCTTATTTGTGCCTATTCAGGTGGTCTGAGACCAATTCTTTGGAGAGGTTTTGAAGTGTCCTCACTGTCATGTCCCTGAGGTCACTTTTACTAGCATAGTGACAGCTCTGTAAGAGTGCACAGTTGTAAGAGGATGTGGGGGGACATACATGCGACTGTTAGCCTTATTCACCAGACAGAAATCTGAAGACATCCAAGATAGGATCTATAAATGTATAATTAACTAATCAGGTTTATTTGAAAATCAAGTTTATAACTAGCTTAAGCATTTAAGATTTAGGCTTCAGTAATGTGTATGGTCTTCACATTATCGGTTTCTTTTGTTTCTAGGACTTCTTTTGATCTTTCAGGATATGTCAGAAAAAAAAAAACCATGTTAAAGACAAATAAGAATTGAGCTGTATATTTTTGTAAGGTTTTGAAGCAAAAAGTATTGTAAAGAAGATACATACAACTGGCAAAAACAAAAAGCCAAAATTTATTCATCAACAAAAATAATACCAAAAGCAAATTTTAAGGAATGGTACTAGCAATTTCTTAGGTAATTGCTGGAAGATTCCAAAGGAATGCAAGGGTGGGAGTGAGTGGGTCGATGCTACCTGGAAGCTGGGGCACTTATTCACTAGCTCCTGTCCTTCTTTCCCTGAGGGGTCTCTGTGAGCGGGTTAACTCTTCTTTCTCTTAGTGCATGTTTGTTCCCACTTTGTTAAATAAGAGCAAGGTCTTTGGATCATTTCCTTCTTCTTTTATATAAATTAAAGAATAATGTGAATGAAGCAACCAGTTTCTTTCCCTTCAACCACGTGCATTGTTAGATTGCTCTTCCCTGATTACTTAATATCCTTAGTTCTTTATATTTTTTACATTTATTTGAAAACACGTTTATTTACTTGCTTCAACATCAACATTGCATTTTATAGTAGTAATTTTTTGTAGCTATATCCTTTTTCATAGCACCATTTTATAAAAATGCTTGACTATGCCATAGAGAAAAAACCAAAAAGGAAAACTGAAGAGATACCTGTGAATGAAGGAATCGTGGAAATCATTAAGCGGCCCACCTGTCCTTCCTCGATGGTGTGGCAGTTGGACAAATTGCAACACGGGTTGACTGACTTTGCTGAAAAGAGAACACATCTGCCCCATTATCGAGGAAAGAACTTTAACTTCTTTAGTTTCAATAATTCACCCTTGTGAAAACTAAATATATTCCTTAGTATTACATTAAAAATGATGAAGAAAAATGAGCAGAGTTTTAAAAGCTTTTTTAATCTGGTTTCCATGCTTATTCTATTACTGCGTTCCAGTAAGTAAGTACACTTGAATATCTCATCTTCTATGACTATGTTTTTTTTCTAATGTAGAGACAGAAAAATAGATTTTCTTATGGATCAGCCTCCAGAGACTGTTCCTTTTGATTGAGTTTTCTCTCTTTAGTGTTGTTAGACAAAAGGATGATAACAATTAGAGGAATGTGGACTAATCTAACTAAAAAATTTTTTTTTAAATTACATCAGTTCTTTATGTTTTGCTCTTATCTATGATAGAGAATCTTAATAGCCAAAGTACCAAAGCAGTTTGATTGTATCATTCCTGAGTTGTAACTATGCGTTTGATTGAACAGTCCAATTTTTAAAATATACATGAAATATACATGATGACATTAGGCCATATTATCCAGAAATTGCCCCCAGAAATCATATAATCTGTTTCTGTATATCTTATTAAATTGTTCTATGAAGTTGTATGGTGTAGGGAAAAAAAACATTGTGGTCTTGGTATATCAATTCTGAACAGAAATCTGAGGGTACAGGGAAGACTATAGAAAGAAGATTAACTATTGGCTCAAATGCATGCACTATCTTACTGGGGCCCCTGAAAAGCCAAAGTAACTACTCCATTAAATAAGAACAGATTATGGGATCATCAATCATGGTTAATACATCAAAGAAAATCTGGTAAATGTGCTCTTCATTATTAAAAAAATAGAAACAAACAAACAAAACAAACCAAGGAGTTACAGCAAGAACGGAGAAGAACCAAAACTATAGGACTGATATCTACTTCTATAGAATATTTTAGGGAGCTTGCAATGGAGATATAAATGAGGAAAGGTTATTATCTTTTGATTTTAGAATTGGCAATCAAACGTGAATGGTTACCGTTACCTATGTGTTGTCAATATAAATTGCAAAATATGTATGCTTCCTTCTGAATGATAGTTTTGTTTCTATCCTATTTTTTGGCATTTTAATATTCTATTAATTCCCAGGTAAGTAAAAAAAATAACCTCTTATAGGAAACATAATTAAGGAATATTGCAAAATAAAAATAAGAGGAATGTTAATTGATCCCACATCCTGTACTAGTTAATATTAATTGTGATTATCTTCTTATTGACATTTAGGTTCCAGAGCTGGGGAGTTCAATAATTTGGGCCACCAACTAGGTTAGTCATCTAAGATAAAATAGTGTGCAAACCGAATATGCTATCGTGCTGTTACTAAGATACAACTAAGATAGTCACCTAAGGTACAATTCTATGCTCATGGAATTAGAATCTAAGAGATAGTGAATAACTTAACAAAATCACACCAATAAATGCATACTTTTAGGCTCAGAAAAATATTCTAATGGAGTACTTCTGAAATTGTAATGTGCATACAAATCACCACGAAATTTGTTAAAATGTAAATTCTGTGTGAGCAGGTACAGAATGTGGCTCAAGATTTTATATTTTTATCAAGCTCTTTGGTGATGCTGATCCTGTTAGTCCATGGACCACATTTGAGTAGTTTATTAGTCAGAGTTCTCTAGAGAAATGGAACCAACAGGATAGATAGGTGATTATCTATCTATCTCTATCATCTATATCTATATCTATATTAGAGAGATTTATTTTGAAGAATTGGTTTATGCAATTGGAGGGGCTAGCAAGTCCAAAATTCATAGAGTAGAGGCTAGAAATTCCTGAAGGAGTCTTTGTTGCAGTCTTGAGTTTCATGACAGTCTGGAGGCAGGATTCCTTCCTCTTTGGAGAACCTCAATATTTTCTCTTAAGGCCTTCCACTAATTAAATGAGGCCCACTTCCCACTATGGAGGGTAGTCAGCTTTACTCAAAGTCTACTGACTTGAATGTCAATCATGTCTAAAAAATACCTTCACAGTAACATCTAGATTGGTGTTTGACCAAACAACTGAATACCGCGGCCTGGCCAAATGGACACATGAAATTAACTATCACAAGTAACAAGGCTCTAAGCAGAGATGGGCAAACTATGGCCTCTGAACAAAATCTGGCCAGCTTCCTGTTTACTTCTTTACATCTCACAAGCTAAGGATGGTTCTTACATTTTTTAAATGGTTGAAAATGTCAAAAGAAGAATACTATTTCATGCCACATGAAATCTTATGAAATTCAAATTTCAGTGTAGCTAAATAAAGTTATTGTATTGGAGCACAGCCACACTCATTCATTTATGTGTTGTTGAGGATGCAGAATTGAGCAGTTGTAACAAAGATTCTGTGGTCCACAAAACATAAAAGATATACTATCTCATGTTTTACAGAAGAAGCTTGTTGACTCCTGCCTTAATGGAAAGAACATAGTTTTATCTGAGTAGATTTGAGATGAAAATACAGAGTAAGGAGAGATAATAATGGAGAAGAGTAGTTCTCAAACTTTAGTGTGCATCAGAATAATTCAGATCACTTGTTAAAATACAGCTTCTGGTCTCCACTCTGAGTCTGTGATTCAATATGTCTGAAATGGGACCTCGTAATTTGTATTTCAAACAAGTCCCAAGTTGATGCTGATACTGCTGTTCTGGAGATCATACTTTGAAATCACTGATCTAGAATAGATTTGAGAAACTTCAACAATTCTTTGCTGGATAGAAGAGACTGAACCTGTAAAGCAGTCAGGAAAATAGCTAAAAGAAGTAGGGAAAAAACCAGCACTGAATAAAAGATACTCTTTGATGAGAGGGACTATTCCAAGGTTTTAAAAGTGCTAAACAATAAAGTGATTACTGAAAATAGCCTTTGGATTTAAGGAAAAGAAGTTCCTGCTGGTCCCTCTTAGTGAGGACTGCCCTGGTATACTCTTGGTATATCATGGGGATACAGCTTCTCTATATCTTATTACCGGAAGTTGAATGCAAGAAAGTCGAAGTTATTAAATGATGCATGCTAAGTTATAATCATGTCGCTAGATAACCCTGTTACATTTGAGATGGACACATGCTATCCCATTACATGAAAAAATAAATATATAACATTGGAATAGGCAAAACAACTTATTTGATGAGTGTTAGTTACTATTATAAATAGTAAAAGCTTTATAAAATTGGGCCCAAATAAATATAACTTATATTAAATCTGACCTAAACTTTTGGCATTTTCTGCTTTAAAAAGATAAATAAATATAAAGAGCCATATTTACAGCCTAAATTAAACTGATATGCTTCTGAGATCCCCATAAATGAATTACTCCCCCTAAAATGCTTTTTTGAGTTGCTCGCCTTTTCCTAATATTAAGCTTCAATGAAAAAAAAAATTTCTAACTATCCAAGAGAAAAGGTAAGTTTCCCTTTTACAATCATGGTTCCTTTGATTTTTTAGCCATGAAAAATAAATGGAGCATCCAATTATAAAAATAAACGGTCAACTTTTCTTAGTGAATACATTTTACTTATAAAATATGAAAGAGATTGCAGTCTTTATTGAAAAATAAAATTCAGTCATAGTTTTACTGGAACACTACCAATATTCTTCCCCCTTCAACCTTATCTCAAAGTTACAAAATTCCCTAAATCACAACCAAAACTTTATCCCCGAAATTCACTAGAAGGCACATTTGGAAGAACATCCTATGTGTAACATGGTTTGATTTCTTTTCTGCTTGGCAGCTTCCCATGAATTTACAGATTGAAGGGCCAAGCAGACATGCAAGTCCATTGGAAAAGCAGGCCACTGAAGAGAAAGGCCAGCTCTCCCCAAAGAATATGCATAGTCTTAGTTATTACTTTTTTCCTCTATGCAGTTCTTGGACAGATAGCTGTGTGTATCAAGAATTATTAAACTCTTACAGACTATGCCTGGAGCCTATTGAGATTGTATGTTGGTCGATTTTTTTAAAATCTTAGGCTCTGAATTATTGAAGATAGGGGACCAGACTAAATTTTATATTTTTAATGCGTTTTCCTGCTTCAGATTTATCAACCTTAAAAGTCTTAAAAATAAGATTAATATTAACTTCATGGACATGAATATAATTATGGTCTATGAGTAATAATTTAAACTTTGCTATTTGGGAAGTTTTTGTTTTTTTCTTTTTTACCATTAAGACAATAGATCAAAATGAGCGCTCACTATGTTGTATCTGTGAGGGTTTGGAATAAATATTTGATCCCATGAGATATCATTAAAATGCCCAAATGGTTTTAAAGAAAATAAAAGAAAAAAAATCACAGTAAGAAACTCAAAAACGGAAAGGGAAATATATAGGAAGATACAAGAGACAGCAGCACTGAGTGCAACTCTCACTTCTGCTCCAGCTCTCTGTAGAGGCGTTCAGTCCCTTAGTGAAATTGGATCGAGTAAAGGGAGCTGTGATAGGAAGAAAAAACGTCTCCCTTCAAGAAAATAGAAGAAGTTGGGGGTAAAAAAGTAAAATAAGAGCGACCAGGATTGGCTCTTATAGGAAGAGTGGGTAAAAGGATGAGTTCGGAAACCAGACCAACTAGATTCCGAGACTGGCTCCACTATGATGTGATCGTGGGCAGATTACGTAAATTCTCTGTGCCTTTCATCCTACAAACAAAGGTAACTGATTCAAACAGCTGATGTGAAATCTAAGACAAGTGCTTAAAAGAATATCTAGTACCTACTAATCACCCTAATATATTTTATTTTTACTATTATTACCCTCTAGTGCTTTAAATAGCAGAATTAATAATAAAAAAGTAACGACTGTCTATCATATGTCCAGCTTAAACACCTCTTAATTAGTTAGTATCAATAACTCCAAAATTTGCTATAATAATGGCATTTCCTTAGAAAGTTGTATATTTATAATTAGAAAAATATGAATATTTAAATGTCTTGCAGAAAACCCTCCAAATACCCCTACCTTAAACTAATCTGTTTCCAGTAAAAAAGAAAAAAAGCATAAATACAAGCAATTATAGGCTATAGTAACCAATTACAGTTTAAATGTTCAAAGTCTTATAAAATCTTATCCACAAAAAATGAGCTTTATATGTTACAAAGAAGAGAGAACTGTATTCGTCAATGAGTCATCCAGACAAATTTGCTACTGCTATATTCTTCTCCTTTTCTCTGCTCTATATAGCTCATCAAAGTTTGATTTCTCTGACTTGCATTTCATGTTATTTATCTCACAACATCTCGGTTCCTTCCCTGTATTACAGGCAGAAACTAGACTGTCTATTTTCAGAACATAATTATAAGGAAGTTCTTCATTATAGCAACATTTCTATTATAATATTTATTATCATCTCTGAGTAGGGGGTGGTGGATAAGGAATTAGCAAAAGCCTCCATTTTTCTTCTCAGTTTAGGTCTTTGGTAGGTCGTGGCAATATAAGATTGACTAGAATCCTATTATTTTTTAAAAATGTAAAATTAGACTACTTTACTTTTTCAAAATTTAGACATTTAAAAAGTTATTTACCTTTTACTACAAATACTGTTTCTTTCCAAAGTCTCTCTTTCTTTATAAAAGTACACAATAACGGAAAACACTGTGTTCTTCAGTTGTGTTATTATGACTGAGTTGTCTACCCGTACCAGAATGGTTCTAGGGGCTGGCCCTGTGGTGTAGTGGTTAAGCTCACGTATTCCACTTTGGTGGCCTAGGGTTCATAGGTTCGCATCCTGGGTGGGGACCTATATACCGCTCATCAAGCCATGCTGTGGCAGTGTCCCACATACAAAATAGAGGAAGATTGGCACAGATATTAGCTCAGTGACAATCTCCCTCAAGCAAAAAGAGGAACATTGGCAACATGTTAGCTCAGGACCAATCTTCCTCATAAAATAAAACAAAACAAAACAAAACTTAGAATAGTTCTAGTCTAGCAAAATCAGGTTTGACAAACATCATATAAGCAATTACTTTTGCACTGACTTTTACTCTAAAAGCCAGAGGATATTTTTTATTAAAAATCAGTTTCCTAGATGGAATACACCTACAGCCTAGCAAATTTTCCAAAATAATATTAAAAAGACAATAACTTTCAAAAAATAAAACAATTTCCAGGCAAAGGCAATAACTTTATGATAAAATATTAACCATGTAGTACTACTGAACACATTCAAAGTATTAACAGTTCTGAACTACTATAAAAATGGACCAAATAAAAATACAAATACAGTATAGTATAGTACACAAACTTTATCAGACCATTGCCTGTGTTACAAATATGTAAGTTTCAATATTTAAGCAATTGCAATTTGAACAGTGCTTTTATTTTTTTTCCAATTTTTAAAAATACTATTATTTAAGCCAATGTGTTTTTATGGTTACTTGTTTTTAACAACACAAATAAAACGGCAATAAACATGGTTTAATTATATAAATCTTTTCCTAATCAGTTTTGGCTGTTAATAATTACATGGTGTGTGATAACGTTCTTGTATAAGAGAAAAAGAGAGGAGATGAGAGAGGGAAAGAGGGAAAGAGGAAGAGAGCGACAGAGGAGGCAAAAGAGCTGGGAGGAGAAGGGAAAGAGAAGTGGAAGGAGAAGCTTTCTCAATGTATGAGAAAGACTGACAGAGCATGCTGGAGAGAAAAATAAAATGAAGAAGTTAATATGAATATTGAGCATGCTGTTGCCAACCCAGAGATCCAAATAATAAGTTCTTAAAATGTGTTGCTTTGTTTAACTATTCATTGACTACCAAGATGATAGATTTTGCTGAATTTTAGTCAAGTACTATAAGGTGATTAGAGAGCTGGGGACATGAGCATTCTGGCAGATGCAGGCCAGGAAAACAAAGCAGTTTCAGATCTTTGAATTCTGTAAATATTTTGTCTTTTTTTTCTACTCTCTTTCCTTTCCATAGTGGACACATGACTTAATACTTAATTTCAAACTTCTGACTGAATTTCCTGAAAGTGTTTTTTCTAATAGAAAAGTGTGTTTCATTTGCTCACAGGCATAAACATCCAAAACAACACAGATCAATTTTTACTGCTGTGCTAATCATGTGCTTGAAGTATTGAATAATATATTTATCTTACTACATCAGTGGACGTTTATGAAATAGATTTCAGCCTTTTGTCCAGTATCAACTCTATTGCAATAAAAAGCATTTAAAAGTATGTTGATAACATTTATCAGATTAATTCAAAATTCTTTACACTCACCACCTTGCTCAGTTTTTCCTCAGTCTTAAGATGGACTTTCAAATAATTTTATCATCATTATAATGATAATTTATGGGAAATGACATTATTTTCTCCAAACGAGAGGTTTATCTATTTTCCCAGAAGCATTTATTTTCCTCAGACAAAATAAATGGTCCAAAGGAGGCTACCGTATGGTGAAACTATACTGATTTATTTCCCTAGATATATCCTAATGACTACACTTGCTCCTAAACTGGCTGAGTCCGAGGACCTTTTTTTATCCACTCATTCACCAAGTTTTCACACAGCAGCTGATTTTTCCTTTGGGAACAGTGCTATGCAAGTCAGAAGCAATGGCAAGAACAAGCATCATTTGGTGCTCTCTGGACGTTACAATTGAGCAGGATAGATGGACAATCAAGTAAGTGATTACAGTAAAGTCTGGCAAATGTGGTAAATACTGTCATTCCTCTTACTGATTGCCTTCTCATTCTTTAATAAAGATTCACACTTTTTCATTTTCGTGTGTAATGCAACACCATCTAAATCACCCTTCTCTTTCCCAAATGATGACTTATTAATCAGTTTCTTCTCTCATTGAACTCTCATATGTCAGTTATTTATCTAGACATTGAAATAATAGCAATAAGGAAAGCAGATACAATCTTTCTTTGTAGAGAGCTTACAATTTAGTAACTGAAACAGACAATAGGCACAAAAACAAATACATATATGAATTTAAGTAATTATGAATTCTGTGATGATAAGTCACAATAAAGAAAAATAGTCACGTGGAAGTAGAGAGGGAAGGTTTGCGCAGAAACCTGATAAAGGAAGAATTATGGAAATATCTGTGGGGAAGAGCAGTCCAAGAAGAGAGAACAAAGTGGTGAAAGAAATTGACATCCTTGAGATATTGCAGTAAGACCATGCCAATGAGGCTAGATTAAGTGAAGGATATTTTAAAAAAATATTAGGAGATAAGAGCCGAGAATTACTTAGACTATATTCTATTTAGAGTTTGCTCAGACATGTTTAAAAGTTGGATTTTGGAGCACAAACCTATTGGAGAGTTTGAGCAGCAGGCTAATGATGCAATTTAATTTTTAAAAAGATAATTCTGGTCACTTTATGAAGAATTTACTTAGGGGAAGGGAAGAGAAACAAGAAGATCAGTTAGGTGGTATCTTATGCAATAGAAATGGAGGTGATGAGAAATGGTCAAATTTGGAATATATTTTTGAATGTAGAGCCCATAGACATTGCTAAGAAATTGTATGTGGGATTTAGATACAGAGGAGAGAAATTACTTTCAGGGTTTCAGCCTGAACAACGGAGTGAATGGTTGTTCCTTATATGGAGGAGAGGAAGAGTAAGAGAGAAGCAGGCTTTGGAGCCCAAGGATCAGGAGTTCTGTTTCAGACCTGTCAAATTCATGATGCCTCATAGACATCCAAATGGAGAGATCAGGAAGATAATTGAATATATGTCTGAAACTGAAAGAGTGTCAGTTTTGAGAGCAAATGTTTTGGAGATTGTAGCCGCCCCTGACACAGGAAGGGTTAATAATCACTGGAAAAAGTTGCCAACAAACTGTGACCCGGAGGTGAGAAGGCCGGTTAGCCAATGACGGGTAAGACCCCCTGGGGGGGCAACCTAAGCCAGGCGGCGGCCGCCTGGGGACACAGATGGAGAAACGATATCGATATCGGGAGCAAGAGGGACCGTTGCCTAAGAGACCTTGCCTGCTCTGAGATAAAAATATAGGAGCACAGCAACAACATGATAATATCGAAACAGAGGCCAAGGGAGGGCTCCTTGAGAAATCACTAAGAATTCTTGGCATTTGCTAATTACTTCATCCAGAACACCTGTGTATGTTTAACAGATGTAAGCTATGTATATATTGAAATGATGGTTATAATAAACTCAGAGTGGCCATCAGCCCTCTCCGCATCTATCCTAATGTGTACATTGGATTGCGACACCGACAGAGATAGTGACATAGGTGATATAGAAATCATTTAGTTATGAACCTGGGTGTGGACTGAGTGTAGATTGGCCATGGATAAAGAAGAGTTGAAATGAAACCCAGGATACTTTAGGAGTTTTGAGTCTCCTCTAGAGGCTAAGGGAACAAAATATTTCAGGACAGAGAATTTGATATCTCGGAGATCGAGTAGAAAGAGGACTGAGCTTGACTATTGCATTTGTCAATAGGAAGGTCGAAACTATTAATGAACTTGACAGAAAAAGTGTAATTGGAGTGAATTAATGAGAGCATGTGAGTTTGGAAAGAGGGGTTATTGTAGAAAATCATTTTTAAAACTTTCACTGCATAATGTCAAAGAGAAGTGGAGCTGTAACTAGAGAGAGTTGAGGTATCCAGAGACAGCCATTTTAGTATGAAGGATGTTACCACATGTTTGTATCCTGATGAAAAGGACATAGAGAAGATGGCATTGATGATGATTGGAGATGGAAGGTTATTTCTGGAAAAAATGATCATTAAATAGGTGAGGGGCATGATAGAGAATTGACTATATAAATGCAATGAGATGGCTAGGCAATACTATGAGCCGACTTGAAATTTGTGATACTAAATATAAAGTGATTTCATTGACAATGGCCTAATTTCCCCTAGTCAGGTTCTACAGGCAATTAGAAGACACAGAGTAAATTTAAATAGGGTTGCAGCTTTGCCAGTTGAGGAAGATAGAGGGAGTTGGGGTAAATGATTTAAGGGTATCTATAAATGTGATTATATGATTATAGTGATAGATTATACCATCTAAGTTGGATAAGGAGATTTTGAGATGGTGATTGGAAGTGAAAAAGGTATCATTAAAGAAGTGGAAACTGAACAGTTATTATAATGGATAGGGTAAGTGAGCTGGAAATGCTAGAGATGGTGGTCAGAGAAGGGGCTGACTTTAATAAAATTTTGGAGGTTACTTAGCTATTCATAGTAGGAATATGAACCTGGGAGATTGTGATAGAGGTAGGGTAGATGTGAAGTCATTGACAGTGATGAAAATAAAAAATTTGAAAGAAAAAGGAATTGGAGGAATTATTGCTTGGGACAGTCTGGTACCCAAGAGATTTATAAACTGAACTAGCCCAGGCTCTACTTCCAGGCCCGGGCTTTGGACCAAGGCTGATCTCAGTGTGGAGGAAGGAACTCATTAATTTATCTGCCCGAAGGGAGTACTTCTACTGAAATTCATACAGACAGAAGAGGTCTTTTTCAATAATTTGAACAAACCTACCTTTTGTGCTAGTGGGCCCTGGTTTGAAATCTCCAAATGTGAAGTAAGGAGTTAGGGTGTTAACATTTTCAATGGATGAGAAAGACTGACAGGAAGGTTTGCACATGACAACAACCAAAAGGGGTAGTAGGTAGCACTGTCAGCAAATGCTTCAAACAGATTGGAATTCTAGCTTAAAGAGGAGGGAAAAGCAGGAAGAACTGTGAGAAGCAAGGAAGACACTTCTCTGCTCACAGGTCCTGTGGGTGTAAGATCATCCACCACTTGATAGGGTGGAGAGGTGAGCAGCGCCTTGAAGTGAAGCAGATTCTCATTAGATTAAGAAGATTAAGAAGGATTTTTTCAGAGAATAGTTTACAACCTGGCTTTACCACTTAATGAGTGTTGTCTCCCAGTTTCTTAAATTCTTTGTGCCCCAGGTTCTTCATCTGCAATGTGGGAATGATAACGTAATATGGGAATGATATTAAACTATCAGATTGCTGTGAGGGTTTAAAAAGAAAATATACACGAAGGATATAAAACATTTCCTCACCTAAATGTGACTTATTATTCTTTATTAAATAATTGTGTGTGCTGTCGTTGGTGTGTGTACATGAAAGGGAGAAGATGAGGGCGGGTATGATGGGTGGGAGGGTGTGGGTAGTGACAGTCTCACCAGGAGAACTCTTAGCTGGGGAGCTTCCTTCATAAGTGGATTGCCTATCATTATTCCACACTTCACTGTAAAATCCTCCTTGTTTTACAAATACATCGCTCAAATATAATATTCAGTACCCACCAAACTTTTTATCCGCTACTCCTTAATTTTTGAAGAAATTGTGAAGATTTTTACCCCATCTCATTTTCTTCTTACTCAAATTTATTTTATCATTTGACTAACTTTAATGGTGTTGGATGGTGGCCCAGCCAACACTTGGCCTTTTAATTCCTTGGCCGTTTGCCCCTGAAATTCTTCACCTTCAAAATCACTAAGTCAAACATGTCCAATTACAATAATGTTTACGTAGGGTGGCTTGGAGTACAGATGGAAATTAGAGGGGAAGCTAACTTATGTACATTACTACCAGTTTGCCATAAAGTCTGGGAGACTTGGGATTATGGCAGACAATTTTAGCTACCAATGTCACATATCCTTGTCTTATCTCTGATTTCAACCATACGTATTGGACAATTTCAACTAGTCTCCCTTCTTAAGGATCTAGCATGTTTCTCTTCACTTTTCTGTAATGGGGGCCTAGTAACGGTTTAAGAAGAGACGGAGATGGAAGGGGTGGGGAGGGCAGGAAGCCAGCCTTGATTTGTAGCATTTGCTGATTTCTATGGTGTAAATATTCCCATCATGGCCAATTTCAAGCTAGAGCATGATGTAGTAAATGCATTTCTGGGAAGAGGTACAAAGCAGCAAGCAGCACTCCATTTTATTGGTATTCCACCAGACAGATAATAGACAACCACAAGAGGGTAGATGATAGGAAATAATTAGGACAAGATGGGTTTTGAGTGTTAATTACTTTTGTTTTTCATATAATTTGTTTAATTATAAATTTATGGAATTCAATTTTTAATGATAGCTGTGTTTTGCAACAGGCTCTCAAAATTCCTGGAAGATTCCTGCCCTAGAACCATCTTTAAAGCCATGGCCTTCTTCAGGGCCCTTACAGACTGCCCCTTTACATACCAGTGCAGGCTGAGAGAATGAGGGAGTTAATATCCCAGGGGTTTGTTGAGGGGGTGACCCTCAACAAATATGGATGAGAGCTACCAAATAGGTTCCCCAGCATCCTGTGCCTCCAACAGGTGTCTTTGGGAGCCAATGTTTTACACTTCTTAGTGATTCCAGCTGAAACCTCAATAGCACAACCACTTTCCCTGCTAACCAACTCCTGATTTCTTGGAATCTTATTGATAAACGACTTGCAACCATAACTTTGACCCAGGCTATGGTTTAGACAAAACCCCCAAAACTAAGAAGTTAAAACCGGAGGCATTCCTAGTAAGCAGTGAGATTCTGGAACTGGGTCACTGTGGAAGATAAAGTGATCTTAGAGCACAACTGCTTATCTAGCTTACCTATGGGGATGTCTGGAACTCTAATACTGACTCTAGGACAAGAGAATGAAGAAATAGCCTAGCTAGTAATTTATACTTAGCTATTTAATGCATGAAAATCCCAGCAGCACCCACAGCCACCTTGTTTACTTTGTTTAGAGATGCATAGATTGATGAATTGCACCTGGTGAAATCAATTAGCAGCTGGCTTGGATATGTGTCCAATTGGGCATAAAAGATCTTCCTGGAAACTTTTGCCCTAGCTCTCCTGAAACCAGATTCCTCATATTTGTCTTGGTGGTTCACAATACAGAGTTAAAAAGCATCCTCTCTGACTGAGAAAGGACACTAGAGAACTATGACGAGAAATTTCTTGAGCCCGCTATGCTTACCTGCACTTTATTTCTACTGCTCTGTACAAAATCTTTTAGCTTCGTTAAAGCCTTACATGAGTTTATTGAGTCCTTCCAATCATCTGACCTATGTAATCATTGTAGTCTCTCATCATCAGAAGGTAACATGGATCCCATTGCTGACGGTAAGTGGCATGCTGTGACACCACAATTAATAAAATTCTCATCTCATCTGATTTGGGATAAGGTACAGGCAAGTTAGAAACACTGACTTTGTAGTCATTCTGGCATTCTATTGGTATGATGTACCACTGAGCAGTAGTAGAGACTGATGATAAACAAGACTTCTTGAGTTAATAGAGCTTCTGGATGTTTATCAGTTCTCCTAATGCATAGAGTCCAATGGGTGTGTCAGCAATCCATCATACAATAGAAAAGGTACATTTTGGATGGAGCTCTAGTATATGCAGTGGACCTAAGTCAGTTTAATAAAGTGGTGGCACAGTGTCCTATGTTATCTACTTGTGTTCCACTGACATCTCTTTCAACTCATACTTATATGACTCAAGGGGGTTGGATCTCCATGACCAGCTGATGACTGAGGAAAACTAGGGGTCTCTTTCACAAATAGTGCAGCTTGTAGCATTGGTGTTAACTAAAAATGGACTGCTGTTTCATTGAGGAGACCTGTGAGAAGTACATTTGGATGTACTCCTTGAAGAAGTGAGAAGTGTCCTGAAGTGATGACCTACATTGAGTCTGGGTAGCGGTAAAAAATTTCATAGATTGGCTTAGGAACATGGAAGGGTGAATTGAAATGTTAGAGGCAATGACATCTGGACAAGTGACATACTGATTTTTGGATCTATGGGAATGGACACATAGCAAGAGAATTTTTGTGTTTCGTGCTAATGCCCAACATAGAACATTCAAGGCAGAAGAGACACTCAAAAACCAGGTGCACATAATGTCATACCTGCCCTATCCATCACTAACCCAGTGCTTGTACAATGAGCTTATGAGTGGAAAAGTCATGATGACGAGGATTTAAGTTATGAAAGGCCCAACAGCCTTGCCCCCTTTACAAGGCTAATTGAACTGCTGCTTTCCTGATATAAATTGAACACTTTATATCAGACCACCATTTTGTAAGAAATTAATCACATCAGATACTTTCTACCCTTCCACACCTATACCAGATAGGGGTTTACCTACCCTGATAACAGTGTCTGTGTGGGAACCATCAGAGAAGTGCTCTTAGTATGCCTGATTTCCTGACACCTGATGCTGCATAACAGAATCTCAGACCAAGGATCCATTTTACGGTGAAGAATTTGTGACTGAGAGTGTATGACCATAGAATCCACTGATCCCACCACATACACATCCCTCTGAAGTAGATAGCCAAATAGAACCCTGGAATGCTCTCATCTAAGGTGTCAGATGGGAAACATCTGACAAAGTTATGGTGCTGTCCTCTAAAATGCAGTATTTATGATAATTCAGAAACTAATTCATGCTGCTGCATCACCAATAGCTAGAATATCTGGGCCCAGAAACCAAAGGTTGAAATAAGACTTATCATCCATTCAGTGACTGTTATGCGCTGAATGTGCTCCCCACTCCCCAAATTTGTTTGTAGAAGTCTTAATTCCCAGTACCTCAGAATGTGACTCTATTTGAAGATAGGGACTTTAAAGAGGTGATTGAGTTAAAATGAGGTCATTAGGATGGGGCCTAATCCAATGTGAACTGGTGTCCTTATAAGAAGAGGAGATTAGGACACACACAGAGGGAAGACCATGTAAAGACAAAGGGAAGAGAGGTGGCCATCTACAAGCCAAGGAGAGAGTCCTCAGGAGAAACCGCCCCTGCAGACAACTTGATCTCAGACTTCTAGCCTCCAGAAGTGAAAAAAAAATAAATTTCTATTGTTTAAATCATCCAGTCTATGGTACTTTGTTAGGGCAGCCCTAGCAAAGTAATACAATGACCAACTTACAGAAATTATATTTTCTGTATTTTCATCCTGGGTTCTGCTGTATTGAACGTGCTGGTTTGGAAATAGAAGGAAATACGTCCTTTACTGAACCTGGGTTTTGATTACTGAACCAACAGACAAATAAATTACTACATTGACAGGCATAACTGATCCTCATTATTATGAAGAATAGGATTGTTCTTACATAATGGGGACAAAGAGAGCTGTGTCAAATTTGAAGAAGTCACTGGGGAGTTTCCGCAGGCTTCTATGCTGGTTGAATAGGCAATTGCAGTGACCAGAGTGTGAAAAGACCGAGGCAATCAAGGGCTCAGACCATTCAGTGTTGACAGTGGGTCCCCTAATCAGGCAAGTAAACTTGACTGGCTGCAATGCTGGCTGAAAGCAAGAGAAAACTAGAATGGGTGGTGGAGGAGGGTAAAGATGAATATCCTTTAGGGCTCGAGGTGTAGAAGCAGAGGCCCTTTTCTGCTATACTGTATGCTTTTTCAGGGATTATGGATGGCCACTTCCTTGTAACAGGGCTGGTTACATGATTTGTGGGGCCCAACGTAAAATGAAAATGTGGAGCTCCTTGTTCAAAAAGCAGAAAGAAAATGCTGCTCAAGATACTAAATTACTGTTTCAAACTTTTTCCTTTCTTCTTTCTATTCTCTCCCTTGACCAGTCAGGGTGTTTTTAATTTGCTACGTAATAGCCCTCCAGTAAGGGATACTGCCCAGGGAAAGTATAGACCTTCCCAGGTGCCCAGATGCACTCCCAACTCAGTGTATGCACAAGTGGCCTTTGGGATGTCCGGCTGGCCCTCCTGCCAACACACCTGGCAGGGCAGGAGGAGGATATGGGTGGGGGAGAGTCAATTTCTCTTTTTCAGGGGCACATAGCCCCGACTCGTGATGGATGGGTGACACCCAAGGATTGCAACCTCCAAGTTGGGAAGCACTCAGTTGCAGGTCAGCTAGAGGCTTGTCTCTGCCTAGTTGCCTGCCATGATGCTGTGGCAAGTACCAGGACTGCAAATGTCATGACCCACTCCAAGACACTGTGGGGTATGCACCCAACAACAACCCACCTTGCACCTGTGCCCAGGCTGCTGTGGGGGTCAAAGGAGGATGGTAAAACATAGGCCTCCCCCCATTGATGTGACCCCATGGTCGTTCTGGGGGAAGGGAAGCATGGCAGCAGTGGTCTACAGGCCAGGGTGGGAAGGGGAACTAGGCACCTGTGGTGCTAGCACAAGGGGAGTAAACAGCCCAGAACTCTTCCCAGGGCTGTGGTGGGAGATGGGGCAGTTCAGGAGCCAAGGCTCCAAGTACCCTCCTTCCTGTCAGTGTCAATCTACCCGCACACACACACACACACACACACACACACATGCTTCATTGTTCCATCAGATTTCACTTACAAAACACAAATTCAAAGAGAACATTCTAAAGACTTTCAAGACAGTGATTGCAAAGCATTAAACTTCAGGAGCCAGGCCTTACTGAGCATGAACCTTGCAGGATTGTACTGGTCACAAGCCAATGAGGCTGCCTCTGTCTTGAAGAGTGGAATGACTATAAGGCCTGAGTGGATCTGAGCAGTGCAAGAGTCAGATTGTAGCAAACACTGGTGGGGTCCTGGGTCACATTCCTTGGCCTGCCTCTGATTTTATCCACAGCTTTGGTGGATAGTTCTGACTGGTGGTGAAAACACTCACCTTGACTGTGGGTTGCATAGCTTGACGTTTCTGCTTTAGGGCTGTTGCTGAAACCAAAGGAACTCGCAAAGCCTGTGCACAAGTGCAGCATGAAAATTTGTGGATATAAGAGCCCCTGAGGGCTATTTTCAATCAATGTGAGATCAGAGCTGGTGGACAAATGCACAGACCTTTCATTCTCTAAAGGCTCATTTTTGAGAGGTATTTTCAAAGCTTCCTAGAGATCCTGGTGGAAATGGATTCCTTAGTTTCTACAGCATTATCATTTTGCCTTGCTTTCTTTCTCTTTCCTCACTCTTGATTTTTGGAGTCATGTCCCAAATAAATCTCATGCCCCCAAGTCATTGTCTCAGGCACTCCTTTTGGGGATTGCAAATTAAGATGTGAGTTGGAGGAATGAGCAGCTGGTACCACTACTTCCTTTGCCAATGTACCCCTCAATCAGTCTCCAGTGCATTAGCAATAATTCCTTATAATTTAATTATGTGAATTGTAGAGTCTTGAATAAAATTTCTGAGATCTTGATGGGACTTCTAGAAGCTGGGGAAATAAAAACTTCATTTCAAAGCTGCAGTTTCTTCTCCTCCAAAAAGTGGAGATCTTAATCTCTCCATCCCCCGCCCCCCACCCTTTTTGGAACATATTTTTTCTCCTTTATTCTGGTACTCTGGGAGCGTCTCAAGAATTATCCTTTTAATTCCAGATGTACACAGCAAATAAACAAACCACTGTTTGGGATGAAATCTTTGAGGTAATAATGGAGTTTTAAACTTCTAAGCCCAGGGTTCTTTTGATAATATAGATTGATGTCTATGCCCTTTTGAGTCAGAACTTTGTCAATAAAAATTGTACTGCTCTTTTTGGGAGAAATGTTTCTTTTCCAGATATAGATTGTATAACTGCACTGTGCAGCATACTGATGCTTATTGGCATGGACATAAATGTTTTCATATTTGAACAGTCACTGAGGCCATAGTTGAGATCCAGGGGCCTTCAGACAAGATGTGAAGGGTTGGTCTGTCTTTGGTTAGAAAAATAACCATGGAAAGAACTCGGCTAGATTTTTTGAGGCTCATACTGATCCACAGGATAAAGCATTCTATATTCTAATCTTTGTACGTAGCCACTTAGCCTCTCAAGCCAGAAATTTTGAACTCATCCTTCTCTTTTCCTAACCAAATGGTATCAATTCACCCATGAGTCCTGTTGATTCGACTTCTTTAATTTTTTGTTAGTTCTTTTCTCTCTGTCAGCCCACCATCACCACTATGTCCTTGGTTTAAGCATTTCTCATCGACCTCACTTACTATATCTCTATCCTAATTGGTTTCATTGACTCTATTATTGCCCTCTCTGAGACATCCCACACACAGAATAACATGTAAGACTGTCAGTTCTTTAGATCGGTGCTCTCCAATAGAACTTTCTGCAATAATGGGCATGTTCTATACCTGCAATGTCTTATTAAACATTGGATTGCTACTAGCCACATGTGAGCACTTGAGATGTGGATAGTGAGATTGAAGAATTGAATTTTTAATTTAAATTAAAGTTAATTAATTAAAATTAAATAACCACATTTGGCTATGGGCAACCATATTGGACAGTACATCTCTAGAACGTAAACTCCATGAATAGGTCTTTCCTTAGTCATTAGAGTTTGACTATTCCTTCATACTTGTTCCTAAAAGCCCTCGTGCACATGATACTTTACTGTTATGTCTCATCCTAATAGTTGTAGCTTCTTGAGGGTAGAGATCTTATACTGAAAATCATAATAAAAACACCAACCTCAAAAGCAATAATTGGAGATGATTAGCACTACCTCTTCCCGCCTTGTTCCTGTTTTAGTCTCAGAAAAGATTACACACATAATTCTATTTTCTTGGAAAAGTCATTGGAAGAACACCCTTTTCTCTTACCCCACCATTTACTTGTTCTTCTTTATAGGGGGAAGACTACAGAATCTGATCGTAGAAAGCCTGCCATTCATTAGGCCACATCACATATGTGGGGTTCCTTTTGCCTAAAAAATTGGTAACAAAGACCTATAACTTCCCTAGGCTTTGGAGCAGGCTTCTAGAAGAAGGCTTGGTGACTCAGAGACTGTAGTCTTTTCCACTTTCTACAATGGCAGAAACTGAATCCATGAGGTAGGCCAAAATCTTCTATATTAGGAGTACGTAAGTATATTTGAAGTTACCTTTGCACCTAATGTTACCAACAGAGGACTTCCAAAGTCTTAACTGGGAGGAGAAAAGATAAAGCTCCAATTTGCTCTTAAATTCACGTTCTTCAATTCAATAGTACCACGGAGCCCTATACTTTAGGACTTATAAGGGCTTCATTTAGTAATGATTCCTCTTACATCTTATCTCAGTTGGTTAAAATCTAGATGAAGAATTGCTTAGTGTTTGGTATCCCTAGTTCCCCAAGAGTGGTAATGGCTAGCATTTACTTGGGACTTACTCTGCCCCACTATGTGGTGAATACTTTGCTCCTTCTTTCATTCAGATGGTATGTACTGAATACCTATACTGTTCCAAGAACTGTGCTGGGTGATAGGGATATACCAGTCAGCAAATAGACCTGAGTCTTGCTGATACTGAGCTTATATTCTAGAGGGAAAGACAGATAATAAACAAACAATAAAATATGCAAACAAAATAAATACATATTTGTAAGGTGCTTTGAAGAAAACAAACAAGGTGACGTGATGAGAAAAGGTGGGGCATGGTGTGATACATCTAGACAGGCTGAGTAACCCCAGTAGACTTTAATCAGAGATCTGAAGAATAAGAATAACAAGCCATACAAAGTTCTGAAGGAAGAGCGTTCCTGGTATAGGAAATAGCACATAATGATCCTGAGGTAGACAGTCGCTTGAAAATCCGTGTGACAGGAATATAGAAAGTATGGGGTGAGCAGAATACTCATAGTAAATTTATTATTGTCCATACCGCAGACAAAGAGGCTGAGGCACAGAGAGGTAAATTTTAGCTTTCCCAAGGTCACACAACTAGTAAGTGACTGAGCCAGAATTTTAACCACATCCATAGGACTCCAGAACCCATGGTCTGAATCTTGAATATCTAACATGATAAGTGTTTAAATAAATGAGAAGATTAATAAGTAAATGTTGCAAAAGGGATGATCTAGAACATTAAAACTCACCTAATCAGCCAAAATGTCAACACTAGTCCAATAATAGGAATATCACTTAAGGTAAAAGTCATGTTGATGACAGTCACTGAATCAACACAGGCATATAATACGCCAGCCAGAGATAAGCTTTTAGTTGAGGTCTAACACAATAAAATTTGGCCAAAAATCCATTGTGAAAACAAACCTATTAGATTTCACATCCATATAATTTGGTAGTTAGGTAATTTCTTACCATTTTTAAAAATTATTCTTTATGATAATATCATTGTTCTAGCTACATAGAAGAATTTGTTTGGTGTTTAGTGTAATTTTCTTCTTAGTTCACAAAAAATATAGAAATCACATTTTGTTATCTCTATGTCCCACTATATTATGAAGCCATTACTATCAATGTCTTTTATCTACTGGCCATGAGATACAAAGAAGTTAATCTCCTAGGAGTCTATTTCAGAACGACTCCCTAGGACTTTGATTACACTATGCAAAGATAAGTAGAAATAGTAAGAGCGTCTTATTACAAATTGTTTGCTTATAGATACAAGGAGTCACTGATGAGAGGATGTTTGATTATTAAGTCACGATTTTTTAATATTTTATAATCAGGTAGCCCTTTGAGAATTTAATGTTGGCTATGAGTCCTCTCCTTGCAAAATGTATGTAGGCAAGTTCTCAAGTTTTGCAGGGTTCCCAGTTCCCTAAGGCTATCATCCATGGGCACTAAATAACATTAAAAAAGTTAACAATGCCTGCTTTAAGACCTTTGATTCTAGATCACTTTTCCAGAAATATCTATGTAAAATTTCCATGTGTATTTCCCTTATTTTATTTATTCCTTGATTTTTTTCAGTTATATATATGTACTTCTATTTTTTATGCCTTTTTTTCATGTAACACTTATCCTTAATTTAAAGTTTAACAAAATGAGTGTATGCATGTATATACACACACATATGTTTATGTGTGTTTGTATGTGTAATGCGTTTTTAATACTTGGTCTTGTTTCCAGGTCCCAGTCTTTTCCCTCAGTCCCTCAGGGTTGATATATTGTGCTAATGCACTGATTTCTACTAGATGTTCATTTTATCAACAGCTTCTTGGTGTACATTTCTTTTCTTTCAGAGAAGCTCTGCTCCCACAGTCTATTGCCTTCCTAGGCTTAGAATATTTGAAGATTTCTGACAGCTTTTAGTATCCAGTGACAGACTTGCCAGGCTAATAAGAGTAATAAGATTAAGATCATGGTTGAATTTTTGTTTTAATATTTTATTCAGTAACTTCTTATTTTAAAGTCATATCCTAAGTATCAGAAGTTAATGAAATATAATGTATATTTCAAAGAGAGTAAATTTGAGTAAATAGTTTTTATATGTTTGAAACCCTACTCGACTCCATCCAGCTGCATCATCATTGTGCTAATGCACCGGTCTCCAGCAAAAGCAGGCAGGAGTATGGGTGGACCATTATGCAGATACGGATACAGCTCAGAATGGATATCTTCTTATCGGTGCTTCCCCAGAACATTTGTTGAGAAAATTTAACATTCTCATAGTTAACTTCAGAAGTGTTCCCATGGATGACAACCCGCTCTTAGAATTACCGTGTGTTAGTCGTAATAATTACTACTAAAAGGGCCTCATGGTCAAACATTTGGGGAATCAATGAACTAAACTTAGGTGAGCCTTTGTATTTCTAGGATGTTTTGTGAAGCTCCAATAGAAGATAATATAAGTAATATTTTCAAAGCCTATATGACTTTGAACTTTGGACCACTTTTCCTACAAAAGACAAGAAGCATTTATGTTTTGGAAGCTTTCTTCTATATAATGGACAATCAGGATCATGTGCTTTGACAAGACATGAAGGGACAGCTCATGATTAAACATGGGGAGCATTCAGAAAATCCTGAGAAAGACCTGGGCTTCACCACAAAAATCAGATCATAATTCCTGACCCCTTTCTCAGCATTAGCAAAGCAAAGGACTGAGAAGTCTGCAATAGACTTGCCCTGAAAGCCCACTTAGGCTGCACATTCCTAAAATATTTCCTTTGATATTATATTCATTAGAATTGCATTCCACATACTTTTAGAGAATAGAAGGATGATTGAAAAACTCTTGCTGTTTGGTCTGAGCTCCATATCTGCTATGTTTAGGGGTGTTACCACTCCAGGAAGCATGCAACGTCATTTTACTTTATCCTTCTATGAGGGTGGAAACCCTTCAAGTATTATCCTTTCAAATGACTGACTAAATATTTACTGTCTTTAAAAATATATTTTCAGCAAAATCCAAGTCAATTTATTTGCTAATATGGTTCAGAGCACCTTCTCTATGAGGTAGTATTCTATATTTCAACAATAAAAAAGTCAACCTGAAGTTTTGCAATTTTTCTTTTCATGATCCAAAATTACACCAATTGGTAAAATTGTTGATAAAAATGTGCTGTTGAATGTTTATAATTAATTGTTCAATGATGTAAGATTCCCATTAAATTCCCATCATGCATAAAATAAAATATCAAGCAAGAGTACCTCTTTGGCTCTGGGCAAGATATTTCATTTTCTAGGTTATGCTCCCTACTCAGAGTTATCTTTGACTTTTTTTATTTTTGTACATTTGCTGGTCATATACCAGAGAAATGTATTGAAAGTGAAACTAGGGGCTGGGCCCGTGGCTGAGTGATAAAGTTCGAGCACTCCACTTTGGCAGACCGGGGTTTCGCCAGTCCAGATCCTAGGTGTGGACCTAGCACCATTCATCAAGCCATAGTGAGGCAGTGTCCAACATAGCACAACCAGAAGGACCTACTACTAGAATATTGAACTATGTACTGGGGACTTTGGGGAGAAGAAGAATGGAGTAAAAAGAAGATTGGCAACAGATGTTAGCTCAGGTGCCAAGGAAATTGAAACCATAAATGATAGATACCTAACTTTGTTAACCATATACAAGGTAGAATCTCCTACTGTGAATATGGGAGATGTAAGTTGTGTTAAAGGTTATGAGGTCAGTTTGGGATATGCTGATTTTATTTTATTTTGTTTTATTTTTAATTTTTATTTTTTTTGGATGTACATCATATTTCAAATTCTGGATACATTACATCATGTTCACCACCCGAACACTAATTATAGTGCATCCCCTCACATGTGGCCCTAATCACCCCTTTTTTCTCCCCCTCCCCCCTTCCCCAATGGTAACCACCGGTCCAATCTCCAATGCTATGTGTTTTTTTTTTTGTCATTTTATCTTCTACTTATGAAGAAAGAGTTGGTGGAGTTATGAACAAAACAAGATTGGCACTGAGTTGATAATTGTTGCATCTGGCTTACCTGTACAGGGAAATTTTGATAAAATCAAAATTTTATCAAATTTTATACCTTTGAATATTTGATAACATTAAGTTATGAGTGAGATCATATGGTATTTGACTTTCTCCCTCTGACTTATTTCACTCAGCATAATACCCTCAAGGTCCATCCATGTTGTCACAAATGGCTGGATTTCGTCATTTCTTATGGCTGAGTAGTAGTCCATCGTGTATAAATACCACATCTTCCTTATCCATTCATCCCTTGATGGGCACCTAGGTTGCTTCCAAGTCTTGGCTATTGTGTATAATGCTGCAATGAGCATAGGGGTGCTGATTTTAAAATCCACACATTACAGCCAATTGGAGATCCTCAGAAGAATTTATATGCATGGAGCTATATTTTACGAAAAAGATTGGCGTTGGAGATTCAGTGTGGAATACCATTCCCATATATGTCAAAATTGAAGACTTGTGACTTGATGCAATTTCCAAGGAAAAGCATATAGCATGGCATGGGAAGAATATTAAAGACACAATCCTGCAATTTCAGCACTTAAATGGAAGGCAGAATAGTAAAAGATACGGGAAATCACTGAGAATAAATGACCAGAAATGTAGACAAAGCAGGAAAGACTGAGTTCTTGGATGCCAAGAAAGGGGGGATATTTAAGGTAATATAATATCAAAAGGACTTTCTTAATGCTTTTAAGATAATAGTCAAGATGAGAATAGAGGAAGGGAGGAAAGAAGGTCAACAAAATATGAGATCAGGCCCGAGGGCCCAGAGGGGACACTTGAGTATTTGGTCTCTTTTAAATAATGACAGAAAAAATAACACCGATCAATTGTTCTGCTTTGTCTGTATAAACTCTATCTCACAGTAAATAATAGTTGATGAAGAGAAATTAGTCTTTATAAAACTAATGTAACAATTAAATAAGGAAAGAATGATGAAAATCACTATTTTGAAATTATTAATGAATAATGATTTGGCAATGACCATTGATTACTGTTAACATTACAGAAAGATAGCCTGACTTTAAGTGTATAGTGATGTAAGTACAAAAACTACTTATCATATATTCTTAAAAAAAAATCAAACTTGAGTCTGATTCATCTGAATCTGTGAGTCCAACTGCCAATTTACAGGAAATAAAGGGATCATTCGGATATTGATTCAAGGGAACTCTAAAAAAATGTAGGATAAAAGAAGGGAATACTGATTAAATATTTAAAAATATTTTAAAAGATTGTGAATTTTTAGGTAGTGTAATAGTATTATGATTATAGTTTAAAAATAATCCCTTTATTTTGGAGATCCAGACTGAAATATTCATTTATGAAATGATAAAATATCTAGGCTTTTTTTTAATCTGAGAGAAGAAAGAGTTGGTGGAGTTATGAACAAAACAAGATTGGCACTGAGTTGATAATTGTTGCATCTGGCTTACCTGTACAGGGAAATTTTGATAAAATCAAAATTTTATCAAATTTTATACCTTTGAAATATTTGATAACATTAAGTTAGAGCAAATATAGAATGAGAGGAAAGATTGCAGAGAAATGAATTAGAGGAAGAGATAAGAAAGTTAAGGTAACTCTTTTATATGTTTTGACAGTGAAGAAATAGTAAAGTAGGGTATCCAAAGATGAGACTAACATTTACTGAAGAATTATGTGGTGGGCACTCTTTTCACTCTTTATGTATATATTTTTAGCATCTCATAGTAGCCATATTATTTTCTCATCTAATAGATGAAGGACCTCAAGGCAGGGAAGTTAAATGGCTTGTCTGAGTTCACACAACTAGTAAGTGACAATGCAGGATTTGCTGTGCTGGCTCCAGACAACCACAATGCTGTGAACACCTCCATGGAGATGTAGGGAATGAGGTGAAAGGAGTCACAGAGATGGATGGCTGAGGATATTCGAGACCAGGAATAAGTGACGGAACAGACTCCAAAGCAAGTAGGAGAGCGTCATCTGGAACTCAGACAGAGAAGGGTTAACTTTAAAAGAGGCAAGGGATATGTTAATGAGCACTGTGATCTAAGGAAAGGTACTTAGCCTTGCATAGTCTCCATTTCTACCCTTGTTCAAAGGAAAAACAGAATAAATGTCTCACTTAAAGGATTGTTATGAGAATTGAACGAAAATTTTTACTTTCTTGAAACAGGATCACCAAGAAATTTCAAATCGAAATGAATAACCCCAACATATTAATATTTTTCATATCAACGTTTAAAAAAATTAGAAGGATGATCTAAGAACTGATAACTTTCTGTGAAAAGAACATTTATCTGTAGTTCAACATTTCTGCCAGTTTCATTCCAATTTATTATTTTTTAGTCTGCTAAATTCAAGTAAAATTACATTTAATATTTTATATAAAATTTTACTTGATTTGAATGGCTACTGTAGATTTTAAGAACTATCAACTTATTTTATTTTTGGTAACAATTTAACAGTGAATCACCTGTGGCCTTCAAAGTTCCATAAGTGAAGTTCAGATATAGCTGAAAATAAGTAATAAATATTTATTGCAATTTCCTGTGCTTGTTGTTGAGAAAAATGACATAAACTAGAAAGATATATTGAATTAAATTGTGTCACTACTCAGTGGAAAGATCACAAATAGGACAAACTATTTTTGACTCTCAAAGTTTGGCTTATTCTAAAAACCAAATATGTTAGAAATGTAATCAGTGAGATCCTGGTTCCTACCCAAGGTTTACACTTTGCTTTGTGAGAATGTGCAATCACTTTTTCTTGTTAACCTTCAGTTCCTGCATCAATTACGTGAGAAGGTTGGCCTAAATGAATCCATTGTCTAGATAGCATGGGCAAAATTGTGGAATCAGTAGTGGAAAGTTCATGGATTAGGTCTCAAATAACTGTGGGTTTCATCCTGCTTTTGAAGAGTAGCCAGGCCCTGGGCAATTTCTTAAGCGCTTTGAGTCATGGTTTCCTCATCAGTGAAGTAAAGACAATAAAATGTATCTCAAAGGTAAGAGTGAAAAATTCCAAGACAGAATAGTGCATTTTTATTAAATGTTAACTTTTTCACCACCACTCCATCTTTCCTCCTTGGTCAAGAGTGCCTATAGGATTGGGGGAAAATACCTTTTATCATAGAATCTTTACCTCTGTAGCAAAGCAAGGACAAGAATAGTCTACCCCGTGACAAAGAAATCAGAGTGTTTACATGAGAATATCTACTAGAATATTAAATGGCATTCCTTGTAATAGTGATTTTATGCATAGACAAAGGAGTTATAGATTATTTCCCTAGGCATGGTGATGTTACTTTTCAAAATGTAAATGTAAAAATACAAATATGAATCATTTCCTTGAATACAGCAGATTGTTTGTTATGCTTTTTACAAAAGGAGACCAATATGATATAATATATGCAGAAAAATTGGGAGCATTTATAATTAATGACACCCCTTGTTGTAAGAATGCAACTCTTCCACCTTAAGCCATAAGCAGATCCTTGGCAATGAGAAGATGACCAGCTAGTGCTGGTCAGCAGAAAGTCTCTTTTGCAGATGGTGCACACAGTTTTCTGGTTTTTCAGGTAATGTTGTATCACACTGCCACAAATTAACTTCTAATTAGGTTTCACATAATTATGCTCATGTCCTATATTCTCAGTGTCCAACTCTAGTTTCAAAAAATATTCTAATGCAAAGATTCATGAACAGGTCTTGGAGGCAAATGGATGCTGATTGAATTTTAAATATTTAGCATAAGAAATTTAAACATTTTTATTAGAACTAACCAAAATAATTATACAAAGGTTGTAAGTTTAAAGTCTTTTGGGGGAGGGTCAAGCATGACAATATGATTTAACTGTATTCAAAGGGTTTTTTTATTTTCTGAAAAAATATAAAATTTCATATCTTACACTACAAAAACATGTACACAAAGCAAATGCACATAGAGCTTCAAATGGGGAAAAACAATACAGAAATGCTAATTTCTCATGGAAGTAACTCTGAGGCAGGGGCTTGAGATATTCTGGTGCCCAGCATAGAATAAGATGCGCTATACCGCTGCTTCTTATCTGCCTGAAACTAAGAGACTTTCATAAACATATTAACAAAAGACCGAGTCTAAGTTTTATTCCCAGACTATTATAAATGAAATTTACACACTTTTAAATAATTAATTGTGAAACTATAGCAGTCTGAAGATTCACAAATATGTTGACCACTAAAACTTCTACCGTTAATATAGCCCAGCCTGAATAAACATGACATATTTTGCCACCTTCAATTCTTTTCATTTACATTTAAAAGAAACAAATGACTTTTGATTCTGATTATTATAAATAGACTTTTTTGTTTTAAAGAATTGGTGTCTTCTCCTAAGTCATAATTACGTGGTCATTCTGAATAAGAACATTCAATCTTTTATGTGTAAAAAGATTTTTTCATAAATCAACAAGAAATGAAAAGAAAGTTCTTATCTATTTCTCCTTTGATACATTACTATATAATTAACAACATAATAGAGAAAAATACTCAATGTAACCAGCTGTGCTACAGAGTTGAAAAATGATGACTTATTCTAGTTATTAATCTCAAATAAAACTAGCATTCTGATTGTTTATTCTTTATCATCATCATCATCTTATTGTACCTACTTTTTATTTACTTTGATCTTAAACATCTGGCAGGACATAAGCAAAGACAGTTTGCTATCATACTCAGCTTCCTTTTTCCTTATTTTAGAAAAAACAAAATGAGAAAAGGATCTTATTCTACTATGCAACATCATACATCTAGTAAATTTCTAACATCTGACTCAGATAGCATTTGCCATCCAATGTACAGTTACAGCCAAAAATGTCTTCCACAGGTAAATATCTCTGCTTGTGCTTCTGAGAACCCATTTTAAATGGGAGAAAGAATGGTGATAAAACAATCTTTGTCTTTCACATAGAGATTAAATAGCAGACATGCAAATACATGTGTTCAATTGATATTAATTTTTCATTTGAAACTTGAGACATGAAACTATCTCTTCACCATTTCCAAATGGTTAAAACTCTTTCACAAACTGAGTTAAGGATATTCTGTATTGTTTTGGCAACTCTGACACTAATGCTGGCCACAGTTAAGTTTAGATAGAATATCAGAATATAATTTTTACAGTAATTCTGTCACTTTAGAACACTGACTTGGTGATTAAGATACAAGAAAGAAAAGACCATGCACATTAAATTTTTGTTTTTAAATGGGAAAATCAGAATCTTTACATTTTTACATACAATTCATACATTTCAAAGGCCAAGAAGAACAACTGGTAATATGTCATTTTTACATGGGAGCAAATGGCAAGATTAGGAAATGAATTATGATTGATAAAAGTAGTAATTGAGTGACTTTAACAGGTATCAGTAAGTTGAAGATGACTCCCTTCTTGTACCTATTTTTCAAAGTTCAACATGGAGAAAGACTCATGCCCTAACAGTATTGTTACTGATAGTTACAGTAACATTATATATTATTTGACAAATCTATCTTATGTGCTAAAATTATTGAGTGTATGTTTTATTTTTGGTTGTCTGGTGGGTGACAAAATGAACCAAAAGGATAAGAAATCACACAATCAAGATTTGTCAAACCTTGCTCTGGGTTACCACCTCACTGCATTTCACAAGAGCTGCCTCTTCTCTTTGTCCCACTTCTCACATTTATAGATGTGATTGGCACTTCCCAATTGGTGACATATCCAGTGGTGAACAAATATTTTAGAAAGGAATTATTCCTTTCTAAGGGGGAGGGAGGAAGTACATCTTATTTGAAAGTCTCTTTATTTCTTCTAAAATCATATTGACTTTCCTTAGAAATTCTCAGCCAAAGTGAGATATGGATGAAATTCCTATCTGTTTTACTTTCATCTCAATTTGCTTTCCAAAATGACCACCAAGATTGCAAAGGGAGCAAATAAATCTGATCCAAATTAATTTATAATGTTCTTTTGTGAAAAAGAGGAAGTCTACATTGTAAGTTCAAATTCTAATCACTTAGATATACTCTATCCTGACCTCTCAAACATCTTTAAACATATAAAGTTAGAAGACAATTCAAAAAGTATCTTTGTCACGCGTAAGTAATTGTGGTTAGTCCATCAGCTCCAAAATTTATGGTAGTTTCGCTTTTAAATCAATAAGTGTATTCTTACTTGGAAGTTTTTCAATTGTTACTTTATCACTTAGATTCAATTATTTTTACAAAATTGAGTAAAGTGCAGTACAATCTCCAACTATTTTGTACAAAAGGAATTAGTTAATTTTATGTTTCTTAAAATGAACAAATGCATCTTTAATAATGGAGATACCTGCTTACTTGTGATTTTTATCAAGACGGTGTAAAATCCACATCCCTCTACTTTCTCTGGGAATTTCACTAAACTAATACAGTATACTTGAAGCATAGTTTGTGCGGACGCATGGTATAATATAGACCTAAAAAGGAATTATAGCACTAACTGGACAGAACTCAAAATACCATTTGAAAATTGTTTAGAACTTTTTTCTTTTTTTTTCTTTTTGCTATATTCTTTAGTAAAGAGTTACTTTACTGCTTAAGTAAAAGGTGGGAAGGGTAGAAAGAAGTTATTTCCCAAAAGTTGATTCCTTTACGTGCTAACATTCAACTAAAATGGGTGCTTGAGAAAGAGAGAGACTCATTAACATAATGCAGGTATATTTCCTATGGAATTCATTAATCCAGGCTACTCTTATATACTATTGCCATTGATAAATCATGAATAGGCTATATTTTGTTTAAATGCGGTGCTCCTTGAATAATCACATGTCATCCCATAATTTCTATAAAGTGTAATCCTACAAAAACTGTGGTTGTTTCCCCAAGGAGCTCAGTTTTGTTCCAGTTATAATAAAAGTAGAATTTGTTCCACAAATGTCAGTCTTCACCAAGTGTGGTATACAGAACATATCTTATTTCCTTTATAAGGCCAATTAAATAATACTTTGGATGGATTCATCACAATAAATTCAATTCGATGTAACTGAATACAAGATGAAATTACCAAATGAATAAATAGCCACTAACAAATGAAACATAAGTCTTGAAGTAGGGAAGATTCCAAAGGAAAAAAACATATATATGTTTATCATCATTCCATTGCTGCCTTAGTATCAAAATTTCTAGAGCTGGGCCACAAGGGAGATGGTTACAAAGGATTAACACTTAGGGGTAATGCTTAGCGCTATGTACCTGGATTTAACAACATTAACAGAAGCCTGCACAGTTAAATCCTTCTACATCCTGCGGAAAATGTGCCCTTCGGTGTCAACTTTGCTTGACAAGATATTTTCTGGGACTCAGAAAGGTGAAATTTCTTACAGGGGTGCAAGATTAATGGCTAGAAGAACTCCATTGTCACAGATATCACAAAGTGTTTTTAAAAAGCCAAAGGGGATTTAATCTTATAGACATTTCCTGTTAGTGAATGAAGAGATTTAGTAGCTTTTGGACACATGAGAGGAAAAAAGACACAAGCTTGTGTTCAATTTTGTTTTACTGCTTCCCTATTTTTCTTATCGATATTCTACTCTGGAACACTTGTTCCTGTATGTTACTAAAATTAAAATGCCATTAAAAATGCAAGCAGAATGGTAATGCACACATGTGAAAGCATACACACACAAAATTCCAACTTAAATTGATTCCTGGGTATATGGCAAATTATACAGTATATACACATTTATTACCTAATAGTTTCTAGAAGAGCAACTAAAAGTAAATTTTATAACACAGAAAAATAAATATACACCCTGTATTGTACTTGTCCTCACTCAAGCAACATGTTTATACACTAGTTTCTATAACTTAACGCTGTGTAACAGCATTTTAAAATTACAAAAGAAGATATCTATTAAGAAATTATCTAACCATATTGCTCTTCAATACACTTATGTAGACAATTACGACTTGAAGTAAACTTCAGTAAATTGCAGCTTTTGTTAGCCCACAAATGGCTATACGACTTTTCCTTTCAAGTAGATTCTGGGAAGTTTTGAGAGGGGCTGCCTTAATTCAGTCTATAAAGGTGCTGTATAGAGTTATATATTTCTTGTACAAAATTTTCTAGAAGCAGTGGGGAGGATTTTGCTGTTGTAACATCAGATAACATTTAACCTCATGTTCTTATTCCATGCAGGTTATATTTGCTTCATGAAAAATGAAGACACCAAGAGGAAGATAAGGAGATTTTAGGAAAACACTGGTTACAAATTCTGTGGCTGAAACAAATGCTCCCTAAGGTTTAGAAATCACTGAATATTCCCTTTTTCCCCTTTTTTGTTAAAATAAATCTCAGAGCTTGTTTACAAAGTGCAGAATCATTCACTTGAGGAAGTGACATTAAAATGAAGTTACAACGGCACCATCCCATTTACCAGCTGCACCTTCATTTCTTGAAGGCTGTTCATGATCTTCTTCTGGTGACCGACAAGAGTCACTCCAAGCCGCCTCAAATCCCTGCGTGAAGAAAGCACACATTGGATGCATGTATTGATTCAATTTGTAGCACACCTCAATAGTCACGCTGGCAAAGAGGCAAACAGTTTGCAGAAACTAATTAGATTACAGTCCCAATTTAGACACACAGGGTCCAATTTACAAAGGCAGGCTCCAAAATTGTACCTTGAAAATCTGCTTGCAGTTAAAGAAGTAATTATAACAAGGAGTGAATTAATATATATTTGCTGTCTTTTTCGGACATCGTTAGTTTGGTGGCACAGACTGGTGAAAAAAACAAATTTGCACAAGCTTACCAATAAATATTTAAATTGAAGGGTACAATTTCATTGAACAGTTTTGAAAATGTGGACCTACAATATGAACAAGCATTTCTTTTTTGCTAAAAGAGGGGAGTATAAAATACACTTTTAAAATTTCACAGCTAAGCAGATGAAGACAAAACCTCTTCAAACGACTCAGTCAGTACAATTGTTTTATATAACAGATATCTTCAGGGGATAATCATTACTATGTCACTCTTAGAACACTTCCAAATATTTTACTTTTTACCTTGAACCCAAAGTACCACAGCTTTGTTCCTTTACCAAATAACATCCAGCCTCTTATTGGCATTTAGAGCATTCTGAAGATTACACGCTATCAGAAAGATTTTTCAATCAAGATACTTTCACCCCGTTTCTTTTTAACGAGCTTATTATTTGAAAGAAAATTACAAATGCTTAGATTTCTAAACTAACAGCATATTAAGCATATTATGGAGTTCAAGGCCAGTGACCATGGTGTTTAAATGTTATTTCATAGGATATTCAGGAATTCTATTCTTCTAAAGCATGTATTTGGCAAATATAATGATTCAGGTATGTTTGGCAAATAATATTAATTATAAGAAAAAATGAGCATTAATAATTCGAGATTTTTAAAAGACAAAACTGTTTGCCATGTTACATTTCTTTAGATGACTACCTTGTTGAACACACTATTAAAAGTAGAATATTTTTGCATTCAGTAGATATATTAATTTTAGATTATCTTAGGATTTTATAGACTTGGATACAATGATATTAGAATCATTACACGAAAAATTGAATAGTTTTGGAAACTCAAGGAAATCTCTTAATTATCAGAGGATAGAAATTAAGTAAATGGGTATTTAGGCCTATATGTATTAGTATTAGAAATAATTGTTTATTTAAATAATATCTTAAGTTCCTTTTTCCCTTTATGTTTTCTTGACTTCTTATGAGAGTTTTAGCAAATGGCAAGTAGCTAAAAAAGAAGCAACAGATACTTATGGTGGAAACACATTTGTACCTTGGAATGTAAATATTAAACATTAAACTGAGGAATTATTATAGCTATAAGACATCAGAGTACGATTTAATGACAGGAATGGTAGGCATGGAAGGCAGTCATCAACGAAACTTAAAAAACAGTAAAAATTCACTTTGAAACAAAATCACTATTGTTGGTTATGAAATAGACTATAAAACAGCTAGTTACAGACAAATGCAAGTATAACACAGGATGGAGTTTAATCTCATTTCTCCTCATAAATCAGTTTCTCTGCCTTGCCCCTGTTCGCATTACGGGCCGGATAACTGTGTTGTGGGGCTCTCCTGTGCACCGTAGGATAACTAGCATCATCCTGGCCTCTACCCTCCAAATACCAGAAGTGCTTCACCACCTCTGGCTGTTCTTTGTGACAAGACAAAATGTCTCCAGACATTGCTAAACGTCCCCTGAGTGGCAAAATCTCCCCTGGGTGAGAACCCTTGAACTAAATATGGAAACAACAGGTGGCAATTAAGATGTCCTTTTCCTCTGTGCTAGGGAAATATCTAACCTGATGATACAGATTTTTGTTCATTTCCTTTTATGGATGAGGACATAAAGTCCTAGAGAACTTACATCACTTGGCTAGATAACACAGCCAATAGGTAGCAGAGCTAGGACTAAAACCAGGAACCTGACATCAAAGTCCATACTCTTGAGATATGATTTTGAGTAAAGGACTTCAAATTACACACAATTATTTATTCATTTGCAAAACGAGAACTCTGTAGATATAACATCAAATATCCAAAATTCTAAAAGAAAGAAGATATTTAATGAAGGGAACTGAACACACAGTTCTTTGACTGAGGCTATGGTAACCCAATCTATACTTCATGGTAATTTCAGTTATGGGCTTATTAATATTCTCATGTTTCCATGTGTAACTTATGAACCATGAGGGACTGTGTAGATGTGGGTATTCACGGGTGCTCACTAGCATACTTTGGACCTAAGTCAGGACAAAAGGGACTAAAATTTCTTAATGTGAAAACGTCCAATCTCTACTAGAGAATTTAAATAATTAGTAATTGAAATGAAATTTTAAAACATATGTTTTATCATATGCTTTATAAACCCAGAGGAGATTCTCACAAATGCAGGTTTTAAAGCATTGATGTAATATATTTGTACTTAAACTGCACAATTCTTAGGGCTAATCCAATTATTAGGAATGAGGTTCTGAAAATAACCATTACAGTTTATTCTAAAAGACCTAACAGAAAATTTGTTTCCCCACTCAAACAGCATACACTTTGCATATACAATGTCAAAACCTTAATTTGAATTTTGTGTGTGTCTATGTGTACATATGTGTGTATGTGTCTTTGTGTAGTCTATATAAAGGGCTGGACCCTTGGTGGTTGTGTCTAACCGATGTCAAATCCCTGGTTTGACATTTTCATTTCCATTGTATTAACGTACTGTTATGTTATATGTAAATGTAACTTCATTCTCTGAAAACGACCACAAGAAAGATTCCAGTTCAGTGCCTTAGGAATTTAAATTTTTCCTGACGTCTATATCATGCTAAAGAATGAGCATTTTGAGGAATTGCATTGGATTAATAAGTACATTTACAGAGTTTGTGTTGATGGGCAAATAAAATAAAAACCTTTCTTCAGAACATTTCATTTGTCTAGATTTTAAGTTTATTTAAATTTTCCCAGTGAACTATGCATAAAATTTTATTTCAAGGTCAACGGACAATTTGATTATTCCTAAGATGCATATGGAAGGAAGGTCAGACCAGGGAAATTCTCGCTCTCCTCTCCCTCTCTCTCTACCTTCTCACATCCCTCCTCTCTCTCTCTTTCCATGGGAGAAATGGAGTTATAAAAACACAGCATTGCATTTTATATACTGCCATAAATTAGGTGTGTCTTTAATGGAACGCTGTTGTTTTTTAAAATCTTACCTGTCATTTCAAAAGCTGTCAAATTAATGTGCAGAGGTATAGAAAATAGCATGATTATAATGCATGAAATGTACATATACCTTTAGACAATGTGATTTTCAGTGAAATTTTAAAGTGGGGGGGAAATAAGATCATTTATGCAAGTTACAATTGTTCTTAGCAGCAAAGTAGTTTCTTAGAAAATCCCATTTAATATTTTTCTAATGATATTAAAAATGAGAATTAAAATAGTATTAGCAAAACGTTTCTAGTAAAGGTTAAAAAACTTTATTCCAATACTGTTAAATTCATTAAAGTATTTTCTTTTAAGTAGTTTTGTAACAATTCTCATTTTACTCCTTAAAGTACATGGCAAATGGTCAATTTAGCAAGAATAAAGTGAGAAAAATTTGATAAAAATTAAATAACATTTTAAATTTAATGATGAAGTTGCTGCTCTATTTACAATGGTATTTGGAAATGATGCAAGATATGCTCTTTTACTTATTTCATTTTTCTACGTAGGAAATTTTATAGCTAGGCAAAGTTTTAAGTGTGTCTCCTTTATAAATATTATACTAATTTTATCATGACCACGTGTAATCTTAAGTAATACCCAAAGCCAACTCTAATGATGACAAATTATATTTCAGCATAGGCTTATGAATTTAAACATGATGAGAACAGTATTCTTACATAAAAAATAGTTTGGATTTTGTCAACAAAGCATGATTAGTTTTAGAAAAGCTGCAAATATAATGAACTGCCATTGTTGTGATTACATTCCAGCATTTTTTCAAATGTTATTCCATAATATTAAACAATGGAAAACACTAATATTATGATACTAAAATGGCAGAATGGGAAATAGAGAATAACAAGAGGTGTCTAGTTGATATCGGAGCAACTCTTGATTATTCAGGATCTAATTCATTCATTTGTGGATGAGTCATTCCCTTACTCATTCTTCTCCCTTCTGCTTTACACACCTTTTACCCATCTCGCTGGTACTTAACCCCACCAACAGTGGCTGGACAGGAGAAGGGAGAAGAGACACAAACGAATATTCATTAAAGTTCAGTGTTTATTCTTCTTGTCATAGTTTGATCATGCAGCTGTATGCTAGAATTTTTTGGTTCATTTAGAAGAAGCCTGATAATCATTTATATATCTACTGTACAAGATAAATATATTTATGTTTGACAAGATGGGATTAACCATGGACTGGTCATGATTTTCAACAGATGAGACATTGTGAGGGTTAGACTAGAAGTTTTAGCTTAATTACATAGAACACAGGGGATAGTAAGTACTCCTGTGTGTACTTTAACTGTATAATAAATTATGCATTATGACTTTATTAATAACTTAAGAAATCTATTTGAATTAGTTTGTGCAAATTTTGGCTCTAGATTTGGGAAACTTTCATTTTAGTAGCTTAAAACCCCCACTTTAATAAAAGATACTAACTGGAACCTCTTCAGCTCATTTTCTGAATAATCAAAAGTTGACAGCACTGGTCTGACAAGAAGTTTAAAAAGTAGCTGTAATACGGTCCTTAATTCAAATCTTTTGATTCAATTTGCAACTCTCCTCAAGCTTACAGTTCCCCCTGTGGACAACAACTCACTACACTTACACACCATGGTAGAGACTGCACCATTACTGCCGCGACAATTGTCCTAACATGAATACTGGGCACGGAATAGCAAGGTTTAGGCACAGAGAACAGCAGACAGAAACGTCTAAGGTTGAAAGCCACGTGCATTGCACACATTTTGACTCTAAGATCTCTAAGTTTTTCATTTCCTTTCCACAGTAAGCCATTCACGCATGTACTGGCAAAAAAAAAAAAATCATAAACAAATGAAATTAAATTTTTATGAAGGAAATTTTTTACCGAAATACGTGGTTTTGAAAGATTGTAATTTTTTATTCTTTCTTTTTCTAAACCCATCATGAGAACAAACTTGGTGGTGTAAGTGATAACACATTTTTCTAGTTTAAGTATACGGCAGTTTTATCTTTTGCTTTATATTAGTTGATTTTAATTTTTTAAGTATTTATTACAAGTATGAATGTATTCTTCCAGTTCTCAGTTTCTATTATGCCCTAGCAATAACACTGGTGATAATATTTTATTATATATTTTAAAGGCTCCATAAAATTAATATTTAGATATAAGACTATGTGTAAAAAATCATTATCTAAGTGTTTAAGAGCTTGTTTTTGCCTTTATTGATATCCCAGTTCCTTTGCCATAAGTCCTTAATAATGACTGACTTTTTTCAGTGAAGGGCAAGTAAAATGCACGAATAATCTTTTTCTTATATTCTTAAGCAAACAAGTAACTGATTACTCAGTTTTTTGTGTTATTTAACATAATATTTTGATAAATATGTTCTTACCAAATAGGGAAAATGTGGTCAAAAACACAATAAACAAGAGGACATATTTTTAAAGGTACTGGACTCTCCCAGAAATCAGCTTTGCTGGAGTTAAGGTTTACTGACCAGGTACCCAGGAGGGGACGTGTTATTATAGGCTCAGGAATCTGAAGCAATTGACACATGGAAACCAACGTTGTCTGAACAGGAAGATGTTTTAAGTCTTCTAATTTCACTTTACTCTTCTTACCAGAGTTAATAAATTAAAAGACAAAATATCTGAAAGGAGGCAATCTAGGAAAAGGAAACAAGCTACCAGAGTAACAGAGGTAGAGAGAAGAAATTGCACCAAGTAGAGAGAAACTCACCAGACAAAAATTACTGGAGAATAGAAATGAAGTGGAGAACCATCATAACAAGATAAAAGAAGCTATTATGACTTGAAAGAAAAACATACAATGTGAAGAGAGTTTGAGGATAGAGGGGCCAATAGGAAAGTAAAGAGAAAAGGATTAAAGGAAATAAAAAACAGTGAAACCATAATGCTAAAATATTCAACATACTTATAGTATTCTGGGGCCCCAAAGAGAAAAAGTAAAATAGAGGCAGTCAACGAAAAAAACATATTTGTGATTATAACTATTCTGTGAAAGGAAAAGGAAAAAAGTAGTGGATATAAATACATATATGTGTATGTTCTATTTTAATAAAAAAAGAGACATCGTTTAATGCAAATAATTTTATTATATATTTACAAATAATCTGACATTGGGTAGAAGAAATACCTACAGTATCATTTTAATATAAAATGACAAATGACTTTAATAAATTAAAATGACCATTTTTTACTGAAAAATTAAATAGCAATCATGTAAAAATAGTTTAAAATTATCAGTAAAATTTTCTGTTTACTATTTTAAATATAGCACAAATGAGTTCTTTGAGTGTCCAAAGAAATAATGGGCAAAGCATATGTGTCATTAACTAGATATGACTTGGTGGTGATGGTGAGAATGAGATTCTGTAAATCAAGAGAGCAAGCTGAGTGGTGATTTTAGGTACTTTAGTTATAGATATAAAGAAAGAGAAGTACTGAGAATGTGACATTAACTGGTGATAAATGATGGTACCCTGTAACCTTTTGTGTGGATAGGCAGTGAATTCAATGAATCAGAAAATGCCAGAATAGAAATGGTGAGACAGAACTGCTCAATGCTCATATCACGTGAAGTAATGGAATAAGGACTGTGGTTTAGTGCTTTAGAATGTTCTACCATGTTCTAATACTTACAACAATATTTTAACCTTTGAATTTGTAGGTAATTCAAAGTAAGTTAACATTATATTCACAGGTTAAAACATTATCCATGTTAATGTCATCTAGATGGAACCACCATAACGACAGTTAATTTTCACAAATAAATATTAGGCTAAAATAATTACACATACAGAGTATATAATAAAATACAAACAACTTACAACCTTAAAGAATTTAATATTTAACTCTAGTGTTTTTTATTTAATAAGATTTGATAAATTTTAGCTTAAACGTGCAAACAGAAAAGGGCACAATTGGTTCCACTGAGATTGTACCAAATAACAAATCAGAGGCAGGATCTACCATATCATTGGATTGCAAGAATATAAGGTGCACCACTTAGAGATTAAATGAGATTCCTGCCTGGGGAGCTTTGTTTAAGCTGTTGTTACCTGGGTATTCATCAAAGCCAAAATTTAAGACTGTGTTCGTTTTTGCGTAGGACTAGCCACACCAATTGTGCTTACAGTTGTTTCGTTTTGTATTTACATTCATATAACATAGGTACCAGTATAAAAACTTTGTCAAGAAAACATCTTTTCCACAACACAAAATACCAGTATTTTGCCAAGGAGGTGTTATTCCAATTATTTAAATATTTGTTGGAAGCAAAGATACTGGCCACAAGTAGCATTAACCATGCAGTTGTTAACAATACAGGCTAAAAAAGAAGAGGTTTCTTTGAAAGCTGCCACACGTGGACAAAGGTTAACTGATTTCCCTTGACCTCATCCAGATTGGTTTCTGAACAAGTTTTCTCGCCCCAGCAATTATGTAAAAATTATCAGAAAAATTACTCACTCCAAGGTCACCTGAGCCACAGCGTCCATTGAACTGTATCCATTTTCCATGAAAATCTCTGTATACCGGCCCATTTTGATTGCTTCTAGCCATTCACCTACTGATCTGTAGGCCCCAGATCCCAGTGAGCCGTGTTCTGCCATTAAATTAGATACTCTAAAACACATAAAACATAAACATTAAAAGCAACATCTTAACTCTTTTATAACGAATTACATTGTAATGTTAGCTCATCATCAATAGGTCTTCGGCTCTATAAGTATATTTATAAGGGAAAAATATACAAAAGCTAAAATGAAAGAGAATAATATTTTGAAAGACAGAACACAAAATCAGTCTATTCAGATTTTTTTTACCCATAGTTAATGAGGACTTATAAAGGCTTAATAAATAAATCTTCTTAATATAGAACATTAGCTAAAAATTCAACGTAGTGATTCAGATGCATTTACTTCCTGCTATTGTTTTGTTTGTAAAAATAATACTGATAATGTTACCAAATATAGAGACACAGGATAGTTTGTGTAATCAATTGCTTCTAGACTTTGCTCTAGGAATTTTACCCATTTTCATGTTTCAGATAGCACCTATTTTTCTCCAATTTTCGCCTCCAGCCTAAGTCTCTCATATATTCATATGCCTACTTCATGCTCCCTATTATGGTATGTGATACAACAGTGTGCTCCATCCTTGTCCTCAATCCCTTCACAATATATTGTTGCGTATACCATCCATTCTACTTCTAATATATTGCACATCTGACCACTACTCCTTATACGATTTGTCACTACCCAGGTTAAAGAAATCATCATTTCTTACCTGCAAGACTATTCTAGCATCCTAGTTATCCTCCTAATCTCTACTCTTATTCTCCACTCCAAAACCAAAGTTGATTTTAATGTTTCCTTTTGTTCAATATCTCTCCCCCGTCATTGTGTTGCTCAACACTGCATACTCAGCACCTAGCCCACAGCATGACATAGAGTAGACACATAAGCAGTTGTTAGATGAATAAATGGATATCTTGTAGTGAGTTGTAGCCATTAAGCAATGAGGTCAAAGATTGAAATATACGAGGAAACAGCTGGAAAGTAGGATGTTGAAGTTGAGATTACGGAGCAGTTGCAATTTTTGGTAATAGCAAAGTCTAGAACATGACTATGAGAAGAAGAGTCCAAAGTAGATTAGAGATCAAAATCACTGAAGGAGAAAATTTCCAGGTATAGAGAGAGATTCAAACATCATCGACATGATTGCTGAAGTCACCAAGTTTTGTGACATGGGTAGAATAGAGAGAAAGAGATAATGAATTAGGAACTAACACCTTCTAGAATCAGGATTTGTAGATGACTGAATAAAGACAGATAGAGAATGGTGTAGTCTTAAGCCAAATCTGTTTCAATGAAATCTAGCAACTTTATTCTATATATTGCACACAAGGAAATACGAAAATTCTTTTGAGATATTTAAACTGCTTTCAAGTGGTAATGATGATGATGATATAAATTAACACAATTTAGAACATAAAAACATCTGTTTATGATTTCCTTTCCTTATGTCCATTTGTGACAACTGAACATAATTCAAACAAGTGGATGAGAGAAATAATATTTTACACGATAATAAACAATTTAAAAGCAGATATTTTGGGAACAACATAAGGAATAATCACGAAGAAGATGCATCCTCCAGTTTCTACCAAAGAAAGTTAATGAGGCCTGAACACAGTTCATTCTTCATTTGTATTTAAACATGACTTTTCGCCTAGTAAACAAGTGCTATGTCAGAATCACAGAACTTATGTAACTTTGCCAATGAATTGTTTCTCATTTAGCTCATGCTAATAGTCAGTCAATTCAATTACTGCCATGACGCTTTTGCTTGTAAAAATAGACAACTGCTTTTAGTATAGAGAAAATAACAATCTGGTAAATTTTCTAGTACAGAATCAAACTGATTTATTTTTTGAGAGTATAATTCTGTAATCTTTCAGTTTAAAGAGAAAAGCATGCTTTACAAACATACAACATTATCTAAATGAATTCATGTGCATTCAGAAAAGGAAAAAAAATCATGCTCGGTGCTGGCCCTGTGGTCTAGTGGTTAAGTTCAGCACACTCTGCTCCAGTGGCCCAGGCCCAGTTCCTAGGCACAGACCTACACCACTCAGTGGTGGCCATGCTGTAGTGGCATCCAACATACAAAATAGAGGAAGGTTGGCACAGATATTAGCTCAGGGTGAATCTTCCTCAGCAAAAAAAAATAAAATAAAAATTAAAAATGCTCATTTTCTCCTACAAATTTTTTTCCACAAAATTACTCATTTATCAGTTTTAAGTTTTGTTCAAACTGCGCAGTAAATGATTAGTTAGCCAACTATCTGTGTACAATTGGACAGGAGCAAAGGGTTCCTATAGGGGTTGGCAATGTTCTTAAAATATGACAGACACTGAAATCTATTTGAAAGAAATGAAAAGCAACTATTGTTATATATCTCTAGTTTAAAATGCATCAGTGCTTAATTGGCTTTTCCCTATTGTAATCATGTTTTCCCCCATCTACACCTATGTGGGATCCAAAACACATCAAAACACAAGCATTTGAATGGGTTTTTTTTTATGCCACTTGAACTTGACTACAGTTGACATTTTTCTGAAACTGGCGTGTGACACTATTAGGTCAGGTCAAGATACTTTTAAATATAATTTAATCTTTATATCTCATTCATTGTAAGGGAGTAACATTATGCAAAAACTAATTAAAATAAATCAGTGTCATATAGATTCATACATTAACGTGTACAAAAATAATTTAACTGATTTCATATTTGTGGCATCAATCTGAATTAGTTACATTCAGGAAAATCTCTCAGGTCTGGCCTTGTACCTGCTCGATGCATTAACCAGCGTCTTCAAGCTACTTGGGTTACGTATCAGCTTGTCCAACATGTTGACGATTTCATCAAACTTGGGCCTGCTATTTCGTTCTTTCTGCCAGCAATCCAGCATTAATTGGTAGAGAGCAGCAGGACAGTCCATGGGGCTTGGCAGACGGTAGCCTTCCTCAACTGCTTTAATCACCTGTGCAAAGCAAAACAGAACCATTCCCAACACCACAAATTTAGTATAGCATAGCTTGAGAAATTTCCCACTATCCAACTTTCATCCTTTCTTATTCTTACTTTCGCAATAATGACTAGCATCACTATCTTTAAAATCCCCGATTACTCCCATTTACAGCAAAATAAAACAACATAAAGAAATAAATATACTATCACAATATAAAAAGATAAGCTTTCTTCACAGATTATAAAGAAAATAAATGGTAATCATTTTTACCTAAAATCTTGATGAAGGGTGATTTGTAAAGTTAATTGACATAAAAACAAACAGTTCATGTTTTATTTATCCTTGCATTCTGGAATCAAATAGAGATTAAGTTTTCTAGCGATTTCTCTAAAAAGGTACTTTTTTTTAATGAAACGTGCAGAACCACATTTTTTAAAGTCACAGAACTGCAATTTTACTTCAAAAGAAACTTTTGGATAGTAAATGAGGGATAAGTCAAAGGCTAAATTAGCATAACTGTCTCATGTATCATTTAATAATGTCAAGGTCTGACTGTTTATTATCATCTACTGATTTCTGTCAGGAACTTGGAATAACTGTCTCGTATCACCAGCATTAGAAATATCATTAATGTTAAACGTAACCACACATATGAGTAGCAGCCTAATTGTGAGATTGTTCTATCAAAAACATTTGTAATGTGGCTGATGCCATCAACTCCAGAAGAAATCTATTTATGCTACTAAATATAATAATGCTTATTTTATTCAATTATTAAAAACCAAATATTTAAGTGATACCCAAAACCAATAATAAAGAATATATTTCTCAAAACCCTATCATGAATATTTCCTTAAAAATTAAACAGAACTACATTTTCTCAAAAAGACTTTAGATTTGATCTGACAAATGTAAAAAATATAATGATTACAATAGGAAATTTACAAGGATGATTTTGAATGATTAGAAAGAAACCAGTCTCTCTATGATAAAGGCAATGGCATCTGAACAAGAGCGGTGACAGATGGAAAGAAGATGAAATGGCAGATTTAAGGACTTTTATGACAAGCATAGAGTGGGGAGGAGAGAAAGTATTTGAGATAAAACAGGTTCCAGCCCACCACACTAGACGTTGCTGCTGTTAACTTTAGGCAAGCACAAACTGGGGGTAGAGAACGTTGACAGTTATAGTTGGGGCTTGTTTTATTTGAGGTGAGTGGGGAACACTCTCAGGGCAATTTGCAGGAATGTGGCTAGAGCACAGGAACTATTTGGACTTATAAATGTGGGGGTAATAAGCACCCGGTCACAGCTTGAAATCAGGTGCAGTTTATATCTCCCTGGGAAGGGCATAAAATAAAGTTTCCTGAGAAGGATCAATAGTTAAGTTCAGGCAGCAAAATAAAAAGTACTCAAGGACTCTCAAAATAAATAGATAAATAACTGAATAACTGTGAGCAAAATGCCTGCGAGTCACCTACCTAGTTAACAAGTTAACAACTCAGAAAACAATACAAAAAATTAAAAGGCAGACCACAGTAGAAAATATTACATAAGCTATAACATATGGTTAACATATCTAATGTATTAAAAGCTTATGCATATTGAGAAATAAAATAATATGACAAGAGATAAATGAGAATTAGATATTAACCAAAAATTTATAAAAGAGAAATATAAAAATGCTAAATAAATTTGCAGAAAATATTTATTTTCACTGGTAATCAAATAAATGAACAGTGAAACAATAAAAAGTACCATTTGCACTCATATATTAATGGAAGTTCATTTATTTATTAATTTGCTTATTCTAAGATTCCTCACCACTGACAAAGACAGTGGTTATTTTTTTAACAACATAAATGAACTACAAATGAAATGTCTTAATATAGTTTATATCATGAAATATTTACCTAGGCAGTGAAAACAGTGAATCTTCTTGATTTAAAACCTGATGTATTTCATAATGTGTTTTTCCAAAGCTGCTTCTAATTGGTTCTATTATTTCTTTTATGCCTATTTTAAATATTGTCTTTCCTCCATTGTGCAGCTAGTCTTTATATGTGACTCTCAAATGAATAAACTAAACCAATTCCTTAGTTTTAAAGGAATTTAATAAATTATTTGAGCTGAGGAGTTATTTTTAGATTATATTACTTAATCAGCTTTATTTTCAGATAAATTTATATATAGAAATATTATATATACCCTGTCTCTAAATTAACTTAGAACTTGACCCAGGTAATTAGGTCATTGAATTTAATTCTAAATGCATCTTTGGAATTTATCTTTAAAATAGATTCAGAACTGCACTTTAGGTTTTATATTTAGCCATTTTGAAACTTTTTTTTTTCATTTTTGCCTGTTATTTCTTTCATAGTTTGGGTGAGAAATGAAAGGCATTCGTATTCTGGTCGTTTGTGAAATGCTGGAAATCTACTGCAGTGCAATTTAGGCTGTTCATTTACCACACAGTGCATAATGTATAACCAGATGAATCATGATCTCAATTGACTTTGCTATTACTGTTCCATTTGTTCATCTAGGTGGTTGAGATGAACAAAGGAAAGAAAAGGGGAAAAGATAAAAAGACAACCAAACTTTTTACAATCTGGCATCATTTCAGATGTCCTATATCTGAAATACTATCATAAGCTCTGCATTTTCTTAGCATTGACATCTTTTCATCTTTTCAGGTATATATACCTATTCTGGGTACAGTACGCTTTTGCTGCCCTCAGAGCCTCAGCCAGCATTACATGGTCGGAATGCTTGATCCACAAAGATGCAACCCCACCTAGCATACCACGCAACCAGGTCACTCACTTTATAGTGAAGGATGCGTGAGAGCATCACGTACTCAGTGATGTGCTGGTAAATATTTAACAACTAGCTCTTTTTGTGAGGGAAACAGATTTATAACATTTTCTCATTTATGTGATATAATAACTCCCTCCACGTCAATTGCAAGCTACCAATATAATTTCATTCAGGTAGAAATGTTCTGGAAATTCACCAGCTGGTAGCAGCTGGTTCTAGCAACTACCACACCTAGCGCATCATCCAGAAGCAACAAGCCTCGCAGATGTCAGAAGGCCTTTTAAAGGCACAGCTGAAGCACCAGCTTGGAGGCAACACTTTGAAAGGAGTTGGTGCCATTATTCAAGATGTAGTATCTGTATTAAATAAAAAATTTCTATATTGTGTTTTATTCCCAGTGACTCTTGCCAGGGGGCACAGCAAGGGTTCCACCAAACTGACAGTTATGGCTTTCACGAGGGCACTTTGGACCACTTGTGCCCAGGTTCAAGCAGAAGAGAAGGGGAGTCACCATGATGGCAAAAGTAATAAATACTGAGCAGCGGGAGGCATTTGAGGTGCTTTCACACAGTTGGGATGAGGAGAAATACATGTGGAACCAAGATGTACACTTGGGGCTCTCTTGTTACTCCTTTATAACAACTGTGGCCTAAACATGCTTAACCCTGTGAATGAAGCATTGACTCAGACCGCAGTTAAGCCAGGATCTGCCAAGTCTATGATGAGGCAAATTCTGAATGGACAGTGGAGGAGGGAGAGGCTAAGGACCAGGTGAGGTTCCGAGATCAACAGAAGCCACAGGGGCTGCACTTCAGTCCATAACCTGCCTCTTCTGAGTTCTCCATCAGGAATAAAAGCCCACAGAACCATGGAGCAGATGTTCCCTGAACTTGTGTGGAGAAGTAGGTCTGAACTGCAAAAGGGGTAGAACGCGGGGACCATGGAAATTTCTCTCTCAGATCTTTACCTGCAGGGATGGTAACTGACCAACAACCGCTAACCCTAAACCCTCTAAAACTCATCATCACATTTACTCTAAGGCTATCCTTTGCATAGGTTCCTCCCAGTCAATTATTAAGCATAACGGTGAAATAAGATAGGTTCATTCCTATGAAAGTCCTACGATAGGCAACGTTGTCTTGAGAACTCTCCCTGGCAATCTTGCCAACCTCTCTTAGATCTGCACTTTAGTTTCAGATGCTTGCACTTAATCATCCTTCCTTCCATCTCTACTATACCTGAGATCGGACCTATATTATAATCTTATATCTCTCTTTTTTCCTTATAAGCGTTTCCTCTTAATAATACTAATGTATATCAAATTCCCTCTTGGCACAGGCTTCTAGAAGGATCTAGACTAGCCCAGGCATTATATTATAGGTACGATGATGCAAATTATATGTATATTATCTACATTAATTTTTCCATATATCTGCAAGACAGAAATTATTATACACATTTTACAGATGAAACACTTGAGATTCCAGAAGTTTAAGCAATCCCTGTTTACACAGCTAAGAAGTAGCAGTGGTAAGATTCACATTTAAGTCTCTTTGGCAAGAAAACCTATGATCTTTCTATCCTGGTGCTAAGTAACACTATTGGAATTAGAAATAATTACATCCCAAGAAAATAATTTGGAAGAGATATGGCTCTTACCACATGGAATCAGATTTCTTTCACCAGAAGAAAAATTAATATCAAGAATTAAAATGAGCTATTTTGGAAGACAGTGAATGATTCATCACAGGAGATGTGAAAGTATAAGCTGGATAACTGAGTGGCAGAAAGTTTGTATGCAGAATTTGAGCATCAGCTGTGTGTTTTGGTGAATTAAGCTCTATGTAGGGTGTGAGTCACTATACTGCAAGGTATTTATTTGAATTCTCACATATGAATCATTTTATTACTATGAGATATGAAGCTCCCCATAAGTGACTAGAATTTAATAATGTATCTCTGGAAACAATCTCAGATACCATAAAAATAGTTCCAGATACATTCATTTTTTCTAGGATTTCTTTCCTGTTTCCAGAGTTAATAAAGGTATATTGAGTACATCTTTACCTTAGGACATCACTATTAGATCAATAGAGTTCCAGAGATTAAAGATATCTTAGAAATCCTCTATTCAAGTCCATTCTCTTTATAATCATTGTAAATGACCAAGAGTTACAGCATCCAAGATGACTGATTTTCAGTTCAAGATTTTTGCTTTTTGGGGATTTTGTTGTTATTGTTGTTAAATAGCAAGGTACAGGATTTTGGAATTAAGAATTGATATTTCTATATGTATCACTTGTTCCAAAGGAGCAAGAATTACCATGAGGTAATCAATCTCTAACATAATTACTTGCATCCAGGGGCAGCATCATCCTTGGAACACCAATATTATCTCAGAAGACCAATATTCATTCGTCCACTACACTCATTTTAGACATTACTACACTAAGGCTAAGAAGCCGAACAATTTGCTTACTGTCAAATCTTGGTGATTTGCAGTATTTGCATGAGAATTAAACTCCTCATACTTTAGGTAATTACAACATGCTGTATGTTACCATAAAATATTCTTTTCGTTTTAACACAAAACATTCCAGCATATGAGATATATATATATATATATATATATATATGTATATAAAATTTTGTTCCATCGAAATTGAAACGAAGAATAGAAAGAGGGAGAGAGACACGTCAACTACAAAGTGGGTTGACATCCTTTTGGAGTTAAATATTCATGCACCTTATAGGTAAGATCCAGGCCAACAGAAATAGTAATGGAAAATGGACTGCCTAAAAAAAAAAAAGAAAAGGACAAAAATAATTCTAACACGAGAAGATTGAAAAACAGATTACTTAAATGAGTTTTTAAAACTTTTTATAATCTATGTGCTTAGTATAATCTATGCATTTACACATTTCCCAATAAATACAAGAGAAAGACACTGTCACTAAATATAAAAATGCAATGAAATCTCTTCTTATTTTGCTTTCCATTTTAAGTTCTGAAAAATGTTGACATTTAAAATGTTTGCTATCAATAAAGAAGCTTCTACTTACTATAGGATATTATTTTAGTTTCCTAAACTTCAATTAGAGTTTAGGGTCTGGTATTTACCTAAAATCATCCTAGTCATTCCAGTTGATTTTTGTTATGTGTTGTTATGGTTTTTCTCTGTGATGACAGAGGCAGTCCTAAATCAAAAGAAAGCTACTGCAGCATTCAATCCCCGAGACACAGTGGAAGGTCTCCTCTGAGAGATTTAGATTATTCTGCATGTCTTTGTAAAGTAACATTTCCATTTTAGAATCAGACAGTATTTGGAATGCAGAGATTATGGGCTATATCACTCAAAACTGCCAAATCAGTACTTCTCCTTTACTCTCTGAGAATTTTTCTCCAAAGACATATTCAGTGATCATGATCTTCAAATACAGTAGATCTGTCACATTTCTTGGATACAAATTTGGATAGAAATTGAGGCATATCAAACTTAGTGCTATATCTAGAAACTAAATGCCACTAATGATCATGAACTTGCTGAGGAAATACAAATCATGTACTGGACACCCTATTAAAGGCAGATATTTTAGAAGGATCTGTAATTACATAATCATTTTCTGGTAAACTTCGTTTAGATCCTTGGAAAACCCAGCCAAAGCGAAAATATTCGTTTTTATTTTTATAACTTCCTGAAAAGATGATATCAGCACTCCTTGTAAACAGAGCACTTTTTGTAAATTTTTCTAAATAGTTTGAAATAAAGTTATCTGGAAGAGCATCAGGACTCTCAATTGGCTGAAATTAGGAAAAAATTTGTCCCAAATCCTTCACACCTCCTTGTTTCTGTGTCCTTCTCCATGTGACTTTATATTGTCCACTCACAATGAGCAGGGCAATTTAACCAATCCTCTGATTATGAGATTGGCCAATGGGATATTGCAGGGTGAAATGCAACTGGGCTCATTCTTGTCCTTCAGCCACTTGGCAAGTGAGGTCACATCGAGGCTAGCCCGCTGGTCTCTGGAAAGAAAATGAGGGCCATGTGGAGGACAGCTAAGGTGTGCTAGCACAGCTCAGTCAACCCCCAGGGACTCCAGCAAGTCCAGTCAAGATCAGCAGAAACATTTACAATCATTCACTTAGCATCATGTTCTACTTTGGTCTATAATTTTATTTGTGACAGATATGACTATATCAGGCATAATCGCCAATAATGTGGATGATAATCCTTCACATATCATGCACACGGTTCGAAAGGACTAATGATTTTGAGTGATAGAATTGGAATTCAACATATCTCAAGTGTGAGAAGGAGTTAACTAGGTAAATAAGGGACAAATGCTTTCTTTGAGGATGAGGACCAGGCTTGTTGACAAGGCAGAATAAAATGCTTTCACAAAAATTAAAGCAAAGAATGGCATTGAAATGAGCCTCAAAACAAGTTAGAAGCCAAACCATGCAGTGCTCTGTAGCTCAAGTTAGCATTTGGCATTTATCTGGAGAATAGACAGTAGCAAAGAGGTCTGGTCTTCGTCTAGACTAGATCAATCCAGAGTAATCATTATATATTGAATTGAATATTTTATATTCAATTAGAAGACTGATCTAGGATCACTCGTTGAAAATGAAAGGGAGGAATTTGACATTGATTCAATTGGAGACACTGTGGTGCTTAGGTACAAAAATTTTGGAGAACCAGCTAGCAATTTCTGTTATAACTGTTATTATTTTTGAGATCTTAAGAAAGTTATTTAATCTCTTTAAGGTTCAGTTTCTTAACTGCAAAATAGGAATAATAATAATATCTCTCTAATAGGTTGTTTAATATATAACAAGAATTAATGATACTTTTACCATAGTCCTACTCCTAAAATCATTAAAGCTGAAGACAATAGATAATATGTTCTCTCAAATTTAGAGAAACACAAGTCAGCACCCTTTGCCTAAGCCAGGTGAGCCAGGCACAAAGAAAATAAATTGTAGCAATTTTAGATGACTACAAGAAGGGGAGACCACTGCCTTGCTGTATCCTTGTTGAGAGGCAGGAATCCACCAGCCTAATTTACTATTGCTATCCGAGAAGAATGCTGTGAGATATTTCCTGGGGGAAATTTGAAGAAGGCAGGCTGGTTGGGGTAGCGTGCAATAGCATCCGAAGGAGAGAACCCTGGTAGAACATCCAACGAGAATGTGTTTCCCACTGGTGAAACAGACATGTGTAAGGTACAGCAAGAGACTCTAGGGAGTAGGCAGCAAGTGGGAGGAACTGTGAGAAGTCAGTTAGAGTACATCCTCCTCTCTAAGGACCTTGCAGAGAGGAGGCCTTCACCAAGGGTCTCTGAAAAAGCTCATACATACACCTCACTAGAGTACTAATGTTTGGGCTTCTGCCCCACGGGAGGCAGCAACAAACCAACATTATACACACAACCTTGTCTCTTCTTTTCTATTTTTCCATCCAAAACAATCCTGAAAAATCTAATACAGACTTTAGCAGAGAAGGAGGAGCAATAATCTGACAATTCTTCCTTCCCAATCTATGTACCGAGGGTCAGGCTGGCCCTGCAACTGTGGAAAACACTTTGAAATGGATATAGGATTGACTTTGATTCAGACTGGACTTGGATTTTTGTATCTGAAAGTGAATTTTACTCACTGGCATAGGACTGTTGTTTCAACAAAATGAGGCTGGAGAGCTATAGTACCCATGTAATAACCCCTGAAGGCCTAGGAAAGGGAGATTTTACAGAGCAAGGATGAAAGAAATAATTGGAGGAAAAAAATAAATGTTTTAAATAAGCATGGCATTGAGTTAAGACTGTTCAATATACTGTTTTATAAAGCAGTAATGCAAGTAATGTTGGTAAAACACTTAAAACAGTGCATGGCACATGGTAAGGACTCAATAAATGTTTTTATTTCTTTTTATAAAATATTTTATAAAAGCCTTTATAATTGCTTATTTGAAGAAAGGATATCAAATTTCAATGTGATCCAAAGGGAAAGGGACATATTGAATAGTAACAATGGAAAATTACAAAAGCAAAAACCAAAGAGCTGCGTGTCAGGCATCATGTGATAAACATTCTAAGCTTGAATAGAAGATTATTTCATGGTTCCTTTAATTCTAGGATTCTATTATTCTAAGCATGAATTACTTTTACGTGTGGGGAAAGAATTTGTTTCTTTCCCAAATTAAACTGACAATACAACTCTTCCTATACTTTTCAATTTAAAGAAACGTAGATCATTCCTTTTTATCCTCTAAGAGCATCCTCTATTAAATTAATATGGTCCATCCTTTCGGTTTGGAGCATTAGCTGCCTTTATCAAATGTAAATCATAAAAACTTGGCTGTCAGTATTCATTCTTTGATGGCTCTTTCTTCATCTTTGAAAATGATACTGACATAAAATGAGTGAAACATCACTACGGTACAGTTGGAACAGTCTGGCAAGGGACTGAGCTTTTATATAACGGTAACTTACTTTCCTTTGGACTAACTTATTTTGAGCTTCCGCATAAGAGAAATTTCAACAACAACAAAACAGATCAGAGGGTAAGCAAAGTATTTTTATTTTTTTAAGCAATTGTCATTTTCAGAAATGAAAAATCTTGTAAGTCCCCTGACTCAGAGAGCAAAGCATTACATTCCAGGCTCGAGGGGGAGTAGCTCCATACTTACATCTTGATTGGTCATCTCCCAGTAGGGTCTCTCTCCGTAAGACACAACCTCCCACATCACGATTCCATAGCTCCAGACATCACTGGCAGAGGTAAACTTTCGGAAAGCGATAGCTTCTGGGGCAGTCCATCTGATTGGAATTTTGCCTCCCTAAAATTGAAAAAGAATAAAAAAAATTCCCACATACTCCAAATGTATCTAGGGATATTGCTGCCTCACTGAAAAGATCTAGAAAGAGATGTAGCATTTTTAAGTGAATCTGTTTGACAGCATGCAGTCTTCTCACATATCTCAGCCCATAAGCACTGGTAGGCTGACTACTAATTGGCTGTCCGGAAGCTTTCTAGTTTAAATTCTGTTTGACTACTGGAACACATACAGGACCCACATCTCAATTCCAGTATCAGGATGGCAGCTGTAAGTGGGGAAAGCAGGCAGTCAAGCAAATCAATAAGGTATACTTTCATGACTTTCTAATACAGAGTAAAGGACTCAAATTCCCGGGGTGTTTTCTTTCTTTTATCTTTAACACAGGAATTATAAATGGAAAGTCTTTGCTGTTGAATGCAACCCTGAGAAGTTTAACAGTTAATAACACAAGCTTTAAAATCAGATGCATTAAAAACTTAGTTATACTTTCTCCCAACATTGTGCAATTTCTGTTAGACCGAATTTCTCTTATTTTCTGTTGGTATATTTTTGTGTTTGTTCAGTTAGACGTTTTTTTTAACCTAAGAGGTAGGTATCTCATTTAATTCAACCAAATTAGAAATCATTGAAATGAGATTATGGGGAAAAATTTACAATATTTTATCAAGTTTGAAGTTTTTTAACCTAGTAAAAAAATTGGTTTGGGATCCGGCCCACGGCCAAGTGGTTAAGTTCGGGCACTCCGCTTTGGCAGCCCAGAGTTTTGCCGGTTCAGATCCTGGGCATGGACCTAGCACTGCTCGTCAAGCCATGCTGACGCAGGGTCCCATATAGCAGAACCAGAAGTATCTGCAACTAGAATATACAGCTATGTACTGAGGGGCTTTGGGGAGAAGAAGAAAAAAAGTGGTTTGGTAGGTTTTCTCTTAGTTCGCAAAATAAACACTTATATTCTACTCCTTTCAGGGTGAATTTTTTTCTCTTATTAAAAACAGGCAAACCCAGGAAACCAAACGTTTCATCTATAATCACAAATATATTAAAGGAGAGAGAGAAAGAGAGGGAGTATAACTTTTGAATATTTTCTTGTAAAAAGACTACCTTATGCCTTCCCATTTTGCAGAGAGGAAATAATTTGATTCACATACTAAAAAAATGAGACTTAAATTGCTCTTTATGAACCATAGTTTGAAGACATATGAGGAAATAACTGTTTCACGTAATGCTTGAAATTGTCCTGCGAGATGAAATTAATGTGAATTATTCAAACTAAGTTTGAGTTATTTGCTCCTTAGATATATGGTAACAGCACTTTAAAGAGATTTTCTCAAAACACATTTTTGTTAATTAAATATTCATAAGCAAGATCACATCACTAGGCCCGGCTATGTGTCGTTGTGAAAATCTGTAATATATTATTACTATTCCTTTTAAAATTGTAGTTTGTTGGTTACTTTAAACTTCAGCTTAGAACTTTTTTCCTAGTCCTCTGACTTTCGTCTTTTTCGTTTTGGTTTTTTTTTTTTTTTTTTTGAGGAAGATTAGCCCTGAGCTAACTGCTGTCAATCCTCCTCATTTTACTGAGGAAGACTGGCCCTGAGCTAACATCCGTGCCCGTCTTCCTCTATTTTATATGTGGGACCCTTACCACAGCATGGCTTGCCAAGTGACGCAATGTCTGCACCCGGGATCTGAACCGGCTAACCCAGGGCTGCTGAATCAGAACGTGCGCACTTAACTGCTGCGCCACCAGGCTGGCCCCTGACCCTCATCTTTGATATCAATATTACCTGAAGTTCCCTTATTTTCTCATCTCTCAGTATACAGACTTCCCACAAACTGCCACCATGCCCCGTTTCAGAGAAGTAAGTCTAGAGGGACTCAGGATCTGTGCCTCCCTGCTTCTCCCTTTTCCCCTCCCCCACCATGACACGTTGACACAGACCTTGACAAATCCACTTTATGCATTTAAGTAAGACACCAGCCATTCATACTGGGAATGGGTTTTTCTATAACCCCATTCTAGTTTAGGCCAAGTTTATTAAGCGTAACTCTTAATCCAGGAGAATTCTTAATTGAAGTTTCATTTAATGCAAATAATGACAATGATAATTAGGTCCAGAAGAAGAGGGATAGCCCATCAATTAATTTATTGATTTATTAAGCTGACCATTAGAAGGCTTTGTTTCCTTAAATGAGTTACTCTTGATCTTTAGTACAGTATAATCCCTAAATATCCGTGAATCACAAAGCAACAATGAAAAAAAAGCCTTATCATCTATGAAAAGAGCTTACTTTCAGACTATGAGTAGAAGTAATTTTTAAAAGTTGAATTAAATACGAAAATGGTGGCACATCTATCTTAAGAACGAGAGATGACAAAAAGTGTTCTTCTGTGTTGAAACACAAGTTAACCAAACGGTATAGTGAAAAAGCTGCAATGATGAAGTCCTATGTTCACAAGGAATTTAAACATTGAAGATAGCTAACTTCATGTTTTCCTGACGTTGAAAAGAGGAAGAATTAAACAAATATAGTTTATCATCAGAGCCTCAAACTCAAGAAGCACAATACATAGACTGTCCAGAAAATTCTATTGTACCATTAGCCACAGTTTTCCACAGAAAGAATTGTCAGTTATATTCTATATCAACTCAGGAAGCAATTACTGCTGGAAAAGGGTGTTGATTTATGCTAATTATGACAATATGAATTAGTGACCAATTTTCCATAGATGTGGGTTTAATAGTTTACATAGCATGTAAGAAAAGTAATTAGGCATTAAAATACCTTCAGCAAAGCAAAACTTTTTGAAGGACTAGTTCTTCTGTTCCCTACCATATGAACCCTTAGGTTTGGGTGTTTCTGTATTTGTTTTACAAGTGAATACACTATATTGCAAAGAGTTTGTTACCCCATAATGCTATACATGTTTATATATTCACGTATATGCATAATATATTTACTGCTTTTAATGTAGGAGATTCTTTAACTTTTTCTTTTACATTTAAGACTACATAATTTTTACATTGTTGTATTCACTTTGAACTCAAACTTTTTATTTTCAGTGTCTCTAGGGAAAAAATGAATTATTGAGATTTGTAAAGTGAATATTTTGATTATCTGAGTTTAATATTTAAATTTCCTGAAATCTAATAAGAAGAATTATGTGGATTTTTCATCTCCCACTTCTTCGTCTTCCTATGTTGGCGGAATGTCCCTTTTGCCATTTCCTTTAAAATTGTTGAAAATTAAAAGCCTCTCGTCTAGTGTTCCAGAAATGCATTCTGTTAGATCTTACCCTTGTGGTGTAGGCTGCCTCAGGATCATCTTCCAGCACTCTGGAAAGTCCAAAGTCAGACACTTTGCACACAAGGTTACTGTTGATTAAGATGTTTCTGGCAGCAAGGTCTCTGTGCACGTAGCCCATGTCGGAAAGGTACTTCATTCCCGCAGCGATGCCTCTCAGCATGCCAACAAGCTGAATCACAGTGAACTGCCCGTCGTTTTTCTGTAAAGATGATGTAGAAATATTAGTCCAGCAACACCAATCAGTGGGGGAAAACATAAAAGGATCTTCCTTCAATCCACAAATTAATACTATCACCAAATTCATGTGCAATTTCTATCTGAAGGAGAATGGACAAAGTTAGGAATGTATAGTTAACTTGGTAATGTTGATCAGTCCTCTGCTTTGTCAAAGCAGATAAAGCTTTTAAAAGCCCTTGTCAAAAATCTCATTTAGTTGTCTTTTTATGCATTGTAATTTCTTTATTCTCAGTCATCAGACGAGTGCATTCATCGTTCCAACCTAGTGCCTGCCTGGGTTAACACAGCACATTTTTGAGGTGCTTTAGAAAAAGCAAGCTGATAGGTATATTGGAGTAAAGAAGAAGTGGCCAGAGGAGATAAAGGGAGACTCTGAAGTAGCACATGGGATGGGGAGAACTGAGCAACGACCAGGACAATGTTAGCATTTCTCGGACACGTGCTGCCTTTGTCACAGGCATTGAACTTACTGCAGACACACAGAACGAGGCTCAGCTGATGCTTATTTTGAAATAAAGGAATGATGTGAGCGTAAGAGACAGGAGAACTTGAAGATATGGATAAGAAATTTGGCAAAGGAATCTGGTAGAGGTTGGAGATTGGAAGGGAAGTCTGCCTTGTCAGTGGACCACTGTCATATCCAATGCACAGGCCCCTCGTATGATCATCATTAGTGTCACTGTCCCCTCACTCTTCCTAATCAATAGCAATCGTTGCTATATTGAAGGTGAAAAATGGCCAGCCTACAGGTTTAATCAAGACTGAAAATATGTTACATTGTCTAGCACAAGCTATTTGCTAATAAAATGATATGTCATCATTTAAAATTTGGAGACTTACATATTAAAAAAAGGTATTTTCCTGAAACCAGGAAGATCCAACAACACTGCTTATTGTCTGTTACCAACGGCTCCTCTGGTACAAGTGCTAGTGGCTGGCCCTCAGCTGGATTATAAGCCTATTTGATCCCTACATCAATATAAGTGATCTTCATGGACCTTTCAGACATTTTTTCCTTGCTCTGTTTGATGTTACATACTTTGAGAAAGTTAAATACTTGTAAAAGCTTCTCTTTTTCCCCCTTTTTTCCTTCCTTTTCTTTTTCTTTTCTTCCTTTTTTCCTTCCTTCCCTCTTTCTTTTAGTTTTTTGGGCAAGTTAATATACACTTAAATAAAACTCTAAAGGCGTATAATTTCAATTTTATAAGTTTTTTAAAAAGGACAATTTTCAAACCGAAGTTAATTTTTGGAGTATAATTATCCTGACTCCAGATATTTCTATCTATTTAAAACTTGAGCTTTAAAGTGGCTCAATTTCAACTTCAATGTCATGACCAATATACAAATAACACTTTGAATAGTTAAATTTGTCTCAAATCTTACCTTTAAAAATGTATCTAAGGAGCCATTTTCCATATACTCTGTCACTATCATCACTGGTTTACCTGAAAAGAAAATAGTGGTATGAACTGCTGCTTTTTGACTTTGCACTCTCATCTAGAAAAAGTTTCTCTGGAAGTTCTATTAGAGTCTGAATTATATACATTCATTAAAAAAACATCATCTTTAAGCAACAAGTAAATTCCTGACATGATGATATCTTAGTGTAACGGGTAGTGTCAGTGAGAAAAAAGTATCATCATAATAATGATAGATTGACATTTAACAGATAAAGAAATACACAATTGTCAATATCAAAATCAATTTATGTAAAAACTGAGTTTCAAGATGAATTATATTTTAATAGAAGTAATGATATAATGTGCCAAATAATATCTAGCAAAGCACTGGAAACATATTCATCTTTCTCACAACTCTAAATAAAAACTCCTATCCAGTCTAACTGCCTTGTTTATGGTCCTTTGAATATATGTTGTATTTTCCTAACTCTATTTCTGTGTTCTTGTAACACCTTTCCTTGTGGCTACCTCCCTTTTCCCTCTCTGCCACACATTTACAATCTCTATTAATCCAAACCGTTTCATTCTTCAAAGTGTTGTTCTAATTTCTCTTGCTTTCTGGAAACTTCTCTTACAATCATCATTTTTAAGGGAAGGGATCCTCCTCCTCTGATATAGAATCGTAGCCTAGAGCTTAGCTGGATAGATTCGGGAGCCACGTTGCTTGGCTTTGAATCCCATATCAATCACTTACTATCATGTGTTCTTGGGCAAATCAGTTATTATCTCTGTGCCTGAGTTTTCTCATCTGTAAAATTAGGAAATTAATGGCACCTGCCTCATGAGTTGTTGTTAGTGTCCACCAAGTCATACGGTTATCCAAGGCATTTGGCATAGTGCCTACCACTTAGAATTTGCTATGTATTACTGTTTTACAGATTTAATCAACTTCATATCTGTGGGTTAACTTCCTTGCTAGATGTAAGTTGGCTAAGAGAATAGATCATATTTTATCTCCCATAAAATGATAGTTCTTTGTATATAATAAGTCTGTGATACAAGATGAAAAATATAAGAACAAAAATCCCTGTTATACGAGAAAACGCCTAAAACATGATTGTCAGTTTTATCATTCCACATTAACCTCACTATATTTTAAATAAGCACCTTTATTCTTTAATAAAAGTATACTACATACAATTTAAATGTTAATTTAAACTATTTGAAGTAAAAGGAGACCTTATGATCACAAAATTACTATCTTATACATCCATTAACTAACTTCTTTATTATGAAGGGAAACAAGGCCTAGACAATCATGAAATGCATTATAATTAACTTAATAACATTTTCCAGAAGGGCATCTATATTTTACTTAAGAAGTGATTAATTCAAGTCATATGATAAGAATCTGCAAATTTATTCATACATTATCCAGAAGTGTAAACAGAGATATAGAAAGTTAGACAATTACATATGAAAAAGAAATAACTAGGAAGTAAAAGGATTTTTCAGTCTGAAATCACTTAAAACTCTGTTTCGAATAATAAGGTAGGACAGTCTAATTTCTCACTCAGATAATTATCTTCTGTTAAAATACTTTTGAAGCAATACTCTTAACAGAATGTGACATGCATATTATAAAAGCAGGCACATTTCTCTCCTCCTCTTTGAAGATTATAGAAGTTATAAAAGAAGTTTGTCTAAAACAATCCATTTGGCATATGTTTGTAGATGCCTACATTGGGTGAAACATCACATGTGCAGGGAATATGCTTTGGAGATGCCATTTGATATGAACTTTGAAGACTGAAAGGGTCACTGATGTAATAAAAGGTGACAGATATTCCAGGAAGAAGAGGCAGCATGTGCCAACGGATCTTGTCATGAAAGAGCCCATCAAGTTCAAATACAGCTAGAGCCCTGGATTTTTGCTTTGTAAATCAGGAAGTGACAGGAGATGAGATGGGGAATACTGATTTTAAAGCTGCCTGGAAATGGAATATTTGAGTGAAAAAAAAAGAAAAAAGAATGGTTCATATTGGATTTGTGAAAGGCTCTGACGGAACAACAGAAAAATTGATTATAAATGTTTTTTTTTTTTTTTAAAGATTTTATTTTTCTCCTTTTTCTCCCCAAAGCCCCCCGGTACATAGTTGTATATTTCGTTGTGGGTCCTTCTAGTTGTGGCATGTGGGACGCTGCCTCAGCATGGTCTGATGAGCAGTGCTGTGTCCGCGCCCAGGATTCGAACCAACGAAACACTGGGCTGCCTGCAGCGGAGCGCGCGAACTTAACCACTTGGCCACGGGGCCAGCCCCCTGATTATAAATGTTTTTCCTCCTTAGTGTAATTGTATTTGAAGTTCACGCATAGAGCAATGCTTCCAATTTAACTTAATTTTAATGATCCTGCCACACTCATTTTAATGGATCTCAGATAAATTCTAAAATAGGTAAAATTCTGCTTTGGGTTCCAATCTCACATTTCAGAGTCCGTTTTAGCCTTTTATATTGTCGAAGCCCTTTTTATTTCAAAAGTCCAGAACTGATATACTTCCCCAAGGATGATAGCCAAAATATTTGATCATTGCTTTGGCACAGGTACCTACATGTCACAAGTTACACCAGCCATAATGCTAGTATATCTTGGACTGTCCTGCTGTACCAGACATCACCACTTCGTTTACCTGATTTCAGGAATCCAGAAGTACTCGGGGGTGAAGCTAACCAGGCATATAAAGGAGATACATGGATAACTCTGGCATCAGCTTTTTACCAAACAGTATAGAAGTATTTCAACAAATTTATAGCTAATAAGACCAAAAAGAGTATGTGCTTGTGGAACATCAGCCCCCATCAAACTAGAAGGAAGCCTACAATTTCTGGAATCAGCCTACGATTCCAAGAATCCTTCCTGTCTGTGTAGCTCTTTTCCTCTGACTTTAGCTCTCACCTATAGAAATCCACTGAGGGAGTTGTCATAGTATATTGGAATTGGAAAAGCTGAACTCCAGCAGATATCCAGGGAATACACTCTTCATTTTCCCTCATTGGCACCTTTCAGCTCATACCACGTGAGCAGATGCCTTGTCCATCAAAGGGAAACACTAATCTAAGTCTATCATTACCTACTCTGCCCTCAGTGCTTCATGATCACAGCAACTTCCCTCTATTATTACTTACAGAACTTTCAGTTTCCTTCTCTCTTTTTCAAGAATTTCTTCTTCCTGTCTATCCTCTAATTTTTTGGACTCTCTTCTCACAGTTACCGGTCAGAGGTAAATACTTACTACTGGTTACTCAAGGCCTACTGAACAGAAATTAGATAGAATCCCCATGTAAAAATATCTCTTTGTTGGGTAAATTTGTTCCTTAAATTCAACTCAAATTCACTAAACTTAGAAGAAAGAATTTATGCTCTAAAGGGAATGAACTGACCAAAAACTTATTGACATTGAATAATATACATTTGGAAAGAAAAAAATGATTATTTTTTAGGGACATGGGCACCTGGTATTCATCCTGTAAGATCTTTTTAGCTTTCATCACCTAGTTTTAAAAGTCAGATTAATTATTTATGACAGTGTTGGTTGTAATGTCAATAACAAAAATGTTATTTGAGAAATATGATAGGCATCTAAAACACCTCTCATATTTCAGAAAATGGGTGAAAAGCAATTAAAATGAATGTTTGCAAACAAGTATGATCTCCTTTTGTTGACACGAATAAGACACTTCAGGACCCATTCGATTATTTTTCATGCTTGACTCATTTTAATGCTAATTATATTTAGTTTGGCTTATGTTTTGTCTCAGTTCCTGCTAGCCTGCAAGAATGACATAGCAATAATTAACGTGGCTTACTCTAACCCTGGTAAATTCAATAAAACTGTATAAATCTTTTTCCATTATCCAGCTTGAAGTACACACAAAGAGTAGATCTGCCAATAATTTTGAAAGCATATTATCAAAAATCTATATAAAAAGAGCTCATAAAGCATGTCAAAACACGATTTTAATCACAGACTAGAGTTTTTATATTACTTTATATTATTTATGAGCTCCCAGCCCAGGCCGAGTCTAAGTAGCAATAGAAACATTGTTTGTGGGATTCACCAACCTCATAGTTCATCATTTGGTATGGATAATCACCAAAGAATTACAATTTATTGATTCATTGAGTGCCTACTCTTTACAAGGCACAATGTTATTTTTAACTGTTATTGAAATTCTATAACAGTGATATTACAAAAGACATTTTTCAGAGAAAGAATGTGAGGCTTAAAAAGATTCAGCATATTACCGGAGTTGACTAATGCACTTCATATAAGAAGCAAAGTTGGGAATCACATTTATGTCCATCTGACTGTAAAAGTGTTTTGCTTTCCTCCATCATATGATGCCTATAATTTCAAAATATCTTTTTTAAGTTTTCCTTTAAAATCTCACAAATGTTTACTTTTTTGTGTTAAGATGAGCTTGGTAATCATGACTATGTTATACCAAACTATTCAACCGTTGATGGCACATTGGGTGGGAATTCAGCTTCTCTCAACAAATAATATATTCTTACATATGACTATTACCTATATATGCTCCGAGTGTTCCAAAGTGTTCTATAGTGAAATGGTCTTGGATTCTACTTACATGAGGTATCTAAAGTACTCAAACCCATAGAAACAGAAAGTAGAAAGGTGGTTGCCAGTGGCTGGGAAGAGGGAGAAAGGAGAAGTTGCCGTTCAATGGGTATAAAGTTTGAGTTATGCAAGATGAAAAAGCTCTAGAGCTCAACTACACAACATTGTGCTTATAATTAACAATACTGTACTGTACACTCAAAAATTTAAGAGGATGGGGCAAACCTGGTGGCACAGCATTTAAGTTCATGTGCTCTGCTTTTGCACCCTGGGGTTTGCCAGTTCAGATCCCGGGCACAGACCTAGGCACTGCATGTCAAGCCATGCTGTGGCAGAGGTCCCACATATAAAATGGAGGAAGATGGGCACAGATGTTAGCTCAGGGCCAATCTTCCTCAGCAAAAAGAGGAGGATGGGTGGCAGATGTTAGCTCAGGGCTAATCTTCCTCAAAAAAAGGAAAAAAAAAATTAAGAGGACAAAATGTGTGGGGTCTTTTTACCACAATAAAACAAATTGAGTTTGTTTTCTCATGTGAGTTTTTGGTGCTAATGTCCATCACAAATCCAAGAGACAAGAGAATATGCTACAGCCAGTAACTCAATCTTTTTCCATAAGATATCTCAAAGCTGGATAAAACAAACTTGCGGGAATGTTGATCTTGCCCTTGCTTTTCAGAGCAAGGCCCCTGACAAGTGGTATAGCTAACACCTGCGAGCTTGTTAGAAATGCAAAAACTCAGCGCCCAATTTGATCTACTGAAACAGATTCTGCATTTTAGTAATATCCTCAGAGGCCCATTAAATTCTGAGAAATACTGAACGACGACACATCACAAGAGCTGCAGCTAAAGCTGCGCTTATTATTTTATTTGCATTGATACCACCTGCTTTTCAGAAACCATTAGCTCATCAAAAACACATGATACCACTTAGGGCTATAAGGGAGCATTTGATTTAGAAGCATCATAATTCACTGGAAAACAATTGTCACTGGGTATCTCTGGGAAACATTTTACGAGACTTGTAAATAATTAAAGTAAATTTGTGCTTATGCTTATATATCTATAGTTTTATTTCACTATGCCATTCTATTTGGGTTGTATTGCATTTAGTATACAAGTATACAAGTATAGCAAGTGTTTGAAATTACTTTTATTTTTACCCAGAGGGATACTTGGGATAACTCAAATGTCATGATTCAATTATTAATGGTTAATGGTCAACCAGAAAATAGGATCCTGCTCTTGTAGTAGAAATAGATAATGTTTATTAAGCAGGAGGAGAAGGGGACAAAATATGGGGCAATTAGAACTTAGAGGGGTACATAGATTTAATTCCATTATGGTCCTTATTTGTTGGTTAACACTTTAGGGAAAATCATTTATAAAATTATACAATTTAATTTTGGGAAAAACGATAAACTCGAAAGTCTTTGTACCTTACCTGAGACAGGAACATGAAAACACCAAATGTCTCCATAAGTAGAAGTTGCAAACTTTCCATAATATCCTCTTTTATCTCAGAATATTTACATTGACACAAACTTTTTCATTAGGTGCTCATTTCTCAAATTAAAAATGGAATTTTCTGACATTAGTGAAGGTGGATATTTACTTATGAGTCAGAAATTATAGACATCTCAGAGAAGGTGGGGAATCTAAAAATTAACAAATCTGACAGCTTTGTTTTCTTAATAATAAAAATAACTTTAAAACAATGTTTAATTCACTAATAGTCAATCTGTGAGCCAGTAAATCTCTGTTTCTATAGATCTATATTTTTTTCAGATGAGTAGAATTTAGATTTTTATCAGGAAGAGCACTTGTAAATATCTAATAATTATTTTATGTGTATTTATTAAACCTCTCTCTATGTCTTAACAAAGAAAAACAACTATCAAATTAATAAACCGACTTTTATTTATACTTCAGTTTTAAAGCTATTTATTTTCATCATGGTTTATCACTGGATAATAGAATTTGTTTCTTTTTGTGATACAGAAGATGTAAAATTGAAGCCTACTCATTCTTCAAACATTTTTATTATGTTTATTATGTTTAGTCCTTCTCAGGACTAAAGGTAAGTCCAACTTTATACACAGCATGTTATTGGATGCTTAGAGGGCTCTCAAACGTAACTTGTCCACAACTGAAATGTTGATTACCAACCACAGTCTTGCTCCTCCTAGACTTTTCCCCATAAATGGCAATTCCTTTCTTCGAGGTACTCAGGACGAATAATTTATAATTATCATTGACTCATCTCCTATTCTCACACTCCAACTCTAATCCACAAGAAGCCTTACTGTGATTGCCTTCAAAATATCTACAGAATTCAACTACTATTCTCCATCTTATTAGATCACTACCCTGATCTAATCCAAAATGAGATGAGAATAATGTCATCACTGCTGCCTGCGTAAACACTCGCTCCTACTATCTACAGTCAACACAGCAGCCTGACTGATCTCCTTAATGTAGAAATCAGATTCTATTGGCTCTAAAGGGTCCAAAGCTCAGGTTGAGAGATGGTCTTTGCAGGGACCAAAGAGTTCATGCACTCTTTATCCTCCTACTACATCTCCAAGTTAAGATCTTACCAGACTCCTCTCATTCATTCATTGAAGCAACACTGGCCTTCGTGCTGTTTCTTGAACATTCCATGCAAGTTCCATTCAAGCCTTCTGGTCCTATTTTCTGTAACATTCTGCCCCTAGATTTTGGTAAGGCCTACACATTCACTTTATCCAAGCCTTATCAGAGAGGCCTTTCTCTAAATAAAATAGAAACCACCAACCCTCAATAGAAGCAATCCCTAATCTCCTCACCTAGCTTTATTTTCTCCATTTAATATATTACAATGAATTTTTTCATTTAGTTTTTCTCCTTCACCCAAAGGTAAGCTCCATAAAGGTAGGAACTCGGTCTGTTAATCTCTTCTGTATCCCATTGATTAACAGAGGTAGGCATGTGTTAATTGATCAATTAATACCTTTTGAAGAAATAAGTTTTTCTGGTCAAGTGTATAGCGAATGATGAAATATGAGGTTGGTAATGTACACCATTCAAGAGCTTGGGTTTTGTTGTCAAACAGAACTGTTTTAAAATCTGGCATTACCCTATGCTAGTTTTACAACATTGCATGAGGTATTTAAGCTCTTAAAAGTTAATTTTTCCCATCTGTAAAATACGAACAAATGCTAGTGTCTACAGGATAGCATTATTGTCCAGATTAAAGGAGATAATATATAAAGAGCATTAAGCTTAGTAAATTTGTAAAGTTATGTTAATGACTAGTAGCAGCAATAATTGTTATATGCAAGACCTTTTGAAAAGATTCTCATGCAATTTCCTCCATATGAATTTTAACTTTTTTCTAAAACACCCATGGTTTCATAAAATAAAGTTTTCAAATTAGAATATAAACTATCACTCTTACCAGTTTTAAATATTTACATAACTGCAGTGTAGTCATTTGCTCATTTAATATCATTCACATCTTTTTTTTTTAAATAACCTAATGTATCTTGTTCTGTGATAGACACTAGGGGGGTTATAAACAGATCAGTTTCAAGAAGCTCATTGTGTAGCAAGGACAATAAAACATGTGGAGAGATAACTATGATATAACGTATAGCATGACAAAATGCAGAGAAATGCAACGAGAGCTTATAAGATTGTCTCTAGCTGAGAATTCATTCATTCAACAAATATATGCAATGCCACACATGCAGAGCACTGATGTAGGGACAGATAGGTGAACAAAACGAAACAAAAACTTCTGCTCTTTGCAGCTTGTATTCTAATATAGAACTGGGAAGCTTCCCTTTACTCAGACAGTAGACATTATTGTGGGCCTACTCTAAGCCAGGCAGACACGGAGGACAGAAGGAAAAATGAAGATAAATGACAGTGATCTCACGGAAAAGGTCACATTTAAGTTCAACGTGAAGGTCAAGTAGAGCTGAGGAAAGTCGAGAGGACATTTTAGGGATGAATGAAGTATCTCAATGGGGTAGAATCAGAACTAGGTAGTTTTCAAGAAAGGGAATAGTGAAATATGGAGACATGGCCAAGTTACATCAGGTCAAGTATCGAAAGATATGTATTTTGCTAGATTTGTTTGCTTATTTGGTGATAAAGCATGAGCAGAAAGCAGTGATTTAGTAAAATCTACCTTAGGACAATAGGTATGGAATGGACTAATGTGGGAAAGTACCAAAATAGGAAAACTAGTTTGAAGATTGTTGAAATAGACCCAGATAATATATAATAAGGGCCTGTAAAATGAAAGTGACTTTATGAGATAGACTAAAATGCTATACTTGAAAGATAAATACAAATTTATATAACAGGTTAGAATTGTCTGACAATTTAAATAATCAATTGTTATTGAATGTGCTATCTCCTCAGACGTAGAAAAAGAAATAGGGAGAAATTCAGCTAATGTTCCTCTAACTTTTTTTTAATTTATTAATTTTACAGAAGAACTAAGTTTATTTGTACACAATCCTACATTAAGAAATATAACTATGAATATTTCTAAGACTCAGTAGAAATATTCCTTTAGTCAATTTTGATTTACATGGATGGAAGAAGATAAAGCTTAAAGAACTAAGGACGCTGCAAGGGAAAAATTACAATTTTTTTCCCTTTTTATTTTATTCCTGAATCTCTTTAAATAGTAAAAGCTGGCACTGTGTATATTACATTAAAGCATCTTGCATTGCAAATGAGTCAATTAAGCCAGGACCTATGGGTTTTTTACATCATTTTTCACGAAGCCTTTCCAGAATATGTCTCCATTTATGATGTGTCTTGTTTAACAATAAGTCACAGAAGGAATTTGAATGAGGGACCATGTTTCTGGCACATTGGGCAGTGATACAGGAAAGATGAAGGTTCGTGATGGCACCACCCATAGGAGTGCTACTTCAGACTCCCTACCTCAGCTTCATCAGAAAAATTGCAAGATTTAGTTGCACTTATGTCTCATTATCTGTGTGCTGCAGGTTGAGAATAATTGCTGAATAAATTAGCATCAGATCAGAGAGCATGAAATTAAGGACAAAAATAAAGTGAGTTGCAACATGGTAAATTAAAAACAAGTTGAAGACTTCCTAAGTTCATTCATGAAGAGCTACATTTATGAAGGAAAAATACAGTTTCAATTCACATGGAACAAAAAATAAGACCCAGAAATATTTTAAATATTTACAATTTGCCTGACTTATATATGTAACTTCATGGCAGCAATCCAAAATAGAATACTCCATTAGGAGATTAGAAATTTAAAATTTGTCTTCTCACCCACAGTACTGTTACTCTTAATAGACTAGCATTTACAGAATTTAGATATGATCATCTATTGATAATGACAATTGCTTCTAAAAACAAAGGTTTCAAGTGCCTATAAAATATATGAAAAATTTAGCTGTCTTAGTATGAGAAGTTTAGTTGCCTCAGTCAGGACCCATTCACATAAAAGAAGTTCTGTAATAAATCAGGGGTCTATAAAAGTGGGTGAATATGGGTTCTAATAATTTTGGGTGTTGTTTACTAGTATCTGATGGATTCACTTAAACAGATTAAAATAAATACTTATTCACTACTATAATTACCTGCAATTTTGTTGACACACACACAAATATATCTTAATTTAATCTGCATAACAATCTCATAAGGTATGTATGATTTTCTGCCTCTTGTGTGCCATTGAGGCTCAAAGTGTTTAAGTATGGTGACGATGGATTGGTTTAGGTTTAGGCATAACAGGTTTGCATAAATATTTAGGACATCTGTGTGTCTTCAAGGAGCAAATATTGTTTTTACATAGAAGCTAAAAAATATATATGCAAAAGAGACAAAATTAGAGGGAAGATTTGAGTGAGAGTTTTGGACACATGTAGGAAACTTACAGACAGTTGCAAAAATCCTTACCTAGGCACAGTGTTCAAAAGAAGGAGAAGTTACTTCAGAGTGAAGTGATGAGGGACTGTTTTGTGGAGGTGATGGAAGTTGAATAGGGTTTTGAGGGAACTGAAAAGATTGTGAATATGAGGGTATAAGTTTCAGAGAAAGAGGCAACGTAGGCAAGACAAGATATCAAGTACATTAAAATGGACTAAGAATGAAATTGATAGGGAGGAGCTCAGAGCACAGGAAGAAAGATAATTGGAAAAGCAATAACTATATATTTATTAAGTACCTACTCTGTGCCATGCCCATTCTAAACTTTACCTATATTAATTCATGTCATCTTTACAACATCACTCTGAGGTATTCTTACTCCATGTCACTGATGAGGAAACTAAGGCTGAATGTTTAAATAACTTGTGCAAAGCCACATACTAGTTTATGGCAGAACCAAAATTAAAATCAGATTCATGTCTAGATCCATAGTTCATGTTCTTGACCATTATACAATACTGTCTTTCATTGTAGTAAGAGTGATCTGACACTGTTCTAAACATCACATGTTAAGTTATTACAGAGGGTAGATTGGCTGCCTATAGAGCTTAACATTTACCATGGGTAATAGGAAGTCATGGTCAGAGTTTATGTGAGGAAGTTAAATTTGGCAGCCATATTTAAGGATGAGAAGAAGACATGAAATTTATAAAATACTTGCATAATATTATTACTATGACTATCATTAAAAACTATATTTTATATTAGATAATACCATTCTTGCATAGGAAATAATTTTACTCAATCATTGTTATTATAATTCTTGTTCCTACAGTATCTAACACCACACACTATCACTGATGTCCGTTAAGGGTCCTTCCCCTCAGGTAGAATATAGTCATATTCAAATTCTGATTTCATTTTATTGTAGTGGTGACCATCTTCTTCATGTTATATTCGTATTTCAAATATTCCTGACCATTCATTGTAGTGTATAATTTTTGTAAAATGCTTTAATTTCTTTTATTCCTTTCAAAGAATGTAGTTTTCCTTGTCCCTCATTTGCATCTCTCTTGTCCCTGCCTCCCACCTTTCTTTAGGAAATTTTTTGTTCTGATAAGACCTCAGAATGTCCTTCTTGCTCCAATCATACCCTTCTTGGGTAGCCTTCAAGGGGTAAATAAGGTATGGGCATGTACCCAATTGGAGGAAGAAAACGCATCTAAGTTTTGAAGAAACCCATAAATCTGCAGGTTATTTTATTGCTATGCTACATTCCTCTATGAACATTCTTACTGGAGATGTGTATTTCTTTGAGAAGTGGAGAAAAACAGTCTCCCAGCAATACTGTCTGATTCAGAAGTTTAACCAATTCAACATGATACTTTGGCTGTGGTCTCTTTCTAGAACTCGTGAGGGGCTTCTACATTCTTATCTGTGATATATTGTGGTGAATCATGAGTTGGGAATTAATCTGTTATTTACCAGGTAAGTATTTTGATTTGTTTCTTTTGTCCTTCTTTATTGTGAAAAGTTGTGTTTTTCTTGTTGCTGTTGTTTTGTTTTTGATATTTACAAGCTAAATGGTACAAATAGATATCCAATCAACTGATAGTAGGTTGAGAACATTTACTGAATAGACACTGCTGGTATGCATATTTGGCCTATATATAACTCAAGACTTGATTACTAGTAACTGGAATTGAACAAATGCTTGAAAGAAAGTCTAGGAATTGTTTCTTGCCAAAGTTTTTAGATGGATTTTAGAAAGTGGTATGTAGAGTATGAGGGATAAAGGAAGGAATGAGAATACAGAGAAACAGCAAAGAAAGAATGGATTAAAAGAAAATAAAGGCCTCCATTATGTGTCACTTAAATACTTTCTGGGATGACTGAGAAGTGATTTGATATCCTTATATTGGGAAGTTCACCACATAACCACATTTATAAGACACAAATAAAAATGTAAAAGATGTAAAATCCTAGATATTTCTGAATAAAAGCTAGATTTGTTTTAACAAAATCATAAGTCTCAAGAAATTTTCCAGTCTTTGAATAAAAGCAATATATTTGCTATGAAGAACTGCTTAAAAGGCGGCAGGGCACCTGTGGTTATAGTTTTAAACCTTAAACTTCAGTGGCTCAATCAAAACTCTGAAGTTAACATTTCATTAGGATAAAAAGTGAAAGAGTCAAGAGAAAAAAATTTGATATTTTTACTCCTTCTTTTATCTGGATACACTTTCTCTGGCACAGAATTCATAGCAACTGAGTTAATACACATGTTTTGAAAAAATAAATGAAATTCAGGTCCATTAAAGACCAGCGTTGATGAGAATCTACTAAAATATAGAACAATTATTAATATTAGAGAGATTGTTAATAACATTATTATGGCTAGTTTTCCCTCTATTTGAAATTAATAATGGCCTAGTAGAAGAAATCCAGTTATTCATGATACACACACACATGCATAATTTGACATTGTACTTACTTTTGGTCACTACACCTTCTAAGTGAATGATGTTAGGATGATCAAACTGCCCCATGATACTTGCTTCACCCAGGAAATCTCTGCGTTGCTTTTCGGTATAGCCTACTTTCAGAGTTTTGATTGCCACAGGTAATTCTCTTTTTCCTGGAAGTTTCAAACGTCCACTACAAACTTCACCAAATTCACCTTGTGATAAAGATGGAAAAACACACAATCTCATTTGAAATCCTTACTCCAATAACACTCTAAAGCACTCTTTGAGTATTAAGGTTTAGACAAAATAGAGTTAAAAAGGGAGTTCAAACTTCTTTATCAACTTTCATAGAAATAAATGGCACATTGGGAAAAACCATCTACAAGTGATCATAAAACAATCTGTGGGTTTGTTAGCTTCATCCATCTCACCTAAAAAAACCTCACTAGACACATTAGAAAAAAATTAAAAGCAGCTGACTGAAATGACTTCCTTCTTCCTTCTCTTTCTACTCCAGCCAGTGCCATTAATGAGAAAAGGAGAAAAGGTTACAGCAGGACAAAAAGGAATTGATTTTAAGAAAGAAATGATTCATAAATAGAATAATTGGGTGCTTGAACTGTGTAAATACTTTTGGGTATTACAAATTATATATGCATAATATATGGGACATAATATATACGGACTATAACAAACAGTAGATGGTGAAACACTATGTTCAAATGTACATATATTTGCTGGTTTATTTTTTTATTTCATAAACTGACATTTGCTGGTCTAAGTATGAACTACACAGAAGGTAGCCTTAAAATACACTCAATTACATACCACTTTGAAAGCAAGTCAGTTACGAAAGATTAAAAACATTCTGCTATGGAATAGGACATTGATATATTACATTCTATAATCTCAGCACAAGTTAAAAGTCCAAGTTAAACACTGCCTTACCTGCTCCGATAACTCTTTCAATGGTGATGCATGAAGCTTCTATCTCCTTGGCAAATTCATGGACAGCTTGATTAGGATCCTCATAGGTATGGGGATCAATATAAGTTCTTACTCCTGGCAGTTTAACTGTAAAAATAAATGGGCATTAAAATAGAAGTGCTGTGATGGATGAGTGAAATTATAAACTCTAACACTCAACTACGGCTTAGATCCCTACTTCCTGTAATGGCCAAGCTGCAAGGACAGACCCTCTCGAGTTATAGGAGTCGTTTGTACAGCTTTCTCACTTTTATGATTTTAGAAATCTGGATTATTGGTATGTACAAGACATAGACATGTGACGACATATTTGAGTAAATACACCTTTCAACAATAGTGTTCACAGAGTCAGTCTCTGGAGCAAACTAAGACAATTTTGTTTACTAAACTGAACAGTTAAATGCTAGCGGTTTATTTGTTGTTTTGTTATTTCATGTTTCATTTGGAATATCATCACAGAGGATTAATTTTGGTCTTACAAAAAATAATTTAAAACAACTTCTCTGGTGCTTTGGTCCAGTAAGACTGACATGGAAGTCAGAAAGAAAAATAGAAGTTGTACTTCTCGCTCTACCTCTGTTACTCCATGTCGTTTTACAAGAGCCTATGTTCTATGAGGCTCAGTGTTACCACATTTAAAGGCTACCAATATCACCCTCACAGTGTTTTTTGATGGTAAATAACATTAAGTAAGATAGGATAATGAGAATGGACTCAATGCTTTGCAGAGTGAATTATGGCTTTAAGGATTTTCACTTTTCCATCATGGCAGGGACAAAAACAAAAGAAACTCTTTTTGTCATTTACTTGGCAAATCAACTCACAGTATACTATTTAGGAAAAAAGTGAGCATATCAAAATACCATTAATTAGAACTCATTTACGCTAATTTTTCAAGCTCATAATTAAACCTTGATTTTCTGCATTTCTTAAAAGTTTAGTATCTTTCAACTCATTTGAACCAAGGTTGCTGCTACAGCATCTGCTCAGGGAAATTCCTGCTGTAATGCTAGAGAAAGAAGAAAAAATACTGAGAAATTGTATTTATTTAATCTAGTGGTATATGATAGATTTCTGCTGACTGTATGATAGACTCGGCTATGAATTAAAATTGGCCTGGAAATTTGGTTTGAAATATAATAGCTTTTTATATTAAGCAAAAAGTTTCTATTCGAATGATTCTAATGAAAGTATGCTTTAAAGAATTGAATAAACCATCCAGCTGTTGCTTAGGGCCAGCCAGCAATGCCCCAAGCCCATATGCTTTACAGGAATGTAACAGATCACTCACATTTTTTAACAGAATATTTTTGGTCAGTTATTACAAATCTCTTAGCCTGAAAAGAAACCAAAAAACAATAACGTCTCCCCTACTTTGTTTTCTTTTGACTTTTTACAATTTGCTTACTGTGCCCATTATGAAAATGCATCTTTTCCTCTTCTGGATCTTGTTTGGCTTTGCTGTAACCACACCGCCTGGAACAGAGTAAGCTACAATCAGCCACGTCTCTGAGTGGTGAATCATATCAAGCCCAGAAGAATGAAATACAATTGAACTGATTGCAACCCTAACCGATTTTCACACTAGAGGTATGAAATAACACCAATACTCCTTTTGGATGAATTTTATTTCCTCAGCCAACGTCCCTCACTCTTGCCCAGATTTCCCTGAGAAGTCTGAAGCCATCCAAACTTATTTTTAAGCTTCTCTTCTCCATGTACTATATGTACTATATACTATATTTTTTTAGTTTTTAATCATTCATAATGGACTGAAATCCCTAACTACCCCTTTTCTGATGCTTCTTGCTCTTCTCTTTATTTACGTGGACATTTCCCTAGGTCCTCTGCACGAACTTCTCCGGTTCTCTCTTGTCAATCCATACATTTACATCAATTTAACTAATACCTCTACCCCTCTGGGTTAATTATTTTAAGAGTTATCACACTGCCAATGGCCTTGGTCCCTTAAGATCAAAAGATTCATATGTACTTCACAACAAATTAGTTGCTAAATCCCAAGCATTATATAACATACAAGTCTTAAGATCCATATTTTCCTTTTCATTAGCTCTACCACCTCATCAATTAAGGCTTTGCTATTTTTCATTTGAAATCCTATAAGTGCCTCCGGACTGATGCCTGGTGCTCTATAAGTGCTTTCCTAAAACTCTACTAGACATGGCTGGAGCCAAATATTGTAAATAAGATACTTTTCTACTGTGTTAGCTGTCTCCTGCAAAGTCTTCAATAAAATAAGAAAGTAAAGATTCTTAAACGTAGACCAAATGCAGATTTTCTATATCATCTCCAACTGTTATCTTCAAGTGTACTAAAATTTATCCTCAAGGATCCAAGATATTTCTCCGTGCTTCCACACATTTGCATATACTGCTTCCTGAAGCTAGGATATTTTTCCTAACAATTTCCACTTAACAAAATACAATTCATTTTTTGCCTTCTTCATGTGTTTTTTTCTTGATATCCCAACTTAATGAAATCTTTCCTCCTCTGAACCCATCCTTCTGTACCCCTCTCCCGGGGTGACTCCCATTCTAAAATGCACATAGTCATTTGAGTATGTTTTTTGGCTCTCTTACTACTTGTCAGTTTCTTGAATGGCAGTAACTAGCATTCATCTATAAATTTCTGTGGTGATCTAGCTTCTGGCTCAGAGTCGACACCAAAAACATTTGTCACATTGATGAGTGAATAAATGAATGAGTGAACGATATTTTGATTGTATCTACACAATGACAAGTGTCTGGAGAGGGAATACACTGATGAATACTAAGTTGATGTAGTACATGATTAACCATATAACACTAAAACAACTGACAAATAAAAATATTTAAATTATTTTTAGCGAAACTCTAAGGGAGTGAATTTACTATTCATATGCTTCGTAACAAAAATGAGTTTATTAAAAACACAATTTTCATTTATTTCTGCATAAAGAAAATACAGCCAAAATGGCAGATTGACAACATACTTTCATTACAAGGTTGGTTGAAAACTACTATGTGATGCAAACGAAATGTCCAATTGACGTGTACTAATGAGGACTGTCTTTGATTACATATTCTAGGATGCTTCTTAAATATGTGGATATTTTTATATAAAAGGAAGCCTGTTTTATTCTATATTGTTTTTTAGTGTGTATTATACATGTATTATCAAAATAGATAACCCATCCTTATGCCATTTTTTGAAAAGATACAATTATTTTCATTTTATCATGTTAAAAATTGGCAATTTAAGAGTAAAGTACAGATGGTAAAATTTGAGTAAACTTGAAGCAATATACTTAATACATACAGTGTTTTTGGGTGAGGAAAAGTACACAGTGGGGATCTGGTGACTGTTCAACAGTTATTCATAACACTTAGATGCATTTGTCATTCAAGAGCCCTTAAAGACATCTTGAAAAAACCTCACCACAATGAAGTAGAGAAAAAAACAAATACATAAAATCATTCTGAAATTACATTTGGTCTATTCAAGCTGACACTTAAAGTATTTTAATACATTGCTCATAATTTTTCTAGATATTACATTATTCTTTCAATCTTTAATGTATGTGCCTCTAGAGAGAAATTATTGATACTTTTTTAAACCAATGTTTTAAATACAATTGTGTGAAATCCTGAAATTTATGGTTTTTAAGTAATACCGACAAAAAAACCTTTGTTAAAGGAATTCTAAAGAGACCTAAAAAGTATACAAGTTCTCGTCGTTTACATTAGAAAACAAACACCCATTCAACTCTCCCTTCAATTCTCCCACCTTCAAAAACAAAACGAAGCTTCCAAATGTGTAGCCTCAAACAGTCTTTATCATTAACTAAGCCTCATGGATTTTTAAACTGCATACAAATTCCTCATATGAAAATGGAAATAAAACTTTGGATCTCACCTAATGATTTGGGAATACCTTGGTGAGGAGTGGTTAACATTTTAACACCTAGGGTGGGTGTCAGGAGGGCAATAGAAAGGAGTTATTTTTGACTATGGCCATCTCTGGAGCTCTATAATATATACGGCAGCCTGTCACATTAACATATAAAATTAAGTTCTTGAACCCCCCAAAGCATCATTAAAACAAGCCTCAACAAGATAGAGCAACCTAAGTGCAGCTGGTAGAGACTGGCACTCAAGCAGTGGTTCAGCCTCGCTAACAGAGCATTGCAGGAAGCCTGTTCATTCTGTGTCATCTTCTGTACCTGCACCAGATGCATAATTTTAACCCATCAGACAAACAGTCAATAAATATGCCATTCTGTACAGAAATTACACCTCCTACATTCTGGAACCAATTTTTTTTTCTGAATGGAAAAGAAAACTTTCTTCATTTGGCTTCATATCGCAATTTTAATGAGCTTTGACATCATTGTACTAAAAATATCTGTAGTGCTGTAATTAGAAGAATCATCTTCTAGTCATTTACACTCATTTTTTTCTAGAAAACAATGTTTCATTTTTCAGTAGTAGAGGTGAACATAAGAAATCATATTAAATGTAAGCATTATTCATATTAACATTTATTAAAAAGTCATAGAGAGATGCTTAATATATAAACATAGCAATGACTTTATGGGTAATTTAGAAATCAATATATCTTCTCCCGCATTTATCCTAAGAAGTTGGTTGATGATATTAACACTGATCTTAAAAACTGGGCCCCAGCCATAACATATAAAATTGGACATTTGGAATTTCCATAGTACATGAGATAGTAAACAATAATTTTTATAGGTGGATAAATGTGCCAATGAGTAATTTAGTTCTTGGATTTAAATTAAGGATTTGATAATAAAATAAATCAAAGGTATGAATGTCAAGACCTCCAGGGTACCAAGCGATACACAGAATCAGTAATTTGCTAAACGGCACCCTTATGGCCAAAGAGGAAAGATGAATGAATGGAATAGCCAAGTGCAGATCCTTGCTCAATGATAGTCCTCACAGAATCATGTTTTTTCATTGCTTTAGCCTACAAAAAATAAACACTTTTCACCTTAATTCCAAACAAGGTTGAGCAGGGTGCAATGGTGGGAGATGGAATGGTTTTACATTTCGGTTTCTTTAAAAGAAATGCATATGTAGCATTAATGAGCATATGCAGAACTTAGCTCAGAAATGGACACTCCTATATTGTTCTTATATTGTTCTATTTTCCAGATTGATTAGAAAATACTTTACCTATACTTTAAACCAAAAATGTTTAAAGTTGACAAATTCCAGCAAAGATTAGAGTCAATATGTTTTGCTTATGGAAAATAAAAGCTCCTTGTAATTTTAGCCTCTTTTAAAACCACATTTCTCCATATATGCACACTCTCTCGTTCTGACATAATAATGACTTCAAACGCTGTATAATGCTGTATTTAAGATTTTATTGCTAGAATCTTAAAAAGAATAAGTTACAACATTTTGGGAAACAGTTTTACTTTTTCATTTCAAGATTCTCTCCAACGAAGCAAAGCTAGTTTTAATAAAAGCTCAGCTAACTCAGCCTCATAAAATAAAGAAGCATATGAACATTAGCTTAATAATATATCTAATAAAACCTGGAAATAGATTGTTTTGTTTTACAGGATCACATTCTTCAATAAGAATGTGAGTGAAAATGCAGTAAAATTGGACATTGGATATTTAGCCTGTCTTGCTAGCAGGACCTTAAGATTCTCATTAATATACTCCTCATTTGCATAGTAGCATACTGAGATTTTGAGTTCCTAATAGATAGATGTAAGTTACACACAAGAAATGCAACTGATCTACTATGTTTGCTGAAAATTCTCAAATATACTTCTCAAGGAAAATGTACTCATGTTGAAAAACACACTTTCCTTGGATGTGGGAATGGAATGACGATTACACCATACAAAATGAGGACATAGCTTGCTAGGTTCCCATCTCACATTCTATCAAGGATACTAACTATTCTATGATTAATAGTAATGTGAGAAGCTAAGTTATTTCTTATTTTATGCTTTACATATCATTTTTTGTTTCCACATTCTAAAAGACAAAGAGAAAATGTCTTAAAAATAACACTTTCTAGAATAGTGTAGTACATATGAATTTGTAAATTTTTCATTGATGAGATCTTCAAATCTTTTCGAATTAGAAATAATAGGAAGATGAACAATTTCAAATACTTCAAATAACTCAAATATGAATTGTAGACTTTTCAATATTAAGTTAAATTTTAATTGACAAAATTTTGATATAAAAACATTTCATAAAGTATTACATGTGAGGATTAAGTCTCTCTGTTTTCAACAAATTTTGTTCTAATGCTAGAGTAGATAATTTCTACTAATTTTTAAACTATTTCATGGATGTGACCATTGGATTTCTAAATTAGAGTAGGCCAGCTTAATATCTTCTGTAGTCTGAGTTTCCACAGGTATTATAAAAAGGGCTTTTGGAGCAGTTCATAGTTATATTTTACATAGCAAGCCTTCAATTGGAATTTAATGTATTCTATATATATTGCAAGAAAGCCTCACATCCTCCTGCCGAAAGCACTTTAAATGGGGCTCTAGAATATTACAAAGGGATGATTCTATTTTCTATGTCTCTTTCCCAGGTCTACAAAATGGAATAGTACTTCCATATACCTCCCCAGCAGAAATCTTGTGAAGATGAATGAAATAACCTGTTGTGTGCATGAAACTAAAAATTTGCTTACTTCAAATTTCAAGAATATAGAGAAAAAATCAGTTCATTGACAAGTTGAGATAATAGTTAATGTTTTGATGTAATTCATGATCCTTTCGGTCAGAGAAATTTTTTAATCTCTGCATTATGAGAGACGCTAAAGTTTATCCCTTGTGTCTCTGATTAAAAATATTTAAAATTTTTTTCTAAAAAAACAAAACTGATTTCCTAAAAATCACAGAATAAGTAAATGAACAAAATAAGAACTTAATATTTTTATTTTCAGAATAGTGAATTCCATTTCCCTTGCCACAATAACCCCCCAGAAGAAACAGTAAGTGGTATGAAAACACTAGAAAGCATGAAAACTCATGAATGAAGAAAATAGCCTGACACATGTTTGAACTTAAGAAATGCAAGAAAAAGCTGCTTTGGGACTATTGGTTATTTCAGACAGACATAATAAATATCATGCTATAAATATATATTAGCTTTGTAAGCATAAACACAAATGAATACAAGGGATAAATGGTAATGTTATTTTAGAAAATACACACATGAATACCTTATTTACATTAAAAACAATTCAACACTGGATGTTTGTAAGAATAGACTTTTTTTGAGAAGTGAAACAATGATTAGAGTCTCAAGTCAGTTGTGATGACATAAAATCAACGATCACTGATAAAAATACCTCTGCTAAAAATGTGGGCAGTTTCGGGGATAGGGTGCCTAAATCTAGACATCTGGGTTTCATTCAGAAATATTACAGATACATCTTCCATCACTGGGTAGATTTCAGTGAAAGCAGGAAGAATATCTGAAATATTAGCATTATATATATATATATGTGCACAGATTTCACAACAAAGTGGGCAACTAGATTGATGAAAAATAATTTGAGATCAAAGGTGGCAACATGTAATTACCAATTTCATCTTATAAATGGCACACTATACATTTGAAAAATAATGGAGCATGCTTTCCAGGTGGGAAATATGCCAAAGTAAAACTCAGAACTCCAGAGCCTTGCAGAAGCTTTAGTATAGTTGAATTGCAGAACCAAAGATCTAGGTCAATGGTTTTGAAATTGTACTTTTCAGATCCCTAGATTTCCGCAAGGTATATTAAGGTACTTCTAAAAGCCAGTATATTTACAGTGGTCAATTTTAATGTACATATATGCATTGCATTATATTAAGATCAAAACCAACCACACATATATTCACTAGTAGTCTTTCAAGAAATGAAAAACTATGAAATTCCAAAATCTCAAAATGTCTAACAAACTTTCCTCTATAAATGCAAATATGTCTGTTCACAAATGATGATGATACAATGTTCCTTGGAAATTATTTATGTGGTAATTGACAAATGCTGGTATGACTATACATACAAAGTTAGGTGGCAAGACTTCAGGTCAAGATTCCTCAGTATTTTACTGATTCTGTTAGGAAAATTGTTCTTCTCAGCCCTTAATTTCCACCATTTAAGGTTGTTTTCTCCCAATGCTTTAATATAAACAAATAACATGTTTAACTGAAACCTCGTAGTGACTTGAAATTATAAAATGGAAGTTTAGAAAACAGCAATAAAAACATTTTACCTTCCATTTTTCTCCAGTAATAATTTTGGACAACTTTCTTACAGCCTAATTTATGTACGCCCAATTAAAGTTTGTTTCTTTTGCTTTATTATGTTTTGTTTTACTAAGAATGCATTAAAAAAATTCTGGTTCTTCCATAAACCTTTCCATGAAAACTGTTAGCATTTTATTGGGTACTTAAGTACATCTATGGCAAAATCATTTCTCCTTTTTTTTGGCACACACACACAAATATACACGCACACACACAAATATACTCACTGCCTCAATAATTGGTAACATTATTTAAAGATAATATGAGAAAAAAGTTTTCATCTTAGATTTCTTGGCTTGTTCTTTGTAAAGGAAGCATTCTGCCTTCCCACTTTTCCTCTTTTCTTTTATTTGTTTACTTTAGAAACTTCCTGAAGCCAAGTACACAGTAGACAAAGATACCATTTTAAAAATCAAGTATTTTAAATCCAGCTAGAGTTAGTTTTTGCCAATACTTCTTAAGCCATGGCTTCATAAATGTTCATACTCCCAGTAAGGTCTCTTTGAGATTTAGTTCAAGGGAAACCTGAATGTCAATCTTCATTTTTTCCTGAGAAGTAAATTCTGCCTACTCTGCTTCAGTGATGATTTATTTCTTATAACAACTATACTCAAGACTCAAGTAGACTGGCCAGCCCCGTGGCCAAGTGGTTAAGTTCTTGTGCTCTACTTCTGCGGCCCAGGGTTTCAACAGTTTGGAACCCGGGCTCAGACATGGCACTGCTCGTCAGGCCATGTTGAGGCGGCGTCCCACATACCACAACTAGAAGGACCCACAACTAAAATAAAAAGCTATGTACTCGGGGGATTTGGGGAGAAAAAGCACAAAAAGGAAAAAAAAGGAAGAAGATTGGCAACAGTTGTGAGCTCAGGTGCCAATCTTCAAAAAAAGAAAAGACTCAAGTAGAATGAGCAATTCAGTGACCATTTTTCTAGTTTTTCCTAGAGCAATAAAAAAACCCCCAAAACACAGTGTAAAGCCATTTATTTTATACCTTGGCCATTGCCACATTTTCAGGGTTTTATGGTTTGTCACTGAAGCCTCAAGCTTAAATAAGAATTTCCTGAGTAAATTAAATAATTTGGAACAAATCTGTACTTTCATATTAACTTGAAAACTTTTTTCAAATACAAAAATTTCAAAAGACTGAGAAAAAGATCTTTGAATTTTATCAGTTTGTTTACTCTCTCTTGTTCTCAGAAGACCAGTATCCATTCCACCGCTTCTCACATCTACATAGGCATGCACACTCATTCACACCACGGTTATTGAACCAACAAAAATTAATTGACATCTAGAGAATACAAGTAACAATTTAAAATGCCTGAACGAAACCCTATAATTCTCTAAAAGGCATTTCAGAATCTTTTCCTTGCGAATTTCAATACAGTAGCACAGGGATTTAGACTCTAATCTAGAAAGAAATTATCCGAAGTATTTCACTTTTTACAAGGTAGCTCACTACTGTCTAAATCTGTGAATACAGCTCTCTGGTCTCATGTTTTAGCCCACAATTTTATAGCTATAACCCAGATACATATTTATGATTTGCATTTGTAAATAACTGACTGTCTTATTTGCAACTGATCCCCAAAATATGCATATTTTTTACTTCACTGGTATCAAATTAGGAATAGCACTTCTAATGTCTGAAATAATTCAAGGTTAAAAATCTGAAGTAAACCATGAAAAGTACACGTGGTTCTGTTCTCCAATGCCACATGTATCCACAATAATTATGAAAATAGAAGAGCCCAGGTATGTTATGGTCCTTCCATGGTTCTGGGAGACAGAACAGGTGATTTCACCTTGACAGAGTAGCCTTCTACTTCCATGTATGATAATGATTTTAATCTTAATGGAACAACAAAAACAGCGACATGTTAAATGTAAAACAGATTCTACAATCTTACCACTTCCTGTCTTAAATCAAGACCATGGTAAAAGCCTTGGAAGAGATGTATGAATGCTTGACATAGGGATGAGGTACTATATGTATATTTTACTTGAAATTGTCCATTGTGAAATCACTTGGGAATCAGTTTCATTCTGCTCTGCTGTTAAGGCATAACCAGTGTACTAGCGGTTAAAATGTACACAAATGGAAAAAAAAAAAAAGGAATGCTGACGATCATACATATAGGTGGGACATCACATAGGAGTGAAAGTGGGAAGGGAACACTAACCATATTAGGCTTGGATGGGCAACAGCGCACAGGGAAGAAGCCCTTCCACAGCCACATTCGCAGCAACTGAAAAGCAAACAAGAGAGCCCAAGATAAGGAAGAGATCCCACTCCCTCTTATAGCATAAAGACACTATGAATTTAGACAGGCGTCTGCTTTGCTTTTCAAAAGCAACAATCCCTACATGCATACAATTAATTTCTTTCCACAATGCCTTTCAAATTAAGAAGCATTATATGGATTTAAGAAATACAGAACTGTATTAGTTATTTTTATTTTACTTAAAATGCTTATTCAGTAGGAAATATAATGAGCCCATGTGTTTGATTATGCAATTCATATAGACATACAAATAAAGATGTAAGCCCATTTAAATATATCTTTCCTCAAAAATTCCTGCAAAATTTATATTCGGAAGACATTCTAAATAGCCTTTTACAAACATTTTGCATAGAACCTACAAATTTAGAAGGGAGAATAATGCCTCGCTCATTCGACCCATAGATTTCTTATACCAGTGGCATTATTTATCATAACCTATTGAAAATGTTATGCTTATGTGACTTCTCCAGTCACTTATGGAAGTCTCTCAATTTAAATTTACATTTTCAGAATTAAAAAAATGTATCTCCAAATATATACTTGCAGAGCTATTGCCATATAAAAAAAGCAAACTATGTATAATACATGCACTTTTCTGGATATCACAACACTCAAAACTTTTAAAAATTTTCCACATACTCAGAGTAAAAAATCCAGAAAATACCAAGCAAATTGCTTAATAAAATGCTCTTTATTGTTAGAAACCACATAAACTGATAGCAGAACATAACATAGAATTTATTTAGTGCTTCAATGCATTCACTTTCCAGGATAGTTATGAATAGCATTTATAATGATTTCAAGAGAATTGTGGAATGAGCTCAGTAATGATACTGTATACAAGCAGGTTAGGCTTTTGTCTAAAATACGTCTATTTTGAACTTTATGTGAAATGTATCTGCTCTATTTTATAGCAAATAAGGAGAATAAAATAAAATATAAACATCTAATAAACCTGGAAATGCTAATAAGGTAGAAAAGTATTTCCAAATCAAATGCAAACGGATCTTTTTTAAAGGAAGTGGGCATTGTTCTGTATATTTTCTTTGGAGTATTGATGATACTATAATTTTTATTACTACTAAATGTCTGAGAATTTGGGTGCCACTAAAATAGAATCATAGTAAATTAAAAATTTGGCTACTATGACATTTACTTCCAGTTTGACTGTTTATTATATATATATTTTAAAGAATATGCCAAATAATTATTTTCACTGCAGAGGTATTGAAAGTTAAAGTCAATGTATTTCTTAACACAAAAATGTTAAAATGTTTAAAGAGTCGGTAAAACATCTGTAAAATACCTTGACAAATCTTGATATACTTCTTTATAATAACATTTATTTCATTAGTGTCTTAAACAATTGCTGATATCTTGTATATGTTAACTTCCCTACTGTTTCTGTTTGTATCAGCACTCAGATTACGGGTCTGCAAACTAAAGCCCATGGACCAATTCTAGCCTACCACTTCTTTTTGTAAATCTAGTGTTATTGGAACACAGCCACACTCAGACTTGTTGTTTATGGCTTCTTTAGTGCTATTATGACAGAGTCGAGTAGTTGTGACAGAGAATGTAGGGCCTGCAAAGCCTAAAACATTTACTACCTGGCCCTTTAAAGGGAGTTTGCCTTCCTCTTGTCATAGACTGTTAGTGTCTTGAGAGGAAGAGGATTCTCTGAACTTTTATTTCCTTCACAGTTGAAGCATAATAATTGATACCTGTAAGTAGTCAGTGTTTTACTGTAATTGGTATTAACTAACGGCATGATTATCACAATTTACTGATACTATCTCAACTGATATTATCTAAATTGAGGTAGTATCTCAATTTACTGGTAGTTTCCATATATATGCTAACTTCAAACAGCATAGTTCCAGTTCAATTACTAATAAATAAATAATTGATGGTTGACGAATGTATCCAATTGATTTTTAGTGATAAAATGATGATGCTGTCTCCTAATAAAGTACAAACATCCTTCTAGTGAAATGTGCACAGTTTATAAACTCAGGTAGAATTGTGCTTAGGGAGGCAACAACTGCACTGTGATTGGCCATTACCTGATAGGATTTATTTAATACTTGGTCAGTGTTCTATGACTCAAAACACACACTAATGATTCTAAAAATAATAACATTTCATTCAGTCCTCTTAATTTGAAAAACTATAATGTTTTTGTTTTACCAATTAGTACATACACACACACACACACGCATACATGCAATTCACTGTAACATCAATCCACAAATTTTAGTCCTGAAGAATTTAAATCACTTTACCTATCATTAGAATTCTAGTTTATAGTTTTAACAAAGTTTAATCAAAAAATCTGAAATTATATAAAGTCAAACACTTGTGCTTCTATTTTTTCTGAGTCATGGTTTTAGATCCACATATTCCCAAATGAAGTATACATAGGAACTAAATAACTAATTACATTCAGACCAATTCTTATAAATACAGAAAGGTCAATGTAATTTTTTAAAAAATCATTTCCACAAAATACATTTTCTAAAGATTTAGTGATCAGAGCAAACTGTGAATTAATCTGTTATGAAGAAAATTAAAACTGAAGTTCCTTTTCTATGAATATCTGAAGTGGAATAATAACAAATAACTCTTTTTAAATAAACTCTGAGGATGCTGTCACAGTAACACCTCAGCACCAGACAGTATAAAGAATATGTTCTTTCATTAATCAATAAATACTTGGAGAAGTACAGGTTGAAAATTCTTACAAGCCCCAGAGATAACTTAGAAATAGAAACCAAAACGTGCTAGAAATATCAACTGATGTATGCTATGTGAGCCACGGCTCAACACAGAGGACGTCTGCATTCCCATCAGTTTTTAGCACCTGGCAGCCTGTAAGCAACTGCATGCAGCTATAACAAGAGCATTATTATCCAAGTTTAAAATAGTTTAGCCCTCCCAGGCTTATAATCAAAAACTGTTGGTCTTTGTTCTAACAAGATATTTTGATTCATCCTTCAGAAGATTAAAATATGATAAAAGAAGCTTTCCAGACCCAAAGAAGATTCATATGAAATTCCTTTAGCCAGGAATTAACACAGAGCTGATTAATATATGTATAAAGTGTGTCACTGTAAGTAAGATAACTGCCTTCCTGCCAAAACAAGGTGATTATAACTCTAGGGAAGAAATTCTTAAAGATACTACGTCAGAGAAGCAAGACTACAGGTTGTGGATAAATGATGACTTAAATTCTTAAACAGGAGATCATACCATTGGCTAAGAAAAACACTAAGAGCCTAACAGATAAATGAGAGAAAGGCAGAAAGAGTAATTTCACAAAAGAACTACTTTTATTAGATGAAAAGTATTTTTAGTTTACTGGTGAAAAAAAAAGGGGGGGAAGAAAACTAAAAGGGTGCGTAGTTCACCCATTTTAAATAAAACAACAGCAAATGATGGTACTCAGTGCTGGGGAAAACAGAGTGAAGCTTCTACCCTCCTAAGTGGCACCAATCCTTTAGAAAACAATCCTCCAAAACCTATCAACGAGCACTAAAAATGTTCTCACCTTTTGACATCACTGTGTAACACAATATTTAAGGTCACTGTGTTTCTAGTCAAACTAAGAGTAGTCCTGGATGTATCCATTACTAAATGCATAGTTTTGGGTAAAGCAGTCATTGACATAAATGAGATAACAATAGAAACTATATCACATAGGGTGGCTTTGCAGAATGAGTTTGACAATCCATGTAAAGCTCTCTCCACTGTCCTGGGACCACAGTCAGCACTTTAAAAGTGTTTAACTGATATTGTTATAACAACAGTCATAGCAAAAAAAGTGGGATGCAGACAACTGGCATGAGGCAGGCCATAGATTTTAAAGGAACTAAGTGACTAATAAATATTTTTCAGTAAACAAAATATATTTGTGGAGTCTGTGATGCAATGAAAATAAACATGATAATTTTTTAAAATTAGGTAAAAATCAGTGTGCAGAAAAATAAAATGATGGCCAAAATGTATACCAAACTTCTAAGAGCTATTGTATTGGAGTGTTACATTAACTCACATTATCGAACAGTTATTTTAGTTTTCTCTGATTTCAAATTATTTGTGCTTATTTAACTTTATAATTTTAAGAAAATTAAGCAAACTTAAACAATTCTAATTATGATGCCTATCGCAATATACGATCATTTACACCCTATCAGTTTTTAAATGATAAAAATAATTTAAACATGTAACAAATATTTACAACAAAAGAAGTTAAAGAAATTGTTCACTGGTAATTAACACACACAGTCTTAATTGTTTAATATATTTCTTAAAATATCTTATAATGCAATAACTTTTGCATCTGTGTCTTAATTCACTGCTACTCTTCTAACATTTAGTACTAATTTCCTGATGAAGCCAGGCTAAAACTGCAGAAATCTGTTTGCAAAAACAGGGAAAGGAATAAAAAGCAGAATGATAACATATGTGGTTCCCAAACTCTACTCTTCATTCTCAACAGTTTTGACACAAATGCATAAAATTATTCCAGCCTACAAGAGCAGGTAATGCAAAATGGATAGAAAGAGCTTTTTATTTAATTCGTTTAAGTGTGTTTTTGAGTAACTCTGAGGGGAATGACACATCTGTAACACATGCTGGGGTTTATATGTGCAGTCTAATCACTATTTCCAAGTTGCAGTCCAGACAAATAGGAACAGGTTACAGTTATATGCAGTAACTTTTTAATCTTCTTTTCCAGCTCTCTGTTTCCCTCTGACTATAAAGCTTCTTACCCCCCATCAATGATTATATGTGTCTCCCTATTACCCTCTAGGTCCCTTTATCAAAAACTGTTCTATCTGAGCACTAGTGCTTGGTAGATGAGTTTTGAAACATCGTTTTATCTCTTAGTCTTACCTAACCAAGGTCCAAGCCTGGCACTCTCATACCTTGCTGTGAAATAATAAGAAATATATAAATTGGTCTCTGCTCTGGTTCCTGACACGGAACTCTTAAAATCCTTGTAAATAAGAGTGCTAGGAGAATCTTTTATTCTAACATTTAGTCTTTGACCCCAGTTCCCGACCTAGAGTTCCTAAAACCCTTGTAATTTCCTAAGTGACAAAAGAACTAGCAGCATCTTTTGTTCTAATATTGGCCTTTGACTCCATGGTTACTAACACAAAGCTCCTAAATCTCTTGGAATTTCCTGGGTGATAGCAGTTTCATTTGTTCTAACGAAGGGACTCTGGATGGGTTCTTGGCTGGAGGCTTGTCTCCAGAAAGACCAAGCATAATTAGAAGCTTGGAATTTTCAGCCTCACCAGCCCATTCTCCAGAGACAGGAGAGAGGCTGGAAATGGAGTTAAAGATCTATTATGCCTATACGATGAAGCCTCCATAAAAATCCCGAAAGTATGGGATTCGGAGAGCTTCTGGGTTGGTGAACCCCAACTCCACAAGACAAAAGCTCCTGCACTCAGGACCCTTCAGGATCTCACCCTATGTGTCTCTTCATCTGGCTGTCCATCTGCATTCTTTTGCATATCCTTTATTATATAATAAACTGATAAACATAAGTGTTTCCCAGAGTTCTGTGAGCCATTCTAGCAAATGATCGAACTCAAGGAGAGAGGTCATAGGAACCTCCTATTTGTAGCCATATTGGACAGAATTTGTGCGTAACCCGGGGCATCTGAAGTAGGGGGCAGTCCTGTGGGCTGGGCTCTTAACCTGTCGCTCTAACTCCGGTGAGTGTCAGAATTGAATTGAACTGCAGGACACTGAGCAGATGTCGAAGAGAATTGCTTGGTGTGGAAAAAAAAAAAAACAAAAACAAAAAAACCCACACATGTGGGATCAGAAGTGTTGTGAGTGTGGTAGTAGTGTGATAGTAAATGAGAAACACACAAGAGGAGTGTGTCTTTCCAACACATTTCCTCTCTCCTTGCATTTCCTGTTCCAAACCTGAAATGTCCTATTATAATATTCATCATAGAGCTAAGAATTCTGGGACTCACAGAGAGCAAACAGCTTTCTCAAGATGACACTGATAACAAGTTATGGAGGTAAGATGTGGATCCAAGTTACTGCCTCAAATTGTATTGGAAGCACGATTTCCTCCTCTATATCTTCCAGGTTCTTTCATTCCCACCCACTCACCAGCTCCATCTCCCTTTCTCCTGTTGAAAATTTGAAAGATTTTCATAAAGAACCCTGATATGAACATTTTTTGCTTCTTTCACTAATAGCTTGTTACAGGGTTAAAAAAATTTTAATAAATTAATCCCATAAAATTACTTATAGCACTCAAAATGCCTTTATATAAATTGAGCCCTTTCTGCAGCAAAATACACCAAATTTTGTTTGAAAGTCATAAAAGATGGATGCCATAAAAATACTCAACGACCCAAACTCTACTATTATGCAGATGCATGTATAAAATAGAGATCAAATCACATAAGCGATTGAGGTAAACCTTAAATAAATTACACTCATTTCAAGGACTTCTAAAATAAAAACAAAACCCAAAACTCTACAAATCTAAGTGCTCCATGTGCGGTCATCCCTTTGTCTTAAGGACAAAGTCACAAAAACAACGAAACAAACAAAAAACTAATTCATTTTAACTTTGGAATCAGGAACTCTCATGTCCTACTGAAGACAACGATGAGAACCTGGGAATATCAAACTCAGTGAAAGCAGAAAGAAAATTTGAGGTGAATTATCTTTAGACTACACTTCAATTGGTTTATATGCCAAGCTATACTTCAAAGAAGATTCACTGCACTTCTTTTAATCATTCTAATGGGCCAGAGATCATCATCATAAAACAGGCTCTTCTTCCATGAATGCCACGGGTAAAAGTGTTGATGAAACTAGCAAATGTTATTGAACATGTTATGTTCAGTTTGCCTATTCCAGGATATACTTGGAAACTCAAAATGAATTTCACCAAATATTAATGATCTTTTGTAAACTTTTTGCTGCAGTAGTACACACAATCATTTCTATTAGCAAACATTTACTGAAAATCTACATGTTATGCTTTAAGAATAAGAAATTATCGGGGCTGGCCCCGTGGCCGAGTGGTTAAGTTCGCGCGCTCCGCTGCAGGCGGCCCAGTGTTTCGTTAGTTCGAATCCTGGGTGCGGACATGGCACTGCTCATAAGACCACGCTGAGGCAGCGTCCCACATGCCACAACTAGAAGAACCTACAACGAAGAATACACAACTATGTACCGGGGGGCTTTGGGGAGAAAAAGGAAAAAAAATAAAATCTTTAAAAAAAAAAAAAAGAATAAGAAATTATATATAAACAGCTTTCTGCTCACATTATATAATGATTCTACACCTGGCTACAGATTAGACTCAAAAGGTGAGATGTAAAACAACAACAAAACAATGCCCAGGCCTCACTCCAGAAGATTTAAATCACAACACCTTGATTGTGAGACCCAGGCATCAGTGCTTTTCAAAAGCTGTTAGTTGATTCTAAATTTCCTCCAGGTTGAGAATCACTGATCCAATAGGTACTCAATAAATACTTGTATTGAATGATGTGTCTTATAATGTCTTAGGGGAATTGACAATGAATACAAAGAAAAAGGTTTGTAATTAGCATATTAATAGTCTGCATGTTAATAAAACCTTCTAAAGTACCTGGAGGTGTTTAAAAACAATTTGTTCTCTGGTAAGTACTTTAAATAATTCTCCTGCAACTTATTTACAATGTTAATTTATATTATCTACAAATGAAGACTGGTTGGTTTAGTAACTATAAATTGCATCCTATCCTCTTTAAACTACACATTTTTTTTCCTAACACTTATCTCTACAGGTTTCTTTTAACTGCAAGTTTAATGTTTAATGAAAGATATTTTTGTACTTCTGTATTTCAATACTAACTACTTGGATTAGCTAGGAGCCATAATATCTCAGGCAAAATAACAAAATTGTGAAATTATCTTTATTCAGTGTCCCCATTTTGCCCTTCTGAGCTACTGGACCACAGACTTACATAAAGTTATGTGAAAGTAGAGCTCAGGTTTGCCACACACATGTCAGGAAAGCCTTCAAGACATGGTGAATATTTTGATGTAAAGATTTTCTCTTTGCACTGTTGCTGAGCCAGAGTAAACCAGAACCATATATATTTGTATGTGAGAAAGCTCATGCCATTAATGAGGCAGGAAGAAATGGAGATGAGGGTAGGGAGGGTCACACTCAAAGGCTGTGGAAAGCCTTGTAGACACAGAAAACTGGACACCCCATGTGCATTCATGTCTACATACCTTCCTCATCACACGTGGTGGACCAACTCATAAAATTTCTCTTCATCTTCCAGTCCAGCTCAAATTTATCACTTCTGTACCCCTTAAGGCAAAGATGATCATATCCTCTATTCTACTGTTGCACCAATTTGTTAAAAGTAGGAGATTGATTGTGTTATGTTGAAAATATCTGATTGCACCACTGTCTCTCTATTAGCCTGTCCATGCTATGAAAGCAGGAAGCATATCAAAGAGTCACATCGAATCAAAAAAGCAAATTTTACAGGTCATGATATCAGAAAAATCTACTTTAATGAGCCCATAACAAAAGAGAGGTTACAGGATCCGTCAAGTACTTTTGTAAAAACCTTGCCAGTGTGATATTTTGAACAGGAAAATGAGATTCTTTCAACTTTTCATATATTACTTAAATCTTTTTTATATTATTCAAATTTAAATAATTAAATGTCAATACTGTATTATTATACAGTTATGTGTATATATGCACATATGTATTTATACATACATGTACATATACAAATACAGTATATATAAAGATATGTAAGCTGTAATTCAGATATGGTCAATAAAACACTAATGCTTTTTTAATAAATTTGGTCTATATACTCTTATCAAGTTTATATGATGTTTTGGTTTAAACCTGAAAACTCAACTTTCTCCTCGAGGAACTAACAGTACATTGTAGGCATTAAACAGGTAGGGAAGACTGCAAACTTTGATATCTGACCTCAAAAACTAGCGAACAGGGAGATAAAAGGGAAAGGTTGATATTAAGAACCACTAAAAATTCAAAAAAAATTTTTTTTACCTTTATCTCACTCGAACTTCCCCCTCTGTTTTCTTTTCTCCCACTTTCTCTGGCATTGTAAAGACATATGGTTTCTTAAAGTAAGATAAATCAAAATCTTCTTAAACAATTTCTATCCTTTAACTTCAAAATTACATTGTTTCTCTCAGAAACTGATAAAATTCAAGGTGATACTTATTTGAACTAGTTATTTATCTGATAATTTAATAAAAGCAACTCTCAGTATATTCATGGCTGCAATCCTTAAGGTTTTTTGCTTTTTTAAATTTTTTCTTAAAAATATTGAACATAGCTTATAAAATCGAAGACTTGTACTACCATTTAGTGAAATGAATGAAGTGAGAGACTGAATATACAAATGAACAGTGGTCAGACCAAATAAAAAAATAGAACTCTGACTGCAAATCTGTAGCAACCAGTCCAGAAAGTCAAACCACAACTTCTGTAGCAATCCATCCAAGGGTCAAGACTTTATCAAATGCCAGCTTCCCTGATATTTGTCCCTGATGAGGATTTTTAGGCTGGTTAATTTTAAAACTACAGGTGAGAAGCAGGCTCCGAGGAGTGGAATTTGCTTGTCCCTTTGTTGGGGACATTTACATTTCTAAGGGAAACCTCAATCTGTGAAGATGCCTCCCTCTCTGTGCCAGGAAGAAGGGGGATGGCCTTATCTCTAGAAACTCTTAATCAATGCCAGAGGCAGGAACTTAAGTTGTTTGCTGTCTGGCAACCTCATGTAACTGACCCCCCCTCCCCCCCAAATCCTCCTTTGTCTTTAGCTGAGGATAATATTTAAGCGGTGACTTCTGCCATTTACTCAATCTGGTTTGATTCTTATCTAAAAGTTGCGGGACCACCAAATGGCCGGACCCTAAGGACACTGATACCATTTTAAATTTTTTACATATTCTTTCCTTTGTCTTGTAAAGAGATAACTCTCATAGCTATGCCTTAAATTTAGCCTTACTCTCCACCCAATTTTGCAGCAGAAGCGGCAGCAGCAACATTCCGGCAGCAGCTCCTCCTGCCCCTGGGTCCTGTCCCCAAGCAGCAGCTCTGCCTGCCTATGGGTTCCTGTCCCCATGCGGGCAGCAGAAGCTCTGACTGCCCATGGGTCCTGTCCCCATGCTATTCTATACTATTCTCTAAATAAAAGAGCAGTACTGCCAGATCTTAAGAGTCTAAGAAATCTTTCTTTCAACTCCTCGGCTCACCGACCCCGCATCAGTCCCCATTTCCAATTTACAAGCAACTAGACGAAGCCAATATGCTTCCTTAATCAATTACATAGGATGCCCCACTTCTAGTTAGCTCACCTTCAGCTAACCCATGCCAATAACCTCCAATCAGGGCATGCCTGAAGCTTTCCCTTATTCTCATTAGACTCAGTTGCCTGCCTTTGGGTCTATGTCAAATGAAGACAATGGTGGCTGATTCCCTTGCTAGAGCAAGCTGTTCATAAATAGCCTTTGCTTGTTCTCATTTGGGTGTTTTCTGTTTATTTCCACATAAAAGATCATCTTTACAAGTTCAATAAAGGAAAATCATGTAGTTTGATCTCTGCAATCAACCACCATCTTAGTTCTGTTCAGGCACAATAATAGCACTGAAATACAAAGCACTGAATCATGAGTTTTTTCTCGTGTAGGATGACACCTTCACTGAGCAAACACCAACTACCCCTATTTCTAGAAGCCTAAAGTTACTAGAAGGTCCTCCCACTGAACTTTTCCTTCCCAGTCATTTCACAGCTGAATCGGGTGTATCCGCGAGCCCTCTTTCAGAGGAGCACGTAACTGTCTTGACTTTGTTGCCCGTGCTTAACTATTTTAGGTTTTAATTTATTTTGGGTGAAGTAGAGAAGAAAAAGTAAGGGCACATAAAGTTGCAAAATAGTGATGCAAATTTTGCCAGCTAAAATAAGTAAGGATATTTCAAGCACAGCTCTCATAGTAACATTTGTTTTAAACACTCATTTGTCTTAACGAAAGAATAATATCAATTAAAAATATGAGTGGGTTAAAAGAAAGGAGATTAGTAAAAGAAATAAGCCAAATATGTCAGTTCTGATTTATTTAGCTCACCTTATTATGGCTGTTGAATATTTTCCAAAGCCAAATCACATCTATCAGCATTAAACTTATATGGTGGAGAACCCAGAAGGACTAATGTTTCAGTTTAATTACTTCACTCTCAAATAATTAAAGTAATAGTGGAAGTATACTGAAATTATCAAAACACAAGAATGTGTGTATTTTGTGATAAACATATTATGAGAATTGAATTAATTGTGAGAATTATTTAACAGGAAGTTAAATGTTCATTTTCATATCGAACTATTCAAATCCAGGTAAGTATATTTTGTTTTCTATTAGTGTCAGTCAGTAGTATTAGAATCATATATTATGGTAGTCGTCATAAGTGTTTAACCTTAAATATAATGGTGATAAATGTTAACTATTTTAATGCATTATACACATATATAACATAATGGTTAATTATACTTACAATTGCTTTATATACATACAATTGTGTTAAATACATGTGTGTGTGTATATACACACACAAAAGTGTGCATATAAAATATTTGTAATTGTGACCATATGTGATTCCCCAACAGTAATTTGCCTGACCAAACATTGAAAAATATTTTTAAATTACAATATTTAAACTAATATGATCCTGGTACAAGCCAGGAAGATTAGAAGAATAGCTTTGATAGCTCAGAAGCAGTGTAGATAAAAGAAAATCTATATAGACACTTATTTAGTGTATACTACAGGTAAAGACCTAACAGTTTTGGGAAAGGGTGATAAACAGTGCTGGTAACTATATAAGTCCATAGAAAAAGCAATTTAGATCACCAATCCCCCAAAATTAACATTTTTTGTATCTTGTGCAAAATAAGCATTATTAAAAAGCAAACAAATCCTGACACTTCTAATGATATATGTTTACTATATGAAGAGCTAGGACCCATTAGCCTAAATACGTAAAGAGTATGTACATGTAATTTACAAAACAAGTAATGAAATAGCTAATGACTACACACTGCATATATATTAATGAACCTATCAAATCTCAAAAATAAAAAGAAGTGCAATTAAAAATACAGAACTATTTTTCTTCTATTAAATTAGCAGAGCCTGGCTGGTCTGTGAACCACCAGGCAATTTCATGCACTGTTGGGGGGAATGGTAATTGGTACTGGGATTTCGGAGGCCATTTGTCAATATGTATAAACAATCTTTAAAACATTCATATTCATTGACCCTTACTTTGAATAATACAAATGTGTTCTAAGGATATTGGGAATAGAAATATTAACCACTCTCCCCCAAAATAACAACAACAACAAAGAAATCAATCAAACAAACAAAAAAACAAAAGGGAAAGATTATGGAACAGGTTAGACATTAAAATATCAAAGACGTATTAAAGTTTTGCTTTTAAAACATTTTCAAATACACAGGGAAATTTTATTTTGTTATGTTAAGTCAGATAAAAACAGAAAACAAAACTACAAATTATGAAGTCAACTATGTATACAAAAATATCAAATATATATGGCCAAATATTAATATTGCCTCTGGTGGACAAATATGATGGATTCTTCTTTCTACATTTTTGTGTTCTATATAATTTTAATCAGAAAATTAAAAAACTCAAACATCATAAAATAGCACCCAGTAAGAAATTAGGAAAATCTTCTTAACCATGCCAACTATGTAACACATAATATAAAAAAATAGACTGAAACTTATAGGAAAGGAAGACGGCAAGAGGATTTGCTTATCTCAAGACATTGATCTAAGGAAATGGCTGTTAATTTAGCCTCCAAAATTCTGTTGGAACATAGCTGAAGCAGTCCAGTAATTGGAATATCTGAGGTCTAAGGCAATATAGTGCACTGGGTGGGCAGATGGAAGCAGGATTGATAGTGATTTTTACTTTGGGACGTAAGATGTGCTGAGATGATCTGCTGATCGACTTCCAAGCTGGGTTAGTTAAGAGTTCCCTTAGAGTGGGGGGTTTTCAGAGGATTGGAGACACAGGAGCAGGATCCAGTCACCTTGGCTTTGGGAACGGATGGGAATAAAAGGGCCAAACTGCACAGGCTCCAACCAGATATTTGAGATGTGCAGAAGGACTTTGCATTTCAATTTCTTGGATGAAGATTTAGAAGACTTAGGGCTTAGGCCAAAAGATATTGGGTGGTAAAATAGAGATCTACTTGGAATTCAAAGTAGCTATTTCCTTATTGGGGTTGGGGAGTGACAGTGCACACTAGCACAGGTTTGGAATGATTAATTATAAATCTTTAGGACTCCAGGAAAGAAGTGTATCCTGGCCCTCTACATTCCAGATGACTAGAGAAGAGATGCATCTAGTTGGCCACTATATGTACATTTGAAACAGCTGGAATGGGACTAAGTCAGATATAGACATCAAAATAAATTAAGGTCCTTATATGTTAGAAAACATAGAAGTCACACAAATGTAGAATTCTGGTTTATCTTATATTTGTCTCATCAAAATTTATATATAAACAATGCTCAATATCACATTCATGTGAATATTGAATTCATGCTGATTTTGATAACTTCTTAGATTTTACATCATCATTAGCATTATGAGATAGAAATTAGTTATATGGGTGGCTAAATTTCATCTTGAAAGTTTTCTGAGGAAGATTAGACCTATAGACTGGCATTTTGCTGATAATTGTTAATGTAGCAAATTAAGAAAATCAGAATAATCCTACAAATTTAATACCCATCCTGGTTTAATAGTTATGCTGAACTAGGTATTCTTAAAAATGTAGCATTGTGTTGCTGACATATATGAAGATCTCACAAACAACTTTAGTGGTAAGGATTTGTGGTAAGATTTCAGTATATCTGGGAAAATTAATATTAATATAGAAAATATTTTGCTTATATCCTACATATTTTATATCCTACATATTTTACTTATATTCTATATATTTTTAAAGATGTTTGTTCAACTCTTTGCTCTGTGAGTGTGTTATGATTATCTTTTACATTCTTATGTGTACTATTTCTCCATATTTTGAAACAGATATTTCTTTGTATTAAACAGGGAAAGTATTAAACAAAGTATTAAACAATTAAAGTATTAAACAAAGTTACATGACTTCAACTGAAACTCAAAATGGATAATAGATTAAAAAAAAATGTTGGCATGATGTGTTCATCATCTTCAGAAGGAATCAGTTTAAAACTATGCTGAGTAAATTTGCCTCAGGAAAATCAAATGAATTAGGCATAAGAGTGTCAAAGCAGCACTAGGATTTCCCGATGTCAGAGGCATGGGGAGCTCTTACAGTTGGAGGAGTGTCTGTGAGAGACACTGGAATATCTGAATCCTATGGAATGATCAGTCTAGAGGGACACTAGAGGAACTACATAGTTGCTCTTAGAACAGCCTAAGAAAATCTAAGAAACAGAGAGGCTTTCTTCCAATAATCACCACAGGGAGGTCCCAATTTGCCAACTCCATGATATCTTGCTTTTCAGGATGGAAGTGCTGACGTGGAAAAGAGGCAAAAAAGCAAACCCAAATAAACCCTATTATAAACTCCCAACCATCTTTCTTGCCTTTCAATCTACCTTGACTCAAGAGGACTCAATAATGACCATCATGGAGATGTGAAACCCAATGCCAGACCACAAGAACAGGAAGAAAAGATAACAGGTCATTATAAATAATAATTTCAAATAAAATAATAATTAAAACCTTCTGACATTGCTATCTGCAGTACTGATGGCTACAAGAGAGTGGAACAATGCCTACAGACTATTGAGAGTGAATGCATGCCAAAGAAAGTGAGGGGAGTAAGAAACTAAGAGAGAAGTGAGGAGTGAGAGATAGTAAAACAACTTGGGCAAGCAAGATAATTGGGATAAAATATGTTTTGTAGCACTATAACTATCACAGCCATCAGCTATATCTGAAGTCAATACTTCCACGTGGCATAATTAAGAATTCAGCTGTTCGAGACTGAGTTGCTAATCCATTAGAAACATTTATTTCTTCCCAGGTTCATGCAGGTTTGAAAAAAGAGCACAGATCTTGAAACAAATGTGAATTTTAGCTGGTGTTTAAGATCATTTGAAACATTCTGCTGTTCATTCGCTTCATTCTCAGCAATGAGTATACTCCTAGACATAGCTCAGGAAATTAACAGAATTTTTGTTGAAGTGGTGGTCTAAACTTTGGCACAGGGCAGTGCTATTGATTTTCTCAGTAGACCTGGGTATCAGGTTCCCGTAAGAGCCTGTGCTATTGTGGACTCTGAGAGATGTGGTAAGATTCCTAGAAACTCAGCAGAGTCTTCCACCAGAGCCCAGTGTCTTCCCGCATGCCAGCCGGTGCTCTCTTTCAGATGAGGATCCCATTCTTATAGAAATGGTGCTTCAGACAAATGGAGCTTCAGAGAAAATGTGTATTTTGCTCTTGTGGTTAGGCTTTTGACCTACCCTTTGCTTCATACTTGTGAAGAGTCTCTAGATTCTTTGCTAAAATAATTTTCATCATTGCAAATCCATGATATTAATTTGTTATCTCCAGTACCACAGAGTTTTTGCTTCCAAATGTTTGCCTCGATATAACTTCCTGAGAGTTGCAGTGATGTTTACATGTTTGATCCGTGAGAAGTCGCAGGTGGGGTATTCAATAATGTTAAGCAATTGAGCCAGTAACCCTCTTGGGTTCAGTTTCCTAGGACGATTTACTTCCCACAGTGGGCAATTAGTTGTTGCTATGCTCCTAGTCTTTCTGGCACTACTCTGCCCTGATCCCCATTTGCCAGTTATTAATAAATTATGATCTGCTCTCTAATTATCTTTGATTCAGAGCTTTTGAAGAAAAAGCATGTAATCATGAGAAAATAGAAGGGATAACAACTCTCAGATATTAAATCAATACACATGCCTAGATTTATTACAGTTTTATAAAGTCATATCTATTGCTAATTCATAAACCACTGAGATTTGCTTTTAATGAGCTCTTTTCTAAAATGACTGATTGCATGTGTGATCACAAATACTTGTTTATTTATCATTATTTTAAAATAAAATAGTATTAGATTAAAATATTTTCATACAATACTTGTTCTTATCAAAACTTATCAAGTTCTGAAACTATATAATCCTACTTATGTTAGAGAAGCCAAGCACAGGCATACCTCAGAGATATTGTGGGTTTGTTTCTAGATGACCACAATAAAGCATATATTGCAAAAAGTATATGAACATCTCCATGATGTCCCTAACCTAAAGAGAATCAGGAGAGAAATATAAATGCATTGATGTATATTATTATTTATAAAAGCTAATGTTGCTTGACATCACCAGGTGCATCATCACACTGGTGTTATCCTGTTCACATGTCAAATAAATAATGTAAACTAGTGAAGATTTCTTAACCCTATGCAACATTTCTCTGAAATCATTGCATTTATTTTGTGATAGCATCAAAAGTTTCCTTATTCAGGAAGAAAGCACATTTAGGGGTTAGGCATTCTATTGTGCTATGTCAGAGTTATTAACATTTTTCGTTTTCCAAACTATCAACATTAATAGGGAAAAGTGAGACAAAGCACTTCAAATGGAGACTGATGCACAGTTTATCTTTAATTCAATAATTTATGGGATATTCATTCAATTGGGTTATGTGGGAGAGCCACAGAAGTCTTTATCCTCTAAATACTTACTGGCAGGCAGAAGCAAGATGATATTTACTCAACGTACTATAATTTGTGGTTGAAAGCGTTAAATTCCATGAAAAACTACTGCTATATTGTTCTGAGACTTAAGTGGAAGCACAGAATGCTTTGGTGACGGGAATTGAGGAAGGTTTTATGATAGAAAGAATGGTTCATGTGGGTCTTCACATGTAGGTAAGGTTTAAATATTGAGAGAGAAAATGAAGGATATGAAAAATGGGACAGAGTGAGAACCTCTTTCCTCATTCTCAGTTCACGTGCTTTGTACGAGACTGACCCTATCCTTCAGGTTCAGGCGTGAACTCCTAGTGTGCAGGGCCACGCAGTGCACCTTCTCCATACTCTTCTCAATTGAGATCCCAGCGCTATTGATCGATTACTTGGTGGAGCTGTGCATCAGGTCCTGCCATAAGAGCTCTTAGACTGAAGTGCAAGAGTTCTGAAATCAGAGCTGGGTTCAGCACAGTGACCATTCCCCCTTCAGTGACCCAATAATTGTCTGGTTTCCTGCTACCCCATGGACCACTCCTTCTCAGTCTCCGTTGGCTGGATCTTCCTCCTTCACTCTTTCTATCAATATCAGAATGCTGCTGGGCTCCACCCAAATAACCTCATTCAGATCAGGGGCTTTAAATACCACATCTGTGCCAGAGAATTCTTGACTCACGTGTCTCCAATTGCATAGCAGACACTATTTTAGCACCTGGATCTACAAGTGCTTGTACTTTGGATTTTTTTTTAATCTCTGAAATTTTTCATCTACATAATCTATAATTCTCTTTTGGATTAAGCCACTTTGAATTTGGTTTCTGTCATATGCAACCAAAGGAATCCAGGTAAAAAACACAGTGATAATGCTGGAAAGGTGGTTTGAAGCATATTTTCAAGAATATTGAACTCCAGATTCACTCCCCTAGTCATTGGACATTTACTGACAACGTACATTATAACCTGTGTTCAAGATGAACATATATCTATCAGGAGAGACATATGTAAAATGATGAACCAAAACTACTTCAACTGGAAAGAAAGTTTTGAGGAAAAACAGATTAACTAGCTTTCACAAAATCAAGAATAGTCATGGAGCTGGTGACATTTGATATGTGTGATTCTAGAATAAATACAACTTACCAGGTGCAATTTTCAAGTGAAGAATGGAGGTAAATTCACTAAAATCCATTGTACTTTTTAACATCAGTGTCAAGATGTCACTGACATTAATATCTAAGAGGTATTCATTCATATTACTGATCAGTGTGGAAAGCTGGAAAGTTTTTAAATGTTAACCTATTATTTTTAGCAGTGACATTGCACACAAGAGTTCAGTTTCATCAAAATCATATAGTTGAATGATTATAATAGGAAAATTACACAGTGAAGAGCAAGGGTCCTAAAGTTAGAGCTGCATGCTAACTATATATCAACTGAATACAGTAACTAAATGTATACAATAATTTATGTTCTGGACATTTTCTAATTGTATACAATAATTTATGCAGTAGACATTTTCCCAGAGCGGGGAAAAACTCACAGATAAAAATCCCTGCCATTTTGGATCTTATATTCTAGTAGAGAAGACATAAGAAAACAACAGAAGAAATATGGTATCTAATGGCAGTAAGTGTTACAAAGAGACAAATCAAGGTAAGGGAGATCTGACATGCAGCAGAAGGAATTATGGGAGATCATTTTCGTAATTTCAATTGAGAGTTGAAATCCAGCAAAGAAAGAAGGAGGAAGCCACGTGGTTCTCTGTGGCAAGAGAGCTAGAGGAGCCAGCACAAAAGCCTTAAGGCTGGCTTACTTTACAATATGCAAGAAACAACAAGAAGATAATTTTATCAAGTATAAATTGGCGATAGAACTAATACTGAGACAGACTGGTGTGACATATTACATGTAAAACTCTCAGAACGGTGTCTATTAGTAGGGAGTGCGCAATTCATGCTAGACAATATTACACTTATAATCAATACTATTATTGTGTTACTTCTGTTAGGCAAAGAAACTTCTCTGAAGGTTTTATAATATTCCATAACCTTTAAAAATGATTCACTTAAGATATCAAATGCAGGCAGAGCCCTGACACTTGTCTGAATTAAATAATTGCATTCAACATGCCTAGATAATTATTTTATTTGGCTCCAAATGAGCTGGAAGAAAAGTTTTTCTAAACCCAGAGGAATTTACTACCCAACCATTGTTTCTTCCTAACATAAGAACTGTGGCAGGCCTGTATAAGAACTCAAATGTTTCTTGATTTAATGAATTGGATCATCATTTTGGTCCAAAGAAAAAAGTTACCGCGAGGAGAATGATGCTAATTTAAACTCTTCTCTTTCTCTCTAGCTGTTCTAATTCTGTTTATGAAATTCTGTCCAGTTATCAGACCACTAAATTAAACTGGAAATATTTTGAGAAAAGGACATTGCCTTCCTATTTCACATGCCCAGGACTTATCTTGGGGTTTGATATTCAATAGCTGCTCAATAAATTTTTATAAAGCCTGATGGGGAAGAATATGTCATTTACAATCTGTTATACTTTAAGATACCTGAAAAAAATTACAAAAGGCTAAATTTTGATATTATTTTCAAGTAATAAAAATACCTAAACCTGTGTTTTACATAAATCTACTTTTTTTCTCCAAATTTCTGACATAGTTTCAGAATCTTAATTTTGATAGATTAGCCTCTCTGTACACTATCCATTGACTTCTGGAGAATTTTCACCTCAGGAAACTAAGAGACATTTCAAACGGATTGAGTTTCAATTGTTTGATGAAACACAAAGGGAAATAGGATTTAGCAGTTTTATATCCAGCCACAGGATTGGAACATGACCAAGAAAAACAAAAGAAGATCTTTTACCCAGAAAATAGTTGATCTTTTTTACAGGCATTAAGCCACCCCTTAGACGAAATTTATCATCTCAGGAACATCATAGCATTAAAGTCACATATGAATAACCTTAAAAAGCATATCAAAGGCTAAGCAAGCAGCTTGAGGGGATCCTGCTTCATCAGGAGCTAGAGATGTTTTGGTTTTATTTTCCAATTTTAAAACTGGCAAACAGCTTTAGCTTTTTGGGTTTATATGGAAGAACATGTGCAAATATGTGTGGGAGTGCATGGGTGGTAACATGCGTGTGTCTTTAACCTCCGAGTGTACACGTGGAATTAATTGAAATAGAAAAGCAAAGCTATGAAGTTTTCTCAAAATTTAATTACATTCATGAACATGTAATAAATGAGGATCAGTAACTAAGTATTCAAAACATACTCTTTCATCCCGAGATGTCTATATTGAGTGAGGTTCAAAGAAGAAATTGTTTCGGTGTGAAGAAAGAATTATTTCTGTACACTGAAAGATGTTTTCCTTTCTATTGTCTATATCACTCAATCTTGTTAACTTAAGTTTCATATCAGGCTACGAAGTGTCCAGTAATCAATTTTCAGAATTAGACCCCAAATGTGAAGTCTTCACAGAGAAAAAAAGCCAGTTTAATAATGTCAGTGACCATTTTCAAAGGAAAGAAACAGAGGAAGGAACAAACTAAAGCATTTTCTCAAACATGTCACTGAAAGAGTGGGGAGATGACGATCATTAGTGAAAGAGGGGTCGATTAAATAATTTAGATCTATAAAATAGTACATATAAGAGAAAAATGCAAAAAATTAGTATATAATAAGAACGTTATCAGTGTGCATGTCATTACTGATAAAAGACAAAGATTAATAAACACAACATGCTGTGCATCTCAGGGGTTTAATTTATATCCAACCCAGGATAAGTAGCTTATAGTTCGCTGCGGATGTGTCAATTGTTTCATAGGCCCATGAAAACACCATTTAAAATAGAAAGGAAGTAAAGAGGAAAGTCTGAACCCTGACGAAAATGTTCTATGAAATATTTAGCGCCTTTAAACAGGAAGATCACACAAGTTCTAAAATTGAAAGAATCTTAAGACGTAATAATTCTTCACTATTTTTAAATAGGACTTTTTCCTTCAGGATCGATACTCGTCTATGTTATTTTCAACTGTACCTAGGTAGGAAGACTCCAAAAGTTTTCTGCATAATCAATTTAAGCCTAAGAAGATTAGAAGGTCTTTGTTTGATTTGTTTTTCATCTTTCAATGGATTTTAGGATAAAAAGTTTATTTATTTTTTTAAATGTATTAGTCCCATAGGATTCAATGTGTTATAATCCTCAAATTTCTTTGTTCTAAATAAAAATACAAATTGTCAGGGAATATGTATCCTCAGGATATATTTTCTCCTGCGCCCAAATGATGATATAAATTGTCAACGGGTACTGCATGCATGTGATATCGATATTTTTGCCATATATCAAAATTAATTGATCTATATCACCGCTAAGGAGTCAAATCATTTGCAATTAAAAGACATTTTACCCAGGAGCAAATATTTGGTTTATAATATATTCAAGAGATTAAAAATTGATAAAAGAAAGTAAGTTCAAAGTGAGAGGAATGTCTAAATGTTATATCTTTGTGTATGTTTATCAACTGTGTTTTGTCACAGGGAGGAGGGAGAAACATAGATAATTCAATGTCCGGAGACCACTCCCAGAAAAGGCTTTTTTCAATAATTTGCTAGTACTCAAAGATACTTTCCAAAATTTGTGTTAGGTTTTGGATACATTTCTTCATTTAATTTTATTTTTCTTTTACAAATTTTTAATGAGTTAATTCAGGATACTCTACATACTACAAAGTAGATAAGATTTTCCTAGTCCAAACAAAAATTGCAAAGTTCATTGTTTCAAATGAGACAGGAAAAATCCTTCACAAAATCATATCATTTAGCTTTTGAATAAGTATATCTACGCAATACAAACATAAAATAACTTGTCCATGAAAAGTAAAATACAATGGCCAAAGATGGCCAAAGATGTTCCTTCATATGACAAATGTCCCCTGAAACTCATGAATGTGCATTCAACAAAATGAAGTAATAAAAATTTCAGGGGGCTGGCCCCGTGGCCGAGTGGTTAAGTTCGCACGCTCTGCTGCAGGCGGCCCAGTGTTTCGTTGGTTCGAATCCTGGGCGCAGACATGGCACTGCTCATCAAACCACGCTGAGGCAGCGTCCCACATGCCACAACTAGAAGGACCCACAACGAAGAATATACAACTACGTACCAGGGGGCTTTGGGGAGAAAAAGGGAAAAAGTAAAATCATTAAAAAAAAATTTTCAAAAAGTTTGCTGGTAAAAAAAGATATAAACCTCAGATTGTGTTTTGATAAAATTTGTTTTCCTTTAAACTGCAAATTTCTAGTCTCAGCATCATAAGCTGTGCATTATGAAATTTAAAAAATTAACATGAGTGGACAATGCACAAATTCAGAAGGTGTTGCTACTTTTAAAAAGTAGTATACTTCTATGAGACAATACATCTAAAAGTTTATCTTACCAAGTCTTAGATTTAGTTATGCTAAAAATTAAGCTTTGTCTCTTGGGTGTAGATGTGATTCCTGTATAACTGAGAAATTATACTAAATTTAGTTATTATTTTACAGCAAATTCAGGTAACCAAATAATAAGAAAATTGAACTGTCTCACAAACATTTTGTCTACTCCTACAGAAGTAACAAAGTGAGTTGTTTTTAAGTCAATTTTATATATATATATATATATATATATATATATATATATTTGGGAAGAAAATATTTTGAGAACAGGGGCTGATGCACACCCGGGTAAGCAAGAATAAATGACTGAATGTCATCAGTAAATTCACATTAACAATGCTTAGGTTAAATAAATATAATGCTCTAAGTCTACAACAAAACACCTTCTATATTAGATTTGTTCTTTAACAAACCCTCAAACACAGAAATTTATTGGATTCTAGACCTTAGCTCTTTCCACCATTTTTATTCATTTCTCCTAAGTGTGGCCCCCCAAAATAAAATATCTTCTTATGATCACCGTATCTCTAAATAAAACTAAAGCCTCAGGATTTATTGGAAAGGAAGAAACCAACTGATATCTCAGTCAGAAGTAAATAAATGATATCACAAAGCAGCTCTGCAAATGTATCATATATCTACCCTTTTGGGATAGAAAAGACACATTACCACATTGTAGTTTTCATAGTAGTTGCAATTCACTAATTTAATTATCTTCTTTGATCAAAATCTGAGCAAAGTTTTTACAACAAGATTGGTGGAATTAGCTTATCTTCCAGAGAGCAGAGACATAGTTGGAGCATTCTCACCGATGACTTCAGAGAAACAGATTAGCGGGACGCTAGACAACCAACCTTCAGACTGAGCAGGGCTAGCTGTCCTCAAGAGAACACAAACTACTTCCCAGTTAGAAATTCTAAAAATGTATCCTTGCTATTCTAACATTAAAAGTAAGCAATGGATTTCGACATATATTATTAAGAAAACTTTGAACACTCTTAAATGAACAAGAACTGGAAGAAAGGGAATTTTCAGATACAAAGAGAAAGGATGTTCAAACGAAGTAACAATGTTTTATGAATATAATTTGATAGTACTGTAATTTAAGTTTATAGTTATAAATATTTTCAGAATAAAACATGCAGTATATTGAAAAGTACCTAACTCTGTATATTTATGAGTTGAATAGATGCTGAAGAGTCAAAAGTAAATGAGTAGAACAGTAACAAAATCAATATGAATATTGATTTCCTGACTTTTTTTGGATCTTACAGGACATTCTCACATATTTGTGCAGGTTTCACATTTCCAAGAAGATGTTCATCAACTTTTCTATAATAGTCTAACACCAAAACATTTTCAAATGGGCAGCTCTCATTACTGAATGGTCCTTCTCACAATGGCCTGAATGAAAAATGAAAATATGTTTGCTGTAGGAAGAGAACACACTCCTGTTTTTATTTGTTAATTTTTTTTAGAAAGGTTGATTATGCTCAGCTTAATGTCAATGCATACCTTCCACAAGAGCTCTTTTTGGGACTCTACCTCTTTTATTCTTGTTCAAAATGAAAAATGTAGATATATAATACATATATTAATGTATATACTGATAAAACATTCAATAAGATTCACTTTAGGGGCCAACCTGGTGGCACAGTGGTTAAGTTTGTGGGCTCCACTTCAGCCACCCAGGGTTCAAGGGTTCGGATCCTGAGCACAGACCTACACACTACTCATCAAGCCATGCTGAGGTGGCGTCCCACATACAAAAAGTAGAGGAAGATTGGCACAAATGTTAGCTCAGGGCCAATCTTCCTCACACACATACAAAAAAATCACTTTATTTTAGCATACGCTATGATTGATGTATTCAGGTTGAAATTATTCAGAGGCTGAAAATAAAAGCAGTCATAAAAAAGCATTGGTTATTTCTCAAAATCCTTGTTTGTCAGAGTGTCAGCTTTGTATTCATCACCCTGTTAGGATAGAATGCTGGCTAACTAGAATTATTAGTCCTATACCAGGCACAGACACAGGTCTTCATAAACACTAAAATTGAAGCAGGTAACCATATATACTTTTGAAAAGAAAAAAAAATTGATTAAACAATTATATCAGAAAAAGATATGGTTATATTAATGACAGAATAAATAATAAGGCTATTCTTGTGAAGAGAGCATACCTGGAAAGGAGAAATTGCGTGCTTAAAAGTCAGAACTAGCATGCACAAGGTAAGGCTTAAGACACACATCCTACGCTGAGGTTACCTACTGATCTATTACTTGCCTGATTTGTTTTGGGATGTGCTTAACCACCAAATGGTCAGATCAAAGTAAGGAAGCGATCAGCTGCAAAAGTTCAGAGTCACAGCTTCCTCTCTTACCTTCCACTGAGGAGGAAGCCGATAACCACTGCCAACAAAATGACTCCCACTGTCACAGACACAGCAATTATAGGAATCTGGCTTTGATCGCTGGATGCTGCAACTGCTGATAGGAGACAGAAAATGGAGCTTGCAGTTAAAGTGATCATATGCATTCAAATAAGAGCTGCTTAATCGCGGGTAATCAACGCACGGTTTAAGCAATTCACCCACACATGGCTGAGTTTTCCCCTTAATATCTCTTCTCAAAAGTGTGTAATTGAAAAGACATCTTTAAGAGAAAATATTTACTCTCCAAATGAAAATTCAAAAGAATCACTAAGTCATTGATTATTTCCTTGTCATCATAAAAAATGAATGCAATTGTTTGCATAGTATTCATCTAGGGACCTTAGGTTTGCAAGATAAAATGGAAGTTAGTCCTTGATTTCAAACACCTTAATCTAAAGAGGAAATGCGAAGTATATGAGATTCGATTTTTCAGAGTTTGCATGTGGCTGTTCTCTAGGAAAAAAATCTTATCGCCCTAGATGGGATTTTTTCCCATAGACATAGGTTGAAGTCCAAAATGATGTGGCTATGATCTCATTGAAGTGAAATATAATATGACTACTCTGAATATAATTTTAAAAACCATAATTTCCAACAAGAATATAATCCGTAAGTATATTTTATATGTAGGACCATTTTTTGAAAAATATCAGGAATTTGAGAAGCCTGTAATAAGGTTAGATTTGTTTATGTCATCTTTTAAAAAAATACGTGAATTTCGATGAAATATTTTATATTTTAACAATATAATTACCATAACAAGAGGAATATGGACATGATTAGATAGTCGTGCCTAAATAAGCAAGGTAGTTTTTCTTTTGCGCTGATAACTAAACCTGATTAAAGTAAGACATCTATAGGGCAAAATAAAGTTTACTAATGTTCTCAAAAAAACCCTCAATAGAATACCTAGCATGCTTACTGTTTAATGATGTAATTAATCATTAAGATAAATTCAGAGTAAGATTAGTTCACTTCCATGATTACAAATATGAAGTCAGCAAAACTAGTAATAACCATACTTTCCATGTTTTGGTTTTCATAGCCTCTTCCCAGATTGTGGCCCAGATAGTTTTGGACATCCAAACACATCCCTTGCTATTCTTGTCACTTCTCCCTTGATTCTTTCTAACCAAAATCGACCAACTCTCTGACCTCCTTCTTGCACTGGTCTACGCTTTCATCTCTCTCAGACCAGTCTTCAGAGCCCAGTATCATGGACAACTGGTTCATGTATGAGAAAAACTATTATTTGCAATCTAAATGTATGCTCTTACTCTCCCTCTTCTTGGATGATAATGGTTGCAATTCAGTGGCTCTTTACTCTGTTTTCTCCTATTCTCTGATGCTGAGGTATGTTGTAGGGAATTTAATACTGATGAGCACTACAAATGGCACAGGGCAAAGCTATGCCACTATCACTAGTAGCATTTCCCCAAATTTGTTTTATTAATCTCTAAACTCAGATGACTTAAACCATTGCTTTTTCTCAGTTCTTTCACTTTCTTTTTATCAGGGGCACTGTTTCTAGAGAAAATCAGGGAGCCTTGGCCCATATAAGTTCAATGTTAATTTGGTTGAGTTCCAACTGTTGCTCCAATGCTTTTGACTCTCTTATTAATTTCCTAACAAAATCATCCCCATAATTAGTGTTCCTCATTTTATCAGTACACTAATCCATTCCCATTTCCCAGGTTTTCAAAATGCTAAACATTATGGATAAAAGAGAGTGATCAACTCTGAACTGTATGGCTAAATATAACTGCATAACCTTCTTTTGCTTTACCTAACTCTGTTAGAGCGCTTCCTGTCTCTCTCAGAACATTGCTTCTTCAAAGATCTCCCTCAAGAAGGGGTTTTCCTTCTATTACAGGCTACTTCTCTGCTACTTACAAGTCTGAACACATGTCTTCTCTTGGTGGAAATAAATCCTGCTACCTAAACTTATTGATGCTAGTTCAATTTGAATTTGAAAAAAACGTTCAACATCTACTATACATATGGGCCAGGGCAAATTATTTAACCTTATAAAGTCTCATTTCTTTTATCTCCAAGTAGGGATAATTTCCCAGATCACTATAGTTCTGTTGAGAGTAGAGGTAACATGCATAAAACACTTGGTATAGTGCTTTAGCAATTGCCAGCCTTAAATAAATAGTAAATACTATTTATACATACTATTTTCTCCTGCTTTATTTACTCTCCTTATTCTTTCCTATTTTTCAGCATCTTGACTGAGTTATCTATAACCAGCCTTGTCTTCTGAGAAGTGACATTATTAAATTCTCTCTAAAACTTTTCTTCTTCTGTCTTTGAGTTCTATACATGGTTCTGTCAAATGCCTCGAGTGTGTCTCCATTTACCTGAGTGTGCATGATAATAAAGTATCTGACCTTATTGAACATATACTTCATTGTTGAAACACTCCTCCTCTTGGTTTCTATGACATCAGATGAGCTGTTTTCTCTTTTTCCCACTCTGAAACACAACTTTGTCACTTCTGTTGGCTCCACATTCTCTTCCCACATCTTATGTGTGAGCAATTCCTGATGAACGCTGGTTCCTGATCCTCCACACTTCTTTCCTCTCTCTCTCTTTCTTTTTCTGTCTTTCTCTCTTCCCACCTCCTTTTCTCTCTCCCTCTCATAGATGCTTCTTTGCTCATGACATTGGTTAACTATAAGCTAAAGAGTCCCAAATTTATATCTCCAATTCTTATTTCTCTTCAAAGTACCACTATTTTTAAAAAACAGACAGCTTTGCCTTTATTTGGATTTTATTTTCACATAAAAAATAAACATGCTTAAAAGCAATCCTTATACCACATCCACTTCCAAGGGCTAAACAAAAACACATCAACAAATAACCATATCATAAATCTAAACCAATAAACCAGACTAATTCGATCTCTTTCTGGTTTCTTTTAACCATCACAGAATTTTCTTAACCCATCCTTGCCCATTAATTAGCAAATATTTTGTGTTTCTTTTATGTTTTGCCCCACACATTACTTTTTTTCATCCAACACTGACCTGTTTGATTCAAATCTGCTGGAATATGGTTCATAGTGTTTTCAGTGCTCCCTTTGCCTCTTATGTACTCACATGAAATATACAAAAATATAACTTTGATCATGTTTCTCTGATCAAAAAGTTCATAGATACTTACTACTTATGGAAGAAGATTCCAAAATTTTCCATTTGGCATTCAAAAGTCCTTCTAATCTGACTCTACCAAATCTTTCTCCTCTCAATGTGTCAGTTTGGGAACTCTCAGAGAGATGGTTTTGGAGGAAGGAGGCATGATTAATCAGAGGTATAGATAAAAATAAGGCTATTTCAGGTGAACCAAAATATTAATTTTGAGAAAAAAAATGGGTGCTTAGTAGTGTCAAATGGTTCATTTTTAATAACTGCCAAGATCTAATTTAACAATGTGCTAAAATATGCACCTAGGTGTGGGATAATATCTTACATTAAAATAATTGTTAATGGCATGCCAAAATTTTTCAAATGTTTAAATTAACATATCTTATGAAAATTTTTGTAGGCAATGAAAATCACAAAATTCATATTTATATGTGAAGGCTGTAAGGAAGAATTTAAAGAATCCATTTTCATTTATTTTTTTTAATTTATAGCATTTTCTAAGTTCCTTAATGGGTGTCAATTATTAACTATTTCACATGCACTAATTAATTTGTGAGCTATTTCTAGTAGGAGAAAATTAATCAAGATTTTGTACTATTTATTCCTTTGTTTGCTCTGACAGCACCAATAATGTCCCCAATTATATCAACTAAGTTGAAAATACATAAATTTACAAGGTACTGTCAATTCCTTCATACTTGTTCACTCGAGCAGGAGAAAAAAATTCTTTTAATATATTGTGAAATTTTTTCATCTTTATAGATATGAATCTCTAGTCACACATATTTCCCATTTTATTATGTATGTTTATTAAGAATTAGTTGATTTATGATGTAGTTTTGGAAGACTGGCTGAGGAATGTTTGGGGAATGCTTAAAAGCAAATTTTGGAGCAATATAACACACTTATTAGAAGGATATCAGTTATAAAAACTAATGTTCTTTAGCAAATAATGTTTCTTCTTTTCAGTCATTATATATTTACATCATCCTTGGAAACTTTAAGGTAAAATATGTTGAGAAATCACATTGTTTTCCCTCACTTTGCTTCCTAAACTCCTGGTTGCAAACCTGTATTACATAGAGATTCTCTAGGTTTGGCTACATATTTGAACAATTAATCATTCAGGCTGGAGAGATTTGTTAGAGCCAGATTAAAAGGGCTTTTGAAAGTCAGGCTGAGAATTTAGGATCTTTCTCCCACAGCAAAAAGTATCTATTAACCTTCCCAATCAGGATAATCTGATCAAAGTTATAATTTTTGATACATAATATGAATATGTAGAGTTAGTGGGGAAATTTAAAACTGCATGGCAGGCAAGTAAGAACATGAAAAGGTGTTGAACATCATTAGCCATCAGAGAAATTCAAATTAAAACCCTGATGTATCACTACCTGTCCAAAATGACTAAAAAAAAACAAAACAAAACCTAGTGACAACATCAATTGCTGATGAGGATGTGGAGAATCTGATCACTCACACATTGCTGGTGGGAATGTAAAATGGTACAGCCACTCTGGAAAACAGTTTGGCAGTTTCTTACAAAATTAAACATGCAATTACCACATCATCATCCAGCAATTCTGCTCCTGGGTATTCATTCCAGGCAAATGAAAACTTAGGTTGACACAAAAACATGTGTCCAAATGTTCATGGCACGTTTATTTGTAATAGCAAAAACTGGAATCAGACCAATTGTCCTCCAACAGGTGAATGGTTAGACAAACTGCAGTACATACACACCACAGAATATTACTCAACAATAAAAAGAAACAAACTTGATATGCACAATGACTTGGATGAATCTCCAGGGAGTTGTGCTGAGTGAAAAAGTCAATTCCAAACTAAAAGGTAATATATTATATGATTCCATTTATAAAACATTTTTAACATGTCAAAATTTTTGAAATGGATGCTTAGAAATTAGCAGTTATCTGGGCTTAGTTATAGGACAGGAGTTGTTCCCGAAGGCAGTGGGTGCAGTTATGAAAGGGCAACATGAGGGTTCCTTGTGATGTTGGCACTATTTGGAATCTTGATTGTGATGGTAGATACACGGACCTACACAAGTGACCAAATTGTATAGAACTTAATACACACACAGGTCTACACACACACATACAAAGGAGCACAAGAAAATGTGAGTAAAATTGGTGGATTGCATCACTGTTAACAGCCTGGTTGTGTTATTATATTACAGTTTTGCAAATGTTACCATTGGGGGATACTGAGCAAAATATACGGGAGTTCTCTCTGTATTGTTGCTTACAATTGCGTGTGAATCTATAATTACTTCAATAAAATTTCATTTATAAAACAGAATAGCATTATTCCAGCAGTTGGGTTATACTGATTTGAATCAAATAGGTTAAGAGTTGGATGAAAGGAAGTGACACATTGGGAAGAAAGCAATCATAAAAGAAACACAAAGGAGTAAGTAGGGGTTAAGAAAGATTCAGTAATAGTCTCAAAGTTTTATCATGTTAAAAAAAAAGACAGAAAAAGAGCTAACTAGGTTGGCTGGATGGTTTCACTCAGGCTAGGTTTATTTGTTGGTGTGTTTTTACCATTGCTGTTGGGAACAGGGGTCGATTTTTAAACACATTAATTGTATGCACAATAAAATTAAAATAAAGTGGATAATAGTCAGTTACAAACATAAACTAAAGCTTGAGAGAGAAAGAATAGTTGGAGATTTTCTACCCAAATCCTCATGTGAAATAGCCTTTGTAAAATAAATATTTTTGCATTCCTGTTTTTACCAGTATTTGCATTTGGTTTTAGAGCTATACTTTTGAGATGCAAGATGACGTAGATAAAAAAGGAATGCCCTTCATTACCATTTTTAACTGAAGTATAACAAAAATTAATAATTAAAACATTTAAAAAATTAAGCAAATCAATAATAAAATGTCAATGTATTATTACCATGCATCATTATTATGAATTGAGTAACCAATTAGAAAATTCTTTTTAAAGTGTATGTTCAAGGTAATGATTTTCAGATAATTTTCTGTCCTAACATACCTGAGTAAGATAGACTTTCCTTAGCAAGGATGACTCAATAAAGCCAATATTCTTAACTGCCACTTACCAAATGAAAACTCCTGACAACTTTAATAGGAAAAATGTAAATATGTTTAAGATACCATAATTCCTACATTCGAGTTTTTGCAGACCGTATTGTGGAAATAATATATGTACATGAAGAATTAAATTATGATATTAAGTAACTGCTGAATAGAATAATAAAGTGATTTCACAAAATATTATACAAACAATTGCCAAATGAATGGCACATAAAACAAATGCCATAGAAGTTCTAAAAAGCAAGTGTTATTTTAATTATCAATTATATAATACATATTGTATTGTATTATTAATTAACTTCCTCTTAGACTATGTGCCTTGATTATGCCTTAAAGTGACTTTAGTCACTCCTAGTACCTAGAGTGAAAAATCTTTTGATTTGTAGGATGTAAATAAAATAAATGTTTGAATAATGAACAAAAGTATTATCCTAAAATGGTTTTTGAAACAAATATTCCATTCTCCAGAATTAAATAGACTGTATTCTTCTTCTCCGGAGAGAAAGTTTAATGTGTTGCTCGTGTTGATTTCTCTAGAGCCTCACAAAGCCTAACACATAATAGGTGCTCAGTACATTCTTGTCGAATTACATCCAGAAAGGATCCTACATAAAGGTCAAAGAGCATCCGTATGTATTACATACTTGGTCAAAGAAAAAGTCATTCATAAAATGTTTGCAGACATATACATATGCTCAAGTAAAAATAAAATTTCGCACTAATAGCTAGGAGACATATAACCTTAAAATATTTTCTTTACCTCTTAATAAAAGCCCTATATCTACTTCTGTAGTAAAAAAATATTTGTGTGATATTTCTTTTCCTCTAGAAAGTTTGTAGGAAAATATTTTAAAATAGACAGTCTCAGGTGAGATTTTATAAAAGCATATGGAAAATGACCTCTTATTAGTTCTCTTAGTGATCAGACTGATGAATTTTGGCATGCCTGGAAATTACTATTTAATTAAAAAAGTAAGGGAAGGAATACCAACAAGTATTGCTTTTACCAAAAAGCAATCCTGAAAACTAATTGCTGGATGTGCCAATATCCCAAAACTAAGCAGAATTTTGCAATCTTTTAAAATGGGATTTTTCATTTGTATAGTTATCCAAGCACTCAAGCATATTGTGAGATCCTACTCTCTGGGTTTGTTCCCAGAGTTGGTAAACCACGTAAGCAGTATACATTACTAATGGTACCTCAAAAGGAACAAAGCCTAGGAGGGTACCCAGCTTATATATCAAGCTTTTTGTCATAAATCCAGTTGAAGTTTCACGATATGAGAGTAAATAATTAACCAATTGCCATTATAGGAATTTTCTAATATCATTTATTTGTATCAAATCTATTACAGAACTTTTCTAAAGAGCATTAAATGTGCAAATTTCAGTAGTTTCAATTAAATCTCAGACAATTCCTTGAATTGAAAGAAAATAATTTATCATTTTTCACAGTGGCCCCCTAATCTGTACAAAATCAAGTGAAATAACAGAGAAAGCTATTTTTTAAGTAATAAAAATTTTATTCTAGATAAGTTAAACAAGCTTTAAACAGATGTATATCTTGATTTTCTAAAGAGCTACATTATACAAGGTGGGGGACATTTTAACCTGATAATTCTTCTAATCATTACAAAATCTAAGCTCTCATTTTGTTGATGTCAAAGGGGTGAAATATGCATTTTATTTTCATTTTAAAATCACTAATTCTTACATAACCTGGCTTTAAAAAGTATATATATATATATACACACATACATATGCATATTTGACATTTCACACTCCTCCTGTGTGTTATTTTCTTCATAACAAAACTTTAATAGAGCCAGCTCTTTAACCTATAACAAGGCAAATTATTGTCTTCTAATCTTCCCTTTAATGTATTTGTTTTAGGACAAGTAAGTAATCTAAATATTTTGTTTGGCACTAAAATGAGGCAAAAGTTTTATGTTATTTTATGAATAAAAATATGGCACAAGAAGGGTTTTCCAGAATTTCCAGACTCTCCACTCAGAGACACTACCAGAGATTTAGATTTTTTAAAACAATCAGATTGGTTCCTGAGAGCACCATTTTCTTGCCAAACTCAATCCTAACGTGTGCTCCCTGTGGAATTTTCATAGAAAGACTAAGCCTGGTAGCATAGTTCAAATAAAACAGGCATAAAGTAAATGGCAATAATTCAATAAAGTATGGCAGCAATGGAAAGAAAGTCTTTAAAAGCAAAGTTTAAACGTTTCTTAAGGATCTCCTGATGTTTCATCTCCCAGTAGACTAAAAGCAATGAGGAGAGGGGACCGATGTGTTAACAGGCTAAGCTACCATAACAGCATGGCAAATGCTTCCTACCTGAAGGGGTCATGCCTGGGAGAGGGAGAAGGAGCGGCAGACTGACAGAATGCCCAGGGAGAGTATTGATCCACTGACTATTTTCTGGTAACCATTACAGAGACATGAGTTGACAGTAATTAAAATGACTTACACACTGGGATGGTTTCAAACTCGAACCTTCGACTGAAGACACCATAGCCTGCTGCTGTGCGTGCTCGAATTTGGAAGACATATACTGAAGCTGGTTTCAAGCCTTCTGCAGTTATAGTTGTCTCTTTAGATTTGATAATTGTATAGCTGGTCTCTTGGTCCTTCGGTTACACATGCACATACAATAAAAAAAGGCAACATACGAATTATTAATGACAAAAAAACTCAGAATCATAGATCAGAAAATGAATCAGAAACTAATAATAGACTTACTATTAGTACAAACACAACATTTTAGAAAAAATAAAACCTAGAGATCCTAGATACTTATATTGAATCTTAAAGTGTTTTCTAGAAATCAAAGATGGTGGGTGACATGTTCTCCACCCAACCACCACACTTGCCCTTGGTAAAAATAAATTTGTAAACTTTTAACATACAGTTTGCAGAATATAAATTATTTTACAGTTTCTAATTTAGTATTGTTATTGGTGTGCATGTTTTTCTCATAAATAATTTATGGGAACACATCTGTCTGTTCATAGAGAAAGGTAGCAATGTCACATATACTGCCAGATAGGACTCATGCTTTACATCTTTAGTGAATTTGATTTCTAATTGTATTTACAGCTTGGGAGAAAGAATGAGTATTTCACTGGAGAACTACTTTAATTTCAATTCACTAAGTCTAAAATTTTGTAAATAAGAAATTTTTTTTTTCCTTTCTGAAAACGTTTTATCTTTTTCTCTTTCACATGTTTGGGCTGGAGGAATAGTGAGTGGAGATGGAGTGGGAAAAAAATCACTGGAGAGATGGTTTTGGAAACTGAAACAAAAAGGACTTCTAACGAAGTATAGATTAACCATCTATAACTCCTCATTGTCTCTGAAGTCACCACGCTGAATTTAAAATCTTAGACCTATAAAGATTTCAAAAACACTAAGTTCTTGTTTTGAACTTTCTCCTCCCTTATATTTTTCTGTGTGAATTCTTGGCTAACCTCTTTTCCTTAAAGTCTTTCCACATTTATTACATTTCTGATAGATATTAAGGGACAAATTAAAGATAGGTAATGGTTAGAGACTTTCCCCCCTTTTTAAATAAGTGTGTTTTACTTACAATAACCTGATTGATGACTGTAAACTATCATTTTCTAAATATTTCAGGAAATTTGTCTTTAAAGATAGAAATATGCATTGATTGATTTTTTAAAGATCTAATGAGAATAACATGTGAAAGAATATTCTTTCCTAAATGAGAAGAAAACTGAAAGCAAGAATATAATATTTACTTCTCAAGCATTCTAATAGGGAACATGGCTGCTATTTAATCTTCACAATGCTGTTAGAGTGCAAACAAATGCAAGCCACAGTCTTTCTCGCTTGCGGTTTACAATAGATAGCAGCATGCCATATTGTAACTTTAGTGTGCACACTGGAATCATGTCCTAAAACACAGTGAGTTCATTTCTACTTTTTATCCTCAGTTTCCCTCTCTGAAAAATTGGGATAGAAATTGTTGCCTGGATATCCTCACCGAGATGTTGTATAAATGAAACAGGTCATGCCTGTGAAACACTTTAATAAATTGTAAAGTACATGCTTTAATTGTCATAATTATAATTTTAATTTTTTTCTAATTTGACACATCAAAGTCAGCTTCTGACCACTTTCTATACTTCCACAAATACCACCTAAAATATACAGCCTATAAACATTCTTCTTTTCAAGCAATTTTATTATTCCTCATTTAATATGCCTAAACATATAAAATTATCTTAGGGTCAAGTACATCCAAATTTCTCTCTAGATAGATATGGCCTAATTTATAATCTAAATAGGTTTTCTGATTCATTCTATACAAATGATTGATCTTTATACTTTTAACACACACATTAATTTAAATGCCTAATCTTTAAAGCATTTAAGACATTTTATTATAGTTTTGCAAAGGATTAAAATTAGACAATTAAATCTTATAAACCTTTACCTAATAGTGTCAGTCATTTTCTTTATTCACAAACATTTATTGATGTCCCACCTACTCTGGTACATCTTCTATATGCTAGGCATATAGCAGTAAAAAAGCAGACAATTTCTTGACATATTCTTTTTAAAAGGGGTAAATAGCTTCTATAAACTATTGTAGTTACTGATGTTCTGAGAATGCTCAAGTTTATGAGAGAATGTGCAAGACTTTCTCAACAATATTATACTTTCCAGTTTGTGATTACAGCAGTGTTTTTCAGTAAGAAATGATTAAATACCTGTTCTCTACTATTTTCACTTTGTTTAAAGGGAATTTAAATTGGTGAAAAAACTAGATAAAACTAAAGTTAAGATCCCGATATATTTGATATGATTATGATATTTACATAAACTATTAACATTTATAATGTAAAGTAAGAAGGCTTTTTTCAAATAAAAGAGCACAGGAATATCAGGGTTAGAATTCCAGATGTGTTATTAGCTAAGTCGGTGTGTCAATGTGGGTACACAACTCAACCTCAGTTTTTTTTGTCTTCAAAATGAGTTGAAATTATTTATCAAGAGCATTGTGAGGACATAAACATAGAGACAGAGATAATATAGATAGCACTCGGCACAACCACCACAACACAAGGTGGTCTAGGTGATTTGATTTGACCCTATAGCATGATGGCAAATTCGCCTATTGGAAAGGAAAAAAACAAAAGAATTTGATAAAGCTTACATAGCTGTCACTCCTAACTATTAAAGTCACAATTAATATATTTTGTAAAATAATTAGAAATTGATATTTTTATGAGAAAAGGGAAAAAATTACAAGAGAATTGGAACGTTGTGTCTTGAAATAATGCATGATCTCATATCAATTGCACAAAATTACACAACATTCTGCCTGATTTATCTATTAACATTATGTACGGCTCAGTCGTTCCTTATCACAGATTTGATTGTACGCTGTCTCCCTGAGTTAGTTCAGTACTATATTACTGAAGGAACTTAGTAAAGCATACGTTGAGGGGATCAAAACCCATAAATACACATTTTGAATTCTCTAAGTATCTTCCAAAATTTGCTTCTGCTCCACTCCTTTAAATCACCCTTGGATTCTAATTTCCTTCATATCAATTTATACACGCATCAAACCGTATATACGCATCTTCAACACTCACAACTAAATAGCCGCCAAGTCCTTGGTCGGGGCAGTGGCTTTCCATGCCTTCCTGCCCCAGCTGAGCAAATGAGCTACATTCCCCAGCTGCTTAGCAAACACTGTTCACATGCAGCGAGAGGAGGGCCTCAGCTGAAGGAGCCAGCTGGCAAGCACCCTGCCAAAGGGCAGCTTCCCTTCGCCTCTGCCTTTAATTAAGAGATGGCAACGGGCCCATCACCACGCCGGAGCAGGGAGGCCTGATGACCTCTATTAGAGCAGGGCAATCGCAGGCAGAAATGCCAGCTGGCAAATGCAGGAGGCTTGGAAAGCTCTGCCACCTGTGTCTGGCCAAGAGCCATCCAATAAAACGGTGGTGTCATTCTGAAAGTTCAAAACGAGTTCTGGAAACCTATCAGGATTCCCGCCTTAATACATGGGATAAAAGCTCATTATCCTCTTTTTTCTTCTGAAAGTATTAAAAAAACTTCATGTGTATTTTACTGGTATGCTCAATAGTTTTGCTTGGCAAAAACATCTGGGAATTAATATTGTCACCATAAAAAAGAAAAACCTGACCAAAAGAAGTTAACTTCCCCAAAATAATATATTATATGAAGGTTTTGTTGCTTTTACAGCATGTAAGTGGGCAACTTGTTATTCATTTATTGAAGATATGTATAGAAATCTTTTTCCAAAATAATTTTTTTCTTTGAGTTATGAGGATAATAGAATGCATTAATATGGCGTTAAAAATAAACCAAATCTTACTGAACTAAGTATTATTTAAAAAGAATTGAACTATAAAGAAAATAATTTTACAACACAGATAAAATTCATTAGAAGGAATGTGAATAGAAAAGGAATCTTCTCCATCACTTGTTGAGTAATTCTTTGTTTATCAGAAGCAGCAGCTTAAAGAGAAAGAGCAAAAGAAAAGAAAAATCCTTACCTATTGAGTATTATGTATATGAAATTCATGCATATGCTGCAAAGCAATAGTAAAAACAAAGTTTACTCATAAGGGAAAAAAATAGGATGATTTCCTTAAAGACAAAAAAGAAAACCAGACAACGGTCCAGTTTGTTGCTTCAGGGGAAGAAAACAGCGCAGAAAAATAAGTACTTGTCAAATTTTTGTCTTCCTGCTGTTGAATTTAATTTTATCTAAAATACATATATTCAAATACATGATTTTTGAGGTTTAGTTATTTTAAAATGCCATTACGCATATCAACTTCTTTTAAAATCAACTTTAAGGGAAATAAAAATTTGGAAAGTTAGAATGTTTATAAAATAATTCAGCCTATGTTTATATATATAAAATGTACAGACTGTACAAAAATCACTCTATTTACCTAGCTTTGCCTTAGTACACGGTAATAAAGTTTACAAAAACTTGAATAAGGAATGTAAGCTTTAATTTAACAAATTATTTTTGGATATAGCTTGTGTTTAAACTGTAGACTTCTGGAATTTGCAATGCAGTCTGGACTCCACTCCCAGGGAAACAAGAATCAGAGAAGGATATTAATGTCATGACACTTTACTTGACTTACCCCATTATTTGTTAACAATAAACCCTGCAAACCATAAGCCAACATAGCTTTGTCTCAGAGGTATTCTCTTAGACTGAATAATGTATTTGATGCTATATTTTTTGTGAAATATCTTACAGGTATTTTGATTTATGTTGCCTATCCAATAGTTACATGTGATATTACGAGAAAGTCATTCCTAGAAAGATAGCTATTTCAAGAGTAATAATTGACCGTTTATTTATCTATTTATAAAATCAGTCTATGAATTGCACAGACATCCAAAACCTAGAAAGAATATGTGAATGGCCTCACTCTCTCCCACACCCTGCCGTTTTGTTTTCTGTTGTATCTTTACACAGGTAGTTGTTGCATCAATGAAGGAAAGAAGCAAATTTCTAAAAAATCTCTATAATGCTATGAATTATTTCAATATAGTTCAGTGTGTTTACCTACACTCTTTTATCTCGCATATATATAGAACATTGGACTTTTAAGTGATTTTCATTAATAGGGTATCAGTATTTTTCATGATACTTTTGTATTACTATAAATAGAACCATTAATTCCCCCACTCTTTTCCAATGTCCTAGCTTAGACAATTTCTTAGGTATTGCAAAGCAAGTTTTAGAACTTCGTCCCACCCTCTTCACTCTTCCTTCAGAGAAGAGCGGTCTCTGAGTTTGAGAGAAGCAGTTGAGTAAGTGTGGCCGAGTCCTTCCCTTCTTTTTTGGCATCTGCTTCTCTGCATTATGTCTGTCTTCTTGTCTACTCCTATTCCATAGGACACACTCTTCTGGGTCAGGGTCTTCTAGCCACCTCTTAGAGGTTGTTTTGGGCACTCATCAATCTTTATGTCCTCTACCAGAACTCAGGTTGTTCTAAGGGGTGTATGTCATTCAGATCCAGACTACAAAAATCACAGTAAAATGGAGGTGGGAGGGGTAGGAAGACTCATGGTAACTATATATGTAAGCCACATACTCCAGTCCTGATCTATAAATTTTAGTTCCTTTTTATTTTCCATCTGTATTATTCCTTTATCAGTAGCTCACTTGGTTGAGGATTCAGAGAAGAGGAAGAGGGATGATTATTGCCTTTGGACTTCAACAACTATTAGGTAAAATACATAAGAGGGAACCTAAGAAACGACTCAGTGAAGAAGAAGAAATAGAGAAAATGCAGGGACTATGAGGCACACATTTACAATTGTGTGTCCTTAAATTTTAAAATAAAGTTTATAATATAGTGTTAGAAATTTGTTATGAATTTTTAAAAGTTGTACTTTATATTCACATCGTAGCTGCCCATACTTCCTTAACAGCATAGGTATTATGCAGGGTTAATGGTCATAAGCAAATGTGTTCTTCATTGTTGTACACTGCAGTCACTACTGAAGGTCAACAACTTCAGTGTTTGTGACACTTTCAAAATGTCCTATGACTTCATCTTTTAATGCTGTGAAAACTAGTTAAGCCGATGTTACACTATATGACAGTATTCCAGCAGCGTAAACTATTTGGCAGCAGCGGACCAGAAATTGAGTGCTCCCTGTACACTTTTAGCCTCCACAATCGTGACGACCAAATCAATTCTCATTGATTTACACGTAAAACTGCACCATGCTTTTCTACAAATTGAATAATTGCAGTTGCTAAAATGAAAAGAAAAAAAAAAGAGGAAGAGAGAATATTCTTTATTCTGTTAGTCTCACCTTTTCAAAATATTTGATTTCATACTCCAGGATGATTCCATTGGGGCGATCTGGCTCTTGCCAAGACAAAGAGATACTGTTTTTTGCAATCTTCCCCTTTTTCACATTGGTGACTGGAGAGGGGGCTGCAAAATAGTATAAATAAAGAGTTGCATGAATACCAGAACCCTGAAATTACAACTGTGTATAATATATATGGCATTCTTGGAATGTAGTATAATAAAAATCCCAAACAATTAAATTTTATTCTAACCTGTAAATAATTTTAATTTGTCTACATATTTTTTACAGATTGTAAAGTGTTTTACAAATATAAATCAATTAATTATCTTGAGAATTTTCCCATAATAAAACTGTAGTCATATAGACTTTTAAGTGCACATTTTCTTTATGAAGTCTAGAAACATAAATGAAATATTTTACTTTTTTACAGAACAAAGACACTTTTGATAGCCTTATAAATCTTCTATGTTTCTAAAATTTATGGACTCTGTATAATATATCCCATTATGCTAATATATACATGATCATCTATATTACCACATTTTCACAACATTGTCATTTTTTATCATTTATTATTTTTAAAATCATGTGGGTCCTATAATCATTTATAAATTCTTATATTAAATATAGTGGGAGTTTTCTTTCAAAAATGTTACTAATACATGGTATATCTTGAAAACAATAGTAAATAAAAGAAACATTTTCTTCCATTTCCATTTCTCCCAAATTTTTCATTAAGACGTCACAACCACTTATGGTGTTCATCACTATCTGCCAGTATCTATTAAACTACTACTTTTCTGATGAAAACAGAAAAATTATATATGCTATTTCAGATATATCTGGATATTCTGAATTCACAAACATATGGATACTGATTCAAAATCCATTTTTATGAATCTGCTGAGACTTGTATAGACGCCGGGTTTGACACCATGAAGAAGTATTGACTAATATTTTTCTGATGCTGGGGACTTTTATTTTTGCAGTTCTTAGCGTTCATAAAAGACATAGGAAAGACTACCATGGACTAATGAATGGTTTATATGTGTGAGTGTGTGTATAGAGACAAATAATATATATATATTATATACATGCATATTATATGTATAATGTATATATAATAAGATGGAAAAGATGCCAGCCTTAGTGAGTAGTACATAACCAGAGTCATAGCCCTATCTGAACAGTATCAGACATTTGGTGAGATTACATATTATATATAATTTTATATGTAGTATATAATATATACTTTATATATTATAAATATATATATTTATAATGCAATGTATAATATATAAAGTACTTATATATATTATATACATATATTTTCTAGCTATCTTAACTTCCAGCATTGTTCAGACAAAATAACACACTGTCATGTTTTAATTATATTTTCCACTCCTCAGAAAATGTAATCAAATCAGAGGCGCTGCTTCGAGTAACAGACAGAAAGAGCAAAGTTTCAAAGAACTGCTTGTTGGGTCCGATAGCAGTGTGAAAGCAGAGTAGGGGAAGAAACTGATCACTTAAAAATAGAAACGAGATCTTGTGATTTCTCTGCTTAAAACCCTCCAGTGCCTTTCGGTTTCATTCAAGAGGAAAACATAAATCCGGAATTGCATGCAAGGATCAACACTGTCTGGCTCCCTGCATCTTCTCTGACCTCACCTCCTGCTGCTGCTCTTCAGCAGCTCTGCCCAGGCTCACCTCCTGCTGCTGCTCTTCAGCAGCTCTGCCCAGGCCTTCCGTTCTTGGGGCACTTCAGACACACTCCTGCTCAAGGACCGCTGCACTTGGCATTCCATCAGTCAGAGGTGCTTCTCCCCCAGACTTCTGCAGGGCGCTCTCACTCTCCTCTGGGTTCCTCACTGAGGCCTTTCCTGTCTACTCTCTGCGTTGAGTAACCATCTCTCACCCTCATCGCCTCTCAAGTCACCATTCTCTTTGCTCCTTCAGTGTTTTATTTTCTTCCTAGCTCTTGCACTTGAACTGTTCTTCATATCTTAATTAAATTTGCTTTTTTAAATCCTCTCAAGTAGAATGTCATTTTTCTGAGGGCAGGGGTATCGTTTGTTTTATTCACTGCTGTATCTCTAGATCTAGAACAGTGTCTAGGACAGATGAGGGTGCAATAAATATGTATAGAATGAATGATTGATGGTAAAAATTCAAAGTAATATACATGAAACTTTTTATTCTTTATTATTTTATTATGTCAGTGAAACTCAACTATGAAACTCAAGGGTGAAGTATATCTTTAAATAAAATTAAAATAAATAGAGACAGATATAATCTGTAAGAGAGTAAAATTTGTTAACTATGTAGTGTTTTACAGACCCATGATAGGGTGTTAACGACTTTGGTACTTTAATGTCTGCTGTTATTCTTCCAATCACACAGCTTTTTCTGTGATATTCAGACTCAGAGGATGCCTATTTTCAGCCTTATCTTGTTGTCTTAAACATGTCCAGTTCCACAGAGTTTTCTGGAATACTACAGAACACAAAGTGTGCGTATAAAGCCAAAATTCTCTAAAAGCATCGAAATTGTAGTCTGTTTACTTTCCTCGAAATTGTAATTGACTGGTAGTTCTCACAGCCACGTTGTGGCGTAGGTTCAAAGACCCTACTGATCTCCTAGTGAGGGAAAAGTATACCATGTTTGGCACTGTGAAGGTAACAGCCAGAAGACATGGAAACAAGAAAGAGTAAGCTATGGGCCCCCCAGTTCATCCAGCATTTGTAGCAAAACAGCAAATTTACTGCAGTAGAAACGTGACAGAGGATTAAGAAAGACAGTAGATTTTTTAAATGTACCTTGCTCAGTAGTGAATATCTTTATGAATTATCTTGAATCGTGAATTACACTCACTTTCCCATTACCACTATTTATTGCATTATACATTAGTAACGGTCCGGAGACTGTCTTCAAAGTTCTTCACTCACTTTACTACATTGCAAACATGCTTGTTTTGATTGAAGTATTTCTTATAGATAGCTCTCAGTTTTCACCTAATAAATTGATGGTTTGCCACCTTTCAATTCATAAATTGCATTTAATGTGTATGCTCCATGAAGGCAAGGATTAATTTGGTTATTTCATTGCTATATTTCCAGCACCATAAAATTACTTGGCACATAGAGATTTTAATAAACATTTGTTGAATGGATGCATGAAAGAATGAATGGGAAATAGATACATCATCATGTATCATTCAAAACTGAGTCTGTCTCATCTCAGGTATATATACTAGGATCTTATTAGTTGGGGATTTGTGCTGTATTTTAAAAGTTAACCAATTCTTTAATAAAATAATCAACCATTTCAAAGTGAAGGTATCAAATACATATCAACACAGACATAACCAGCCTGAAAAAGAATACTTTGTCATTTACTTACTTTCGTCAAAGTTAAACATAAATTGTGTAGCTTTCAAAGACTGCTTGATTTAATAAATGCTTATAAATTCTTTTTATAAATAAAGTACTTTTTATAAATGAAATACTTTTCCAAAGTGGGTTTTCTCAGAGGCTAAATAGTATTCCTCAAAGCACGGTTCAGGATGAGGAATAGTTAGGAATAATTTCCTCTCTGACAAGACCGTCTCTGAATCACTGAGGTCAAGTTGATCAAAGTGGAGACACTGACAGCTCATGGGGACACAATGATGAGGCACGAATTGCGAATGGTAGCACTCCTCCACCACTATTAAGATTTTACAGGTATTATGCGCATTAAAATAACTGTAGCCAGATCTGTCAGTATCAGGGCATGTTTGATTTCTCTCGTTCGTCTCCCTCCTGATACCTCTTGTTCATTCTTTACCCACTCAACCTTTTATGAAGTAAGCCTGGAACAAAATGAGAATGATGACTTAGAGCATTTCTCTTATAAAATTTTTTTGGATGATATTAAATCATAAAACTATTACTGTCCTAGAATAAGATGAACAAAAGTACTAAAGAAATAAAGTTGTTAATGTAAAAAATAATTTATATAACTTCTGAGTTTCACATTTTAGATATATGCAAACATGCCACATTGTTTCTGGATTGCAGCTTCCATGCTGGAGATGAACTGTGAGTATCAGTAAAATAAGAAAGATGCTTATCCTGTAGGCTAGTAAGAGTTCCTATTAAGCACTAGTGTTTTTGTCTGTTTGAATTAAAAAGATTAATTTAGAATAGTTTGATATTTATAGAAAGATTATGAAGATAGTACAGGATTCTGATATACCCCACACCCACTGTCCCCTATTAGGAAAATCTGAAAATATTACAGTACCTCAGTCACAATTAATGAAACAATAATGATACATTATTATTAACTAAAGTCTATGCTTGATTCAGATTTCCTTTGTTTTGCCTCACGATCCTTTTTCTGTCTCAGCGCCCTATTCAGTATACCATATTAAATTAGGTGCCATGTCTCCGTAGGCTCCACTTGGCTGTAACAGTTTTTCAAACTTCGCTTGATTTGATGACTTTGACAGTTTTGAGGCACACTGGACAGGTATTTTGTAGACTACCTCTCATTTGGTACTGATTTGATGTTTCTCTCATGATTAGACTTGGGCTATGAGTTTTTTGGAGGAGGACTAAAGAGGTAAAGTGCCATTTTTATTACATTATATCAAGGGTACATACTACCAACATAGCATCATAGGTTAACCTTGATCACCTGACTGAGGTGGGTTTCTCAGGGTTCTTCACCGTAAAGTTATTCTTTTTTCCAGTTTTCCATACTGTACTTTTTGGAAGGAAGTCCCTATGTGCAGCCCACACTTAGGTAATGGGGAGTTATGCTCTACCACCTTGAGGCTGGAATAGTTGTATAAATTATTTGGAATTTTCTGTACCAAAGTTTTGTCTATTCATCTTTCTCTACTTATTTAATCATTTATTTACATCAGTATGGACAGTGGATTTTTTTAATACTTTGCTTTATAATCTAATAGTTTATTTTGTTACTCCAATTGTTAAAGCTTTGACCACTGACTACTCTTTCAGTTAGCTCCTATGTCTCTTTGACATACCCCCATTGTCGCGGGTTTGTTTGTCTGTTTATTTTCCACATCACTTTCTTACTGTCTGGCACTACAAGACCAGATGCTTTGCAGGCTCATTTACTTATTTACTGCCCTAGTTCTAGGTCAGTCATTTCTCCTAGGAGTACTGGTTTCTTTTATTGGAGAATTCTGTTAAAAACCAAGGTGTAGACGATAGGTGTGCTCCTTTCTACTGAGATGTCATTGCTTCTAAGCCCTCTCAGCTGAAAGAGCTAGGGAAATAAATGTGTGTATATTAACCTGTGTATATCTATAACTATTTCTATGTATAACTATATACACATATATATGTATATTAAGCTAAAAATGACTATATACTGATGTCACCAACACTAATCAATTATTACACGGATCATTCTAGCTTGTTCTCCCTCCTTATCTGTAACCTCCCACTCCAACAGTGACTCCCACTATCCACTATCCATTTACTTAATTGTTCAATTCCAGTATATATGTCTAGTGGTTAAAGAATTGTCAAATCATGTCTGTTTGACTTATTGATAATGATATAATGTAGAAATCTCTAACATCTCAATGGCACAAGAAATGATATACAAAACCCTGCCATGTAAAACAGCATGCTGGCCTAACTTTTCAAATTTAGAAACCTAGTTTAAGGCACAACGTCCCCAGATGAGAAGGGGTGCCATGGCACAGACCTCTTTGAAGTCAAACAGGATTGGCTTCTAATCCTTTGGCAGCTAGCTGTTTTCTAGCTGAGTGACTCTGTTACTTAACCTCTATGAATGTACTTTTTATCTTTAAAATAGGAACAGTGATAGAAACTCATCATCTTTTTGTAAGGTTGAAATCTGATTCTGTATGTACAGTATCAGATAGAGAGTGGATACAAATTCAATATTATTTGTAATAACATCAACTTTAAAGTATTAGACAACTGTTTAAGAAGACTTCAATAATGGATTCTCCATAACTCCTTAACCCTTTCAGTCTTCATCAATCAAAATTACTTGTAGTCTCTTTGAACTTGGTACTGTTCTAAATGTTGGGTGAGATCAAAAGACAAAGTATCAATACAGATAAGATTTTTTTTTTAATTTTCTACATCCGGTGGCTGTAGAACTCTAGATTGATAAGTAGTTATAGGTAAACTTCCTTGATTATCATAGATTTTAAATGAGCTAAAAGTATTGGACTTTTAAGTGTTAATTAATTGACTAATAATTCACTTAGTATAGAATAATGTCTGCCTCATTCTTTAGAAGATGGTTATGATGAAAACATGAAGCTTAATTGTGTTGAATGGAATAAGAAAATACCATTCGTCAGCGCTTATACCCAATGCTATTTGTGTAGACAAAAATAAATTATATTGGGGCCCGCCTGGTGGCACAGCAGTTAAGTGCACATGTTCCACCGCTTCGGTGGCCCCAGGTCTGCAGGTTCGGATCCCAGATGTGGACATGGCACCGCTTAGCAAAAACCATGCTGTGGTAGGCATCCCACGTATAAAGTGAGGCAAGATGGGCACGGATGTTAGCTCAGGGCCAGTTTTCCTCAGCAAAAAGAGGAGGATTGGCAGCAGTTAGCTCAGGGCTAATCTTCCTCAAAATAAATTAATCAGTAAATAAATAAGTAAATAAATTATACATAGAATCACGTATTGGTTACTTGTATATAAAAAAACAAATAATACATCTCCGTGCATTTAATTTATCCACACATATTTTGAGTCTTAAAACTTTGAGAAAGGTAAATAAGACAATATTGAGATCTCTTCATTCTGTGACAGTCCATGAATGTGTTAAAATTTTTTCAAATGCCAATTCTTCTAATTTCTTACAAAAGTTCCTCCACATGAGTAATGTACTAGTTTATTTACATACAAGTTTTAAAAATACATGTATCTTTTATTCGATACCATAGGTCAAAATCTGGCCAAGTGAATTGTCACTATCTGCCAGCCGGAAGCCACCACTTATCTCTGCCAGGCTCAGTTCACCGTATTCAGGTGCTTCTTGTTATCCAAGTGGATCTGGGCCAGTTTTTCCTAAAAATAAAGATTATTAGGCTTCTTTCCAGGAAACTCTGACTCAAAAGATCAGACTGGGGCCAAGAATTCTCTGTTTTTAATAAAGACTCTACTAAATAGCTTTATCAGTAAAAATTGGGAAATACTGAAGGCAAATAATACTGGGATTAGTTCTTCTTTTAACAAAATTTTGTAAACTTAGAAACTTGAAGCCAGAAACTGGATCGGTGTTGACATTTTGTGAACTGCTCCTGCCTTACGCTTTCAGCTCACTGTCATTGTCTGTTGTCCTGATCTCTGTTACCATATTTGCCTTTCTTCGTTTGGGGATTATATTAGTTTTTTTTCTTTTTTGGCAAACTGATTTATTTGTTCATTCATACATAATCTGGTTTAGTCCAAACGGTCTATGTTCTCCACAAAATTAGAAACCTCTTGTGTCTTTTTCACTATTGCCTGCTTAGTCTTTAACACATAAAGACACATAAAAACTTTGGTAAGTAAAGAGGTAAAAGAACAATTATCTGCTTTCTATTACATTAGATTTGTTTGCATTTTCTGGAGTGTTATATAAATGAAGTCATATAGTATGTGTTCATTTTGGCTGGGTTAACAAGGGACATGAGGAAACTGTTGGGAGAAATGGATATGGTCACTATCTTGTTTGTAGTGATGTTTCCCATGCTTGTACATATCAAACTGTACACATTATATGCAGTTTATTGTATATCAGTCACATACCAATAAAGATAACAAAGGGTGTGTGTGTGTGTGTGTGTTTGAAATGACAACTTCTTATCATTTAAAACTGCCTCTATCCCTATTGAAGACAACATGATCTTTCTCCTAATTGGACTCCCTCTTTCAAAACTTCCATGCCTTCAGTAATTTCTTCTAAGAACAGTCTTATCTAAAAACCATAAATAAAAATATACATGCCCAATGCCTCAGTGAAACTATTTATCAAAATGTGAATTAGTTAGAAACAGCATAATAAAACAATATTGAAGCTTTTAATTTTGGAAAGAAAAATCTGAATTTATCTTTATAGTCTAGCTATAATCCAAACTTGGTGGCTTTAATAAAAATTATATATGGGTAATTACTTCTTAGTAGCTTATGTAGCCTGAAATAAACATTATAAAAATTAATGACTACAATCTGTCTCTACAAACACGATTTTTTTAATAATACAATGTAAATGTATAGCAAGCTATAATGAATTCTTAACTTAAAATCAATTTTACTGAAAATAAATGGTAAATGTTTAAATGATTTCATGAGAAATAGCATAAAGATGAAATAAAATAGACGAGACTGTCAACAAAATTATGTAACCTGGATGTCTAAGTTACTCACTGTGACAAACCGACACTATGTCAACATCTAGCCTCATATTATGAGCAAGGATTTGGAATACTGCGTTTATGTGAGTTTTCTTTATAAGCCCATTTTCAGTTTATTTGTTGTGGGAGGAAACATCTTTTAATACCACTGTTAGCAAAATTTCCACATTTTCACATGGTCAAATCAGATAAACATATTCTGATTTTACATTATCATAACAACTTTGTTTCTTTATGTGATTTTAGACCCATCTTTTGAAAAATTTCCACCCCAAGGTAAAAAGCAAAACATGATTGAGCTTGCATTTTATTTCCATGGTAGTGTGCTTAGCAAGGGCAGGGACTATGGTTTCCTTCAGAACGTTCCAGCTCTGTTCTAAGCAGAGTCTCTGGCCGGGACGCAATGAACTGACGTAGCAGCAATTACAAAAGGAACGGTTAAGAAAGTCTATATAGAAGACAGCTATCTGTTCAGCTCAATTCACCCTGGAAGATGTTTTAGTTTGTTTTTGTTTTTAAACTGAAATTATTTAAAAATTTCTATTTGAACCTGATCTTGCATTGCTACCAGCTGTTGGATAATAATTTCCCCACGGTTGGTCATTTTGTGCCATTTCTGCATTCATAGTTATGTGGAGAAACTATAAACGTACTTTGAGCTCTCCCCAAATTTCAGTTTTAGTTAATGTCATTATCATTATTATTTAAAAAAATATGATCTGTGGAGAGTAAGTTGTCAGCAATTGCCTTATATATTTAGCAAGGGTTTAGACAGATTTTTACATGTGTACATGTGCATGTGTGCATGTGTGTGGTCTACGTAGTTTAAAGAAATGTAGGTGAAAATAAATCCTTATTTTATTATATTTATATATATACACATATGTATATCCATATCTGTATCTATATTTGTATCTGTATCTATAACTATCTCTTGCTATATATATGTGTGCGTGTGTCACATGTGTCTTTTATAACTGGTATAATGAAACTACATATAATGATTACTCTGCTTTATTTGCTTTAGAGTACATATCTCTCATTTGAAGGTGAGAAAATGAGTAACTAGATTACTTAAAGTAAATGAGAAATGCAGTTGCTGAATTAAATTAGAAACTTATCTGGGGGCCCGCCCCCAGGTGTAGTGGTTAAGCTCGTGCGCTCCACTTTGGTGGCCCAGGCTTTGCAGGTTCAGACCCCAGGTGCAGACTCAGCACCACACATCAAGCCACACTGTGACAGCATCCCACACAAAATAGAGGAAGATGGGCACAGATGTTAGTTCAGTGACAATCTTTCTCAAACAAAAAAGAGGAAGACTGGCAACAGACGTTAGCTTAGGGCAAATCTTTCTCACAAAAAAAATTTAAAATGATAAAAGAAAAAACATATCTGAAATTGTTAAAATGGAAAAGTGAGGCAAATGTTTTAAAATATACACATGTTCACTAAATATATCATATATTTTATATTTCATATTATATATAGCATATAAATTAGGCATATATACACTTATTCTACACTTAACATATACTTATTACTATGCTGTCCTTTGATAGCACTGGATCAAGAAAAATAACTACAGTGCATTCTTAACACAGCTGGTACCCATGGTCTTTTCTAAAGAAAGAAGGCATTTTAGAGGTTTCTTTCTCAAATAAAAATTCAATCTGCTCATTCAGGCAAAGCCTACACTCACTCCATCTTAAAAGCTTGCAACTGGATCTTTAGATACGTGATCCCAGTGAAGATTCAAAAAAAAATTCCACAAAAATCTGGCTTCAAATGTCAGTAGTTCTAGAGAGATGGTATGTTTTTTAACAAACAAAAAAAGCTATGATCAGAAATGTCCCATTAGATATAGTTTGGTTTCTTAAAGACTTGAAAATCACAAGATATTGAAAATTAATTGTTTTCAGTATAAAATAAAAGAATGTAATTGCAAAGAAGTAATTTTTTGACGTGATCAGACTTAATAGCATCAAAGCGTATGCTTCAAATATCGTTTTGAAGTCATATTCACAATGATGTCAATTAGAAAAGAAAATGGCAATAATAAAAATAGAGAACCAGATCACTGGCATTTATAGCCACCATTTTCCAAAACAATCATGCAAATTACAAAAACAAATATTAAATGTAACAATGTGTAAAATGACAATATGCTTCTTTCTGGATAACAAAATGAATCACACACCAAATAAATTATCGTAGAATTTGTTTTCCATTTATTACTTCTTATTACCCTATAATAGAATTTTTACTACACAAAGTGCCTTAGTGTCAAAAATTATTTAATCTTAATAACCACAGTATTCATTTTATGAGAAACAGAGTTTAAACAATTTTTACAGCTTCTTTTTAAAATAAAATGAAGCTGTATACAGCAAATAACGTGGCACAGTTGGAAAACTTTAATCAACATAGTATTCTTCAGTTACGTTGTATCCCAAGGAATATCATCCTATATGTAGTTTTCAATATTGTTTATGAATGTTAAACCTATTATGGGGTATGCCATTAGTTTTATATGGGGATAAATAGTAATTAGGTCAACAAACACACATTCTTAACTCATATTCTTTCTCGTAAGGAAAAAATTAATCTCCTCTTATAATTCCACACTATATAAGGTCTTCTTGGCCACAGAATAAGCCACTGACAGTAACAAAGCCACAGAATGGAAACTTTAATTCAATTCTTAATTGCTTCAAGATTTTCACAATCTAATCCGATCCAGCATTTTAAAAAGAAAAATAAACACACCATAAATATAAGCAATCCATTTTTTTCTTTTCTTCCCATTGGTCTTAATCTTATATAGCTACATTAGCAATAAGAATTATTTAATTCAACTAGAATCATAATAAATTATCGTTTATCTACTGACTGTTTAAAGAACCAGATTAGATTTCTATTATAGCAGTAAAGTTCAAGATCATCGTATCTTCTTTCCCTAAATATATTCTCTCTGAGGCTATCTGCCAAGATTCCTTTAACATCTGAAGTTGTGCCAATAGAAACCAAAAATTAAACTTTATGGCTACAAAATAACCAGGGACACCTGAGTAATGTTTATCAGCTGATCTCATAAACATCCCAGTCATGTCTTTAAATAGTATAATTCCTAGCAGCAACATGACAGCCTGTAACTAGAGAAAATACAAGATTAATCATTACAGCTAGTCAAACTTTTAAAGTCTAGAAGAAAGCCAAATCAAGATATTCTGTTCCAAATTAGTAATGTTATCAGATGTTTAATTCCTCAGCTCTTGCCATGGGACTAATTTTAGTGAATCAAACCACATATTCTCCAAGTTGTGGGAAATCTCAGCCAATACTCAAGTCACAGGCCAGGCCATTTTCTGCTTAGAGCCATCACCCAGAAAAATTTCTAAAGCCAACACATTTATTTATTTATTTTTGGGGGGAAGTACTTTTGCACTATTTATTTGGCATCAGAAGTTCAAATGGCATAAAGTCTGTATTTTTTGTTCCAATGGAACAGTACTTTGTGTTCATGTTTACCAAAAAGGAAAAATAAAACTACAAAATTCTGGCTGTAAAATGCACAAGATGAAGCATTTTGTAAAATTTTACTTCTTAGAAAAAAGTAAGTCCAAATTTTAGTTTGAGAAATATTTAACAAATGTTGGCTAAACAAATGAACAAAATACATTCATGGATGAACAGATGGATAAAGGGGCTACTGTAATTACCTTACCATGATAATACATCACATTTATAGAAAATGTTATATGTCAGACGCTTTACAGTCCAAGCACTTTATACACATTCACTCATTCAGTCCTTCTAACATCCCTAGGCAGTAGGGATTCTTACCATCCCCTTCTGAAGCACAGAAAAGTTAAGTAATTTCTCCAATCAGCCCAACAGGAACTGGCAGACCTAAGCAGTCTTGCTTCACAGTTTGTATCCTTAAGCATTAGGCCATAGAATAACAAAAGAATCCGTCATAATAGAGATGTTACACCTAGTAGTTACTTGCACATCAGATTATGTTAACGATTACTCAGATTATCTAGTTTTTTCTTTACTTGTGTCTTCCAAAGCTGATTACAGACAATGAAATGTAACAATAATCTCTGATACAAAATACAGCAGCTCTTTATTGTCATATATACCGCATTCATTCTGTGACGTATGATGGTGTCTGCTCTGACTTGTATTACCTGAAGCAATAGTTCACAACCATTTTACCTACCATAACACACCTAAAAGACAGCATTCAAACTTGTGAGAGCTCCCTGTATATATTTCTGTACTGATGAAACCTGAAAGTTGTCTTCTGGAAATAAAGCCCCAAGATAAATCACAATCTTCACAACCATTAACAGTACGTAGGTAATGACTTTCTCCATGTGCTGCACCACAGATAAGATGAACTATGGATTTGAGCAATTCCCTGCATGCTAGATGCAATTCAGTCTTCCCTAAAATGCATATTTAAACTCTTTGAGGCAAATATTATCATAAGCATAGTCAGGAGTCTCCTCTAATTTATATATATTTAAAAATACATATTTCACAAACTTTTATACTTTATGGCTAATAAGTAATAACTTGCAAGAAGTTAGAACAATAAAACCTGCAGCGTCTAAACTGTGGAGTGTCATGGTGGAGATGTAGAAAACTCATATAGATCTCTCCTTCATTTGTCCCAGCACATTCCCCAAAATTCAAACCACTTCTCTCTCTTTCTTGAGGTCTTTTAAGATGCCCAGAGGGAAAAAGAGTGGTATCAGAAATTCTCCACTCTTCTTCCCCCCCTTCCTTCTTTCCTAATGTTACTGAAAACCTAATGTGTCAGAGATTACTGACTTGGACTGTTAGAATCAATAACTCCCCATGTCCTGGTGAGCGATCATAAAGCTGGGAATATTAAAAATAAATTGTTTGAAAAAATATTAGATACTACAGAGACAGAAAGTTAGACCATTCCTCTGAGAATCTATTTACCTGCCTCCCAGGCTATATAACTCTGGAGTACACTGAGTGGCCTCATTTGTCTTTATATTCTCTGCAACTAGGAAAAGAATAAGCACATGGTGGGCACGCAATAAAAAAATGATCCAATCAATCATGAAGCCCGCGAAACGGGAAACTGCTACAAGAGATTTTTGACAAGTAGTGAAGATGTAATATCATCATTAAAAACCTAATGAAATCTTGGTTTTTCAAAATCTGTGGGTAAAACTGACAAATGCCATTTTGCTTGTATGTGAGCTTTTATTTAAAAGCCCAAAGGGACTAAACTGGAAAAGAGCCTTCATGACTTTATATTACAATTGTGATTCTATCTTATGAATAAAAATGAAACAAGAATCACCAATTCTTGTGAATACAAGGAGGAATTGGGACAGGTGCAAATTACCAAGTATTGCAATAAATATGATTTTAATGCACTTTACAAAGACATGGTTCTACATAATTGACTGTTACAACATCACGTTTGTAAATGCAGAGAACTACTCAAGATAGAGAAATGAAACAAGTCAGAGTAATTTGTGATCCAACAAAATCATGCAAAATTACTAAAAACAAGGTTCATTTACACTCTTTATAGAGAGTGTCTATAGGTAATTAATGGAGGCGAAAGTCAGAATACATCATATAGCCTAGTTGAGAATCATCTTAACTAGCCCTAGATTGCTGTGTGGAGTTCCTGTCTCAATTAAACTCAGTCATTTTTCTTTATTCATTTGTCATTAGTCCATGAGTTATCACTTCCTACTACTGCTGTTATATCTGCCTGGAGTAGATTGCATCTCATTTTTTGAGAAAGTGGGTAAAAAAATTACTACATAAATTCATAAATATATGTAATTAGTATAATGCATACATATGTAAATCTCATATGTACATATATAATACATACATATATGTTAATATATAACACATGCATACAAATGTAAATTTATTTTGTGCCTCTATGTTTTAAGTACTAATAGTTCATAAGTAGTAGAAGTAGGATTTAAACCCAGATATGCCTGAGTCTAAAGGTAATTCTCCTGCTGCTTCTATAGCGTGTTTATATACACACACACATATCTATGTGTATTTAAATTATACTGTCTCTTTCTTTGAATTAATCTTACTAAACACTACATTGTATACATAACTGCATATATATTATATATACAGATTATTATATATTAATACATTATATATACACAGATAAATATATGTATATATATCTGAAGATATAGTGAATAAAATAAAGTACCTAAATGAGAGAACACAAATAAGTATAGATTCCTATATTTTCCCTATTGCAGCCTTATGTGAAAATTATGGTATATGTGGGTGAAGGAATTTACCGTTAACAGCAATATTACATATAATAACCACATTAAAGAAAGAGCATTCACCTACAGTATCCAAATCCTGACTAACACTTGGTTAGAAACTAAATATACACCCTGGGCAAGTTCATGAATGTTATATTACCACACATTAAATCCCAACTCACTGTCACCGAAAATTTAAGATTTGTTTAATAGGTGTTTGGGATCAGTACACGATTTGCATCCGCTGTTACATGTTTCTAGGCGCAGAGTGGAAACAGTTGCGTTGATTAGACCACACATACAGGATAAGGATCATATTTGCAGTATTTCAATGAAGAAATATGCTTGAAGGCATAATAAATAGTCATAATAGCATTTATATGGTCTTTTTCATCTTCAAAGGATTTTTCTAAGTGTAGAGAAACTAAGAAATCAACATATTACAGACCTAGTTGCTGATTCACATGGCCATAAGGACAGAGCTGGGGTATCTAACTAAACTGACAGATTCTAGAAATACCTGCAAGAAATTAAGGGGTTATGAACACGGCATTTTTCTAGATGTGGGCTGTTTTACTACTTCCCACTCCTTGCTCTCTGGAAGTTTCTGAAACTCCTTGCTCTCTTGTGGTTTCTGAAAATCTCAGATCTGGAAATTAAGGAGAGCTTTCATTCTAGTCCTGCCACTATCTTAGCATTTGGGGCAAATTACTGAGCCTTTTTATGTGTAAAATTAGGCTGCTAGACTATCTCTATTAGCCTCTCTAACACTGAAAAAAAGTTCTGCAAACATAAAAATGAAACACTGGAAGGAAAAACAAGTCCATCCTGAATTGATCAGAGAAGCCCTGATACATGGTAATGGGTCTGGACCATCACTCCAATTAAATACCTGCATTAATGAAAAGTACCTATTCTATAAAGTTTTTCAACTTTTGGGTCCTAAATATTTATTATAATGTTAGAATGGAATTAAAAAGATTTCCTCACCTGATGGTAGCCTCTATAATATTCTCAATGGACAAAGATAGTTAATGGCTAAATAACTGTATACAACATCTAGTTCTGTTTGGTGAGGTTGACTAAGCAACTCAACCGATATTCATAGGATGTAGGTCATTTTGGGCAGCTTCATCTTTTGAGACTGAGTTGTTCTGATGAAACAGAACTTGGGAAATTTGAAGCCTGTCTCTATATAATTTTAATTGAATGATTTGCGTTCTTCAGACAGTATTCAATACTTCAGAGAATGTTTCTTTGGAGAATGTTTCTATGTTTTCTGACTAACTACTATCAAAGTCTACTAAAGCAGTGCTACAAACAAGCATCAAAAGGTGTAACTAATCATTTATGATACACAGTTTCTTCAGGGCACTTCCATGTTAAATCTAGATCCTCTCTCTTATATTTTAAAGCTCTTCTTTACTTAAAGGCTCCAATGATTATATCTCCTTGTGATTAAATTATCCCCAGATAAATAATCGAGGGGCAATGCAAAGAGTCTGATAAAACAAAAATGAAATTTTGTTTTATTGTATTGCACGTGTGTTAAAAGTAGGCTAATTTGGGACAATTTTTTTTCATTTTCTGAATATGGATAAAATTCAGTAAAATATTCTTAGATTCAGCAGCACAGTACATACACATATTTTAAACAATCTGAGCCTATAAATATAAAAATTATCACACCCATAACTAATTTTAGCTATTTAGACATGAGGTTATCTATCCATAACTAATTTGCACCTTTGGGGATTTGGAAAGTTTAATGACTTTGTGGTCAATTACACAATGCCAAAGGTGGCCTTTTTTACCCATAATTTAGTACTATTTCTTTTCTTTTTGTCCTCTTATGAGCAAATGGTACCAGGCCTTTGATCTGTATATTTCCATCACAATAACATGGTAGCGGAGGAAAGGAATGTCTTTTTACAGTGCTCACTGCCAGGAATTTATGAATGATCTGCTAATTTCTGTAAGAGTACTTAACTATAGTGAAAAGGGCATTTCATGAATATGTAAATGAGATAAAAATATAAAAAGGAATATTTTCTAATAGGAAAAACTAAGTACTACTACTGTTATAATTTATTTTCTCTTCACTTTCCCTCTTTACCCATGTGTTACAAAGGCATTTTTCCTCAGACTTATTCCAGAATCTCAGCTAAAAATATACTTGCAAAGAAGACAAATAGAGCTGTCATCCTGGGTTTACAAGTCCTCACAAAGAACCTCTCTGGTTTCCTGCTAATCAGAGCCTATTCCTTATTGTACTCAGTGGCCATCCTTCTCAAGTTCTGGGAAAACTTTCCAGGTGAGCCTTAAGGGTGTCTATCACCAGTCATTAAGGTTAGGTATTCATTTCTTCAATTCATTAAAGATACATCAAATTTTGGACCATCCATAAATAGTAATGAAAGTCTTTTCATTTTCATTAGATATTAAAATAAAATTGATCATATTTTATTAGAAGTACCAAGTAAAAACACAATTTTTTTAATCCATAATGATTAGGGGAATAGCCCAAATTTCTGATATAGAAGCAAAATTACCAATCCCACTAACTAAAAGTCATTCATAGGATTTCATTGATGAAATTGTATTCTATATTGGATTCTAGGGTGAATCTGGAATCCAGCTTACATTCTGCCAAAATGTAGTAAAATCAGAAATCCTACCAGTGCCTCAGCATACTCATTCATAAAATTGAGATTCTCTTTCTCTGATGTAGATCACAAGGGCACAGGGAGTTGATGCCACATTAAACGTAATGTTAAAATCATAAAATGTTTATATTAAAGAAAACGTCATGAATTTACACAGTTAAAATTTAAGCATCTATTTCCTTTTTCCCTCCTGTGGTATCTCATCAAATCTCAAAGACTTCAAACTTCGTCTTTTCAAAACTATGTCAGAAATGAAATCTGTTTTCAGAGTATTTATATTTTCATAAAACACCACAGTAGGATCATTCTAACATTTAAGTAAACCCTTGCAGAGGGACTACCATTGCCAGGCACTATTTTAATTACTGGAAAAGCAGCAGTGAAGACATAAGCAAGTCTTATTCTTTCTTGAAGCTTACATTCAAAATGCTATCAATTTGTCCAAAACCCATTCATTTAATGATCAACAGGCCACCAAGAACGATCATCCCAATACCTCAAAATGCTCCATTGACCATAGACTACTGCAAAAGTCTCACGTCTGTCTTTTCAATCTATTCTTCCCCATGAAAATTCCCTGCTTCGGTTAAATTAATTACTCAGTCAATAAAGTCCATTCACTTCTTGAAATTATACATATAAACGTGAATAGCAACACAAATGTATATGTGAATATATACATATACACACTTGTATATGTATACATACATATATATATATATATGTATGTATATATATATATTTTTTTCATCTTGTTTGGAGTGCCTTCCCACATCTCTCTCCTAAAATATGAGCCAAAGGCTATGGAAGCATAAAGAAGACAGTGAACAACCACACAGAGTTGAGGATTGTTATGAAAGGATTTAAAGAAATGTATAGGTTCAAGCTAAAAATGTAAACTTTTCCATTATGCAAAAAAGGCAGGGACTGTTGGGACTAAATAAATGTAAGTATAAAGGTTGAGACTTAAGAAAAAGTTATATCATGCTCAGTGACGTTTGGTATTATAAAGGATACGTGTAGTGAGAGAAAGCAGGAAAAGAAGATGGAATAAAAGTTGAAAATCAGATTGACAATTAGAATAGTTGTACCATTGTGGAGTTGGTGGTTGCTGTTATTACTGTTGCTAGTTTATTTTTGGTGTAAAATCCAGTGCCTCCAAACAGATTATGAGATCTTGAAGACAGTGATCAATCTTCTACAACTTTACGTCCCCAAATCCCAATGCAAGCAACTGTACACAAGAGTTACACAAGAAATGTTTGCTGGGATTTGAAAAATAGGATATGAATAGGTAGAAAATAAGAGAGAAAGAGAATTTTACAAATAAGGTGTCCAAAGCCTTAGATGTGCAAAATAGCAAAAGGCAGTAAACTATAAGAACATTAAAGAGATTGTCCTCTTTGGATTGAAGGGCTTGCACTAACAGGTGTTTGGATAGTAAATTTAATAGTTATGTTGGAATCAAAGTACCATGGACATATTAGACATATTAGATTGTATTGCAGGAAAGAAGATAGACACACACATAAATGAGTGTACATAGTCCGCTTAGTTACATATATAAGAAATATATGTATATAAGAACTACCATCATGAGAGAGGCACAGTAGGACGATATCTCTGCCAAAGTGTGCAGGATATCTGGGATGAGAAGGAGGTTGATAGACTACGTGAGATGGTGGGAAACCACAAAGTCATGGCTTTTCAACACCAACAAAAAAAGAAAAGTGAAATGGGCCCTGACAGATTGTTTCCCCATTTCTTAAACAAGCTGCATTCTTTTCCTAAGGGAGTTGCAATCCTATAACTGCTCTAAGTCAAACCCTAAAACCACCCCCTCCCTTTATCCTTATTTTGTTACAAAAAATTAACGCTTATTTGAAAAAGTCAAGGAAACCATGTTCCCTATACCAACATACATGAAATTGATCACAAATTAAATCGATCACAAATTTTCACTGATTCTTTTCAAATACACCTTTTTTTAATCTTTCCTCACTTTTATTACAATGCCACCATAAATCAGGGCCTTGAAATCTTACTGGACAATTTTAGCAGCCGCTAAATGGTGAAGTGTTGCCATCACCTGAAAAGTTCAAGCAAGCCCCTTAGCCTGGCGTACAACGACCTTGACCCTTCCCGAGCCTGTACTTCTGGTCTCACCTCCTTTTTACTATCCTACCAGACACATTTCATGCCAGCCATCCCGATTTTCCTATTCAAGCCTAACTGGGAGCAACATTTTAAAAGTCTGGAGGCCAATTGTAGAGACAAATTCCACAGAGATCTGAAGCAGTCTCAGAACTGAAAAGTAATTTTTGGAATTAGTTACGAGATGGCTGGAAGTTTTATTTGAAAAAAAACAAAGGAATACAAGCTCAAAATGAATAAAGAAGAAAAAGAAGAAAAACACTAAAGGTAAGTTGTAACTACAAGAAATTATAATAATGTGTAATTATGAAAAAGGAATGAGGACTCAGAACCCTAATTAAGGAGGAAGAGGCAAATAAAAGAGAAGAGTTGAGACAGTTTATATTTAAAAATAGCTATAGTAGCTAACACTTATACATAGCTTGTATAACTCTATACACAGAACTCACCAAAATATACTAACTGTTGTAAAACTCACAACAACCTTATGAGGGAGACACTGTCATTATCCCCATTCTACAGATGGGAATACTGAGGCAGGGAGAGGCTATAGATAGTATTGGAGTTGATCAAACTCAAGGAATCTGGGTTCAGAGTGCACATGCTTAACTGTTGACACTACCACTCTGTATTACAGCTATTGTGTCCTAGGAGAGGCAGGAAAACTTGGAACTCTTGAATACATTCAGACATGTAAAAACTGCTTTATATTTCTTAAAAGAAATCCAGGTATTTAGCATTGTAGTGTTGTTCATATTTATTGTTCAAGTTAGATTAGTCAATGCATGTTCTAGTTGTGTCTAATACCTAGGATAAATGGTACATGATCTTTGCTCAATGTAGAAATTTCTTTTCCTGTGGGACACCAAGTATCAAGATCATCACACTTTAAAATTCCTGAGAAGGGCCGGCTCCGTGGCCGAGTGGTTAAGTTCACGCTCCGATGTGGCGGCCCAGGGTTCAGAGCCTGGGCGCAGACAAGGCACCACTCGTCAGGCCATGTTGAGGCAGCGTCCCACATGCCACAACTAGAAGGACCTACAACTAAGATATACAACCATGTACAGGGGGGTTTGGGGAGATAAAGCCAAAAAAAAAAAAAATTCATGAGAGTCGAAGAGTTCTTATCTTGCAAGTGTTACTTAAAGATTACTTCCTAAATGGGAGCAGAATTACAAGATGCTGACATTAAATGACGTAAAAGCATTTGAGTTAGGAAGAAAATGTATCTGAGTCAGTGATTAAGTCACCATGAAGTCACTTCACAGGGTATTTTGTCTTCTTAGCAGTTCGAAATGATGATTCATGATCTTTTTCAAAAACTATTCTGATTTATTTTAGTAATTCCAGTAGATAGTTGATTCTGTACACAATATGCCTATATTTAGTCTATTTTATATTATGTTTTCACTTACAAAAGGAAAGCCAAATGCTTGGGATTAACTGTATTTAATTCATTTTGGAAAAATGTGCCCTTGATGTTTTTAAAAAGTAGGAAATATGCTTACATTATGTGAGTTTCTGTCATGTGTGTAGCTATGGTATTAATTATACTTTGTTTCATTTATCTTTTCTGGAATGCTTATATGTTGTACTAGTTGCATATATCCTAGTTTTCAGAAAATAAATAGTCTCTCTCTTTAGAAATATTTGCCACTGATATCATCAGATGTTCTGACATGAAGCCTTCGTGAATGTTACTCTAATATTTAATTACATAGATATTTAAAACAAAATAGAGTATTTTTTCTCAATAATCCTTTAAATAATTTAAATTCTTTAAATAATTATTTGAAAAAAATTATTTCAAACTTTAAGAATGCTACCATTAACATCATGAGGATTTATAACATAATTGATATGAATATCACTGAAAAAATTTTGCATGGACGTTATCAAACAACATAAAGATATGTTCTGGCTGTTATTAATTCATTAAAAATTCTCTTTAATAAATTTAGTAATATACCAAGAATATTGTGATAAAAGCGGAGATTCCAGAGGACAGTCTTATATCCCAATAAATATTGAACTTTAGGGGCCAGCTCCCGTGGCCTAGTGGTTAAATTCTGTACGCTCTGCTTTGGTAACCCTGGTTCGGTTCCCAGGCATGGATCTACACCACCTGTCTGTCAGTTGCCAAGCTTTGGTGGTGGTTCACATATAGAAAGAGGAAGATGGGCAGTGGATGTTAGCTCAGGGTGAATCTCTCTCAGCAAAAAACATACGTATATTTATATAGAACTTTAGTACTATGTCTACACAAATTTAGTAATAATTATGCAAAAAGAATAAAATTATGGAAAATATATGCATCTATTGTTTTTATACAATTTATTAGTATTTTTCCTAAATCTTCACAAAGAAAAACAAACACAGGGTAGAATTCTCTGTTCTTATCGAGAGATATATTTATTTTCTCAGTTTAGAACATAAAAATATTCTTCCATTAAATGAGCTCTTTCTGCATAGTTCAATACATATGTTCAATATGATTTTTTTGAGATACATTAATGTTAAGTTTCAACCCTGCCTACTGCCACGTCTGCACATCCCTCCCTTTTAAAGCTACCGGACATCAAAACACATCACATCAAATCTGGTAATCACAATTCAAAAGCTTATTACTCCCTCAGGCGTATGCAAAGCAAGGTATGTCTTTTTTTGGAGAGGGATGGGTACCACCATGAGAAGGGTGTCTCATGTCTGGGAGGAGGAAGAGAGGGAGAGGAAATGGTAAAGCCTGGTTTCTTGAGCTGTTTCTGTTGGTCCATCTCCCTGGGGGTGTGTTTGAGGGATGGTAGATTGGGGAGTAAGATTAGAATAATCAAGGGGTTGCCTTGTGTGCAACTTATCAAGTGTAGTAGAAGTAAGTAGGGCTGGACCTTCTGTCTGTCATTGTCTGCTCAGGCCTGTGTTAACTGTTCGACTAAATGTCATTTCGCGGTGAGTAACTTATTGCTTCCAAACTTATTTCTCCGCAATTAAATCATCAGAAATATATTCACTGTGTAATACACAAAAAATTAACAATTTTGAAATTGATCATGCTTGTCAATATACTTGCTTATTGATTTTCTAATAACTTCAAGTTATATTATTTATACCATCAGACCATTTTAATACTCAACTATAAAAATAAATGATAGAGTAATTAATTGAAGAAAAATGCAAATGACCTATAAACATGAAAAAAGTGCTTTGCTTCATGTAAATTAAAGCATCACTCATCCAATTGACAAAGTTAAAAATAATTTAAAATCATCTTACATTTTTTGGGTGTGAGAAAGCCAATACCTCCATACTTTATTTGTAAAACCACAAGGTTTTGAATAGTAAGTTTACTATATTTACTTAAATTTAAAATGTGCATAACTAGAGAAATTTATCTTTACCACTAAGTAAACACACATATAAAGTAATGCTTACTCTGGCATTATTTATAAGAAGGAAAAAAATAGGAAAAAAGAAAGGAAGAAAAGGAAGCAAAGAGGAAGGGAAGAAAGAAGGAAGAGAAAAAGAGCAATCTAAATGACATGCAAGAATAAATCACGGTATACCCATTCCTTGGGATACACTGCAACTGTTAAAAAGAACAGAGTGGGTTAAACATAAATACTGCCTTGGAAGGTTCTGCAAACGATATTAAGAAAAAAAATAATTTAGAACGTTTGGAAAAATCAAGCTACCAGAGTGAAAAACTGTCTCAATTCAGAAATACCATTTAGGCTAAATAGAGTAATTATCAAGGAAACCTCCTGGTTGGCCAACTCAATTGACCTTCTTGATTATACCTTTGTTGTAATGCAAGTGCAGACCTATGATCTTTTTATTCTAACATATACAGAGTTTTCACTGTGCATCAGTACCGTGTTAGGCATTTTACATAGATTACCTTATTTAATATTCCACACAACTGCGTGAATTAGATACTATTATTATGCCATGTAATATACAAGTAAACAGACTAGGTAAAAATTCCTAAGTAAAATGTCCAATGCCACGTAGCTTGTAAGAAGTTTCATGCAGTCTGACTACAGAGATTTACCCTTTACCTCCATGCTATATTGACTCCACAAATCTTTAAATGAGCTCTGTTCTGTGTACCAGTTTGTGTGTGTACCTGGGTAAAGGAACTTGGCATATAAAAATGTAAATATTCACACATACTCATACATTCAAATAATAATAGTTATTATATATTACATCTGTAAAATCCCAAATCCTATAAGCAATAAAGCAGACTAAAATTAAATATGCCTACCACAACCATAGTTTTTTTTAGACATAGGAACAAGAAATTTTGTAGCCACCTTTTGTTGCCTAGAAAATCATCATTACTTGGCAATGCCCTGTAAGGTGAGAAGAACTGAGATGCAGAGGAGGGTAAGTAACTTGTCTGTAGTCACATAGTCACTGCCTAACACTTGGGATGACAACTCTCAAGTCTCAGATCTGTACTGAGTTCACCAGATCATGAACATTTATACAGTGAACTTCAGAAGTTAGAAAGCCTTTAAAGTCCCTATTTGAACAAACTGTATTTTCCAACAGTTCTTTTCAAAGAACAATGCTAGAAACCTCAAACACCTCAGCGACTGGCTTTTCAGAACAGCAAATCTGAAATGTCACGTATAGTGGATGAGAAGGTCCTGCTGCGGTATCCTGGGGTTTGTCCTAGTTATTTTCAACTTGTCTAGACTGGGATGTTGTACTTCGTAGTTGTGTCTGCTTTCCATTAGTTTTTTTTTTTTTCAATGGTATACATATATAAATCTTTCCTATGTGAATTCCATAAAGCTGACCAAGTTTTTCTAAAGTGCAAATAAATTTTATCTGCACAAAACTTTCATAGTTGTATTAGTTGGGGTCTAATTAGAAAAAATAGCAACGATACTAGATATTTCAGTGGAGGGAATTTAATAGAGGGAGTTGTTTACACTGGTATTGTAAAAGTGAAGTAGATAAAAAGGAAATGTTGAGGTATTCTAGTGACAAGCACTACAAAAAGCAGCTGTCATCCCTACATCAAAGAAAGCGAAAATTGGGGGATATGAGAACCAAGAAGCCAGGCTGCTGCTGGTATCTCAGGAGCTTGGAGGAGGGCCTCTGAAGGGGTACAATGAGGTTAGTTCTGGGAATGCCTACAGAAGTTGGTGGCTGGAAGCAACTGCCGCTGTGGAGACAAAGAGCAAGTACTAGGCGAGCGATGCCCAGAACAGCAAGCAAATAGGAAAGATAATTTTCCATTTCCCCTCCAACAGCCTTCCAATCGCCCTCTATTGCTTCCAGTTGGTGCAATCTGACAGGAAGCCGTCTCTCGCAAGAGAAACCTTTCCCTGGGTCTCAACCCTAGCGTGGCAAAGCTAACAATAGTAGGGTGGAACTCCATTTGAAAGACAAAAGTTTAATAGCCTGTTTCCACTTTTAAAAAGCTATGTTTCTAGACTTTTGATGTCTGTAGGGGAGGAGGACGAGGCTGTGGGGGCTTTCTGCCTCTTGGGTGGCAGTGTAACAGTAAACATCTCTTAGTGACTGCTTGTTGACTGTTCCTTGAAAGCCTTTCATGGTTGACCTGTATATTAAATAATTTACTAATGTTACCACAAAGTAATGAGGCTGTTTATTATAGTAGAAAGAGTTTCAGCTTTGGAATAGCACAAACAAGCTTAAATTCCAGTTCTGCTGCTTTCTGGCTAAGTAATTTAGAGAAAATTATTTACCAATTCTGAACATCTTTTAAGCTCTATAAAATCAAGACAATATCTATCTTTAAGATGTTATAAAGATTAAGGATATCATACTTACATAATCTAGCCAATGCTTATTACATAGCAGTGCCCAATATAATATTATTAGTGTAGATGCTAGGCACTTCCATTTGAATAATCTTATTTAGTCTTCTTAAAATCTCAGTAGAAAAGAGGAAATCAAAGCTCTATTGAATACTTACTATGCACAGCAGACTGATTGAAGACTTATAGAAATGATCTCTTTTATAGCTATGAGACATACATATTGTCTTGTTTTTCCAAATGAAAGGAATTGTTTAGACAAGTGAAGATAGCTCAACTCCGCACAGTTAGCATTCAAAATCATTGTGTTTTGTTGTTGTCATTGTATTTTTGTTGGTTTTCTTTTCACAGGTCTAGAAGTAATACATACACCAGTTGAATTCTCATGAGCTCAGCTAAAATGGATAGCTCACAACCAGTAGATTTACTTTCTCATTCTGGATCAGGAATACATTTTACTTGGTTTGTTTTTCTTGCCACTGTAGCTAGTATTTCCCTTCTTTCTTGGTAGTTCCACTATATTACCTCATTGCCCACCTTATTGCTATTTATTGAAAAAGAAAATAGCAGCTCCAATTACTGTTATATTTCGCTTGGTTGTTTTTAGGAGTATTTGTAATTTTTTTCAGTTTTTTTTCAAAAAAATTTTTTTCAAAGCTTAAAGTTTTTCAGTCCTTAGATATTTCTTTTGACCACCAGTAACTATAAAAATAGACCTTTATTCTCAATTTTTGTTTGGAATAGCCATTTAACACATTTTATTTTGTTGAATCAATACAGAAAAATAAACAAATAGTAATGGATTTTAGAAAAATTGCACACAGCTCTCAATTTTACTATGTTTTACCATTTTTTCTATACTTCTCATAAATAAAATGCCTGTTTTGGATTCTCTTTCTACTTTGGAAATGTTTCTTATTTTCCTTGTCTATGTCAGAGGTATATATTTTTATACAATATCAATAAACCAAGGCCTGTGGTAACTTTAAAATAATCTTTTTTAAAGAATTCTTCGTAGTTTACTGTTTTGATTTATGACTTGAACTGTGGTATATGCTACTTTAAATTTTCGTGCAAATTGTTCAGAATAATTTAGATTTTCTTCTTTTAATGCAGTATGTGGCTAAAGAGTTCATAATTGAATGGACAAATGCATTAACATTTTAAAATGCAAAATGATATTTAATCAATTTAATTATCAATATGAATGAGTATTGATAATCACAGAGAGAAGTCAGTTTAAAACAAATCATGAATGGCAAGAGGTCTTCAAATATTGCTGCTTTATGAGAAAATTTAATAGATCATACACCTTCCTGGGTGGTGAAGATGCCAACAGATTGTAAGTATTCTCAAGGAAATTTATCATCAAGAAAGCTAACTACGTCTGAAACTGCTGCTTTGAAGAATAAAATTTCAACTATTCCATAGAGAATTAGCCGTAAAAATGAAACATTAATATATGAGAAGTAGAGGTCCATCATTTTTCACCACAAGCAGTTTTCACTTCACCACACTAAACAGAATATGTGTACTCCAGCCTTAATTTGCAAGCATGAAAGAAGTTAGTTGTGCTATCTAAAATTTAAGCACTTTGTTTTCCTTTTAGGAAAAGGAGTGATGGGCCATTTATATACTCAGAGGCCTTCTCCTTGCATTCCTCTGCATTCATTGCACTCATTGCATTCCTCATTCAAACTAACAAAAGGATTAATGTTCTTATACAAAAATATTAATCTTAGTTCAAACAGCTGTGCTCCAAATCCACTATTTCAAATCTGCATAGGAGTACAGCCTCAAGGAGCAAGGCTGGCAATATCTTCCTTTAACTCTCCTAATATCTCAAGGAATGGAAACACTGGAAAGTCGTAGTAAATACTGAGTCTCTTATGAAATTTAACATTCCAAACATACTTCCATCTTTGCTACCATTGTCATCCAGGCCAACACCATCTCTCCTGAATCCTGCAAAAACCTCCTAACTGGTGTCCCTTCTTCCATGCTAGACACATAACTATTAGCTACAAAGCTGTCAAATTGATCTTTGTAAAACAAAATTCAGATCATGTCCACCCTCTGTTTAATATACTCATGATATTTTTTATAAAACAACAAACTTCCAACATGACTGACAAGACCTTTGATGAATGTAGATATTTGCTTATTTAAAATTATATCAGCTGTTTGTTATTTTTTAAATACGTTACTATTGTCAGCTTTATTGTCTTAGTGTGAATTATTTTACATAGCACCTACTAGTGTAAGGTCAAAAAATGTCTATTTGGAATAGGATGTCATAATAATCATTAAAAGAACTTGTTTATTCATTCATTCATTCATTTCCTTATTCAATAAATACATATTTTTTCCACCTTTTACTAGGAACAATGATAAGTACTAGGACATGACAGCAGTAAACAAGAAGACATAATCATTGACCTTGCAAAACTCAGATTCTAGTGAGGGATAGACAGGTGAAAGAAGCTACCACAATGCAGTACTGTGGGAAGTAATTACAGTGGTTGCATAGAGTACCATGGAGACACATACGTATAGCACCTCTTCTCAACTTGGAGAATCAGGCAAGTTTTGCCAAATAAAATGATGTACAAATTAACATATGAATGACGTCCAGAAGTTAGCCATTCAAAGGAGTATAGGGAAATGTGTTATGGCAGTAAGAACACTGTGTGTGTGTGTGTGTGTGCATGTGTGTGAGCATGTATGTGTGTGAGTATACAATGTTTCAATATGGCTACAACATCAACTGGGAAATAGGAAAATGAGACATGAGGCTAGTGAGGTAAGAGGGATAAATGATATAGAGCCAATAAACTATATTAAGCAATTTGAATTTATCTAAGACAAACTGGGGATATTTAATAGTTACAATTAAAGAGTGATGTCACCAAGTTTGCATTTTTAAAAACTTACTTTGTTTACATTGGAAACAATGGATTAAAATTGTGTGTCACCAGCTAGGATATGAGCGTAGTGTCCACTTAGCTATCTGCTGTTGGGTGGAGACCATGATACTCACTTAGATATTCCAAATACTTCTGCAAATAAATAAATACTAGGGCATTCAATGTACTGCAGCCACCATGGTCGTTGCTACCAAACAAATTTATGGCACCTTTTGTCTCTGTTGTTTGTCTGAAAGGGGGGGTTTTGGAGGAGACACCTATAATACAGATAGATAAATAGGTAATAGATAAAATATATACAAACAAAATATTCTAATTCTGAAGACTGGACTTGAAGTGACAAAATGTTATTGGTTTCTCTTCGAGCAGAAAGTGACAAAAACTAGAAGACTGCTGAATCTTACTAAGTATTATTTTTGCTTAGACGATCTTAAATCAAAAATGTGCATACATAACTCATTCCTTGCTAACAAAGACAGTTGAAATTGTTGAATTCTTTGCTACAGAATCCCATTGGCTTGTGAAAAGTGCAAGATTGGACAGGAAGTGAATTAAAAAGTTATTGGGAATTTCCAATATTCTTTGAATAAATATATCCTTGTCTGGCAAGAAAAGACAAAGAAAGATCTAGAAGATGGATCTGAAGAAATTACAACAAAATGACAAATATTTAAAAATGACCTCATAAGATAAAAGGAGATATTATGAGAAAAATCAGCATTCATCTAATAGAAGTTCCAAATTAGAGAGTAGGAAGAGCCAGGAGAAAACAAGATTTGAAGAGACAATAGTGACCAATTTCCAAAACAGTCAAATATCACATATCCTCATTTCAACAATCACAATATGTTCTAAAAACTCTAAATGAAAATAATCTCAACATCGATTTCTTGTTGCATGGAAACTTTAAAAACCACGAAGACAAGAAAAAAATTAAGAGACTTCAAAGAGGAAAAGAAGACAATCTACAAATAAACTACAATTTACAATGAAGACAGGCTATTGTACAGGACAACCAAAAGTACATCAACCAAAATGAAAAAATTATGACAAAGCTGAGAATAGCCATTAACTACACCATCACTAAAAGAAGAAAGAGAATACAAACATCAAAAATGAATTATAAAGTTATTATAATTATCATAAGTAAAAAAAATAAACCCAATGGAATGTCTAGGAAAAGAGCCATTATATATGAGTGTATTATATATTACAGAGGCATTATTAACAATCTGTAAGACAATGATAAACAATTTAATGAATGACATTGAGAAAACAAATCATTTGTGTTAAAATGACCCTATAATTATAATATGCAAGAAAATAAGTTACAAATGAATTAACAGTCTTTATATGAAAACTCAAATTTAAATTTTGAGATGAAAATGTTTCAGAATATTTTTACAGCACATTCTAGGAAAGGATTTTTTAAAATTAACCCAGAAAGTACAAACCATACAGAAATGATTGATAATTTTGAACATGTTAAAATAAAAAATAATGTGTAACAAAATCTTAAAACAGACCACAGATTAATAAAAGATATTTCCATTGGTTAAAACCAATAAAATTACTGTCTAGTGAATGTAAATTTAAAAAGGAATATTCCAATATAAAAATGATTTAAAAAATTACTAGGCAATTCATAGAACAAACCTAAATGCCCAAAATTATATGAAAGGTTTTAATGCTTTTTAAAAATCAGGAAAATACAAATGAAAACAACATGGGACACATTTAACACCCAAAATTTAAAAATCTGTTAAAACCACGTATTCATGAGTGTTTGGGAAAAGAGTCTTTTGCATTGATTTACATGTTTGAAAGTATATATATTTGTATATTTTGAAATTTGAAAGCATAAGAAAATTTAAAATAGGAGAAATTTAATTCTATGTATCTGGTCCAACAAAACTCTAGACTATGAACGGGAGATATGTACAATGATTATTTGTAATAGAAAAAGAAGTTGATAAAATAAAATTATTATTTGGTGAAAGGATAGATATACCATGGTATAATCATATAGCAATTATGTTCAGTAAGGTTGATATATAGGTGTTGTTATAAATTGAATTATGTCCTCCCAAACGGTGTTGAAATCCTAACACCAAGTACCTCTGAAGGTGACCTTATTTGGAAATATGATCATTAGAGTGAACGCTAATCCAATACAACTGTGTCCCTATAAAAAGCAGAAATATGGACACATTGACACACACAGAGAGAACACCTTCTGAAGATTGGGGTTATATTGCCCCGAGCCACGGAACTACCAGAAGCTAAGAGAGAGGCCTAGAAGAGATCCTGCTCTAGTGCCTTTGAAGAGAGCAAGTCACTGTCAACAATCGATGCTGGAATTGTAGCCTTCAGAACTGGAAAACAACAAATTTTTGTTGTTTAAGCCACTTAGTCTGTTGTACTTTGTTTTAAGCCACTTAGCTTGTGGTAAGCCCTATCAAACTAATATAGGTATCAACATAAATGTCTTAAAAGCACTAAAAAAGCAGGATGTTAGAATGTACAACATCAACCCTAGCTAAACCGTAGACTGCATGCTTATGATGTGTCATGAAGGTTCACCAATTGTAACAAAAGTGCCACTTTAGTGATGGATGTTGATAATAAGGGAGGCTATGCATGTGTGGGGCAGGGGCTATATGGGAAATCTCTGTACCTTCCTCTCAATTTTGCTATGAACCTAAAATTGCTCTAAAAATATAATTTTTTAAAAAAGCGAGATAAAAAAAGTCATGGTATATAAAATTTTAAAGTATCTTTTTTTTATTAATGACTCCATTTGCAGTAAAACTACAAAAACACACATGCAAACGATACGTACACACTTAAGGATCGCAGTTTTTTCTAGGAAGAGCCTGAGGGAGAAGAAATGGGAGTCAATATAACTATAGAAAGTTTAGTGTCCCTTTTTAGAAAGTGAAAGAATTTGCTAATGAGGAAAAATTTTTCTATATATTTCAGCCTATTTGTAAGTATATCGTATCATTTTATGTATACTTTTGTTTCTTTGAATTGTTTCACCACTACAAATTATTGCAATTGAAAGTGAAACACAGAACATTACATTCTACATTTTGACGTCCAATGCATCCAGATCTACAAGCTAGGATTCTACATACAAAGCCACTGTGACCATTACACAAAGGGACAGATATTCAGACCAATGTAAAAGCCTAGTCATCACTTGTTTAACTTGCACATTCAAAGTAGAATGGAAAATGTGTGATCATGTCAAATATTACAAATAACACTTTTCTGCTTCTAATTATGAATCATATCAAATCATTAAATTTGGTGATGATTAAAATACTGGTCCAGTGTTTGGATTAAAAAATGAAAGTGACACTCTAATAAATTGGTCTATTTTTCTTGACAGACTGAAGTCACCTGCATATTGATTTCTCCATTTAATTTCTCAAACAATTAATTTGCTCACTTTCTAATCTCAGAACACCGTGTAATATTCCTTAAGGACTTCAAAATAATTGTGGCAAAGAATTCATCAGTACAAATCCTAAGTTGCTTTCTCCTTCTCTGTCCTCTCTTACAACTGAAACACAAGTAGTGCTTGGCCTCTTTAAGTATAACTTTATACTTTCTCAAAAGGGTATTCACGCGTGAGAGAGAACGCCTCTCCTGTTTTGACTAATGCTTGCAGCAGGAACAGTGAAACTTCATTCCTCACCACAGACCTTCTAATGATGCTTCAAAGACTTACAAAGCACCCTAGAGGCTGTTCAGAAGCGCCCATCCTTCCATGATAAAGCCTGGCTAACAGAACAGGTGGCTTCAGTCACTGCTGTATGAGAAGTAGCTTTTTGCTGTGAGAAATTTTGCATCACATACATTGACTATCCAAAAGGCAATACTAGACTAAAAAATTTTTGAGGATACTTAAAGAAGGAAACGCGGAAACTAGATTTTTTCTTACAATAGTTTCCCAAGTATCTTCAAATCATCAATATATTTTTTTCTAGAAAAGAAAACATAATTTTGGACAAAATTCTAAAAATTATCATTCTACTACATTTTAATCACGTTGTACAATTTCATATATCTACCAAAGTAAACACTTCCGTTTTACCTTTTTTTTTTTTTTAGGAAGATTAGCCCTGAGCTAACATTTGCCACCAATCCTCCTCTTTTTGCTGAGGAAGACTGGCCCTGAGCTAACATCCATGCCCATCTTCCTCTACTTTATATGTGGAATGCCTGCCACAGAATGACTTGATAACGGTGCATAGGTCTGCACCCAGGATCCAAACCGGCGACCCTGGCCGCTAAAGCAGAACGTACAAACTTAACTGCTGCACCGCTGGGCCAGCCCCAACACTTTCATTTTTGCTAGCCATTAATTATAGAAGATTTTAGCTGTATTAATTCAAAGTTATGTAAAAATTATATTTAAGAAATATAATTTTGACACCTAAATACGACATTCAAAACATAGAATGACACTTTTTTAACAACTGAGTTCATAGTTGAGAAACAATTAAACAGCAATATAAAATAGGAATCACATAAAATATATCCCTGGCATGGCAAAACTATTGTGTCAAAAGTACTACTAAAATTATGGCAACTTCTCATAACTACAGTCAAGATCTCTTAACAGTAGTTTATTCCCCCCTGTATAATAGTATTAACATAGCAAGATTTCTGGAATAACAACATAGCCTTGACATTGTGGTCAGGTACATACAAATAAGCTATGTCATATGTTCATGACTGATTGTGTTGTGCTGCCAATTAAGAGGAAGGATGAATGTGACCCATAGGAGGAGTCTGTGAAAGCTGTCAGAGGAAGCAGGCACAGGGTATTCAGAAAACTGCTGTAAGAAGGATCCTTCTTTTCCTCTAGCTTAATTAGCATTTTCTCCTGTAAATTTCCAACAAAAGTCGTATTATTTTGTAATGTAATGATATTTTTCCAGCTTTATCAAAGTATGATTGGCGGATAAAAATTGTACTTTTTCACAGCGTACAAAGTGATGTTTTGATATACATACACACTGTGAAATGACCACCACAATCAAGCTAATTAACATATCCATCACAAACTCATATTATTTTACATAATTCTTTCCACATGAGATATTTAACTTTGATAATAAATATCAAATAGATAAACATTTAATCAAAATTAAAATATCAAATAGACTAACTATTGTTAAGTGAAAATGTAATTCACATAAAAAATTTTTTTAATGCTATGGTATGTCAGAAAACTTATTCTGTAGGGTTCTTCATTAATTAATACACACACACAAACACACACACTGGCACAAAGGCAGGGAAAGGGGGAGCTGTTTTAAATAACCTTGTGACAGAGACAGACTATAGTTAAAACAAAATATATTAGCTACCTCAGCTAAAGTACAAAAGAAAACAAAACAAATAATAAATATTGCATTGCTGTGAGAATTCATAAATTGAAAATCAGACAGGAACATTTTAAAAGTGTACACATTTACTTAAAACAGTAGTGCCGTTTTCCTCAAATGCAAGCAAGGAAACTAAAATGAGTAATGTTTGTCTTTAAATTTGAAAAGAGTAGAGCAGAAATGATGAGGAAATTAGTGTTCAAAAGATTTACAACTAAAAACAATTTTGTACCGTATTGATTCTGTATTCTATTTAACATCTATACATTTTTGGTAAAATAACATGCTTTTAAAGAAAAAAAAGAAAAAATTCCCTCAAAAAAAAAAAAAAGAAAGCTATGCTGAGCTAGTCAGCATTATTTTTCTTTCCTTTATTTTCCATTTTCACTGAGTAACAGTTTCTAGGAGCTTCTTTCCCCAATCTTTGTCCATATAAACAATAGTTCTAGTAATCTAGAAAAATTTAAAGAAGAAAGTTTGTGGTAATAAATGAGCTTAACTTTTTGAACTGTGATTAAAAAAAAGAAATGCTTTCTTTTCAAATTTATTTGCCTTTCATGCCAACTATTGTAAGTTAAATGTACACAAGTTTGCAATATCGTATTCCCTAGGTAATCATTTTGATAGTCATAACATAAGCTATTTTTCTCTCTAATTTTACTATATCAGCACATATAAAAAATTATAGTTAAAAATCCTAATTAAAATAGTGAAGAAAGGTAATTTTTCCTCAAGTTGTTTATAATAAAAATTATAATGCAAAATTAGAGTAAAAATCCACACAAATCACTGAATATTCCACTGAGTGATGAGATTTTTAAACGTGTTTGAATTAGCTATTATCTGCCTCTCTCTCCAAAATATGTGAAAATGAATTAGTGTTAAGATTTTTAATTCTCTTCCAATTCTTTAGATCAATGAAACTTCCCCGGAAAAGCATAGGATTAAAAAAAAGAAACAAGAATTGGAGAAAAATACTTACTAAATTTATTGAATTAATCCTACCTAAATTCAGATTACTGTGAGCAGTATACTTACATCACAAAAACAGCATGGTTTTTCCGGTTCCATCAAAACCTGAAACACTCTAGATTCTAGAATCTGTAAACAGAATAAAGCCTAAGATGTTGTATTTTCAAAGCAAAACTTGGCCAAAGTTACTCAAAATTTTTTGAGAAAATTTTGAACTGAAATTTACATATAGAGAAAGAGAATGAGAGAGGGTTAGAGATAAGGATTTGATCAGCTATTAGGCAACCAAATCATTGCTTTCTGTATCAAGCTAATTTTGGTCACATAATTGTGACTTAAGAACTCAGTGTGAATAAAGCTAAGTTATACTGGTGATAGCAGTTGTTGGTAATCATTTAAGTAAAAGTCATTGGGTTGCTAATTGTCACTCACATTTCCTGGGCATTAGCTTATTTATGAAATATTTCAAGAACATTTTTAATCTCATGTATTTGATTGCAAACAAAATGGCAGCAATGAAAGTACTGGCAAGAAAAGATGAATAGTTATAGGAAAAAAGAGATTAAAAAGTTAATAGTGACCAAAGGGAAAATATTATACATTCATATGTATTGAAATAATTGTATACTGAACAATAAGAAAAGTTCTGAAGGACAAAGAGCAAATTCTGCAACATATGAAGTGTTGATCCTATGCAGTGTTCAATGGACCCTCAGCAAATACGAGGAAAGTAATTCATCAAATGTGAACTCTTTCCAGTATGTGTTTAGAACCAGGATCAATATCAGATGCCTACTAGACAAACAGTGATGCAGGAAAAAGCTAGGGCTTGTTCTATTTAAAGACCAAAGATGGCTAAAGTCTACATGTCTTTATGTTCATGAAGTGAATTTGCAAAGATTTCTTTCCCTCCTCTTGAAGGAAATATCAGATTTCAGAGCCATTCATAAGTGCATTATTTTCCTACTTAACTGGATAGGAATGGCTGCCAAAAGGAAAGTTGGGAGGAGAGAGAATATTGTTAAAAGGAAAACCATGAATCAGTATGAATAACTCCTATGCAAATTTGCTTGAAAATAGGGGCAATCAGAGTGAAGGCCTGAACAGTGCTCTGCCAGTCTGGCACTGAGAGAAAGACCTCTCAGAAGACAGCAAAGGGAATTTCTATACCAGAGGCAGAGCTTTACCACCTTTGCCTACTTTGACAGATTTCACAGCATTAATTTCTGTGGTTCTATTTCTGAACCCCTTTTTACCCTGTTCTTCAATTTTCTTTTCCTTCACGGGAATGGAAGAAAAGGGAATAGTAATATAAAATACCCTATAATTCTAAACATGCTGTGGTAGCTGTTCTGTTTTCTCCAATTTGTTAAAGACCAATAAAAAGGAAAAACAGGCACTTTGTTTTAGAATCATTGATGAAATGTTAATGCTGATTAGTGTGTCACAAGAAGACTGTATTTTTAACTAATCACGTATGCTGCTTAATTTATGATGGGAGAGCTTGAAGGGAGCCAAGTAATTAATGAGTCTTGGAAATGTTTAATTAAAATTTTAATCAACATAAAAGGTGCATAAAAACACAATTATTTTAGTCAAATATGATTCTATCAAGTATATCAGCTATGAGAAGAAAAAGCATGCAAAATAAACACACACACGTACACACCACCATTAGCTGATTTATAATATGTCACCTATCCACTTTCTCAAACTTGATTAGTAATAAAAGAAAATTTTCTTTCCATTTCAAGCCATGGAAGCATGTTGATATACATGAAGTCATTACTTTCTTCCTTTCAATCTGATTAAACTGTTCAGTACATGAAAATGCATAACCCCAAGAGTTTATTTGCTATCCCACCACAGCAATAAATATCATACACATTATAAATATCATTTTTTATTATAGAATAGTGTAAATCAGCATAATCAACAAAGGATAGATAGAAAGAAATGATAACCTTAAAACCGACCTCCAAAATACGCTATTATTATTGTTCTTAAAGGCAGGAAAATAGATATTTTAATAAGCTACACACACTTTCATTTGTGAAGGGAGATAAACATATCATATTCATTTCTCCAGTAAGAATGGAAGGGAGAGGAGCACATTAGTCTTTACATGAAGAAACTGCATTGTGTTTGGTTTAATGTGATGGGCTCTGGTATCAGCCTGCCCAGCTCACATTCTGGACCTTCTGCTTACAAACCTTGTGACTTTGGTGAGTTTCCTAAACTCAGTGTCTTCATCTGTTGAATGGGAAAACACTGTGCCTACATTATAGGGTCGTTATAAGGATTGAATGGTTTATTTTATGAAAACAACATAGTAAGCATTCTATGTTATATATTAAATAAATAATGATTTGCTTCTCCACTATTTCTTCCACTGTTGAAATAGATTTCTGTTTGATTTGAGAATATATTCTATTTCTGTGAACTAATATTTGCTAAGAATCATTTTTAGAAGTGTATCCCAGAAGAGAAGTTAAGAACTCATAATTTCAAATCAGTATGTTTTTTGCTACATGCATTATTGTTTTTCTGGTCAATGAGGCGTCTTATAGCCTAGAGCAGTGGTTTTCTAAGCATAGCTCAGCACATACTGCAGCAGAATTAGTAGATGCAATTATGAAACATTTAGACACTTTGACCTACACTATATCTACCACATCAGGGAGCCGGGATTTTTTGAAATGCCAGTGTAACATACAAATGTATGCCATTTAGATTCATTTTTAAGGAGAGTTGCTTAAGAGTAACCTTCTTGAAGGAGGTCCCTATAATATGATAAATGACAACAAACTTCCATTACAAGAAATTTTTTCAATTTAACACTTTTCTTTCCAATTATTTTCTCTTTAAAAAAGTTTGAAGCAATAAAGTTAGTCTCATACTAAGAAACTTAATGGATCTTCCATGCATAGAGAGTTAATAAGATATTTTTATTCTGATTTAAAAGCCCTCCAAATCTTGCACAAACATACCTTTCCAAATATATACTCCCACTGTCTCACATGCAGCACCATCAAACTAGACCATTCTAAGTTCTTTATACCCATCTTTGATAATACTACTTCTGTGCTTTTACTTAGTATATTTCCATAGCCCAATATGCTCTTTTCAATCTCAGTGTGTCCAAAGTCTACCTGCATTTCACGACCTTATTCAAATACTATCTCCTTCATGAAAGCTTGAGATTCTCACATCTGGAAATAATTACTATTTCTTCTGAATGTCCACATTAATGTATTATTCTCTTCAATAGATCTACTTTCAACTTTATCTTCTAGTTAATTGTATACATATACAATTTCTCCCGTTAAACTTTGTACTCACTGAAGGCAGGAATTGTGATTAATGTCTGTATTTCAAATATTACTTAGAATAGTGTCTTTCTAATAGTAGGCATTCACAATTACTATAGACTAAATGTTTAAATGGAAATAAGGTTAATGTAAATACCATCTATACATGACTTCGTTCAATCACTTACATAGTCATTCATTGATAAGATTCATTTATGCCCATTTTACTTCGTTTAGGATATGAGATTAATATCACTATCAAGTGAATTAACATATTCACTGAATATGGATTTATTTTTCCAAATATCAAACGAATCTTTCTCTGTCATTAGTTTTAGGTGCCTATGCCATACAATAAAAATGCATGTGAATTTTCACATCTGATTTTTCAAGAGACTAAAAGTCAGTCACATTTTCACATTCTAATTCCTGCAAACAAGGAAAGCATAATGAGAAATCTGAATTACTATAGTTTTCGCCTCTGGAGATTACACAGAGGTCGATTATGTACTACACACATCCAAAGAATATAATAATCATGTTCAATACTTAGTTTAGTTACTAATTCAAATCGGATCTAGAAACAAAGTAGGAGAAATAATACATCTTACTAATAGGATTCAATTCAAATTTTCTGACCTAGCATTTGCAAATTATCACATCCCATTACTACAAAAAAAACCAGAGGAGAAGTAACAGCAATTTAAAAAATTAAGCCAGATTTATGGATCACTACTGTTTCAATTTTCTTTAATTATGATATGTAATGCACAAGTCACTGTTCTCTGAGGATTTTCATATATCTTACAATATTTATAAATATTTCCATTTCACCAATTGAACAATTGAAGTATGAATGATTAGCTGGAGATAAGGCTCTCCCTTCTGATAAGGATATCGAGTCAGTGGTCTTAACTGTAACTAGTCATATACGACAGATGTACTTTTAAGGCATCATTATCTTCAAATCTTTCTGTTACTTCTCACATGTAGGATATTATAAGAGGAAAACACACAGCATAATAATGTATACAGTTTATTGAAATTATTTACCACTATGAAATTTTCCAAACATATGGAAAATGAAATAAAAACCCAAGTGTATCTGCATATGCATTTTTAGTCTCTCTTTTGTTAGAATGGGAATGAAAGAAAGACTAAAGCCACTAGAGCTATTCTCCAGAACTTAGTAATTTTTATAAAGGAAACCTAAAGAAGAACTATTTCAAAATCAGTAAAGTAAAAGAAGAATCAATAAAAGAGAAATATATTTGTTGATTCTAAAATATTCAGCTAAAAAAACAGTGGGAGGGGGCTTTGTATGTAGAGCTAGTGTCAGTATAGGAAACCCTATCTAAATCATATTTTGAAATAATCTATACTCTATATGGAATTATCTTTGAACCTCAGCCTGAGAAATTTGAAAATAATTTATTCTTAAATTTTCTTTTTTTTCTTAAAGATAGGCACCTGAGCTAACATCTGCTGCCATCTTCCTTTTTTTTTTTTCTCCTTCTTCTCCCCGAAGCCCTCCAGTACGTAGTTGTAGGTCCTTCTGTCTCTGCTGTGTGGGACGCCACCTCAGCACGGCTTGATGAGTGTTGCTAGATCCTTGTCCGGGATCTGAACCAGCGAAACCCTGGGCCGTGGAAGCCAAGCGTGTGAATGTAACCACTCAGCCATGGAGCCAGCCCCTGTTCTTAAAGTTTCTTTACAGTTTTATTGTTTATTATAATAAAATGTCTTGAAAATAAATAAGTTGGGCCAGCGCCGTGGCCGAGTGGTTAAGTTCCCATGCTCCGCTGCAGTGGTCCAGGGTTTCGCTGGTTCGGATCCTGGGCACAGACATGGCACCGCTCGTCAGGCCACGTTGAGGTGGCGTCCCACATGCCACAGCTAGAAGAACCTGCAACTAAGATATACAACTATGTGCCAGGGGATTTGGGGAGACAAAGCAGAAAAGAAAAAGGAAAGAAATAAGCGTGCTTTGATTTTTAAAAAACATATACACATATATATACGTATATAGATTCTGGTGATGGGAATATTTAGGAAAATTAAATATCTAGGTGGTACAGAATTATATTAATCTATGTAGAATTTTAATATTATGCCATGTTAAATTTCAAATACATAATATTTTATATTGCATTCATATTTCTAAATATGAACTTGACTATCTAACTGGAGATAGTCAGACAGTTTGAATCTCAGTTCCACCATTAACTATAATACTGAAAAGTTACTTAGTTTCCTTGTGCTTGTTTTCTTAGCTTCAAATAAAGATTCCACTTGGGATGCTGGAGAATTAAATAAGTACTGAATGTAATGTGCCCGGAATATACTAAATACTCAATAACCGTTAGTCATAAATAATGACTTTTCAAGGTCAACAGCCATATAGAATGGATATATAACAAAAGTATATTTAAATATTTTATATAATATGCAGGTATTTGAAATATAGTATTATTCATTATCTTCACAGGTAGAAAAAATAAGAAGCTTCTTATAAATGTTTGCAGTAACTTTTTCTAACAATTTATGTTTATTTGATATCTTGGAATTAGTTAATTAAACTAAGTGTATGTTTCTTTCATTGTCTGTAATAGAAATGGTGGAAGAGGTGATTGTGTGTGTATGTATGCATGCATGAGTGTGTGTGTGTGTCTTTGAGGTGAAAGAAGGGAAATGGAGGATTAGGTTACTCCACAGTGATTTTTATTGCAGATAGTATTTTTCATGATCCTGATCTCAGATTTCATATGTAACCATTTTCACAATAATTATACTGTGAGAAATCATCAATTTTGCTATCAGTATCATATATTCTGTTGTGATAAAACATCCATAAACACTGGAAATAAACATAAACGTTTACTATAGATTTCCACATGGTCACTACACTTGCGTTTACTTATTACAAATATCTCCACAATGCTGTACCATATCACTATATTTTAACATTTTGAGATTTATGCTCACTTGTTAACAAACCAACAATTACCAATAAGAGATGTACTGCAAGCCCAAACCCATCAAGACTAAATAAAGTGAAGCCTAAAAACTAGGATTGTTTGTGAGGCAGATTTTAAGTGGGGGACAGATCCAGCCGCTATTAGTGATTCATCACTATATTTCTACTTAGTTATGCAATTTTGTTGTTTTTGTTTTTAGGTTTGTCCAATGTTTGTATGTTTGTTTTTATGTTATTTATGCATAGGTATTAACACTGTGCCACTGTAAATCATAGGTATTTACCTATATCACTGCAGATCTAAATATGTAATGTTATTATTCTTTCAAAGGACTTTCAATTTGCTCTCACTAACGTATTTTTGATATACAGGTTTATTGAACATATAGCAGGTAAATTAGTAATGCTTCCTCAGCATTATCTTGTGCTATTTTTAAAATTATTTACCTTACTCTACTCTTCATACAAAAATTCCATTCAAATATATCACAAAAGAGCAGATTAACAGAGGAGATGGAAAAGAAAGGCTACTAATCAATCTATCTAGCCTATATAGCTATCAATTATGACTTTCAGAAAAGATAGATAAACTTTGCAACCTCAGACACAAAATGACACATTTAATGGGTACAACAAAACTTCAGCGACAGCTACAGAAATGGGGCACATTTAAAAACATGATGCATCCAGAGAGCTAAGTTTCTTAAGCTTTGAAATGTGGACCTGAAAACATTATGAAATATAAGAAGGAATAAAACTGAGAACAAAAGCTGATGAGGATATATTATAAACAAACTCAGGTTGGATCTGCAGAGATACAGTGACAGAATATAATTGATATTCAATAATTATGCAGTTGGCTAAATAGAATATGCCTGTTACTGGAGGAATGAAGCATGTGAACACAAAAGATGATGGAGTGACAGGTAGACAGACTGAGACAAATAGATAAAGAGCACAATTCATACATGTTCCTACATAAAACAGGAGTATTTGAAAAGTTTAGTCTTTTTTAAGAATAAATCATCTGTGTTGATTTCTGAATTATCTTTTGGAAACTAATATAGTGGTTAGTATAATGCTTCTGAAGCAAAATTGCCTGTGTTCAAATTCTGATTTCTTTATTTGCTGTTGTATGTAAGTTGTATGTAAGTAACTTCAATTCTTTGTACGTCAATTTCCTGCTCAGTAAAGGAGGAATGATAAAAATGATGGTGGTGTTCATTCAGTGCTCAGAGCAGTTCTAGGTATTTTGTAAGCACACCACAGATGTTGGCTATTTTATTGATTACCAATTGCTGTAAAGAAATAGCTGCCAAATCTGGTGTCTTAGAACAATGATTTACTATCTCTCACAATTATAAGCGTTGGCTAGATGATTCTTCTGCTGGTCTTGACTGGATTTACTCATGTGGATACACTCATCTCACCATCTGCTGGGCCTGGGCTTGTCTCAGATGGCCTCATTCTCAGGTTTCCTCAGAGCATGATGGTCGCAGGGTTCCAAGAGGGTAGGAGAGGAAGCCATGGGTCTTTAGAAGCCTTGGCTACACAATTTAAACATCACTTCTGTGGAATTCTACTAGTCAATGAAAGTCACAAACTGGTCCAGATTCAAGGATTGAAGAAAGAGACTATCCCTTGATGGAAGAAGCTTTAAGAATTTGTGGCCATGATTTTATACCCTACCATAGCTATCACTTTTATTTTGGGTACTGGAAGCTTAAACAGAAATCCCTATAGCTGCATGTAGAAAGAATGAAACAAATTCTTTACCCAGGTCTCTAAAAAATTTATAACAATAAGTGCCATCTTAAGAATATAAAACTATACTTAATAGCTATAGTTTATAAGAAAATAATGTTTTTAATATTTCCCCAAGAAGTCAGTGTATGGTAGTATACAGAGGTAAGTGTCAGTCTATATTTTTATTGTTAAGGTTGTAACTAATGTTTAGTCTGGTCTCTGACCCAAAGAAATCACACCGTGAATGCTAACAATTTATATTTGCAACTAAACGAAACAGTATTGATAACATTGTTTTTCTTTTTTAACGAGGATAAGATCTGTCTGCCACTTAGAATATGCATGCTCTTGTGTGATACACATTTGCTCATTCTATATCCCAGCAGCCTTCTCATTCGAAAGCCATTCAACATGGATGACTCTTCACTTGAGCATCTAATAGTGAAATTCACAGGATTAAACCTTATGAAATCTCCCTCTTATAATCTTATGTTCGGCATGGAATTCGGCTTCCAGTGATATGAGTGAAGTAAATCCTTTTGTATAAGCTGGATTTTAGTTATTTAATATGTCACAGTCATGAGTTTGAAACAATTGTACAGAAGTTATGAGAAATGGCATTGCTATTAACAAAGAATCTTCAAAGTAATAGGAAGCTCTTAAAATCAGTATTTTCAGTATTAGAAAGGAAGAACACCAAAGAAATCAACAAGGTTAAATGTGAAGAGCACTGGATAGAGATTCCAAATATCTGTACTGCAGCGACAGACCTTCCAATGATTGAGCAGCCTTTGACAATTACCTCATTTTCTACTGTCCTCATTAAATATAAATTCATTCAGATATTGTCAAAAAACTCATTGTCTACAATATAAATCATATACAAATCTTTATGGAGTTTTTCTTCTGTCATTTAGTTATTCATTTTGCACAAACATATTTCTCTTGGCACAGGTAGGAATATGATTGAGATTTAATATTTTGCCAGACAATGGATGCTTACATGCATATAGATCCTGAGCAAGATTAAAAAAGCTATGGTCACAACTCTTAAATGTAGACATCAAAGACGATATAGCAACTTAGTGAAAAATTGTTTCCTGACTCTTAAATTTAAAATCTCTAAATTTTTTTCACTAATTAAGGTTAAGTAAATGATTTGCTATTCTATTTGTTTACTTATACCAAAAAAAACCCACACTCATTAAGACTTGAACAATACAAAATGTAGTTTTACTCAGAGACCTCATAAAGCTTTGTCTTTCACCTACTCTAAGAAGAACAAAATTGTAGTTGTAGAGTATCAAGAAAAACATGAAAGAAACTCCAGGCATATACTAAATAAAGTAATCACTTGTTGTAAGGGTACAGTGTAGGAGTTCTGCAAATGTGCATTGATTGGGACTCAATTTTATTCATTATAAGTAACTAAGTTTCAAAACTCATCAGTATTCCCATGTGTAGATTATTTTCTACAAAAAAAAATTCTATTCAGAACCAATTTAAAATGACTGGCAGCCTAGAAATTAAAAAACAAAGAGAAGACGATACGTGAGATCTGCCTTCAGGAACTGATAAAGCAAGACAAAGGACAAGCAGGCACTTTTATTTTAAGACGCTCAATTAACCTAACCTAAATAGATAATAATTTACACCATCTTACAAAGAATTAAAAAGCCAAAAGCTTTGATAGTTTTACCTAATAATGATTTTGATATAACAACTTATGAAATAATTAAATTGTAATATTGAATGTAGTGTACACATGATAAAGTACAACAGTATTTAAACAGGAAATCAGGCAAGAGTATTTAAAATGTAAAAATTATGATGAAGGAGGAATGTTAGCAAAATTAGGATAATTCCATCTCAAAAAAACAAATTGTTTCTGGGTGCCTGAAGAGCCAAGAAGAATTGGTGTTAGTATTTAGAGGCAATCAATTTTCTATTAATAAAATTACATTTAAAAAAGAATTTCTGATTTTGAAAATTGATAACATTTCAATGAATTATATTCATTTATTTCATCATTTAAAAATATTTATGAACACCTGTTATATGTTAAAACCATACTAGTCAGTGATGATTCAGTCATGAATAAAACACGCATCATCTCTGCCCTCAAGGAGCTTATAGCACAGTGGGAGTGATCAATAAGAAAGCAAATTATAACATACTTGTGTGAGAGTGATGACAGTTCCAGAACACTGAAGTGAGACACCTATCTCAGACTTGATGATTCAAAGACAGCTTCCTGAAAGAAGTCATCTTAGCTGGGAGATGAAGATGGAGTAGGAGCTAACCAAACAAAAAGTGGAGGTAATAGGAGGCTAGGGGATGTCTCCCACGTGGGCTCCCATACTGTTAGACTATGTAAAGACGTCTTTTAATGTGAGATCAGCACATGATTTGAGAATTAGGAAGAAGTAACTATTTTGCTTGATAAAATAACGTAATATAACTTGGAATTTTCTGAGACAGTTATCTAATTGTTAAAAAATTATCTTTCAAGAATTTTGGTCATTCGTTCATTCATTCATTCTTCCAACAAATAATCATCAATTCTTTCTATGTGCAAGTAGATTTCTTGGCAAGAAATTATAGTAAAATTCCTGCACTTAATCGAACTTACATCCTCAGAGTGAGACAAAAAAAGATATACAAACTAAGTAAATTATATAGTGTTAGAAAGTGATATGTGCTGTGGAAAATACATAAAATTGATAAGAGGGATAAGAAAGGCCAGGATGAGGGAGGTTTGTGTGTGTGTGTGTTGGGGGTGGCAGGCATGCACATCTGCATGTGCATGAGCATATGCATACAATTTTAAATAGGATGGTCAGGAAACACTTTTGAAAAGATATTTGAGCAAAAGACATTAATGAAGCCAAGGTAGGAAGATACGTGGATATTTGGGGAAAGATGTTTGTGGGCAGAAGTAACTGCAAGTATAAAAGTCCTGAGACTGGTACAGCTGGGAAGTTCAATGCTTAGCAAGGAGGCAAGTGTACATGGCAAAGTGAGTGAGTGAGAAAGTAATGGGAGATGTCAGCCAAAGAAGTGAGAAAGGTCCAGATCCTGTAGGTCCATGTCTTTTACTCTGAGCAAGATGGGGAGTCATTCGAGGATTTTGAGCAAGAATGTGACATCATTTGACATATTTTAAGAGATCCCCTTGCTAGGTGGAAAATAAACTGTAGAGGTCCAAAAGAGAAAACAAGGGGATTAATTAGGAGAGCATTGTAATAATTTAGTTACAACCTAATGGTGGTTTGGATCAAAGCATTAGCAATGGAATGGGTGAGAAGTAACTGAATTATAGATTCATTTAGGTATAAAATAGTTAGGATTTAGTGATGGTTGGATGTGGGATGTGAGGGGGGAAAAGCATCAAAAAGGACTCCAAGATTACAGTAACTCAAACAGCACCTGGTAATGTCTGATTGTATACATAGACTCTTTGTCTAGGTTGTTTCTTTTCCTTAAGCTCTTAGGTGACAGCAGTCCTGTTATTAAAGTTAGATGTTTAGTCAGGATGGAAGCATCCTTTCCATAGCACTTCCCTTTCCTTCTAATCAAGCCACCCCAGTGTACTTAAGCCTATAATTGTCCACGTTAATTCCCCACATATTTCCTACATCCAGGAACAGAAAGCAGAAATGAGACACACGAAAGCAACAGCCTCTTCATCACAAATGGGACAAATAAGATAGTTATTTAAAAATATATAAAAGAGGTGGTAAAAAGCAATGCACAATTGGACTCTCCCATTTGTTTACCAACATTTCCCAACAGACAACATTCATAACAAACCAAAATGTAAAGAGATTAATTGGTCTTCCACTCAGTAGGATGAGCAAGGGAAAGATGGTGGGATGCTAGCCAATCAGAACAGTATATATGAAGGCCAGAAAGCAAAAGAGAGTTTGCATGCTCAGAATAAACCATCAGAGAATAAATCATCAGGGTGACTGCCAAGTCTTGAGGTGACTGGCCCTTAGACTTGTTTCTGCCAGTAGAAAGCAATGAATGTGATAATGTGGTATTTTTCTTGGAAACCTGACTTCAACAAGGAGACAGACTGCAGGTTGAATCAGCAGATAAGGAGATTATCCTGGGTTACCTGGGTAGATCCAATGTAATCATAAACTTACATAAAACTGAAGAGGGAGACAGAAGGAGAAGTCAGGGTAAGGCAATGCAAAAAGGACTTGAACTACCATTGATGGATTTGAAGTTGGAAAGAGGGGCCTACTAGCTAAAGAATGCAGGCATCCTCTAGAAGGTTTAAAGACAAGGAAATCAGTTCTTTTCTAGAGCCACAAAAAAGGAGCACGCCCTGGCAGACACGCTTTGGTTTTAGCTCAATGAGACCCTTGTTGGACTCTAACTTACAGAACTTTGTGATAATACATTTATGTTGTTCAAGCCACTAAATTTGTGTTAATTTGTTACAACAGCCATAGGAAACTAATATAGTCACCTAACCAAACTCCAGCTACCTGTATATGGATGAGTGAGCAAGCTGGGGCAGGAGAGAACATCTAGCATACATGTGAATCATGAGCAAAACTAAATAGTTATTATTTTAGGTCACTGAGTTTTGGAGTGGTTTGCTACAGAGCTCATAGCCAAGCAGGCTTATGGAATGAAACATCAAAACTTTTTCTTTTTAAGTGAGAAGAAAAAAGGCCAGAACTTTGAGGAATAAAAAATGTACAAATTAGTAGGAAGAATAAAATAATTTAGAAAATAAACTGCAAAAAATAGCCAACGAAGAAATTTTGAAAAAGAGGAGGGCTGGGATTTTACTCATGAAGACATTTAAAATGCTAATAGACAAGCTTTCACAAAACATTTACGGATTAGAACAAAGAATACCGCACATGGGCACCAAAACAAGCTGAGTTCTAGTCCCCAAATCCATGCCATCTATCCTCTGTTGTGCTACAGTGTCAGAATTTTGATGGGATTGACTCTACATCTGGGTCCTTGGGAGGACCTTGGGGAGGTCCATGGGATATGAGTCGGCTGGTTTATTCCTACGCCCTCATCACAGTGATAGGTTCAATGGTATGCACTCTCCCAAACTGGACTTTGTGAGTGAAATTATAGTTGATATATGGAGGAAGAGATTTTTTTCTCTCCTTCTGGTATAATGTACTGTACGCCTATGAGGTCTAGAATTACTACAATCATTTTGCCCTCATGGGAGAATTCCATCTTGAGTCAAAGAAGACCCAGAAGAGTACCAAGCTGTACAAATCTCAAATGGAGCCAGATCTATGATCAAACTGTTCCTGAAACTGGTACCTTTCAATAATAAAATCTATTCTCTGTATTATTTAAGTACATTCTAGTTGAATTTATGTTACCTTCAGCTTCTTGGCTGCTGTAGAGTCAGAAACCCATGAAGTTAAATCTCTAGTCTGCTAGTTGTGGGCAAAATAAGGATACAATGTACATAGTTCAATGAGTTGGTGTGAGGAGTAAATAAAATAATGAATGATCCTTTTTATTGTTGTATTTTAGAAAATATCATGTAAGAAAAAAATGACAGTTTAGGAGAATTAAAAACACAAGAGCAGGGTTGAATTGGATGAAATCTGAGATATCTTTAGTTTCTCAGAACAAAAGGCCTGGATTGGATGCAGGTGAGGAATGTAAGGGCTATTTAACAGCTATTTGGGAAAAAGGGCAAGATTCAGGGATAAAGGCAAATTTTGTCTCTATTTCCAATTTCACCAAAAATAATTTAGATATCTTGATGAGAAATTTAGTTAGCATATCTCTATAAAATTAGAACAAATTGGCACAGGGTGATGCACATTTTTACTATAATCATAATTATCATTTTTGTCAGCATCTTTAAAATAAGTTTAAAGAGTATTTAATCAAGAATTTTAAGACGGATTCTGATTAAATATGAAAAAACTATTCACATTACTGAGACAAAAAATAAAATAAAATCAAATGAGGGAGGATTGTTGTTAAACCAGAGTCCAGTTGCACCATCTATGTGATTTCCTAACAAATTAAACAATAGTTGTTTTCCAAGGCAAAATAGTTAGTTCGTAGAAAAGGTTATACAATTTTGAGCCCAAGAACCTCATCTCACGTGGACGTAACTGGAGAAGCCTATCAGGGATTTTCGAAACACATAATAATAGAACGCTTATTTTCTCTGCTGTCTTGTAATAACCAAGTTCCTGAATATTCTCTCTCTCCATTAAAGGCAGCACAGTGACACAGAGTGTCAATTTTTTCTTTAAAGGAGATAAAGTAATGGGAGGGCTAGAAACAATGACAGTGCTTTAAAAAGTACAGACAAAGTCAGACTACATGACATTAAGGAACACAGCCCCTAACAAATATGTAAGTGTGTGATTTCACAGTTTTAGGGGCAAGACACTAATGTTTCCAGTCCTAATTCCTAGAAAAATAGATGCAAATTCCATGAACAGCTGAATGTCTAGCGTCCCTCTGAGAGTACTAAAATCAGCACATTAAAATGTTAAACATTATTCATCCAATCTTTGAATCCTTTTATTCTCATACATAAATTTTAATTGTCTAAAGGGCACAAAAACAAAAATAAATAAAGCACTAAATTACCAACACTCCCATCACTACCATTGTAACTTAAAAACACTACAAATTTACTCTTTAGAAACAAACTTTGTTTATTGTTTCTGAAATGGAAGTACTTCCTTATATATCTATAGCATATCTAGGATTAAGTCTAAGTAATAACAAGGGAGGCGTTAATATGAGTAGACTGTTGATAACAGGAATTATAACCTAAAAGACTAATAATTTATAGGATAATGAGAGTTTTCATCTTCAAGTGTCATTTACTGTTTTATTAGGGAAAAAATATAGATTATTTTAAAAAATAGATACAGATTCTCTAAATTTCTGTACTTTAAATAGGTAAACATAACGAAAGCAAAGAAACTGCACTGTTGGAATAACACTGTATTTGTATTTGGTTCATACCACAAGTCTAAAGGAAATCATTGCTTGAGTCAGAATTTAAACATTAATTTGCAATATAGGTCTTATCCTCAGGCCTTCTAGGCTTGCAGATTAAATAAACTAGCCTCTCTTTTCCTACTAATGGAGGAAAATTTGTAAAAAGTAAGATCAAAAAGCCAGCATTTAAAGTATATTTTGTTTAATGGGAAAAAAATTCACATCTTCAAAAAAATCCCTCAAGCTAGATGCTTGGGTATTTTTCTTTTCTTTTTTTTTTTTTTTTTGAGGAAGACTAGCCCTGAGCTAACATCTGCCACTCCTCCTCTTTTTGCTGAGGAAGACTGGCCCTGAGTTAACATCTGTGCCCATCTTCTTCTACTTTATATGTGGGAAGCTTACCACAGCATGGCTTGCCAAGCGGAGCCATGTTCGCACCTGGGATCTGAACCTGTGAATCCTAGATGGCCAAAGCAGAATGTGCGCACTTAACTGCTTCGCCACCAGGCCAGCCCCTAGATGCTTGTTTTGATAAAAAAGATACTGGTGTCTTTGCGCCAAGCTACAAAATAGGTAATTTATTCTGACTGTATTTCAATAATGTGTCAAACGGACTGTCAATTATTAGTAAAATTAGATATAACAGAGTAAATGAAAATGCTCCCAATACTCATACAATCTTAAGATATTTCTTTTCTTATTTCATTTTGTATATATCATTCAACAATAGGTCATTATCAGTAAAGACTGATTATGCCAGTATTGATGTTTACCAAACAAGCCATGCCCATTTAAATAGACATAAGGGTGGTTACAAATTGGTTTAACATCTATATTTAATAAACGAAACTGTTTATCATGACTAAGTGGATTCGAATGAATGCCTCTATTAACATGCACATGTGATAAAGGAGGCAAAATAGAGAGAAAAAAATGATAATGTGAAGTCAACAAGTCAATCCCTATCATCATTCAAAGATAATGAATTTGATGCTGTTGCTGCTGAACTTAATACCCAAACTGTCATTAATTCCTTTCTAATTGTTTTACTTTATTAGACTTTATTCTTCAATTCTTTAATTCTTCAGTGAGAAAATAAAATCCTTTAAGGATGGAGCATGCCTTCAACTATTTTTGTATCTTTCAGAACGCTCAATAGAGTATAATGAATTCAGGAGGTGCTGAATAAATACTTGGTGTTGAATGCATGGCAACCAATTTCAGGAAAATCACATGAACAAGTCATTTTAATAGGCTATGCAAAAAAAAAAGTTTCAGTATTCTAAGTAAACTTCATTTAGAACCTAATAGAGGACTCATACACATGCTTGGCTTAAATATGACTTTGCATCTGTGGTTTCCCTATTATACTACATCTAAAGAGCACACTAAAAAGATTTACATGACACCAGGCCATTGGGAATACTTTGAGAACTTTGTTCTCAAGGACTGGTAATAAAGGGCAACGGCACTTCAGAGCGAGGTTTTAAACAAATTGATATTCTACGCATATCAATTTACAATATGCATCTTTACCCAAAGAAGTTCATAGCATACATGCCAATGAGATGAATGATTGAATAGTTCAACTGCTGAGATGCTCTGATTCTGAGCTGAGCCACAAGAATGTTTGATGGTTCACACAGGAAATGGATCCTTGACCATGTTTCTGTTGAACAGGGAATCAATCTGAAAACAGAACTGACACAAAAGGGCAGAGTGTAAAACTAGCTTCCAGGTGAGCAGTGGGAAGAACAGAGTACCCAGGTTAGAGGGAAAGAGAATAGTATTAACAAAATCATTGCTGATGTAAAAACACACTGTCAGTAGGTATTTTGTGGAAAGCTTTTGGAAAAGCAACATCAAACAAACCTGATTAAAAGTTGTCACCATTTCCCTAGAGCAGAAGGATAGGAAAGAAATATCAGAATGTCCTGCAAGTGCAATTTTTCTCAAAATGTGGGTCAAACACACCTTGCAGCAGAATCACTGGCGGTGAGTGTGTGTGTGTGTGTGTGTGTGTGTGTTAAAACATGAGATTCTTGGGTCCTCTCTTGGAAATACTGAATCACAAATTCAGAGTGTGGAGTCCATGAGTAAGTAATTCTTAAACACATTGAAGATTAAAAACAGCATGCATTGCCCTTAAACAGCACAGCCACCATTATACAAAAATCCTGTCTAGAATGGGTTCAGTAACTCTCAGTGAATCCTTTTGTCAAGATTACAGTGTCGAAAGAAGAGAGATTAAGAAAGTAGGAAGGCCAGCTAAGCAGCAGACTTTAATTAATAAAGTCTTGTTTCAGAGATCTGAAAAATCTAATTTCTATATATATAATTCCTATGAATTACAATTAAGGCTCTGTGTCTGGATCTTTAAAAAAAAAAAAAGGCTAAACCTGACATAAGCAAGGAAACAAAAATTTGGCGCAGAATTATGTGAAGACCTCCAAAAATCTTTAAAACACATTACACATCAACATCGCTACCAGTGACTGGAATTATAACACTGATTTGAATAATAGAGAAACCATCAAACTCATTCATTTATGAAGTACTTTACCAAACACAGGTGCCAGGCACTGTTGTGACCCCCAGGGAAAGATACCAGAAAAACAGACAAGAGAGCAAATAGTGATAGTGCCTTGTGCTCCAGGTTATGTTAGAGAAGCAGGCCCCAACTGGAGAGCAGAGAAAGCTTTCTCAAGGAAGCAGCAATTAAGGTGGATCTGAAGACCGAGCTATCTAGGACAATGACTTAAGAAATAGGCTTCAGGTAGAGGAAATAGCATGAGCAATATTCACTAGTGATTCAGAGCATATTGGCTCTGGAGTCAGAATGCCTTGGTTTTGATTCCTATTCCCTCACTTACTAGATTTGTGACCTTGGGCAAATCACGTCACATCTTTAAACTTCAGTTTCTTCATCCTAAAAATGGGAATAATAATAATATTATGTCATGAGGACATTGCTAGGATCAAATAAGAAAACGCAAATAAAGTTCTTCATATTGTAATGTGCATGCAATAAATGCTGAAATATGCTGGCCACCATTGTCTCTGGCATTGTTACCACAATAGATAGAAGGGAGAAAGAGAAGGAAAAGAAGATCCTGAAGTGCCTTTTTAGAAACCGGATGAGTCTCTGGCAAGATTCGAAAGTCATTGAACCAAATAAGGGTTTGATGGCTTCTAAAAATATTCCACCCTATCCGCCAATCCTTATTAAATAAAGCAGAGACAAATTATGGACAAAGTCATCGGCTTAGAGTCTCATCTTTGAACTGTGTTTCCAAAACAGCAAATAGGCAGAGGAGCAAGTACAGAACTTGCACTTCCCTTAAGCCAAGATTCAATGTAGACAAGCAGCTTCGGTTGGCAAAATTAAAAGCTTGTTGTTGGCAGCCATAATCAGGACACTAATCTGGTCACAGAAGCATCAGTGTGAGGCCAAAGTAGAGATAGTCACGATATATAATTAAACAAAACATTTGTCTATAGACATATTTCCTTAGCAACTTTAATAATCGACCAAATTAATGTCTACCCACACACAAAAATGCTGCAGTTAAGAAGATTTGTATTTTTTCCAAATATATTTTGGTGAAAATGAAAATTGTGTCTATTTTCCATATACAAAATACTTTCTTTTCCCTTTTTGCTCTTTCATGTTATTATTCTCTTGTTTCTTTGTGTTATTGCTCTAGATATCTTATCAAAATTAGAAGAACTTCAATGTTAATATAAAACTCAGTGTTTTAAGAAATCATTGAGGATAGTCACCTTTGGAAAATGAAGTTTCTTGGTTTGCTCCTGCAAGTTTGCAGCAATGCTTTTGTTATCTGTAGAATCAGTGGTTCCATACATTATTTTTCACTTTTGAATGTTTTTCCTCTTTCCATTTTACCGCACCAATGAGTTTTTCTATACGTATAGTGCTCAAAAAGCTTCAAACCTGTTTTTCCCATAGTTTCTTCCATGGACTCATACTATTTAGAATATTATTGAAAGGTTTTTTAAATACTGCTATAGTAATATTTATTAATACCTTATTACATGCTAGGCATTACACTGATTGTTTTGTAGATATCAACATATTTAATCTTCATAACCATCCTGTGTCATAGCTATCACTAATTTTTCCATTTTACAAATGGAAAAACTGAGGTTCTGGGAAGTTTAAGTAACTCACCCATGTCACACAGCTAGTAAGTGGCAGAGACAGTGGGGAAACCAGAAAATCTGGCTCCACAGTCTAGAAATTCAATCAATATACTATCTGTTGCTCTACATAACAGATTCAAGAAAACACAGTTTCTACTGGCTCATTTCGTTCTGAAGACAATAAAACTATATTAGGTACATCATTTAGGGAAATGGCAATATAGCTGAAAATGTGGTCTACTAGTGTTTTTGTTTTCCTTTCTTTTTTTATAAAATAATATTTGTGTATACTGAATGAAAATCACTTCAAGAGGGCTTTAAAATGAATAAAGAATGCTCGTAAATTAGGTAGCCAGAGAATGGGCCTCTATTACTGGGTGAGTTGAAACATAAAGTATACTGGAAGTATAACAGGTATAGCAGCACATTACATGGCCAAAAGCAACACAGGTGGATCTACAAAATGCATTGATTATGATGAAAAAAATTAGTACACAGAATGAGATATTTAATATAATCATTAAATTAAGTTAAAAGCTTATATATGCAATATTAAGTAAACATTTAATTAGAAAATTTATGAATGAAAATAAACAACATATAAAAAGGCTGCTGTTTAGTGTAGAGAAATGGCAAATGGATTTGAGATAAAAGTGGTGCATAAGAAAATATATAAACCAGGTGAGGGTCTTGAATAGTTCAAAGATGGTAATATGCCATGAGTTGAGGCATATTATTATTATTATTATTTTTTTTGAGGAAGATCAGCCCTGAGCTAACATCTGCTGCCAATCCTCCTCTTTTTGATGAGGAAGACTGGCCCTGAGCTAACATCTGTGCCCATCTTCCTCCACTTTATATGCGGGATGCCTGCCACAGCACAGCTTGCCAAGTGGTGGCATGTCTGCACCCGGGATCCGAACTGGCGAACCCAGGGCTGCCCAGAAGCGGAACGTGAGCACTTAACCACTGAGCCACCAGGCTGGCCCAAGGCATATTATTAACTCAACCCTCAACACCTGAAATACAAAAAATATGTGGAATGAAGGAAAGAAAGAACAAAAAAAGAAGGAAGGAAGGAGGGAGGGAAAGAGAGAGATAGGACAGACAAATCTTAATTACTTGAAAAAACAGATTTTCCAAAAATGTTAGAGATAACTTAACAATGTATGCGGGGAAATTTTCATTCAGATTTGAACAATTCATTGGATATCATAGTTTGAATGTCCTTTATATATTTATAAAACTCAGGTAATGAACCTTGTCTCTCCAATATAGAAATCAGAACTCAGAAACATCCAGGTCCCTCTCTTCTAGGACAAATGTACTTGGCTCTAGATTCATTGAACAGACTTGCCCAGGCAAGATATTGATTCAAATAGGCAACTTAGGAAACCAGGCTCTTGATGAAGTTCTCATATTTTGCTTTCTGCTGGTGAGGATGGCAGCAAAATATGAATATTTGCATACCAAATCTTCAATACTGAAGATTTTTCAGTAGCTTCAGCTTTGAGATTCAGAAGTAGCAATACCACTAGCAACAGTAACAATTGCAATAAAGTCCAGTGCCTGACATTTACCGCTTGGCAGCGACAACGGCAATGTTTCGCTTCATCAGGCCAGATCTGTAGTAGAGTGTCGGGAGTTTCTCCTGGAAACCTAGCCTCTAATCTTTGAATCTATTCTTCTCAATAATTGTACAAATCACTTAAAAATCTTTATTAAAGGTTCTTTCTGTTTAAGCTAGCCAGAGTAGGTTTTGTTTGAAACTAAGAAAACAGACATTAAAAACAAAAAAATCTTCCCCAAAGAGAAGCATTGCAGGCAACAGTCTTTTAAGGGAACGGGAATATAGAATTAATGATTTAACTGTTCATATTTCAAAGTGGCAAGGTCCTATTTAGTATTAAAAGATGATAACCTAACAATGCCTGGCATATAGTGGCATCTGTCTCATCAGCTGTGGTCAACTCACAGCACTTCTTGAAGATAATAGTGACTAAATTCCAGCTGTTTTAGTAGTATAAAAGAATGAAAAATACAACAAATGTAAGGAGGAATGGCTGTGTCTAACTGAACTGCAGAATTTAAAGAAATAACATAAGCAGCTCAAAATTTAAATTCTCAGTTCCAGTTATATTGAGATGATTTGTCTCCAGGCCATAAGTATCTCACATTCTCTTACAGTGAAAAGGATGACAGAGTCGCACATCAAAATCCATGTCTTATTCCACAGAATTCCTGAATTACAAAGATGATTGAATTTACTTCCTTGCCTCGTGAGAAAATGATGCCACTGATCGGGAAAAAAGTGCACTCCTGAGCATTGGAATGCAGACATGTGGGAGAATTCAGATGACTCAAAATATTCTCAATTTCTAAAACTTACAGAGTCTCTCTTGCTATCAGATTCAGCTGCTCCACACCTGACTGAGGAAGCTGTTCCTTCACGTCTTCAATACCAAGTCCACAACTTATCTAAGATCGTTAACTGACAGAAGGAAGCAATTCTCCTCCTGCCCAAACCTATTACTCCATCTGAAGTCAAGATCCCAGCATCCTCTTGGGAGCCAATTATCAAGTCAATACTGGAGACAAGAAGCTACTTGAACAAGAGACTCACAATATTCTAAAACTTAAATCTGTAAAAGCATAGGAAATATGTGTGAAAATGGATTTTATGTGTTTCTTACATAGGAGTGAGAAACAATTTAATTCAAGCTGGTATAAATGCATGATTAGAGATTTTGGATTTGTTGTGCTTCTCCAGGTAGTTGGCACAACTGCTAAATGCTTCTTCAACTAGTTCACCAAAATCTGGACCGAAAGGTGGCCTACGTTAGATAAAGTTCAGATACCAGGAATTCGTCGTTTTAATGTAGAAGGGATTAAATGACCTGCTGAAATAGGAATGTTAAAGTTGAGTTTTTCTTCAAGACCTATGAAACTACCCACTTATTACATCTTCAGCCAGGACTCAGGAGACACTTTCTTTAAACAGATAATGATGAGAAATAAATTGATGAGGACAGTGACACCTTTATAAATAAAATCTCTATAAATTCTGTTCTCTATACTTGAGAACAGAGAGGTTGAAGCCCCAGTGAAATGATTTCCTGGTTTCTTTAGGGTTCAGGTGTGGTAGAGGCCAAGTAGCAGCACTTTACCACTGGAAGGAAGTTGGGCATGGATTTCATAACAGGCAGCAGGATTTGAATGGTAAACAGTCTAGTACTCTGGCATTCAGAGACCGAAATAATGGGCCATTTGATCTGTACCACCAATGACATCAAGGTCTGAGAAATACAATCAAAATTTAGCCACCTAGTCATGATCTCGCATCAATTCCCAGAACTGAGTTAGTTTACTCACCCCATAGGCCCTTCAAGGAAGAGAGAGTTGATTGCCTTTACAGAAGGACCGTGCAATAGTCACATCTATTAATATTGTAGATGTTCCTTTTAGCTTTTCTGAAAAGTATCTCTGGCCATTTCTAAATAAACGGGGGGTGGGGGGAAATTCAGTGACTATTGAACAATGCCCCTGAGCTAATGTGCATCCAGAATACCACTAAGAAACATTGATCTGAGTGGAGGCCCTGGGGGTAATGTGATGAATGAGATTTTGTCCTGAGCCCATATTACGAATGTCACAGTGATCCCTCCATTCTATCCTTTGATTATTTCACCAGATCACTGGTATATATTTAGAAGATTTACTCTGCAACTGGAAGTAATCCCTCTTGTCTCTGAGGCCCATGAAGTAAAAGGCGTAAAACTGTAGTAATGACCAATCTGAAATTATCTCCCTCCTACCACAGGAATCAACACAAATCTTTATTGTATCTGTAGGGGCATCTGTAGGTGGCAGTGATTAGTGCCACCATAAAAAACATGGAAGAATAAAGGGTGGGGGTTTAGGAACATGTACAGATTTAAATTATTTATTTGGTCTGTGTAGAAGACAAACTTGTCTTGGCAAACAACAATGCATTTAATCACCAATACATGTGGTGATTACAAATACAGCCAAATATGGTCCCTCCATATTTCAGCTCTACAGCAGAATTCAGTCTTCAGCAACCCTGATCATCTCAACATCCTATGACAAATCACACTGGTCGATGACTTGAATGGCATTAAACTGAAAGTATCTGATTAAAGGGGATTATCACATCCCCCAAACGCCTTTGCAAGAACCAAGAAATAAAACCCATCAAAATATAGAGTCCCTCTTGCTTAGATATTTTTGATAGTCTGGAACAAGTGGCGACATTCTCTCTAAAGTGTTTGCTGTACTTTGCAACTGATGTCATGTCAACCTAGCCCTATGAGGAAAGAGTCCAAGAGTTCAAGGCTAATTCAAAACAATTAAAATTTGGTCTATTTCAACTCAGAATTAAGATGCTTTACTTTTGCATATTAAAGTATTAGTAATTTTGGTTTATCGTTATAATGGGCTTATTCTTTCTTGGGATAAAATATACATTTGTATATATCAGAAGAGCTTTAAGCTTTAGCTCTTGGTACAGTATACCTAGTGAAAATTATTTTAAAATAAAAACAAAGAATGTGTTTATAGAAGAATATGATAAATCATACTCTTTTGTGAGCAGATAATGAAACTTTTAAAGTATTTGCTATCAATGGGATATTTAATTTTCACACCATGTGTTGACATATCACTCTTTATTTTCTTATCTACTTATATCTGTCTATCTACCCATCTATCCAGAAGATGCATACTTTAGATGCCCTAAAGAATAAAACAGAAGAACAACAGAAGTGCTGTCATGTAAATAATCTATTTTTTTTGCAAAGAAAGATTACCATATGTAAGCCAATTTTTTGAAAGAATGGATTGTATAAGAAAGACATAAACTTACTCAAAAACTGGAAGAACTCAAGGACTTCTATTCATTTTCTAAGTTTAAGAGTTTAATAGTGTATCGTTTGCATATCCATCATTTTATCCACTTTGCAATTTGACTATTTGTTAAGAGTTCTCTACATAATTAACATATTCACACTTTATTTTCCTATCATTTTCCCCTTCCTCACAGACAGTATTCCTTTACCTTCATTAAATTACTTTTTTCTTGCTTTTTCTCCTTCATATGTGTTTATTTTTCTTGACCATGAAAATCTCTCACATCAATTTTACGATTCTTTCCTGTCAACCTCAGTACTACTTGCTGCCTTTTACAAGGACCATAAATTCCAACTAATTCTGGTGGTTAGCTTTTCTTAAAACTTTATATTTTGACTTGACTATTAAATTACATGCAAAATGTATCATTTAAATTCAGACAACTTCTCGCAAAAGCAAGATGCTAGACTCCATAATGATATAATGGCTAGAAAAATGTTCTAAATACTGTATAAACATCCATAAATTAACCATTTAATCACTATCCTCAGCATGAAATCATTATTTTCTTTTATAGATTGATCAGCCAGGGTTACCTCATCAATTTCAGTTCCTAGCTTAACACCAGATTCTCATCTTGAAATATTGCTATTTTTCTTTTTGTACTTTCTGAATATAATTTTGAATCTAGATGGTTCATACCTTGTGTTGATGTCACAAAAAATAAGTCAATCAGAAAATGTCAGGACAAATTACAAATTTGAAACAAATCAATTAGGAAAGAAATGCACTTCTCAAAAAATACTTCTTAGAGGAGATGGAAAATGAATTTAAAATCTGGTGAAATAATTTTCATATAAAACCACATATGATACAGATAACTTTCTTCAATTTAATGTTTAAAAAATATTTAGACTTTGAAAACCAACTACTGCAGGCTACTTTCTAGAATGTTGAAAATTGATAAATGTCCAGCCATAGTAGCATTAAATCTAAGACTTTTTGGGAGTTACTTGAAGTTAACAATTTTTGTGGAACTTGAGACTTAGTTGGTCTGGAATGTCAGAGACTGAGAAAAATCTCCTACTTTTGATTTTTTTGAGTAGGTTTGCAGAGATTTGACAGTACGAATCTGTGGAGAACTTGGAAAAAAGCAGCAACCCAAAGTCAATAAAATGTTTGTTCTGAATAAAATGTTTGTTTTACATGATAGCCATGCCTTGAACAGCTGGATGAAAATTATTCTTTCATGGTATTTAAGGTATTTATAGTTCAAAAAACACACTTTGCAATCTAAACAGGCCAGAAAGTCAAAGACAACGAGAGCAAATATTTATTAAGCACCTCATTTTAAAAATAAACAGTCATTTCCTACAACTAGTTCATCAGAGAAATATCTTTCAAAGAAGTTAATGTTATGCAAGCTAGAAAATGTCCTCCCAAAGGAATACAACTCATAGTCCTTGTTCAATATGCTTTCAATATGTTAATGGAAGATTCATATGTAGAACCAAGTAAGGCTGAAAGACGTTACACAAGAAGCCTGATATCACACATTTAAAGATAGTATTTTTCTGACGTGGGAAGACAGTTCACGTTAATTGAACACTTGTGACATCTAGGTACTGTGATGGAAAATCAACATATGCTAGTATTGCCCGCAGCTGAGTCTATACTGAAGGAAAACTTAATTGTCACTGTTCTTCTTCAGCTCTTTAGCACTTTAATTAGTTCCACTCTAGGTTTGGGAGTAAATGGAAAAAAATACAAAGGATTCATTGAGGATAGTGGCATACATATGTGCAATGTTTTCTCTCACCGAATAAAAAGAAAATGTTGTGGGAATGAATTCAACATAGCTAAGAACATCTAGAGCGTTCAGAATGATTCTTAGTGAATCATTCAAGTACCTTCGTGTCATCTGTGCTACTCTTGAATGTTTCACTCAGTTTTATTAATTAGAAGCAACTATAAACTCAACTGCATGCATTTTCTTATTCTCAACAGACAACCACTTGATTTACCTGACACATCCAACAATTCAAATTTTGTTGGCCAAGACATGATTACCAACAGGATTCTCTTGTCAACCCAGTCATTCCACAACCTACAAACTTATACCAATATTATATGAACTAAGTTCAACTCAATCCAGTCAAACATATCCTATTTCATTGTGAGTACTGCTGTCAAGGATGTCCTCACCAATCAAAGTCCTCCTGAGGTACTAATGAGGTGACAAGCTTACACCCTTGAACTGAGAGTTGTGGCCAGGGAATAGAGGAAAGTTACGTTTAATGCCTCCTCCCGTCCAGATACCTACTGTTGACAAAAACAAGTTATAAACTACTCATAGGCTTTAAATGATTCTTGCCACATGATAGGTTGAATTATTAATTCAGTCATAGTTTATCTTTGGTTTTTATTTTACCAGGAAAGAAGCCTTCTATACTGATTTACTTAAAATTTAATATTTGAGGGGAAATTGTGGGAGAATTAGTAACTCAAGCAGAACTGTGCTCTCTACTTTCCGAAAATTATTCTCTAACAATTCCAAGATCTTCACATGAAACATAGATGTGTTTTCATATGGTTGTACAATAGTTCATAGTTATTTGAATTTTGATAAATGGATTTATCAAAGAAAAATTCACTTCATGCATTTTTATTATAATAATAATATTAACAATAAGAAAAGCCTATTCCAATGTGCAAAGAAAATTCGGCTATAGTGCCAAGCAAACAAATAAACAAACAAGCAAATAAAATTTGCCTGATTACATGCTAAATTAACGAATTTAACAAAAGACTCAAAGTAAACAAAACAAAAAATGTAGATTTGAGCTATAATAATTTCAATGTGTGAAATTATAAGATAAAGAATTTTTGCTACAAATGAATTTGAGCCAATAATGTATTTTTAATGAAAAAATTCAATTAAAACATATTTTTTTTCTTTCTGGCCATGCATGTGTCTGCTAAGAAAGCCTTAGCTTTTATATGTTTAAAACCAGAAAAGCATTCCGAGGTGTATTCTACTTTAAATCTTAACGCTGTGGTTTAGGAGACGTTCCCTCACAGATCTCAGGCAACTTTGCCCTCAGCTGAGGGGATAATTGACAGAGCTTGGTCTGGGGTACATGATTTGGTTGGACATCACACTTACCTGCTTGATTTGTGGTTACATTTACAGACACATACTGCCGGGCTCCTGGGCTCAGGTCGGACACTCCATTCACTGCCTCAATCTCAAAGGTATAGTTTGTGTGAGCGAGCAGATCCACCATCATGACAGAGGTATTTTTCAGGCCGATTTGCTGGGGGAGGTACCTGACATGACCGTCACACTCGTCACACACACCTGCATGGGAGTTGCACTTCTTGCATGCAATATAATATGACACATCTTTCCTTCCACCAGTGTCAGCAGGAGGAATCCATTCCAGAAAGACACTAGTTTCATTAACATTTGAGATGGCATTCCGAGGAGCTGAGGGGGGTCCTGGTTTGCAAAGTAAAGTAAGAAAAACATATTTTAAGATGATAAAATTAGGCATTGTTTACTGCACAAATCCCTGGTCTGAGAGAAAAAAAATAGATTTTCAATCAATCTTTTAAGAAGGGAGAACACGAGAGTTAAGAATTTGTAATAATCTTGGAAAAATCGTGTGATAGTTTTGTAGGGACAATAGTGGGATTTATATCCTACAGAAATGACTTGGCATTGTTATAACACTATTTCAGGTGAAGCAGAAGTTTTGCTTTGTGTATAAAGAATTATGGAGTAAAATTATGTATGCAAAAATAATGTTACAGAAAATTACATATTCAAAAAGTGGCAAGTCCTTTGGCAAATCCAAGGAAAAATTCTCCTTAAGGATTGAACTGATTACCCCCCATTGATACTTGACCCTGAAACCTAGGAAGTAAACATGAAGGATTTACCAAGCAATGAGTACAGGTAAAAAAGGATTTTTCAGTGTGGTCCTCGACTGCAAATTCTGCAGCAAGTAAAAAATAGCCTTAGCTCATCTCAAAATAAATTGCATATCTACTGATAAATCACCAACGGAATTTGGAACCTCCCTCATATGTTAAGAAAGAACTAGAATTTACATAGTCAGTCAACATTACAATCTGTAATAAAACTTCACTAACTTTGATATTGTTCTTATATTGTGGTTCTGCAAGCTTTGAATTTTACTTAAATGGAAATCTGAAATTTATTTGAAAGATAACTCTCAAAATCACTACAAGATGAGGAATGAAAGTGTTCAGATCTTGAAGGATCAGCAGAACACATTTACATATAAATAATAAATAATATCCATTTGTAGATTACTTTATTTCTGAAATTAACAATTAGCACACTAAAGAGAATTAAAATTGATTACATATCAATTGTAACAAATGTACCGCTCTGGTGGGGATGTTGATAATGGGAGAGGCTATGCATGTGTGCAGGCAGAGGTATATGAGAAATCTCTGTATTTTCCTCTGAATTTTGTTGTGAACCTAAAATTGCTCTAAAAAAATTAAAGTCTTAAAAAAATTAATTGCATAATGTCAACTGTATAGTCTATTTTCAGATATTTAGAACTATAACTTCAGTCAGCTCTTAATGGTATATGACCAGATTTTTCTCAAAGAGAAAATACATTTACATTTGTTTCAGACTTAATTAATAAAGATTTCCCAACAGGGAATAAAATGGACTATGGTGGTAGTTGAATGGTTCACAAGCATAAATTAAGCTACTTAGGATGACATAGCTTATCTTAATATGCATTGTCTGTTCTAAATATAGAGATTAACATCAATTTCTACCTAATGTTTATTAAGCCATGATTGTTGAGGACTAAATTTAACAGTGACAAGAAAACTATCTAGTATTTACAAAATGTCATTTAAATTAAAGGATCCCATAACCCAAGAAATGCCATTATTGACAAAACAATCCCCATCTTGGTATATTTATGGTTCAACTCTGTGAACTTTTCCATACATACAACCTCACACACTTCAACATAAAACAGTCACTTTTAAGTTGAAACAATTTCTTAAGATGGGAATACAAGTATTCTTTTTTCTATAACTTTTAGCTTATTGAATAGTGGGAAGTTATGGTGAAAATGTAATTTCGGATTAAAATGCTACAGGTTTACTTCTGAGAAAAACGCAAAATATACCTGAAATATATCTAGTTCAGAAAGATACCAAACAGAAGTTTCTGCCAACTGAAAGTACCCCTATTTAACCTTTCCTCTAAATCTGTGAAAATCCATCAGAATCTGACTCTTCCTTTTCCTCTGCCTCTGCTCTGAATAGCCCCTCAACATTTGGGTGGGGGTACACACACCTCTTAAAGTCAAAACAAGACAAATTCAACTGAAGCCCTAAAATAGAGGTAAAAAGTAGAGGCTCAGATTGACATGTACCTAAAAAATAATGTAATGAAATTCCACTGCCCCACTAATAGATGTGATGTATGAACCAAAGTAGAGTTGTGAGAAGTACCCTTGGTTTAAGCAGATTCATTAGAATCTAGGTTTTTATTTTTGTTTGATTTTTCTTTCCCTGCAGGTTTACAACATTCTGTTTTCCAGATTTTACATGTACATTTTTTCCCAGAAAAAATATTGAAAGGAATTGGAACCATAAATTTAATTCCAAAGAGCCAAAGGGAAAGCAAATTTAAGATTTTCGTCTGAACATCAATCAAGCCATCTGTTCAAGGGGATCGCATGCAGAATTTGTGGTACTATGAATGCAACTAAAAACAGAATATACACGCTCACAGATTATATGTTAGAAAGATCTTCTACATAAGTCCCAATAGTCTTTTGAGAAATGCATACAAATTAGTGTTCTTTTGAGACACAGTATTAGAAATTCACACGCCTGGGGACAGAGAATATATGAAGCCTGACTATGGACGCAGGTCCTAAAAGAGTGCTAAGCAGTCCTTGCCACCAGAACACGGGCTCTCCCCCATTGCCAAACCTAACAGATTTACAGAAAGGGAGGCTCACATTTGTGCTGAGAAAGAGAAGGATCATAGCCAGACCACTTAAAGAAAATAATAATTAGAAAATGAATGAAAAGTAAAAGATAATTCAAGACATGATTTTCTCTCCCTAATTTGCCATTCTATTGTCTAGCCAACATTTCTCCCCACCATTTGGGCATTCTTTTGCTTTGAAGAATCAAAATAATCTCCACTGCAACCAAACGCATCACATTCCATCATAGTTTATATCTCCTCTATTCAAATGAATCCTGCCAAGAGTATATATGATAACGTCACTTACTCATTTGAAAGAAATTGTTCATAATTAGCAATCATCTAACCTGTAAAATTATCAGTCTCATGATAAAAGAATGATCTTTAGCAAAGTAAAGCTAACTAATATCAATGATTTGAGGAATTATGAAAATACGTCTTACTGACACTATGAAATTCAGACACTGAAATACAGATGAAATTTCAGCTTTTGATCACTTAATTAAAGGAGTTGTACATCTCTTTATATTTAATGCTAATGAATACTAAGTTTCAAACATCTTTGCCATCATCCTTGAGAGCAACTACAACTTACTGAGATCTAAAATAGTAAAATAAGGTGGGTCATGGAAATTGAAAGTTATGGGCAGAGGGAATTCACTTTTCTTCCCTTTCTTCCTCTGTTTGTGTCTGATTTGCTATAAAGACTATTATTGTGGAAAAACTATGAAGATATTGCCATCAAGCAAACAAATACATAAATTTGTTTCCTTCCAATAAATACATGGAATACTAGAAAAACAAAAGCACCAAAAACACTGATGGATGTGGATGCATCCACTGCAATATTGAAATTAGATGTTTTATATTCATCACTCTAATTATATGATTATCTGATAGTATAATTAATAGCAGTTAAGGATGCTCACTAATAAGAAACATGACAACTGCTTAGAAATTCTAGCTAAAAAATTGGTTCTATGTTTGACTCCTCAATCTGATTTTCCAACCCCCAGTACTCCATGTTCTTGTAGTGTTTCCTGCCATCTTTTTTAGTGGCATTTGCAGCTTAGTGGGGCAGGTTAGAACAAGAAGGCGAAAGTGCCATTTACTGTATGTTTATATGATAGATCAAAAAAATGGCTTGGAAGAAGAAGAGAAAAAGGTTTACTGTGAACAGGGAAATGAATTTATCAAGTCATCTTTGGCTATTGTCAACACTAAAAGATCACAAAACAAAAGGAAAATTCTATATCTGTGTTCAGACGATGAATTTGAAATTAGGGCACATGGATGCTTCTGACAGTGAGAGATAAAAGAGAGTCAAACTTTTCAATGCTTTTTCAAGAAGACTGAAATTTGGTGAACAATCGTACTGGAAGATTAAACGTTATGCCTGTTTTAGGGGAAATGGTAATAGAATGTAACAGGCTCCATCATGCTCTTTTTTCAAACTGGTGAAACTTCTCATCACCAAATATCCATGGGTTTCCTTACTTGTGCATGCCATTGTGGGTGGATCAGACTCCCTCCTGAAATAATCCTTTTCACAGACACAAGAGGTTGAAGCTTCCTCATGGGTATAACTGTGAGGTGGACATTTGCTGCAGCTCTGGCTGTGAGGTGAGGCTTTGAAGAACCCAGGTCTGCACACTGTCAAAAGAAATAAGAGACTAAGCTTTTCCCTGGAACAGATGCAGTGTTTGTTTTGTGAATCACGTCATTATTTTGACTAATATACACAGATTACATATAACACAATCTTTGTATTAATTTCAAAAACCTTCATAAGCTTCTGAATCATAAATACTAGGCTATTCATTCAGATAATCAAATATTTAAGTATTTAAATTAAACGTTTGGAATGTATATATTTTTAATGATTTTTATGCTACAGGAGCTTATAAGAAATTACATTATAAAAGGTAAATACTTCTATGTGCTTAAAACTGAAGCAGTGCTTTAAGTATAATTTTCATTTACTCTATTATTAATACAACTTTTGTTGAAGAAATGTAAATTTTCCACTACGCTCATAGAATGGTATGGTATGCAGTAAGTGCTCAAAATTTTGTTATTGAATTAATAAATAAATTAACTGTAGAAGCTTAAAGCTTCACAAATTCTGTTAGACTGGGGAGAATGCATAAATGAGCTGATGTATCGTTCACACTATATTGATTTCAGGAAGAGTCAGATTTTAGGCATTTATTTTACATTTTTCTCCATTTTAGAACTTTTCCTTGATTCAACAAGCGTCTATTCTCATACCAGTCATACTTATACTATACAAATTGCAATGATCTATAAAAGATAGAAAGTGTGTCTTATTCAATTTTGTGTTCACAATGCTTATCACAGTGTTTGACCAGAATATGTGTTCACAAATTGCTAGGTTATGCATAAATAAATGAATGGCGTGGCATGAAGATTGTAACTGAACTATCTAGAATCAAATAAAGAAAATGTTCCCTGGATATTTTTGTTAACATTTCTGTTGGTGGTGAAGTAAGTAAGTGCTAACAATGTAAATCTTTTTATTGTGTGGATTCCCTAGAATTTGTCTCTTTCTTTCTTCTCAATGGCTAATAAAGCCAAGCTTTTATTCCAGTTGCCCAATATAGGCCATTTGAAGACCACCAAACTGATGGTTTGATAACCTTTGAAGGCTTAGTTTACATAAAGCTAATCAATCATCTATATTTTTTTCTATTTTAAAAATTCACTATTATACTTGAGCATTTATTCAAGCATCAATGAACATTTGCTAAAGCTCAAAGGTGAACTCATATTTCAATAGAAATTTTTGATAGACATAATGAAGTGGGGCCAATTTTCATGTGCTATAAATGATCTGGGGTTTTAGTAATCCATGCTCAGGCTTTCCGCCATCTCCGTGAATAATCAGGAATTGACAAAAATGAGAAGGTACTTTTTTCAGGAGATCTAATTATAGCGATAGTAAAGCCTTAATGCTCTTATAAATTCAGAGAGAATGTGAAGGTATTTCAAAGATAAGAAGAGCTTTTTGATAGCATTAGGGACATTCTTGTAGTTAAATGATTAGGAGAAGATTTTAAATATTATTTTTCTTATAACAGGATTGCTGTAGCAGCCAATACCATGCTTAGCTAACTTATCCAATTTTTCTTCTTTTATCCTTTTCAGTAAAACCATTCTCACTTTAAACACTATTTGCTTTCAAAGATGTGAAGTGTCAATCCATGCATTCCACATATTTGGAATTTATTTATCATTCATGAAACAAATGTCGCTTATTATCTTTTTAATGAGTGCCTTTTAACGTAAACATTTTGTATGATATCACATGTAACACTGTTATTCAACCCTCCAGGGGAACTCTGGGAATAGGAAAAATATAAATGTAAGTAAAAGGTAGATAAATGTGTCTTTATGTTCAGTAGATCAACAAAATGCTTTTAGCAGAGGTAGTGGGCCATAAATTTTGCTTCATACTGGGTTACAGAAGTAAACAAGGTAGACACAGCCCTGCCTTTATGATTCTTAGAAGCGTTGCATGAATAATTATAAATATGGTTATGCTCGGAAAAAGAAAGAGCATGGGGATGAACATTGACACCTAATTTAGACTGGAATGTCAAAGAAGACTTTGGAAGCTGAATCTCTGCTGAGATGTAAAAGATTAGGAAAATTATCCAATATGAGTAAGAGTATTGCAGTGCATTAGAGGGAAAAATCTTTGCAAAGTACCAAAAGAGGTGGGGAACAAACAGGGAGATGGAGGAAACTAAAGAATTGATCGGGGAGATAATAGAAATAAAGTGGCAAAGATGAAAATTAGACAGGGAAGAGGACACCAGGTCATAAACAGCTTACAGTTTTTATTATTTTGGACTTTAACTTATGAATAAGGAGAGGTTGGTATAAAGTTTTAAGCAGGGAAATAATAAGATCAAAGTGGTTTTTAACAGAAAATTTCATAGCAACATGGGACTAGAGAGGAGCATGGATGGAGGCCCTTTTGTTTCTGTTGTACTGGTCCAGAAAGAGACTCTGTTGCTTAACAAGAGTGGTTCAAATGGTGAGAGATAAAAGTAGGTAAATTCAGGAGATGAGTGGGACTTAAGATCAACAAGATTTTGAGACGTATTTAATGGTCAGATGAGTGAGTGGGGAATCCTATGAAGGCCCCTAAGGTCTTTGGCTTAAACCGCACAGGAAACACTGGTGCCATTTTCTCCGATAGAGAGCATTCGATGTGAAAGGTGTTCGGGAAAAGGTAATGATTATGTCTAAAGCATTATTTAATTTGAGGTGGCTAAAGAAATCCAAATAGAGGTACAGAGAGGAAAAATGCAGGTTTCAATGTTGTCCAAGAAAAGTATCACAAAACCATAATTATGTAATGCCTTCAAATCATAGCGCCAAGTCCAAACGGGACATACAATGCTGCTGGACAATTTTAGTATCATCTCCTCAGTTAACTTCAGTTCCTAGCATGAACATGATTATTTTGTAGCTTCTCTTTCTTCTAATTCCTTATAAGCTCTGTTCTTTTGTGACTCCTAGTTGGTACATTTGTCTGTGTTCTGAGATAGTGGAAGCCATCAGAGAGGAACTTTCTTATTTTCTTTCCACCAAATCTCTAAAGGTATATGCACATGTACCCACTCTCTACCTTTTTTTCCTCTTAAAATGGCAGCGTGTGCTTGCTCCCATCAGAAAAATGTCTTTATTTGTTAGGAATCCCATCTCTACTCTCGGAGGGTAATCTTTCAAGTGTCTCTATCCCTTTTACATGCTCAGTCTCTCTCTCTCTCACTCAGTCATTCACATAAGCCCAGAACAATTTTCCAGAACTTTTTAGTGGAAACACAGTGAAACGAAACAAAACAAGTAACAACAAAACTATCAATCTCACTTGATCCCAGTTCTCTCTGTAGCTACCAAACAGTTTTGTTCCCCTTCGGAACACGATTTCTTAAATTACTTTTTCATATTTGCATCTCTAGCTCCCCATTTTAAATCACATGTTGACACACTCCACTCCACTGAAACTGCTTTTGTGAAGATTACAGTCATCTCATTGCCATACTTCTCAGCAGCAGTTGATCCTGTCCTCATTGGGGAAACTCCAGTTAATTTACTACAAAATGCTAGCATAGCCTATAAGTATCCACACAATGTTTAAGAAACCCTTCAAATGCTGTGTCCTATCACACTCACTATCTCCATCCATACCAACCCACTTAGAATTTCCTGCACTTGAGGACCTCCTCTATCTGCTTCCAAATATCGCAGGAAAAGCATTCCAGGCCTAAAGAACTGTAAATTAGGGAAAAAAAGTTTGTACCCCATGATAAGGGATTTGGAAGACACTGTTGGTATTTATTTTTTGAGGGCATTCTTTCTGTCAAGCACTGTGGTAAGGAATATTTATACTGTGGTGAGAAAATAAAAAATGTACTCCACACCCTAAAGCTATAACATATTTGGGGATGCAGAAAATAAATGATAATAATCAAAAGAAGAAAAATCGATTTTTTACACTTTAATTAAGACAATATTTAACAAATAATTATTTAGGTAAGTAATAAAATTTCTCTGAATTCCAATTTTCATTCCAAAATAAAGGAAGCTTCGGAACAAAGATGTTTCACACAACAGTCATACGTTATCTAAATATTGTTTGGACAATACTATGCAAGTCCATTTTAATTGGGCTAGCAGTAGGAGACAAAAATGCATCCTACCTTAAATGTTTAATAAGATGATTTTCGCAATCTTCTGGAGAAAAGGAAACTATTTTTTAGAATTCCTATTCTGTCCATGCTTCAAAGCTCATTTAAGAATTACATTTTCCGTAATGCTGTGTTGATCTTCAGGATTACATTTTCCTTCCCTACACATCCTTTAGAACTTTGCACCATTTATTTAGTGTCTATCTTATGGCAGATAGTAAAATTTTTGTCATAATTTTGTGTGTGTAAATTCCCATGTGTTTCCAACTCGTGTGAACATTCTGGAAAATGGAAACTGTTCACTTGATTTTCATCATATGTAACACAGTTGTTTGTTTCAGTACATATGCATCAGTATTTATTGGTGTAAATAGTACATTTGTGTCCTTCTCAGGGTCTAAATGGGATAGCTGGAACTTAATAAAAGCTGGTTAACCTGAATTATTTAAATATTAAGTCCTGACAAGTAAAAAATAATCTGTTACATCTACACTAGCTACCTTAGAAGCTTTGCACAAACTACCAACACTTTCACTCTCATATTTATCACTTCAAAAACAAGGATGTCAATGAGATCAATTAAAATGCAGTTTTTAAATCTAAACAGAAAAAGCATATTATCAATACTGAAATGAACAGAGGCTTTCACTTGCTAAAATTATGAAAGGTGCTGCATAATCTGATTAGGAATCTTTTTAAAGCCCTCAAAACTATCAAAAATGGTTAAACTGACAATTTAGAATGTTTTTTCACATTATCGTCAGTTAAATTACTTTTAATGTTTCCAAAATATTTTACCCTTTAAGATCCATCACCCTTGGGATGCCTAAGTGAATTCATTTTACAGTTCAAACTCAATGCTCCGAGAACATGGTCGTCATGAAAAATAAAAAAACAAAGTAAGTAGAAAATACTGTTTTAGTAATAGAATATTATAATTCTCCTCATTAGAGTTAAAATGTACAGACCAGTTTTAAATAGACGTATATAAAAGAAAAGAAATAGAAAATAAAAATGCACAGACTGTTGTTGTCTACAGTGTTCATGATATAATTAACCTTCAAGAATGTTATTGAATTTATCCAATTATGCTTTATTAAGAATGACAGAAAATCACTATGAACAAGATTTTACCATAGTTCTATCATATGTGAATTATCAGAGGATGTAAGCTAAGTCAAATTCACTCTTTAAAAAGATTTTTCAAATGAAGGGGCCCACAAGATAGCTTAGCCCAAATTTAAAAGACGTGTTTATTAAGAAAACAGCATAACACAACATGCCACAAGAAAATTACAACTCAAAATATAGTCAGTAATATTTATAACAAAATTTAACATTGATAGCACATCTATCCTCACATTTAAAATATCTGCTCAGTATAAAAAATATAGATATTGTGTTAAAACACTGATACAATTAAAATAATTTTAAGCTAGGAACTCTAAAATTTGGCAACACCTCTTGGATGTTTGCAAACAGAAACAGGAGAAAGAGCTTATTTAAGAATCTGAAATTACTGGCTAATTAGAATATGTTTAAATTATTAAAGGAATGAGGCTAATTCTAATATTAGAAAATAGTATCAGAGAATAAGAATGCTATTAATATATTAAATCTCTTTCTACAGATATGTTTTCAATCTAGGCTTACTAAATATTAATAGAAGCTCAATGAAATTATACAATATTTACAAATGAAGAGTAACAGTAATTAGGTTACATATCCTTCACATATTCATTCATTCAAAGTATGTAATAAACCAGGCCTATGTGTCATGAACACTACTGGACACTATACATGCAAGTATAATTACAACATATTCATTGCCATCATGCCATTAAATAACTCAGTTATGTGTGGTGATAGCTTATATGTTGTCTGTCATATATTTAGGAATTTATTAATTGTTTAATGGTGTTTAATATTAATATTAATAAGGCACTCAAAGTGACAATTTAAAAATATCATTGTGTATGTGTGTGAATATATGTGTGTGTGTGTATATGGATATGTGTATGTAGTGACAACAATATTGTAGACCATCAGTAACAGACTATACACACATATATACATGTGTGCATATATATTTATAACACGGTATCATCCAATTATAAAAAATGGATGTGTGACTTTAGAAACTATTAGGAATTGTATTACATTCACATTTTTATATTTCTAAATCTATATCTTTTATAGAAGTGCTTCATCATGTAGTGTCAATGATCAATTCTAATACTGACTTCCCTCTTACAGTATAGGGTAAGAAATTATCACCTCCTCTAGAATTCAGAAAAGAGCAGAATATCCTTAAATTTAGTAAAAATATATTATGTACCAATATCACTTCCTGTTATATTCCTAAGATTAGAAGTTATATCATAACTAATAGCTAGCAAAGTTAAAAACGACGCTTAAAATTCAGAATATACTGAAGTAAATTCCATATAGATATAACCAATTTACCAAATCATCTAGGACAGAACGTTTGTCATGCTCAAGTAAAGCACATTGATCCAATTATTATTTATTTCAAAATTATTCCTTGACAAATGATGTGGCTTCTTAAGATAAAATAATTAAGCTAAACTAATTTCAATTTTACATGTCTGAATAACAAGTCACGCACAGTGTTCATGGAGAGACGTTCTGCAATGATTGATAGTGTGTCTCTCCACCATGGCAACATGGGCATGCGTGAGAGTAGTAACTCAACCACGAGGCTCCTTTTAGCTTGGAATGGACTGACACATGGCCCCTAAGCTGTGCACACCCATAAATCACAATATTACTATTTTATGTTTACCTAATTAAATATCCCCTAAAATAAAAGCCACATCATTTCAGCAGTTCTCTAAAGGCTGCTACAAACCATCTATGTAAGGATGAACGTTTGTCTATGATAGAATCCACGGTATCTCTCAGAGCAGAGGCGTTTTTCTCCTTAATTATTGAATGATTGGATTCTTCTACAGTAATAAATTGCTCCAGATCATTTTAAAGTTTCATTTTAGGAGTTAGTTTTACTGGATATTTTTCGTAGCTCTATAATTTCAGTAGATACTTAAGATACTGAGCAGTTTTGCTTCCCAAACAAATAATTGTGGATCATTTCCGATATCAGCATGCTTCAGTGGTAGTGTGTGTAGGAGACGTGCGAGAGTGTACGTGTATGTACAAAACACTACAAATATCTGATTGTATATTTTCCACTTCTTCAAAAATTTTAATTAGATAAAGATTGGGGAGTCAGCACGAAGTATTTCTATTGCTAAACTAAACAGACTTGAAATGAATACATTGAAAGATCAGGAAAAGTTAGTTTAAGATATGTTTGAATTGTTTTTCACTCTCAAACATTATCTTTACTTTTTCATAGATACAGAAAGTCCCAATCTGAATGAGTTAATCTTGACTCCAACAAATACTATGTGCAGTGGTCTTATGTCAGTTTGTCTTATGAACAAATGGTGCTTTTGAACACTCTTTCACAATTTAAATTCTTCCTAAGAAAGGAAGTATCAGCTATCAAATATGTTAGATGGATCCAGTTCTCAGTGAATTTGCACCGAGAAAAATAGAAACTAAGTTAAATCAAATTAAATGACTTTTTAATTTCAAATGGTAAATCTCCTGGTACTTTCTTTTATCATGTCTTCAACTGGTGAAAGCATGAAAGCCCAAAAATCCAGGGGATGGGCTGGATTATAAAGCAGCCAGAAAATGGACTTTTACATAATTCTTTTTAGAGCACCTAAACTTAGCACTATGCCTTGCAAATATTTTCGACATATTTTCATGAGTTAGTTGGATATCCAAAATGTATAATTCTTTTATATCTTCACAAGCAAAATGAATGTCTATAATTATTTTGTAACTTTAGAGAAAGCCAGAAGTCTGTGTTTTTGAGAATGAATTTATTATGCAAATTTATATGAAAGGGGAAATCTGTGGATGAATGTTATCTCACTAAAACCACGACACAAAGTTTAGCATTTGCTTATCGATAAAACATACATCTTCTCTAAACTAAAAGGTTCCAAGTACCCCACTTACAATTTTCTCTCGTCATCGGCAAAGATAATTTTTCTGTACAAGTTGATTAAATCTGATATCAAGGCCTTGTCACTTTGTTTCATATTGAATATGATGAAAAATTAAATATTGATGAAACGTTATGAAATAATCTTGTATCAGACTTTAGCGTTTTTCTTCATTATTGAATGATTCAATCCAGGTGCTTTTCGGAAGAACATTCGTGACATAAATATTTATTGCTTTGATGGGTTTGATGTACAGTTTAAATATTAAGCTGACTGATTTATCCTTAATTGAAAGAAAAGCTTATGGCCTGTGTATTTGACTTGAAGTACTCATTATTTCTAGACTCAGGTAGTGAAACCTGGTTTGTTTAACTCATGTCTGTATGGTTATAAAATGAGTTCAGTTATGAATCATGAAGCGAATATCTCAGTTAATGCAATAAAACTTCCACAAACAGACAAAAGCATTCAACACAACATTTGTTGTGAAAGTGTATGTGAGGTCTGGCACAGTCTTGGCCTTGACAGCCAAGGGAAAAATAGTGTTTTCTGTCATGAGCATTTCTCCTTGTACCATTGGGCATTACATCTTAGATCACTAACTCAGAAGACAACACTGCCTGTGTAATAAAATGATATCTCCTTCAACATGATGACAAAGTTCAGATTATATATGTACTGTTTCGGAATAAAGAATGAACCATTATATGTAGTATACGTATTATATGTAGTATATATGTCGTATGCTTTGGTGATTATATTTTCTCTTTAAAAAGCATGCAACGACTATAACAAGGAAAACTTATTCCTCTGTTCATTTAGACAATTATACCCATACCGATTAAAACTTAGGTTTAACTAAAACATTAACAACACAATTCTTTAAAAAGCATAGCTAGATATAAAGAGATTAACTGTTTAACAAGGGTCTGAAAACTATTAATTTGCCTTAAAATGAAAAAGAATTTAAAATTTGCCCTGATTATGAGAAAGCATACTTGGAGAATAGGACTGTAGCTCATTTGTTGCTATAAATATCAATACAATGAAGAAAAGATAGAGAATACATAGGACGGGTAGTTGTTCTAAACCAGTTTTCTCCAAATTGTGCTTTGAGAATTAAAATGAATCAAGCCATTTTGCAAATGGTCAATGCATATCCATCGAATACCGTTCTTTTAAATGGAAAGCCCGTGAATTAGCAAAAGCAACTGGCTAGTGCAGTTCCTTTGGCAAAAGCAGCCATCTATTTGCTCTTAATTTTCAGTGCAGAAGTATCCTACTGGGTCTCAAATTAAACAATTTCATTTGCCAACATTAGGGGCATAATTCTTCGTTCACAGAATGGGAAATTCATGCCCAAAATAACTTGTTAAAGATTGTCCTTTAATAATATACCTTATTTCTAAAATCTTCACCCAGGCAAACTCTCAAATATACTTCATAGAATCATATATTAACTTATTTTTATCTGTCTATGTTTAGCTCACATATTGTTTTCTTCTTATTTTAATATGATCAGTGCTATAGAATTACTCCATCATCCCCAGAGTTTATTTTTATGTCCTAGCTATCAGGCAATCTCAATTTCAAAACTACACTGTGTCTTGGGTTTTTTCAGAAGCCAGAGCAGAAAGAAAAAGGAAGCTAGAAAAACAATAACTCTAGATGGTTGATCTCAGGGATGATTAGAAAGCAGGTTCTTTATTTTATAATATGGAACTTAGACTTCAAGGTTATAATCTTAACCAAAATTAAATTACATTCTAAAGCATATTATTTTTCCATTGTCACTTTATGATTACCATCCTGCCACCATCTCACCGCTCTCTTTTATAACCCCACGACACAGAGATAATAATAACAGTAGCCACAGTAATAAAATAAACTGACACGAATTCACCATGTCCATTAGTGTCAGTCAGTAAGTGGAAATCTACACAGATCCAGATCATTTAATTAACACAATAATAATACTGAAGTCAGTGGTATTAATATTTCCATTTTATAGGTACAAGGGAAACCAAGGTGCCTAAGTTCTTACCACCAGCCATTACGGGGAGAATCTGAGAATTCAGCAGATGTGTGTCTGGTAACACAGCTAAGCTTTCTCACTATTGCTCCGCTGCCTCCCTGGCAGGCCCTCAGGAGCCACCTTTCCAGTTCTTGGATAATAGCCACTCTCTGCCTACTAACCATTCTCGAGAGTTGAGCATTGTGGAGAACATTTCCAGTGTATTCTATGCTGTTTCAGCTAATCCAGACTGCTACTGGCAGGACCTGAATACACTACTTTTTTCTCCTTCCTATGTTCTCCACAGTGACTGTCCCTAACTCTTTCAATCTACATGGCCACACGCTATCACCCCTTTGGTCAGAAGATCATAGACGTCGAGGTCACACAGATTTGAGTTCAAATTTTGGCAAGATCACATTGTATCTATATGACCCTTGAGAAGGTACATGACAACCTTGAGCCAAAATTTCCTTATCTGTCGAATAGTAGCTCCTTTATGGATATTTGTAAAGGTTTAATTGGAATATATGTGTGTGTGTATATATATGTATATGATACATAAATCACACACATCCATATATGCATAGCACAGTGCCTGGCAGAGACTAAGCACTCAATAAATGATAATTCCTTAAAACTATTACGATGACTACTATAATTAATATGACAATAGTCATTGAGTTTTAGTTGCCTTTGTGTCCATCCACTTAGATTCAAAATAGATTAATATTTCACAATCACAAGACTGTAGAGCTGGAAATGGCCTCAGAAGTGACTGCCGCATGCCTGACATAAAACACATACATACTAGGCTTGTATCTGATGCTCAGCAGGAACGCCTCTCATCAATGTTTGTTTTCCATTGAAGGAACCATACTAACACTCCAGTGAGAGTATAAGACTTCACGATGATAACCTAAAATCTAAATTAAGAAAGAAATTTCAGGACTTTTAACTATTTAACCAAGACACAAAGAGATTAAATAACTCTCTCGAGAACACATAGAATTCAGGACTAGAATTTTGGCCCTTGACTCCAATGTTATACTTTTTCAAATACATTATTAAACTATTCTCAGAAGGATAATAACTCACTTTTAAGACAAAAATAAACCTCTTAGGTTTCCATATACCGTGCAAGTATTTTTATTTGTTTGCCTTCACCAATTCCATTGTGTCTGTTACCTGGAATTTCTCATAACTGACTTTACTAGTGTTCTCCATTCCAGACTTAAATGCTCACCAGAATATGGGCATCTGAAAATAGTCTGGAATTGGTATAAATGATTCAAAAATGTTCACTTCGTTAGGATTTAAAACTTTAAGAGACTGCCAGCATTTGTAAGGTTCATTTTTTTAGTACAATCAGGCACAAATTTTTATAAGGCTAAAATTTGCCCCATGATAATTTTTCCTTCCTCCAACATAAAAGATCTCAAACATCAGATTATCTTTGCCTTTGTGGGCTTCTAGGGAAGTACTACATATTCGTTTTCTTATTATTTTGTAGCATAATATCACAATTTTAAGGAAACAACTTCTTCTAAGAGATTGCAATTTGAATAATATGAAATTACTAACCTGAAAATTACAGATGATAGAGGATGATGAAAGCATGCGTGTGTTATAGAACCTCAGGATTTATGTTTCTCTTTTCATATTCTATTTTCTTTTTCATTTTTACATCATGAATCTGCCACACTGACATATATTTACAGCACAAAACCTACAACATTAATATGGAAAGGAGAACGTTTATTAGGGACTAAATGTTTGTGTCCCCTCAAAGTTAGTATGTTGAAGCCCTAACCTCCAACGTGATGGTATTTAGACATGGATCCTTTGGGAAGTAATTAGGGATAGATGAAGTCATAAGAGTGGGGCCCTCATGAAGGCATTAGTGGCCTTATAGGAAGAGGAAGAGATCTCTCTCTCTCTTTGTGCGTGCACTGAAGAAAGGCTAAAGGCCAAGGTAGGACATAGCAAAAAGGTAGCCATTTGCAAGCCAGGAAGAAAGTCCTCACTAGGGACTGAATCAGCAGGCATCTTGATCTTGGACTTCCCAGCCCCCAGAACTACAAGAAATAAATTTCTGCCGTTTAAGCCACCCAGTCTATGGTATTTTGTTATGGCAGCCTTAGCTAACTAATACAGCTTTACTCAAAGAAATGTGTGTGTGTGTGTTGGGGAGGGTTGTTTGTTTTGGATGATATTGATTAAATTATATCTTTTTAAGATTTATCTTTATGAGAGATCTTTTAACTCTCAGTACAGTACCTCAAGAACATCTATCAAGCATACATGGATTAATGGACCATCAGTGTTTAAAAAGAAAAAAAAGGTGTTTTATGTGATAAGCAGTTGTTATGATCAGTTTTTATATCTTAAAGATATCTGGATGGTAATAGTAAGATTTTGTTAATGAGACTACATCAAATAACTTTTGTAAAATGCTAACTTCTGTAAACTACAATTTATCTTGCTGTAAAATGTGCGTGTGTCAATAAGACACAGATTCATTCAATACCCCTCCACTCTCTGCCCCATGTCTATAGAAACTTATAATCTTATAAGACAATGAAACAGGAAACAAGTTCAAATGTTATAAGAAAAGTTTTACAAATATTATCTGATACTGTGAGTAATTTACATGAGATTTTCAGGTAACCAATTATCTATTCCTACAGAACATCACTCCTTAGTATCTCAGATTAATACTTTGATTTTTAAGCAGTGCATACTAAATAAGAAATTATTTTGTATAAGGTTATCTGTTTCCCAATCTTTGACAAAAATAATCTAACTTCCAATTAACTATCACACATTTTATTCTCTTTACTGCTTACTTTCTAGTGCCTTTCTCTTCTGCAACATATTTCAGCCTAGCATGTAGTGTGGGGTTTCAGGTACATACGTACAACTGGGCTAACTTATTTTACTGAAGTTTACTGAGTGCTATGGGCCATGTGCTTTTCAGAGGCATGTACAACAGTGAAAAAGACAGAAGTTTGATGGGTGCTACTACAGGCATTTATGGAAATAAAAATTAGGGAAAATACTCAATGTTGGGGAGTAGAATGGGGTCATGGTAGGTGACCTGAATGAAGTGATACCTCTGTTTAAATGTGAAAAAGAGATCACTTAATAGACAAAGTATAGATAGGTTGAGTCTCATTGAGAAGAAGACTATTGAGCAGATATTTCAAGGAGCTAAAGAAGTTATCCAAGTATCTATCTTAGGTAGGCAGAGAATGACTCCAATTAGGAAGCATGCTTGGTATTTCATGGAACACAAAGGAGGCCAGACTAGCTGGAGCAGACTGAGTGAAGGAATGTGTATTAGGGGATGTGGTCAAACGGGTAAAGGGCAACAGGTCATGAAGAGCCTTGAAAGCCTGTGTAAGAAATTTCATTTTTATTCAGAGAATTGATATAAAATGATTTTAAAAGATCACTGTGGCTTTTGTCTTGAGAATCGATGTTAGTGGACAAAGAGGGAAAGCAAGGAGAACAGTTAAAAGGTTACTACTATAATCCATCAGAAAAATGATGCTGGTTTGGTCCAGGGTGGTAGTAACAGAAATGCTGTAAAACCAGTGGATGCTGCATATAACTGAAGGAAGAGACCACAGCATTTGCTGACTGATTGGATGTGGGGAGTAAGATAAAGAGAGGAGTAGATTATGACTCAAGGAATTAAAAGGATGAAATTGTCCTTGTGTGATATAGGGAGGTTTGCAGATGGTGCAGATTTTCAGGGAACAATCAGCAGATCAGTATTGGACATGTTATGTACAAGAAGTATGAGATATTTGAGTGGGGATATCAATCATGCAACTGGATAGATGAGTCTGGAGTTTGGGAGAAAAGTCTGGGCTGGAGTTAGAGTGAGCATTTACGGCCTTGGGACTGAATAAAATCTCCATAAGGAAGCATGTGCATGGAGAAGAGAAGATGGCCCTCCACACTCAATATCAAAGACACAAAATTCTAGACACTGTTGGTTGTCTTTGGTTGGGTGCTTGGGATACAGAGATACTACCAAGAGGCTCAAAGCCTAGCTTTTAGCTTTTTATTTACTAATTATTGTGTCTTCAAAGTCCAGGCAATTTACTAAGATGCACTTTAATTCATTTCCTCATTTAAAACTCTCAGGAAATTCATCAGCTAAATATCACCTTAATTTTACAACTAAGTCAACTAAACTGCTGAAACATATTCAGACAAAGCTGAGATTCAGACCTGGCTCTATTCAATAAAGTCTGTCCACCAACCTGCTATTATCCTTTACATTCTCTTTATCCTTGAAAGGATTCTGGCTCTCTTAGCTTCCTTTCCAGAAAGAAACAGCCCCACTTTCCCTCTCCACCTTTCCTTTTGGTTTCTAAAGGAATCCATACTTGGCTGGACTACGTGCCACCTAGTGTTGCATCTTCCCAATTTTTAGTTAAAGATGAACAAAACTAACTAATATCTTACATTGTTTGGGGAACATTTTCATTTTTTCCTTTTAAAATGTTAAATTCTTCTAGCTTATGATGGCATTTTTATCAAAATGATGGTGGAAATGAATAGGGCGAAAATTAAAAATCGTATTTTGGAAAGTCGTCTCTATGTCATGATACTTAAAACTTCTTATTAAAAATGCACTGAATCCATCATTAACAGTAGTTACTAACAAGAATATTTAACATATCAGTAATATTTGAACATTAATATTCAGAATATTTAACATACCATTGTTAATATTTAACAATGGCATTGCCAGTGATAAGTGAACATACACAGAAAATAAGAATAAGAAATAAATGTCATGAACTATACTAATTTTAATAGACATTTTAAACGTAAATGCTGTAGTGTTTTATACTGATTTTACATGAAATCATTTAAACATCAACGAACATATCATGAACATGAAGCATAAATGAGTCCACCAAACCTTTTCAAAATCTGTCCTGCATGCAAACATTAAAAATTAATCTACTGGCAAAATCTGGGGAAAAAAATGACTTTTTAAAAGCCAGATATGCGATGGTTTGCTAGAACTGAGAATCTTCAGTCCTGTGATCAAGCATGCCATGAAGCTTTGGCTCTGAGCCTGCAGGGAAAGTGGCATTCTCAAATTATGGTGTGGTTTGGACAATTGGAGTAATTTGTGGTTAGAAAATATGACATTTGGGAGAACTTATTTTGATGATTTATGTCATATGTGTTTGCCCACATTTAGGGCTCTAGTCTAAAGTAAGAGGAAGGTACAGATGCTGTTCTTGAGTGCAATTAAGTATTCTTGATAGATTTTCATACATGTAAGCACAGAAACAGTAGGAATTTTTTATTTTGTATAAACTATTCCTCAGACATGTTGACTATTTAAATTAAAGTTGAAACAGAATCATTCCTAATTCTGATAAATCATGTTTTACGGTGGAGTGTTTCACATGAAGATTTCTGAGCTCTTCTGAATCTTTCACATTTGTGTGTGTGTTTGTTTTCCTACAGTAATGGAAACTATACCTAGAACCAGACATTACCTGAAACGACTGCTACCCTTTGTGTAGTCTTTTAAATCATTTTACCATGTATTACGATTTTGCCATGAGAGATCAAAAGAACCCAGTGGGAAAACACTTTTTATATGTATCCATATAATAAAAGTCAATACATGACATTTATTGAGTGCCTATTATAAACCAGGTCCTGTTATAGATGCTTTCCACATACTGTATCACCACACTGTACCTCCAGTGTCATCTCTTACCTCATGAATCATCTTCTCTATATAACTCTGTACATTCACTCTTTATTGATCCTATCTCCCTCACTTCCATAACTCCTGAAAACTTAGTATTGTGATTCTTGGTCTACTTCAAATTATCAGCAAACTCTCCTGTATCCTCAGTCCCTTTTCATATTCTCTTTACCTTTTTGCTCTGACAAACACATAGTTCTCTCCTGATGACACTAAGCGTCCAGAGGTACCAAGCAGTATCTCTCTTACATGCCCTCCTACCAGTGGGCTTCCATATAGGGTATCTGTCCCCCTTTCTCTTCACTGTGCTTTTAGCTGTTTAACCCACTCATTCTTCCTATGGTGGATTTTATTTTCCATGGTGGCTGCTGCAAGATCTCCTATGATATCTTTTCATTTAATGGACTTTTTTTGGAGAATTTTTAAATTCCACACTTTTAGCAAATTTCAGTTATACAATATAGTGTCATCAACTATAGTCACCATGTTATCTTTTAGAGTAAAAGCAAAGGAGGAGACTTGAAATGTAAAAGTTTTTGTTTCATATCCTAGTCCTCACTGTATTTTCCTCCAACATTTATGAAACCGGCAAAGAGTTAGCCACTGATGATTAAGTATCTAGGAACTAAAGTTTTCTTTCCCTTTTGCAATTACTGATGATAGCTTTTAGCTGTTTAACCCACTCATTGTTAACTGTGCTGCTTGGGCAATATGCTACCCAACTTTCACTAGGTTCCTATAGATAACATCTCCCTGGATCCTGGGTCACTATGGTAACGGGTGTGTGAGCTGTTTTTCAGGAATTAGAACTTCTTGTCCACTTCAGGCCGGTTGAGAGCACCAACTCATCAACTGGGCCCATGCAGATGTCCAATAGGTGACATTTTGATGTCAAGATGCTAAAAACTCCACCCTCAGATCATGCTAATGCGGCCATTTTGTGAACACGCGTCCTATGAAGAGGCATCAAGTCTGACTACGCTTGTGCAGATCGTCAATTACCTCACATCTCCTCATCCCCAATCACCTCTCTCCACATTTCAGACCACCTTGCCCCCTATCCCATAAATATTCCTGAGTCCCTATTTTCAAGGAAGAGAATTTGAGCCTCATGCTCTCACTTTCTCATGTGGCTGCCTTGTGAGTAAACTCTCTCTCTGCTGCAAATCTCATCCTCTCAGTGTTTGGCTTTCTGGGCAGTGGGCAAAAAGGAACCTGGATTGGTAACATTTACATTTACTTTTTTGTGTCTAAGTTTCTAACAAAATTAAAGAAAGCTGAGCTTGTGAAGTAAGCTTTATAGAAATTCCAAACCTAAACTATTCTGGTCCTAATCATTTGAGAGCCACTGTTGCTTAGGTTTGCCCAATAGGGAAGCAAAAGTAAACATTTCCCTTCCTCTTCTTGATGTAATCCAGCTACCATTCCCACCCTGACGAATCCATTTCCCATTGCCTGCCATAAACATGTTATAAAGTACTTGCCTGCAGCAAGTTCAGCAGCAGCTGTTCAGCCCACTCTCTGTGCTTCTCAGGTTTAGAGCTGCCACAGCTTGAGTTGTGAAGCTCTGATTCTGAAAATCATTATGTCACTTAGCTTTTCCCTTCATTTTAAATTTCATAGACCATGTAAAAATTCTTTTTAGTTAACGAATAGTTACAACCCTCAAAACACACATCTTTGGAATTTAAACCAATAGAAAAATGTCTTAGACCTCACTAACTGATTTAAATTTGCTAGAGATGCTGAAAACTCTGAGGCCTGTCCTGGCTCTGCCTCAAATGTGTTCTGGACCTTCCAAGGAGGCTCTGGTTCTTTTGTGTCCCAATTCTTTGAGAATATTACAGGAGGAGGATTCTCTGCTTCCTCCCTGGTCAGCTGGCTTCTCCTAGGTAATTGACTTTTGTAAATGAATATATAAATATTCATATTATCAATAAATGCACCTGACTCACTCTCAAAGTCAACACCCTCTTGTACTTTTCTCTTCATTTTCACCTACCTGGTAAGCAAAAGACTTTTCTGTATTTAAATATAATTAAAAGAGCAATCTCGACCCTTTCCAAATTTAATATGGCATCAAAATGAGCTATCCAGAGTACTGAGATTACAAGTCAACTGTTTAATAACATATGATCTGAGCTCTGTGGTTAGTGGAGAACAGGTTAAAGTCATCCAGTTCATTCAATATTTATGTTATGGAAACCTCTAGGCCTCCTTAACACAAATGTATGAATGACACAAGATTTTTAGTTAGTGTAACAGAACCAGCAAAGGCGCTGGTTTAGTTCATGATTGACTTATATCTGTTTATATCACACCACTGTCATCTACCCACGAGGCTTTCCTCACCCAGATCCTGTGATCAGTTCTTCATAAACTCTTCACTTCTATTTCCTATTCATCCAATCCACTGCAGTTGAAATTGATTCAATATAACTATAGGACAGTCTAAATAAGCTGGTCTCACCTTACGCATTTTATTTTAAATTACTCATTCGCTATAAGAGAGACCCTGGGAACTAAGAACGTATCAAAGGAGTCCAAAACTCATGATCAAAAAAAAGAGACAAAAGGCATAAGGGAAAGCATCATCAGGTGGCTGCTAATTTAGGCTCAGTCAGTGGATTTAATTTTTTTCCCCGCTCTATCTTCTCCATTCTTAATATTCAATCACAGAGTATGAGCAGGTAGACTAATACAATATATATCTTATGGTAATATATATTTAATATACATTATACATTCATATACAGTGTGACTTTTAATATAATAAAACATAACATAATGTTACACTATTACATATTATATTGTACTATATATTGCCAGGAGCCCATAAAAGTAATAAATATTGCATAAAACAACTTTAAATATTTTTCCTTTGTCCCATGGTTCTTCATGTAAAATAATTCCCAATGATGCTTTATCACACTGACACGATGCTTGAGCTTTGAAGCAGCAAAGTATAAAAATAAAGATTAGTGGTACTTTTTCACTTGGTCTGACAGCTCATCTCTCTCTGCTATTCTAATGGAGGAGATCTGGATAATTTTCCTATACTCCTTTGGCACCAGTCTTTGTAAACAATATGTGAAAATATGTCCAGCTAACTGGGCTAAAAGACACATTTTGAGAGAAAGAAAATTGTTTTGCCATGTGATGAAAAATATATTTTATAACCAAACATGCAAATAGAAAAGCAGTTCTAAATTGAGTTTACAAATCTCACACTGTACAGTATTTTCCTTTATGAAATCATTTAGATATCAGAAGCCAGGAGCTATCAATGTGGAACAGAGGCTTTCCAGAGATAGTAGAAAGTACGTTCCAAATAGCTTTGGTGAATTTTCAGATTTCTCTTGATTTTTTTAGTTGCTAGAAGCTCCTCTTGAGAAAAAGAAAACTACTGACTAATAGATTTGAATACACAGGATACCCACGGGCAAGGTTTCAGGTTCAAAGAAGTCTTTTTCCTAACCTAGAAGAAAGAAGGGGAGGAATGATGGATGCTCCACTTTCATATCAGAGTGAAACTTACTAAACCAGCACCACGAAAACTCTTTTGAAAGCTTAGATGTAAATATCAAGGCACGAAATACCTAGAAATAATTAAAAACAAATGACTGGAGAAATAACTTGGTCTCCCCTTCCAAGCAAAGTTGTAAACATATGTAAAAATCTTACTACTGTCCTCATTGCTTTCACTATATTTTTTCTTTCATGATATTTTTGATTGGCTATAGTAATTAAGGAAGTATATTAAAAAATAGCAGTGGGATTTTTACAGGGAATTTAGAGTAGTGAAATTGAAATAAGTATAGATAAAATGTTAAAAAGATAAAATATTTTGAAGTGACTGAGTCAAAAGAGAAAGGAGTCTAGAGACAGAGTCTGGAGAGAAAAATAGATATTGTGTTTTGTCTACCTAGAAATAAACAAAACAAAGATGTGCTTCTTTCAAACTGTTAACACATAATATGTTTCATTGTTGCCTTGTCCCTTTACACTCTAACGAACATGTGTCTATGTTTCCTCTCCAAAATATAAGTTCCTAGAAGGTCAGAATTGTGTTGTATATATTTTAGCATGCCTGTTTGGAGCCAAATTTTGCTTGAATTAGCCAAATGGAGTACTATGAAATAACCACTAGGTAAAGGAAGCTAAATATTTACAGATGCCTGCACATTTTATAATTTTTATAAGCTGTGCAATTTCAATGCGTTCAATTTGAATAAAATCCTGGTAGCTTTCCACAACAATGAAGAGGTTTTTCAAGTACTCACACCAATATTTTCCCCCAAAACGAACAGATTTATGGCAGCTGAAACATCAACTATATTAGTAAATATGACAGATCTACTAGCTGCTCCTACAAACCAAAGGAGAGGCTCCTAAATTTTGTGTTTAAAAGTATCTGATCCTTCAAAGAAAGATCTACTCTACTCTGCAGTGACACGTATTATCAAAAAGTCACATCTTTTTGCCAGAGAGTGTCTGTTATTTTTTCCTTTCTTAAAAATATCTGCCATACCCTGTCCCCTAAGTTTCATGTAGAGTCCTACAGTATGTATTTGAAGTACCTATATTTGAAGATAGTAGAAGAATTTTTAAAGCTTATAATTATGCAATTTTCCATCGACTAAAAGACTATTAACTAGCTATCTCTTGGAGCTGCTGTATTAATGGAGCATCTGACAAGTAATGCTATGAATGTTTTTTTTTATTTTTTGGGTGAAGAAGATTGGCCCTGAGCTGACATCAGTTGCCAATCTTCCTATTTTTGTTGGAGGAAGCTTGTTGCTGAGTTAACATCTGAGCCAACTTTCTTCTATTTTCTATGTGGGATGCCACCACAGCATGGTTTAATGTGCAGTGCGCAGGTCCACACCTGGGATCTGAATCTGCGAATCCTGGGCTGCCGAAGCAGAGCACTGAAGCAAACGTAACCACTATTCCACCAGCCAGGTCCCACTATGATTTATTTTAAAAGTCACCTTTATGACTATGGCTGTAACAGAGAAACAATTAATATAATTTCATTCATTCATTCATGCCTTCACAACTTCTTGATTCTTTTGTCCCAGGGCTATGAAATAATAATAATACAATTTAAAAAACCAGATTTAAATTTTATCATGAATCTAATATATAGCTTTCCATATTTTAGTCTGGACATTTTCATACAATATATTTTTTCTCCTGTCTACAGCAGTTATCAATCTGTTTGCTCCAAGTCTCCTCCCGCTCTTAAACTGCACAGATACACATCTGCAGTCCATTTGAGTAATCTACTACACCCTTTGGAACCATTGAAAAGCTATTTACTATACTCTAAAGAGCAGTGATTTCTGCCTGAAAGTGTTCACATTTAAAAGTACAGACTTCCTCAAATGAAAAACATAAAGAAATAAAAACACAATGACCTTACTGAAACACACAGACTCATCATTTTCTCAGGGAGAAGCCCCCTGGCATGAATAAACCTTGAATATACCAATGGAATAGTATAAGAATAATCAAAGTTACCAAATATCAAATTTCTTTGCTTCAAACAAGTACCACGGGATTATTTTTCAGAATGTGTTCTTCTCTATCATTCTCTCAGGCACCAAACAAAGGTATTTTGAAAATCTTTTGGTAGCTGGCTACTATCTTCAGCACTGAGGTTACAACGATGACTAAGACTTCCTTTAACTTGATTCTGCCAGTTATTGGGCAAATTACGTTCTCTGAATTCCAGTTTCCTTATATAAAATATAGTATAATAATACTGTCCATCTCATTGCATGGTTGCAATGAACCATGTCAATATTTAGCCCAAAACTTGGCACATAGTTAGTATTCAATTGATGATAGGTAATATTTTTCATTTATCAAAAGTTATTGGTGATTTGAAAAATTGTTAGAATTGGGACAATTTTGAGAGTAAAAAGGGCGCTATTCATATTACATGGATAAAACATGAGAGAACTGTAACTGTCTCAGACATACCAGGACACATGGTCACGCTATGACTGTTCTGAGCACAACGACCATGAAGAGGAGCAAGGCAGAGCATCCACTCAGGTGGTTCAGGGTTTAGTGCTCCTTTACACTGGCTACAATTAAAGGGCAAGGGGACCAAAAACAAAACCACCTATCCATTGTAATTCTAATTTGATTTCATAGGATTAAAGCGCTCTCAAAATGATTTTATTTCCTGTGTTTTATTAGAGATTTATAACTTATAGAGATTTATATCTTAAGAAGTCTAAAAGAAGACAAATTAATGGCAAAACAATCCTCTCCTTAGTAAATTTCCATTGTTTGTTAGAAAAAGTATCTACAATTGTTCAAAATCAGTTAGGAAAGTAAAACTAGGGTAACTTCTGATATCAATTTAAGGTCACCAAAATGCCACAAAAGCCACACTTCACATATTTGTAGATTATGTAACCTGTATACCACCTGTATCAAATGACACTTTTCTGCTGCCTTACATACACCTTCTTAGTAAAATGCAGCATCTTCCTCATTTTCTTCCTTTTTATCTTTTTATCTTCAATAAGAAAAAGGCAATTGATCCAGATAACAAATTTCCAAAATATATTAGCAGGAATTTCAGAGAAGAAAAAAACCTCTACTGCTACCAAACATAAAAAAAGATGTTCGTGTGCTGGCCCAGTGGCATAGTGGTTAAGTTTGTGCACTCCACTTTGGTGGCCTGGGGTTTGCAGGTTTGGATCCCAGGCGTGGACGTAGCACCACTTGTCAAGCCATGCTGTGGTGACATCCCACATAAAATAGAGGAAGATTGGCACAGATGTTAGCTCAGCGACAACCTTCCTCATACACACAAAAAAGATGTCTCATTCTTACCTATAGTTGGGAAAATGTATGTTTTAGCTATCAATTCAGACATCAGACTGCAAACCATTCATATTACCAACAGTTGGTGAGCAAGTGATAAAAATAGAATTGTTATATACATAGTGCTAAGGAAAACACTTTGGAGAGAAATTTGTCAACATCTGCATAAATTCTGCTTCTATGTATATCTCATAGAAACACATTCATATATGTGTCAAGAGCCATGTATTAAGAAGTTTATTGTGCTATTACTTGCAATAGTGAAAAAATGAAAAACTATACTGGAATACTATGCTGTGATGAGATGAAATAAATTAGATTTCTATTCATCGAGGGGATAAATCACAAAAAAATTACGTTGGTGGGAAAAATAGTTGTAAAATTATACATAAAAGATCTTCCAATCACCAAAATTTTGTAATGTTTTGTAATGTTTTTGTAATGTAATGTTTTGAAACTCGCAAAACATTATTATACACTGAATACACACACACATACATAACTTCAGAATGCAAAAGACATAACTTCAGGATTGTGTTTACTTTGGAGCAGTTTATAACTTAGGATAAGGAGTTGAGCCACAACTTTATTTTTTTAAAGAAAACATAGCCAAAAAAAATCCCACACCTGAACCATTTCTTTTTTAAATCAAACATATTTTTAACCAATAACCCCATATCGTTTAGTATGAAAATCAGAGAGTGGTAACTCTTTTAGAACTAGAATCTGCTGGGAAGTAAAGTTCTGGACATCCTTATTTTTAAACGTTTTAGTCAAGTGAATAAATGTTCAAGAGTTTAGTATTATCTGCTCATGTATGTTTTCACACTGATGGAAGTTTAAGGTATGGTCAGCCTGGAAGGAAATCAGTTGACCAGTAAATGGCAGGACACAAAATATTTCCTAAACCATTTCTTACGTAATGAGAGATAATCTTGCTGTGGATGTTTGCAAACACAGTTATAAAAGGGGGATGCAGTTAAGCCTTGCACATCGATAAAATATTAGGTGCTGTGAGCCAAAATACCACAGAATGAATGAGAAGCTTCCAAATTTAGCTTAATTAATCCAAAGTTGGATAAAGAAAAATATAATGAGCTTTAATTTTGGCACTAATTTTTGCAAAGTTAAAAAATCATTATTTCTTAGTATAAAGAGTCTAATTATTCTACTCAAGCACGTTTTATGCATGCTTAAGAAATGTGGTTAAGTCACTTCCTTCTCTCGCCTCCTTTTATCCTTAAGAGGAAAAAAAAAGTCTGGTTTCCCCTGTTGCTTAAAAAAATCTATAGAAAATTCAATCTGTACAGGCACTCATTCATTAAAATCCATCTTTTAATGTTTAATTCAAGAATTCCCAAGACAGCAGTAAGTAGTTCAGGATAACCAGTGATTTACATACTACCTACTTGTCAACAAATATGCAAGGCAGGAATTACTTTCACTTCCTTTTGTTTCATGTTATTTTTTCCATCTTTGGTTGCATGTGGATTTTAATTCTGTTCACATTCTGCTGTTCATAGGAAAGTGGCCTGAAGCAGACAGCAAGAGGAGAGCAGTAAATCGAGCACGTAAATCACTTCTTCCCCAGTTCCATAGCCGATTTAAAGAGCATCCTGCCACTAATGCCTGGAAATAATATACTGTCGAGCCTGACACAGCAGAGGGACCCTACTTCAAATTATAGGATAGTCCAGGTGAGCGTGCAATTACAATTAACCTCCTGCCCACAATGTCAGTGATAAACAGTCCTGCCAGTGATGGATCTAGGAAAGTACTCAGGTAACTGCAAAAGCAATTTCTGAGGTTTTAGTGTTTAAAAAACTATTTTCAATTAAAACATCTCACAACCTCAAAAATAATTTCCTGGTGAATGTAATAGCTTTTTTCTATTAAAGTACTTATATCCTATGACATAATAAAAACAACTAGAAGAATATCTGACACGTAACAAGTGTTCAAGAAATGTTTATGAAAAGGGGAAAAGAATATAAGTGCATTTGCAGAAATCCACAATCTTTCTAACCTCCAAGCATTTGTCCAATGTTTTGAAATAGTTTTCAAAGCATAATTCTTGCCCAATCAGGTTTATATGAAATAACTATACTGATGTACTAACATCAATGTCAGTAACTTTATTGTTTCCTTTGAAGTACATAAATATATATGTGCATATGTATGTGTGTGCACATATATAACCATATAATGCATGCACACACAAAGATACAGCTTATCAGATTATGCATATCCTTCAGATAGAGAATCAGAGAACAAGAGAGAGAGAGAAAGATTATACATAAGTATACCTGGTCTTTTCAACATAGATATTCATAATTTTCACTGTGCATATGGTAGATACATACATAATGAATGTATGTAATTACTTCTGAATGAACATTGTGGCTTAAAAAATCTCTGTTGAGGCAAGAATTTTCCATCCTTTGAATCACACAAATGTGCTTGCATATGAAAACTGGAACTATGAACATATATAACCATTACTAATATACACCTAGTTGGAATTCAAAAAATTAAACTGATATAGTGATAGTAATTATGATAAAAATTTCCCAAGGGACTCAGTAATCCATTCTTACAAAGTTCTGATAGGTGTTATTAATGAGCTAAAGTCTACCATTAGAACACAATATTTTCTAATTCAAAATGACATTATAATCATATAAATTTAGAAACACTGATACTCGAGACTAACACTAATTATATAAACAAGATAATTAAGAAAATAAAATATCAACAATTTTAAAAGGTAATACTGTGTATTCTTCATTGTCATAAGTGCCAGGTGAATACAGAGGTAATATAATAAATGGACTTTGACTTCAAGTTTCATACATTCCAGCTGGGGAAACAAATCTATCATCAAGTTTTCGAAAAGAGAATTAATACAATTAGTACAAACTGTTGGGAGGATGGAACTCAAGAATAACTTACACAGTTAGAGGAAACTTATAGAGATGTTGGGATTAGAGCTAAGCCTAGTAATAGAAGAAAGTATAATCTTAAAACAAGTAAAAGAAACAGAATAATAGATCATAGATTTAGTGATTGTTACTACAAGGAGTTGGCTCTGAATATTATGATGAAGGGCTTTGAAAATAAGACAAAGAAATTTAAAATTAATTTGGTGGAAAATATGGAGCCATGTGTGTAAATACGTGTGCATTTGTAAGTGTGTATGTCTGTGTTTGTATAGGAGAAGAAGGGAATGACGTGGTCAACATAGAACAAAGGATTCTTCTAATGGACAGCCAGTTAGAAATCCAGCATAAACTGTAGAAATCGTTGAATAAATTGTAGAAATCCAGCATAAGTTGAGCGGCTGTATTAGGATAATAGTTTATCTTAATAGAGAGATGAAATGGGTATAAGGTTATTTCTAAATGACAGACATCTAATTATTTTCTCAAGTATTTGACTTTATATAAATTATCTAACCTCTCTGAGCTTCAGCCTCCTAATGTGTATTATGAATTGGAAGGCCTATTAATACTTTGGTGAAGAGCGCCAACTCTCTATTCAGTGAACATTCTCTCCTTTTGTCTTAGTAACAGAATCTATATATTGGGTGTGACAGTGTGGCCAGCTATGAAGCCACATTTATCCGCTCTCCTTGTAGAATCGAGTAGGGGAGAATTCAGTGTGATGTAAGCAGTTGTGTGTTGCTTCCAGGAGAGTGCTTTAAAAACTGCTGACTTAACTGGAAGGCAAGCCTTCTTTTCTTCTTGCTCTTTCCTCCTTCTCTTGCCTAGAACATGGATTTGATGGTTGGTAATCCAGAAGTCATGAACAACTCGACCTGGAGGTTCTATAAGAATGAAAGCCATACACACAAGCTAGTTTTGCACAATGACAAGGATCTGGGGAGCTGATGCTAAAGAATCATCATATCGGTCCTGGGCTGAGTACCCCGGACCTCTTTTACAAGAGAGAAAACCAATTTCACTTATTTAGGCAAGGAAACTTGTTTTTACTTATACTCAGGAAAAGCTAATTACAATGGATGCATAAACCTCTCTCATAGGATTATTGTCTTATATGAGGCGAAGTCTATATAGGATTCTATATTAGGCAAATAAATCTCTCTGTTTCATTTTTGAGGTTTGAGCTTAAATATCGTCTCTTCGAAAAGGCCTTCCTTGGTGGCTCAATATGAAATAATTCCTCCAGTTTTCCTTTTCCTTCACAGCACTTATCACAATTCACATACATATATGTATTGGTTTCCTTTTCTAGACTTTCTCATCTTGTACTCTATGAAACAGGAGGAAAGTAAATAAACTTGAGTAACTGACACAGAGTAGTGATGAATAAACATATATTGGTTAAACAAATGAATAACATTAAAACAAAGCTATTGATTTTCTCTTAAAAATCCTGCATACTTTAAATAATATTTTCCACAATGACTACATTTTAAAAATTAGAAAAGCTTTCACTTATTTTCAATTGATTATCAATTAGCAATGGAATATAATGTGATTTTTTTATCTCCCATGAAGTGATGAAAACTCCTCAAAGACACTTAAACTATCATCATCCTGTATTTGAAAGAATCTTATTTATATATTTTCTTAAGTTAATGATATTTTAGTAATATTATCATCTCCTGTTCAGTTAGATAAAATTCAGTTACTAGGTTTTAGTAAATATGAAACTTTCAATATGGTAATCAACCAATCTTAAGCAGTTTTATACTATTTTTAAGTTTTAGACTTTCCATTAACTACATCATTTTGAAATTCCTTTCTTTTTCCTGTCTCTTGGATTTTGTCTCACTCCTTCAAGATTGTTAATGAATTCTAATATCTGTTTGTCCTTTATACCTCCTAATTTCCTTTGAATCTGTCATTGGCCTTATTTCCTTCTTTCTCTTATACTCCCTGCTTAATAATTTTACCCAGTTAATAAATCAAGTGTAACTTCTACATGACTTCCAAATTCATATGTTCTGTTCCGAGGTCTTTTCCAGCTGTAGACATGCTTTTGTAATGGACTCTCGAAGAGTTACATTTTATTATCTTCGTTGCCATCATCTAAATAGCCATTTGTTAGACACAGTTCATTCTCTCCAATTTTCAATTGCCTTTTCCTTCTGTCTTTACCTCATTTTGATCAATAAAACCACCATGCTGCCATCCTTCTAAGCTTAAAAAAAACAAAGGCGCATTTTAATTCTTCCTTACCTTGCTTCATATACTCAGTCAAGTTTCCCATTAGTATTTCTTGCATGAGTAACATCACCCTCTTCCCACTTCAATTTCAGTTATTTAATTGAGGCCCTCATTCTACACACCAAATCATTGTTGAGACAAATGATTCTGTAAAAGTAACTAAGATCAGACAGTTTCTGTGCTCTTTTATCTTTGGTAAATTTACTGCTTGAGCCTTAACAAAGGTTAAATGTCAATTTACTTATGACATTGTTTGTTCATTTGGAAGATTTTCTGCATTAGTTCTACTTGTGTATGGAATTTTGAAATTTATAAAACTGTTTCATTGTATCACAACTAAATAAACTAGGCAACATGAATACTTTACTTATTTATTTATTTATTATTTATTTGTGACTATTTAATTTTAATATTTGGAAACTCTGGGTTAGCAAGATTAAATGCATTGCTCAAGGTGATACATGAAGTAGAAGTGCCTGAATTAGAGCTCAGGTTTGTGCCATTGCTATACTATTGTCCGTAAGATAGCAGTATATTATCTGGTATTTTCTTTTATTATTTGATGAAGGGCAAAGTATTAAACCTAAACCTGTGAATATCAACCTTGAATTAAACTATCAAGAGAGTTTTTCCACCAAGCAACAGAGAGGAGTTAACTAAGAAAGAATGCGTGCTTCTCATCCCTGCATTACTGTGTTTCAAAAGTGTCTCCAGAAAGATCAGTAATGAAATTAAGATAATTAACACCAAGTGTCCATGCCCAAACGTGTTTAATTTACTCAATAATTCACAAATGGCTCAAATGCAGAACTAGGTATCAAACTTTCCACTAAATTATTCTGTGAAAGAAAACCTCTAGAAATTAATAAGCATTTTTATGATCTTCTGTAGAAGTAATTGCATATTTGGGATGAAAGCAAAAGTTGTATTTTATTTACATTTATAAAGTTTTATGTATTTACTTAGATTTTTAAAACTCAAAGTTCAAAAACCTAATAATCACATCGATATTATCCACATGCCTGAAATGTCTAAAATAATTTGTTTACGCAAATAAAAACATTTGGGAAAAGTTATTTACATGAATTAAAGTTAATTTAAACAATTTCTTATTTTCATTTAATCTGCAATAACATACTGCTAGAACAAAATAAAGGGGTATCCAATTTTTTTACAGCTTTATTGAGGTATAATTGACAAAACTGTAACATATTTAAAGTATACAAGGTGATGATTTGATACATGTTTACATTGTGAAAGGATTCTAACAAACAAGTTAATTAACAGATACATCACTTCACATAGTTACATAGCTCGCTTTTGGGGGATGAGATGGCTTAAGACCTGCTCTCTTAGCCCATTTCAGCTATACAATACAGTATTATCAACTATAGTCACCATGTTATACATTAAATCCTCAGTCTTTATTCATCTTATGACTGAAAGTTTATACCCTTTTACCCATCTCTCCTTATTTTCCTCACCCCCTGGCAACCGTCATTCTACTCTCTGTTTCTATTTGTTCATCTTTGGTGTATTTTTGTTTTTTTTTTTAGGATTCCACATATAAGTGATACCATGTAGTATTTGTCTTCCTCTGGCTTATTTCACTTAGCATAACGCCCTCCAGGTTCAACCATGTCGTTGCAAATGGCTGGATTTCCTTCATTTTTAAGTCTGAATAATATTCCATCATATATTTACACCACATTTTCTTTCTTTCTTTTTTTTTTTTGGTGAGCTAACATCTGTTGCCAATCCTCCTTTTTTTGCTTGAGGAAGAGTGGTCCTGAGCTAACATCTGGGCCCACCTTCCTCTATTTTGTATGTGGGTCACCACCACAGCACGGCTTGATGAGTGCTCTAGGTCTGTGCCCAGGATCCAAACCCACAAACCCCAGGCTGCCAAAGCAGAGTGTGCCTAACTTAACCACTATGCCACTGGGCCGGCCCCAATATACCACATTTTCTTGATCCATTCATTCATCAATGAACACTCACTTAGGTTGTTACTATACCTTGGCTATCATGAAAAATGCTGCAATGAACATGGGAATAAGACATCTCTTTGATACATACACAGCAATGAGATTGATGGATCACATGGTAGTTCTATTTTTGATTTCTTAGGGAACCTCAATACTGTTATCCATAATGGCTGTACCAGTTTACATTCCCACCAACAGTTACAAGGGTTTTAAAGAGGCATTCTTTTACCTTTCTGAAATGTTTTTCAACTTTAAAAAGAAAGCAAAATGAAAAAAAAGTTATAAAATCTTTTCCCTTCTGATACTTTCAGATTGTTCACATATCCTACAGAAATTAAACAGATGAAGATATCAACCAAAGTAGAAATATCAATGCTATTCCATATCCATGCATATTATTTATGTTTTGGGTAATTTTCTGCCATGGATCTGAAACATGATCTCAGGTAAATCACAGGTTGACTAAGACTCTGAAAGATATGTTTCTACTATAGATGCAATATTCATATCTTTGAATTGAGATTATTTTAGATGAGAGATATAGCGCATCAACTACAACAAAACATGCTTAGGTAGATATACTACGTTCCTTGGAAAAGTGGCTATTATGAGTGACAACCAGCTAATAGGGATTCAAATGTGTGTAAGAGAAAGTTGGTCCTAAGTTCTAGGTTTTCTTTCATTTCTTTTATTTCAATGGAAATGGACATTCAAGTAAAATCTGTCATCATGCTTCTTGTGATGCATTTTGAAAATTTTTTAAATTCTGAATTTACTGACATGTTACTTTATTCAGTGCCAGGAAGTAGCTTGCCCCTGCTGTTAGACAGAACTTGCATGCTAGTTTCATGGTAAATCACACTATTAAACATGACTCTTTATGTGTGAACTGAAATCAAATACTGAATTTGTTTTATTTTATGTTTTTTTCCTTATTATTTGCCATGAGATCTCTCTCTAATTTACTAATATCATTTAATTACTAATGAGACCATTGTAATCTTGGATAACTTGCTCTGCTCCCTTTGTCACGATTAAAGATCTTCAATATCTCTCTGTGAGGGACAGTGACATGAAAGAAAATACTAAATTGCAGGACACAGATGGATGCAGTAACGAGGTGAAAGGTGCTAATAGAATAGAAGGGTGGCTGTTTTTTCCAGAATTGAACAATTTTGAAGACAAGTATGCCCCAGAATAAGGATCTCCAAGTCAATTCAGTTTCTGAATGCTGAGGAACAGATAAATTCATTTATTGGCCTTATCTATTTAGAATATGTATATATACATTCCTCTAATTTCTTAGCTAATCGAAGATAATATTATAAATTTCTTAGACTAGACAATTTACTACTTTTTATTATTGTGTAATTTGTTCAAACTATTAAAATTCTGTTTTTCAAAGTTGTAGAAAAATTTAATACATGTCAAATGTCAAGGAATTTTGTTAAGGATTCCATTGTTTAATATTGAGTTGAGGGTATTAAATAATACTGATAATACCACAGTATTAAAATGTATGTTGTATACTAAAAAGCAGAAATTATAGTTCCAGTGAAAAGAAAAAGGCATGATTGATTGAGGAAAAATGTCAACAAGACTCGGTCTATAGCCAAAGCGTGAGAAGGGAGCAGAGAGCATTTTGACTAGAAACATCAATCTAACTGAACAGATTGGTGAGTATGACTTTAAGTATATACATAACAAAACAGCTAGTGCAAAACATTATTTAAAATATGAAAATACCCACAAAAGGAGAAGTATAAACAAACTACAACAGAGATTACGTTAACCACAGAGCAAATCATCAGTATTTTTAGCAATTGATCAAAACAATTTAAACTCTTGAACATGTCTTTAAAATCTGTAATATACTGCAAGCTCTGTCCTAATATTATACACAAATTAAATAGATAAATTTATGATGTTGTTATTGTGCTCACATAATGTTTTAGATGCATGTATATATATCATGGTAAATAGGCTCCCTTCCATACACCTTAGAGAAGAAAAACATTCAAAATTTCTAATTTTCAAGATCTTTACAGGGGCCAGCCTGGTGGCGCAGTGGTTAAGTGCGCATGTTCCGCTTCGGCGGCCCGGGGTTCGCCGGTTCAGATCCTGGGTTCAGACATGGCACTGCTTGGCAAGCCATGCTGTGGTAGGCATCCCACGTATAAAGTAGAGGAAGATGGGTATGGATGTTAGCTCAGGGCCAGTCTTCCTCAGCAAAAAGAAGAAGATTGGTGGCAGATGTTAGCTCAGGCCTAATCTTCCTCAAAAAAAAAAAAAGATCTTTACAAGACAAAACTAAGAGAATTCTAAATCCACAGCCTCCATTATCAATTAGCTACCGAAAAAAAAAAAAAAAAAAAAACCTCTTTAAAAATCAAAAACCAAATTTGGAATTATGGTTTTTGAAATGCATGTAATTACCCAGTTGATCTCAAATTGGATGTGGAGACCTAACTTTCACTGGTGATCTCACATGGATATTGTTTAATTAATAATAATTCTAATTAAGATTATTATGTATCTTGTGGTTAAAGTTACTCACTTAGATATTACGGTTTCACAGTAAAACAGTTTTAAAGGAAAGTCTCTTTTGTTTTTTGTAAATTTTTAAAAAGCACAGTGAAGGTTGGTAGAGAAACAAGCTTTAGAAGAACTTTTTAAAAATACTAATAAGCAATATTATTTGTAGTAGCAATAAAATATCAAGCTATTTCATGGTTTTAATATACTTTATACCTGATTAATACATTAGCATGTAAATTATTATTTGCATTTTATGCCTGTGTTGAGTAACACAGTATGACTTAGAAAGGGTGGCTCTATATCACTTCCAACAGTTGCCCTCTCCTAATCTCTTTTGAAGCAAACAGATAACTATTTATCACTGTGATCTGACTTCTTTCAGTTCATTTAACTTCCTTGAAGTATGACAGGCATCAAAATCTCTTGTAATTGACTGCTTACTGACTGGCAAGGAAATCACTTCATCTGACAAGGTCTTATAGGAAAATAAATTCCCAAGTCCATAATACAGGGGTTCCCTTCCCACTGGGCTATTATATTAGTGAAACCATATATATTTTACTAACTGTCTGACATAAAACAATTTTCTCACACCCACCAGAAAGACTAATCCAGGAGCTATTTGAGCAGTCAATTTTTCTACACTATATGAGACAGAAATTTTACTTAAAACTTTGGAAGTTCGTTGAATTCTACATATATATTTTAAAGATATTGTTGAAACAAGTAAATTTTGTTTGAATCAAATTTAGAAACAATTCCAAAGTGTATAATCTTACAGTAATTCAACAATTTCATCCACATAAAATAAGACATTTGCACTCTTCCAATTTGAGTAAAAGGAAATCTAAAATACAAAAGATTTAAATTCTTTGTTCACATAGGAGAAGATTTGGAAGGTGAAATTTATAAAAAATCTTTACATTTAGATCACAGTTTAACTGCAATGTATGGCGCCCAAAGGAAAATGAAAACTGAAATTAATGAAGTTTGGTTTCAAATGTTCTATATTTGATTTATCATGATATGTAAAATCGGTGCATATCTTAGAATGGTGTTACTGTGATGACAACCCAGTTTTACATCCTTTAAATGGTAAGTGAATTAATCATTTTCATATTCTAATTGGGTCAGACTATGACTTAAAGGGACAAATTTTCCATAAAACCCTGGGGATTCAAAAATTAGAACATATTTCTCACATGAGAGAGATAGTGAATATCTGTATTTTCCGTGTGGTGGAAATAAAGGAAGTTACGGAACCTGATTCATTTTCAGTTATAGGAAACTGGGATATGGATCACTTATTTTCGAATTGATTCTTTGTAACTCAACTGAGCATGTACTTGTACCTAAATTGGAACATTATCATCTTAAAGTTAAGAAATAAAACTAATGTGCATCATTAAGCCTTATCGTTACTATATAACTGTGTGATAAGTAGGAGATATTTCGTGAAAATACATGACATAGAATAATCCAAGTTTTTCAGACAGCAAAACTGAGTTGCACTGTGCTGGTGTAGCACTAGCCCCCTGCAACTGTAGCGATGTCTGCAAGAGAATGCTTACCTATCTTATAGGATACTTTCCCAAATAAACAAAATGCCCAGAAGTAAATGTCTACAAAACAGGTTTAAGTGCACAGTCTTCATATGGACTCAATTCTTTTTTTAGTTTAAAACCATTTCTTGCTTATAGCCTTTTAAATATGAATTTTTCTACATATTTGTTATACCTAAGAACCCAAAAGTGGTTTCAGGTTCAATCAGCCAAAGATAACTCTGAAACTTACATGAAAGTGATGGGATTTCTATATTGAGAGTTCTGAGTCCAGTCAATTGATTTCTTCCTTAATAGTTTATTTTTAATTTTTTTATTAAATAATTACATTTATGAGAGTTTACAGGTAGAGTTCAGGTCTTAAGAAACAGAAAGAAAAAACATAAAATATCCAGGAAGAACTGAAAATAAGTATTCTAGCACAATTTCTGCTGCTAAATATGTATGCTGGGAAAGGAAGACTCAGAGATTCAAGATATCTTTCACCTACCCTTTTATAACAGCAGTAATGCACATGTAGAGACTGAAAATAATCATCATAAAAGATCCCTAAAAATAAGAGAGTAACACTGAAAAAGTCATATCCACAAATACATGCATTCACCTACATTTGGATGGTTTATTAAAATACTACTCTTATCTTATACTTTTCTCATTTTAACAAAATAAAATAACATCCCCAAAAGAAAAAGAGTTTTATTTTCCAGGATGACCTGATTTGAATCATTGAATCCCTGTTGCTCAACTGGCCATTTAGTTTCCTCATTCCTGAACAAACAAAAATGTGCAAGGCAACAAAGAAGTAAATCACAAAAGAGGTTGAGAGCATACATACATACATATATATTTTTAAAGTAACTGAACTTTATATTTTGAAAGTTTCAAACATCAGTCCAGCTCCTAATGTTACAAAAACTGGAAAATTTAAATAAAAACCAACAAAAGTAGCTCTGGTAGAACCAACTTCAGAGAAAAAGTTTAGGGTTCTAACTGAGACTATCACTCTGCTTTAAGCCACTTCCATTTCAACTAGTAGAAATAACTCATCAACAAAAGACTGATGTTAGCAGATAATTTTGTTTAGAAATGCATATTTAATAAGCAATCTCCCCACCTTCCACTCTCCTCTTAATCCAATCCATTGGCATTGCACTGGATATGGAAATATTGCTTATGACTGATTCTAGCAACTTTATGCTTTGTCTCTTAGCCTATTACCATAGCATCTAGGAGAAGTTACCGCATATGAGGAAGCTCATCCAATGGCTAGTCTATAGATACACTCTCCAGAATTAGTAAAGGAAAAGTAAAAACAAACAAACAAAAAACCTGACTGACCTTTGGGGTCAAAAGCAGACACAGCCAGTTGACTCATATATCTATTCTATTCTTCCTCCTCAATCATGGACTTCCTGAGTTTTAGCTGAGTGCATAGCTATCCAGCTGGACACATTTATCAGTATGACTTTCAGGTAGATGTGGTCATACAACCATATTCCAGCAGACTGGATATGAGAGGAAATGACTTTTACAACTTTCCAGATAGCTCCATAAAGCTGAAGGCACTGCTCTGGACTTTTCTTGACTCATTGACTCTGTGAGAAAGTGGTGAGAAGTGTAGCAACTACTTTAGATGCAGAGATTAACAACCCATGTTGAGGATTGTAGCCAGCATCCCTTTATGATCCCGTGATGTGTACCAGGCTGGACTGCCGACTGAGAGAGAAGTAATGTTCTCTCTTGTTTGACCTGCCGTGTTGTGTTTCTCTGTACTAGAAGGTAGCTTGCCTCCTATCTAATACAAAAGGCTAAATGGCATTAAGTTAACATTAGGATTAAAGAGTGAGCCAACTGGAGGTGGAGCGGCATTATAATGTAGTCGGGGAAAAAGATGTTCTGAGTTGAACACAAATTGGCTGTATTGGAACACAGGTGTCCCATTTACCAGCTCGAAAAACTTGGACCAATTAATCTCTCCTTGTCTCAAATTCCATAGTTCTAAGATAAGGATAATAGTATCTTTCTTTGAGGATTTGATAAGGTTAAAAATTAATGTTCATAACATGGAACATGGCCTGCCAAGTAGCAGGTGCTCAATACATATTAGTGACTATTATGGCTGGCAGAGAAAAGTTAAGTTTCCCAAATACCTGCTGCTGAGGCTTCCACTCGCCCTAAGGCCAGATTCCTCCACTTTTTCTCGAATTCTAGTGGTTCAAACTCACATCCTGAATGCCCCCGCACTCCAACAAGCGGAATTCATTTTCTTCCATGCAACCACAAGACAGAAAAACTGAAACCAAAAACTTGCTTCTAGATAACTAAATTTTACACAAATTCAGACTTCATAGAGATCTTTATCCCAAGAGATGATATAAGCTGAACAAAAAGATGGTAATTTCAAAAAAAGTTTATTTAAATGTACTAATGTCAAATAGTTCTATTAAGAGCAACCATAAGGTTGTAGAAACATTGAGCAAGACCAATCCAGTTTATATTTTTGAACAAATGGCATGAAGTGTGCAAACGGCTTCACCAGGGAGCATTTCTTCTCACTCCTACTAGATGCTTAGGGTTTGGCTGAAGTGTTTGCGGGTCTAGAGAAAGATGGAAAATTTATTCCCCTTTCTTAGGAGAATAAATAAGACCATAGCTGTGACAAGTATTAATTATGAATGATCTTATATAGATCCTTATATTCTATCTTTATTCTCTCCAAGAATGGGTCAAAGATGTCATGCTAGAATTTTCTTAAAAATATAATTAAAATTCTTAAAAGATTAATAGAAAAAGAAGGAGGAGAAGGAGAAAGATGAAGACTGAGGAAAGGATTTGTTCAAATATAATTTACTAAGGGAATGAAGGTAGGCCTTTTATGTGTCAGTTGCCTTAAAGAAGACACAAATAATGTCTAGATATGACAAATATGATCCTTCTTCAATTGTTTTTAGGGAGATGTGAAATAGAAATACTGTCATGATTCCATTTGCTCTATAGTCATGTTGAATAGTAGTTTGTTAAAATTGTACTGCAAACAGATGAAGGGAATGGTGCATTCTGATAGCTGTTCCAAGAGGTTGAAAACAGCTGCAATTTGATCAGCAGAGATGTTACAATCTCACTGGAAAAAGCATTCAAATTAAATGATATCAGAGAGGAGGAGTTTTTGAAGAAATAAGGAGGCTTTAAATTAGGCTTTTCAATTTTTCAAGGAAATTTCTTGAAAGCATACTGTTTTCAAAACCTGACTAATTCTGCTAATGCTTCACTCTTTGTCATTGTTATGGATGTTATTGTGAATCATATTAATGATGATAATCACTTTTGTTCTGTTTTATAATCATACAATAAACCAGAAAATAAGATAAATCATATTGAACCATACCATACAATAAAATTAGCATGAGCCTACTATATGTTTTGCCAATGAACATTTTTGAAAGGCTATTCCATTATGAGAGCATTCTTTCAATTTAAAATTTACAAAAAGTAGGCAATTATACACCATAATCCCTCTACAAGGATGTTCTACTGACAGGAAGAAGAGACTGACAAAGACAGCATGACGCATGAAATTAATCACTGAAACAAATGTCAGGAATGTACAGACGCTTACCATGAATGTCATAAACAGATGAGTAGCAACGGGAAATGTGTCAATATCATATTTCATTGTATAGACCAAAGGATATACTCCTAAAACCTGAAGAGTGTTCTGAAAAGTTGTATTTTCCAAATGGAAGATATACGAGCATGAAATTTTATTTTTTCTTGAAAGAATCAAGTTGTCTCTTGTGTTGCACAATGTATGTGAACAATGAGATCCGACACCAGTCTAACTTTGTCACTGGCGATGCTATAGTTCAATAAGCAATCAATTTTTCCCTCTCTGAACTGTTTATTCTCCCCTGAGTTTGCTGCCCAGAGGATGTCTTTTCAGTGAGTTTTTAAAAAATAATTTATATGTTGACAATCTGAAAAATTACAGTAAAACAAAAAAGCAGAACAGCAGGTCCATTTTTTTTTATAGTAAAGAAGAGAAACATTTCAAAAGATTCCTGCAAACATGAATTTAAGATGGCAGGTTCCTCTTACACCACTGACCATAAAATAATTAAAATACTGCAGTAATTTATTTAACACCTGGCTGGTTTCACCTAGGCTCTTAGATTGCCACATTGCAAAACAGAAAGTCAAGTGTACTTAACCCACTTTTCCCTCCTGGATCCCTTTTTTTCTCCTTATTCCTTTTCTCCCTTTAATGGCATGTGTTTCCAAGTCCCCTCCTACCTCCATCCCTGCTCCAGAATCACAGAGCAGTCACTTTTTTATGAAAAATCCTTTTTTTCATTTTTAACACAATGAAGTGTTAAGTTAGGTCTGGCTGCTGACTTCTGTCTAATGGGAGGAAAGAAACACTTTTTAACAAAGGAAAGACCTGGAAGGTGACTTGAACCTGAGACATGAAAGTACAACCATGCATCTTTCTCTCTGTCGCCCCCTCCACCGCTACTCCTTTTCTCTCTCCTTCCCTCCTCCCCTCCTACCTGTATTTTTTTCTACTCTTAAGGAAAAATGCCATTCAAGTTTTTTTTTCGCTAAGTGTCCAATATGTATTCTTTGTCCAAATTAAGTTTAAACAGACAAGGATAGAAAATTCAATCATACAGAAAAACTACTTTGTGGTCATAAAACTATGTGGATGCTATTGTTCTTGTGAATATATTTGTCATAACTGAAACACAATTTTATCCAGGTTCAGGTTTTTTCTACCCTGGTAGTGTTGGTACTGCTAATTGAAAGTAATATGATGTCAAGGAATCAGGCATCTGTGATCCCCTAATAAGTGTGCTCCTGCTATCTTCTCTTCTTTAATTTGTCTCATTTCTCTTCTCCCTGCTTACACAGTCTGGATGGAATTTAAAGTGGAATCACCTACTGAAGGCAGTCCCTCTGGATCTGGTAACCCCCAAGAAGATGGGATCTCCCTTTTCCAAAGTAACCTGTCACTCCTGGTCAGATAACTACAAAGATCCTTGTCGTGACTAACACATTTCAAAGCAGAAAGATGGAATCAATACACGACGCCAAGGCTTGAAGAGCACTTATAAAAATAAAAGAAATTGGGGCCAGCCCGGTGGCGCAGAGGTTAAGTTTGCACGTTCAGTTTTGGGGGCCAAGGGTTTGCAGGTTCTGATCCCAGGTGTGGACATGGCACCGCTTGGCAAGCCATGCTGTGCCAGGCATCCCACATATAAAGTAGAGGAAGATGGGCAGGGATGTTAGCTCAGGGCCAGTCTTCCTCAGCAAAAAGAGGAGGATTGGCAGTAGATGTTAGCTCAGGGCTAACCTTCCTCAAAATAAATAAATAAATAAAGCAAATTGTTATCAATCATTTCCTAGATCTAGAAGTCCAAAAGGGAGAAAAGGTTTTAGAACTTAATTACTAGCACAGAAATTTGATATAATAGGATATGGATGAAATAGAAAACACAAAACAGGGAATTCTAGAGTTCATATTAAAGTGAATGTCAATAGAGAACAAGGTGAAAATGGAAAGAGCAAAATATTTTGAGCACTGAGTGATTTTCTATGCGATAACAGATGTTACACGTGCAGCATATAAAAGCTACCACTTTTTAAAGATCTAACAGAAGCTTGCTATGGGGCCAAGGATTTCATTTGCGAGGACCAATGCACATGGTCTGAAACAAAAACCTTTTAGCAACAATAGATCAGTGGGCCAATGATAGTAGGCCATTAGTGACAATTTGACACATCTTTTGCAGGAGTTATTTGTACTGCAAGACTGAAATGGTAAAATGCCACATTCACCTTACTCAGTGGTACCCTAAAGCAGGAGTCTGTAAGGACCAGAGAGTAAATATTTATAGCTTCACGAACTCTTGAAGTTTCTGTTATACATACTCAACTTTGAGATGTAGCTTGAAAATAGGTATAGACGATATGGAAATTAATGAGTTCTAGGTGGGATTTGGCGCTGCATTTGATGACTCAGTCCCAAAGAATCGCACTTGAGTAAACATTTTAAATTCTATTATTATTTATTTTATTATTATTTTATTTTTAGGTTTTTAACTTTTTTATTTTATGAGTACATGGAGAGGCAGTCAGAATTTAGGAGGGCGAGGAAGCCTACTTCTGATTGTCGTATATTGTAAACACCATTCGTGGTAGAGGCACTTAGAGAATTTAATAATTCATTGAGTTGCAGTTATATTGAACACTAATTTAAACAAATATTTATGTGTCCTATGATTAATCTTTCCTTCTATTCTGGGCATAATATAAAGTATCAAAAAAAAGCTATGTTGAAAATTGAGAGTTGTGGTTAAAAGGGAGATGGGCTTGGTATTGCTTATAAATCAATACAGTTCATTACACATTTGCATATATTTCTCTTTTTTTCTGGCTTTAAAGAACAATTTATTTTTCTATTGGTGCTTGTTTGTTTTCAAACACTTAGTTTTCACTGTAGTTCAATACTGTCTCCTGAAATATGCTTGCAGATCCCTTAGCAACTGTCCACTGATTCTTGAAAGTGACTTATAATACCAGGTTTCTCATTTTGTTCAAAGTTAGCAACTGAAACTCTAAATCTATGAGACTACAGTCACCTGAAAAACATTGACTTTCTTAATTTCATCAGGGTATTAAGAACAAATTACAATGTCTATGAACTTCAAGATCCCTGAAGTTTACAAAACAACCATTGAGTTTATATCAATCACCAAAAGGAATATTATTTTTAGAGGGTAACACTTTTTAAAAGCTTTTACTAATTCAAAACAACTTTGACTAACTTGCAAAGTAACCTGTATGCATAATATATTTATTGAAAATTTCAACCTCTTCCCTAACAGAATAATCATTCATAAGTCCCCATGTGACTGGAAGCAACAGTTCTGTAATGGAAGTGTCGCTGCAACCTTAAATATAGCATTCACCACTGTGAAACTGTAATAACAGATGCTCACAGATGCCTGGTGCGATGAATCAATGCAGAGAAAGAAGGAGAGAGAGAGGTCTGTGTAGGTGTTTGTGTGGAGTTGGGGGAGAAGAGTGCCTTACAAACACAGGAGTAAACAGATGGCAATGACGGAGGCACGCTGGGATGAATTTGACTTTTTACACCCTGGGACTTCTCTGCTACCTGCAGTTGCCTATACATCAATTGGACAAAATAATGAAGATTCAAAGGCAAGTGCAAAAAGAATAAAGAAACAAAAGTGACTTTACCGCTATCACTTTGGTGATGAGAACAAAAGAAAGTAAGTAATAAAAAAGAGCAAATGAGAAGGGAAGCTGTTTTTAAAAAGGTCAGTAAATAAACATTGCCTGGGCTCTCTGACACATTCCATGGTCTAAAATAGTTCATAATCCATTAATTTTCTTTTTTTTCCTAGTGTTGTATTAAATGGAATGTTCTGCGTAAGAGAAAAACAGATTTTAAAAATCCTTTTGGACTTCCTCTTTTCATTATGATAGAATAGGTAATTCAGGCTAATTTTCCCTCTTAGAAAAAACTAGAAAAGCAGAATGAAATACTTAAAAATAGCTCCTTGATGTTTAGGGCCACTTTCCCTAGCAGTATTTTTTTATCCCCAAACTAAAATGTTAAGTGACCCTTTTGACAGCCACATAGGGTTAGGGAAAGAGACTGAGGAATCTAGGGCCACCCAAAGACAGGGGCTGAATGATCCCAGTTAAATATTATTGAGCTGGAAAGTGAGCCTGAGAGGCTGCAGTCTAGGTAACACCAGAGGCCATCTTAGATAGACTTCTGCTCAGTTTCAGATTATCTCACTTCCGGAAAATGGATTGAGATGATCTCAGATTACCAGTAACACAAATCCTGAGTTAAAAGTAAACATTCTCTATAGAGGTAAATCTTATCATCCTTCAAGTCAAATAATCACAGAGTTTTACAAATAAAATATACAATACATAATCAAAAATAACCAAGACCACAAGACATGGCAACATGAATAAAAGCCAGCCAGCCCTAACAACAAGATATATTAACTGGTCCATGGGGACTACTGTATTGATAGTAGCAGACATGATCTTAAATAACTGTAAATATAACTATGTTAAAACAGCTATATAAAATAATATATGTTCAACGAGAAAAGTATAATAAGGTATTTTTTTAGATACTTGGAAAATTTATTTTAAAAAGGGGAAATTATGACAAAATAAGGAACTCAACGGATGGGATAACAACAGATTAGACAGAGGAGAGGAAAAATTAGTAGACTGAAACATAAGTAAGAGGGAAAAAATTTCAGATTGAAAAACAGAAGGAGAGAAGTATTAAAAATGTAGAAGAAGACAAGGGAGACATTCTACACGGAGAAGTACTAACATGTTTCTAATTGGAGTCAGGAAAGGGAGGAGAGAGAAGATGAGCCAGGATATTCAATAAAGTAATAGCTAAGGAATTTTCAAATGTGATGAAAGATTTAAAACAAATTCAAGAAACTTTCTTAATTCCAAGCAAGAAAATGTAAAATAATAAATTTGAGGAAATTGTTGTATATGTTTCACGGTTCTACGTGTCTTACTAGCAGAAACACTGACTGGCTTTGTTCTAGAATGATCTTTACAGGGATGTTTGTATAGCAAACAGTCTTGGAAAATAGAATCATGGCCTCACTCGAGCAAAGAGAGATGTCTATATGCTCCAGTATAACAAAAGTAAAACTGTAAACTCTCATGTTTCCTCAAACCAAGTCTCAACCCAGTGTGCAGGTGTCCTCTGGCCCTTTGCATGTCTATCTGGGAATTGAGGCTCATGGAACCGGCACAATGCCAATAGTCTGGCTAGTGGTAATGCTGTGAATAATAAAGTCCTCTGTCTCTGACCTAGGAGTATCAGGACTTCTGCCGGCACCCATGAAACTATGACAAGACAACTGTATTAGCTTGAAAGTAGAGTAAAACTAGCAGGTCTTTCACAGTTCTTGACATATATACCCAGTAAAAGTGTAGAAAGTCAAGATAAAAATAAATCTGAATATTAGCCAGAGAAACTGTCATATTACACTCAAATGAGAAAAAGTACACTAACAACTGTATTTTTAATAGAAATCATGGAAATGAGAAGATAATGGAAAGATGTCATCAAGTCCTGGAGGAAAATTCTGGCAACCTAGAATTCTATAATCAGCAAAAAAAATCCTCAATTTTCAAGGTGATTTTCAGACAAAGAAACTGAGAAAATTTATTACCAGTAGACCAGAATAAAGGAATTCTAAAAAGGTATTCTTCTGGCAGCAGGAATATGATTATAGATGGAAGGACTCAGATGCAGGAATGATGATAAATAGCAAAATAAGTAAATATATGACAAATTTTAAATTCATATTTATACAGCAATGATAATGTGTGTTTGAAATACACAGCCAATTAAAATAAAAGACAGCAATGGCTCCAGTTTGGAAAAGAGTTGGTGGCACTAAGTGTTCCAAGGTGATTTTTCTTCTGGAAAGAAGGTTAAAGTAACAATCATTTTCTTAAATATGAAAGGGATGCATGCTATAATCCCTAGGACAACCCTTAAACTGATATTTACTTACAAGAGAATAAAAAAGACAAAAAATTGAATTAAATTTCCTATTTCAAACATATTTTTCTGCAGAAGAGACCGACAGAGGTTTAAATACGTCTGTCTTGCTATGGAAGAGACTAACAAACCAACTAGATCCGGCTTACAGTATATATTTTTGCATCTGTGCATAGAAAGATTAATGCTGAAGTTCAAAGAACTTTGCGCCCAAACTTTGATATACAGAAATACTTGCTTTAGACAAATAAAAATTGAAATCAGCTCCTGTCTTGTTAGAATTGCTAATAATCCTCTAAGGATCTTTGAACTGTGCTGTCAGAAGTCCCCAAAGCACACTTATGACCACATAGCGATATTACTATTACAGAAATGTGACAAGTTTGAAACATTTGGCAGTTCAAATAGGCAAAAATCCTTAGAGATTTTTCTCAAAGCATAAAAAAGACAGTGAACATTTTATAAATAATAATAATTATTACTACTTATTGTTTTCATTTGCTTTGCTGAACTGAATCAAACATAACATAAGGAAAGAGAAATAACCAAAATAAGTAAAGATTATTTTTAGGCACAAGCTGCTAATTCTTCAAAACTTTTGTTTCCTGGGTGGTGGAGAACTGCCTGTATTTCTCTTGATTCTTGTCATTAAATCAATATGAAAATACGTTGAACCATAAGAGGTTGTTGATATTCATCCTTTTTGACATCCGAAAATGGATATTTCATTTGTTTAACATTTTAATAACATTTCAAAATATTTTGAAGCCCGGAGTAGATGTTCTGTGAACTGTAATGATCGAAATAAGCATTATTTTTCTGACAATCATACCCAGCAACTTTAAGTTCCTATTAAAAGGAACAACTACTAAAAACTCTCCTGAGTGCAACATGAATGGATCAATGCCAAAAGCATAAGCCACAAAAAGCCAATATTTGAAGATTCCTACTAAGTTACGGAACACATTATATTTACTCTCAGGAAAGGCAACTGCTATGTATGTGTGCGTGCTGTATACACGTGTGGGGGGAGCATATAATTTATTAGCCAAACCAATTCATTTTAAGAGTGAAAGGAGTTCCTTTTCACAATTCCCTGAGGCAATAGTGTAAACCAGAACAGTTCTAGGAAAATAGGATGTGTTTACCTTCTATAAAGAGAAATTGATTTTCCTTAATCAAAGGAGAATACGGTAGGAAAAAGAACAAGTGAAGCAACACATTCCCTTTCCTCATTATTTACTGTTTATGGAAGTCTATTTATACTGAATTATCACCATTTTTCTTAACTACTGAACACATACAGGACTTACATAGCACTTACATTTTTATTGTAGTATGTCAAGCATGTATTCATAAGTAGCACTCTAAATGTTTGAAAATTTTGTGATATATTTATCACAAAATATATAGTGATAAATAGTCAATAGTCAATACTAAATAACCAAAGTAATCTTCCTCATTTTTACTCATATTTATCATACTACTCTGTAATGTTTATAACGAGTAGCGTTAATTAATTCGATTTTAATTTCAGATTCCTAAGAAGGCAGATATTCCTATGCAGGTAGCAAAATCATTCAGACCATCAGAAGCTAATGGCTAACAAATTATATGTTAAAAATTTTACTAAAATATTTAACAAGTCTGTATTGGCAAGTATATTTTGGGAATTTTCTTTTCTTCCTACAAACTAGTGGAATTGCAACACAAAACACTATAAATATATTCATTTTACACAAGCTGTGCAATGACTTAGGCCTCAGTACGTGTCTACCTGTCTCCTCAGTGATGCTATGTTTTCATTCAGAGTTGAGGGGAAAAAAGACACCAACATCACTAATAAAGCTGTTTGGCCCTGGGTGCTGTCTTCGGAACAGCAGACGCTGACTTCATCAGTATTTAAGTTACAGGAGCTGAGAATGTTTTCTAGTTGAGCATTGTTCCAGTTCTTTGAACTGACTGCCATGGATTCCTGGAGCTTGACCACATTACAATTTTCACACTTAGCAACTGTAAAATTGTTAAAGCGATATCTTTCCACACGGTTTATCCGTTATTACTGCTAAGTTTGGCATACCACCTTAGTTACAGGCTTTAAATGCCACTTTCATCACTTCCCAGGGTAACCTTGGCCATGAAATTGGAAAATCAGATCATTTTCTGGTCCGTTTTCTTCTTTTTCTTTGGATGAGATTAGATTTTGCTACGCTTGACTGACAAATCTCATTTAGGATTCAAGGAGAGGCTTGGGCCCCGACCTCTTTAAGAAGTGGGAGGTGAGATGTCTCAGGCAGTGATGAGGAAGAAAGGACCAATTTCAACTCATCACACAAAGGCAATTAGTGATTAATTCACACTGTGAGACAAAAATACTTGTAAAAGTATAAAGAGTCTCTTAGTGTCAGGTCACAACATTATTTAAGATTCTTTAAAAATACCAATCATGTTCAAGGGTTTTTCTCTGCATGTTTTGTTTTCTTTCAAATTATATTTCCAGGTCTGTTAAATAGTAAGCACAAACCGAAATTATTTTTACCTGACTAAATATCTTCCACAAATAATAGGAGGAAATCATATCTTATTTTAAGAAATAACCAATATCAACCCAAAATAGATACATTTTCCATGACATATTAAGTTCAATTGCTTTATTATTCAGAGTTGTAATGCTCGGTTATTACCTGCTTTGAGGACATTTATCCCTTGTAGATGGGGTGAAAAAATGTAGTTGGAGAAGTGGTTAAAATACTAATTGGTAGGGGCTGGCCCCGTGGCCAAGTGGTTAAGTTTGCGTGCTCCACTGCAGGCAGCCCAGTGTTTCGTTGGTTCGAATCCTGGGTGTGGACACGACACTACTCATCAAACCAGGCTGAGGTAGTGTCCCACATGCCACAACTAGAAGGACCCACAATGAAGAATATACACCTATGTACTGGGGGGCTTTGGGGAGAGAAAGGAAAAAAATAAAATATTTAAAAAAAAATAGTAATTGGTAAATGACTCAAAATTAATATTATGTATTCTAGACTTTGTTCTTTGTGTACAGTAGGTTTAAAATCTCAATGATGAGTTTAGGGATAAGTCATCATTTTGAAATCTATGTCCTTCTACACAAATTTACATTAAACTGACTTAAACAAGAAAGTCAATTGATATTTTCACGAAAATTTGAATGAGTAAATGGATCAATGGGACATCCAAGCGTCTTCTGGCCTTTAGAGACCTGTTCAACACTGGAAGACCATTTGATTTAAATATGCAAACTTGGAAGAAAAACGGTACCTTTAGGGATCAACTGGCTTAAAATGATTGTTACTTTATGTAGATTTCTACACCCGCTGTCCTGTTTCTTTCTAAACTTCTTTTTCTCAATAATTACATTTCCAGAAATCATTATTGCACATCATTGTGCACATTTTACATCGCTGATGTTCCAGTTACTTCGAAAAGAACCTTTAGTTGTCCTCAATTTCTCTTTAGTTGCATTTAGTTTCTGATTTGTTTCCAGTCAACTTGGGGCTCTTGCCAAATACCTGGCCAAAGAATAAGCTGAAATTTATTTCTAAAATGTTCTGTGGGGAGAAATGCAGATCACGGTGGCCTGCACAAAGTGCTAAATAAATATTTGTGAAAGATTGGGCCATCTCTCTGCATCTCCCTCACTGTATAAATAATGCAGTGCACATATCAAGTGTTCAGATGTAGGACCTCAAATGTTTTGAGATCAATTATATATGAAGAGATTCACAACTGCCTAAAAATTTAAATAACTTATTTTTCCACAAAGTGAAAAATCTTTCAGTAATATGGCAATATGCACCATCCTAATAGGAACTCTAGTGAAGTTTGATTTTATTTTGTATATTAGACACATTTCTGAGAAGCTGTGCAAAGCCAGCATATGTGTAAGAAAGAAAAAAACTCTCAGTGAATTTCATTACACTTTCAGTAAGAAGGTCTCTTAGCAAAAGACATTGTCTCTGGTACATGAGAAAAATTATTATGTACCTAGGAATTTCAATGTTAATTTCTAAAAGCAATCCTCTTTTATCTCTGTGCTTCTAATAGCGTATACTCTTTGAAGATGCCAGGCAAGCAAGTAAGGAAAAAAAAAAACCCTGAAATTTGCACTTCTGTGAATCTCAAAGACACACATCCTCACTTGAAATTTCTTATACGTATGTATATTAAAATATAGCATTCATATGATTCCCATTTTTTAAATTATTATCATTGATTTCATGGGGCTTATTTAATTGGCTGTCATTTGGGCTATATTATTTGTAACATAAACAACATTCAGCTCTATTTTACTCACCAAATAATGGTTATTTACAAAGTATGTGAAAATTAATTTTTATTAGAAGTTAATAGCATGCTATAGGAGATAAAAGTGAGAAATAGGATAGTCTTTGACCAAACTCTGATAGTTTGGCAAGGAAAAAATTGGTAAAACAAATATGTAGATCATTATAATAAAACTACTATAGATCTCATTTCTTTTGAAGCTCTATTCTAATTTGTTGAGGCAACGTTAGTACTTACTCTATATTTTGTTAGTAGACTATTTCCCTATGTGTGGTCAATAGATTTCTCAGTCATTAAATATGTTTCCATGTTGAATTTTCTTTTAATTCTATAAAAAAATTTTTCATCCTAAATAATTATTTGATTATTTTTCAATAGCCAATATTTAGAAAGAATTTACCCTGTGTCAACAATTATTTTAAGGTGTGCTTAGGTGCTTGAGAGGTAGGCATCCTGGGTTCCTGGACTGCCAGAATTAATGTATTTTAATCAAAAAAAATTTCTGTGCTTCCACACAGTGATACTGTTTCAGAGATGAGGAGAATTCACTTCTAGCTACAAAATGTCAGCACTTTCCCCCTGTACAAGAAAGAGTAGTGTGTTTTTTTTACTTTGCTTTTGTGCATTTGAGGGAAGTTATATTTTTGTATAGGTGGTTTTGATTCTTTGCCTATTTCTGTTTCAACATGAATCCACCCATTTATCCAAAGGTGTCTATTTCTCTCAGTGTCCTTCAATGTCCTCCTAAAATGCTGAACATAATCTGTGACCCAACCATTTTAGTCCTAGGTGTGCCTTAAATAGCAATGGATATGTGTGACCATGTTTTGCAGGCTTGGAATGAATAAAGAAAGGCTACGGCAGCTTCGAAACCCCTGGGAAGGAATGTCTGAAGGCTGTATTTGAACACATCACCATGAATCAAAGCACTGATTTGAAAATAGTGCTTTAAATACTTACCCTTGATCCCAGATCCTAAATTCACCCTGAAAATAAAATGCCCACCTATCTAACTCTGGCTGTCAGCTCAAAACAAAAAATTAAGTGAAACTCCATTACCTGCTTTTTGAAAGCAAGTAAGACTTACTTTATTTTGAATTTCACATATTATACTACCCTGACACACTGTTCAAAGCTGGGCTATTTCATCAAGCTCTTAAGACATCATCCAAATAGTCTCACAATTGACAGTAATTAATTATTTAGCATAGATTTTTATACTCAAATCCATGAGGCCAAACTAATGCTATGAAGAGATATATGCTGTATTCATACTGTCAAATAGGAATACTAGGATGACATCCAGGAGGCAATGTTTTTAATTTGGCATTTTTTCAACCTGTATCTATTCAGAAATTCATTATTTTTCCAAGTTTTATCAAGTTGTTTCCTAAAAGGAAAAAAAAAAGCTATGGAAAATATGTAAAAACTTTCCACATTTTCAGGATTTTATTTTTCAAATCACAACCCTTCCTCACCCACTTCCAACTACATTTAAAAAAAAAAATAGAACTAAAAGAATACTCTAATACTCGTGAATGTGTGCAGACTTCACCAAATCCTATTGATATTCCATAACGTCAGAAAGACCTGCACCCGAGATAAGATATCAGGAGCCATTTCTCATAAGGGAAACACATCTTTCTACTGACATATCAGTTTTGAAAAAGCATAAAGCCAATTTGATGGCAAGTGTGGATATATGTTATTTCAGCACCAGTCAGATTAAATGGAAAAGGCTGAAGAGATCCTGCAAGAACTATTATGATGTCAATAAAATGTTCCGTGAGTGGCAGGGCTAAGCCAAGGACAATTCACCCTCTCTCTAGTGGAAGTCCAGTTGCATGCTGAGAGCACTCACAGGAATACTTGGCAGGATTAGAAATAGCCTCACCATGACCAACATAATTTCTCCTCTCCACAAAAAAAAAGCATGTAACAAGTGTGAGCCAAAGAGAAATATTGAATTAGAAGGATTAAGCTATGTTTCTACCACTAACAATATATTTGCATTTGGTAAAAATAATTTATCCAACAGTATTATGTACATGGTGATCCAAGTCACACGGGGAATAATTTCATAGAAGTTAGAGGATTCCGAGGACTTTAAGGATTAATATAATAATACTAACTGATTTTAGTTTTATCAATAATGCTATTTTCAGAGTATAGGTAAAATTTAGCAAATAGACTGTTAGCTTCAGAACTTAGCTTGATTTTACTTTAACTATGAACAAATATTGTTCTATGATAAGTTATAGTCCAGAAATAGAACTGGCTCTATTTTGTTCTTTTGCATTGGCTAAGACCTGAATAAATCCTTATTAAGATCTATCGCTATTGCTAAGATTAGTAATAATAGAGCATTTGTGGTCTGAAAAACATTCAATGCTGTGTTCCAATTCCATATGGAATGAGTTTTGTTTCACTTTCTCATCACAAATTATTAACTAATATAAAGTCTGTTGGTTTTCTTTATTTGTGCAACTCTAGGTCTCATTTTCTCTAGTTTCTTGCTTGGTGAGTTATAATAAAGCTTAGAAATAAATTAGAAAAATAGGACAATTTAAACATTAATATCTTAATTATACATTAATTAATGTATAAATTCATTAAAATTTACATGGAATAGTCTAGATTTGACTATTGGGGGTAAAAATGAAGAAAGACTTGAGGAAAGGACATGGCAATAGAGATTGTGGCAGAACGTTTCTCATAGATCATTTGTACTAGGACATATATGTTTTCTCTCACTTTGTTATCACACACTCCAATCTCATAAATTTAGTTACAAATGTTTGGAGACAGATACATAAGGGATGATTATGAAGCACAAATAGTGATTTATAACTAATATCATTAAAAAATTAAAGTTAGTGAAATACTTTCTCTGACTCATAATGATTTAATAAATATTACATACATAATTATTATTATTACCATTCTTTCAGAAAGTATTTTTAGAGTATGATGTGCCAGCCTTTGATCTAGGCGCTGAGGTCACACCAGTAAACAGAACAGAAAAATAATAAAACCACAAAACCAAATTCATGGAGATCATATCACTAAATCATTAATCCAAGAGACCAGGAAAGAGGTAGAGAAAAGCGTGTGTGGATACAGGTCAAACTCAGGGATATCTGTGATAAACAAGAAGGTTTGATGAGAAGGTGGAAGGCAGAGCCAGCAAAGCACATTTCAAGGAGGAAGGCATAGACGCAGCAGCATTCTAGCAACTGGTTATCTGGGGCTTCAGAGATGGGCAGACAGGGAAGGAGCTGTAAAGGGCTCAAGTCATGTGAGTTAAAAAAAAAAAAACTGCAATGTTCCCACATCATTGATTGATTACCAAAATGATTCTAAAAATTCCAAGCCAAAATTCTTCTTAAATTGCACTACTCAGAACATTTATTTCCATCTTTCTCCATTAGGTGTGTGTACGCATAGTTATGTGTGCATTTGTTGATAATGATAACAGATCACACCTGTATCAAGTTATATTTGACATGTATTTAAATTTCCCACAATTCATTGATAAAAATGAAGCCTAAAATGCACACTGGAGTTGTTTACAAAAAATGAAATATAGCATCATTAGAATATTTCATTTATATCATGTCTCCCAGTTGATCCCTTTATTGATCTTCCCTTTATTTATGTGTGTGTGTGCATGTGTGCATGTGCAGTGTTTATTGAACACCTTTATATACTAAGCACAGTAGGATAGAATCTATTGCAAATACATTTAATCACTTTAGGAATCTATTATTTCCTTTTTACAAGAGAAAAAAATAATTGTAGAATGTTGTTGCTGGGTTTTAAACCCAGGTTTTCTACCTGGAGACCTAACATTTTATTCAAGATACCAAAGCAAATTTTTAGTTGGAAAATTCTTAAAAACAAAAGATAAGAATTATTACTATTATTATTTTTGGTGAGGAAGATTGGCCCTGAGCTAACATCTGTGCCAATCTTCCTCTATTTTGTATGTGGGACACTGCCACAGCATGGCTTGATGATCGGTGTGTCAATCCACACCTGGGATCCAAACCCACAGAACCCCAGGCCACCAAAGCGGAGTCTGCAAACTTAACCACTATGCCACTGGGCCAACAGCAAAAATTATTTTCAGCTAAATAGGTAACAATTATCGAACACAAAATTTTTTTCCTCTTATTGAAGTAAAGATTTTCAAAGGTAAAGCATTTATTGTAAATTTCACCCATTTCTCATTTATCTTCCTTCAATCATCTTCGATTCATTCACTTATTTATTTATGAATAGCTGTTTTTAAATTTAGAATCTGCTGCATTATCACATTCATAAAAGTATCTAAAAGCACACACAAAATGCAGAGAACTTTTTCATAAAGTTGGAAATCATGGCAAAATAAATCTGTAAGGATTTGAATGAAAACGCTGAAATTGCCAATCCCCAAGCTGTCACACCAGCAGTCAGCAGTGATGTCCCCCATCTGCAGTGCACTCTGTAAATCAGCCAGCTCCTCTTGGGCAGGAAATCATTTGTTTCAGGAAGAGTTCGTGCGATCCCTTCTACCGCCTGCAACCTTGAGGTTTCTCTGTGGTCTCTCCACAGAAGAGTGTTTTCACAGCGATTTCACAGGCTCTTCCTTTTTAATAAATATTAGCCAGCAGAGCTCTCTGGGCAGGTTCCCCAGTGTCACGATCCTGCCCAATGGCATGTGGGCTTACAAACCCCTATGGGTATGTGGATGTACTGAGGGCTTTAGAATGCCTCACAGAAAAAAAATGCTGCCAGCAATTTCAGTGCCCTCTAAACTGAATTTATTCATACCATATAGCTGCAAAACAACAATTTTGAACTGACTTTGCAATTGCTGGCAGTTTTCTTTTACATGGTTGATTTCTGACAGGATGAAATGTCTTGATCACTGAAAAAGCATATGTTTTACGTGAGTTTGTTGGTTTTAAAATTTTGTATGTATTTTCACAAAAGTAGAAGCCTAGACAGTGCTAGTGCTGGTGCACAATCATATTATCTAATTCCATGAACAACTGATGGGATAATGTCCGAGTATATCCTCCTGGTCACAGAAAAGCCTTGGCAGTTCAGTGAGAAAGGTCAATTTCTACGGCTGTGATATGCTAGGGAAGTGTGAATTTATTGAAACCTGTAACTTACAGCTCTTTCTTTTGAATCAATTGATTGTTTCTACCAGGTTCCCCAAAAGCCTTCAGAGAATGCAGAATGATCATTTGGCCATCGCCTTAGTCACACGTCTTTTCAAATAAGGAATCTCTGAAGGAAAATTGACACATTTATCCAGATACTTGTTTTGCATTTCTATAGGCTGTTTTCTGTGCACAGTTTAATGTAATTTTCTGAAAGCTAGGTTCCCTATACAAAAGAATACTTAGCCATTGTTCTGTATCACAACTTAATGTTCACCGCATAGGAATAAAGATGTTTTTCCTTCCCTGTGTTATTCGAAAGATCTTTTCAAATAACTTTATTTGCAAAATTATAACATCTTCACCCAATTCATTCATCCATGAATAGTGAAATCATTACATGCAAGTATTTATCACTGTTATGATTAACATCCTATCCTTATTTCCATTTGCCCAGCCCACTTTGGGCGTGATTTGGAAAGCCAATGGCATTTCTTTTGATTTCAGTCCATTGCCAGTTTTCTGCGCCCCACTCCAAGTACAAAGCTGCCTTTTAAGTGAGGGGTTGCCAAAGTCACTGAGAACCTACTCTGTGAAAAGCAGGACGGAATTGATAACTGTAATACAATCCCCAGCTTAACTCTGAATCTTTGTGTTCACACAAGTATCCTAGACTAATACTCCCTGTCTGTTAAGTGACTCAAAAGGTATTCTGAAGATAAATGAACTAATAGAAAATATAGATGATATGCTTTCAGTGCTATGAATAAAAATATTTCCAAGTAAAATGCAGTGCTTTGATTAGGGTTAAATGGCTTCATGTTGATTGTTCAAGTAACCTCTTGGGGATCTTTTGCTGATCTATGCACAGTTCTTCAAATCATTACTTAATAACCTCTAGATTAGAATCAAACTTTTGTATTGAGGAAAATGTAACTTCAAATCAATTTCCTTAGTAGGTACAAGGCATTTATTGGTATCAGTTAAGAAGAGGAATTCAAACTATTCCTCCCCAGGATGGTTTCTAGGGCTTGGAATTATGGACAAATAATTTCTCAGTACCTATAGAGAAATTGTTAAGAGACGAAAGTAGGCATATTCAAAAAAATAGCAAACCAGTTTCCTTGTTCCTCAAAACAAATGAGTTGTTCCTGAACAGATTCCTGACCTAAGAAGGGGAAGAGTTCTCAGATGCCTACACCCATGACAGCAGCATTGTTGGAATGCCAAACTCTTTGTTAGGCAATCTGTCAGCAGCAAGTACAAAGTACTTATGCCATCTACAGTCATAGGCATATGGGGTATCCAGGGTAGTGTCCTGTTGTCCCTCTGGATGCATCATTCATAAGCAAGAGCAGAAACTGGGTAAGTTGAGTGCAAGAGGCATGGCATGACTTAGCTGGCAGGTGTGTTACTGAATTTAGGCTCTTCATCCATTGATCACATGGTCAATTTTTAGTTTCTCACAAATATATATATACATGGATTGAGTAAAAGTAGAAAGTAAGAGCAACAGGGGCATTAGGCCGCTGAAATAAGACACATTGTATTGATTCAAACTCTTTCAATGCCTCAACTCATCACCAAGTCCATGCACCTCCATTACACTAAAAGCCAAATATATGTATTGATCTGTGGTATATTTCTTGGAAACCATAGGGTAGAATGAACCACAAAAGGTTGAGGGGAGAAACCATTCTAGGAAATAATTTTTAAGCAAGATTGATATACCAGCAAATGTAAGAAAATGTAAGAAAAACCCAAGTGCCTAGAAAGAATTGTTTTGCAGCTCTCAATACAGTAGTACTTCTCTAGGCTCCCACCGGACTGCAGTATCATATTTCCAGTGACCATAGATTTTTACAATATTCAGAATTAACCTGCTCAATATCTATAATCTAGATAACTGTAGTTCTCAGAGAGTCAGCACCTTCAAGTGAGTACAACAGAGCTCTAATTCTTCTGATTATTTGGAATTTTAAGTCAAATTTGAAGATCAGTGGCCATCAGTCCCTGAAAGAATCAGACTTGCTAGACATTACACTTATGCTATAGACATAATAGGATGGCATTTCTCAACCATGATCCAAGTAAACTTGGAGGTCCGTAACTGCAATTGGATTCTTTTTTTTATTTTGTGGTTTTGTTTCAATTATAATTTAGGGAAATTAATATAACTCAATTCTAAATTTCCTACTACTATTGAGGAGTGCCACTTTTGCATATGTGTTTAGGATTTTATTGGCACTAAATGACCAGAGTTTATATTTTAACTTTTAAGGCCGTGCTTCTGAATTGTTTTTCTTGGATATTTTGGAGAACTTTAGGGTTCTCTAACATAATGCCGAATGTTTTAGACTTTTAGGATATACTTGAATACCCTAAAGTTTGAAAGAAAAGAATGCAATTAGCTCTTCTTGAAACTAGATTTCATATTAACATAAGAAAAAACAACTTTAGACACTTGAGGTTGTTTTCGTAGACAGTTCATATAAAAATTCATAAGGGAATTTTGCAGCTGCATTTACATGCATGGATAAGACATACGGTTCATTACGTAAGGGGGCCACAGAGAATATGCATACCAAAACATTCTTGACCTACTGAAGGTAATGATTTTTTCCTCACTACGTTATACTTGTCAAAAGGTAAGCTTAGGGGCTGGCCCTGTGGCTGAGTGGTTAAGTTCGCGCTCTCTGCTGCAGGCGGCGCAGTGTTTCGTTGGTTTGAATCCTGGGCACGGACATGCCACTGCCCATCAAAGCACGCTGAGGCAGTGTCCCACATGCCACAACTAGAAGGACTCACAACGAAGAATATACAACTATGTACTGGGGGGCTTTGGGGAGAAAAAGGAAGAAATAAAATCTTTTTTTTTAAAAAAAAAGGCAAGCTTATCGTAGAGATTTCTTTCACACTTTTAAGAAATATTGTTTTGTTTGGAAAATCTCAAAAGTCTTCAAGACATCAAAAACACTGATTAATTAAACATACTGAACATAAAACTTTTATTTTAGTAAAAACATTGTGATCATGATAAAATACGCTTTCAAGAAGATACAGCTTAAATTCATTTCCTTTACTCTTTCTCCCTCCTCCAAGCTCCCTTTTTAAATTCAGTCATACATGGTTCTCATGAAAACTTTTGGTTGATCCTTACGTTAGGGCTCCAGTTGGTAGAGCTGTCCCTTGTCCAAAATTTACTGAGTTTCATTTCTTAGGTGTTTCTAATGTGTTGATGACTGATAATATTTACAAGAGCGGTCTTTAATAGTCTTCATTTCCTCTATCAAAGAAGTGAGAAATAGAGCGTTCAGAATTATTTGGAAGCACAAAAGTGTTTCAGCGTTCCTCAATCACAGCACACAAGTAGCTTCTTAGGCCAACAGGGAGGAATATAGCTATTTTTCTGAAAGAGCAGTTAACAAGAAACTACATTATGGTTAAGTTTTAGGAACTAGAACTACAATAAAAAACTATTAAATTTGTAGATTTATTAGCAAATTTCTCAAGATACCAGTCTTATGGAAAGATAGGAAGAATCAGCCTAAAATCTCCAATACGTGTAGCAGAAACTACCAAAATCAAATATCCTGTTCTTAATCAGTGTGAAAACTAAAGACTAGAGGCAAGCACTTTTTTGATGAAAATATTTAGAAATTAGCACATGAAAACATGGTTAGTTTTTAATTGGAGGAGAATGAAGCTACTTCTCCCATTTCTGTCCTATTGAAAAATCTTATGTGAGTAATGAGAGATTTTTATATCCAAAGTTGTAAGAACCAAATGATTTTAATAGTGCGTCTTCAGAACTCATCCATCTGTTTAGAAAAATCCTAGGCTAATAAACCAAAACAAGTGCTATAACGTATTCCACAATTACCAGAAATTTTCCTCTTAAGCTATTTTTTGTCCCCAGATCCCTTGTAAACTATCTAGGGCTAAGCATTGAACTAATTTATGAAGGTGCTCTTAGGAGTATAGCATAGACACCAAACAGCCTCGAAATTACACAAAGTACCCAAATAACTTCTTCAGCCTAAGAGAGGCTTTGTCTAAAATGTTAGAACCACTTCAATTAATCTTTCTAAATTACACTTCCTTCTCAGTTGTGGGTAATTGTTGGAGTTCCACTTCCAGAAATTTAAATATTACACCAAGAGATTACCAACATTACTCATTCCTTTCTCGCTCATTTCCATGTGATTTTGGACTTCATGTGAATCTGCAAATAGCTTCTATACATTTTACACATATATATATACACACATATTTTTTTTCCTATCATATCCTTTTAGAAGCATGTATGAATGACAGCTTAGTTCAGTTCCTATTAACACAGGTTCTATTTCTATAAACTTTATGCCTTTCCTGCCTACATGTACCAAGTTATTCAAAAATTACCCAGTAGAGTAGCAAGTGTTCTGAAATGTTTTATACACTTTGAGAAGTTGCTGACCTTATAAGGTAGATTAATAACTGCTGTAATGGGAAAAAAAATGAAGTATGATGAATATTAAACATTATATTTATATTTAGGTTAGTATGCATACACACGTACAGAAGCAACAGCACCAAGAATGGAATCGCTCATCAACTGTCTCTATTTCCCATTACTGGGGTTTCTAATGCATGGTGTTCTCTATTGAAACTGATTTCTAAATACATTTACAGTTAACTTATAATCCTATTTCATGCAGTTGCATCCTGAAACAAATCTTACAATTTTCTATAACTTTCCCTTATTCATTACATAGGCTCTATCCTCAAATATTACAAAGCTAATTAAAAATATTAGACAGAGGCCTGGCTTGAGTATATAGATATTGTGTAGAGAACCACTTAATATTGTTCATATCCAATTGCAATATACCAAGTGACACCTCACAGGGTCCCTTAAAAATTCACTCCAAGAAACTACGCTCTTTCTAAAACACCATTCCATAGCAAACTTTTTCAGGAAATCAGCTTTGACGTCAATGGTGACTCATTTGCTAAATGGATCAGAGTTAACAGAACTTCAGCCAACTAAACCTTATAGCATTAAGTAATCTTGGGAAAAGAGCACTTTAAATTTGGTGCCTAGTATATTCAACCCAATTTCACTTCAATAACTTCACAAAGTATTTAATTTCTAAACTTGTGCTCTCGTATAAGAGAGAGACTCATGAACTTATAATTACGTGTTCCAGAAAAATTTAATAAGGGATTTCTAATATGACCTTAAGTAATTTTCTCTTTGCTCAGATTCCAATTTACCTTATTCTACCTCAATATTTTTTGGTCAATCTCTGTTTCTGAAAATGTGGCAATCTATCAGGTACTTTCATTTCATAACCAATACTTCAAATAATGTTCTGCTTTCATCGAATTTAGAAAAGTGCATTTGTGTAAGGCAAAAGAAATGGAGGAACAGAAAACAATAACTTTTAAAAGAACAGGATAATCGTTAAAGAGAATTCTAAACTCTAAGTAATACACAAGTACAGTAAATATATATTTGACAGCGAAAATACCACCAAAAACAATCTAAAAAGACTGATTTATATTAGAAATAAAAATGGAACATAAGTAAAAATTAATTTGAATTAAGAATAGTCTGTGAGTTTATAATTTTAAATAAATTATGATTTTTTTTTCCAGTTGTACTTGGGAGACACAGTTAGAAGACTATTTCTATCTCATTTTTTTGCCCTGATGATCTTTTCTCCAAATTTGGTATGTAAGAAAGTCTGTGTTGTTTAATTTAGCCAATTCTTTGGTTATAGTCTTGAATTCTCCACTTCCTTCAAAATATCCTTTCAAACCTGACTTTCATAATTTCACTATCTTTTGCATTACAAAGAGACCTCTGTGGGGGCCCTACTTTTACAACATGGAAATATGATAATTAAGAGCTTTCTGCTCCTATTTTCTCATGACTGTGTAACATGGAAAACAATGGGGTCTCCTTTTTCTGTTTAGCAATTCCATTCATGCAACAAAGATGTTCAATGTACATGTCACAATATAATAACAGTCTAAATGGATTAAATTGCAGTGTGTATTAAACACAATTCACTCTGGCAGATGTATATAGATATTATGCAGAGCATCACTTAACACTCTACATATTCATTTGTAAGGCACAAAGTAACACCTCATAGTGTTCATAAAAATCCACTCCAAAAAACTAAGATTCTTCTGAAATACCATTCCTTACAAACATTTTAGGAATTAAGGCTGCAATGTCAATGGTGAACCATTTGCTAAATCAATTTCACACCCTCTCTTCAACTCCACCCACCCCACCTTCTTTTTTCTTTTTTTCTGTCATTCTTTATTTTTTTGATGAAAATCCAGAGAGGCAGCATAGTGCTACTTCAGTTTAACTCACAGTAGTGGCACTGAGTGTATGGGCCCTAAAGCTCTGGGGTGGCTGGAAACATCTGCCAGTTAGCAATGCTTGTTCTTGTCTGTTGCAGAGCTTGTCGGCATTGCACCACTCATATCTTTAACAAGATTAAAATGCAATTGACATCACACTAATTATTATAAATTGTTTTTCCTACCAAAACTGTAATGTCACTAGAGACCACTTAAAATATATAATGGTTGTTTTCAAAAATAGTCTTTTTTAACATTTTTGTTTTGGTAATTCTTTTGTTTTTTATAATATAGGTTTATTTTTTTTAATGGGAATTTCAAGAATGCAGATATATGCCTGGTCATAGTCTTATAGGTCTCACATTCTTAATATAAAACAATTACACATTGACTACACCCACCCACTCACTCCAGAATTCTATTTGTATATTCATCAAATTCTGGCAATTAACAGAAGCTTGAAAATATTGATTTCTAATATGCTATGAAAGCAAAAGAAAAAAATTGCTTTTTATAGATCATTATAATACAAGTTTTTCTGTTTCTTGAAAAGTTTTGGCTCTTAAAGTATTTCATTATTTGAGGCATAAATGGATGAACTTGGTAATGGATTTACTACCAGAAAAGAATTTCTTAGTAACCTCCTAGTTCCATCAGTCAATAAGGTTGCCTCAGAACATTGATGTTCTTTTTTAAGTTTTAATACTTGGTCTTGAAATGGCCATAATATGTCAAAGTGACACTCTTTTCCCTTGCAAAAACGTATTTTAAACAGCTGACATATTGCCACACATAACCTAATATCAAGAACATCAGAGTAGACTCTCTGAGCATCTTATCGGTTAAGGAAAAGAGACAGCCTAAGAGAATGGCTCTGACAAGAAGTAAATGTTCAAGTACAAGTTGGTGATAGCCAAACAATGTCAGTGTATGACATTCTGAGATTGAAAATTGCATAGAATAATAATGCAACATTCTTTAAAATGATTCATATGGAAAAGCAGCATGTAGCATCTGAATGCATATGTCCTAAAGCATGTTTTGCAAGGAGGACTAAATACAGACTATGACTGTGCCAGTTAACCGAAGATCTTGAGGAGTATGCTCCACTTACCCAGAGTGAAACTCAAAATATGGATCAGTGGGAGCTTCTAAGTTGGTGTGGATGAGACACTCTTTTGTAATGTATGCTGTTCTTCTCAATGATATTATCCTATACCTTCAGATTCACATTCAGCCTGTGTTCTCATCATCTTGTTTTAGATTCTGCCAGTTGACAGACTAATCTTCCTCTTTGACAATTTTTCATAGATATAATGAATTATTGGCCAGTTTTCATACTCAAGATCTTGGTACAGGACCAATGGAAATCTACGTACATTCATGAATAATCAACACTGAAAAAATATTTCTATTTTTAGTCAAAACATGTTTCACTTTGTAAAAAGACTCTCCCTTTTGTGATGAAAAAAACATTGTGGTCCTGACTTCACATCATTTTATCTGCTCTAGAGAAAATGTGTCTTTGCACTTCAGGTGGCAAGTGTCCTTTTCAAACAACTTTCAATTTTTGCTAGAGCTAGGTGTCTTATTGGGGAAGTAAAGCACCCTTTAAGATGTGATTCCAATAGCAGTTGTTGAAGGAGAAGCATGGAAATAGACTTATTTTGCTCGACTAATATGTATGAGAATTAAATATATAGCACTTTTGGGGCACCCAACACAATTAATTCTACCAAAATAGTGCTGTGTTTGATTTAATAATCCCCAGTCATGGAAAATTCTGTCCTGTGATATGAGAGATTAGATTTACTCATGATTTGTCATATAATATCAAGCAATCATTCATTATACTTGAACCACAATTGCATTTTAAATACCAACTATATACAAATGTGCAAGAAGAACTTCAACATTTTTATTAATGATTAACACTAAATCTACCTCTTTTTATTTAATATCCAATCTTCGTTCTTCAATATTGTGTTTTATTTAACCTTAAGGAAAATACCAACAGAAGCTGTGGAAGGAGTATCATTCAGTTTACAGAGGAGAAATTCCTTCAGGAGAGTACTTGCCTTGGAGAGCCAAAATATTTTATCAATAGGAATAACATCCCAAAAAAACACATTTACACTTTTTTAAAGAAATCCATTTCTTATAAATAATGGAAGAAAATGAATCTACATTCAATAAATTTTATCAATATTATACTACTTTTAAGACCATGTGTTTCTCTAATGATCTTCAGCTTTAATCTATCATTTTAATTACTAATATTCAGCATATATTCTCACACTAAATATGACCAATTATTTTCCTTTATCATAATGTACAATTAAAAAAATTTTTCTTAATTTTTCTGAGAATAAGAGATAAAATGTTTAAATGTTTGAAAAGCAACACTCAACTCACCAATTACCTCAGCCAATAATGTACTTATCTATGCAAGCATGTAACTGTCATAAATGTTTACCACAAGCATACACTTTGATGATAGATTAATAGTCAGTGGAACTGTCACAATATTAAAGAAAGTAAAACAAAAAATATTCAGTTTAGGCTCATTATATTCATATAAGTACTTTTTAAAAGTTTTTAAACCCAAGCACAGTATTTACAAAGCCAAATGCAATAAATAATATTTTGTGAAGGTGAAATTAATTGGTTCCCTATAATGTATTAAATGCCCATTTTGTTTTATATGAATTCGCCCAACTATTTTTCAAGTGTCCTTTCAAAAGAATGATTTAAAATTGAGAGGGAAAAATGTACCTTTGTGAGGTAAGTGTACAAGTAAGGATCATAAAAGAGAAAATATGTTCACAGAATAAAACTTACAGATACTTCACCTCCTCCCGAGTTATTAAAACAATGTTGCATTTGAGGTTTCAAATTCAATTCCTTCGAGAATGTGAGTACTTCTGGGACAACTTTGACTGAGATCAGGTAAGTCCAAGTAAATTAAAAGCAATTAAAATAGGACGGCTTTGCTGATTAAAGATATACAGTATCCTCTTATCCAAAACACGCATGAAAAATAGGAATATAGTTCACACATGAAAGAAAAAAACAAATGTGATCATAAATCATCACTTGTTAAGGGACTATACAAGTAAGAAAATTTTTAAATGTTTTTATATTTAGTATGAGTAGAAGTTTTGCCATTTCACCCAAAATTAAGTATCTGGAAATTAATTAAGTGTATAGTGCCCTAAACAATGATTTCCAATCCCGGATAGGCAGACCCTCATCTTCCAGTCCTAGAAATAAACAGTCCAGGGTTTAATAATAAAAAAAAAAAAGCCTGGAGTTTAATCAAACATTTGGCAAAATTTCAAAATCTCCTTGCTGTAGAAGACATGTTCTCTAACAAAAATATACGCAGCCCAAAATTTCCAAGTCAGCTATAAAATATTTACTAAGTAGATCTGTGTATGTGTGTGTGAATGTGTGCATGTAATCTCCATTCAGTGTGGGGAAGGCCTATAGATATATATTACAGACCAGAAAGGAAGTTAGACCATTGGGCAACTGTGTAGCTCAGAGATCTTCCCCACTCCACGATAGATTTCATTGCCTGAGAGAGGATGGTAAGCCTGAATCTCTACATATATCCTTAATTTCAAACTCCATCAGGGTCAGCACCTTGGCAATTCATACAGTATTAAGATCCCTGGGCTGGCCTGGTTAAGTTCACACATCCCACTTCAGTGACCCAGGGTTTGCCGGTTCGGATCCCAGGTGCGGACATGGTACCGCTCATTAAGGCATGCTGTGGCAGGCGTCCCACATATAAAGCAGAGGAAGATGGACATGGATGGTAGCTCGGGGCCAGTCTTCCTCAGCAAAAAAAAAAAAAGAGGAGGATTGGCAGCAGATGTTAGCTCAGGAGTAAACTTCCTCCAAAAAAAACCCACAACAGATCTAGACAGCTTTAAAATCAGAAATATCAGATTATTGTATTCAACCACAGTGTAGAACTAATAGTCAGTCATTGCAAGTCATGATGTAGCACCCAGCTTTCTGAATCTAATCACGTTGTTTTCGATTTGCTGCGTTTGGTTGCAGCTCTCCAGGGTGATGTCCTTGGCTATTTGGACCACCTCCTTCCACTCTATCCTCATACACATGCACACATGAATGTTCTTCTAAGTCCCCTTTCCTGAGCCTTGAAATAGACTAATACCTTAGATAGCTCTCCTTTCCAGAATAGCCTTATCAACCATCTCAGTTTCACTGCTTTGGGGAACAAAAGGTCATTGTTTCAGGATGAAGATCAGTTAAAGAACAGTTATTATATCACCTTCTCAGGTGGAAGACATAACTAATTATGAGTACTCTGTAATAATGTATCTCTGAAAGAAAAAAAAAATCATAGTCTTCCTAGGCAGCATTTCATTGTCTGTGTATACTTAAACCATTAGCATGATTTTTACTTTCAATCTGTGACTATACCATAGTTTCTTCAGTTAAAATAAATAAAAAGAAAATCCTTAATATTTAGTTGATATATTTCAATAACAAATTTAAGTTATGATATACATTTAGAAGAAGGCAGTGGAGATGAAAGAAACAAGCAGTGACAGAATGTCATAATTCCTGCAAAGACTGGGCACATAATTCCTGGAAAGACTGGGCATGGTAACAACCAGGAGAAACAAGAAGGCCCATTAACACTCCCTGTTTTCATTCCCTCCTCTCTACCCCCTCCTCTCCTCCTTCTTCCACCTTCCTTCTTTCCTCCCTCCCAGACTCCTCCTCTTCATTTAGTAAACAGAAAAATTTCTTTCTAAAAACATTTCTTCATGAGAGAAAATGATAAGGAAACAACAGAGAGAAATAGATTTATTGAAGTAGTGGAATGGGAAAAATGTGAATAAGGAGACTTTATCTTTAAGTGCCTTAAAAATAAATCCTTAGTAATTAAAATGCACAATGAGGCCCTCTTGCAAGTACTAAGGCCCACTTAACAAGTAAAATTCAGAGAATGGCTCACTTACAAGTAAAAAAATAATTCAAAATATTTATATTCCCTAAATGCTCTAGATCAATAGGTTTAAAACAGATTTAATGGAATATCATAAAATATAGAAGAGGACTATTATAGCACTGTTTTTGAGATTGCTCATGAAACTGACTGTTCGAGAAGGTGAATGAAACTGTCAATACATTCAATTCTTTAATATTTTCTTATTAAGCACCAAGGCTTAAATAGGACAAAAAATAAATAATTCCAAGGATTCAAAGAAGAGAGGTTTGTTTCTCAAACAACATTGTTTACCATTTGTTTTCACGTTTTCCAATCTTTGTTTCCTTTTTTTAAGTGTAGCACTCACAAGAACTGATTTTTGAACTTAAGATGATTTCTGAGGTCTTTAGTATATTTTATTTTTCAATACAAATGTAGATTTTGGTCACAAGGGGTTTGTCTTTGTAGAGTTTTTATGTTTACTTTTTTTGGTTTTGTTTTGTTTTTCTATGTAATCAGAATTCTGGTCCTTACAGTTGCATAATACTATTTCAATATTTGTGTCCAAAGTCAAATTACATTTCCAAATATTATTTCTATATGATAAAATCAAAAAATTAGAACAAGCCTTCCAAAATCATGCTATATATTCCATGTTAGAAATACAACTCTCCAAAATAATTAATTTCGACTTTTTGCATCAGCTTCCTTCCTAAATCTTTTTAAGTAATTTTTGAATTAATAAAAGCATTGCAATTGAAGCACATATTGATACGAAAGAGTTAGGATATTCATATTTTTCTATTCTTTTTCTGATCATATAGTTGAACTATCTTTAGAAATAACTTGTGATCCTAATGAACATTTTAGTGAATTCCTTATTGCAATGCAACTGTAAAGTATGTATCATTTTCTCATGACTCAAACATTATCTCTTTATAGAGCTCTGAATAAAATAATAAGTTTTAAGGAGTGAGGAAGAAAATAGTTTAATTATGCAATAACTGTAACTATGAAACTTAGCTCTGTACCTTGATGTTTCTGTTTGTTTTTACTGACTGGTGATGAATTTCTCATGTTCCTCTTTAAATATCATCCCTAAATAATGATGTAGCTTCTAGGCTCAAACCAAGAGAACAAAGGATTGCTCTTATCTTCAAAAGGTTTTCTCCCAAAACCATTCTGCAATTAATTTTCAAGTATATACTTATAGACACAATAATTTTATTATTTATCATAATGTTGTCTTACTTATTTCAGTTATTTTATCACTTTAATATATCACTCAACCTCCAATGCAGGCATTCTAGAGGTGCACATATGGCCTAGAAGCAGAATTGTCTCGATATTGAAACTTAAGCCCTAACCACATCTAATAGCTTCCAAGCACAAATCATACCAGTAATATGTGAAATAAAGGGAAGGAATTTAGACACTTAGTGCCAAAGACATGCTTATCAATTTCTGTCACCTTTAAAATATAATCAACCATATGGTAGCTGAAAAGTTTATATGGCAGTTGTGGCTCTAAACCTGGTTCTCTAGCAAAGAGCTTCTCTCAGCTTATGTATTTGGAGTATGACAGGCACGTGTGTGGAGGGAGCTATAAACAGAAAAAAGTAAAATAAAGAGAGTGTGTCCTTCACTCTCATTTGTCATTTCTGTAATAATAGTTATCACAACAAGTCTGTAAGGTGGATACGAATATATTACAAAAGCTTTGAAAAATACCCAGTACATTCATACTCTCAAGGCTCTATCTTAAGAGAATAATTAGAAATATAGTTAAATATTTGTTTAAATGGAAATTTACTGAAATGTCATTCCACAAAGAAGAGAAAGTGGTCTAAATGTCCAGTAAGAGGTAAATTGTTAAATAAATTGTTAGTATATACGTGTGGCAGAATATTATGTAGCCATTACAAATCATTTCCTCAGAGAAAGCTGCATCCCATGGCAGAATGTTCCAGTAATGCTCCAGAGATACTGAGCTTTTGTAAAAGTCCATCAACAACTGACTTTTCCTATAAAGCCCCAGAAACTTCAGATGGACTGTCTGCCAACTCACCTTTAGCTCAAGGTCAGAGTTAGGGAAATTGTAATGCTATACTTGAAATCCTTGGTTTTACTGGACAGTTTCTATTCTAGAGACATGGTGAAGAGGCTGGTCCGGGGGTTTAATTTATATAAACACTATCCCACAAAGAATTAAGCTCTAAATTAGGAAAGACTATTGCTAGCCCTGGAAAAGGATACATCCAAGAAAACAATATCAAGAACAGAGTAATTTTAGGACTTCACAATCAACAAAAAGCACATACAACCTGGAACAAGTGAGTAGATCAGAAAGAGAAGTTCAGAATGAATCACCATAAAATGAGCTCCTTCCCACTGAAATAGGCAGGCTGTGTTTTACATATTTTACACATTCAGCACCTTGGATGGTTAGCAATCAAAATCTTTGGACTTCTGCAAGCTGAGTAGCCCTCCATGTACCTCCTCCTTTTGCTGCCCAAACCTTCCCCTCAGCAACTTGATGACACAGAAATCATCTAGGCTCTTCACCTACTACTTCCGTCACTCAGCATGGACGTGTGAGCTTATCTGAATCCTCTACTATCTAGTGAAACTATCTATTTGGAAATACTGACTCAGTGACACAATGTTTTCCCTCTAATACCCTTTGCAAAGGGATGGAAGTATTATATTTAGCATTTTAGTGGTTTATTCCCTCACATAAATTATGCCATTTCTCCCTTCCCTCACCTATGAAAAGAAAGGATCACATCTATAAGCAGGTTTAGTTCTAAATTTAAAAAACCTTATTAGTAGGGGCCGGCCTGGTGGTGTAACAGTTAAGTTAACACACTCCGCTTTGGCAGCCTAGGGTTTGCAGGTTTGGATCCGGGGTGTGGACCCACACACTGCTCATCAAGCCATGCTGTGGAGGCATCCCATATACGAAATAGAGGAAGATTGGCACAGATGTTAGCTCAGGAAATACCTTCCTCAAGTCAAAAAGGGGAGGATTGGCAGCAGATCAGCAGATGTTAGCTCAAGGCCAATCTTCCTCACCAAAACCAAAACAAAACTCTATTAATAAACCCAATAGCAACTTCACCACCACTATCCCAAAGTAATGAGAACTCTGCTAGAAATAATTATATAAAATTAATCAAAGGCATGACATTTTCCAATGGAAACATCCCCAGGGCAGAGCTCTCTGTCCAAGTGAAGAAAATAGCACAGTACAATAAAAGGACAAGTGCAAGGTATGCAGTATGTGGAAGGTGTGATGATCATTCAGGCAAAGAGGCACAGCGTTTTGACGGTCATCTCTCTCAACTTTGATTCATCCAATGGGTTAAGTGCCAAGCCTAAATTATACACGTATTTGAGTCCAAAACATAAAAATGAGGAACTCAAACTTCCTGTCACCAGAGACTATGGCATATCTTCTTTACTTCCTACTATGTTTTGTCACTTACTTTATAACTCTATTCACTTGGGAGCCCTCTCACCCTAGACACACAGGAAAAGTTCGTGAAGTTAGGACAGGCAGGCATTGGGAGCAGCAGCGCTGGGAGTTCAGGCCTTGACTTCATACTTGATGCAAATGCTCGGTCCCTCGCCACCTCCCTCCACATCTGTCAGTTTGACTGACATTCTCTCTCCACACAGAAAGAGATGAATTTTATACACCACAGAAATAAGAAAAGAAATCCTGTTTTTCTTGAACATGTATAAATCCTTCTAACATTGTTGCTAATAGAATGTTTGCATGTGCATTTTACTTCTAACCAAAGAAAGAAACGTTTGCTAAAAATGATACCTGAAGATAATGTTTATTTCTATAATTATTTTTATTTTCTTTGCTGACTTAGATTTTATTCTCTCACTAACAGACTTAGATTTAATTTCCTATCACATAATTTTAATCTATTCACTTAAGAGTAAATTTTATATTAACTGAATATACACTGTTTTGAAAATTTATGTGAGAATCTCTGTTGGTAAAAGACCATTTTTATCTATTGGACCTCAGTATTTGCAAGGTATCTTCCTTAATTAATACTTTCAGCTATGTTCATGCATGTGATAATTAGGCAGCGCACTTCAAAGACTTTTACAAATGAGTGACAATTACGTCATCTTTATGAGATTAAAAAAATCTGCTATATCATGTATATATGACAGCAGCATATAAAATAAATTCTACTCATCTAATGAGGGTCATAAACGACTGATTTGGTATTTAGAGACTAATGCAAGAAAAGCCCGTCTAAGGTCAGTTAATTTACATAATTATAATTGAAGACGAACTTATTATTATTCGTCTGCTTAAAAGTTTTAGGCAAATTTTGCATACACCCCATTATTCATATTTTAATTTGAAATAGACTAGATTATTTACAACCAAGTCTTCAAATTTTAGACAAAAACATCACATTATACATGAAGAAATGCAACTAACTGCGTAGACTCTAAAATATCAGTAGAAATCCAGCCACAATTTCTGGAAATAAATTTAAAGAAAAGAAAGTCAAATGGAAAGTAGGTGCCAAGCATCAAAATTGAAACGCCTTTACAAAGTCCTGTCACATTTCTCTCACACTCGACTGGGTGGTTACCAATTAGACAAGCACAGTCTGCATGAACTCAGGAACCTTTTGTTCTGTGTTTGTCTTGTGTCCTTCCTTAGTAGTAGAAAATCTAGCACTTAATTGCCCTCAATTAATATGTACTGAATAGTTAAATATAAGTTAATTATAAATAATTTTAATTCATAAAAATGAGTTACTTCCTGGGATATCTTTATATATCAATCCATCTATATCTAATTTTTATCTCAATCTCTATCTAATCTCCAGACCCTTCTCAAAAGTGAAATTGAAGTCCTGCAAGATTATCTACTGAGTTTCTCATATGGCACTCTCCCTAGTGTAAGTGCATCCCCACCCCCAGCTGTTTTTTGTAATACATACATACTTCACACAAAAGGCAGCCTTGTTACTTCCAAACTTTTACACTCATAAAAATGATGGCTGTGGTTCTTTCCTCCTCTTTCTCTCTCCCGTGGAAGGGTCAGTAACAGACACCACGCATAGAGGAGAAGACTGGAAAGGCACAGGTAAGACATGGACTCAGTGCTCAGCCTCTCCACTGCCATCAGCAGGGGCAGGAGGAGGCAGTTCTTCTTCGAGGAACCAGGGTATGGTGGTCCCAGACAGTTCCACGAAGCAGTGGGAGACAGACGTCCAGGTCAGATGACTGTCGCCCCCGCACATGCTTTATATGATCTGAGCCACAAATATATACATGTTCAGAGCAGAATGTCGACAGAATTATTGCAGTGCAAACTTGCAAAAGCTTCCACTGTGTAAAGAACAGATGTAAATTAATGTTTTATGGAGGTAAAGATTTTACTGTTTGCAATTAAAAGTGTATATGTTGTTAGATTTTTTTTAATAAAATGGGGGACAAGAGGGCCACATTAGAAAACAGGTCTTTGAGGTTTACCAACAAATACATGGACGATATTTAGTACTGAGACTTAGGCAATAATTTGGCAAACAACTAAAGAAAATATGAGAGAAGAACCACACAAATGTGCCCTTAATGCCGCCTTTTATTCATTCTGGCCTGTTTCCAGAGCCTATAATTATACCTTTTTTATGCATAGAATTCCATATTGGCATAAAATGCTAAAGCTTACTATTAAAAATGGTAAGAGTATATATTTGGAAATAATCAAATACTACACTGACTTGATTTTCAATTAGACCTTAAACCAGAAAATGCAGCTTTATGTAAGAAACAATTATTTTACTTGGTGTTTTGAAATGTTAATCTAAGACAGAAATTGCTATATAAAGCATAATTTTATAGCCAGCAGGTGAGGTACTTTCTTCAGACTTTTTAAAAAAAATTTAAAGATTATTCGAAGACTCTTATGGGAATTGCTTTTTCTTTAACTACAAAATATCTAAATAAGCAGTTTGGCATGAGAATGTGAAATTTCTGCTGTTTCATCTCATTAGTTCTGTTGTCAGTGTTGTCCTTCCCAGGTATGACTGAATAACTAGAAGACAGAAAAGAAGTATTTGTATGTAGAACTGTAGGCAATGGGTAGAGGCTATAGATATAAATATATTCTAAACTGCCACCTGCCATCTCAGGCTTGTGTCAGTGTAGCTTAAGTGAAATTTCAATGTGAATATATGAATATTGAGACGTATGAGTCTAATTACATTTACAATGTTTTGCTATATATTTCTGATGCTCAAAACAAATTTCAAAGTATTTCCTAACTAAAAAATTAGGAATATAATTCCTAGACATATGTATATATACACACATATATATAAAGAGCAAAGAACTTAAGACAAATGCAAATACTGATTGTGCAAAGATTGCTTCTATCACTTAAAAATTTAATCCTCTTTATTAATATTTAAGAAAATACCCGAATAGTATATAGTTGATGGTAAATGTGCATAACCTAAAGTATTAAGCCTGATAATAATCCAATGATTTCATTTTCAAGAAAAAAGACAGAGGCCATTTTAGAAAAGTTCTAAAATTTGAATAACGTTGTCACTTTTTAAAAGAGAAAATATTCAATCTCAATACTTAAAAATTTTTCAAAATTTCCATTACTTTATTTAATATATATACAAATATAAAGCTAAAAATAAAATCATTAGCTTATAGCTGCAATAACTATAAAACCAAATAGTTTTACAAAATTAACACAAAAACAGAACCAATAAAATTCAAATTAACAATATCAATTAATGTGATAGATTATGCTATTCAGCTGAAACTAAAACACTACATTCAACTACTGTCTGTCATTTCATGGGCAATTTTTAAGTTCAACACAAAGTGACGATTCCATTCTTTTGAAACGATTCTATATTTAAAGGCTGTGAAACTTTTACTCATACAATGAACATTATTTTTACTTGAATTTCACTTGGGCATGTATCATTTACAAATTGACTGGCCCATTCTTTTACCTTTACTCTGAATAATTAATATTTAAGTAAATTTAATCTGAATAAAGGGCTACTTTTAAACAGTGCAAGGGTAGACCTAAAGAAGATGCATATTCTGCCAGTGCTCAGATTTAGAATGTACTTATATTACTTTTTGCTATGTTTGTGCCCTCCCTGGCAGTTCATACGTTGAAATCCTAACCCCCAAATGTGATGGTATTAGAAGGTGGGGCCTTTGGGAAGTGCTTAAAGTCATGAGTGTGGAGCCCTCATAAATGGGATTAATACCTTATAGAAGAGGCTCCTGAAGGAGTCCTGTGTTTTCCACTATGTGAGGACACAAGGACAAATCTGTAGTCTGCATCAAAAAGAGGGTTTTCATCAGACACCAAAATTGCCAGCATCGTCATCCTGGACTTTCCAGACTCCAGAGTTGTGAGAAATAAATGCTTGTTGTTTATAAACCATCCAGTCTCTGGTATTTTCTTATAGCAGCCCAAAAAGACTAAGACACTTTTTTAGATTTTTGTGGAAATTAAAACATAAATGTCTTAATAAAGATCTTTATAGACCAGAAGACTATGTCCAGGAAATCCATTCTGAAAAGCACCATGCTGAGCCAATCTGTCATTTCAAAGACTGAACTACTGAGACTCTAGCAAGGAAAATGACTTACCCACAGTCATGCGTTTCTGGCAGAGAGAGTTTTTGAAAGTCTATTAACTATTTACGTCTTCATTTGTCAATCTGGGTTCTTCGAAACTTAAATTGGTATCTTTCATTCCATGATGCGTTTTAAAATATGTCAACCATAAGGACACTTTTAATTCTCATTTATCTTAACTGTAGCAGGCTAAACTTCCATATCAGATTTTGAGTTAGAAATGTCTTCAGCGCATTTTACTTCCTTAAATGAAATACAGGCTAGGAATGGTTAGTTCATGAACATAATAACTATTTCATACCCATTTAGTGGAAGGTTTCTAAATCGACTTTGTGTTATATGCTGAAGGCATAAGATAAATGTTTAACAGTTTTAACAAGTTTTGGTATGTAATTCTTTACACTTAGACACTTAAAATTCTAACAAAATCATCAAAGTAACAAAGTTTAACTGAAAAGGTAGAAGATATTCATGTTTGATTATGTGGGGGTGTGAGTAGATGAGCATATTTCAGAACTTTTTCTTTTTTTCTCCAAATACCCTTCCTCCTCAACTATCCAGGACCTAGGATGAAGTAAATATTTCAAAATTATTAAGGTAAAAATAAATATATAAGAGGAAATCATCAGTATGTTCTGAATATTCTGAAAAAATAATTTAATAGATTTGAAACCAACACTGTTAATGTGTTAACTTAGATATGCATAGAAATTTCCATGAGACAATTTATGACTAATTTTCCAGATGCCACAATTCTATTCTTAGGCTAAGGCAGGGGAGTAGGTATTTTTACCTACACCTTGTATAACTTTCCATTTTAAATTTTAGACTCTAAATTAGATGGAAAGCTATGCATTAGATAGGCAAAACTGGATGTAAGCAAAATTGGATATTTCTTCCTCAAAAAATATTTTTTCTTATATTTCGTTTCCTCTGGAGGGCAAAGACTAAATTGTTATTGTTTGAATGTCAAAAGTGATTGACAATTGGAAATAAAAAAGAAAAGAAAACAGTCTCAAAGATTTTCCTAATCATATCCCATGGGAAAAGAAAGAGAATTTGTTTTTGGACAAATTATCAAAAAGCAATAAACTGAAGTGCCTTGCTGCTCAATTTTCTAATAACTGGGCTCCAAATTAGTGAAGGTTACAGAGGTATCCATGAAGGTAACTTGTGCAGACTCTGAGGAGAGAGGAAAAGTTAAAATTGCATTCCAACATCTCTAGCAACTGGCTTGCAGCTGTGCTGTTTGTGGGTAACCTTAATGGTCTGATTTCTGAAAAAAAAGAGAAAAAGGAGAAATTTATCAAATTACCTATATTTACTGAAAATTCAGTCTGCAGTAGTGTAGAATGAAGGAAAATGACGATTGAGATTAGGGCTGAATGACTGTCTTTTGATTCCAAATCTTTGAATTACATAATAGAAAGTCATTTCTATGTTGCCTTTGCCATTACCTACCCTCTTCCCTTCTTCTATCTTTGTCTCCTCTATATAAGAGGAGAGGAGATACAGGAACTAGAATTGAGACAAGACATTATTTTCTTGTTTTTAATTCCTCAGTAAAAATTCTATTAATCTGTTCTTAAGCAACAAATATTCTTACTTGCACAAATGTACACACATGTGCATCAAATTTACTTAAAAATATGTTTTAAGTATAGGCCAGTCACTGTTCTATGTGCTACTGATATACAAAGTCCCTGGTCACAAGGAGTTTATATTCTACCAAATGAGGAAATTAATTAACAATTTTATAAATATATAAGGAAATGTATTTCAAATCACTATTTAATGAGAAACTGTTGCCACTAAACATGAGATTATGAATTCTTTCTCTGTAGAATACAGAGAAAATGAATTAAAAGTAAAAAAAAAGACTCTACAATAAGCAACAATAATTTATGTTCATTGTCTTGAAAGTTTATGTCCTTCTATAGAAGAGGACATTAGTCTTTACTCTTACTGTCTATTTTTCTAGATGGGAATAGCATCTACCGAATATTTAAAATACATGAACTAATGTATGTATCACCAATATAATTCAGTAAAATTAAATATGACAATAGTTTATCAAGGTTTTGTTATGAGGAGAACAACAATTTGCAGTCGATAAAGACCCAGCAGAATAAAAGCCTGATTGCAGCGATGAATAATGCATATCGCCTATGGTACTAATTAACCTTGTACTCCAGTAAGATATTATAGAACAATAAGGCTAATTTCAATGTGGTCCAGCACTTTTCCCTATGGCTTATGGTTATCACCCTTCAACATGTAAAATTTTATTTTGTTAAATGAGAAAGATATATTTGTTGTTTTTCACATAAAATAAAGAAAAAATGAAATTATATTTTAATATCATGTGTTTTCCAAAAAGGTAGATTAAACATATATATAATATAATGTGTATAATATACCATATGCTAAGTATAAATAAAATATACTAAGTATAAATTAATATATAGTGTTTATATAAGTAAAACATAAAACATTAACATATATTAATTTAGCAAAAAAAGTCATCTAAAATATCAATATTTGATCAATCCAACTAGACTCAGTAAATTTCTATAGTTTGTATCCAATCCTTCTACTCATATAACTAAGAATTTTCTTCTTCCTCTTAAAATAATACAATGACTTAAATGGATAACGTATAACTAAAATATGTAATGGGAATATTTTATTCAAAAATAAACTCCTATCAATTTATTCAAAATACAGTACTTTTCTCTTTTATGACTAAATCACTGTTGGATGGACAGTCATAATGATGCCTGAGAAGAGAGAAATTATCTTCAGCTGCAAATGCCAATCTTTAAGGTTTAAATTATACTATTTAAGCTCTTTTTTAGGTGTATTTTTAACTTTAAAAAATACTATTTCACAGCCCTATTTCAAAAAAATCTCTTGAAAAACCTTGATGATGAACAAAGATCTTTTTAGATTTTGAGGTGGTATGACACAGCTCCCCTGCTTTCCTCCAAAAAGTGCTTACATGTGACAAAGCACACCTATACACAGGAGCCTTTTCTCTATGGCATGTTGAAAAGTAGCAGAGGAAACAAGAGAAGCTGAGTGTGGGCAAAGATCGAACATCGAGAAGAAAAGGGTTTGTACTATCTTTGATACTAATGGACTTTTGAATAAAAATATTGCTTGGTTCATAACAATTTGTGTTTATTTTTAGACAGAGTTTGCATATACTTAAATGTCATTCTTAATGGAAATTCTTTGTATTGAATTATTCTCTTTATGAGAATAAAGTATCAAATGTCTCAGTGCTCTTGATATTTTTAATCAAGGGAATATTGTTATGAAGTCTATTTAAAAATTTACTTATCACTCATATGATCATTACATGCATGGTCTTTTTTTCTTTTTAAGTGGTTATCCCTTTATGCAGAAAGTCAAGGAAAAACTTGGAGAGAGGATAAAATCAATCTTTATAAAACCCAGTGTGCTGGTCTCTCCCTTACCAGCGCAGTATAGGTGTTAAGAGCAGAGGCGCTGAAGCAAATGGCCTAGGCTTCCATCCAACTCCACTACTTACTGACTGTTACTCTTGTTCCATGAACTCTTTGTGTCTGTCTGTTTTTCTGTAAAACCTAAAAACTGTACCTGATTCATAGGGTATGTATGTGTGTGTGTTTGTGTGAGGATCAAATTACATAATAAATAAGCAGTGTCTAGAGCAGTGTGTGGCACACAGAACTTGCTACAGAAGTGTTGGGCATGTTATCATTATTATGATTTTAATATCACCACCAATATTCTTATCATCATTATCTCTAATGATAGAAGAAAAAGGATGGATCTATTGTACAGAAAACTTTCTACATACAGTTAACAAATATCTGCGAGTCAGGCTATGTCTTTGTATATCACAATAGTTCCTTTCTCTGTCCTTTGGTTCTGAGTTAACAGAACCAAGTATCGGCTTTTGGAAGAAGGCATAAGAAATAACGATAGCCAAAATAGCTTTCTCTTAAGGAATTAACTTAAGGTTCTCTGAAAGAGTAAGGTACTTAAATAAAGGGAATGAATTTATAATAGCAAATATTTATAAAGGGGGAGGAAGGAAATTAAGAGAGGATATAAGTAGAAGTAATCAAAACAATACAAGACTGAAGTACCTTCAGAAAAGGACAATTAAGAATTAGAGAAAGGGAAAAAATATAACCTGGTTTTAAATCTTGTCTGGGAATTGGGCCTCGGAGTTTTTCAAGGTCAAATACCTCTTCAGTGAGGAAAAATACGTGCCAAGTGTATTTTAATTAACTGTAAGAGCTTAAGTAGTCAGTAATTTCCTGAGTTTAAACAGGATATATTCACTTTAGTAGTAGAGAAGCTGATGACAGAATATAAATAAAAAGACAAATCTTTTTCTCTCCAGGACCAAAAGAAGTTAAGACTTCATTGGAAAGAATAGGGATATGTGAGGATTATTGGAGACTTCAGTTACATTTAGCTGCCTATCTGACCTTTCCATACAGAAAATATAAAAATATAAAAGATTTTTTGCAATCAGCAGTTATAAATCTACAAGCTCTAAGAAGCATTTTAGAACAATGTTGTGAGGGCAACAAAAGTAAAGATAAACAAATGGCATTAAATCAAACTAAAAAGCTTTTCACAGCAAAGGAAACCATCAACAAAACAAAAAGGCAACTTACTGAATGGGAGAAAGTATTTGCAAATCATACAGCAATAAGGGGTTAATATCCAAAATATACAAATAACTTAGACAACTTAATGTTAAAAAAATAAACAATCTGGTTAAAAAATGGGCAGAGGACTTGAACAGACATTTTTCCAAAGAAGACATATAGATGGCCAACAGGCACATGAAAAGATGCTCAACATCACTAATCATCAGGGAAATGCAAATCAAAACCACAATGAGCTATCAACTCACCCTCAGAATGGCTATTATCAAAAAGACACACAATAACAAGTGTTGGTGAGGATGTGAAGAACAGAGTACCCTGCTACAACTGTTGGTGGAAATTTGGTGGGAATGTAAACCAGTGCAGCCACTATGGAAACAGTATGGAAGTTCCTCAAAAAATTAAAAATAGAACTAACGTATGATCTAGCAATTCCACTTCTGGGTATTTATCCAAAGAAAATGAAAACACAAATTCAAAGAGATATATGCATCCCTATGTTCACTGCAGCATTATTTACAATAACCAAGATATGGAAGCAACCAAAGCATCCATCCATAGATGAATGGATAAAGAAGATGTGGTATATACATATATACAATGGAATATTACTCAGCCATAAAAAGAATGAAATCTTGCCATTTGTGACAACATGAATAGACCTAAAGGGTATTATGCTAAGTGAAATGTGAGACAGATAAAGACAAACACCGTATGATTTCACTTATATGTAGAATCTAAAAAATAAAACAAACAAATAAAACAAAACAGAAATAGACTCACAGATACAGGAAACTAGTGGTTACCAGAGTTGGGAAGAGTTGGATGGTGGGTGAGATAGGTGAAGGAGATTAAGAGATACAAACCTCCAGCTATAAAATAGGTAAGTCATGGAGATGTAATGTACAGCATGGGGAATATAGTCAATAATATCATAGTAACCGTGCATGGTGGCAGATGGTAACTAGACTTATTGTGGTCGTTCCATAATGTATATAAATACCAAATTAGTATGATGTACACCTAAAATTAATATGATATTGTACGTTAATTAAACTTCAATAAAAAAAGAAAAAACAAGACTATTGTGAATTAGAAACTGACTGGAAAAAATAGAGAAAAGAAACATGTATTTTTCTTTAGCAGTCAGGGACATATATCTCCTCCTTTTTTGGCCTATTATGTAAAACTAGTAATATTTATGATTCTAAAACCGAAAAAAAAAGACCTCAAGTGGTTTAATTTTCATTTTAAATAAACTGAAAAATCTAAAAATTATCATCTTTGGAATGATGAAAAGAGTGTCTCCAAAAAAAAGAGAAAAGAAAATAGGAAAGAAAGAGAAGGAAGGGAGAGAAGAACTGAGAGAGGGAGAATGAGAGAGAAGAAAGAGGGAGGATTCTTAGGGAATTTGAATTTGCAGTTATATTTTCCTCAATTACTGGATTATTTTCATGATACAAACAATGAGGAAGTATCACTGAATATTGTGTTTGATTGCACATATATTACTTTGGATTATATGAAACTACCATCTTTTGTACTTTCAAAGTGGTCACATATTAACAATTCTGTATAATCGTACCCAATTTAATATAACTTTCACTAAAAGTCACATATTTGTTAGATAATAATTACGTAATTTTTATTTCAGTTATGATTCTTTGTATTACTGACTACATATATATCTAAATAGAATTAGTTCTTTTTATACCTTTTCTACAATTATTATCAAATATTGGTCTTTGAATTTGACTTTTAAAACAAATAGTGATTATTACTTTTCTTCGCATCAGTGCTACAATCTTCTCCACACTTGTCCTTTGGCTATACATTTCTCCCCCCCCCCGCCACAGAACTCTAATAATTGAGCTTTATCTATTTTTTAAATTGAAAAAGAAAATGTGGAGCCTTCTGGGAACTTAGAACAGTCAGTATGTTTTTTCTCAAAATTAATATATATTGAAGCCAAACCAAACTGTATTTGAAGCTAATTACTAACTCAGAGATCTTGGAAATCATGTTTAACATACATCAGCCTCAATTTCCTCAATTATAAAATAGAAACAACAGTATATATATGGCAGAGTTATTGTCAGAATTAAATTGTTTTGTGTATACCTGGCATGTAGCAGGATCTAATAATACATGAATATGAGCTATTTTTTTCCTATAATGGTTCTGTTTTATCCATTAGAACATAAGGACCTTTGCTTATGATCAGGCTGATTGTTTAATTTAGGTAAGTCAACAAAGAAGGACAATTATTTTAATTGTCCTATTTTGTTTATGAAGATATGTTTGATAATTTTTTCTTTTATACTGTTTTTGTTTTGTTTTGTATTCTGTTCCTTTTCAACTTCCCACAATCAAGAATGGTATGAAAATATTTCAAAATGGAAGTCTCCTCCAGTCAGAAACCTTGTACCTGCTAACCGGAGTATCAGAATTGGTGGGAGGTGAAGAATGATTCAGTTTCTATATTGTGGAGAAGAAATCTACAGGTCAGACTGGGTCCATGAGGCACCCAGGTGTTCCCAAGCCGGAATCTTTAAGAAGTCTCCTCACTCACATTGTACAGTCGGGGTTTCTTTTGTTGCTTCCATACCCCATCTCCGAATGAAACAAAAGCAACAAAACAAAACAAACAAAAACTTCAATAAAATGACACTTCAGTACTCCAAAGGTCAAAACATTAAAAAGAGAGAGAGAGAGAGATTCTTATACTACTTATGGAGGCAGACAAGAAAGGCAAAGTCATCTATGTGCATAAGAAGGCCAAAAGCAAAAAAGTCAGAAGTGGATGGAGATTTCTTACCCTGCTCACCTAGGCGCTCTCTCTCAAGCACATCATGTATATTGGGTTTATTCCAAAAGGTTTTTTTTCCCCCATAGAGAAAACATGTTATAAATTCTAGTTTGCTTCCTCCGTATTTGTCTAGCTTAATTAAAGGGCCTCTATTGTCCAGGGCAAGAGCTTCATGCTCTTACAGGCTCCTTCCTCTCATTCACACTTGGCTCACTCAGTCTTGCTTTTCTTTATTTGTTCCATTCCTCTGCCCCAATATAATTCTTTCTTTCTAGCCACCTTAAAATGCCTTTCCATCTCAGTTTGAGGTCTGAATACAGGGACACAAACCTCCTCTAGATGACTCTGATGGCTCCCAGCTTCTGATGTACAGCATAGCGCCACTCACATAGACATCAGATTAAACACACAAGTAATCTGAGTCATGGTGACAAAATTAATTGAAGCTCAAATGCATTTTATTGAAGAACACATAACACAGCGGAAAGACACAGACTTTGAAACAAATGCATCTAGGTTGAAATGTCAGTTTGCCACTTTCTAGTTTTAGTTTGAGTGATTTGAATAAAACTAACCTCTCTGAGCTTCAGTTGCCCCAGAAACTATGGCTCACAGGATGTTGTCAAGCTTAAAAGACAGAATGTAAATAAAACGCTTAACAGTACAGGCACATCCCAGGTCTTTGCATTCGTCTCAACCCTTCTTGTCTGACCATCCCATTTAAGATATCCTGACAATTCTGGTGTTCAAAATTGTAGGCTTTATTTCTACAGTGAAATATTTCTAATATTTCACTATTATTCCTAGTATGCTATTGCTTTTTATGCTTGCTTGAAAGTCAAACTATTCCCTTTTGCTGACTTTTTATTTTCTTGGAACAAGGTCTCTCTCTTCTCAGCTTTAATTCCATTCTCTTCTAACGTCAGATGAAAATAACTTAAGTTCTCCTGAGGTCTGATCACAGGGACGCTATGGCCAGTCTTTCCCTTGATGATGCAGGTTGCCCTTGATTAAGACTTTCACCTTCATCAAATTTTTCCAAAACTCAGATTTTTGCCCAACTCTGTGCTTCATGAATGGCCAATTTCTTCTTCTTTACTCTCTAAGTTTGTTATTAATGGACTCTCCATTCCTGTAACGTACATTTAATTATTTGCAATATGCCTGGTTAGTCTAGTTTATTTCCCTCCTATTAAGACAAAAATCTTCACACTTATGCTCATGCAAGCTCACAGAGAAACCTCCTTAGTCTTTAAAGGCCCTAACAGGAGTAGCTGAGCTGGTGCAGACTGGACTGGACAGAGAGGGCTCCCACCTCTTCATATTCCACAAGCCCTAGGAAGGTAGGTCACCAACCCAGGGCGGTGGTAGCAACACCAACAAATATTAGTACAAAAAACAAAAACAAGAAACTCCAGCACTTTGTCTAAGGTTCTCTCTCATGGAAATTGCTTTCAACTTTGAAAGCTAACTAGCATGTATTGAGGATTTTCTTTGTGCCAAGTACTAAGCTTCATGAGCCTCCAATCTTTAAAATCTAATCCACGTTTTGAAATCATAAACAATACTTTTATTGTGGGAGACAGCGGAAAAAATTTTTTCCTATGGGTTAGTTTCTAACATTATGTACTGAGAGCAATAACATCTCAGGGCCTGGCAATAAAGTGTGGAAGAAATCAAACCGTAAAAATAAAGTACTATTCTTGAGTATTATTTTGAGGAAACTGCTAACAGATGTTTTCCTCTTGTCCAGAATGGAAAAAAAGTTCCTATTTTGGATTTAACTTCATTTTCACCTGAATGTAGAGTGAAGCTCCCCCAAGTTTAAGTGCATTATCTGTTGCTGCCTGTCCTTGGGGGCCTGAACAGGACTGACCTGACTTAAGTCGGTTCTATTATTATGTTTAAATGCCCTCACCACCCCCTTTCTCCAACCGCTGTGTCAAAAAAAGCTACTGCTGTCACCAAACAAGGAGTCTTCATTGTTGTGACATTTCATTTATCTAGGCAGCGACATGCTTGAAAGGCGACTGCCTAGTTCTAAGTAAAGTATGGAAGACAATCAAACCCGGTTAAGCAAACCAGTGTTGACATATTAAATCATGCTTGAACCAAGAGAGCAAAAACAGACGACACACAAAACCTTCTAAAGAGAATTTTAAATAAATAAATAATACAGGTCAGTCGGGTTCTAAAAAAAGAAGCTTTTAGCATTGAAAAATACTGGGACTAGGTGAAGATGGCGAAATCATTCACAGAGGCAAGTTATTACGTTGCTTTCCGACCGTGGAGCGTAAAACTAGAGTTAGTGTGGGAAGGGGAAGAGTGGGGGGAACACGGGAAATCTTGGTGAGATCACTTCACATTACTTTCCAATCCATAAAATGGCAAATAAAATTTTGATAGTCCCATCCTTCATTTAAGAAATGTCCTAATGGAATCCTTTCAAAGTGCTTTGAATTCATCAGAGGAAAAGCCCTTATGCATATGGAGGAGTGTATTATTATTCTCCTTCACAATCACACAGCAGGAACCTTGGAGCATTCATTCTCTAGGTCTGATTCCTGCTAACAATTCCATCAAAGAAATGGAGTTATCCATCAGTCAAATTATCATTTGCTCTAATTGTCACTTCCCCCAAAGAGTGGCTCCTCTTTCTTTCTGTTTCTTTTCTTTTTTTAAGTTATACCTTAACAACACTCAGATGAGCAGAGTATCTTCAGGCTCAGGAAAGATCAAAGCATATCAACAAATCACTTCCAGTTCTTACAGAAGAATCCCTACCGGTCAGCCTTAAATGCAGACAGCGCATTTAACCACCAAAGAGAATCAAACACTAGAAAATAAGATGTGATCCACATCCATGACCAGAAATAATAAAGGACACAAAAGCATTTTCATGTAATGAAAACCAGTTATGAAATCATGGGTAGCTCAAAATTCACATTCTTATTTTTACAGCTAATAAATGATACGCTTTCTAGAAAGAACTGTGCCAGAGCTAGTGCCTCTATGCCTTCCTTTTTTATAATAATTGGCTTGTCCTTCTGAACTAACATATAGGTTAAATTTAAAGGCAATAAACTATATAGTTTAGGTAAGCAGTATATTTATCTCTTTTTCTGTGAGCTGTGTAAGCTGAATATATGAATAAATCAATTAGATAGACTGATACCTATAAATTAAACTAAGCTGCTTATTAGCTACTTAGATAGTTAGTGTTCTGTACAACTCTCAAAAGTGGTTAAGGAGATTTTTCAAGGCCAATCCATATAGGAGGTGTACTAAATAAATCTATACAAGTAGAGCACAAAACAATGAACATATTAATAAGTGCGTTTATGTACTGTACAAAGTACAATAGTAGAATCAAGAATCTGAAGTTAAATATATGATTCTAATCCCAAGTCTAAAACGTGGTGGCCGCGTGATATTAGGCAAGTTAATCCTTTCCCCACTCCCAACCCCTGGACCCCAATCTCTCTATTAGTTAACTGACCATCATAAAATTTACGATTAATATTCAAATTTTAATTAGATAAGGTAATGTCACAGGGTGTGCTAAAAATACTACACCCCTCCCCCAAAATTAAAGTTTTCCTTGTTCTGCAAAGAGGGATAAATGTGTTTTATTTATTTTGTTATAATAGAGAGCTTATGGAATATATCAAGATTTCCACCTGTATCATATCTCAATTTTTAGTACCTTGAACAAATCTTATTATTCTTATTGCAATAAAGAGTATTGACATAACATCTCTAAACTCATGTCTTTTGCTTCCTTTTATATAGGATGAAATTATTTATTATAACTACTGAGTTGACTAATAATATAAAATTAAATTTTGTGGTATCATTTAGTATCCTTTATGCTAAAATTATTTTAAACAAAAGTCTGCCTACTAGCTTGCATTCCCAAGTTTCAAAAATGCTTCTTCTGGGGGCTGGCCCAGTGGCGTAGTGGTTAAGCTTTCATGCTCTGCTTCCGTGGCCAGGGTTCGCAGGTTCAAATCCTGGGCATGGACCTAGCACTGCTTGTCAAGCCACATGTAGTGGCATCCCACATAAAACAGAGGAAGACTGGCACAGACGTTAGCTCAGCAACCAGCTTCCTCAAGCAAAAAGAGGAAGATTGGCAACCAATGTTAGCTGAGGGCCAATTTTCCTCACACACACACACACACACACAAAAGTTTCTTCTGTACTCCTTTCTCAAAGCCAACATGTCCTTTTGACTAAACTAATTTTTATAATTTTTCTCTTTTGGTGAAGCTTGAGAGATTTTGATAAGACAAGAAGAAAAGAATGTAAGGAAATGGAGGGACATTTTCCCCCTAAATGTTTTGTAAATCACTTAAATTCTAATGCTATTTGCAGAAGAAGAAAAGTAAAGATACCTTTTTCCCCATTCATTGCAATGTTAAAATATAAATTTTCTTAAAAGAAAAAGCTTACTTTATTTGCCAAATGTTTCAGTTTAATATTTTTCTCACATATCAGCTCTTTAGTAAAACAACTTGTTGACTAAAACAAATATGCCATTGAAAAAATAAACCGTTTTTTAAAATTTCTGATATAACTAATACGTTTAAATTTTGTACTTGGTGGCTAGGGAGTGTTCCAGACAGGGAAGTATATATCTTTCACTAATTTTAGCTTCCTGTAAGTCTGTAATAATTTTTTTTAAATTAAAAGTTTTATATTTGGGCCTTGTATACTTGGGGAGGCTAGACTCAAGTTTAGGAACTACTACTTTGCCCAAGGCTTTGGTTTCAACAACATGAAGGCCTAAAAAGACCTGAAAATGCTCCAGGTACAAACACCAGAAACGCTAAATTAAATAGAACAAAGTTTTGAGCTGATAAATTCATATATCAGGACCCACGAAATGGAGGCCGCCCCAGTGGGTAAAGCAGCCTGCATTCACTGGAAACACCTGTTGAGGAATCCTAACATACACCAGTCACAATCCTCCAACTCAGCTAGAGCTGACTCACCTTGCCCTAGAAAACAGGACCTGCTAGCCTTATAAGGAAAGCCCCTTCTGGTCAATCACGCCCTGTTTCTGCATTGCCTTGTCTCGCTATAAAACTCGCACTTGGCCCAGATCCCTCTAGAATAGGGTCCCCCTGCTTGTGAGGCTCTGTGCTCCCTCAACCTGTGGACTGTTCTGCCTTGAATAAAGGACATCAAACTCGTCACTAAATTGTTTTAGCTTCGTCATTTGACAAGGCTGATTTTGCTGTGTTCTGTTTTAATGCTGGGAAATTACAAGAAAAGTAATTTAAAAATAAGTCTAGGTGGCTGGCCCAGTGGCGCAGCAGTTAAGCTCCCAGGTTCTTCTTTGGTGGCCCAAGGTTCGCCAGTTTGGGTCCGGGGTGCAGACCTACACACCACGTATCAAGCCATGCTGTAGCAGGTGATCCACATATAAAGTAGAGGAAGATAGGCACGGATGTTAGCTTAGGGCTAATCTTCCTCAAAGAAAAAAAGAAAAAGAAAAAGTCTGGGAAGGGCAATCGACAGGGGGTTAGAAACAAAGAGGGACACAAGCCTGGCATGCTGCCTGCTAGAGCTGATCCTGCTGCTCTGCAGGCCAGGTGGGTGAGGTGGGCTCTGGGAAACCAGGAGATGTGGATGTTAACACTCCAGAGGTCAGGAGAAGAGGCCATACATAGCCTTGTGCCAAGTGCGGAGCACTTTAGAGTGAAACCTTGAATTGTTGGCTGTGCCATCAAGAGGGCACTGAGTAAAAACACTTGCCCATGTGCACAAGGAGAGCCAAAGAGGCTTGTGTGTGTGTGACCTCTTGATGAGAGGAAGAATTCACAGTCTTCAAGGATCAAAATCTGTGGCCTTCACTAGGTGAGGTTTTGGGGTGTAAATTTACACTAGCCACCAAAAGCCACCAAACCTTAATCCTAACTATTACAATGCTTAGCAACACTGGCTGCACATTACAATCCCCTGGGGAGCTTTTAAAAAATACTGATGCCCAGGCCAGCACCACACAATGGAATCGGAATTTCTTGTAGGTGCGTCTTGCACCAATATGGTTTAAAATTATTGTGTTGCACTGCAAATGTTGAGAACAGCAGAATTAGAAAAAAGTTGGTCCCAATAATATTGCTTCAGTAGGAGGAAATGCTAAATCATGTGAGGAACTCCTATAAGTCAATAAAAACACAAACATCCCACAAATGAACAGCTAATACATAAATAAGAGTGATCAGAATATGGGTGCCTTTGTACTTTTTTCTCTGCTTTGCCGTGGTTTGATTTTTTCCCCTAATTTGCCAATATTGCCTATTTATGATAATAGTAGAAAGAATTGATAGTAAATATGGGATTCCTAAGTCAAGATGCAATTAACAGAAATAAAAAAGAAAACAACATCATTAGGTCTAATACTGTCAAGAGTTACATAATTACAATCTACTTCAAAAAACTGTATTAAGAAACATCTGGAGGGGGAGATAAATAATTAACTCGATAGTTCTTAAATAACATAGTGCAATATTTTGACATATATTTAAAGGGATTAGGCTAAATATATTCCAGTCTTGCCCTTATGTAATTCTATGGTCCTAATTTAACTGTACCTCAGTTTCCTAAGCTGCAAAGTAAAGAAGAAAAGAGCATTCACTTCAAGAGTCCTTCATATCTGTGTTTCTCAAACTTCACTGTACATAAAAGACACCAACATATCTTGTTAAAACGTTGATTCAGAATCAGTTTTTCTGGAGTGGGACCTGAGATTCTGAATTTCTAAAAAGTTCTCGGGTCATGCTGACACTGCTGGTCTGTGTCCCACTCCTGAAGGAGGCAGAATGTGTATTGTATTATTTAATATTTCACATAGGAAGAAAGTTGGGCTCAATCTGGTTTTGCATTTGGCCATGGTCACACACCATCCAAATGGAAGAGTAAGATTTGAACTGAGGGCTGCATCGCCTTCAAACCCAATGCCCTTAATTTCCTGCACACAAAAGTCTCCTGGTGATTTCACAGATCAATTTCAAGGTTTTAAGTCTACATTTTGTGCAAATGTTGGCTACTTCGTTTCTTATCATTTGCATTCATTCTTTTGAACTATTTGCTCTTAAGAATGTGAGAGTGGACATGGACATGTTTGCTGAATCTTACTCCATGAGTTTTCAACACTGAATTTCTGTGTACATACAACTTTTCCCCTGAAAGTTATACTGATTTATGTGATCAGACTGTGAAAGCCCTTTTGCTGCTACCCAATAATAAGAAAAGGAGCAAAGGATAAAACAAAAAGACTATGTTTCAGTCTCCTAGCACATTTAAATGTCATGGATTTTAAATATATCAGCTAAGATATGGTCTTTGTAAGATCTTTCTCATTAAACATTTTTGCTGATAATTATCTTTCTATGTTAATTTTTATAATAAGAGGAGCCTATCCAGTGCATCTCATTTTAACAAATGTTTATTATCAAGAAGTGTTTACACAGTGTGAGCCACTTGAACATAAATACAATGATTAATTCTCTACCCATATGATCATGATGGAACTCAAGATCATTAATCTTAAAATTCATTTGCACGGTAACAATATAGAATGTGCCATCATCATGATAAAACATCCTAGAGATCTTCCCAAAGTAAAATTTACAAAGTAGTTATCATTATTAAAGTATACACAAGGTAGAACATTTATCTGTTATATTTATTCTAAATTAATATAGAGAGAGAAATAGGGAGAAAGAGAGAGAGAGAGACAGATTCAAGATTTTCAGTAGTCCCCTTTCTTACTGCCCTATCTGAACTTGCACACTCACATTGCCATTAACAACTCTCACAAATTGTAACTGTAGATGTGAGTCCGTATGCATGTTTGTATGCCTATGCGTCTGCGTTCCTAGGATACAGGAATTGTACAGAAAGGATACAGCACCTAGTATGATAATAACTTAAAGAATGAGTGATAATATCTAAAAAGAGAGCAAATCTTCTTTATAAAGGTGGTTCTACTGTATTTACACAGTTTTTATCACCCAATAAATAAAAATGTAGGATTATCGTTTGGTAGATGATATTGCTCAAGAATATAATATATGGTTTGAGAAAACTAGAGAATTTTATAATCTGAAGTCCAGGAGGGACTACAGAGCATTTGGTTCCTCTATTTCCTTTCTTTCATTGCCAAGTCTCCCTTTTCACTATGCACATATAGGAGAGGATTCACAAGGTACTAAACATTATCGGACCAATGAAACGTTAAGTTCTTAAAAACGAAAGGCTTTCACTCTCAACAGGTGTAATAATTTACAAGTTGCCATCCGCCAATACTGCTCATAAAGAAACTGAATCATTTCATGTTTGATATGCGTGTATTTGACCCTAGATATTATTAGGAATTCTCTATCCTTGAGATAGTATAATATGTATAGGAAGAACCTCTTTTAGCAGGTAATTTCAGGAATTAGGAGCTCTTTTATTACTCATTTTAATATGAAAATACATTTTTAAAACGATAATATAATTTTAGAAAGAAAAGAGATAGACACAAAATTGATTAATGTGATATAATAGATCTCTGCATGGAAAATTCCCTCTGCTTTTTGAGCTGTTTCCCATACTCTCTCCGTGGCTTTTTTTTTCCCACACCTATCTTGAACATCACCTTTTCAGAGAAACATTTTCTTACTGCCCTATCTGAACTTGCACACTCACATTGCCATTAACAACTCTCACAAATTGTAACTGTAGATGTGAGTCCGTATGCATGTTTGTATGCCTATGCGTCTGCGTTCCTAGGATACAGGAATTGTACAGAAAGGATACAGCACCTAGTATGATAATAACTTAAAGAATGAGTGATAATATCTAAAAAGAGAGCAAATCTTCTTTATAAAGGTGGTTCTACTGTATTTACACAGTTTTTATCACCCAATAAATAAAAATGTAGGATTATCGTTTGGTAGATGATATTGCTCAAGAATATAATATATGGTTTGAGAAAACTAGAGAATTTTATAATCTGAAGCTACCTGCATTTTACAGTAGACAGACACATATACCTTTATTTTTATTTTTAATGAGAGAGATAAGAAATAGCTAAGGTTCATTAAATAAGTACTGTGTGCTAGGCACTATTGTAAGTACTTTTCATACAATGTCTCCTAGGATTGCTATGAGGCAGTTAGAGATGAGTAAAGCAAAGACTAGAGAGATTCAATAACTTGCACAGAGATATAGAGCTGATAAACAGCAGAGGTAGGACTGGGATCCAGGCATTCCAGCCCAGAATCGATGTGCTTAAACCACCAGAGTATGCTGCCTCTCAGAAGCAGAGTATTTCCCACCATATCCTAGCTGAATTAGTGACATTTCAAAATGTACACCCACTTCACTCTGTGGAATTTTAAGAAAAAAAAAATGTTCACTTTTGCAAAAGGTAACTAGTCTATAAATATATTTAGTTTTAGCAGCACATCTGCTCATTTTGGGAAAGTGAGTATATTTCCACTAGTTGTTCTCAACTGGGAGCGATTTCGCCCCCAGGGGACATTTAGCAATATATAGAGGCATTAAAATGGCCAGTAGATGTCTTTCTGCATTGAGTGGATTAGAGGTCAGGGAAGCTGCTAAATTTCCTACAGTAGGACCACTTCCTTCCCCCACAAAAAAGTATCTGACCCAAAATATCAATAGTATCAGTGCTGGGAAAGCTTGATTTAGAAAAAAAGAAAAGGGAAAACAAAAATAAATGCAGAATATGCTCTAAAACTTTAATAGAACTAATCTAAAACTATTCAAGTGAGGAGTTTAAAAAACTCTATGTCATTATTCTCATGTGTAATACCTGCAAATGGATAAATGACCTTACTTAATTGTCTTGGTAGAGGTTTGCAGCAGCAGGACACACACACACGCAACACTGACATTCTGTACTCCCATAATTGCCATCTTTTGTTAAAATTTCAAAATTAAGATTAGTTTCCTTCTGTTGCATAAAAGAGCATACCAAATAGAACCAAAAGTTCAGCCCCTTTGATTTTTTTGGTGATGCGCCTAATTAAAAATAACTAAGCTCTCCAATGCATAATTACATGAACACCTAATATACTATATTTTCAGCCAATTTTGTTTCAAACATAAATATGCACCAGAAGTATGAATGATCGACATACTACTCCCCACAGAATCTGTGCTGTTTCTGAATCAAGGCTCTTTCTTGAGCTCAGTATTTTCACTACATCTTCCTTGCTGTGCAATCATCTCCCAGTTGGACAATTAAGAAGTGCTTTTTCTCCACGGCGCCTGGCATGTAACCCCCCTTACCCTGTACTTTAGCATGCACTGTATACCTTCTTCACTCTGACTGGTTTTGGCAGTGACCCACAATCTAAATCTCTTTCCTCCATTTGATATAAGTGAAACTATAATTATCCAGGGGTAATTTCAAATTACTACTTCATTCCACTAGCAACTGATGAAGATTAGTGGTCTTGCCTTGCATCTGAGTAAGTCAGCAACATAATCACAAGAGAACTCAGCAGGCAACTTTTGATTCATGTGAACTCAATTACTTCTGTCAAACACATTCACTTCAATAAAAAGCAGAAATTTCCAACATAGGTCTTTGCTAACAATTTTGTACTCAAAAAAAATTCCCTGTGACTCTTAAGAGAAAAAATAGCATGAATTTCATCAGAAATAATAATAAATAACAAGTAGGGAAACATACTTGTATAAATGGGTTTAATACATTATTAGTTTCTGAAAATAAAGAACATTTCAAAGAAATAAATTTGTATATTTAAAGCAGTTTATTATAGAAAATTCAGGCATATAAGTAAGCCTTAGAAAAGTAAATGCACTCTATATTTTAAGCTAATACCATAGAAACCAGAGTATTTTGTTACCTCATTAAAATTGGATTATTATGGGAAAGGTAGTCAATTTCTCTTAAAAGAAGTTAAATGGGGGCCATGAAGATGAGAGATCACAAATTGCTAAATGGATAGGGACTTCAGAATCACTTCTTGGTTGTCTTCTAGGTTGAACCCATATGTTAAGCAGCTGCCTCGCATTCTGATTCCTGAAGGTTTAGTCTCTAAAAGCCCATGTGTCAACTCCATCACACCCTGCACGTATATGAGGTCACATGAGCACAGTCCCACAGCAACTACCTGGTCACCAACTATTACAGACTCAGTAAATATTAACACATGATAATCGTTACAACAGATTTACTCAAACTTCAGCTTCTTAACATAGTTCAGTCTTTAATTAAATCCCAACATGTTTTGACTGTCAAAGAAACTGAGTAATTAAATGTAAACATAGAACAAGACTATATTATAAAGACATTTCAGTATGTGATTTTGAGGTCCACAAAAATCACTAAGATGGCCTCTATAATAGTTAATGTATCATAAGCCAATCACAGGGGCTTTAATACCTGGAACTTGAAAATCTGGTCAGAGAATCTTACGACTATAATAGGATTAATTTAAAAGAAGTATTTGTCAATGTTGTGACCAAGGAGACTCTCTACAGATAAATGCGAAGGAAAAAGAAATCAATAATTTTAAAATGGAGTATTCTTTTGTGCCTTTGCCCAGTCTACTTCCTCTTTTGAATTCATTTTCCCTACCTCTTGCCCTTTGATTTCTTTCTCATTGCTTAAGATTACATACTCTATCCCTGCCATCAGGGAGTATGTAGTCTAACAGGGATAGGGAGGGTCATTATCAAGTAATAAATTAACAAATATATGCAAAATCTTAACTCTAAATGGTTTTCTGAAGGAAAGACATAGGATATATATATATATCTCCTAGGAGATGTATGAGATATATGAGAAACTGAAAGAAGGTAAGTGTGGCTGGTGCCTAGGGAAGGGCAAGAAGCAGAGTGTAAGATGTGTCTGGAGAGAAAATAGGGGCAAAACCATGCAGGAACTTAAGCTACTACAAAAACTTTATCTTAAAGGAAACCATTGAAGTGTTTAAAGTGTGTGTGTTGGGAGTAGGCGGGACAGATGAGGATGAGTGTGTGAAACAAGCAGATTTGCATTTTTGTAGAGGTGACATATTTATACAGCTCAAAAGTCAAAACTATATATAAAGTCATTTATTGTATTTGAAAATAAGGTTTCAACAAGATATGCTTAAAGATTGGAGGAAAAAGGAAATACAGCGAAGTGAATGATTTTAGGAGAGATTTGGTTGATAATGTCTATAAATATTTTGTGATGGAGTGGAACGAGGTAGTGAGTCAGAAGGAGATGTCAAGAATGATTCCTAATTTCTGGCCTATCAAGAATAGTTCCAAAACATCAAGATCTCCACTTAAAGCTTTGGGGATAGCATGTTAAGATCATATAATGAGTTAGATTTGGAGTTATGGTGGAATTTCTCTCTCTCACACACACACACACACACATACATTTACATTCACATATACATAATATGTACATGCCTCGATATAAATGCCTCGAGATTATCTATGATGCCTTAATTCTCCAAAACAAAACTTCAACGTATACTTATTCATTAAATGAGACGTTATTTATAGAATAATCATTTGAAATTCCTCGTAGAGTGGCCACATACCATTTGTACATTGGAAAACACCAAGAGGCTTTATTCATACAAACTACGTTGTATAGAACGCCCTCTGGGATATGTAGTCCACAGCCTTCGCAATGCCATAGCCTTTGTTCCTACTACCAGGTGGACTAATAAACACATTAATTATGACAGAGTCCAGTTCAGTGAAGTTTTCTACAATTTAGCCTTTCCAGTTCATCCCACTATCCCTCAGTTATGTCTCTACTTATCAATAATTGAGTATGAGAAGAGAAAGATACACATTAAATGCCTGCACTAAGAAACATTCTGTCAGAACACTACTTCCCCAAGATCTTTTCTTGATAAGCACCTGCAGAATGTTTTAATTCCAGCAACAATCAAAAATTATCTTCTAAATATGCAGAAGTTTTTTATATCCTCTGTCCATCTGGATGAAGACAAACGTCACTGTGTTCTGAACTAAAGTGACCACGTATTCCCTAAAACCATATAAACAAAAATCAAATAGAGCATGTTGATTTATAAAACTAGTAAACAAATTTTTAGAAATAACAAGAATTATATCATAAATAGTTTAGAAAAAAGAATGAAATGTATGCAATAGATTGTATTTAACTCCTGCTTCTGATTCTACACTTACATGTATCCTCACCTTACACCAAGAAGACTGCCCAGAATAAAACAGTTGAGACAATGTCAGTTAGAGCTTTCCTTTAAATCCAATAATGAATAAAATATGATTCATTTCCCTGACAAAGTTAAAATCACTTCTGAAATATAATTTTGATTTAGTAAAACTTTATATACATACATATGTGTACATATGTATGTGTGTATGTACATATATATAAGTATAAGGAGTTGTAGCTTGCATGTAAAACCAACCATACACTTAACTGTAGATGATCTGGTAGAGATACAAAATATGGGCTGATGCTGAAAAAGGACATTTATATACAATGCAGTATGTTTCTACCAAGAAATAATTAAGCCAAGTCAGTACGATTTACAGGTAATTTCCCTAGTTTTGTTTGCCTGGCTCTATAACCAACCTACAGTCAGACCTGGACAAACTTGAGCAAGTTCGATTCATATTATATAGTGGATTTAGAAAAAAAAAAATGCACCTGAAGCTTCGAGGTGTGATTAGGGGACTTCTCAGTATTTGGTTTCCTCCTCAGTTAATACACATTAACTCTCATTACCTATTTAGCATGCGCACACCATGGTGAAAACCAGTTCAGCTTCATAAGGACGAGTGATTTTTTCTTAAGGAAAATATGTTTTGTCCTCATAAGCTGTTCTTCACTTTGACATAAAGTACTATGCTGTCTCAAAAAGCCATTGATAAGTATCCAAGTTTAAAAGGACAGCTCACCATATTATGGGCAAAATGAGGGTATTTTCAAATAAAGAAGGAAGCATGCATGATCAAGTTTCAATTTAAAAGAAAAATTAAAACAGAAAAAAATCTCAAAGTGAAAATTGCTTTGAAATGACCTTTTTGCATTGGCTCTATCTCCAAATGGTTATTTTGTTGGCACTACTTATTATTCATTTAAAATTGACCTGTAATTTTTTTTTTTTTTGAGGAAGATTAGCCCTGAGCTAACTGCTACCATTCCTCCTCTTTTTGCTGAGGAAGACTGGCCCTGAGCTAACATTTGTGACCATCTTCTTCTGCTTTATATGTGGGACGCCTACCACAGCATGGCTTGCCAAGTGGTGCCATGTCCACACCCGGGATCCGAACAGGCGAACCCTGGGCCACAGAGCAGAACATGTGCTATTAACCACTGGGCCACCAGGCCAGCCCCTGACCTGTAAATTTTTAAAACCAAGCATGTAACAGCAATTATATGTAAACAACACAGTAAACTAAGTCAGGACAGCTTACAGATATTTTCCTATGGAGTTCATATGGCTGAACTTATTACTGAAGAATTTTTAAAAGCAGTTAAAAGCCTAGAAAACAAGTCTCATCTAAGATTTGCATTTGAATTTTATACAGCAAATAGAGTACTATTTTCTCTTCATGGAAAGAAAACAGCAATAGGGTAGCAGACAATAATCACACAGAGAAAGTTACAGACAAAGAAATAATCCTTTGGTTTGAGTTGTTCAAAAATAAAACTTCTGAAAGCAAAATGAATATGAAATATTACACCTCAAGTTAGACGGTCTCTGAGTATTAATTATGTATATCCAATAAAATATTACATTAAATCTTTCATCATTGCCAGAAATTTTAAAATTCTGAGAAGAGAGAAATCACAGGTGAAGAGAAATAATCTCCATAAATTAGCAAAGTAACAGGTCATGTGCTCCTCATCTTTGGAAGAAATACATATACATGACCCAACAGAAGGAGACAGGCCCTGCAGATCCACACGCAAACCCTTACCTTGACAGGTGCCATTTTTCTCTTCGTATCCTGCCTGGCACATGCATTTCCCGATGGGCACCAGCCACTCCCCTTCAGCGCTGCAGTGCATTTTGGGTGGTTCATCTGTCACAGAATGATTGACACAGGAGCCCGACACTTCCAGCAACTGCGAAGAATCAGCTCCAGTGATAGTGTCAGGGAAGACAGCCAAGTGTCGTACCACAGAAGGGCATTTTTTATAGTACACGCGCACAGAAACCAGAGCAATGCAAGCACCCACATCTTGAAAAGCAAGATAAAATCCCTTTTTGCTTAGAGGTCCCACATCTCTGACCTCCGTATTCAGTTTCATGACGCGGTCACCAAGATCAAGTTCTGTAAAACTTTCATCGGCAGCAATGGTATCAATTTTGATGTACTGGTTTTCCTTGATGTTTCTCCCATTCTCATCATCTGATTCAAAGTAATACATGTTAAAAGTCTCCTTACAGGTCCCCAGGCCTCCAGGAAGGCTGTTGCAGTCCCGCAGAGTAAACTTGAGTTCTATGAAGATTCTGGAAGCACCTTCATTGGAGATCCAACTGGTCAAAAGCCAGTTATTCTGATTCTGTTCCATAACTTTGCATACTTGGTATGTGTGGATAGGGGCATAATTTTCATCAACTTCACCAATCTCTTCCCACTGTGTAATATAAAATAGAAAGACAAAAATTTCCAAAAAATTAGAAAATAACCAGTAAAAATAGTCAAAGGAAACTAATTCAGCTGTGGAAATTTCCTTAGCCTCAATGTATACCATTGGGAGAAGGAGCTATATAGCAACAATTAAAAAATATATATAGTTCCCTTTTTAAATTAAATAAATTAATAACATTATTCATTGTCTGCAACATAACACAAAGGTGAACACATACGAACGATATTCCCCAGAAAAAAGAATGTATTTCAAAGTAAAAATAAAAAAAAATTGAACATGGATGCAATTAACAAGAAAGAACAGTGAAAGGAAAGAATATTTGTATGCATGTGTGGACAAAAGTTAAATATATAAACTAACAGAGTAGATAAAGTTTAAGAGAAAAAAGGAAGTACGATTTTTTTTTAAAGACAACAACAGGAAAAAAAAGCAGTAAATGTGGACAGGAAAACAGAAAAATGTAACATGTGAAGCCACATTTATTTAATTCCGGCATGTTACAAATAATACATCAATGTAATAAAACTTGAAAGAAAATTCATTAGTTTAAAATTAATAATAAATGCTTGTTTTATTGAACCAATTTGTTTAGGACTCTTTTACAAACTGGATAACTAAATGTTTATTCACAGATTTATGTAAAATTATAAACCTAGAGACAGGTGTAAAATAGAGATAAAAATTATAGATTAGTAATATGGACAGGCTTGTCATTTCAAATACTAACCAACTCTTGTTATATCCTGAAAATGCATTACTTCTTTCTTACCAATGCATTATTTTATGCATAATGACCTTAAGAGTTCTGAATATATACAGGGTATAGAAAAGATTAAGTATCATTTATATAGATTCCAAAATAATATTTGATCAAAGAGATCTAAACCCATCTCTTTCCTATTAAAATACTACAGTTTTAAGAACTATAACCACTTTCTGAACAGTACAGAACCAAACTTTTATTCTTCATAAAGATGTTCCTTAAGAAATTTCTTAAACCTATATAAAATCTATGTGTACAAAACTATATCTAACTTTGTTTTAAATCTTTAAAAATGGCCCTGAAACACACAAAGCAATGAAATCATCCTGACTTTCAATAAATCCAGAATATGATTTCAGACACTAGGCATTATAGATTATAAACTTCATAGAACATCATTTCTTTAGACATGAAATTAAATAGAGCTTTATTTCTTGAGTGTGTTCAGCTGACAAAGATGTGAAAAATGTGGAGTCACAAGAGATGCACATAAATTGTATGTCTTAGATGGCTCCTCTCTAGCTGCCATCAGACTGACTAAGTAAAAGGTACTAATGAAGGAAAACCGCTGAGCCTCTTAAATTCACAAGAGAGAGACATCGAGATTTTATCTTGCCTAACAACTTTCACACTAGGGTGTTATGTGAAGCCTTAGTTCTCCCATTTAATCTCACTTTTGTTCTCTCTCAAAACGTATATAAACTCTACTTAGCCTCTGGTTTTCTAAACCAGCTATCTATTTCAGCACTCTGTCATTAAACCACTTACATTTTCTTCCTGAAGTGATCCAGGTATCAATATCTTTGTTATAAATGGCTATTGAATGTCACCATTAACATTACATGCAAAAGATCACTTCAAATAACTAAATGAAAACAATAAACATTATCAACTTAGTGTTATAAAATTAATTAAATATATATTCCTTGAATGAGTAAAATGAAAATTGACATCATAAAACTCTTCTATGAAAAAAGAAAATCAAAATGCTACATTACATATTTCAGATTTCTTTTACTTGATAATAGTCTTCCAACACAAAACACAAATGGATTTCAAATCCTTGGCCTTAAATCATTTATAGAAGACTTATTTCTGCAGCATGTGTTTTAACAGAACCCTGCAAGCACGTAAAAGGAATTGGACAAGTAAAGGGAAATGAAATAGTAGCATCTTCCAGATTATAAGACAAGCATTTCACAGTCTTTGTCTATACGGAGTCCAAGGTACCACAAATATTATTAAAAATTCAAGCCAAGCAGCACTTGACAAGACAGCTTAATAGTTACTGCTTCAGGTGATAATTTCAATGTATGTGCATAAGCATCTTACTTCTCTGAATATTCTCAATTAAGAAGAGAAAAACTGTAATTTTCTTTGATGTTAGAATATACCATGGTGGGATTTTATTTATTTTTCTTTTCAAATGTCCAAAATATAAATGAAGGCTCACATTTTCTATTTCTGAGGAATGAGGAGAAAAACTTTAATTTAAATAATTATGGCCATAAGCCATTCAGATAATCAAATAGGTAATATACACATATTTCCCCAAAATATCCGCTCCTAACTAGACAAATATGCTAAGAACCAAACAAAATATTTCATTTATTTTAGATTGGCTAGTTGAAATAAAACCTCGAATTCTTCCAAGTTTTCTTTCCTTTTAATACAAAGTGGACATCTTGCTGTCCTCAGCAAAAATCGTACCTATGAAGAAGAAACCAGATATTGAAGAGATATAACACTCATCAAGAACTTAAGAATGTGGCGGGTATATTCCTAGATATTTTTGCAAATGTCATGTCATGCCAAGGAGATTACAGCAATTCAATGAAGGGTGCAGATAGAAAACACAGTATTTTCGGTTCAATTTGGTTGGATTTCCTGTGATCCCGTGGTTTAATAAAAGTATCTGAAGATCTTTTGATTACTATAAACAGTATGACTGGGCATTTGCAAGTGTGGTCACTGAACACAATATGGTGACTGTAGCTCTGTCCTTCAGGCCTAGCAACTCCTCAAGGCCCACCCTCCAAGCTCATGCTGTTCTCTGTGTTTCTTTCCTCCTTATTCCTATTCCTTTGCTTTAAGATTAAAGAACTGGTTTTACACAGTCAGCTTGGGCTGGCTTTATTTCTTTCCCAGATGCTTGGGCTTGCTCCTTTTCCTGCTGGGCACTGAAGACTCCAAGTCAGCTGCATTCTAATCCCACACCTGGCCAGGCATCACAAGTCAGCCACGTTCATCACAGCAGTGAAAAAGAAAACTGATGGATTTTCATATCCGTATGTGCATCATGGTGTTACCAACTTTCCCTTCCCAAGCCATTAAGAATTATTTTCTCCCTGCCTGCTTGCCCATGGCCCTATTCAGTTTCCTGCCTCCAGCTCCTATTGTCTCTTACCTTGTTGGCATTGCACTCATTCCAGTCTCCTACCCTATAGATCACTTCTTTTGCCTTCAGAACTTAAAAATATCATATCATGACATGCAGCCCAGTTAGAACCTCCCTTACATTATGACCCAAAATACACAGTAGGTATCATCATGTGAACAGAGTTGATCTTGACCTTTCATGGTAGCAGGGGTTGCCTACTGTCTAGTTCTGTTTTCATTATTGTGTTCCTATGTATCTTGTTTCTACAGAGAGACTAACTTATTGAGGTTAAAGTACAGTAGTTAGAAACCTTGTAGTAGAAGCCTGAATGGAAATACTTGATTTATCTTGTACGGAGGAAGGATTATCAGTTTGAAGCCCCGGTTTTAGTCCCAGCTTTTACAATATCTAGATATATAAACGGAGACCCAACCACTGGCACACTGGCTACATAATTTAGAGGGAGAACTGAAATGCTCTATCCCAGTCGTCTAATGTCCAATATAAAACATCAGAAGGGGCCTTAAAAGATCTGATCCTACTGTTCATTTTAGAAATGAGGAAATTGAAGACGAGACAGAAGAAAAGATCTTCTCAAGCTCACAGAGGACCACTCTGACCATCTGATCACCCTCTCTGCCTGTGTCCACCCGTCCTCTTTCAGCACATCTCTGTCCTTGATGTGTGTGTGGGACTTCTTGATTCACTGCATTGATTGCTGCTCCACTCTGTTGAAACTAGATTCACATTGTTTTCAGACATAACATAACCATAAACAATTTTTCCTTTTGTCCTTCCTTTCCTCCCTTCTATTTTCCTTTCTTTCCTTCCTTCCTTCTTTCTTCTATATATCTTAATACTCTGAAATACAGATGTGAAGGAAGAGACATGAGTCTCTTATTCTCTACTGTATCTCAGAGTCTGACACCACAGGACATAGAGTGGGCACTTGATATCTTACAATGAATGAATTAATATCAAACATATACACATCCCTCCTTAGTCTAGAGATCCAATAATCTGAAATAATTCAAACATGGTAAATAAATGATTGTATGATTTGTCTATTGTTTTCATTTGAACAAAAATAAATCTCATTCCCTGTAAGTCGTCTGCATTTTATAAATTCAAATAAGAAGGAATTCATAAATTCGTATTTTTGGAAAATTAGGCTTCAGTAAAAAGCTCTAAGCATTTATTTCAAGACATTTTCTTATTCCAGTAATTCATACGATTATTTTGTTTAGTTTTGCATATTAGCCTGTAGAACTATTTTTCATTGGCATTAAATTTTTCCAATTATAACCTACAGCTTAGTTTACATAGGTAACTTTTGAGCATGACATGTTTCAAAATATTTAGTTTTTCATTTTCAGTCACTAACCTTCTTCACCATACTGTACAGAATAAAAGCCCAGGATATAGCATATCACTTAGTGGCATTATATCTTATTTCATATTTCAGTCAAAGTTATTAGGACTATCGTAGTGATTTTCTTTTGCAGAGTGATGTAAAAACATAGCTAGAAATCTGACATGCCCAAACCATAAGTTTGTAACAAGACCTTGTTTACCGCTTACACACTTCCTTGAATATAGAGCTAACTGCTCATTACCCTTTAACATCCCAGTATTTTGCATAGAATGCTTTTTTTTTTTTCTGAGAAAGATTAGGCCTGATCTAACATCTGTTGCCAATCTTCCTCTTTTTATTTTTTGGCTTGAGGAAGATTAGCTCTGAGCTAACATCCATGCCAATTTCCCTTCACTCTATATGTGGGTCACCACAACAGCATGGCTAATGAGTAGTGTAGGTCCATGCTTGGGATCCAAACTCAGAACACAGGCTGCCAAAGCAGAGTGTGCAGAACTTAACCACTACACATGGGACAGGCCCCTATATCATCTTTTGAAATGTTCCAAAAAGAAACGAACTGTAGGCTTCCAATTTTATTCAAACTATTTTTAGATGTCATTTATTATGATTTTCAGTGTGCATGTGTAGTATAGTTGCTAACTTCACTGAAGACATCCTGATCTCAAATTACTGATTAACTGTTTTGTTTGCAGGGAACGATTCACCCTAACATCTGTTGCCAATCTTACTCTTTTTTTTGTCCCTGCCCAAAGCTCCAGTGCATGGTTGTATATCCTAGTTGTAAATCCTTCTAGTTCTTCATTGTGAGCTGCCTCTACAGCATGGCAACTGACAGATGGGTGGTGTCATTCCGTGACCAGGAAAAGAAACTGGGCCACCGAAGCAATGAGACCACTGAACTTTAACCACCAGGCCATCAGGGCTGGCTCTAATTAACGGTTTTTTTTAAAAGAGCGGTACCTCTCCATGATCTTATGAAATGTCTGGGAAATTGTTTGACTATCTGCTCAAATTTGAAAGTCAGGCACTTTACCCATTTAACCAGTGTGCAGCACATTCCTTTTGCTATCTCGTAATATGTTTATGTAAAGTATAGAATTTCTGGAAGCTTCCTGCTATTGCAAAAATCAGATGAAGTACAATATGAAAAATCAGAAACTTCAAACAGAGCAAAGATCTTTTGTTTTTTTATTAATGTCTAGTTTATTATAGTAATTTACATTTTTAATATCAGATTTTCAGTTTCATTATTTTATATTTTTTCTTTCAATTTTCTATACAGATTAAAATTAGGTAATATATACTCAAGTAAGGACCTAAATGAATTCCTATTTTCTTGTTTTCCCCAGGTGTATGATAAATGATTACTAATATTCTTCCTCATAACATTTTATAAGACTTACTATGCTTACAGAAAATCATTATGCTTTTCCTCTCTGTTGGATATCCAATGGAGCTCATATGTCCGTGTATGTGTGCAGAAATCTGCCGTTTCCTAATACATTCAATCCAGGACGTTTCCTCTGAGAGAAACTGGGCCAGAAAATCCTTCAACAGTGAGTGACTTAGAAACTTGACTAATGGCAGAAACAGTGAGGAATCTTACTATTGTTTGGACAGACTTTTTTCTGTTTGTTATTACTAACTTTTAGGTGTTACTGTCAACCAGAAGCCATTCTTCATTAGGAAGAAATACTATATTATTAAGCCCAGTGCACGTTGGGTACAAATATGAGATCTACTTCCCCTCCCTGTCCAGTGACTGCCCTAATGCTTAAATTATGAGAATCAAATAGAAAAGCAAAGTTCATCTTGGGTTATAATTGCTTTGAAATACATTTTTGTAATTAAAAGGTGATCCTAGAATGTGTGGAAACCTCAAAGCTAATACAGTACAAGAAAAATAGTTTAGAGCTACAGCTGGGTAACTCACACTTGAAAAAATTAATTTTCTCATTACATACTATGTGCATGACATAATCGTATAGAACACAACCACATCATTTTGCAGAGGAGTAAACTGAGGCCCAGAGCAACTAATGCACTAACTAGTGCAAAATCAATGTCTCTGATTGGAACTCTCTGATATTAATTAAAATTTGCTCCTTTTGAAGCGTTAAAATTATAACATAAAATGTAGTGGCACAGGAGATCATTTTAACCAACAAAAGAGAAAATTTTTCATGCCCTAATGAGCTAGGGGTATTTATGTTTTCAAAAGATAAAATTCTTGGCCTTTTGTTGTAGAATTATAGCACCCATTCCTCCTTGATTAGTTTCCTGACTTTTGGATCAAGACTACATACAGTTGATTGAGCAACAGAAGTATGTTGGTTTTTATGCACAATCACAGGAACAAAAATGGTTTAAAAAGAATAAAATACGTAGTATAGAGTTTCTTTTTCAGAAATTCAATTGCTCTGTATGCTTCTTTAGTAAAATAAATATGACATAATGTATCAACTTTCAGTAAAAATCATTTGAATCAACAATCTTGTTACGTTTCCTCAATAATATGCTGGTGGAAACAAAGATTCCATCAAATAGGAGTTTGAGTTATTTAAAACATCTTTAAAATTCATGAGTATGATGTAGCAATTTTGCTAGAAATGACTCAATTAATTTTCTGTGTATGAAATAAAGCTGAAGTCAATTACTTTATTGCCCGTGGAATAGTTACAAATATTTATGGGCACAAATTCAATTCATGAAACAAAATCACTTGAGAAAGACAGAGATTACAACTTTCAAGTTTATATGAATATTTTCCCAGGGAAATCCACAGACAATTGAGCATCTTTATACAACACTAAAAGGAGGAGATGTTTTTTCCCCTGGAAAAATAATTCATATTTTTTCTCTTTAATGTTGTAGTCAGTGATTATAAGAAGGAAAAGAAAAAATATGGATTATTTCTTCATTTATTCTTTTAAAAAAATTATCCAAGTGCAGAAGAAATGAATTGGAGATTGGAAAAATCAAAAGCAACATATCACATAAATTATGCACAATTAGAGAAATTTATGATTTAAGAAAAACAGTGTTTCTTAGTAAGATACTATGATGAACATTATCTAAAAACAAAAAAGAAAATGTACATATATGATTGCTCATATATTTGTTGTTATTCCACTTTTAAGAAGCTATATATTAAATAGCTTCACATTATATAAAATGATAAAGTATGTCATGAATACTTCCAGTTTTAAAATCTGGCTTTTTTCCTGGAAAAATTTACTTAGGAAAACAAACTCAAACTTATCAACTGGCTAATAATAATTTTAAAAGGTGGAATGCATTAAGCAGGTAGGTATGCCTGAAATTAATAAATTAATAAACTGAATTAAAATCTTAAAAGATCTCCTTAGTGTTTTATCAAAAAGCAGTCCCATTAAATATGGTACATGTTATTTAGTTTGTCAGTGATTTTGCACCATGAGTTAGAATTTTAAAAGGAGCAGCTAAAAACAAATAGAATTATAAACCACTGATCTAGTTTAATTCCATTATAGTTACACTATATATTGGGACACCTCCCACTTAAGCTATAGTAGCCTACCACTGTACATTTTTCTATCACATTCTACCAAGAGATGATCAGGACAACATCTGATAATAAATAAAACTGTGGCAACATAAATAATATTTTGTCTCCTATTACAAAAGTTTACATAGCCTGTGAGTTTATATCTTCCTAAAGAGATGACTGTGATCTCAAATATATACTTGCTTAAGCAGGGGTACATATTTACCATGGAGATTTTAAGATCTAAGAAGTCATATGTTTCTCCTGTTTCAGGATTTCACAGAGGAAACACAAAGACACACACAGACACACACACACTGGGAAGAATTCCTTCATGACAGTCGTTGTGAGATTTTAAGAGATGGCCCTCCCGGTGTTATGTAAATGTACATGTTATCAATAACACTTAAAAGTTTACTGTGACATTAGTACTCTCTTTAATATAAATACTGTCCCATTATAGATTGATATGAATTCTGTGGGGAAGCTTTCTTTTCAAAACAATATGAAAGTTTCAGTAAATGAGAAAAAAAGTATTTTATTTGGGATTCAATTTAATGAAAATAAGGTAGATTAACCTCTGGCACACTTAATGTTTGAAGCAAAATAGAAACAATTATACCCTTGCTATTCTGGCAAAAAAAAAAAGAAAAGCATTTCAGTAACCCGTTTGCGACTCTGGATTATTTATCCAGCCTATAATATTTACCAGAAAATACAATGTTGTCTGTGCTCTCTGGTCTTTCTTCTGCCCTCATTTTCCAATAGATAGTATTACATGTCTGGTGTAGGCCTTGACAATGGCACCCATAAATGAATTCCATATCTCACATTAATCATGTTCTTGTAATCAGTGGCTATTCAACATGAATTTACACCTCACTTTCTGTTGGGAAACAGTCATATTAGGGCTTTGAGCCTATTCAAGTTTAAGTGACTATACTGCCAAAATATAGTCTAAGGTCCACTGAATCCACTTGCCACAGCTGCAGTAATGAAATTCTGTAGAAATAGAGGCCATATACAGGTAGTCTGTGTCCAACAAGGAGCTGGAACCTCCACAGGGAATAGCTTTATTTTTTCAGAATCCCAGTGTTTCTCTTGTTTGGGATGGAAACAAAAGAAGGAACAGCCAAGGATCCATTGCAAATTCCTCTTCCTGCATTTGTCGAGCCTTGTCTGGACAAAAAGCTGAGCACAGCAAAAAATAGCTCTTGGAATAAAAGTACTACACATTTCTTACCAAAAACTTAATATAGAAGTTTAAATTGTTTAGTGATAGTTCTAAAATGACAATTGCCAATTTTCAGTGTTTATTTTAATGTTTTTGATAGTTAGTTTCATGCAAATTTAATTTTGACCTACCTTAGACTGTAGAATTTCACAATGAGACACCCTATCTGAAGGCAGTGATTGACTAACACCTATAGGAATTTCTTGTCTATCGACTCAATCTAAATATTTTATTAAATTTTTTATTTGAGAATTACTGTGAAAATAGATTTTATAAGAACGCTAAGAATTCTAGGCAAACATAAAATCTTTACAGCATTAGTGGAATTGCAACAGTAGGGAAGAGAAATCTCACATTTCTTCTTGCTACTTGAATTTTCTGGCTATATTTTTTCCTTATCTTCTTATATTGTCCCATAATCATTTTGAGGCCTTTTCCTTTGGTTAGTAATCACAAGTGGGAAAAGTGAAATCAATTTTGTAGTGTGATTTTAATCTTAAATTTTTTTTTTACATATAAGAGTTTTATTATAGAGGTTAATCTTAAAATTAAGACAAGTTGTTAACTGCTTTTTTCTTTGCTTATCAACACAATCCCTTTCACCAATATATTCTGATAATAGAAAACATAGATAGAGCAAATGCAGATAAGACGTAAGTGTAGTTATGGCACAGAAACATAAAATATTTTACCCTAATGAATCTTTGAAATTATTTGGTACTTCCATATCTATTTGTAAATGATCAAACAGGACTCTTGATATGATAAAGGATACACCCATAATTACCGGAGGTAATTGTCCCTGATTTTCATTTATTGTTCTGTTTGCTATACAGCTGCTAGTTTATCTGTTATATAACTAACAGTTCTTTAGAAAAGATGGCTCAGTGGGCTCCTGGACATCTCAAGGTCTTTGACAATATTTTCCCATTCCACTTTCGGCTGGTTACACTGAATATAGGCTAATTCTTCGTACATTTAAACGTGTGCTTATTAGGAGAAAGGTAGGCAGATACGGAATCAAGTTTTAGAAAGTCTATAGGAAACAGGGACTCTTCTATGCTACTGCTGGCAGTACATATAAGTAGCCAAATTTGGAGAGCTATTTAGCAATATACGGTAAATTAAAAAAATTTTCACCTGTGACCAGAGATACATATGCCAAGATGATACCTCCAGCATTGCAACGACCAAACATCAGAAACCACTTACATGACCATCAATAAGAATAAACAAAATGTGTTATACTCATAATGTACATCACTATATGAGTTATTAATTCATTTATATAAAGATCAAAAATACATAATGATGAGGAGAAAATGTAAAATTTTAAAAACAGTAAAATATATAGCTATACTTTAAAAATAAATAAAACAATACTATAAATCATGTTTTATTACATCCATATAATCAAATGGTGATAAAGTATAAATAGGAAAAATACACACACTGACTTCATGAGAACAGATCAATGAAATAGATACAACCTGAAGAACATAGAGAAAGATTGAGTAAAAAATGAACAGAGCCTCAGAGACCTCTAAAACAAAATAAAGTACATCAACAATTGTGTAATGAGAATCCCAAAAGAGAAGAAGAGACAAAAAAATGATAGGTACAACATTTGAATAAATATCAAAATTTTCCCAAATTTGATGAAAAACTTTGATGTACAAATCCAAAATGCCCACTGGACCCAATTATGAACACAGAAACATCCATGCCTAGACGCATTACCCTAACACTGCTGAAAGCCAAGACATTAAAAAAAAATTTTAAAGTAGCAAGAGGAAAACCACTCAACAAGTTGACAAGAACCAGAATATAATAATTGACTCCTCAGCAAAAGAAATGCAGGCCAGAAGAGAGTGGCCCAATGTACCCAAAATGCCGAAATAAAAAAATGTCAACCAAGAATTCTGTATTTGAGTAAAGCTAACTTTCATAAATGAAGGGACTCAAAACTCACCAATAAAAAATAAACAATCCAAAATACATGAACAGACACATCACTGCAGAGCATATGCAGATGGCAAGTAAACACGTGAAAAGATGTTGAATGTCATCAGCCATCAGGGAAATTCAAATTAAAACCACAATGAGATATCACTACACACCTATCTGAAATGATTAAAAATTTTTTTAATAGTGACAACACCAAATATTGATGAGGATGTGGAAAAACTGGATTGCTCATGCATTACTGGTGGGGATGTAAAATGATACAGAACTCTGGAAAACAGGCAGCTTCTTACAAAATTAAATGTGCAATTACTATGCAAGGCAACAATTCTCTTCTTCAATATTAATCCCAGGTAAATGAAAACAATGTTCACACATATGCCTGTATACGTATGTTCACAGCAGTTTTATTTTTAATAGCCTTGAAACTAGAAGCAGCGCACATGACCTTCAATGGGAGAATGAATAAAGAAACTCGTATAAAGGTACCATGGAACATACTCAGCAGTATAAAGAAACAAACTGCTATTACAAGCAACATCTGGAATGAATCTCGAAGGAATTTTGGAGTAAGAAAATCAATCTTAAAATGTTAAATGCTGTATGAGTCCATTTATATAATATGTTTAAATAACAAAATTTTAGAAGTGGAGAAGAACGTAGTGATTGCGAGAGGTTAGGGATAGGGAGCTGGCAGAGGAGGAGAGATTTGAATGTGGTCGTGAGAGGGCAATATAAGAGATCCTTGCGCCGCTGTCTCTGTTTGGTATTGTAGAGGTGATGGATACACAAACCTACACAGGTGATGAGTTTGTATAGAAATTAATACACACACACACACACACACACAGAAAAGGAGAGGAGAGGATTGAGAGATACAGGGATGAAAGAGCAGGAGAAATTGTTACACAATTAATGAACAGCATCTACAAAAATTGGAATTCAGATGTATCTCACTTCAAAGCTCATGTTTTAATTCCCCGCACCATGATGCCTCCCAAACTAAGACAAAGAATTTATGGGAAAACCGTCATTTCTAGGTAAACTAATGAATGGAGTAAAGGAAGCCACTCTCTGGTAGTCTTCCTACGAAACAGCCATATATTTTATTCCAAAAATTCCACTCTGTACTTTACTTTTGTTTCTCTTTAACTTTGAATTAAAGCTGAGCTAATTATTAAAGTAATATCAGTCAAAGTATTTTCTACGCAACTAAAATCCCACTAAATATTTCACGGAAAACAAGTGTTCTTTAATTAGACAACTATGAAGCTCTTCCTAGTGTATTTCTTTCTTTCTTTCTTTCTTTTTTTTTTGAGGAAGATTGGCCCTGAGCTAACATCCATACCCATCTTCCTCTATTTTATATGGGGGATGCCTGCTTTAGCATGGCTTGATAAACTGTACATAGGTCTGCACCAGGGACCCGAACTAGTGAACCCTGGGCCACCGAAGTGGAATGTGCGAACTTAACTGCTGTGCCACCAGACTAGCCCCTAGTGTATCTCTTTTTATGATATTAAAACTGAAGGCTTCTAGAAATCTATGCATATGTGTAAAGTAAATCTGTATAATATACACATCTGTAAAGTAAAGCTATGCAGTAAATTATCCCATTTAGTTTTATACATTACACTATTTTCCACACTTGTATTGCCAGAGAGCTCATAACACATAAAAGCATTCTACTGAACATTCCACAGAACATATTTTGGGAAATTCTAAGTTGTGGTGTTGTTTGATAATTGTTTAGGTGCGAGTACTTACTGGGATACCATATAATAATGTCTTAAATTCTGACGTCTCCCCTGTGACACATTTTTCATAGTACCTAATCTATATTACATTTTCAGTTTATACATCTGTATGGTCCAAAGGATTCATTTCATTACAAAGAAACCTGTTGTCAATTGTTTGTGCGACCCCAATGTTTAGAATTATGTCTGGAGAACTGTACAAATTCAATACGCATTGATTGAGTGCATGTATGTAAGAATGAAAGAATGAACGAGTGAATAAACGTAAGAATAAAAGAATGAAAATACCAAGAGCCATTTGATTTACTCTTACTGCTTTATTCAGTAGTTTGCTGGGATCTATAGCAAGCAAACAGAAAGAACTTTTGAGTGAGTTATTTCTCCCTCCTTTTTCTAGAAGCAATTTAGTCAAAGAACACTTGGCATGTCAACCCTGCAATGTTGCCAACCTTTTGCTTTGGCCACTATCTTTTTCCTCTCAATAATAACTCCCACCAAAAGAATGGCAAGGAAAGAAAGAGAAGGTTAAACTCAATTCTGTCAAATGGTGTTAAGAGTTGGCAGCTCCAGGAAACGTTTTATAGTGAAGAAAATTGAATCTAGTGAAAAAGGGAGCTACCTGAATCACTGTGAATTTCATTTATCTGTGCATCTCTGTTCTTAATTATTAGTGGTACATGACAGTTGGCAAGCCCATGGAGGTCTCAGAAAATTTTAAAATTTTATTAAACGGTCAAAACATAACATTGAAAAACTTCAATAAATCATGTAAATAAAAGCACAATTTATTTCGTATGATGTTGAGGATTGTTCTAACCAATTTCTTTTTCTTTTCCCACAAAATAGGACATTAAAGGTATATAATGTTATCTGAAATTTCTATCTTAACAAGATCTAAAGAGTTGGACTAAGTGTAATGTTCAAACACTGCCACATAAATTCTCTTTCCTTTACCCCTACAAAGAAGAAAATGAGCCCAAACGACTTTAGCTCACAGACTCCAGGTCACTTGGCCCAAATGAAGATGGCAAGTTACAACGCTAAATAGAAAATTTGTTTCATATATATCTGATAAGCAGCATCATCTCAATAATTCTTTGGTCGTATTTACTTACAACCCTTTTAAAAAGTACATCATATCAAAAGAAAAATATTAGAAATTTAATTATGCCAAAAGGTAACAAAGCAAGTACTTATTGGAAATTTTTAAAAAGCAAAGAAAAAAGTTTTATAGATTTCAATATTCATAATTAAATTTCTTGCTTTAATTGAAGATCTCAGTATACTTTTAATTTGTTAATTTGCACAAGAATTTGGAGCCATAATTTAGAGTTAACCACCTTGCAGCACAATCAAGGCATAAACACTTTCTTTCTCTAAGTAACTGCTTTATGGTTCATACCACCTTATTGCTAACACAGTTCATTTCTGCAATGATTTTTCAGAGTAGCTAAATATGCACCACATGTGCTAGCTTCTGTTTTTCTTATATCCAGTGACAAAGTATTCGCTTATATTCAGATGTCCGCATTTATGCTTCTGATAAATTTCCATATTGAGACATTCCATTCATAACTAAGTAGAGCACTACTAATAAATGAGTAAAATACGTACTTGTCCTAGTGACAGAAGTTTGCCACAAAGGGGCCCATAAAAGAGTAAACCGATCACATTGACAACCTGCCAGCTGTTTGCACAGGAACGCTTGTTGATAACACCTTACACATTAATCTATTATGAACAGTGTAATATTTTCTACATAACTGGAAAACCATGCCTTCAACAGTGACTACAGGTTATATTTGAGAAGTTAAGGTTCTTCAGACTTTCATAAACCAATATTAGATAAACATACATAGATACATATACTTAAGCATTTTTAAAAAATCTGGACTATTTTTGTTAGAATAAAGACATTAAAAGAGAAGTCCTGTTATTTAATAACAGAATATCAAATTTTATGCAAGTTAGATTCAGTAACTGTAAGAATACACAACCACAAAAACTGTATATTGATATTAAATTAATGAATTTGATTTATGCAGCCTGGTTTTGAAAATGTGTCTCTAAATGAAAAATGAATAATGACTGAGGTAACTTTTTTTCTGTTTAAACCACCTTAACTCATTTTTTTCTCCTCAGCTAAAATATCTTAAAGCTGCCAGAATTAAACATTCAGCAGGAGATGTGCTGAGTGAGTTTCATTAATACATACATATGTATTTATATTTATATATATATATATATATATATATAGGCCAGGGTTTCCTAGGTAAGTATCTATGTGCACAGAATTCCCATTCAACTTAATGGGGTCATGCTTACATTAAAATATAGAAATATATATCCAGAAAACCTTAGCTTAATATTTCTATATGTAAAACCTACTCAATTTTTTTATTTTCTTCTAAAGTATCTATTCATACTAGTATCTCTTCTTTTTTTTCCTTTTAATTGATAATACTATTGCAAAGTTCCACCTTTCTTTTATTTCTCAACTCAATTTGGATGACCTAACACAGAAGTTTCCATACACTGGTTTAACCATCAACTGTATCATAACACGAAAATGCAGATTCTTGGGTACTACCCAAGACCTACAGAATCCTGGGACCCAGGAATATGAATTTTAATAATATATGATAATAACTGTTTAAAATTGATTGAGAATTTAAAATGTGTCTAGAACTTTCCTAGATATTTACATGTTTTAACGCAGGTTAGCCTCACCATGGTCCAATGAGGAAGCTATCATTAATTAGATGGGAAAACTAGGAAAGTTAATGAATTTTGGAGCTATGATTCTGGCAATATCACTTCAGAGTCCTGGCTCTTGACCTCCTGCTACACATGCTAACTCTCTTGTGTGAGTCCAAAGTCTAGCCAGGTTTCTACAAAAATGTCCAATAAATGTGGATGGCTAGAGTACGCTGAATTACAGATATTTATAGTGTGACTGTTTCTCAAACTAAACAGAAACTCCCTTGAGAGAAGGAACACTATACAAATATATATATATTCATATTTTGGATCTTTCAGCAAAATACTTGAGTTCTCAGTACATATTTGTTGAACTGATTCTTCTTTTCAAATCCTCCAAGTAGAAATTCACCAAAAGTATTTGCACTCAGGAAACATCATATAGCAAACGTTCCTTTCATGATACAGCCTATTCTTCTATCTGACCCAAATACTTTCTCCTGCATCCCAAATCCATTTCTTAAGTGTCTTAACTAAGATTTTATGAGGAACAACTCTTATCACCATTAGCTATATATATTTTTTTACTTTAGGACTTTGAACATATTTAAGTTCCTATGTTTACTATTTGAGATTGCCTCTGGCTAAGATTCTAGAAAGCTAAATGCAATGGCCTAAACTGTACCTCCTCTTAGTATGAGGTCCGGAAGAGGCCTAGGATTCAGATCTGGAAGTATAGAGCAAGAAGCTGAGTTGCATTAAATAGAATTTGTTCCCCTTCCCTCGAGTTATAATCTACATGCACATTGTTCTTTTAAATATATCAAAAATCAAATTAATGTGATCTTCCTTCTGTACCTGAATCCCATTCAGTTTTTCTTTCCTGTGAGCAAACAACTGCCAATCCCTTAGCTTGCCTACAGAAATATACATTACATTTTATTTAGTTATTTAGTTTTTACATCTATCTTCTCCTTAACCCTTACCTGCTGTTTAAGACAGTTACATAGAATGGACAGTCCTTCAAAATCTCCTATCTGTGGGTCAATGTAACCCTTTCTTTTTCATAAGAATCAAAGTCAAAATAATATTTCAGTTCTTGAATGGTTATACATACATTACTGTGAAATGAAAGCAGACCAGGGTGTTGGTTGATTTTTTTTTTTTTTTGGTTAATGGTATATGCTAAAACAGAAAAGAAATTATGATTTTCTGCTGCAAAAAAAATTTAAAGAAATATGCTCAGAAAACAATTCAGGTAACTTGAGGAATCGGATAATTAATTTGCATAAACTTGTAAATGCCTCAATGCTTTCCCCATATTTGGGAGCAAAGTGGAAAAACACAAAGTGGTATAGCCTTTCCTTCTCAGAGAGGGGCAGAAGAAAGAGCAGGAAGTTAGGAATAAAAATTCAAGAAGTAGCATGCTTCAATACTTACATGTGTATCATCAGATATTCGGGTGTATCTCTGTGAATCAAGTCATCATTTTTTCCACGATATATTGGAACTCACTAGGAAAAGCAAGGGTATAATTGCTAACCTCAGACACTAGTCTTGGAAAAATGATTCTCCCCTTAAGTAGTATATAGCCTAGTTTGAATAATGAACACTACAGTCATGTTTATTGATGGTAAATAAGAAAAGATGAGATAAAAACATTAGAGAACATCACTTATTTATAAATCACTTCCTTCTTCACATATTGGCTTATAATACACACCAATTCGGAAGACACCTAGACCCAGAAGTGGCAAATACTACTGCAGCAAGAAGTGGGATAGAGCCAAGAAACTTACTGGTATAGTGACTCTAGATTTTCAACCTTTCTAAAGTGGAGATAAGATATCCATATTTTATTCTCCAATACCACATGTAGTCACTGGCCCACAGTAAGTGGAGGATATGTTTATGAATTAACATTTACAGCCTGTTTTCTCCATTAGACTACACACAGAACTTTACAGCATACACAGTACTTAGTACAACATAGATTTACAATAAATGCCGTTTCATTGAAAAAATGAATGAAGCCACCAAAAACAAAGTGAGAAGGGTTCAGAAATCATAATCTAGGAGAAAAATTGGGATCCGGTACCAAAAATAAAGTCAAGTGCCCAGGGATGAGAATATGAGTTAAAATATTGGGTTATTACCAGAAAACTCTTCCATAGGAATCTAGCATCTAATGTTTTTATTAGGGCTTCTAGCATGTTGACTTAGTTAATCCTGGGCATCTTTTGGGCATTTGCCTGTATCTAATACTAGGTTGGGTGTGTCTGTGTGTCAGTTTGTCTGCATGGGGATGTGTTTTCGAGCATGTTAGAGATTTGGGAATACAAAAGGATGGTGCATTGAGCATGAACATTACCAGCAGTACTCTGAGTTCAAAAGAAAGGCTACAGTCCATTAAGTTCTCAGACTAAAATTTCACTTAGATTCTATTTTGCTGAAGCCTAAGGAATATGATTAAACCTTAGATGAGTGTCTTAAGGACAAAATTATTCAGTCAAGCCCAACTTGCTCTAGGCATCCTTATATTAGTTCTGTTTAACCGTATTCTGTTCAGATTGCTTTATTCTACAGAAAAGTAACTTTTTTGTTTAGAATCAACTCTACACAGTATTTTTTTTGGTATACCCTTCAAAGATTCACTGTAAACTTATTACAGTTTTGGTTAAATCTATCAACTAGGGTCTGAGTAGATATGCTGAGTTAAAAGTAATGGTAAGATCATATTGGTAATAGTAAGACCATAATGTTAGTAGCAAGCATCATGGCAGTGTAAAGGTTTTCTAGAAAAACACTTACACTTTTAGTTTATTTGTTCACATACAAACCTGTGTGAATTTACCAAAGTGTGTTCAAAGCAGAGGGAACATGGCAGATTTGAAAAACTCTGGAGGAGAAGTCAAGTGTTTCAGTCTGTAAATGAAGATACAAACTTTACATCATTTCCAAATGTTAGCCAATTGACCAGGACAAAGTCTTCACTAATTCTTAAGGAAATCAGAAAAATGTAGTAGGTATTTCATAAAACTGAATTTTTTCAATTTAATGGATTATTTATTTTGGGATTATATGATTCTTTTTATTTTGGTGTTAGAATTCTTGTTTTTAATAAAACAACAGTGATAATAGAGGGTAGTTCATGGGTTTTGGAGAATGCTTTGAGTTTAATTTTTAAATCACTGGTTGATGAATAGCATAGCTACTCTATAATTCTAAGAGATGTTTGTCAGCTTTTGTCTGTGAAAAAGAAGGAATGAATGATACCTCCTAGAATGGACTTTGTCTGACTTCTGAGGTAAACTATGCATAGTATTTGAACTGTAAATTCATATAACTTCAATTATTAATAAGAACAGAGTGGCTGGTGTGTCATATAGAGACTCAAAAAGGTTGAGGGCTGTCAAATAGTGTATTAATATTTAATTTTAAGGGCATATATTCATTATATAACAATTTTTATCAACTGATTTGGATAACATGGGTTTGGGTAGATTAGTTTATGAAAAGGTAGCAATCCCATGTTACTTGTAACTAACCTCTCTGAATCTTGGAAATCATTTCCCTATGATAAAGCACTTGTATTGAAAGAAGTTGGGTTCCTAGGCCACAAGTCTCTCAAAAGGCTATCAACATTTGTAATATATAATTAATGTAAATGATATTGTTTCTATGAGAAGCACATTTAAAGTTGTAATTGAGGCTATCTGGTGCTCAGAGCTGTTTTTCAATAATCCCAGGGATCTGAATCTGTATTCCCATAAATGAGGAATAATTTCCCTTCCAACCACACATTAATTTATTTATTCATTCATTCAACGATTATATTGATCACTTATTATGCTCTTGAGACACAACAGTGAACAAGAAAAACAACTGCATGTCTCTTATATATGATAACTGTACCTAACATGCTATCATAGAAGACATACAATAGTAATATAATATGGTATAATATAGTGCAATGTAATGCAATATAATGTCAGCTTTGTGATAAATGCTAAAAAGGAAATATGTTAAATCTCCCCTATAGCTTTCCAAATTAGCTATATGAGGCAAGAGGCTCCAGGATCTTAGAATTTTAGGTATATTCAGATTAGCCACTCCATGGAGACTGAGATATAAAAACTTCAGGGTCAATGGCTTCATATTGACTGCCTGAATAGGAATATGTCTGCCTTATCATATAATGCTAATAGATCATATCTATTATTATAAGTGTCACAAAACACTATATCAAAAACTCTTAATGAAATTACATTAAAGATTCTGATACAAAGTATCTTGTTCTTAGAAATAAATGAACTATGTGGTCTAACAACCATGTGCTTTGATAGGACTATGGCAGCTATTACGATTAACAATGCAAGTTTCAGGTTTTATCTGACAAAATTACTAAATTCCAAGTAAAACTTTAGAAAATGCTAAAAAATGCTATATTCATACCATCAGTAACTAATGAAGAATGGACAAAAAATTTAAGGTAAAAACCTGTGATCTAACAGCTAACCTCTCATTTCACTATTACTGATTAGGAAAAGAGAATTCACTCACAACCTACAGAGATTTGTGATACTAGAGGTATGAGTAAAGTGGAAATAATTATTATGCTTCAGGAAAAATTAAATAGAAGATAAAATAATCATAAGATATAATTAAAGGTTTATCGAATTATCTTAAATAGAAAAAATTTTGGTGATATTCCAAAATCAAAAATGGAATATTTTTAGCTTTACTTGTCATTATTCAATGTCTTTCATATTAGCGATTCACAAGTTTATTGCAGAGTTTGGTTGCCACTCATAGATGGATGTGTGACTTGCTGACTATAAATAGGGGCAAGAACTTTCATTTACTGTTATTAAACAGTGCATTTCCTGTTAAAGTCATAACAAAATAAATCCCATTATTATCTTCTGGTAATATTTTAACAAATTTGAAGGTAGATGTCTTTATGAACACAAACTATTAAAAATAATTTCATTCATAAAATAACTTAACAAATTCAATAGACAAAATGGGCATTTAACAACTGCTGTAGAACAATTTGTCATTGGCATAGATGAAATGACCACTTCAGATTTCTGTGTTTATTGCACATGATTGTTCTTATTGGCTATAGTATCAATAATATGTAAGATTTAAATAACTAAGAAAACAAAGTTTTCCTTTATTATAGAACATATTAACCTTCACAGTGCAAGCATACCTTGGAGATATTGTGGGTTTGGTTCCAGACCACTGCAATAAAACAAACACCACAATAAAGTGAGCAACACAAATTTTTTGGTTTCCCAGTGCATATAAAAGTTATGTTTATACCATATTGTAGTTTATTAAGTGTAGAATAGCTTTATGTCAAAAATAAACAATGTACATACTTTGGTTAAAAAACACTCTATTGCTAAAAAATGCTAGCCACCATCTGAGCCTTCAGCAAGTTGTAATCTTTTTGCTCGTGAAAGGCTTGCCTCAATATTGATGGCTGCTGACTGATCAGGGTGGTGGTTGCTGAAGGCTGGAGTACCTGTGTCAATTTCTTAAAATGAAACAACAATGAAGTTTGCCCCATCCATTGACTCTTCCTTTCATGAACAATTTCTCTGTAGCATGCATGCTGTTTGATAGCAGTTTACTCACAGTAGAACTTCTTTCTACTCAAAACCTGCCACTGCTTTATCAACTAAGTTTATGTCATATTCTCAATCCTTTGCTTTCATTTCAACAATCTTCACAGCATCTTCATCAGGAGTAGATTCCATCTCAAGAAACCACGTTTTTTACTCATCCATAAGAAGGAACTCTTCATCCATTAAAGTTTGGTCATGAGATTGCAGCGATTCAGTCACATGTTCAGGCTTCAAATCTAATTCTAGTTCTCTTGCTGTTTCCACTACATCTGCACTTACTTCCACTGCTGAAGTCTTGAACCTCCTAAAGTCATCCATGAGGGTTAGAAGCAACTTCTTCCAAACTTCTGCTAATGTTGATATTCTGATCTCTTCCCATGAATCATGAATTTTCTTAATAGCATCTCAAATGGTGAATCCTTTCCAGAAGGTTCTCAATGGACTTTGCTCAGATCCTTCAGAGGAATCATCATCTACAACAGCTATAGTCTTATGAAATATATTTCATAAATAATTAGATTTGAAAGTTGAAATTGCTTCTTGATCCATAGGCTACAGAATGGATGTTGTGTTAGCAGGTATGAAAAAACATTAATCTCATTGTACATCTCCATCAGAGCTCTTGGGTGACCAGGTACATTGACAACGACCAGTAATATTTTGAAAGGAATATTTTTTTTCTGAGCAGTAGGTTTTAACAGTGGGCTTAAAATATTCAATAAATCATGTTGTAAACAGATGTGCTGTCATCCTGGCTTTGTTAATCCATTTACAAAGCACAGGCAGAGTAGAATTAGCATAATTCTTAAAGGCCCTAGGATTTTTGGAATGGTCAATGAGCATTGGCTTCAACTTAAAGTCACCAGCTGCATTGGCCTGTAACGAGAAAGTCAGCCTGTCCTTTGAAGCTTTGAAGCCAGACATTGACTTCTCCTTTCTAGCTATGAAAGTGTTAGATGGCATCTTCTTCCAATATAAGGCTGTTTTGTCTACATTGAAAATCTGTTGCTTAGTGTAGCCACTTTCATTAATTATCTTACCTAGGTGTCCTAGATAACTTGTTTCAGCTTCTACTTTAGCACTTGCTGCTTCACCTTGTACTTTTATGTAATGGAGATGGCTTCTGCTAGCTTCAAACTTTTCTTCTGAAGTTTCCTCTCCTGCCTCAGCCTTCACAGAATTCAAGAGCATTAGGGCCTTACTCTGGAGTAGGCTTTGACTTAAGGGAATGTTGTAGCTGGTCTGATCTTCTGTTCAGATCACTAAAACTTTCTCCATATCAGCAATAAGGCTGTTTTGCATTCTTATCACTTATATGTTCACTGGAGTAGCACTTTTAATTTCCTTCAATAACTTTTCCTTTGCATTCACAACTTACCTAATAGTTTGGCACAGGAGGCCTAGTTTTTGGACTATCTTGGCTTTCAACATGCCTTCCTCACTCAGCTTTATCATTACTAGCTTTTGGTTTAAAGTGAGAAACATGTGACTCTTCCTTTCATTTCAACACTTAGAGGCCATTGTAGGGTTATTAAGTGGCCTAATTTCAATATTGTTGTGTTTCAGGGAATAGGGAGGCCTGAGGAGAAGGGCAGAGATGGGGGGATGGCTAGTCGGTAGACCAGTCAGAACACACATTTATCGATTAAGTTTGCCATCTTATATGGACACAGTTTGCGGTACCCCAAAACAATTACCTGTACAATAGTAACATCAAAGATCACCTTCAATTTGTAAAGAACACAACATCTGCAAAGCACAATAAAACAAGGTATGCCTGTATGTGCCTCCTACGTAAATTATTGAATGTAAGACAAATACATAAAGCTATGTTGTAAGGGGAAATCTAAAATATAAGGATAGACTGGGATAATAGAAGAGAAAGCCATATAAAGAGAATTATTGTGTCTCATGGATCTTTTTTATCCCTGAAATTGCTAATTCATTATATAAAATATACAGAATGATTACTTGTCTTTTTACATGAGTATAGAGAAAATGCACACCAATGAAGGATTTTTGTGTGTTACATGTGCACCTCTTTTCATGTGAAGATGTAATCATACAGTATGTAATACAAGAATTAAACTGCTATTTCCTCTAGTCATCAAATGATACCAGCTATGCCATTCAGGAATATTAAGATATCAAGCATTTAAACAGTGCTTAATGTTTCTCTCTCAGTTCTCCTATGAGGTAAGTCAATAGTCTCATCTCTAGAAAGATTTAGTAATTGACCTACTTGACCTAATTCACAAAAGGAAGCCATTGCAAAAATGAGCTAAATTTAAAAATCTACTTGTCACTGTGATTGTAGCTACATGAGAAGAAATTGTCAACAATTTAATAACTGATTCAGTTTACAGTTAAAAATATGTAAAACTGGTTTTGGTATCACCAATTGACACACAAACAACTAGATGCCAGTATGTGGGTTTGTTGCAGTCATTTTAATATTTACTTAAAGAAAGTGTTTCAATAAATGTTAACTGATTATCACGTATAGCTAAGTCACACACAGAGCAACAATTTTGCATTTTGAAAAGAGGCATTATGTAAAACATGGCTTAATTTTTAAGTTTGTCACTGGCAATGGAGAAATAAATCATTAATTCACTGCAGTAACCAAAAATACTTTTGAATTTCTGACGTTTTATAAATACTGCAGGAGGAGCCTAACATATCATTAAATATAAGAATGGCTTCCCATGTTTCACAGAGTCCATAGAAAATATCACTATTAGGTATTTTATTATTTTGATAGAATATTTAACTGTTACTCATCTGAATTTGGAGTTCAAATTTCATTGTCAAAGAGCTTTACAAGACTTGAACTTCTTTATGTATTTAATTGTATAATGATATAATCTCCAGTACTGGAACTTGTTTAAAAAACAAACTCAATAAATGTCTGTTGCATCTTTGTATCCTGAGTGCTTAGGACAATTCTAGCACATGGTTTGCTGGATAAATAATTGTTAGACAAATTAATGAACAAATAAACCCACAACTATATCAACAAAAGTTCAAAAGCATGATTTCAAGGTTACAAACAAACATAAAATTTCAAATCAAAATTTTACTTAGAAAAGCCACTTGTTCATCTGCGACAGTAGATTTTGGGAAAAGATACATCATTTCTTTTTTTTAAGACATCAGTTCAATATAACTTTCTGTGGGATTTTACACAGCTTCTTTCTACGTCCCACCAAGGAGCAATTGATGAGATTATAGAGATGTCTAATTAGGGCATGAGCTAAATAAATTATCTAATTTCTCATTTAGATAGATGAAAAGGCATTTCTTTCACTGACCCTTGGAAAAAGTAAATCTGAAATCCTCTCCACCCATAGCTTGCATGTCTAGGTCACCATGTCTCTGTAATACAAATGTAAAACCAGCCTGATGCAGCCCTTTCAACATATTGGAAACTGTGCATGGGCTGTAATTTCTAGAGGAAGACTAGCCAGTAGTTATTATGGTGCCTTAGAGAAAATTTCCAGGTGTGCGTAAGAAAGTGATTCTTAGCGACTGTTCTATATGCCATTATGATAAAGGGGGAAAAAACTATTCTTTTACTCTCATTTCTCTATATCACTGCATTCAGATAGGTTTTAAAAGGAGAACAAGCTCTTTCTTTGAATAAAATGTTTCTGAGACTGTGCTCTGCTAAACATTCTTCCTGAATCTTTCATGAACGTCTTCATGAAGACGTTCATAAGGATAGTGGGTAAAATGTTTCCTGGTCAAATAATTTGGGAGAACTTGCATGCTGATTAATACATTAAAGGCTTAGTATAATGCAGCAGGTAGAAAAACCTGTTTAATTCCATTTAATTAAATATTTTCCAAACTTACATGTGTATAGAACCCCTTTGGCTTAACACATTTATTTCCTGTGTCAGACAATCTTTAGTAAAACATCATTTTGGGAAATACTGGGCATTGATTCAGGAGTTTTAGCCCTCCTTAAGTTATTTGCATCCTGAAAGTCTATCCTGTTTAGTAAATACATATTCATTTTATGGAATGTGTTGTTCTTATTGCCTTTTCTCTGTCTGATCACGTTATACCTTATTCTTCCTTTAGAAAAATAGAAATTGGCATCTGCCTTAGTCAGTTCAGACTGCTATAATAAATACCATAGGATAGGTGGCCTTAAACAACTAACATTTATTTCTCACAGTCCTAGAGGCTGGGAAGTCCCAAGATGAAGGCACCAGCATCCTAGTGTCTGGTGAGAGCCTGCTTCCTGGCTTTTAGATGGACACCTTCTTGCTGTATCCTCATATGACAAGAGAAGGAGAGAAAGAGAGAGAGAGAAAGCAAACTCTTCCCTGTCTCTTCTTATAAGGGCATTAATCCCATCATGAGGGCTCCACTCTCTCGACCTAATTACCTCTCAAAGGCTCCACCTCCTAATAACATCACATAAGATTTCAAACTACGGATTTGGAGTGAACACAAGCATTCGGTCCATAGTTTCACTAAATTCACACCTCAATTCTCAGACCTGACCACACACCTAGAACCATAGAAGTGATTTCTTCATTAGATTTACACAAATTCCAACTATAAACTAATTTTAATGTTAATACCTTTGTACATATTATAATTGCTTATTCTGTCAGATTTCAAATCAAAGTAAAAACTATAAAAGCATAAAATGTGAATATAGAAAGAATTTTTTTTTTTTTGGAGGAAGATTAGACCTGAGCTAACACCTGCCACCAATTCTCCTCTTTTTGCTGAGGAAGACTGGCCCTGAGCTAACATCCATGCCCATCTTCTTCAACTTTATATGTGGGATGCCTGGCACAGCATGGCTTGCCAAGAGGTGCCATGTCCACACCCGGGATCCGAACCTGCAAGCCCCAGGTCTTCAAAGTGGAATGTGCAAACTTAACTGCTGTGCCACTGGGCCAGCCCCTGAGAGAATCTTAATAATTGCTAACAATTGTTTTATAATAGCTGAGTAAACCAAGGTAATTAAAGTTTGGAACAACTCACAAATCTAACTCAGTATGAACTCATGTTGTTATCATTATTGTTTGCTGTTATGTTTACTCTTGCTGTTTGGGCAGTGGTGCTTTTCATAGTTTTACACGACCTGAATTCACCAAAAAAACCTCTTTAAAGTATATTGTAGAATATTGATCATACTTGTCTACTACTATGGAGAAGCCCAACTATAAAATCCTATGGTTCATTTGTTATTTTTCAGTTATGTTCCAATTTTCCATCTGAAGATGCAGAGAAGGTACATAGGTGAATCTTCATTTCAAAATTTTACTGACTGTGTATATAATGTTATATCTACATTCTCATTCCTACTTTCAAAGGACAACACTAGATAGATAGATAGATAGATAGATAGTCACCAACAAAATTCAGTGCACGAATGAATAATGCTACCATGAAAATCACTGATGAATGACTAGCTCGAAAGCACTATCAACATCTGATGACATAATAGCTGCCTTCACCTTCCAGATTAATGACATTCTAATACCGCTTTCTGGGTCCACACTAAATTTCCTGATATTAGCAGTGAAATTATGTATGTTATTTTTTATCATAATAATCTTAATCTGTATATTTTAAGAGGTAAAAATTCCAAAATTATAAGGTGATACAAGTGCAATATACTAACACTACCGATGATTACCTTTAAAAATCCCATCATTCTGGGATTCAAAATAATCAAAACAATAATCAAAATAATGAAAAATCTGGCTTCAAAATAAAGAAAACAGTAAACCAGAGAATCTTGTTTAATGAAATGAGTTTATTTCTTAGCATTATACTCATTGTTACATCTTTAATTGTGCAGACTGGAAGGATTTGTGACACAAACTGAATAATCTTGCATTATCTGAATAGTTCATAATCACAGTAAAGCCTCTGATTCATTGGCTTATTACATATTTGCATGTTATAATCAACTAAAATCCATGCATGCCCAACTATACAAATTTTGTTCAAAATGAAACTTCTCCAAGGGCTTGGCAGCTGTGCTGTCCTGATGTATAAAATATAGGGTGGAATACATAAGGGATTAAGTTAGACATTCACGAAGCATATGCACACCATTTCCATTATCTGTGTTCTAGGTGAAATGTTAAGAAATAAAGTTGAATTGGAATATATTTTCTCAATAAGATCAGATTCATAACCTATGGCACTAAATATTCATAACAACATTTTAGAAATGTTGAAATCATGTAAAGAAATCCCATATAGGAAAAGCTATAGTAATCAAAAGTAAAGATGGCCTTCCTCTTTTGTTCCTATATTTTTTGTATCTACAACTTGCTTCTAAGCAAGAGACTTGACTTGAGATGCAGCCTAGGGACGTGCAGAACCAGGTCAGCAATCACAAGGGTGACTTCCTCGGGCTCTAAGGAAACAATGAGCTAATAGGATGCTGTTAGTTCTGTGCCTACTCATAATAACTAGATGTAGACAGGAATGATGCAGTCAAAGTAGCATGGAGACACAGATGTTTGTATTACAGAAAAGAATGATGATAACAAAACACGTAAAATCAGTGACTACAATGAAGTCTAAAATATAAGAATAGTGGGACAAGTAATACTAAGATATTAAGTAAATCAAATAGACCAATTAAGTATGATTGTCAAATAGAATTTAAATAAATCAAAATAGACTACTGAAGTAAAATTATTGAATCTTGGCTAAAATTCATATGCATTGTAGAAGTCAGGTCTTGTGGACATAATGGAAATTACATACTGAAACAATTCATTTCACTGAAAATTTTTCAGAATAAAATATTTCACTTTAGTAATTATTTTTATAGCTCAATCAATCAATTTTATATGAGAAAACAACTTTATACTTAGGAAAATGCTTCCTGGTAAGAATTCCTAGGAGACACTAATAGGTATGATACGCACACACATTTTTTTATTAAGCTGCTCTTTTTATAGCAGAGATGGCCTCTAACAGCTACAGCTACACTTATATTAGGTAATTTTATCCTCCTCCCCTAACCCAGCTAGAGATGTTTATACCAGTGAGAGACAGCTGAACCAAGTGGAACCCATCAAATTCTTTCTATGTGGAATTTGGAACGTTCCCAGTCAGTCTGAGCTGGTCTTTTTAATAAAAGAGATCAAATTTGTAATTGTAGGAAAGCCAGGTGCAAAGTGAATTTTAAAATATGGTTTTCAGAGAGAAGAATGAAGAAATGACCAGTCACAAGCAGGAACCAGACAGAGAGGATGACCACTGCTTAGTTCATGGGGGCTGGCCCAATCCCTTAGTTCCACTATTTCAAGAATTCAATTGACAATGGGTTCTTTGAGTTAATCACAAGTCCCTTTCTTTCTCTTAAAGTAGCTGAAGTCAGTTTACATTACTTGAAACCAATTGAAATTTGATAGACAGAATAATAAATAACTAAATCACCTTTGTTTATCTGGAAAATTTACAAAGATAGATCACCTCTTGGAAACCATCCCTGTAAGCATATTTTATTTTAATCATTTTTGAAAGAAATTATTCTCTGCTACCCTGAGTATTTAAAAGAAAAAGCAGAACACTTAAGTAGTTTTGAAGGTAGAGATTATTTAGTATATACTCATCATTGCACTCCTGCTCTAGGTTAGAGTTAAGAGATGCATAAAAATGGTTTTCAGAGTGTTAGGTTTTGATAGATTTGTGTGAGCCCACTGTCTTTGTTCAGGCTACTATAACAAAACACCATAGACTGGGTGGTTTATAAACAACAGAAATTTATTGCTAATAGTTCTGGAGGCTGGAAGTTCCGAGATCAAGGTGCCAGCAAGGCTCGATAAGGGCACTCTTCCAGGCCTTAGATTTGTCATTGTGTCCTCACATAGTAGAAGGGGCTTAGCTAATTCTCAGTTGCCTCTTTTTTAAAGTCAATAATCCCATTCATGGGGGCTCCTCTCTCATGACCTAAGCACCTACAAGGCCCTACCTCCTATTACCTTCACTTCAGGCATTAAGATTTCAACATATAAGAAACTTATAAGAGTTTGGGTGTGGACACAAACATTCAGACCACAGCACCCACCAATCTACAAAATTATAATTCATTCTGCTTTCCAGAATGGTTTCCTTCCTTCACTGTGAATTTTTGCTTCTTGCCACAATTAGTGTGCATTTCTGTTTTGATTTGTGAAACTGAATTATCCATCAGTGAACAACAATTAAATGTTTTAGGGAACTTTAAACATGTTCTACCAAGTAAAGTGCCAGGTGACTTTGGTAAAATCTTTCAAGTCTTTATTAGTAAAGAATCTAAATGCTTTATTTAACAAGTGCATATATTTTTCCGTCCTTAAGTTTTAACTACAATTTAGTTCAAACATATTGAAGAGAATAAGATAACGGTCAAGACATAATGACCTTATAAGTCTATCACAATCATTGTGTGCCTCTTCGGGAGAATAAAAATAAGAACAGAAACCAAGATAGAGAATAATAAATAGCATCACCACACACTGACTGTTTAATATAGGCCAGGAATTGTGCTAAATATTGCATCATTATTTCATTCTAATCCTTATAAGACACCTTGTGTGATAGGTAATATTTTACATAATTTACAGATGAGGAAATAGAGATACAGAGAGATTAACTAACTTGCTACACTTCAGGTAGTAAGGGGTGGAGCCATATTTTAAATATAAATTAGCTGATTTCAAAGGCTCCATGTTAACCATACTGCCTCTAAGAAGATAAATATTAACAGAAATTAGTAATTTGGATGGCGCTCAATAGAGAGGGGGCCTCGGAGTTGTGTATATGTTTATGCAGGTTGCATATTTAACTACTCTCGGGGATATCATTCAAAATGTACCTATATGAATAGTTGAGGAGAGGAATTGAGTCCTGCTTATCAATACAATCTCAGTGCTTGGCATGTTAATAGTCTTGGTAAACTAAGTTGTATAATTAAAGGAAATATTCCTAGCTCAGCCCTGCATGACACCCAATAAGCAAGAATGCCTAAATCTAAACTTCGAAGATTATTTTTAGCTAAAAATGTGCAGCCTTTGAATCCAGAAAAACATCACTTCCTAAAGATTTAGATGCCTAATTCTGTATCAATCAGTAACAGATATAATGTGAATTTATATTTGAGGCATAGGGTGACACGCTAAAGATGACACAAAAGATCTTTACAATGGAGCTTACAGTTTTCACACAAACAATAGGTAACACTACAAATATGTACTTTTTAAAATACACAGTAAGTGCTATATTCATTCAGTCTAGGAATATAAGAAGTGGTCACCCTTCTGGGTATTTAGGAAAGGTTTTATGTTATATGACTTAAGTTGGGCCTTGAAAAAAATGATTAGCATTAAGGTAGTTATATGGACGGCTGGAGGTGGAATATTTCAAGTAATTGGTACAAAACACTGGAGGTAGAAATGTATGTGAATCCTTTGAGGAGTTAAGAAGACAGAAATAAGTTTGAGGGAGAAGTATGGTGGGATATAAGATCACAAAAATAGCAGCGGTTAGGCTCCAGAGGATGTAAGATTCCAGGCTGAGCCGTTTGGACCATCATTTTCTGCATTAGTGCAAGCCCTGAATGACATAAAAGGAAAAAAAAAAAAAATGAAGAAAGAGAATAAGGCAATGAATAGCAAAAGCCTCACAAAACTTCAAACAGGAGAGGAGTCTTGAGCATTCTCTCCCCCTGCTGCCTTTAATGGAAATAATCAACAGGAATGCTGGATGATTACAGTATATTTTTTTCTCGGTGGGAGAGGGAGATTATGTACTCAGAACCATAAAGCATTTTGCTTGCAAAATTAATTCAAATTGACTTGCATAGGAGCACTGTCACATGAATTGAAAACAGCTGAAGAATGGTTAGAAAAAAAAAAGATCACGATAAACAGCAATCAAACTGCTCGGAAAAATACCTGATATTTGGGCCCTGGGGACCTCTGCAAGGCCTGGTTTTATTTAAGATCTTCATTAGTGAATGGGAAGATGGGAGTAAAAAAATCATTATAATCACAAATGGAAACTGGTGCAAATATCAATGAAAGCAGAGAATTTTTTTCAGAAGGAAAAGGATTTTAGGCTCAGACTTTACATTGACTACATCATTTGGCAGAGAAATCTGTAGACAGAGACCTAGAAATCCCTATATCCATGATGGGGAAAAGGAAAAAAATAGGATCAAATATGAAACAGGTGGAGATAATATTGGGATGTGGCTATTCGAAGCAAGTGTATGGATGGTTGTCTTACATCACAGGTGATGTGATGATAACTTGTATATGACTCCTTAGAAATGACCTGAAACTCTGTTCATATTTATGCTCCTTGCTGGTTACACGGACCAATGGAAAATCCATGCAAAAAAAAAAAAAAAGAGCAGATTGGAAGAATTAAGTGTTTGGGTAGAAGGCTAGACAAAGTGATGAGTGTGTATAACGTTGCTGTACACATTGCAATGTGAAGGAAAAAAAACAGACAAGGGCTGGGATGGAGTGCAGAAGGACTTCACATCATGATGTGCTAACAGGCAGGAACAGATTTAGTCTTGGAGCCATATTTTCCTGAAGAATACTTAATACTTAAACTGTGGTCTGAAGGATGAAGCCTTTAGCTAGCCAACTGCAGTCAGGTTAAGAAGAAAGGATTAACAAGAGGATATCATGGATAAAGGTCATTTTCCAGTTTAAATTTGTAAGTTTCTTTATAATGTAGGAAAAGTGTTTTGAGAGTCTCTAAAGAAAAAATATTTGCACTACTTTACAGTGACTTTAAATATATAAACAGAGTGACACCCAATAAATAATGCACGCATGTCTCAGTCCTACTTTGCAGGAGTACAATTTGACTATTGCTAAATCATTCAACACAACCGCATATATCAAAGACTAAATACAACATTGGTCTCACATGCCAAGCAGTACTGGCCATTTTAAAGAACTTTCTTCATAATTGCTAAGTTTCCATGTGGGAAATCTAAATGCAAAGTTGTGCTTCTTCTAAACTTCAGCGTATGCTTAATGACTGTCTTGAATTCCTTAAATTATTTATCTTAATTACCTTACGGGTTGGGTGTGCGTTTTGTTTTTCTAAAAAATAATGAATACAAAGCTACTTTGGAACAGGATTGTCCTTCATTATGCTGGCATTTGCATTATATAGTATAATATCCATTCCCTTTAGAATTCTTTTCTATCAAATAAAGAGCTTTTCTATATCCGCTAATGTGTTCTTTTTTACCCACTTCAGCATTACTTTAATCTTTATTAGCCTCTCTATGCTTAGTGTGGGCCTCAACGCTTGTCATTATCTTTCTTCTCCTTCAGTAGAAAGCAAAGCCAAAATAAGGTTCTGGCAAAACTCCTCGTGTTCAAAACCAAAATATAAGAGATTAACAGTGTTCAAATATTTCACCTCATTCTTTGCCTTTAATTTGGGGGAGAGGAAATCACTCACAAAATCCCCGTATACACTTTTGCCAAAAATCTGTGTCAGAATAGAAAATCCAGTTTAAGTTTTTCTTTATTCAATAGAACCCACATAAAACACTAACAATGTATTCACAGTCCATTTTGAGTAATTTAAACCTGAGTTATTTTCTATTTCAAAAGTAAATACACAGGTTCTCTTTCTCCAAGAAATCAGAAAATGGAACAAAGTGACACTAAAACAAGAAAAGCTATAAACTCCCGTTTTGAAATGTCTTCTATGTAGGATTATTGCTTGTTCTTTCTCCCCCAGGCAGAGAGCAGCTACTATGTCTCCACGTTAGTACAAATACAATTGAAGTCAATATTCTGAAATTTCTCTCAAATGAATAAATTATTATGAGTGATCCTAATAGCCTCTAAGATCAGCATAAGAAAAATTTCAAAATAATGTTTGTCTTCTTTGACTGGAAGAAGAAAAGATAGCAAAAATAAAAGCAGAGCTTGCAATACAATTCAGAGGTGATGCCCAGGGGAATGTGGTGGCTTGCCCATTGTGTGGTACAGGAAATACAAAGAACTCAGTAGGGAAAAGGCAGTTTCCACCAAAGCAAAGGAGGCTGGTGTGTCTTGTGATCATTTGTAACAACAACATGTGGAAAAAAAGAGCAATAGTGGAATTTCTAAGATGTAAGAGCAAAATCTGTTGTAAACAAATACTATAACCATTAATTTTATTCTCATAAGAATAAGCCTCGAAAACATTTGCTAAAAATTTCCAGGAAATGATTCTGTTTGCATCCATGCTTAGACTATACAGATTAATCAATATTATGTGTTCCAGAAGGTGACTGAAATAAATCTAATGTAATTAGAAGAAAGCAAAATACATCTTCAGGGTATGTACAGATAGGCTGGTAAAGCTAAAGATATGAGATTGACAGTTTAAGAGCAGAAAAAAAAGAAGAGAGGAAAGCCTTTAGCAATATAATATGTATTGTAGAAAGAATCTATTGGGTCTACAGTTATTCAACTAAATAATTTAATCAGAAAATTAGGCCAATATATTGCTATGAGGTTTGGTTCTCTATTCCAAGTATTTTCATAATTTTAATTCAAATAGGATTTAAATACAACATAGCTTTAACCTTTAAAGAAAACTACCTATGAAGAGCCAGCCCCGGTGGCCTAGTGGTTAAGTTTGCCACACTCAGCTTTGGCAGCCCAGGTTAGGTTACTGGGCATGGACCTACACCACTTCTCTGTTAGTAGCCATGCTGTGGTTGTGGCTTACATATAAAATAGAGGAAGATGGGAAACAGATGTTAGCTCAGGGTGAATCTTCCTCAGCAAAAAAGAGGAGGATTGGCAACAGATGTTAGCCCAGGACAAAACTTCCTTGGCAAAAAAAAAAAAAAGAAAAAACAGAAAATTAACATGCATATCTTTCAAAGATTTTGCTTATTTTTTTCTAAAGTCTAGACTTGGAATTTCTTAGTATACATTTGTCATTTAATGAGAAAGTGGATACTTGCAGTAATGATGTTCTTATGATTATGAGACAGTTAATTCCAAAAATCCAAAAACTGGGCATCAAGAAAATAGAGGAATAAGAGCGATATCAGCATCATGGTGGAGTGAGATCTTGCCTTAGATCCTTCCCCCTAAGATACAATGAAAAGGACATTCATTAAAAAATAGAGGACATTCACACAACAAAATAGACAAGTGAGAGATCCAAGCAACCATAGATCTGAAAGTGGAGGTGCTGGACCCCCTTAGAGAAAGTGGAAGGAGGTAAGGGATCTCCTTTCCCTCCCCATCAGCAATTTGGGGTGCTGAATTGTGTGTGGCTGTAAGAGGAGAAGTGGGAGGGGCAGCTCTCCACAGAAATGTCTTCACTCTCCAAATTGCTTCCCAGCCATGACAAAGCTCCACAGAGAAGGAGCTAAGCTATTGCAGGTCTGTCTTCATCAAGCCAGCACCCCAGGAGAGGAAATAGTGAGGGCAAAGTGAGAAATGCCAGGATCACACATGCTAAAGAAGGTACCCCTCCCCACACCTGGTGCACCAGCTCGGCCCATCAGCCAAAGCAAGGGACCCCAGCCAGAGTGTCTGCACTTGCATTAGTAAAGCAACAGCTTTAAGCAAGCAATTGCAGAAGGTTCCCTGTCAGCATAGATTCCAAAAGATAGGTACAGATGCCAGAAATCATGGCAGTCTCAGAATACACAGCTCCTGCCCCCCACCCAGTGGCAGCAGGTGGAATCTGTGACCAGATAGATACTAACAATATGCAAAGGAATAAATCCACCCCATCAAATAATAAGAAGTGGTATATTAACACTTCAGATCAGAAGGAAAATGACAACCACTCAGAAATCAATCCTGAAGGTAGAGAAATTTACAATCTAAATGACAGAGAATTCAAAATAGCTATCATAAAAAACTCAATGGATTACAAGAAGATTCAGACAGACAATTCAATGAAATCAGGATTAAAATTAATGAATAGAGGGAATTCTTCACAAATGAGATTGCAACTATAAAGAAAAACCAATCAGACATGTTAGAGATAAAAAACACAATGATTGAGATAAAGAAAAATCTGGATTCCTTCAATAACAGAGCTGATATTATGGAGGACTGAATTAGCAATTTGGAGGACAGAAATATAGAAAAGCTTCAGATGGAGGAGGAAAGAGAGCTAAGGCTAAAAAGAAATGAAGAAAATCGCCGAGAAGTGTCTGACTCAATTAGGAAATGTAACGTGAAGATTATAGGTATTCTAGAGGGAGAAGAGGAGGAGGAAGGAGCAGAAAGCTTGTTCAAAGAAATAATAGCTGAGAAATTCCCAGCAGTGAGTCCAGCACCTCCACCTTCAGACCTATGGCTGCCTGGGTCTCTCAGATGTCTACTGTGTTGTGTGTATGTGCTCTGTTGGTTTATAAATGTCCTTTTCATTGTATCTTAGGGAGGAGAGTCTAAGGGAAGAGCTCACTCCACTATGATGCTGACATCACTCATTTCCCTCTATTTTTTTGATGCCCAGTTTTTGGATTTTAGGAATTAACTGTCCCATAATCATAAGAACTCCATTACTATAAGTCTCCACTTTCCCATTAAATGATAAATGTATAGTTAGCAAATACAAAACTTGAGGAAGGAGCTGGAATTACAAGTAAAAGAAGCTAATAGAGCTCATAATTACATCAAGGTAAAAAGACCTTCTCCAAGGCATATAGCAATAAAACCGGCAAAAGTCAAAGATAAAGCAAAAATATCAAGGGTGGCAAGGCAGAAGAAAATAACTTACAAAGTTATTTTACAAAGTTATCAGGATTTCAGTGTCTTTCTCAGCAGAAACCTTACAGGTTAGGAGAGAGTGGAATGATACATTCAAAATTCTGAAAGACAAAAACTTTCAGCCAAGAATACTCTCTCCAGAAAAAACATCCTCCGATATGATGGAGAAATAAAAATTTTCCCAGATAACAAAAGCTGAGGGAGTTCATCACCACAAGACCCCCACCACCTACAAGGAGTCTTCAAGAATGCTTTCACACCTGAAAATTTAAAAAAGTGTTTACAAAGCCCTGAACAAGGAGATAAATAGGCAGACAAAATCAGAAAATTGCAGCTGTCTATCACAACAAGTTAGCAAACACTTAACTATAACATTAAAGATAAAGGGAATGAAAACATCAAAAGTACCTATAATCTTGTCATTTTAATCACAAAATCACTAAGCAAAATGGAATAAGTTGTGACAATAACTTAGAAGGGGAAGAGGAAAGAGATAGAACCTGCTTAGACTAAGGGAATAAGAGGCTATCAGAAAATGGACTATCTCATCTACTATACAAACTTCACAGTACCCACTATACAATCAGAATAGAGACACAAATGATAAATAAAGAGAAAACTAATAAACCATCATAAAGAACCACCAAACTGAATTGGCAGTCTGAAATACACAGGATGAGAAACAGGGGAAATACAGAACGCCTGGAAAACAAGTGATAAAATGGCAACATTGAGCCCTCATATATCAATAATCACTCTAAATGTAAATGGACTGAATTCCCCAATCAAAAGACACAGAGTGACTAGATGGATTAAAACATAAGACCAACAATATGTTGCCTCCAGGAAACATATCTCAGATCTAAAGACAAACGCAGGCTCAGAGTGAAGGGATGAAAGATGAGACTCAAAGATAATGGCAAATGAAAGAAAGCAGATGTTGCCATACTTATATCAAACAAAGTAGACTTCAAGATAAAAAAGGCAATGAGAGACAAAGAGGGGAAGTACCTAACAATGAAAGGGACTCTCCACCATAAAGACTTGACACTTATAAAAATATATATACCCAACACAAGAGCAACAAAGTACATAAAACAACTATTAATAAACCTAGAAGAAGATATTAACTACAACACAATAATAATAGGGAAAATTAATGCCCCCCCCCAACCTCGATGAATGGAAAGATCATCCAGACAGAAAGTCAACAAGGAAATAGTGGAACAAAACAAAAAACTAGACCAGATAGACTTAACGTGCATATATAGAACAGTCCATCCAAAAACAACAGAACACACATTCTTCTCAAGTGCACATGGAACATTCTCAAAGATGGACATATATTGGAGTAGAAGGCAAGCCTCAATAAATTTAAAAATATTGAAACCACATCAAGCATCTTTTTCAACTATAATGCTAAGAAATTAGAAATCAACTATAAGAAAAATACTGGGGAAGTGACAAATATGTGGAGACTAAACAACATGCTGCTGACCAACCAATGGGTCATTGAGGAAATTAAAGGAGAAATCAAAAAACTTCTGGAGGCAAATAGAAATGAAAATACACCATACCAACTCATATGGAATGCAGCAAAAGTGGTCTTAAGAGGGAAATTCATAGCAATACAGACCCACCCTAACAAACAAGAAAAATCTCAAATAAGCAATCTTAAACTACACCTAAAATAACTAGAAAAAGAAGAAAAAACAAAGCCCAAAGTCATCAGAAGGAGGAAAATAGTGAAAATTAGAGCAGAAATAAATGAAATTGAAAGCAAAAGAACACTAGAAAGGATCAATGAAACTAAGAACTGGTTTTTTGAGAAGATAAAGAAAATTGATAAATCCTTGGCCAGGCTTACTAAGAAAAAAATAGAGAAGGCTCAAATAAATAATATGAGAAATGAAAGAGGAGAAATCACAATGGATTCCATAGAAATACAAATGATTATAAGAGAATACTATGAAAAAGTATATGGACAATCTAGAAGAAATAGATAAATTCTTAGACTCATACATCCTCCCAAAACTGAATCAAGAAGAAATAGAGAATCTGAATAGACCAATCACAAATAGAGAGATTGAAACAGTAATAAAAACCCTCCCCAAAAATAAAACTCCCTAATCAGATGGTTCCTCTGGAGAATTCTACCAAACAGTCAAAGAAGATTTAATACTATCCTTCTCAAACTACTCCAAAAAAATAAAGAAGATGGGCCACTTCCTAACATTTTATGAGGCCCACATCCCCCTTATCCTAAAGCTGGACAAGGACAACACAAAGAAAAAAAATTACAGACCAATATCACTGATGAACATAGATGCAAATCCTCAACAAAATATTGGCAAGCCAAATATAGCAATACGTTAAAAAGATCACATACCATGATCAAATGGGATTTATACCAGGGACACAGAGATGGTTCAACAACCACTAATCAATGAATGTGATACACCACATTAACAAAATGAGGAATAAAAACCCCATGATCATCACAATAGATGCAGAGAAAGCATCTGACAAGATCCAATATCCATTTTTTATAAAAGCTCTCAATAAAATGGGTATAGAAAGAAAGTACCTCAACATAATAAAGGCCATATATGACAAACCCACAGCCAACATCATATTTAATGGGGAAAAACTGAAAGCCATTCCTCTGAGAACAGGAACAAGACAAGGGTGCCCACTCTCACCACTCTTATTCAACATAGTACTGGAGGTTTAGGCCGCAGCAATTAGGCAAGGAAAAGAAATAAAGGATATCCACATTGGCAATGAAGAACTGAAATTCTTGCTGTTTGTATATGACATGATCTTATATATATATATGTAGAAAACCCTAAATAATCCATCAGAAAACTACTGGAAATAATCAACAACTACAGCAAAGTTGCAGGGTACAAGATCAACTTAAAAAAATCAGTTGTATTTCTATACTCTAATGACAAACTAACAGAAAGAGAAGTCAAGAATACAATTTCATTTACAATCACAACAAAAAGAATAAAATATCTTGGAATAAATGTAACCAAGGAGGTGAAAGACCTATAGAATGAAAACTGCAAGAGATTATTTAAAGAAATCGATGACATAAAGAAATGGAAAGATATTCCATGCACATGGATTAGAAGAAAAAATATAGTTAAAATATCCGTACTATCTAAAGTAATTTACAGATTCAATGCAATCCCAATCAGAATCCCAGTGATGTTCTTCTCAGAAATAGAACAATGAATCCTAAAATTCACATGGGGCAACCAAAGACCCCGAATAGCTAAAGCAATCCTGAGAAAAAAGAACAAAGCTAGAGATATCACAATCTCTGACTTCAAAATATACTACAAAGCTATAGTAATCAAAACAGCATGGTACTGGTACAAAAACAGACACACAGATCAGTGGAATGGAATTGAAAGCTCAGAAATAAAACCATACATCTATGAACAGCTAGTCTTCAACAAAGGAGCTTAGGACATACAATGGAGAAAGGAAAGGCTCTTCAATAAATGGTGTTGGGAAAACTGGACAGTCACATGCAAAAGAATGAAAGTAGACCATTATCTTACACCTACACAAAGTTGAACTCAAAATGGATCAAAGACATGAAGGTAAGACATGAAACCATAAAACTCTTAGAAGAAAATATATGCAGTACATTCTTTGACAGTGGTCATGCAAGGATCTTTTCGAAGACCATGTCCACTCAGGCAAGGGAAACTAAAAAAAATAAAAAATAAACAAATGGGACTTCATCAGACTAACAACCTTCTGAAAGGAAAAGGAAATCAGGGATAAAATGAAAAGACAACCCACCAAGTGGGAAAAAATATGTGTAAGTCATATTTCTGACAAGGAGTTAATCTCCAAAATACGTAAAGAACTCACACAACTCAACAACAAAGAAACAAACAAAAAATGGGCAGAGCATATGAACTGACATTTTTTCAAAGAAGATAAACAGATGGCCAAAATGCACATGAAAAGATGTTTAACATCACTAATCATCAGGGAAATGCACAACAAAACTACGCTGAGATATCACCTTATATCCCTTAGAATGGCTATAATCACCAAGACAAAAACTAGGAAATGGAGAGGATGTGGAGAAAAGGGAAGCTTCATACACTGCTAGTGGGAATGCAAACTGATGCAACCACTATGGAAAACAGTATGGAGATTTCTCAAAAAATTAAAATAGAAATACCATATGATCCAGCTTTCCCACTACTGAGTATTTATCCAAAGAACTTGAAATCAACAATTCAAAGAGACTTATGCACCCCTATGTTCATTGCAGCATTATTCACAATAGCCAAGATGTGGAAGCAACCCAAGTGCCCAGCGACTGATGAATATATAAAGAAGATGTGGTGTATATATATATACAATGGAATACTACTCAGCAATAAAAAAAGATGCAATGGTACCATTCACAGCAACATGGCTAAACCTTGAGGGTATTACGTTAAGCGAAATAAGCCAGGCAGAGAAAGATAAACACCGTATGATTTCACTCATGTGGAAGATAAACTAACATGTCAACAAAGAGTAGAGATTACTGGTTACCAGAGAGGAAGGGGTTTGAGGGGGTGGACATTAAGGGGTAAAGGGGCACATTTATATGGTGACTGACAAATAATGATATACAACTGAAAATTCAGTGTTATAAACCATTATGACTTCAATAAAATAAACATAGAGGGATATTCTATGATAAAAATAAACGTACTGTCAAGCCACAAAAAGGCATAGAAAAACATGAAATGCATGTTGCTAAGCAAAGGAAGTCAATCTCAAAATGCTAAAACTGTGATTCCAGCTCACGTGTGACATTCTTGAAAAGGCAAAACTATAGGGACAGTAAAAAGATCAGTATTTGCCAGGGATTAGGGAGGAAGAGGGAGGAAAGGACCAAGGGATGAAGAGGTGGAGCACAAGGGAGTTTTAGGACAGTGAATTTGTTCTGTATTACGCTGTAATGGTCAATACATATCATTATACATTTGTCAAAACCCATAGAACGTATAACAGAAAGGGTGAACTCAAATATAAGCTATGGCCTTTAGTTAATAATAATGTTTCAATATTGACTTACCAATTGTAACAAATGTGCCACACCAATGCAATATGCTAATAAGAGTGGAAACAGGCTTAGAGGATATTGAGATGGTGTACAGGAACTCTCCATACTTTCTTCTTACTCTTCTGTAAACCCAAAATTTCTCTAAAACAATAAAGTCTGTTCATTTTAAAAAATCCACAACGCAAGAAAATTTACAAATAATTTAAAATAAAACCTTATGAAAAAATAGAGGGATGACAATAGAGTCCATGATGAAATCAATGAATTCTCAAGCCTCTTTATTATTCCTTAGCCCCATTCTTAAAAATCACAATTACTGTTAAAATTATGCCCTAATGGGTTGAAGCCGAAAAAGTTTGAGAACCTCCATTAAAATATTAACAAACGGTGCTCTGGAGGAAAACAAATAGTTACTCAAACAAGCAGTGAAATTCAGAATGGAGGGCAACTATGCATATTTTACATCAATTAAGCCAGTCTGTATTTGGCTTGTTTGTTTTAGTTTCTGTTTAGAATTAAAGATCAGTTCTGAAAAAACTGTTTTTAAAAAAAGCTTACAACTCTTTCCCTTAATTTTATTCAAAGTGAGACTGGAGTATAGGATCCCACATTGGGGTGTTGAGGTATGAAAACTTTTAACGTCTACTTACTTCATTGAATAGTCAAATGTCAAAGAGATAGCTAAGTGGTTGTTCCCTTTTAACTACTAAAATATTGCTTTCTAGCTACATCTGAAAGCAGTAATATGGAAGGTTTTTAATCAGCCGTCATCTTCTCTATATCTTTAGTGATTTAGGGATCACGTGGTGCATTCAAATACATTATCTTATTTATCCTAAAAACAACACTTCAAGATAGATGATAATAGCCATCTACTCCCACTTAACAAATAGAAAAGCTGAGATTCACAGAGGTCCCAAAAATAATAAAGTGAATTAAAGACATAGCTGAGAGTCAGGTTAATCCATCCTTTTAATTATCTATTTATCTAATCATATTTATTATATACACATAATATAACAAACGCAACTTATATATTTGAGCACCTATGTGCTACATATTTTTTTGAATTCCTTATATAAACTGTAAGTCAGGGCACCATCCAGAGCCTAGTCAAATCTCGGGAGACCTAACTGTTTGGAGAGCTCACCTCTAGTTTAAATAATCAGGGTCCTGGAAGACCTAGGTTTGAAATGGCCTCAGTCTCTTGCCAACTGCATATCCTTAGGCAAGTCACTTACTCTTACTGAGCCTCATTTTCCTCAACTGCAAAAAGATTACTAAGCATCTCTTTTTGCATTGTCATCTTTAGTACTAAATGAATGTATATACATGACAGAGTATGTTTTTCATGGCAAGACAATTAGAAACAGTTATGCGACACCACATGTGCCAAATACAAAACACATGCTCTTCCCATTGGTGTCAAAAACTACTTGAATAACCTTGAGCAAATGCTGTCACCTCTTTGACACTTTTGTATATGTATAGAAAGAAGAGATAGAACTAGACAGCATTTCATCTACCACATTGCTCTAACACTCTGACTACTCATTCTGAAAATAACAATGCGGCCTCATACTCCAGGACGTCAGGACTTCTGTTTTCTTTCTTCACTGCTATGACCCTGGTGCCCAGAAGAGTGACTGGCACATGCAAAGTGCCAATACGTATCTATTGAATGAATGAATCCAGAAAATATGCACAAAATCAAACTTTACTGTAACATAATACTTCTAGATATATTCAGAATAAAAAAACAGAAGGAGAGTTCATGTTACTACTGTGAGGTAGACACACCCACACCCACCCACACACACACACACACACACACACACACACACACATACAGTCTATCTGATACACTGTGGCTAAAAAAGCACATGCTGAAGCCCAAATTCAAATGATAGGTCCTAACTAAAGTGAAGCACTCAAACAAAACTAGGAAGAAACCTTCTGAGCAAGTAACAATTAGAGAACTTTTTAAAAAACAAAGTTCCTCCTGAAACAAAAGAAAATCCTGATGCTTGTGCAATATTAAAAACATGACATGACTCCGCAGTAGTGTCAACATTATAGACTGGCAACTTAAATGATCGAAGGGTGTAAGGTGGAAAACCAAGTCAAACAGGAGAATTTGCTTCCTCTCTTAAAAGAACAGCCCTTACTCAGCTTTGGGCTGTTGAGGTCATAGGAGGCAGTTAGCTCCGGCTTTCTGAAACTTCCAACTGAATAGAAAAATTCAGATTTTACATGAAGGCCCCATTCTTTAAGTGCCGACAATAAATTCATATAGATATATGCAAAAAGAAACAAAAAACCTGATGGACTGGTGAATCTCTTAGTATGAGGAGAAAAGAAATGCAACAGAAGGTCAAAGAAAGAATGTTTACTGAGTACCAACCTTTGCCAAGCCCTACTCTTGGTCCCACTTTTTCATCCTCATGCAAACCTATATCTCAGTAATTTATACCCCATCTTACAAATTAAAAAAACACCAGCCCCATGGTGCAGCAGTTAAGTTTGCATGTTCTGTTTCTCAGCGGCCCAGGGGTCGCCAGTTTGGATCCCGGGTGCAGACATGGCATCGCTTGGCAAAAGCCATACTGTGCTAAGCATCCCATGTATAAAGTAGAGAAAGATGGGCATGGATGTTAGCTCAGGGCCAGTCTTCCTCAGCAAAAAAAGAGGAGGATTGGCGGTAGTTAGCTCAGGGTTAATCTTCCTCAAAAGAAAAAAGTTATCTTTCCAAGAAATACTTTTTATTCTATTATACACCAGAGCCAAGTTTTAGAAACACTGGATAGTGGTAAATAAGAGATAGCTACAAGAAGCCTAGGAGCTTACAAGCTTCGAAAAAGTTTTACAGGTGCAATGATTGTTTCTAGGAAGCGTATGGAATGCGTGCATAACTACAAGGGATGAGTAACAGCGTTTCTCCTAAGTACTTTCCCAATTCTTAGGTGCAGATTTGGTGAGTGTTTTTGATCAGTCTAAGAAATAAAATACTAAAATATTCATTCCTAAGGCCTGAAGTTCAGGAAAATGTTCTGAAAAAAGAATATTCTTCTTTACTTAGCATAATAAAGGCTTTCGGACTGGGAGAGCTGAGTCAGATCAAATCAAGACAGCCTTACAAGAGCAGTCTTCCAGGGAGCTAGCAGGTCAAATAATGACAATTCTCTGGGCTCAAGACTTTGAAGAACCTCCTACTTCACTCTGCCCCCATCAGTGCTTGCCAGACTGCTGGTTTTCATCACGATGGCAGATTTTTGGGTTTTCAAGGGAACCTCACATCTGGAGGGGCAAGGAAGGACATAGAGCACCTCAAAATGCCATAAAGCTAGCTGTTCTAACAAAATTCATCACTTTTCTTGAATAAATGTTCCCTGGATTGCTCCAAGACTTTGGTTAATTTCCAGAGTTCTAGACAGTTGATTCTGACAATGCTTGTCAGTTTTCTCATGGCTTTTATGGAGGAGGAAATTTTCAGAGGCCCTTACTCCACAATTTTTGCTGACATCCCTCTGAGGATCTATATTTCTCCTGGAATTAGATCACTTATCAAATCATAAATGGCACAGCCTACGAACAATATATTAAAAGTATATATACTTCTTATTAGAATTACTTGTACTTTGCACATTTTCTTTAAAATATAATTTAAAATTTTCCTTCATTTTGCATTTCAGTGACGTAACACAAAATATAACACCTAGATTCCACACACGTTCCTCATAGTTGGACAAGCTCAAATTCACTAAATTTCTCTAAATTAGCTTCTTTTTCTTCACTATTAACATCAGGCATAGATACATCAAAAGAGATATCACTCAAAAAATTACAAGAATTTTGAAAAAAATACTCAAAAATCCTGAACAAAATTGACACTATACTAACAATTAAAATACAAAGAAAAACAAAGCATGAAGTGTTTGAATGATCGGAAAGTATTCATTCCTGATACAAAGGGATTATGTTTTTTATAAAGGAATCAATTGTGCTTTATACAGAAGTCATGCACAAAATTGAGTAATTTCCCTCAAAATTTCTAATTGTAGGAAGAATTGCATCAGATTTACCCTCACAGATACACTCTGTCAAACCTTGTCTGATAACTTCTGAACAGAAACAAGAGAAACACAAAACTAAATTCAAAGAGAATCTGATATATTTTCTCAGGCTTTTAAAAAATTAATTTCAACTCAATGTGTCAGCTATCTTCTCAGAAAGGGCAATTTAAAATATTTATGTAATAAATCATTGTTGCTATGTGAGAAAATGCAGACTACAAAATATATTCATAGGTCCTCATAAATGGATGTTAGTCAGCCATCTACTTGTATAGGGGTGATGATATGAAAGAAAGAAAAGAATGTGGGGGTGAGGGTGGGAGGAGAAAAATGAAAGAAAGTAAAAGAGAGGCAGACAGAGAACATACGCCATTATGTTGGCACTGGCTATCTGAGTGAGACAATTATTTTCTCATTTGGTTCATCTGATGTTCTAATATCTTAACAATCTACTAGTATTACTTTATCTATATTATATCTCTAAATGCAACCATAATTTTTAACACCCAAAAAGAAATACCAAGTTAATGAAAAAAGAGAAAACACATTGAGATTAGGATGTTAACATATAAATTACTATGAATTAGAACAACTAATACTACTTGTTTGCTTTCATAATGATAACTTTCTTAGTAAAGGACTGATTAACATACCTGATTTACTCATCAAATGGGAAAAACAATTAAAAGTTTTGGCTATATGGCTGGTATAACCAGATTTATTATAACATGCAATTACTTAAACTGAAATTAATCTTCAAAGGCATATGAAATATTATTAGTGTGAATAACTTTCTAAATTAATTACATAAATACACTATATTATGAAGTTTTAAGTATTCAAATTGTTTAATTTTTTTCTTAAAGTGGAGGATTGAAAATATTATTTGTCTTTGTCACAGGTGGTTCCATAATGAATTTGGGTAGTTTTAGCTTAAAAATTAGAAAATAGATGATATTAAAGTTTTTATATAATAAAAATCTCTCAAAGTCTAAATTGTTTTTAATATAATACTCATGCAATACGGTCAATATTTTCTGTGTGATATAATGATTTTATGTCATGATATTTCACTTACGCTTTCAGTTTCCATCTAATACAGATGTGTTTTTAACTGAGCAAAAGATAGTGGAACACTTTTTAATATAATCTGTGTACTATTAGTTAGATTAATTGGATTGTTAGTATTATAAATACATTAATATGTGTATTGTTAAAAAACTGGCTTACCTAATTTTCAACCAAAAGACTATTTTTAATGTACACCAGTAAAATAATTTACTAATAAAAACAATTGTTGATTATAAAAATCTTCCAATGAAACATCTTTTCTGAAAATTTTCAGTGAAGAAAAAATTTAAGAATTGAAAGAAAGCCTTTGAAGGATGACTGACCTGATAATCTGAGAAATTTCTAATCTCAATGGAATTTAAAGGAATTTCTTATAATATTTTCATTCCCTGATGTAGGGAATGAAGTACAAAATAAGTCAGTCCTAAGTGTTGGAATCAACACGGGTCATTGACATGTTAACTTTTATTTCCTATCCAATATAACTACAATAATGGCAAATCAGCAGCAAATCAAATGCTTTTTCTTTTTACATACATAAACCAATTCTAAAAGTTTGTGGGTTGTTTCAATCTGAAACTCTCCTGAATGCTGAAGGAAACTTCACATTACTTTACAGAGAAATTCTCAGAGAGGAAGATAAAATATTTGTTATTCGGTCATTGAAATCCCTTCCCTATTTGCTCCCTTCTCCAGGTCAGAGCTAATTTGAGGTCTCCTTCCTTCCCCCACCCACACATAGCCCTCCTCTTTTAACAACAAATATGTCCAGTGAATTTTCAATCATACACAACATTTAGCATGATGTCTACTTAGGCAGCTTAAGCTGTAGGGAAAATTTCATAAAGGCTTACCCCATTTTTCGGAAAAGCAATCCATCCCAGGTCGCCCATGACAGTACGTGAATCCAGTAAATTCACTGAAAGAGAAAGAACACAAAGCTGAGTGAAATATATAAAAAGCCACCACTATTTCACAGAGTTATTAAGAGTGCATATTGTTTACATAATGGAAATTAGATTAAGCATTTATTAAGATGAATACAAGGGTTACAATTTAAAGAAAACATTATTTGGATGCAAGAGGACAAGTGATTTTGAATAAACAGTTGGAGAACAATTACAGCAAAAATACATAAACAAATCATCACCCTAAGTGCTTTCTGGTCAAACAAGAATAAAGGAAAAGAATTAATAATAAGGAAAAGAAAAAACGAAAGGTCCACAAAAAACTGTAGGGACCATGCTGCTTTTTTAAAGGCTCTAGGTCTTGGGATTAAGCTGCAGCCATAAAATTGTGGCATAATGTACTGTATTTTCTTCTGGAAAGCTGTTATAAAGCAATTAACAAATAATTTACATTAAACAGCAATAAACTATTCCCAAGCTTGTAACATTTTTTTGCAATAGCAACTGAAATCTGTAATCCAAATTGCAAGTTTAATTAAGAAATAAATCTAAACACCCTTAACCAAGCCAAGGAAATTACAGCAGCTCTCAGGATTGTTGCTATAGTTGTGTCCACTGCATTCCCAAAGATATCTTCTACTACTTATATATAACCAAGCCTAAAATATGATTCTTACAGAACTATCAGCTACATTTTTGAAAGGCAGATCTCAATTCTGGCTTGATATCCTAAAGTATTTGGAAACTCCCAGGATGGAAGTCTGAATATTATTATTTCAAAAGGAAGACATGGAAAAGTATGTATGTACACACATGTGCATGCACACGTACAAACAAACACAGTATTTATTTTTCAGTACATTCACTTACTGTTCCCCTCAAATCAAACTAGCTTAAAGGGTGTTGTGTAGTCAAAATCCTTTAGACCAGGATCATAAATCAATATCTTTCCCTCTTATGAGTCTATCTGGTACACCGTGCAGCTGAACCACTTTGCATGAGCATGGCATTTGGACCCAAAAGGGAAGCACTTGGGTTATCTCTCATCAGAGGTAGTGGAGCTTCTTTAAACCACATTCAAAAGCCAATACCTTGAAATGCCAACAGTTCTAAAAAAGATGATTCTAGGGGGCCAGCCCTGTAGCCAGGTGGTTAAACCTTTGCGGTTTAACCAGGTTCGCAGGTTCAGATCCCGGGTGTGGACCCACTCCACTTGTCAGCCATGCAGTGGTGGCATCTCACATACAAAGCAGAGGAAGACTGGTGCAGATGTTAGGTCAGGGTGAAACTTCCTAACACACACACACACAAAAAGATGGTTCTATGTGCAAGTGTAAGCCTGGGATACTACAGTATTAACAAATGATGGGCTGAGAAATGTATTATAATACTTTTATAAGAGAATATTAGATAAAGTTATTATCACTGAGGAAATCAAGATCAGAACTGAAATAAAAATTTTCTACACTCTGTAGAAATTATGTGCATTTAACCCTTATTATCTGTCATTTTATTTCATATAACATATGCAAACATACATATCTTATAAACAAAGGTGTCTATAATATTAGTAATCTAAAGATAAATCAAAAACAAAACTTTTAGAAAACACACAGAAATATACTCAATACCACATATATATTTGCATGTTCGATATACATACATATGTACATAAATTTGTGTGTCCAATGTACTTTGTTATTTCCCTCATTAAGTTCTGAGCTCTTTATCTATAACAATGCGTGCTTATAGAATGTTTGTATCATCTTGAGCCTACACACATCATATTGACTTTAGGGAATAATAAAATAAATAATTGGTGCAATAATTCCCTTTTTAAAAGAAATTGACCTAACTGAAAAAACCATTGTTTAAAACAGCAAAAACAAAAAAACAAATTAAAACTGTTCCCCTGTCCACTGACCTTGCAAATCCTCCAGTCATTCCACTAAATCTAATTTTTCAATTACATCCGTACTTTTCTTTTTACTCTATTGTGGGCTTTCCTGGTTTCCATGGGAATAAGGCTACACTAAACTTAAATGTCCTTGTCCTCATTTTAGTTTTTCTGGGACACTAGGGCTGTGTCTAGACATGACTAAATACCAGGGGAGTGCAGAACCTAAATCGTTATGTTTATTCATCTTGATTCATTTGATTCGCCTTTGATATTGAGCAGCAGCATATCTGTGTAGACTAGATAAAGCAGAGCAAGTCAGCAAACTCAAGGCCTTCTACGATGACGGCAGTGAAATTGAACTTAATCCTGTGGTGGCAAACTGATGTGCATAGGAATTCTAAGAATTCATAACCAGCCTGCCATGAGAAACACAGCATTCCTTGTAGACCTCTTAATAATATGTGGATCTTGAAATCTTCTTTATTACCAACAGAATTCCAGATGTCTTTCTAAAGTTTAGTTACTTTCACTTGAATTAACTTTAATCTAAATTACTATTTTTACTCTTTTTTGGCTTAAAATACCTATGTGTGTGAAAGTAAACGAGTGAACTCAAAATGCTATCGTGGCTGTTAATACAATTTATTGGGCGTCTTCAATATTGGAATACATTACTAAACGTGTGAAAATAGCCACCATAGGAATGTATATTATCTCATGATTATCTTGTCAAAGGTTGTCTTCAGAAAAATAGATAAGTGGTTTTATAGGAAATACATGCATGGCACTGTCAGAAGTTGCCTTCCTGATTTCATAAAATTCACAATGCAAAGTAGATATTTATATATACCATTACAGAATTGGAAATTGAAGGAAAATTAGATGTTTTAGGCAATTACTTGCAGACTTCTATATTGTAATTTTGTTCATATAATGCAGAGAAAATTGAGATTTGATGCCCCAGGGGAAATAGCCAAAATGATATATACAGATAGACAGATATATATCTATATGTGTAACTTACATATAGATATCCAAGTCTAGATCTATATAGATCTTTAGAGAAAGGGAGAGCTTTCTTTTACCTCCCAGTTTTGCACATGCCTTGTTAGCTTTCTCAAATGCCCTTCCCCCTTTCTGAACTGCTAACTCCTCATTTCTCCTACAAAACAAATTTCAGGAACTGCCTTCTCCAGGAAGCCATATCTGATCCTCCTTTTCCTTAATTTATGTAAGGTATTATTACTGAATATTCTAATAACACCCAATTCTTATCTCCAAAGCACTGAGTACACAAAATTGTGTTTTTCCCCTAAAAGAACACTACATTTGACTAATGCCTATGACCCTAGCCTGAGCTCAAAACAGCTAAATCGCTGTTTGTCTTACGAATGAATTGTTTGGTCAGTGGGCAGATCAGGGGGACATGTGTGAATCAACATACACTCGTGGTTCTCCACATGGACATATGCTAAATTCTGAAGACATCTTTGATTGTCAAAAGTGGAAGGTAGGGGCAGTATTTGCTACTGGTATCTCATTCGAAGAAGCCAGATATACGACCAAACATCCTTCAATGCACACCAAAACTTCCCCCACCCCCAGGAAATAATTATCTGGCTCAAATTTCACTAATGTCCAAGCTGAGAAACCCTGGTATATACCTACGATGCTAATAGAAAATCTCTACTTCCAAAATTTTTGTATAGTGCATCAGTAGCATGATCTTCATTAACAGAAGTTAGCATATTTGGAGGCATCCCTTATGGATCAAAATACTACTTCTATTTAAAGAAATAGAAGTAACAAAATTTGAAGTCTTATTTTGGGAAAAATGGAGTATTCTTATTCCCCAACACCTCTAAATTATTTTTCACATAACCAATATAACTATTATTATAGCTGTTCTTATTTGTGCTCTAATAATTTCTTAACATTCATGATGGCATGTATGAAAAAGCACTATGCCACTGATATTATTAATACTTCCATTTCCGCCACTACTTAAGCCAGTTACACAAAAAACAGAAGTTTAGACATAGGGTATATATAAATGTGAGTTTTCAGAAGCTCACTTTCCAATTTCACTATCAAATTTATTAAAAGTGGGGATTGGCATAATGGAGCACAGTCACTAAGTATCTTCTGTGCTACAATTACAGTAATTAAATTGTTCTCAACAGTATATATGCTTGTTGTAAATTGCAATGAATACACAATGAATATTGATCTTCATTGTACAACTTAATTAAAACTTGTCCAGGAGAAGTCACTAATGAATATAATTAGAGGAAATGTTTGATACCACAGTTACGCTGGAAGACGTTAATTAGATATCAGAAATTTTTTGAAAAATGTTATTCTGTTATTTATATTTTAAAATAAAGTCACGCCATTAAACTGAGAGACAGCCTTCAAGGTCATTTTTCCCTCAGCCATTGTATAATTACAATGAAGATGGGCATATTGGTTGGTATTCTAATCAGTAATTAAGAAGATTGATTCTCCAAGAGAAATAACTCTACAGGGGTCAATGAGTATGTAGTCTGTTGCAAATTCCTAAAGTTAGTATAGGGAAAAAAAAGACTGACACAGGAAATTGTTAAGAAGTAAAAATCAGTTAACTCTCTGTCCAACCAAACAGCAGATTATAATAGAAACTAATTCAAACTCATCTTAAATATGCTTCAATTTTAATACTACACTCTAATAATTTTAATTCTTTCTTGAACAAACAGAGGGAAGCTTTTAAAGAATTTACTTTTAGAAAAGCCAGAGGGTTGCTAACTCATTCTTTTTGTTGGGATTCAAGTGAGGCAAGGAGAGGACAGAATGAATAAAATAGAATATGCATAAGAAGACTCGTAAATCCTCAACTTTACAGATCCTAACAAAGATTAATTCGAGTTAATACAAATATGCTTTCCAATGATTATAACTTTCGAATATTCATAACTTGCTGTGTATCACTTTGACTCTGTTGCTTCCTCCTTAACATCATGCTCATATTAGTTATAAAAAGCAGAAAAATTTTATTGGATTCTCCAGGAAAAAGATGCGTTTTGAGCCTTTGAAGAGTCAAAAGACAGCTCAAAGATCCTCCATTCCACCATCAGCAGTGGGCAAGTCTTGAGAGAATTTGTGACCCTTGATGACATGAAGGGAAAGTAGAGCCAGTGTATTCTTACTCTTACTATTATTTCTGTTTTTCCCATGATCTTTGCATTAAGAAACAAACACAACTATAACGGTAGTTGGATCTCCCCCACAGTGTGAAGACAGAATAATTTGAATTAGCAGCAGAGGATGGAATTCTCTTCCTCTAAAGGCATTGAATCAAAGTCCCATTGCATACAGTAGAATTTTGATGGATGCTTGCCTATTGATTTCCATTTAACAATATCAGAAAAGATACTGGATTCAGTTACAGCACACATTCAACTAATCTGTGAGAACAAACCCCAGATATACAGCTGTCCAGCCTCTCTCCATGGTCCCATTCTACGCGGATGTGATTTCTTGCTTCCAGGCTAAATTTTATAATTTGACAACTGCTGCAGGGAACAAAGAACAGTTGATAAAATGAGTGCAAGGAAAGAGGACATGTGTTTCCCATTGGAAAACTCAATTTGTAAATTTAGTAAAAATTATGTTATAGGTTTAGGGGGTTACATAGATTTCTGGCATCCCTTTCCTTGAAGGCAAGAATCTATAACTGACTGTATTTCCATAGACAATAAGTAGGAGAGTATTCATTTATTTTCCAATTCTGAGCAACCTGTCTATATAATCATTTTTAGAAAGAAGAAATAAAAATGTGGGGAAAGGAACTTATTCAACGCTTACTACGTATCAGGCACTCTAAGAGGCAACTTATATATGTTTTTTCATTTAATCATCTCAACAAACCTATAGGCTCCAAAGAACACTGAAAGCTTGCAGCTCCATTCAGACCCCCAGCAGGGAAATCAAGGAGGAAAACTGGAAGCAGTATCTGAGGCCTGCATGACAGAACATGAGCTCTGCTTATGGCGTCCCACAACCAAGTCCCTCCCTTACTTAGAGCCTGGACATTACACACCTTGATTACAGTCACCTATCTCCCTGGATACCCAAAGGCCATGAACTAAACCCTAATCATGAATGGATCTACTTTATTTTTATAAGAGCCATGGCTGCTGAACACTGCTTGAGAAAAAACACAACAAAGGAAATTGATTCCATTATAAATTAACAGTGGTTTCAAATGGCCCATCAACATTACCTGACAAATTTACTATCTTTGGGAAATCAATTCTTTCACACATTAACCACAAAGGATTTTGTAAAGTTTTAGTTAAAAAATATTAAAAAATAAACCCCACACTCTTTTCTAGCTAATGTCCTCTTCTAAACTCAGATTACTGAATGAGTTGTCAATACCTCGATCTCTTTCTGTATATACGCTTCGCTCTTTATCTAACCCACTGCAATCCGGCTTCAAACTGAACATTCTACCAAAACTTCTGCTATAAAGTTCACTAGTGATAATCATGTAGCTCTGAGTTCCTAATTTGCCTTATCTTTTGGCAGCATTTGGCCATGACTCCCATGGACAAGGACTCTCACCCTTTAGTTTCAATGACAACATATTTCTGTGGTTTTCTTCTAGCTCTCTGGTTACTTGTTTCCATTAGAAACTACTCTTTCTGTACCAACTTTTGAAGCCTTGGCTTTGAACAATGCTCTATTTTTGTACTGTCTTTATACCACTCTACACCAGTGATTCTCAACTAGGACTTAACATCAAATTAAAAAAAGAAGCATTTTGAAAGAATAAATGTCTTGGTGTCAGTCTATCTGTACTGAATCAGACTATTTATGATGGAGAATGGATAATATATTTATTTTTTGTTTCTTGGTTGGTTGGTTTTAACAGAGATAGTAGCTTATATCCCTATGTAAAGATCGCTCTAGAAGAACTTATGAAATTCCAAGTCTTTAGTTATAATGTAAATGTTAATGACCCCCAAATCTATATGTCTTGTCCATTTCCCAATCCTGAAATTCTTATCAATTTGTAGAACTTCCTGCTGGTTATTAACACATTCATGACATGTAGTCATCCCAAATTCAGCCTGTCCCAAAATGAAAAAAGTATCTTCCTTGTCCAAGAAAAAAAAAAAAAAACCCTCCTCCTAAGATTCCTATTTCAGTGAATGCAATGCCACACACCTAGTTGTTTTATCCAGAAACCGTGAGTCAGCTTCATCTTCCTTCATCTAATCCCCACAGTGAATCAGTGACCAAATCCCAGCAATTCTACCTATATTCTGTATATAACCCTCAGCACTGCCTGCTGTGTTTCATTCTACCACATAAGCAGTCCGGCCAAATCCTTGCCATAATTCTTAACTTGAAAAATCTCCTAAGTGTTTGCTCAGTAGAGAGGCATGGTTCTTGGCAATTGCTTTAAAATACTGCGCCAGAATGATCTTTCTAAGTCACGAATATGATCATGTCACTCACCTACTTCAAACCTTGAGTTGTGTCTTACTGCTTTTAATCTAATCCTTGCAGGATTGGTCTCTATTTTCTTCTTTAGTTTCATTCAGACTTTCCCTTCCTTCTCTTTCCACATTTTAGCAATACTGAACTTATTTCAGTTCCAATTAGGTGTTCTTACTATTGAATCAGTTCTGTCCAATGAACTGTGAAGGTGATCTGCAAGGGAAAGGAGTTTTTGAGAAGAAAACAGTAGAAAAGGAAACTCCCTGGCTGCCTTGGAACAGGAGTATTTCCTGGAACTGATGCAGCCATCTAGAGAAAATAAGTAGAATCAGCAGGAGAGCAAAGCCTACAGATTAAGGTTGGCAGAGTGAAGGGATGGGAAGTATCTGGTTCCAAATTATATCAGAGAGTTGCTAATCCATCTAAATTTGAAACTTGCCTCTCTTAGGACTTTCTGTTAGGTGGGAGAAAATCAATTTTATTGCTTAATCCAGAGGGGATATGATTTACTGTTATTTGCAGAGGAAGACATGCTGGCTGATACAACTGCTAAATGGCAGAATTTGAAGGCAAACTCCAATCTCCCTTATTCCAGTGTCAGCTCTCCTTCCATCATGTCCTGACGCTTCCAAAATCCTACTTATAGCATTCCAATGGTGTTCCCATCTGAGTCACTTAAATTCTCAGAGTATTTACCTTTGAAGTGATATCTAAGAGAGATGATTTTTGCTTCATTCTTTAAAATATTATGCTTAATTTTTGACTGTGAAGAACAACCGTTTCCTTCAAATGTTTGTTTCAAAATACTTTCATCTTTGCTCATTTTGTTCTGTTTGTTCCTTTTTCATTTTGTTTCAAAATATTTTCATCACCATGAACAAAGAGGTTTTAGCCACTGCTCTTTGAAAATTAAGCAGTAGAATATTAATACCATGAAGCATATAATGATGAAGGAAGCAAAAATCAGTCAGAAATATATACTAAATATTTTGAATTGATAATAGTCTCTAAAATTGTGAACTGAAGGAGATGGTAAAGAGGAATTCAGAATTAGTATCCACTGGTTAGTCCATACAGTGTTTAGGCAAAGGTAGCATTGAAATCCACTGACAGCTAAATTATGACTAATGAGCAGTCTGTTACATTCACAGGATACATGGCATAAAAAGAGCAAAACCGTATGGTTTTCAGGGGCTGCAGTGTCAGATGTGGTAACCAAATTTGTCAAATTTTACGGATTGATTTTATTCTAAAGAGAAAAGTCAACATCAGATGAAATAACAGGCTTGAAAATCGTCACATCACAGGATACATTCATTTAATACCTACTGAGTTCCATACCGCAATGTATATAGATAACATATGAAGCCGTTCCTTACAAGATAGTCTAAATGCTCAACACTTGAAATAAATTCAGTGTGAGAATGGTTCACAGCACAGAGAATACTCACTGGTCCTGTGGTTCTGGCTTGCTACTCTGTGAGCTTGTGGAAGTGATTTTACTTTAAGGGTCTCAGTTCTCATATCTGTAATATCAGTGGTTGAAACTAACAAAATTATATGTGTCTGTACTTAATATACATTGTCTCATTTAATCCTAACAATAATCCTTTGGTATGTTGTTTTCCCCATTTTACCGATAAGGAAATTGAAATGGAGAAAAGCTAAGTAGGGCAGTGGTCCAAGGGCCCGGAGCTAATAAACAAACCGCTGGAATCTAAATCCAAGTCTATCTAACTCCAAAGCTCTTGCTCTTTCTTCTGTATCGCACTTGCCCCAGTGTTGGACTAGCGGAATCCAAAGGTACGCTCCCTGGAAACTGGTAACTCTTGTATATCAAAGAGTTTACTAAATCAATGAATTGTGAATAGAATGTTACAGAACCCAGCATTTATCATAACGTTCTAACAGTACTGTATATAAGATAAAATCTTCAGATATATGAATCTAAACAGAGAAGATATCAATTTTTCTTGGGGAAATCACAGTTTAGTGTCAAATTTCCAGCAAGATTCAAATAAGTTGCAAGATCCCAGAAATCAAAAGGATAAGCAACAAAGTAAAGATGAATCCTCTTTTCTTAACTTTTTATTGTTGTTCATTATGCTTTAAGCATGTTAATTGGGGCAAAACAGGGCATACATTAGTCCAAATATACTTTGTCCTTATATATCAAAAAACACATAAAAATAGAACAGAAAATGTATGCACGGCTAATTCTTTGTTTTGAATGAAGCCTTACCCCAGTCCTTAATTACCCCTAATGCTTGATTGAAATATACCAAACTGCAAAACAATCTATGTAATCATTAGCTCTCTAGCTTCAGGGTAGGATAAATGATGATTAGACCTGAACATGAACTAAAACAGACAGAAACTTGCACAAATTCACAGTCTGTATTTTAAGGTGATGGCATTTCCAAAAATGAGCAAACAACTGGGTGGCTCTTAGCCCTTTTTGTAAAATGAGAAGGAATCCAAATTTTTGCTGGTAATGAATCATTATCCGCATGTCAGTGTTGCAGCTTAGTTAAAACTTAACTCTGATGTAAACCCTACATAATCTTTCTTTGATATCTAAAACAGAAAAAAATATATATTACAAGATATCTTTGGATAATGCTTTGTCATCAAAAACTAGTCAAAATATAAAGCAATACTGTGGCTAATAATTTTGAACAAATATTGTGCCTAATAATTTGAGGTAGGTGAAGATAAACAGTTTGGTACCCAGCTCTAACTATCCATCTGAAAATAGCTAGCAACATTCATGAGAGCAGGAAAGTAGTTTTTAAGTCAGTCTACTAAAATACAGTGAATTATGTATCATAACAGCATACAAGATTGATGATCTAATAACATTCATTTTTGCCTAGTTATCCTGGTGCCAAAAATATATCTTTGGTCAAACTCTAACCTCAGTAGCTATTCCTCCTTTTGCAAAGTATAAAAAAGGGAAAGAAAAGAAAGTAAAATAAAAATACTTTCACTTTTCTATGAGATTGTGGCAGAGGCTGTTTTATGCCTACTAATTACTCATATCTTTTCTCCTTCCTTGGTATCAGAATTTCACTTGTGTTTGCAGTGGCAATGTGCCCAGCACCAGACAATGGGTCATGACTGGCCTTAGCCAATAATGATAATCATATTTCTACTATCTTAGCCTCCACCAATTCTGGTGGCCTTGTTACATAGGTCTGGCCAATGAGATATAAACAGAAATCTGCTCTCCAGTTTCTGGGAAAGTCTCATTATCCTAGCTTAAGGAATAGTGCAGCTGACATAACTCTTGGCTCTTCTCTTTCCCTTCTTGTTCAGAACTGGCTGTGATGCTTGGAAATGCATCAGCCTTCTTGCAACCGTGAGACCACAAGCTTAAAAGTAAGGCCAAAAAAATCACGATGATTCCTGTCCTGACATCAATAAGCCACTGAAGCCATCCACAACATCTACCCTGAAACTTCTTTCTTAAATACTATTTTAAAATGCCCTCTACATTTTAAGTCACTGTGGGACAGTTTTTCTATTATCTACAATCTAATACAATCCTATATAATACAGATAATATATAAATAACTGAGGAAAAAGTTTAGCTCACTGCCTTAACTTTTATTCAAGTTCTATGGAATATGACACCTGCAATGAAGGAAAGTTCATTCATTCAACAAATATTTATTAAGCATCTGCTTAAGTACCAAGCACTGTTCTAGGCCCTGGGGATACATCAGTGAATGAAACAGAAAGTATTTTGCTGATTGTTCATCCTTCCAGTTGCTTGGCTCTGAGAATAGGCACTTGCTTGAATTTATATTACCTGTGAAATAACACTTCCATATCCCTCAAGTCAGACTCTCTTAGGGTATAAGTATCTGAATTAACATTTGGCACTTAGGGATATATATGAACGCATTCAAAATGAATTTAATGTTATTTAGGGATGTAAAGGGGCAATATTAATCAAAGCATACACTTTGAGGATCAATTCTGGTATCATCAACAGTTCTATCATTGATTATACATCAAACCATACCTAAATTTTTTTCCTTTGCATTTTGGTATTTGCTTTTACAACTCTGTAACATCTTGTATTTTCCTATTGGGCATAATTTTATGTGATAATAATATACATTACCTCTAGCCTAAGCACATTTTCATATTCTCCTTTTTGAGATTAATAATAGAAAACATTTCTATAACATTTTCTGAGTGTTAGTCATATATATGAGTCATATAGATAGATATACCCATACACATACATATGTAGATATAGATAGACAGCCCTGGTGGTCTAGTGGTTAATATTTAGCTCTCTCACTGCTGGGGTTCGGGTTCATTTCCAGTCAGGGAACCACACGACCCGTCTGTAGGGTGTCATACTGTGGTCGTTACATGTTGCTGTGATGCTGAAAGCCATGCCACTGGGATTTCACATACCAGCAGTCACCCATGATGGACAAGTTTCAGCAGACCTTCCAGACAGACAGACTAGGAAGAAGGACCTGGCCACCCACTTACAAAAAAAAACTGGCCATGAAAACTCTATGACGCGTAGTGGTTAAGTTCACATGCTCCACTTCAGTGGCCTGGGGTTTGCAGATTCTGACCCCAAGCATGGACCTGGCACTGCTTGTGAAGCCATGCTATGGCAGCATCCCATGCAAAATAGAGGAAGATTGGCACAGATGTTATAGCTCAGGGCCAATCTTCCTCAAGCAAAAAGAGGAATATTTGCAACAGATGTTAGCTCAGGGCCAATCTTCCTCACACATACAAAAAAAGAAAACTCTATGAACAACAACAGACATAGATACATAGATATGCATACTCAATGTTTATTAAAAGTGTAGTGTTCCCATCACCTGCATTAGGATCACCTGCAGTGCTTTTTAAAAATGTAGACCCATTGGCTCCTTCTAGAACTTACAAAATTAGGATATCAGGTGAAGCCCAGAAGACTGTATCTTAGAAAGTCCCCACCACCAAAATGATTCTTATACTCACTTAATTCGAATCAGATAACATTAGAACTGGGCTATGACCTGTTCAATGAGGCGAATCTACCTATCGCATGGTTGCATTGTTGTGGCAATGTCAAAATTTCAATGAAAGTGTGGAAAAAAATAACTCTTAGTGTTTGAATTGATACCAATGCAGACCAGCACCAGTCCTAGACCACAGATTCCACTTTGAGGAGCTCTGTTCTAAGTTCTTACACAGTAATAAAAGTCAGAATTATTTATGGATAATTCTGCAAATTCCTAAGTTCTAAACTTACAGATTTCCACGGATCTTGTTTTAATGAATTTTGATTCAATGAGTCTAGGAGAGTCCAGACATGGTAGGTTTAACAATATTCTGAGGTTAGCTCTGATGAGTGCTTCTAGGTTAGGAACCATTGGTTCAAAATAAACTTTACCACATATTATAATTTGTTTTTTAGCTAGACAGTTAGAAAGTTACAAGTCAGGATAATAGCACACTGATCTTCTATACAACATTCCTTTTTATATTTTAACACAGTGGTTTTCACACTGAGTTCACAATGGCCCCTGTGGTTCCAAAGAGATGTCTCAGAGGCACGAGCAGATGAAGGAAGGGAGGAGGTAAAAACAGAGCCAGGAAACCCAATAACTCTGTTGTTATCTGCTTCATGTATTGGGCTTCCACTGTGATTTCTTTTGAATGAGAGTTTCTACTGATTAAAAAAAAAGAGTTTGAAAACCACTTCTAGTATTATATCCTTGGCTTTCAACAATGATTTATATAAAAACCTATTAGATGAAAATCAGTTCTGCATATTTTCAAAATTGTTAAGAATAATATTCATGACATTGTTCAATACCCCAAACACAAAGACCTTGTGACCAGCTTCTCTCAAACTCCAGAGTCAGGAAAAAATGCTTTTTCCCGATGAACTGACAGGTTTTCTGCCAGGAAATGAGAACCGTGGAACTGAAAGCTTATACCTAAGATGTCTATTCAATTGCTTTAGCATTGATGATGGTGAGATTTTCTTGATATAAGTTTTCCACATTCCTGTATACTTTGCTTATATTTGTACTATTCTCATTTTAACTGATTTTATTATAAAATGTGATTTTTGTAACAAAACATGATTCCTTCCTTGAGAGATGGTACGCCTGAATAAAATACAAGTCACAACACTAAGTACATGTAGATAAATGTAATCTCGAGCATAGGGGTGCAACCAAGAGCTTCAGCACCAAAAACACCTGGTTCCTATCCTGTCAATACATTTGTTATGTGACTCAATGCAAGTTACTTAATTTCTCCCAAACCCAATCTCCCACCAGTAAACTGGAATAATGATATTCATCTCACAGGGTTTTTTTAAAGAATTAAAGGAGATTACACAGTGATAGTCTTCAGAGCAGGTAGCATTATTATCCCTCCCATCTAGACAAAGATTCAGTTCAAAGAATTCTCAGTTCAATAGAATATATTAAGCCACCCATATTTCTGATAGATTTGTTAGAATTTTTAGAGTAAATAAAAATATGTTCAAGAGGGATAGTTAATTAAATACATTAACCAGACATTGGTTAGAATTAAACCCACTAACCAGACATTAACCAAACTATACTTAAAAAGCCATCATCATTACATTTGAAATTTTCCCCTTTATAAATCTATTCTTTAAGGCTCTTCTATTCACATGGTTGATGGCATCCATTTTCCTGCTACTTTCCCCAAATGGTAAGAGCTCCTACCAAGTTGTAAATCTAAAGTGCCTCATAAAGTAAGTGACAGTCTAAATAATCTAGGGAATCTAGAACAAATAAAAGAGTAAATCTATCCCCTCCCAAGAAATTTAAACCATTAAGAAGCAGATGTTTTATAGTCATTGTTTTTCTAGAGGCAAAATTAAGTCAAGCTTAAAGCAGAAAAAACTATTTTGTGTTGGCTGATAGTGGCACAAGTCATATGAATTCTGAGAATTTAGCATAAGAGGGCTGAAAAAAAAAAGCAGTCATTGATTAACCATGAAGAGATAGTGCCACAGCATATCTATTTACTTGCTAATGGTTTGTTCATCTCAGTAGAACTTTCTTCTCATTGACACTTTTGATAAATCTAAAATAAATCATACAACCTTTCAGTTGGCTACTTCTCAATTTGGAAGAGATTCTCTAATACTAGAGATCCTAAACTCTATTAGTTATGAATTTAGGAAAAAAGCTGCATTAGCTTTACTAGCAAAACAGTAATGAGGTAAAATTGAGTGTGGTTAAAAGCAGTGTCTTTAAAGAAATGAAGAAGTTATTTTATAACATTCCTTCATTAAATATAAATTTACAGAGTATAACATACTTTACTATTACTCCATATGGAGTGTCAGGCCTTGGGGTTGGCACTCAATGAGTTTACAGACAGGCAAAGCTTTCTTCATATTGATGCATTTGGTAAATGCAAAAAAAAAAAAGAAGTTCCACTGCCAGTTTTCTTGGCATTAACTTGCTTTGGTTGGCAAATATCCTATCCGTATTAGTAAGGTATTCTCAGTTCAGAAGAGAACTTTGTCTCTGGTTAACCTTTACTTTGTCCAGTGGTTTCTATTCTGATCAAATATCAGAAATGTACAAACAAGGAAAAACTCAATTATAGCTCAGAGTGACTTGCTACACATGGAATAGGAATAGACGCACAATCTTGGGGAAATTGGGGCACATCTTACCCTACAGACCTGGGCACGAAGATCAAGTTACCCAGGTAAAAGAAGGAGCTGTTTCCTGCTGAGCCACAGAATCCAGCTGCCCTGAGAGCAGTCCTCCCCCACCAGACCCAGAGTGTGGGACTGGAAGGAAGTGGCAGGAGAGGTGGGCCAGAAGCAAATCACTGTCAGCTTTGTACTCAGGCTCAAGGAGTTCAGATTTTATCCGGAGGGCATTGGAGAGCCATTGAAGGGTTTACCGGTGAGTAAACAAGGGCTGCTTGAGCAATTGAACTGAAGTCAAGTGCTTTTCTTCTGGTCTTTCCATTTACAGTAATATTAAAAATACTCACTGACTAATGTGGAAGATCAGACCTGGCTAACTGTAGCTCTGCTCCGCACATTGCCTCCTGGAGTGGCGCACTGGTTCTGCTGTCTTAAGACTTGAGCTTTAAAACTAGTTCTGATATTCTAATAAATCAAACCTTCCTGTTTCAGTGACTTTATTTGTAACAACAATTTGTCTAATCCATCCTATAGGCTTTTTAAATGAGATTCTAGTGGAACAATGCAGCTTAGCACATTTTGCAAACTATAGAGTACTTCAATAATATAGACTACATAAAAATGATGATAAAATGTTTAATCAAAGCTTCTATATAAAGAGAAAAAAAAAAAAACACCCAAGGGATTGGCTTGGGTAGGAGACCAAAGGTGAATACATTTGCCATGGAACCTTTTAGTTCTTTCGCTTGTTACGAGTAGTATTGCCTAAAAATTAATATCACGATTTAAGGCAAAAGTGAATTTTCAAAATGCCCTCTATTCCCAATGGAACAAGGGGTAGGGCTCAGCAACAGGCAGTACTTTCAGAAGGAGAGTTTCTTAGTGGAACTTGGAGTACACAAAGCTAGATCTAGAGTGCACCCTGGGCCAGGGCTTGAGAACTGGGTTCTTATATACTGAAGCAACAGAAAGCAATTTAAAAAGCAAAGAATATACGGCCTGAAACAGAAAGGAGGAAATGTGTGGGAAGAGATCTTGCCGTATACTAGTGAGGTTCTAGGCAATGAAGAGGGGCAATGTCAACAGGGTGGTAAATCAGTAGGTAAAAGTCTCACGACAAGCAGCAGATTAAGTATTTGGTGAGAGGGAAAAACAGTGGAGCTACGAGTGACCGTGAGAGCAAATATCCCCAGGATTGCGCACGAATTTCTGTATGCACTTTTATTGTACTTCCCACTGTTTGGGGAATGAGCCTTTATTTGGATGGTGAGGGCAAGTGTGGCTGTTGCTACGTGGAGAACTTCAGCTAGAGGCTCTCTCAGCACAGAAGAGTTGACAAAAGCTGTGCTGAAGTCAGGCTGCCTGGGTCTGAATGCAAGTTTCTACCACTTCCAGATCTGTAGCTGTGGACAAGTAATTTAACTGTGCCCTATCTCACTTTCCTTATGTGTAAAATAGGAATAATAATAATTATTATTATAGTAATAGTAGTAATAATATACTTATGTCCTAGGCTTGTTTTGAGAAAAATAAATCAATATATATATATAAACTACCTAGAACAATGTCTGGCATACCGTATGTCAGTGATGAATGTTAGTTATAATTACTGTATACAGGTACCTGCACTAAACACACACACACATACATTTCACAAGCAGACCTAAATACAAGACATTCTAAACTTCCTTACACCTGTTTCTGTTCACATCTGTAGAAAAGATAAGCCCTCACAGAAATCTTTCTAAAAATATAAAAACCCAATTATACTTCTAAGTAATATTTCAGATTCTGAATATAACTGAACAGGTCAGAAAATGGTATATTTCAGACTGAAACAGCCGTGTCAAATTATAGTGTCAGACATTTGTTTCAGGAAACTTCTAAGGACTTCATTCTCCCAACTATCCACTTTCAGCAGCATCTTGCAGATCATTTGAATGATTATGCATGTAAAAGGTAAACTGATAACATAATGTGCTAGGACTAAATATATGCAAAATATTTGAAGATATCTCTTAGTATGGTTTGTGGCTAATAAGAAACATCTGACCTCTACCTGGGAAATAATGAGGTAAAATGCAAAATTTATAACCCATGTAGCCATGGGTTTTCCTTTCTTTCCTAATCAATTCAGTGTTCAATATTAAATAATGAGGAAACCAGCAGAAAATTAGGACACCATCATGTAGTGGACTTTTATCTTGGATAGCTCTATGGAAAATCTGCATATGCAATTTTTTTTGTTAGATTGTTTTCCTGTCGCAGATTCCCTTTAATCACCCAATGCAAGGAACGTGATGACCTGTGATTGTGAAATCTTATCTCAAATGCCCCATTTGAGGGGCTAACAACTTTTGTAAATCTACTTTGCTCTAGGAATTTTACTAGGCAACGTACATTATTATTTTATTTCCACAACAACCCAATGAGTGTGCATGAATATTTCACTTTATGTGGATTCTGAGGTGGATGTTTCAAGACCACACCACCAATACATGGCAGAGCTGGTTTCCTGGTCTTTACACCTCCCCATTCTTCACTACCCAGTGAGAGGCACAATAATTGTGAAGTTAATTAAAATTAACCCGCAGGGCCCTCAATGATGTGAGCCACTTTCTTGCCACTGAGGCACTAGTAAAGTGTTCACTAAGTTCATGATTCTGTTTTATTGGCAAAAGTAAGATATTTTTGTATTCTTTTTCTTAAGGAAGTTTCCTCACATAATATCAGCTTAAATCCATAAAACTGCTGCCCCCAGTGCTTTCCTACATCTTAATCCTCACCCAGCACGTGAAGTGTGGCCATACATGGACTATGCAGAGCTGTAATCAGCTACACTCCCACAACTTACATTCGTGTGGTGCTCTGCCAATTAGAAGATTGTTTCATTTTGCTTGTTCTCCACAACAGTTACGTGAAGGATGTAGCACCATACCACAGACAAATGAACTGAGGTAAAATAATAATAATAATAACTAAATGAGTATCTACAGAACGTAGACTTGGTAAGTGATGGAGTTCAGCCAAAAGAACCCAACACAAAACAAGACCAGTTTCCTTTTGAATTCCAAAGCCAAAAAGTTTCTTTTGTTTGTTTATTTTTCTGTAATTCCATAGCATTTAATCCTTTTCTTAATTTGTTTCACAGGCTTAATACAAAAATGACTCTAAATCTGCAAGATTAAATGGTTCTGCTGTTGTTCTTGCTTTCCCCACCCCTCCAGAGAAATAAAAAATGATGGCTTGAAACCAGACATGGTTAAAATCCTTCAGACACAGCAGTTTCCAAGATTTTCCTACTTTTCTCGGAAGGCGGATTGTACCCCCTTGGAGACTCAGCACACCATCACTACACTGCCTCCCGTGAACCTCTTGAGGGAGAAGAGTCCACTGCCACCTTCCACAAGTCTGGGCAGTCTGCCTCACCTGTCCAGCTAGCATACAAGGTGAGGGCCCAGGGTGAAAGCTGGAATTTGGCTCACAGAGAGAGCTCCGGCTCCAGACAGGTGGGCTGAACTGGTGCCAGCCAGATCTACCTGCTGAGTTTATCTTTCCACAGAAAAGGCATTAACAAGCATCCTGGAACAGGAAGGTAGAGCCAGCACAAAGTAAACAAGTGAGCTATCTCACAAGAAATGAAAAACTGACAGAAACACCTTAAACTCTTGTACTTCTGATTTATGAATTAAGTAAAAATTGTATGACTTGGTTTGACACAATCTACTCTTTAAGGACTGGGTCCGGTAATTGATTTGAAAAATTATTGCCTTATCACTCAAATTGAAATCATGACTTCCTTGGGAATATTGGAACATAAGGCATCTTGTTTTCACTTTGTATGAATGGAGTGTCTGACAGGGGAGGTGAGAGGCAGGATGGAGGGAGAGACAGAGAAAGGAAGGAAGAGAAGGAGGGAGTGGGGGATTGAGGGAAAGAGGAGGTGAGGAGAAGGGAGATATGACAGACAAAAATAAGAGCGTGAAATTACTGTAAGAGAAAAGGACACTACCCATCTCTGAGTAAAAGAACAGACTGTATTTTCTCTAAATCTTCCAATACTTAGCCTGAAACATGTTTCCAAGCAGGAGCATTTTCTCACAAAGCATATGTAAAATATTTCAACCCTCAGGTTTTGGCTCTTTGATTTCTTTTACCAGAATCATTTACTTAACAGAGTTATGAGCCCAGTTTAGTTAGAACTGAAGAAGTGTGTGACGGATGGAGATGGCCTGGGCAACAGTCCAGCAACTAAAACAGAATTAGAATCATCACAGACACTTTAATCCCAATTATTTAATCTGTGGGGTGTCTAAAACCTCAAGTATTTGGCAAGGCTCAACGAAACAGTAGAGTTTACAGAGAAATAGAAAGAGAAAGAAACTAAATGGATGAAATAAAATGAACTAGAGTTATTTTTTATTAGATTAGGATTTATATCTTCAGAGTCATATTAAAACAAATATAAAATTAGAATATGTGTCTGTGAATGTGTAGGTATGGTATTTTTTAAAAATAATATCAAAAATAAAACCCAAGCACTTTTATTAATATCAAGTTCACAGTGACGCCACTTTATCACCCCTTCCCCACTCTTTCTTCTAGCCTCACCAAGACCTTTCCACACACCCCAAAACATGTCCACGGCACATACACCAACATCCAGCCAAGTTACTGCACTCTGCTTAATAAATACACAACAGTTAAAGATGGGAACACTGACTCTCTGGAAGATCCAGAGGAAAGAATGCATTACCTAGGGCTGGTTTTTGATCAAAGTTTCGTATGTTCTCCAATAGTTTAAGAAAGAATCTAAACGATATTAATAAAGTAACACATAAACTGACCAGAGACTAAAGGCTGTGGAATCTATAGGGAAAGAAGAGCTCGTATGAAGCTTAATTATGAACAAAACCTATTAAGTTTTATTTAACTGGAATTCATTGTAAATGGTACTCTAAAGGCAAAGCTCACACACTTTTTAGAGGATTTTTCGGCAATTTTTAAATAGCAGAAATGACTCCTGGTTTCTATAAATCGCTAAAGATAAAAAAATCATTCAAAAAATTAGACTAACATTAAACAGCAGTTAATAAATGTCATCATGCTAAACCACAGAGTTTTCAAAAGCTCCACATGGTGCACCTAATAAATTACAGTTTTATTTTATGACTTTGTAACACCTAGGATTCTCATTAGAGATACCAGATTAAAACTTTGAGCTTTTAGAAAACAAAAAAAGAGCAAGACCACAAAGTAGCACACATTTCACCAGAGTTGAAATTCTTATGCACCTTACAGAACTTTTTAAATTTTATTTATTTATTTTTTGCTTTACATTAACAGATTATATTCGCTAAGAATTTTTAAAGATAGCAATGAAAGAAGTTAAAAGGGAATTTAAAAATCTCTATTTCTCATGAAATTCATTGGCTAGGATTACATTTTAAATCAATTAAATGTTCTCTATTTTTATTGTAGTAAGAATTTTCAATTAGAGCCATCTCTTGATTTTATGTGATCAGAATAAATGGAATGAATAAATCCCATATATGTGAAGTCCACAGTGTCAGAAGAAAGACGTAAATTCCAATCAAGTTTTACTACTCCAGAATACCCCTACCACTATCTATTTGTAACTCAATTTACAAATAGCTATTTCATAGTACAATTTATGGAATCAATGATCCTACTATTTTTGTGGAAAGTTCTTCATTCCAAAACCTTGCATATGTTAATAAATGTGTTATCAGAAATGAACTGTTGTCCAAAATTTGGATTTAAAATCCTCAAACATGTTTTTCTTGTTCAAAAGAAAATTTTTGTCTTGTTTAAATACTTTAAAATCTATTTCATTAACTGAGAATAAACAAATGTCTGGAAAGGCAGAAACTAAAAAGGGAAAAGTAAATATATGGTAAAGGGAGACTGTCCTAAGTACTCATACTAATTGTTTTGGAAGTCCAAATACTTAAAAATGGCTCATTTACATTTTGATGTAAACAATTCCAATGGAGCCAATAATTCAGACAGATTTTCACAGTGAATAACTATCAAGTGGTCCAGTTTTCTAATAGCTATATAGTGCTTTAAAAATTGTTACAAATAGATCAGAGGCTCTCCTGTTATTTATCAATTTCCTATATCAAATAAACCCATTTTGTTTATTATTTTAAAGATCTAGATTAGTAAACTTCTTGTAAAAAATATGAAACAATTTAATCTGTGTTTACAAAGCCTTTAGAACTCATTTTACTTTTTAGCTACCTGTGTATACACCCACAGAAACATACGTGTACCATTTCATCTGGGATAGAACATATGATAAATTTTTTAATGTAAGTTGAAAATACCATTAAGTGTGTTTATATACAGCATAGACTAAGATAATTTCTTTGAAGAAATCACTATTTAATGGACTAATTATATCAATTTTGATAAAATAACTAAGTATGTGTTTACCCGGTAGAACATACGAGTAAGAGCTATTCTGCTCTGTAGCTAAATACATACTCACCAGAGATACTAGAACAGCAAGAATCATTCTGAGTCTCTAAGATAACAATTTACATTTTTAGCTTTCATATTGCTTTTAAAGTCAACATTCACTCTTTCTGACAAGGAAAAAAAGGACAAATATTGCAATCAATTTTTAATGATCAATAAGCAAGGCTGGTTATTCAAACCAGTTAATTTTGATGCTTTATGAAAACAACTGTAAAACTATTTTAATATTGTTAAAAATGCTATAATCATCTTTGAGTAATTAAGTACTTCTGCTAACAAATTCAAAGTATTCACTAGTAAAATGGAATATATCTGCTAATTTAAATTGAAAAAATAAAACATGGAGAGTTATCAATACTTTTCACAGTAGTTATTTCTTCAGGATGCTAAGAACACATTTTCCGTTTTTAAAAAAAGAATATCAAGTTTGAATCATAAAAGAAAAAATAGCTATAGGTACTTAATATAATCATGCACATTGCACTCTACTTCTACAGCCAAAGGTGGAAAGGTTTCTTGCAAATGAAAGAGAAACTGATTAGTCATTCAAACAAATCCATTAAAAAAGCACTCCAAACAAAGGAGATTCAAGTGGTCAAGTCAATCAACAAAAATGTAGTGAAAATAATTAATGCATAGTCATTTTCTCAATGGTAGTGACACTGGAAAAAGTCTAATATTTAATTAAATAGTTTGGGGATATTGGTCTACAAAAAGGTATATCATGTCATTTTGATATTTTGTGTAGAAGTACTCTATACGGTCACATTTTGCAGAGCAGAGAATTAACAATATAAATAATGGTGAGTAATGCATTTCTAAGTAAAAAAAGACAAAGCTTTTTCCCATACCAATTATTTCCTATGCGGGATGAAAGAAAGAATTAATAGTACTTACAAATGACCATATAACAACAAGAATATTTTCAATCGAGGGAGAAATTTCTATTGTAAATGCAGGAATTGTCCTCTCTTCTGTCTTATATGAGGAAATGAAATCCTCTTAGTTATCACCCTGACACCCAAGAAGGTCTTTGTCATCTCCAAAAAGGCTTAAAATTTCAAGACCCAACCTTCTGCCCCCTTTCACAGTTTATAAAGCAAAAGGCCAAAACTCATGCTCCCTTCTAGTTCCAACAATCTATGATTCAAATAGGGGTAATGGCTCTCTTTTTTTGTTCAGTAGTGTCCTGGTGAGGGAATGATTTTACTGTCCCTTTTCTGTGGGGTCCTGTTGTTTTATCTAAAAGGAAGTGAATTACAACAGGATGACAAGGCCACAAAACAAAGCCATTTAGTTTTACAAATCTATTATGTCGTCCAATCTGTTTTATGGGCCTGGTCCTATTATAAACCAAGAAAAACCCTAAAACAAACTTTCTTCCTTTCCATTGAAAACATCTACAATTTTATAATTGTTTTTCAAACAGTTTCGCCCCCAGTTTTTTCCCCTTATGTGTGTGCATTTGCAGGTTTTCTTTTTCCCCAGAGCCCCTTCATCCCACTTTCTTAAACATACAAAACATTCAGAGACAAGAAACTAGACTTCAAATACAAACTGCTGACAACTGTCAGAAGCACTTGCCTGGGACATTACTGACTGTGGCTTCAATGAATTAAGCTTGATTCACTGCGGGTGAATCATTTTCAATGCAGGGCTGTTCAGCAGTAATTGGCCAAGAATCCCCGCTGCGAAAAGCACTTGTCAAATAATGCTTGTTTACAAATATATCTCCAGACAGCAAAAAGTGGCAGTTACTGAATAAGTTCAGGGCTACCTCCAATATTCATAGCAGTGGACATGCTTCCCTTACTATTAAATCTCTTAAAATTTTCACTTGTTGATACACTTGCTAATATTTGCCCTATCTGATCAATCTTAGATAAGTTTTTTGCTAAATATGCCTCTGAATTATTTTATAATAAAAAAGTTTTATGCTTTATACTGTAGTTCAAAGGTTTCTTCCACATGTAATTTATGCCTAATATATATGCCAAGAGAACTAAAGAATATTCATCTTATCTTAGAATTCAAGCTAAAGAATAAATTTTCCTCTTATTATCTATGATCCAACATATTCTGACATGAATTTCATATCAATCCAAGATTCTAGATGTTTGGCTTTTTCTGTTCAATTCTGCTTATTTATGCTTATGAAAGTTAAACTTAAAAAATGAGTAGAATATCGGTTATGAATGTAAACTCACATTTATTTCTATCTGCCTTGAAATTTTTCCCTCACATAATAGGAGCATTCATATTAAGACACATTTATAATATATATACATATACATACTACAGTTTGGGAAATCACTAAGCGTCTATAGCTTGCAGAAAGCAAAGCATATAAGAGCAAGTTATTAATGGATTCAGTGTACACATCAAATCTTTATGCCCCTGATCTTCCAAAGTACTTCCAGAAACAATCAAAAACAAACTTAAAACTCCAATCTGAATCTTTAAATAAATAAATAAACAAACTGACTGCTGGTATAAATTTCTTCATATATTCTTGTTATAATAGCACTATCATGGAGAAACAAAAAAGAAGAGAAGAACATAAATTTTACAGAAGAACAGAAATAAAGGTCTGGGCTGATACTAATGGAAGGATGGAAAACTGTGCTGGGCAGAGATGGAATGAACTAGATGAAGTCATATATATAAACGGGATTTTATTTCTAATTAAGTAAAATAGTGACATGTTCTGAAATGTGCCTAAACAGCAGACTCGCTTTTCTTTTTCGTATCTCCAGGGTACTGCGTGGTAAGGCACGCTCATTTTTGGTTAGACCCTTGCAACCCCCACCTCACTGTAGCCCGAGTTTGCCGTGTGTTCCACTAGCTGGGGTGGGCACAGCACTACGTGTGGGGGTGAAGTCTGTAATATCAGTCCGTCTACCTTGCGCACGTTCAAGCTCAGCTTACACCGCTTTAGGAGACGGGTGCTATTTCCTTGCTTCCCTTCATTTCTTCCTTCCTCTGCGTCCTCCCTGCACAGTCCTGGCCCTTGTTGCCATTCAGGGTCACCCTCCCTGAGACTTCATTTCTTCCCGTTTTCTAACCAAGAGCTACTACTCCCTTCCATCTCTACATAGGCCCCCTCCTCCATCACACCTGGAAAAAACTGAAATATAATGGGAACACGAAAGGATAAATGACATTACTATTACTCTTTAAATCCAAACCAGTGTGCCCCTTTCAGTGGAATAAAACAGTTAGTAAAAAGACTCCTAATCCTGCCATAATCCTCCAGACTTCTAACACAATGAATCTAACTGAGATGTTAATAAAGAGCTACGACTTCAGGAAACACTTCTTCAACTTTATGGGGAAGGGAAAAAATGCAGATTGCTTGGGTTCAGCATGGGAGACTGCAGATAGATGGATAGATAGATCGATCGATAGATAGATAGATAGATAGATAGATGATTGATAGAGCGAGCTATATATAATCCTTAAATCAGATTTTAAACAATAAATTTAGGGGTCCAAGAGAAAAATTCATGAGGTGGGGTGGCGAGTCTCGATCTGCCCTGCTTTCACACGGTTCCCAGGGAGCTGGCAGCGCTCCGAATCCAGCTCAGCGCCTTCTCCTACAGCCAAGACACAACCCGCGCAAGTCACGAGGACACACACGACTCCGCGGCTGCGGCTGCTTCTTTCCGCTCCAGCGTCCCCTGCCCCAGGAATGGAAGGTATTTTTAAAGGTGCTGTGCCTCACTCGTGGCATCTGGAGCCCCAAATCGAAACCTCAGCTTTCCAGCCGAGGGGGTAGAGTTTTCACGGTGGAGCTGACCGCTTCTTGTAGCCCTAATCGGGGTCGGAGATGCTGTCCCCCACCCTAGAGGGATGCGCCCTAGAGCTGACACCGAGCCGGGTGAGAGCCGCGAGCGCGGCTGGGGTGGCCGGAGGCCGCGGGCTGCCGGCCGAGCGCTGCGGGCCGGGCCGCGGGGCTGAGCTCGGCTCCCGGGGCAGCGAGCGCCGCGCAGGTGCTGCTCGCGCGCCGGCCCTGCCCTCCCAGCGGAAGGCGGGGACAGTCTCCTGGGTCCGGAGCGCAGGATTGGGGGTGGGGAGGAGGGCAGGGGATTCCAGCATCCGGTGCCTGGCCGGAGCCGGGCTTTTCCCTCTCGGAAACCCAGAGAGACGTGCCTCGGTGGGTTCCAGCAGCAACTTCCTGGCACGACGCTTCCCCCACCCCCTCCGCCTCCCGCGGCATCCCACCTTCCCGCCTTCTTCCACTTTCGCCTCAGTGTGACTAGGAGCCCCACAAAGTGAAGGGCAACCTATAGTGTGGGGCACCTTCTGTCCTTCGCCCTCCCCTTCCCTCAAGAAGTAACAGCTCTTGCCACCCACCCCAGAATAGCAGCTGGTGATGCCCTAAATAACAGCTCCCAGAAGGCACTTTCCCCCAAAATAAAAGCATCCAGCCACCCCCACAATATTTCCCACCGCCGGCCTCAAATAACGGTTTCTAAAAGCCTCATCTCTTCTGAGATCCTTGTCGCCGCGTTTCAAACAGTTCCCACTCCTTCCAGCCCGAAATGTCACTTCTCCATGCGCTTGCAGTGACACCCAGCCGCACCCAACCTCCTGGCGCGGGTCTCTGACCTTTCTTTCCCCCAGCTTCTAACTTCCCAGCCCCCCGACCAGCCTCTGTCCACAGGCAGGTCCTCGCCCAGCACCCCGCGCCTCATGTCAAACAATGCACCCAGAGTGCGCAAGGAGCGAGTGAAAAGGCTAGCGAGAGCGGACCACGGATGTTCCTTCGAGATGAGATGAGGAGTGCGATGTGGTCCCCGGCAGCCGCGGCCAGCGCCTGCCCGGACCCGCGCTTCCAGGCCCCGCCTCACCCCTCCGCCCCTGGTCGCCTCGGTCCCCACCCCCCCGCTCTACCTTCGTTGCTGGGGCTGGCCAGGAGGGTCCGGAGCGCGGCGCACAGGACAAGGCACGTCCAGAGGGGGGCCCTGCGAGGGGCGGAGTAGCAGCCGGCCAGAGACGCAGGGGGGCTGGGGGGGTTCCTGCCACCGCCGCCCGGGGGCCGCAGGCGTCCCGCACCCCGGGGCCCCGAGCCCCGCATCTTCACCCTGCCGCCTCTGCCGCTGCTGTCCCGCGCGGCTCAGTCCACGGCTCCGGCCTCGCAGAGGGGACAGGGGAGGCTCGTGGCTCCTCCTCGTTCCCCGTGGGGTCCTCCGCCTTCTGGCACGGGGCTCCTCCAAATGCAGGAACCACGGATCCTTGGAGACCGCTGAAGTTTGCTTCCGCTCCTCTCTGCCTCCTCTCCGGGGGCGGGGGGGGGGGGTAAATAAAATATTAGTGATGGTTGCTAGTGCAGTTCTGGATTGAACTGAAGGGTCTCCAGAAGGTCCCGCGTTCTGTTCCTTTGCCTCTTAGACTTTTAAGGATTGAGGTCTTCAAGTGCCACTGAGGGGGAAAAAATACAGCCTCCTTTTCAGTCTTCAGGGCTGAAACGCACGAAGGTAAGGAAGACAAGTCATTTTAAGTCAAATAGAAATCCTCAATAAAAAGAGAAAAAAGCACTGTGGCTCAGGATAGAGGAAAACGAGTTGAGAAAATACTGGACGGAGAAAATACGAAAGAGGCGAGCAAAGGAAAAGATCCCGAGAGTTCCAAGAGGCTGGCTGGCAGGAGGAAATCGCGGCGGGCTGGGTGTGATGAGGGGAGGTCCTGGCGGTGGCGAGCCGACAGGAGCGCGGACCCGGCGGCGGCGGCCGGGAGCTGCGGGGCCCGCTGCTGGGAAGGAGGCGGCGTGTTCGCGGCTGGGAAGGCGAGGTTGCGACTGCACCGCCACGGCGCGCTCCTGCTGTGTCTGCAGCTCCGTCGTCTCCTCTGCCTCACCGCTCTGCACCTCCCACCCTCCTCCCTCCTCTGCCCAGCTCTCCCGCCCTCTGCTGCTCGCAGCCTCGCCAGTGAGAATCTACTGTAAGTGTGAGTTGCTTAGACGAAGTCACACACCCACGGAGGGAAGTAATCTGGAGGCTGCCGTGGTGAGTGTTGCCTAGCGGTCTCCGGGAAAAGCGCGTCTTCCTCCTCGGATAATTAGGGCGAAGAATCCTCCCGAGGACAGCCAGGGGGAACGGGGTTCCCGGGAGGCGGAAGGGAAATCAGCCCCAGCTCAGCCAGCAGCCCTTAGAGAAGCTGGTCCTTGGCTTTGGCATATGTATTGCCTGCTGCCCATCACAGGCTTGTGGCATCAACAACCTTGTCGTCACATAGCCACGCATTCGCAGGCTCTGCGAGTCCGTGGCTAGTTTCTTAACCACCCATATTGCTCACTGCTGCTGACCCTTCCTCTTCTTCCAAGACTTTGGCGGCTGGAATGAGATAGTCAACATTTTCTTCAGAAGTAAATGTAGAATTTCTAAATATAGAGATGGTAGCTATGAGTGAGGTTTCAGGGAGTCAAAGAACTTAGCTTATGGAGGTCTGTAGCGTGCCAGGTACTTTAAGATGTGATGATTTAAGTCATTAATAGGGTGTTTTAGTGTTTTAGAAATTATATGATACGCAGATCCACGCAATTAATTCTGGTGAAATTAGCACGGGTCAAATAATTTCGGTTTTTTAAAAAATAATTTTAATTTTTTGTGTTCTGCACTGAGAGACAAATAACTAAGAAAAAACAGTTTAAAACAATTAATTTTCTATGCTTCACCACTTTTATGTCTTCTCCTGCTTTTAAATTTTTCTTCAGTTTTCCACTCGTTCTTTCAAAAAGATACGTGTGAAGGGCAATTTTAGTATACTGACTAAAAAAAGAAGGCTGCAAAGTAAGTATGAACCAAAACATGTGATTTTAAAAGAAAGGCATCTTGTTTAATTTGGTGTATAGTAACTCCTGTCAAGACTGGGCTTGCATTCACATCTAATAAAGGCGAGTCTGCTCACCAGCTTTGACATCTAGAGTGCTGTTTGTCTTCACAATAAATTTCTCCTGATCTTTAGCTGATGACATTTGTTTTTTGCTTAAATATTTGCAAAAAAAGATGAAAGAATAAAGCTGCAGTGATGTAATTTGTAAAGAGGTGGAAGCTCATCTTTGATTTTTTTTTTTTTCGTGAAATGTTTTGGCACCAGAAATCTAAAAGCAGCTTCTTTCTATTACAATGTGCTCCAAATGCATGAAGCAAATTTAGAAGAATGGCAGTGAATCAGTCTTCCAGTTTGGCAAAAAGCCTCACAGTGAGACACAAAATTAAAATGTACGTGTCTATTTGAAGACCATTCCAAATGTAAACTCCTCCTCCCAAATTTATAGTTAAGTTACTTAAAAATATCTAAACAGAATGTCAACTAAGCTATCTAACGCCTAGGAATACATAATAGTGCTCATGTGAGACGTACGCAGTTTAATGTGGCTTTGAGCTGTTTCCCTCACTGCTGTGGGCCTCAGTATCCTCATCAGTGAAATGAGGGATTTGAAGATGACTTCAAGCTTCCTTATCTTCCATATCCTCTGCCTTCTATGTTACTACCTTGTTCATCTATTTCCAACTATTTACCATTTACTACCAAATTACCAAATTTCTGCAGCCTAGAATTTAAAGCTTTCAACTGCAAAGGGCTTAAACAAATTTTTCTATTTTACACTAAAATTTTAAATTCCATGTCCCCTAAATTGTCTCGTACCTCTCTATTGTTACGTCTGTCACTCCATTCTACAGAAGTTCCACCCCCAAAGATATGTAACACCCTCTCCCCCCCCACACACATTGCTTTCATCTAAATCCTACCCAGTGTTCAAGGAGAGTCAGCCATTTAAAGCTGATTTTTTCTTTTCTCAAAAAGAAGTGATTTGGTTCTCTTTCTCAAAGTATCCATAGCTTGTGATTTGTTGTCAATCAACACAATTTGCAATATTTTCTTAATGAAAAACTGGAGCAAATTATCTAAAAACTTTAAGTATATATATTAGGATAAAGAAACAGAATATAAACTAAGTATGTCAAAGGAAACCTGGTCAAAGAGACCCTGGTCACTATGGTGGGTAATTGTGTGATTTCCCTCCGAAGATAGTGAACTCGTTAAGTGACTAAGAATACAGAATGCAAAATCCTTTGTATTCTGCACCTTAAATAGCAGCCATTTTTCTCATGGTTGTTTTATAATATTTATTACATATCTTTGAAAGAATGAAAAGCTGTAAAATGAAGCCCAGTGACAGCAACGAAAGTCATTTTTTTTTAATCTAATGAGGCTTAATCAGAGAAGACAATGACAGTGGTTTGGTTTGGGCCTCAATCTCAAAGGAGATCTTTTATTTGGCCATGTGCTCATTTCTTGGCAATTAAATACTTTTAGCATACTTAGACTGAACCATAGCATTGCATGAAAGGTAGATTTGTCTTTTTCCTTTATACTTCCTGCTTTGCACAAGAAAAGGCTACAACATCAGTACTGGTTTGGATGTGCTATTGTTTGCGTTTCTCATTGTTAAGGATCACTGCTATGGCCTCAAGAGGTGAAAGTGGCTGCTGTCTTCCTAGATCTCTGCTTGGATCTGACTTTCCTACTAAGCTTTTGGGAAGAAAAGATATTCAGAATCACCTTGATAAGACATCTTGAAAGTTTACTACCCTATAAAAGGTATTATAGTTATATTTAATGTATTAATAAGCCTGAATATATCTTCACTGCATTCAAAGTAGAGCAACAAAAAGCAATCATAATAAGCAGATTTGCTGTATTCACTGAAGGTTTGCTATGTGTGAAAAATTATTTGATGTTTTGCATTAATTATTTTACTTAATGCAGATACTTCAACTATGATGTCAGTGTAATTATTAGCCCCATGTTAATGACAAGGAGACTGAGGAAATAAGGTTAGGGGACCTCAGTACTCTCACAGCTGGTGAGATGTGGAAATTTTAACTCATGACACTGACTCTATTTGAGAAAATTGTAATGTAATAGAAGTAAAGAATACATTTAATAACTGGTTGGTCAGAAAAAGAAAAAGAGGACTACCCAAAAAGTCTGCATTAATGGAAATAATAGATAAAAATATTCCAATTTTCAGGTTCATTTGAAACCAAAAGCAATTAGCCAAAAAACATAGTACAAAAAACAGTACAGGTCAGATAAATGAATAGGAGAAAACAAGAAACGAAGGATTCTAAATAAGCTTTACTTGGAGAAAAAGACTGTAGCATGTGCACAAAACTATGCACACAATTTGTTTGTGTAGAATAGAGACAGTGGACCAAATCAAGAAAATAACAAGATTGAGGTGTGTGGACAGGTAATACTAGCAAAAACAGATGGCACAGAGCCCATGGAAACCATGATAAAAACATAAGCAACAGTCTTTACAAAAATAATCTAAATAAAACCCCATAAGCTAAAGAGCATTTTTCCTGAATTATTGTATAATCTTAGCAACTTTTTACATAATTCTTTTAAATATTTTGTCACTTGGCTACATTCTTTCTTTGGGAGAAGTTGGGAAAAAAAACAAAAGCAAAGCAAAAATCTAACCCATGGTAGATTTTCGATATGAAATTATAAGATACCCTAATGAAACTATAAGATACGCCAATGAAGTTAACTTTTCAGGTTATGATTTGCTGAAAAGGATAGATATATGGTGATGTTAATTATTTTGATCCCAGAGGTGAAGATTAACTGAAATATATTTAAGTAATCAATAGCTCTTGAAGTTCACAATCAAGATAATGTTAATGTATCCATTATTTTATATATTGCATTTTACTTTAATTAACAGAAAACAAAAAATATTTTAATTTTTATTCATTGCTATTTTGTTTCTTAAGAATTTTTCTGAAGTCCTAGAATACTCTCTCTCTACTATTGACCCACATTTTTACCTATTAATGTTAAATTTAATTTTATTTAAATTTAATTGGTTATTGGGTGTTTAATTTAAAGAATAATGAGTTAGTCTTTTAATAAGTTTAAATATAGAAATTATTTCAATAGTTAATCATACATTAAAGTATTACTCATCAGAAACTTCATTTATTAAAGATGTTTACATCATAATCAGCACTCATTTGTTTTCTTTTCTATAAATATTGAGAACAGAATAAAGTCCTCCATTGTCCATGAGTATTAATTGAGTTTTGTAGCAGAGAATAAGGAATAAGATATTCAAATAAATTACAGTGAGCCAGAGGACCACAGATTTTTATTATTGTTGGTGGTGGTTGGTTTATTCTCCAGTCATTCCTATATCAATGTGCTAAGAATGTCCACGGTGCAACATAGTATTAGGCCAAGGCTGCTGTAGTTGATGAGGAGCCAAGTTGACTTGCCAGGAAGTTCTTTGGTTGTTGTTTGCCTCCAGCATCTTGGACAATTGACATTATGTGAAGATGTGGACACTGAAATAATGACTCTCAAGGCTGAAGAAGTAGAAAAAATGTTCGCAGAAGAGTCACAAGATTGAAGTGATACACCATGAGAGTGACTCATTTTGCTTAAAATTCCTCCTATTCTAACTCATCTTCTGGACTCCAGAAATATTTGTTGAAATGTGAAAAATTAGCTTATAGTACTTCTCATATTCAGAGGAAGGTTTTTATTAAACTCAATACATATTCTGACTTTAAGTTCAAAAATAACCCACACGTACAAGAACATATTATATAATATAGTTAGCTATAGTTTACTAGGGGGAAACTGATAAACCTGCTCAATGGCATAAGTAAAAAAAGGAGACACATGCAAATAAGCTTTTGATACCAATGTTGATTGTAGGCGGAAGAGACTTCTAGGTACAAGTTAGCAATGACAATGTCATGTGCTCTCATTCTCTGCTTGTGGGAAGTGAATCTAGAACAGCTTTTGTGGGGTCGTTTCACAATGCCATCAAATGCCTTTAAAATGTGGGTCGATTTACATCTAGCAATTATGTTTTTTAAAATTAAGCAAATTAATTAAAATGGACTGCAAGATTAAACATAGTGGTATTTTTAGTGGATAAAAATCAGAAACACTCTAATGTTCAATAAGAAGTGTTGAATACATCTATACAATAAAACACCATGGAACCATTTAAATGCTTGGAAGCACACTTATGTACATAAAAAGATAGTTCTATAATATCAAATTTTAAAGGCATAATACAAAGCAAAATTTCTGAAATTTTTTAATAACTTGTGGGATGATTTGGATTTGTTTTTCTTCCTTTTATTTTTGTATTTGTTACAATTAGCATTTATTATTTGTATAACAATAGAAAAACAGAAGTAAAAAGAATCCCACTCATACACAAACACAAACACACACACATGCACCGAAGAAAGAAAAAATAATAAAGAAGGAGAAAGGAAGGAACAGAAAAGAGTTTAATGATGGTGATAATGAGTAACTTTATATAACCACAAATTAGTAAAACTGAATTCTTTCAATTAGCCCCTGCCCCTAAATCTAAAAACACTTAGAAGTAGTCATTTGTTTGACTTAATCTTTTTTCTGTGGCATGTCCACAACATTTCCAAAACATCGGACAATTCTGGGAGGCATAGTTTCTGTTGTGTACCTCTAGTTTCAGTACATTTCCTGTTGGAATCTCCAACCCCCTCACTTTATTGACAGTAGTTTTGCCCCTATTTTCTTTCCACACAAGCTCACCTCATAACTGACAATGTCCCTCTTCTTTTGCTACAATACATGTAGGCTATGAGTAGCTAATTTTCTTAAAATATGTGAAAAGAGCGGAGGATCATATCACGGAATCAGTGAAAACTGATATTTGACTTCAGTGCCCTAAAATTTTGTAGCCTGAATTATCACAGAGAATTTCTCTAAGGTGATGCTTTTCATCAAATTCTTTCCTGGTGTCCATTTTCCTGGCTTCCTCCTTTCTACCCTTCATATTTTCCTTCTTCAAGCACTTAAATTCCCATCTTTTCAACTAACCAGAAGATTTCCAAAATCATTTTCTTCAGTAAACCCTACTTCCACAGATCCACAACAATCATGACTCAAAAAACCCATAAAGAGCTTTCCCTAGTTCTATTGGCTTAAAATAGAACCAGCTTCTAAAATAACACTTTTCCTTCATGTTTCCTCCATGTTACTTTTATAAACTTTTATAAAGACATGAAAGCTATATGAATAGGTCAAATACATATCATTAACTATTTTGAAGTGATAAAAAGACATAAGATGAGATTGGCCTGGTGGTGTAGTGGTTAAGTTTGCTGTACTCTGCTTTGGCAGCCTGGGTTCATGGGTTCAGATCCCAGGCACAGGCTTACACCACTTATCAAGCCATGCTGTGGCAGTGACCCACATACAAAATAGAGGAAGATTGGCACAGATGTAGCTCAGGCGAATCTTCTTCACAAGAAAAAGAAAAAAGATATAAGATAAACATGAAAATGTTAGAATGTTAGCGATGATTGGTACTAAAATTAGTTGATTGCATTAAAGATACTATCAGGCCTTTTTGTCTGGTAATTGAAAATGAATTTAACTGTCAGTGCTGATGGCCGCTGAGGAAGAACATGACACAACAAAGGGCCTAAGCATGAACATAAGTTGCAAATCAAAACCATGATTTAGAATCCACCCATTATTTTTTATTTTTAAACCAGAATTTTTTTATTAAGTGGAAATTAATAAGATGTACGAAAATGGGTGTGTATTTCATAAACATATATTTTAAATATTAAACAATATTTTTCAGAGAACAAAAACATCTACTTAAAAAACTATATCTTCCTTTTCCTTACCTTTACAAAATGTATTCCCAGTATTATTGTATCTAAGAATTAGATTCCATTCTGTGTTTATAAGGAACAATTAAAAATTGCCCAAAAGGCAGAATGGACTTGCCCGCTTTGTTCTTAAAAAAATTTTTCCAAACTCTTGCTCATGAGCATGTGTATGAACCCATCTTGCAGATTTACATAGTAGACTATTCTGAGGACAGCGGCTTTTGTAGACTTCCCAATGGGAGGTGAATAGAAGTGAACATTAGTACCCTCAAAAAGTAATGAGGTCTCAAAATGCAAACTTTTACAGCATTGCATTTTCTCTTAAGTTTTTGACTGTCAAAATTATTTTACTACACATGAGTTTTTGTAGACATTTCATTTTGAAATAATTGGAGATTCATTGGACTCTCCAAAGAAACAAACAAAGAAGTCCCATGTACCATTCCCTGAATCCCTAAATCTCTCCTGACGTTAACTTAATAATACATTTATAATACAAAATCAAAACCAAGAAATTGACATTGACGTAACACATAGAGCTTATTCCCAGTTCAACAGTTGTGCGCTCATTCATGTGTGTGTGTGTGTGTGTGTGTGTCTATGTGTGTCTGTGTCTATGCAATTTTATTATACGTGTATGTAGACTTGTGTAATCTCCAGGAAAATCAAGATACTCATACCATCAGTAAAATATTCCCTCTTGTTACCTCTTTATAGCCACGTATAACCCTCTATCCATAGCCCCTGGAAACCACTAATAAATTCTCCATTTATGTTGTTATGCTGTTTCCCAATGTTGCATAAATGGACTGATGCAGTATGTACACTTTTGTAATTGGCTTTCTTCATTCAGCATAATTTCCTTGAGGTTCATCCAAGTTGTTAGTATATCAGTAGCTCATTCTTTTTTGTTGCTGAATAGTATTCCATGGCATGGATATACCAGTGTTCGTTTAACCATTCACTTGTTGAAGGATATCTGAGTAGGTTCCACTTTTGGGCTATTACAGATAAAGCTGCTATGAACATTCATGTGGAAGTTCCTATGTGAAAATAAGTTTCATATCTTTGGAGTAAATGCCCAAAAGTGCAATTGTTGGACACTATGGTAAGTCAATTTTCATCATTAATTTTTAATGATATGTGGTTTATTGCTGCTCCCATTACACCTCCACCTTATCCAACAAAAACAGGATGAATCAGATCCAATCGTATAATAAATCTCTTTAAAAAGGAAACATTAAGACACACAAAAATATTCAACATGCACACAAAACAGCAATTGAAATAGCCAAGGAAATATTCAATAAATAAAAAAGATATTTGAAGAGGAAAATTCAGAAAATCAAGTGCATATCTTGATACATAAATTCTATAATAACGTATTTTATATTTAAAGTTTAAGTATCTTAATAGTAGATAACTAATTATCTTAATGAAATAATAGCCACATAGACTTTTACTTCCTTGATTTACTCAAAATATATTCTTCATCTTCATTCTCCCTCTTTAGAAAATTGCCTAGACTCTTAACACATATTCCAGTACCCGAATGAATAACTCATATCACTTCGTCCCAAACTGACATTTCAAAAGATGAGTTCAAATACATTTGCAGAGATATTTTTTAGTTCATTCAAGCTGAGCAGTACTTCTTATCTTTTGAAATGTCAGGTGGCTGGTCTGAGGAAAATGGAAACAGATCTGTTTTTAAACATCATACATGTGGCCATAGGATTATGACTTGGTTTCTCCAAGCACACTGTGGGGGAAAATATCATACTTAGTTGTGTGCAAAAATTTTCTTCTGTAGAAAAAAGAAAAAGAAAAAAAAGCACTTGAAAAGCAAAAATCAATCATCTTTATTAATTTGTACTGGGAGTTTTATTTGATGTCCCTTTTTAATGTCTTCCCATTTTGGATTTTCTAATCACATCAGTTGGGTTAAAACTTTTATTATCATGTGGTAATCTAGTGCTATGAAAATCCAAGAACTCTGCGATGTAGACCAAATATTTTTAATAGGATTTTTGAAACCTAAATTTGACATTAAGAATATTTTTAAAAATTGCAAAGAACCACATAAAATATTCATATAGCCTTAATCTAGCATGAATAAATGTTTATAGCTCCCATATTTGCTTAAAATCATTAAAAATATTGAGGAATTTGTGCATTGTGTACAAGAGATAATATATTGAACACATTCACCCTGTTTAGATTTCCTATGAAACTCTACTAAAATTACTAATAAAGGGAATTAGAAAAACAAACACAAACTCATAAGGAGCAAGAGATCAGGAAAGGAGACACGAGAAAAACATTTTTGGAAGGTGGGCTGCAAATGGATGAGTGATAAATAATCTAAGAGACCCCAGAAAGTTGAATCCTAGCTCAACAGGTGGAAAAACTGGTTATCAATCTACTTTTTACAACAAGTTCCAAGAAGGCTCCAAAATTTATGGCATTAGGTAACTCTGATAGTGGAATAATGGAATAAAAACATGAGTTTTGATTGAAAGTGTGTTTTAAAAAGAATTGGATGCCAAGATCCTGTTCTCTAATCTACACATTTGGGTATATTACCCTACTCAGACTTGGACTTTTATTCTCTGAAAAAAGCCAAACAGAAGACCTATGTTCTAGTTTATATCAGGCAGAATAAAAAAAGAGTAGCATCCTGCATATTATATGTTATGTTTGTTATCTATTGCTGTGAAACAAATTATCCCAACATTCAGCTGCTTGAAACAACATCGATCACATCACAGTTTCTGTATGTCTGGGAACTCAGCACTGCTTAGCTGGATGCTATGGTTCATGGTACTTCAGAGGCTGAAATCAAGGTATTGGATGGAACTATAGTCATTTTAGTGGCAAAGGATTCACTTCTGAGTTCTCTCACTTTGTTGGCAGAACAAAACGAACTTTGTTTGGTTCACTGTAGGCCCTTGGTCAGAGGCTATCCTAAGTTTATTGCCATGTGAGTCCTTTCAACATTATGTCTTGCTTCATCATAGTGAGCAAGTCAAGAAGGTGAAAGAGTGTGCAGGTAAGTAAAATCTCTTACAACCTAATTTCTGAAATTATATTCTATCAGTTTTGCCTATTTAATTCATTGGAAGCAGCCACTAGATCGGCCCACACTCAAGAGGAGAAGGTTACACAAGGATGTCAACATCAGGAGGTGAGGACATGGGGGACATCTTGGGAAGTGTGCTCACTACTCATGACTTTTGCGTATGGAACTCCAGAACTGCCAGCCTACTCAGCTTTGAATCTGTGAAACAGGAACAATACATGAAAATGGAACAGTACAAGAAAAGAGCAATTGAAAATTAAATATATGTGATTCAAATGAAAAATTCAATGAAAGGGTGTTAAACAGTGAAGAAAATGAAGCAAGGAGTCAAAAACCTGGAGTAAAGCAGAGTGACTATGTTAAATTCAGAGGACTTATCAGAAGGTCAAAATTATAAAATAATAATTCCAGAAGGGGAGAAACGATAATGAAAGAAAGAAAACTATCAAGGAAATAGTTAAAGTAAAACATCTAAAAGTGAAGGACACAAGTTTGCATATTGAAAGCCTATACTCCATACCAAGTGATCAGTAAAATGGATAAAAATAGACTAATGGAAAGGCACATTGACATGAGATTTTAGAACAATGATGAAAAAGAGAAGAGTCTATTAGCTTTGAGAAAGAGAAACATAACAACGACAAAGTACACATAGAGAGAGTCAGGAATCAGAATCACTTTGTGAACAGCAACACTGGATAATAGAACACAATGGAACAATGTCTTCAAAATTCAGAAGAAAAAATAATTCTAACCTTGAATTTTACATCCAGCTGAATTATCAATATGCGTGAAGACTGAATAAATTTATATTTTTTAGTATTTATTGTTCAACCTTTCTTAGGAAGGTACTGGTTAATATGCTGTTCCAAAATAAGGGCATAAATCGAGAAATAGTTATATGTGGATTCAGAAAATATATCTCCAGCACTGAGATAAAGAAGAATAGAATTCTCAGAATATGGTCAATTATGAGCCTGAGATGAAATCTGTAACCCAGGCAGGGAGGCTAAACAGTCCTGATTGGAGAGATCAGAAGGTTCTTGGAAAGATTTTTCTAAAGAGATAAAATTGATAGAATGCTTGATGCATATTAATGCAAGCAGAAGAGTTTAACACAATTAGCAGGCAATTTGAGTTTATTTTAGTGGGAGGTAGAAAGAACAAGACAATTATTCAGGGAAAACAAAATTTTAAGGAAAGGACAAGTAATATGATACCTCTTTCTTTCTTTTTTTTTTTTTTGTTGGTGGTGTTGTTGTTTGGTGAGGAAGATTGTCCCTGAGCTAACGTCTGTGCCAATCTTCTTCTATGTTTTTGTATGGGATGCCCCCACAGCATGGCTTGATGAGCCCTGCGCATGTCCACGCCCAGGATCCGAACCTGCAAACCCTGGGCCACTGAAGTGGAGCATATGAACTTAGCCACTACAGCACCAGGCCGGCCCCATATGATACCTCTTGAATGACCTGTTAATAGCATTCGCATAGTAATAACAACACAAATGGTGAATGGAGATCTAATAAAAATTTTGATAAATAGGAGTGATGGTAGGATGGGATGGAATGGTTATGGAGAGGAATGATGAAAGAGAATCAAATCCTTATCTTCTTTATTACAAAATCAGTAGATAATGTATAAACCTTAAATAAATCAAAATTCTGAAGTATGTACTTGTTATTTAGAGATATAGTGTTATATACAAAAATAAAAAGCTAAACGGGTCAAAATGGTTGATTTTGGGCATAGGGATGTCAAAGGCAGAGACAGTGATCCACTGTTTTATCAGTAAACTTTATAGAACTTGAGAATCTAATTATAAGCACATATAACATTAATTTAAATAAAAAATAAAAATAATATAATTTGAGTGGTTTTAAGTCTTTCACAAATATTTAAATATGTAACACTCTTCAATTTGTATTTTTCATATCATAATTATATTTTCAACTTCTACACATGCCAATAAATATGCATCTTTTTAAGTTAGTTATGTAGTTTTATAGTATTTCATCTGTAGGTTAATGCACAATTTAATTATCCAGTTTTTCTACGGTTGGCAATGTAAGGAATATATTTGTACATGCTTTGTGAGAATTTATCTCAACTTATATACTTAGAAATGGATTTGAAGAATTATAAGGGTAAGACAACAATTTAATCTTAACTGGATAGTGCCAACTTGATCTCTGCAATATTTATAAAATTTTTCAATTGAAATATTCCAGATTCAGCAAGAGGATGAATATTGTCGCCCTTCCCCTCTCCAAAGTGGAAAGTGGTGCTCCTTTGACAACAGATTTCTCAGTAAGCCATTCATTTACTTTACTGTTAAATTTCTATAGTGCTCTTTCTCTAAGGAGTTCATGATTTTTTCTTTTCAGTTTTTTTTCTGTGCAATAATAAATGTAGGAAGACAGTGAAACAAAGTCAGTAGAGGTTTAATAGAAAAATGATTGCAATTCAAAACTGTTATGCCCAGCAAAGACATTGTTCATGTATGAAGGAAACATTCAGAGCCCTGTATAACTTCAATAGAATAACACCCAAATATATTTTCCTCAAAATTTTCTGGAAGAAATTTCTTATATCACCAAGAGATGAACAATATATGAGCTAAGGAATGACTGGAAACATTCAACAGCTAAAAATTAAGATAAATGTATAAAAGCACAAAAGTCTATGGAAAAGGGTAGGATGTTAATGCATGTAAAAAACTATCATAATTATAACCTGAAAATAAAATGTTTGTCTAAAAAAATTTTGAAAGATAAATTTATTTATTTAGATACGGAGTTTGTAACCTCAAGATAAATTAAATATGAGCTGGGAAAAGTGCTACTTTTATGTAAGTAGTAATGTAAGGAAAATGAGTAAAGAAGTCTAAAAATAAACAGTTTAATTTTAATATTAATATAATTCTAGTTTTTTTAAACAAATGTCAAAATCTTTAAGTAGTTGAAATGAGCACCTTCATTTTAAAATCAATACACAAAGAAATGTCAGTAAAACAAAAAGGAACCCCCAAAAAGCATAAAATACAGTTATGCGTTGGACCAAAGATAATGTCAAAGAAATAAACAGGAGCAGCTTAAATTCCTTGATTAAAAGTTAAGATACTTAAACTGAATAACAGGGAAAACTGTTTAGTATCGTTGGTTCATGGATGATCTCTTGTAGAAAATACCCTTTCAAGTAAAACCTGAGGGATAAGAAAGCTTGAGAATGATTTAGATATTTGAAATGATGGAGAGAAAATACAAGACGATGTTAGCAATGGGATGGAATGTAAGTTCCTTTTGACTTCTCTGCCTGCAGAATTCCTTCTCTGTCTATAATGATCTATTCAAATATCACTTCTTATTCAAGTATTTACCAATAGGTTGTAAACTTGAAGAATGAATGACTGTATCCTCTTTCATTTTATAATACTTCCAAAGTAGCATTTAGACTTGGTGATACTAATGACTCTTTCCTGTCCTATATGATATCTTGTGGTAGAAAATATGCACTAGTAGTTTGTGTTGCCAATGTCTAGAATAATTTGAGATGTGTATATATTCAAACCATGTTTATGAATTGAGTTAAATAGATTTTTTTCATGTTATCAGCCTCCTTATTTGTAGGTAAAAACTTTTCATAAATGATCATACTTTGTGATTTTGTAATAGCTACTTTTAGAATTGTCTAATTCACACATCCTTGAATATGTTAGGAGTGTTTTCAAACTCTAAGATCATGATATATTTACTTTCAAAATGCTGAAAATAAAAATGCTAATTTTTAAGTATCCTTGCATTTAGAAGACATACAGATTTTCAGTCCAGTAACACCCAAAATACGTGAAAATAATATGGATTTTATAAATAAATACATGATGCATTTTTCCCCTACTTTTTACTTTTTCCCATTTGCTCACTGAACAGTCTTTAATGGGTTATATTTTGGAATAATAGCAAAACTGGGAAAGACACAATTTGAGGTGAACTGCTTTAAATGTTTTTAGAATTACCTTAAGGAAATCATAGAAGTCACTATGATATCAAGGATTAAATCTAGATTGATACTTGGACCTGGGTTTATGTTGGACTTTCATTTTTTGAGTCAAGTATGTTTTTCCCTCTAGCTTAATGAAAAATTTTTGATGGTATATTGGCTATCATATTTGAATAGAAGTCTAAATTAAAAAGAGAAAAAGAAAAAAAACACATCTTGTTTTAGTTATGAGTAACTGAAATCAGTTTCACTGTTTTATTTAAAGAAAAAACAATTAACTTTTAATTAATAACATATTTTAGAACGACATGCATTAAATTCTAATGAAACTGCGTGCACATGTATAATTGCTATTCAAATTCACACACAACTACTGGTAAAACTGCTATAATTGTGTTTGCAAGTGTGGCTGAAAAAGCTTAATGCCTCTTTCACAATTTTTACAATTCTTTCCTATAGTCATTTCTAGAACTAGATTTTTCATTGTTTTCAAGACAGTTTCAGCTTCAACCTTATCTCCAGTCTGTTTGTATATGCCTTAGCTTGAGAATTGCTAATAGGGACAGAAACTTCATTTACTCATTCAGTCTTTTTTTTCAGGTGTTTGGTGTTCTAAGTTGAGTGAATTTTGCTTTGAGTTGTAGAGCACTTTCTTTGTGGTCTTCGTGTCTGGATTGCTGTTCTCAGCTCTGAAATGAGGAACTCAGTTGGAACACATTTCAGTTACCCATTGATTATATTAAAGCACAGTGGTATTTCAAGTTATGTATCTTCTAGAAATGAAGTATCTAACTGGGTCAGTTGTGAAATGAAAATATTAATTGTTCCATGTTTGTTAACCTGAAGCATATACACTAATGGTAACGTTATCGCTAAATTGAACTCCTGCCCAGAGCTATGCAACATAGACACAGAAAATCTTAAATGCAAACTCTGAATCTGTGAAGGAATTCATGAATATTGCTATGGCAAACTTGTAAAAATGGCAAAGATTTGTTTGTTTCTGCAGGGGCCTTTGCTTCTCTGTGGTAGGGACACTAGCTTGAGACAAAGATGTGTTCAGTTTATGGCTCAAATATTTTGGAAGTTCTATTGGAATTTACATTGACTAAAAATGTTGCTGGGAAATGACTCATCCTGAAAGAAAATTGTGTCTAATTACATACGTTTTCCAATCTTTATATTGTGTGTTCAAAAAAACTCATTGTATTTATTTACATATAAATTATTTGAAAATCATATCATTTACACTATTTACATGTGTAGAGTGGCATAATTATATTGTCATTAGCATCGTTGATAATACACTGTCCCAAAACCTCACAGCTTCTTCTACATTTGCCATTTAGTGCAAATTATAGAGAGGAAATAATAGTGACAAAATTTCTAGATAGACAGCTACTGTTTTTTCTATCATATACAAAAGTTAACACTAGCACTTTCTCTAGACCAGTGGTCACCAAAGTTTTTTGATAACCCATCCCATCATGAAAATACTTTTGGACAAATATCCCAAAACATGTTTAATTATTTATAAATTATGTACACCTAATTCTTTACTAATGTATTATGTACATTGTAAACCATCACAAAATACAAAGGTGCTAACAATGATTAAAACATTTTAAAGATTTTATTAATTACATATGAACACTTATACTTCAAATTGTCTCTCTGATGATTTAGAAACCTTTTGCTGATCCCTTGTCATGTCAGTTTAGATCATTACTTTTTTTGTCTTTCAAGTGTGGCTTACCAAAAGATTGAACTTGATTGATAAGTATCAGTTCTGCCATTTTCTGATGTTTGCTCATGTGTGGATTATTAATCATATATTATCTTTAATACATGTTTATTTGGCAGAAGTCTTTGTAGGCCTCTTGTCTATTTTGTGAGTATTTTATTCATTAAAACTGTAAAATACATAGTGTGGAAGTCCACTCAACTATACACAGTAAACTTCAATAAGTCATAATATTCTGAGGCAAATAAGAGATTGTGTGATGCTGTCAATCTCTCCAGGATGTGGAACTTCTACCCTTTACACAGGACACACTGCATGCCATCTGTGATATGTGAGCCCCCCAAAAGAGACTACATCATGAATCAGTGCCAGTCAGCATATTCAAACTCTCCAGGGGATCGTCCCCAGGTTGCAGACAGCATCCTTAGACCAGTTGTCTTCCGAGTAGGGTGTGTATAGCCCAGGCTATAAGACATAAGCACAGATGGTTTTAAGGAAATTAATTTCCTGAGCCTCTCTTCCATATGGATTCTTTCATATGACTGAGAAAGTTCCTGAGTCGAGGAGATTTTTTTCGTACATCTCCTTTTTCTAGTACATTTATCTACACTTAATGGTAGAAGGAACACTTCTCATCCATCCTAAGGCTAATTACAGTATATTGTTCCAGGATGTAGAATTCTCCGGGGTTTTACACACACACACACACACACACACTCACACTCACACTCACGCTCACACATACACACAGAGGATAAACTAGATATTCATGCTGGAGTTGAGAAAATGAATGACTCTAATGACTAGAGAACAAATGCTTTTTCAGGTTGTTTCCAATTCATACTTTTCAACAGAATTGAAGGAGAACCAAATTTAGTCGTCAGATGACAGGTTATTAAATATATTTTAATGGGAAATCAGCATGTTATTTTTAGCACAAAACTCAGAAAGGGTTTAAAGAACTGAGTTATATGTTTTTAATGAGTCTGTTCAAATCTATTTACTTATATGAACATAGTTTCTTCACGCTCAGACCTATTTCTTTAATAACTAAAGGAATAGAATGGATGTAGAACTCTGCATTCTTCTCACAATAAATAATGTTTATCCATGGATACATGATAGAAGAACTTTGATCCCTTGTTTGTTATATTTATATATAATATTAAAGATATGTCAATCTAAAATATTTTTTTTAACATTGCTGTCTTACGCTCACAGGCATTTTAAAAAATGATTTTAAATTTAAACACCTTATTGTAGAGAAATAAAGATTTTCAACAAAAGACTTGTGTATTCTATACATTTGAATAAAATTCCGTGGAGGAATTGGGATTGAATTGATCTAAAGAAGTACAAACCAAGCAATTTTAAGCTTTTTCATGTATTTCTTTTAAAATAGTGATGTTATATATCAAATCATTATGATATTTGGATCTCATTGGATGTAAATGAAAGAATGACATAACGTGTCCATTTTAAAATGCTGATATTCAAGGAGGCAAAATTTCAAATATTTTTGCTGTTTTGAACTGCTACAATTTCATTGTCAAACTGAAAACTTTCTTGAAAATACTTGTTTTTTCTAAATTCTTGTAGGGGATATATGAGGAAAAAAATACTTTTGAAAACCACTGCTTTAGACGAGAACTATCGTTATAGCGTGGGCCTATATCAGAAGTTATTATTTTTGAACAATAAGATCCAGTCAAATTTTAGCCACGAGATAGTAGTGTCCTGGTAGGAAAAAGAGAGAAAATAAATATCAAGGAATGATAGAAGGTTTTTAGATCTGATGTAAAACTAATAGTTCTTTCACACATATGTATTTAATTACTGGCACACCTGAAGGCTATCAGCAATAATGCTGTGAAGTGCCTCAGATCAGAAGAATTGCTACCTAAAGGATCATGTGTTTGAGGATAGTCTTCTATGTCAAAATAAATTTTCTAATAAAATTGTTTTATTATAATTATTACTACTACTACTACACAGATATTTAAGGTGTAGAAAAATCGACCATCTTTTCATGAGTCATTATAAGTCACACTCCATAGATCAAATTTGTAAGGCCGTATGTGATTTTAACATCCATTCTAGATATACTGTCAACTATTACATTATCTTTAAATGATATTATTTTATATTTTAAAATCTTACTTTCATTTTTGCTTCCAAATAGTTCCAAGTACCAAATTGCCGTTTTCGTAACACCTCTGCCTTAAATTAAGAGGAAAACTCATTTTAAGCTCTCTTTGTTTCTAATTGGTAAGAAAAAAAGTTTTTCAATAAATAAAAATCACACAGATGTGTACACATATTGCATTGTAGAATGAGAACATAATGAACCAGCATTATTCACTTAGGAAACACGGAAAAAATAAAAGATAAAAAATAATCCCATTATTGAAATGCCGTGGTCATCACTGATGTACTGTAGGAGAGGGTAGGAAACTAGAAAATACGAAATTCAATTCAAAAGGTAATATTTCAATAAAAGAGAGAACATTTTTTTATGAAGAATTTCCCCTAATGATGTTTACCCAAAAGCTTTTTGATGATGACAATTTTTATATTTACTTGAATAGAAATATTAAAATAAGAGACCATCTATGACATTGGATGTTTTATGTTTCCTTTGTGGTATTTATTTTATATATTCTATTATTCCTTTTAATACATATATTCTTTTTGATTTCACTTCCTTTGTGCTACCTACTCATATCTAACATGTGTGTATCTCTGACTGTGTTTTCTCTGTTTTGCTTTTCTTCCTGGTCAAACAACTGGACTGTATTTTCCAGGCTCTTTTTCAGTGACATGTGGCCTCTTGACTTAGATCCAGCTCATTGAGGATGAAGTAATGAGCTCTCCTTCCTGGAATAGACAATAGATACTCTCCAATGCCTAGGTTTTGCTCTTCCCATCAGTTGACTGAATGGAGAGGAATTCAAGGACTCAGAAGGAAGCAAAGCCACGATCTGGAAGGTTTCTGGGGGTGTGGATGACTGTATAGAGCAAGACCCATAGGAGGGTCTTCTCCTCTGTGATGTAAGCAAAAATAAAATAACTGTGTAAAACCAGTGAGATTTAGTGGTTGGTTTGTTAAATCGGTTAGCCTACTCTAGCTAATATATCATCTTGTGGGTGCCTTTGACCCATAGGTTAATTAACACAACTTTACCTTAGGTGCTCATCATTTCAAACCACCCTTCTTATTGCCCGGATAATTTTTATATCAAACTGCTGTTTAATGGCTGCTCATTTCTAAATTATTGCTTTGGCTCACTACCTGTTAGAGTTCCCATCATGAGCCTAATTCCCTGAATATGTTAATGTTTGTTTACTCACCTCCTTTTCCATGTTTCCCTCATCATGGAGTCCCTGCCTTTTCCTCTCTTTCTCCACAAATCTCAACTTTCCTTCCAGATCCTGGTAAAGTTTTGTACTCTCTCTAAACCTTTTCTGAGTATCCCCATCCTCTTTTCACATTAAGCCCTGCTCCATTAACCCCAATTCCATCTCCTATCATCCTGCCCCTCACTCACATTATCCTCCCTGCTCTTTTCCCTGTACACCAAGCTTATTTCTCCTAATGCTTCTGCATTTATTTTTCCATCTTCCTGAAACTCTCTTACTCTAAAAACCCTCATAGTTTTCACCCTAAATTCATTCAGATCTCTTTATATATGACATCTCTCAGAAAAGATTTCCCTGATTGCCCTGTTTAAAATAGTTCCAATGTGGCCTTGTTGAGTCGAGGAGTCAAAAGAAAGATTTCTTGGACTCTCAAGGTCTGGCAGTAGTGCTCTTTTATTCAGAGAATAGTGTGGAATAGCATGGGGACGGGACCCATGGGGAGTAAAGAGCTGCTGCATGGGGACAGGACCCATGGGCAGGAAGAGCTTCAAAGCATGGGTTGAGGGTAGGGCTAAATTTAAGGCATAGGTATGTGAGTTATCTCTTTACAACACAAAGGAAAGAATTTGTAAAAAAAAGTCATTAAAATGGTATCAGTGCAGGTGGGGTCTGGTTGTTGGGTGGTCCTATAACTTTAGATAAGAATCAGATCAGATTAAGTCAGGATGTCCTTGCCTTCCCCGTTAAGAGTTTCTAGAGATAAGGTCATCCCCCCCTCTTCCTGGTGCAGGGAGGGAGACACCCCTACAGATGGAGATCTCCATTACAAATGTAAATGTCTCCCAACAAAGGGCAAGCAAATTCCGCTCCTCAGAGCCACTTTCCTGCCTGCAGTTGTCAAAAGTAACCAACCCAAAATAATCTTCATCAGTTCTCCAAAAAGCTGTCACTCTGCATCCGCTTATTTTGCTTTATTCTCTTCCTGTGCTTGAAATATGTGATATTTGACGTCTGTTTCTTTGTTCATTTTCTATTACCTCCCCTAGAATGTAAGCTTGCCCAGAGTAGGGGATTGGTCTATTCTGTGATATGTATCCAGCACCTAGAAAGGTGCCTGCTGTATAATTGGGGCTCAGTAAATGTGTTTTCAATAAAGAGATGAATAAATCATTGAATCTACCCTTCTGAAATCCTATATTAATGATGATGAAAAATCAAACTACTTTTGTCAACTTTCACATGCATTGCCTCATTTGAGCCTCTTCCTCTCTCTCTGACACCCTGTATCTCTTTTGAACATTTGGTTATTTAGAGATGCACACAATGAGAGTCAAAATTACCATTATGAAATTGCAGTGGCAGAATAAGAATCCACGGCTTTTGACTCAGGACCCTGTAAAATTACCTCAATATACTCACACCATGAGATAGTATCAGATTTAATGCTGAATACAATAGCTAATCATTACCTTTTTAGTATTTCCTCATTATTTTAATATGAGCTATCGTTAAAACTAGACTGTAACTTTGTTGAAAGAAAAGATCATATCAACATTACAATAAAAGGTTGCATTTACTCAACTATTTCCACTGGTTTACTCACTTACTGATTTATTTGTACAGAAGATAAATTCCTCATAGCTTAACATACTATCATTTAAAATTTTCATTTAAATACAGCATGATTCCACGATTATATACAATATATGCTCTACACTTTCAGAACTATTTTCTAGCCTTTGTTTAATTAAAATACACACATAATGAGATAATGGCAGTGTTTTATGTTCAGTGGATAGCAATAAAAACTCAAAGCTCTTACTTCTTCTACAGCATATCTACTTAGTCTGAAGTGAATGCTATTTAAATAAATTAATTGAATAAATACATGACTAAATGGAGTTTTGTCATGTCTTTTCTTTCTTTGATCGACACACCATGTGCCACAAAATGCTGCTACCTTTCACACATTGGGTGGCCTTCATTTCTATTTGGACATATTTTTTCTCATGCAAAATGTTCTCAAATTGTTGTAAAGCAGTAAGAAGAATAATTTAACATCATGGTAATAATTTATGCGACACTTCTTCTTAAACAAAGAAAAAGCAGTCTTCCCTCCATTAAGTCATGTAAGCTATGTGTAAGATTTGAATCAAAATACAATGCTTGCAATGAAACACAATGGAAAGCCCTCCCAGGGACTGGCCTGTTAGCGATTCTCTTATAGACTTTTACACTCTGCTTTTGGATCGCAGAATCCTGTTCTTTCTGGTTCTTAGGGATGGTTTGTCTAATTAGCTTTGACACAAGTGTGCTAATATCTTTTAACCATTCAAGATGTCCTCTAACCACCTTTTCTAAAAGAGACAAGAGACTATATATTTCCTTAATCTTTGATTTCAATTAACTTCACTTGAGATACTTTCCACCAGATCAGAAACTTATTCCCATATCACTTTTTCTGAAGTAACACTGTCTTTTGCATCTTTTATCCCCACATCTTCCTTTATCTCCCTGCCCTCCAAATTTTTAATTGCATAATCTTAATCTTTAAGTATAAATGAAACAATTAACCATTTTTTATATTCTTTAAAGTCACAAGTCATAGTTTATTCCTGTTCCGTCACATACATTTTTGGCAAAGATGATTTGAGTTCTCATTTAGAAACACTGGCAACTTGTTTTAAAATACTCTATTTGTTCCTCTCTAGCTAGATGTGTGAGACACAGAAATAGAACATTGTGTGATGGAACAGATGCTGTAGCAATGGTGAATTTATATGAGGATGCTGATGGCAAATGCCGCCTTACAGTATTAGCCAATAAAAAAAGTATGAGTATTACTACTTACAATTACTCAAAATGAGCTGGGCTGTGGGCAAGCCCAACTGCACAATCTCACTCTCATGTCCTGTAAGTGATCTTGTATTATAGATCTAATAAATATCCAAAGTTAATTTAAAAGGAAATAGAGACAAATTTATTATAAGGCAGGTAGCGTGAATCACCTCAATTGGTTTTTTCTTAGGGAACCGCTTTATGCTCTATGGCAAGAAGACAGAAACTAAAGACAGAATTTACTCAGAACAGTATTCATTGAAGATAAGTAACTTTAAAGATTAAACCAACCACAAGTTTTTCAGTAGAGAAGATATTAGTTATAATAGTGATAAGTATATTTACTAGGATCATTTCCTTTTTTTTGAACAACTAACAAATAGGAACAGTTGAAATTCTCTAAAAATTAATTGGACGGATCTTCCAAATATTTTGATATTCTGGAATTCTATTCTATTCTCTATCACTAAACATAAATCTTAAACTCACTTAAATTGTTTTTATTTAGGTAATTTTAATATAGAGGTATTTATCATAGGAAGCTTTTGATCTGCATATATAAAATAATTAAATGGAAAGTCTGCCAGTATAGGTTGGTCAATTTCACCAGGTTTTCTGTCTCTATTATTGATTCTTTCAACAACAAAGGTAACTCAAATGAAGGAATTATATTTTCCTCATTCCACTATGCCAGGGTTGAGTGGCTCTAAACACAGACTCAGAGACAGGAACATGGGTACAGGTAACATACGTGAGAAATGATCCCAGGAAGTGCAAGTAAGAAAGCATGAGGCAGGTGAGAGAAGCTTGTGTTAATGATATTACTGCTATAGGCTCCTGGCACTCAGCCCTCTAAGAACTCTCTGGAAAACTATATGAAACAGGCTTTAGAATCATCCCTCAAGAAGAAAGGAGCTCTTACATCTATTCATTGAAGGCACCATTCTCTATGATTTGAGCGTTCACTGAGGGATATTAACTCCCTAAAACTTATAAGTTGTCCCTAACTGCATCTAAGCAAGTTCTCCTACCAATAAAGTCCTCAATGACACTGTATTATATTCTTAAAACTTACTAAGAGGGTAAATCTTATGCTGTGTTCTTAGCTCAAGCACAAACAAAGTCATCATCATCATCATAATAATCGAGGGGATGGAAGGAAGGGTTGGGAGGTAATGGATATATCTACGACCTTGATAGTAGTGATGGCTTCATGGATGTATACTTATCCCTAGACTCAAGGAACTGTATACATTAAATATCTACAGCATTTTACCTGTCATTCATACCTCAGTCAAGTGGTTTATAAAATTCCTCAGAAGACAAGAGGAAAGAAAGGCTTAAATGAAAAGCTGAGGATAGGCTGGAAACTGTCAACTAAAATTGCTGAATATATGGGATGAGGCATCAACAGCACCTACTATAGAGATTTTTGTCTTATGTCATGCATCAAGATTAATGACTCTGTGTGTGTGTGTGTGTGTGTGTATACTCTAATTTTGCTTTAACACAAACATTTGTTGAAAACTTAAAATCACTGCTGGTAAAGTTTCCAGAAATTAATGAGTTCAATGTAAATAGTAGCATATGAGAATAACTCTTGATATGTTCATTCTACTACTATTAACTTAACATTTTCTTCTCATTATAGAAGTCCAGTACTTGTATAGGAAGGTTTCCTAAAAATAGAGTAATTGAAAATGTCATTACTGACTATAAAGGTGTTTTTCATTTTAATTGATTTGTCCTGGTGCTTCTTAAATTTTTTCTCTCTTAAAATTGCCATGAAGAATTTCCTCCTTATAAGGATAAACAGGATTAAATTCACATTAACTTAATTGCCTCATAGCATGTGTCAAACACTAGATTTTTATCTACCAATGTAGAATTAAGAATATATTGTTAGTTTCTTATATTTACCATGAGACAGTTCACTTCTTTTTCTTTTTTATTTCTTTCCCTTTCTTTTGGTTATGTCAAGGGTCAGGTTAAAAAAAGAGAAAAAAATAACTTGCTACATTTCTTTGGAGCAAAAAAGAATCCATATAGCTTGAACTGTGTCCAGATCTGCTTTCTGCCATCTCGAGAATACTTGCAGTCTAAGCTCATAAATGCCACTGAGTGAAGAGAAAAGGTCAGGGAAAATCTTGTGGCTGCCCCTTTGTTCAACTTCCAGCCATGCTAATCTGTGTACAGGCCTATCCCTTGAGACCTCAAACTCTTCCTTGAAATTCTCTGCTTCAGTTTCATTCAGTTTTAGTGAAAGAATATTTTCTGAAACTCTAGGATATTTTCAAGGTCAGGGGCAAGCCAAACAGGTAATGCCACCAGGTCCTTTCCAATAATAGACACAAATTTACTGTGAGCCATAAGACTTTCCTCATAGCTTTAGTCTTTCTTTCGATATCAATAATGTAAAGAAAAAAGTAACTATACTCTTTCTGTGCTCTTTACACTCAATAGGATAATTACTTTTTCAAAATAATACCAAAACTTCCAATCAAATGACTAAAGCTTATAGAACTTTTGAAAAATTATCAGAGGTTCCTAAAAACACATTAGAGGTATAGGTTTCTGTTGTAGATATCGTGTGCATGTTCAGATGATCCTTCTGCTATCAATGCCAGTGCTCATGGAGTGTTACATTATTTTTAGAACAAATCTTGTGTCCAAAACGTATATGCGAAGGATTGGAAGAGATCCGAATATAATGCCAGCCAAGTCATCTGCAAATCGAAGTTAAATCGTGAAGAGCTAGACATTCTACCTAAAACGAGTAACAGCTAAAGGGCTGAGTCTGAGCCATAGTCCTGAAGGTCAAAGTTACGGAATTAAAGTACAAACACTAAATTGTCCACGAATTATAAAAGGATAGAATTAGGAAACAATTGGAATAGATCAGGACTAAATGGAGCAGTACCTGGACCACGGGCAAGAAAGGATTTACAGGGTACACTGCTTGCTTTTTCCAGTTATTGGACATGCTGATGCATCACATTAGTTTAAAGTAGTCAGAGAATTGAGGTGGAAAATTGAGGAGATTCCCAATAATTCATGAAAGAATGCAGGGATTTTAGGAGTTTGACATCATTTAGAAACCCGATGCATGAATTGAAACAAAGAGTTGACTTGTACTCAGGGAGTCTCTATCTCAGGGAGACTACATTTTTTCTACTCTTCTGGAAGCTTACGTTGGCCTTCTTAGAAGCATCTCTCTTAAAAGCATTGACTGGCCGTGCAGACTGAGTAGCGTTTTGTGCCTTTCTGATATTCAAAATTTTAGGATCCAGTGTTCTTCCTTGGAGAACAGGGTTCAGTTAAGTATTTTTCTGCAGCACAGTGTCCCTATTCCTCTGCTGGGAAAGCACAGTCTCTGCTCCTAGCTTTTACCATAAAATTGTTTTTAAGCTCTAATAGTGGGTACGTAAGACCAGCAAAGAGGACTATCAATAAGGACCTCTTTGGGTTAAAATTTGAAGCCATTAAGCTATGGCCATTAGAATTCCTGTAGCTTCTAGTTAGAAATATAACACCTCATACTTCTGGATAAATATTAAACATATCATTGAGGAACAGGCAAATAGAAACAGTTAAATGAATCTGTAAACAATACAACCAATAGAGAACAAAAATGCACTTATATATGGAGATCTAATTCTAATGAGAAGAAAATAGACTCGTTGGAGAAGTCAAATATATGAAGTGTGGCACTCTAAATGTATGAAGATAAAATAGAGATTTTATTTCATCCACTGCCTATCACTGTGATGGTTAATATTTTTATTGAATTCGTAATAGTTTACATCATTGCAAATTTCAGTTGTACATTATTTCTTGTCTGTCACCATATAAGCACTCCCCGTCATCCCCTGTGACTACCTCCCAGTCCTCTTCCCCTGATAACCACTGAACTATTCTCTTTGTCAGCATGTTTGTTTAACTGTGATGGTTAATTTTATAAGTCAATTTGACTAGGCGATGGTGTGCAGATGTGAAGTCAAATACCAGTCTAAATGTTTCTGCGAAAGTATTTTTTAATATGATTAACATTTAAATCAGTAGGCTCTGAGTGAAGCAGATTACCCTCCATAATGTGAGTGGGTCTCAACCAATCAGTAAAAGGCCTTGAGAGGAAAAGATGAGGTCCCTTGAGAAATTCTGTCTCCAGACTTCCTTCGGACTCAAGGCTACAACATCAACTCTTTCCTGGGTCTCTAGCCTGCTGATCAGCCCTGTAGATTTTACACTTGCCAGTCACCACAATTGCCTGAGACAATTCCTTACAATCTCTCTTTTTCTTGGTACACACACACACACTCTTTCTGTATTGGTTCTGTCTCTCTGGAGAATTCTGACTAATATGATCACCATTATGTATCATAATAGTAAAATATAGATGACTAGAACTTCAGAGAGGTACTGTGATGTAAGGAAAGAGCCAGTAGACTTAAGCTTAAATTCTGCTCATCTTTTACTAATTATGTGCTCTTAAGCAGTTTAATTAGCCTTTCAGGGTATGAATTTCCTGATCTATAAAATGAGATGGTAGGTAAGGGATAGGAAACAAATGCTACAAGAGATAGTCACAATGTATTTTCAGGACTGACTGGAAAAAATACACGAGAGTTCCTTAGAACAGTGATTTTATATACTAAGTGCTTAGATGTTATCCCTTTTCTCTATGACATGGAAAAATCATAAAGACTTATACTCCTTTGTTAAAATTATTGGTTTTAGCATATCTCATGAGACAAAAACATCATAGAATTGTAAAGATGTTCCTAAGTTATTGATAGCAGTCAATGACAGTGGAAACTAGTGGAAAATTGATGTAAGCAGTAAACGAATACACTATTTTGATTGTAGCAGACTGAATTAAAAATCCATAAATTGATAGTAAAGGTAAAGATATATATAATGAAAGAAAGCACTTCACAGAAGAATGAGAACCAATAAATGATAGAATTTGAAAATCACCATATTTATAACACTCCATGTTATAATCCATTCAATTATATATAATCAGTGTATGCTAAACCCGTTACATGAAAATGCATTAGTAAACAAGATATGAACCAGGTGCCCATTATCACTGCACATATTAATTGTAAATTTTAAATTAAAAAAATACACCTTCTAAAGTGATCAAACCGAAAATCATTCATAGAATTGCATCCTCAAATCATGGTATTACTGGTGTAGTGCAATATAAGTTACTCGACGTCACCTATGACATGCCAATCCCCCAAGTGTATAATCTGAATCAATTTCACCCTTAAGGCCTAACGTTCACTTATAGGATATATAGGGGATAAAAGAATAAGGCTAACATCACCATGAGGAAATGTAATCAGAATGTGGGATATTCTCAAAGATAACTGGCCTGAAACAGTCAAAGTCATTAAACAAAGAGGAGAAGAATGCTCCATATTGGGACAAGACTGTAAAGGAATAGAGGAGTAAAGGTATCTTACCCAATAGATAAGATTTTCCTTTTATTAATAATATGATCTTTAAAAAATTTGGAGCAGAGAGTTGGCATAATCAAATGTGCTTTTTCAGAAATATCACTCTTACAGCTATATGGAAAAATGGTAGATTTTATTGCAATTGTGCTGTGAGAGAAGGGGAGAGCTTCGGTTAAGTCTAAGTCAGAAAAATTAAGATGTGATAGCCTAGATTTGGTGCTTGACTAAATGTGATTTGTGAAGGAGTTGTGAGTCAAACATTCCGGAATTTGTCTCAAATGGTGCCAGTCACTCTGACAGGAAATGTGGACGGTGACACAGCCAAGGTAAGAGATGATTTCCATTTGTGACTTTGTACTAAAATTGCCTGTGCGAGACCAAGGTGGAGATGCCTCACCTCCCAGACAGAATTTGGGCATCGTTTACAAATTGTAGCTACAATTTCAGGTGAGGATGGAACCTCTTAGGGTGTAATAGAAGTAGAAGAGGACTACAAACAGAACTGCGGAGCACATTGTATCAGTTTACCTGTAATGGCTGTAATAAATTATCACAAATTTAGTAGCTTAGAATAGCACAAGTTTATTCACTTAGAGCTGTGGAGGTCAGCTGTCTGAATCAAGTTGTCTGCAGGGCTGATTCCTGCTGGAGGTTCTAAGGAAGAAGCTATTCTTTGCCTCTTCCAGCTTCTAGAGGTTGCCTACATTCCTTGGCTTGTGGTTGCATCACTCCAGTGTCTGCTTCCCTCACCACATTGTCTTTCTCTCTGACAGTCTTTCTCTGTAGTCAGATCTGCCTTTGCTTCCTTCTTATATGAGCCCTTGTGATTACATTTAGCCCACCTAGATATATTCCAAGATAATCTCCACGTCTCAAAGTGCTGAACCATAATCACATCTGCAAAGTTCCCTTCACCATGTAAGGTAACATATTCAAGGTTCTGGGGATTCAGGTGTTGACATCTGGAGATCTTGGAGAGACTGTTATTCAGCCTATCACACACATCAACACACAAACTCCTGAACTCATGAAGTTCTTTATGAAGACTGATAAAGAGGGGCCAGAAAAGTAGAGAAAAAGAAAAAAGAAAAAAAGGAGACAGTTGCCATATTAACCAAAGGTGTTAACTTCACAACAGAGCACTTTCTGGACAATTGCCACTGCACCTTATACAATATGCTTCCTGATAATATTGATAGTGTTTCTTTGCAAAGTTTTTGGAAGACCTGAATTTAGATTAACTGAAGATTTCTCTCATTTTCACTAACATTTCTAATCAGAGTTTATAGGCTGAACTTAGTTTCCTCTGCTCATACTCAACTTTGGAGACTTGCCTATATTCCTTAGATGCAGATCTTGACATATTCCAGGTTTTATGAGACTATTCAAGTATAGGCACTGACATTCCAAAGAGACCACATGCATCCACATATGCTACTGTGGAGAGCGTTTTATTTAATCATTTTACTAATGATTACTGGATGGCTAGGAAGTGCCAAGTATACCAGAGACACAGTGTTCACTCTCATTAAGAAGTTTACATTCTACAGGACTTGACCAAAAACCATGGGAAAACTGCATACACACACGCACACAGACACATAATCAGTTCTAAAATGCCACTGATTTTAAGATACAGAATTGTTTTATGTAAGACTATGAAGTTAAAAATTATATTATCAAACTATGCCATAACACTTAAACACAATTCCACTCATATTGAGATGCATCTCCAATTCCAGAGATATTATGTTGTGGCAATTAATGTGTCCTGAAATTGATAAAATGTAGTGGTTCAATATATTATGTATTGATATTTTAACATGGAAGATTGCCCGTGTTAATTAAAGTAAGGAGATTGTTGAGGTTTAACAGGAAAGGAGATTATCCAGTTCTTCTCAAAGGGAAAGAAGTTATCAGGCCATGACAAGGCAGGTTGCTTCTATGTGTTTATTTTTCTGTTTGGTCCTCTTGGCTATCACTTTGCAGAGATATCAGACCAAAGAGAAGAGAGAGTAAAACACTTATATCTATATTTGATTTAGATCTAATCTTCAGAATTTAGACCTAGAGAATGAGAGAGATGTAGCAATAGACAACTTGACAGATGGAAACATTGCAGAGTCAATATTACTTTTTATATTTGGCTTGGTTAGATTTTCTGGGTTCTGAATTGACTTTCACGTAGGTTGAGTTGGCTAGACAATATTGCTTGACTGCTGGCTTAAAGGGTGAGAAAATGGAGGATGAAACTTAAGGAAAACCATCCACAAATGCATGGAAGCATGAAAGAAAAGGCCTCTGGAAAATTTAAAGTACTTAATATTGTTGACACACATGTTGTATTGGTGGATGAGTCTGAAAATGAGATTAGGCCGTTTGGACGAGTCACATCATGATAGAAATTGTATGTTACACTAAGTAATTGCATTTTATACTTTTAATCAATGTGTGGTTATGAGTAGGGCAAGAAAGAGACTGATCAGGGGATGGTCTGTTGGCATAGTGGTTAAGTTCATGCACTCCGCTTTGGTGGCCTGGGCTATGCAGATTTGGATCCTGGGTCCAGACCTACGCACTGCTTATCAGGCTATGCTGTGTCAGGCATCCTACAAATAAAACAGAGGAAGATGGGTATGAATGTTAGCTCAGGGCCAATATTCCCCCCACTAAAAAAAGAAAGAAAGAGGTCTATTTTTAGAAAGAGATCAGATCTATTTTTAAAAGAACAGCTTTTTACGATTATAAAAATAATACATTCTCAATAAAAGAATACATTCACAATAAAATATTTTGAGCAGTATAAAAAATATAAAGAAAGAAACTAAAAACTATCCCAAATATATAACTCAGGTTAAACCACTGTTAATAACTGGAGAAATATCCTTCCCAATATTTCTCTGGGTAAACAACACACACATATATACACAGATAAATGCTTTTTTTCCTATTTAATCTCAGTTTCCTTCTCAGGGTAATAAGGTAAACATATTTTGTTTATATACGTATCTCACATATTAAGGTAAATATTATATTATAATATATATTTATTTACAGTGCATATATATTATATTTACCTTCCATGATTTACATGTAATCTGACCGAATGCCCACATTCAAGAAGATCAAGAAGATATATGTGCTATAAGTAAGGGTCTGACTCCCTCACCATTAATGCTTTGTCTATAATACCAAGGAGCGTGACAAATGTTTGGAATTTCACGTGAGCATTTTTCTTTGCTTATTCTTTCTTTAAAAAAACTTTTTTTGCCTTTTAATTTTCCTTTTGAATGTCTGCATTGTTATATATTAAAACCTTTTCATCGTACTAAAACATCTAATTACAGGGTCAGTAGTATTTGGAAACGGAATTGTTTTTCTGTACAATTACTTTTAAAATATAATTTTTTTTTTTTACAAAGGCTTTAGCAAGTGTGCATGAAGCTTCAGAGATACTTAATGAGCTACACTTGGTCCCGCTGGGGGTAGTTCATGAAAATAGCACACAGTTTTTCTAGCAAAAACCAAGTTAGAATGTGATCAACATTTCAAAAGGACTCTTACATGCTCTGCCTAAGCACTAATGACAGTAAAGATGGCGTGGCTTCAAGCATGGAGAGAATATTCCCAAGATCTGTTTCATCCATATAGCAACTTTATATGTGCCAGGCCCTGTAGGGGTGCTCAATATTAATGATGATAGTGATCACAGCAAGTGCATACTGATGTTTTACAGCCTTTGAAATGTCTTATATAGTCATACCTGTCACATATCAAATGTCATATAGATATATGAAATCTATATATGTGTGTATTCAAAATATAAAATCATATTTTTCAAATAAGCTTTGGAAAATGTAAAATAAAAGCTGAAGAGCCTCACTGTAGTCAGTGTTTTTGATCATATAGAAAACATCCAATTATTTATTTATTTTCAACTTTAGTAATTTACAATTTCAGAATGCAATGCGATAATATATTTACAGATAGTAGCAGTGTAGCTGGAAACTAAACCTAGTCTTATTGGTTTCCAACACCTGACTTCTTAAACTGATTTTCCAGGTCCAAATTCCAGAATCTTCTGTTTCAAATCAACTCTGTTTGGGAAAAAAGACAAAAAAGAAACACAATTATATAGAAGCTAATAAAAGACAGAAGGTTATTTCTGTTAGAGGCTTTATCAATATAACATGAGTAATTAATTAGCTTTGATGGTCTCTGCTTCACAGCAAAGAAGGGAAAGAGATAAGATTATTGCTTATAAAAGAGTATTCTCGCTTATGGATCTCACTGCCATTATCATCATCGCACCTTTGAGTACATACCTATCAGGAAGTAGTACACAATGAACAATAAGGAAATAATTTAATGGTATATGTCAGGTTAGCTTCCCTGAGAGATATGCTGAAACTACAGGAAGACATCGGACAGGAAGAATGAAGAAAATGTTTAGATTTTTAGTAAAAATGCTAATTCACTTGTCAGAAAGGTCACGTCTACAGTTAATAACCGTTCAAAGAGAAGATTTAAAGCAAGGCTCAGCAAGGTTCTTTGTAAAGAGCCAGACAATACATATTTCCAGCTTTGTGGTCCATATGGTCTGCATTACAACTACTCAAGTCTGCCATCATAGCATGAGAACAGCCATAGATCATATGTGAATGAATGAATGTGGCTGTGTTCCAAAAACTTTATTTACAAAAACAAAGGAAGGGTCTGATTAGGACCTCACACCTTGGTTTGACAATTTTTGCTTTGAATGATTAAGATGATTGTGAGCCATATCCAAAATAGAAGTAAGAGCCAGAAAGGTGAGCAAGTCATAGTGGTCAGGTGGGCAAAGTGATACTCACAATAGATAGACTTACGTGTCTTAATTCTGGATGAACTATCCTAGATAAAAAGGATAGGCTGAAATTTAGGGTCAGACTCTTAACTCCAGTGGGGACAAAATCACTCAAATAAAAAGTCCATGATGAGGATAGATAAAGAAGACAGTGAACTCACTAGAATACATTGAGCACAGTGGCTCATGGAGGCAAGGGAGGTGCACTATGCTGACTACGGCTAAGTTTATTTCAGATCTCGTTTCCTGCTAGCACCATATACTGAGTGAAACATGCTTGCTCAGCAATTGGGTCAAGAACCACCTGGTATTGTGTCTTTGCAGTTCTTTAAAGATAGTACAACATTTTTTGCATGTACCACTGCCTGGAACACAATAGAAATTTAATGACTATTTGTTGAGTACCTAGCACTTGATAGCTATTAAAGATATTTCCAGTAGAAGTTAATAAACTAATGCCACAGTTTTCTTAGCATTTAATCTCTTTATAATACTATATATAAAATTTTCTGATATCTTGCAGTTACTGTTGCATTCTTTGTCACTTTAATTCCAAATCATATTACATTTTATACTTTTATATTTAAAATTTAATTCTGAGTAAGGACCATAGTAGTAAAAAAATCCTAGACGATGAAGGATATGGAGCAGTTGGTCTACTGATTGACATTATACAATAGTGGTGAGCACAGAAATTTAATTTTTCATTTCCTCCTGTCATTGTCTCTTAAGACATTTTAGGGTCACCCTCCATGAAGTAGCAGATTGATTAAGTTCTACTTTAAATAAGCCTTGACTCAGAGTGAAAATCAGTGGGCCTTGTTGAAGGAACTCCTGAGCAGGGAAGAAAAAAAACATCCTGGGACATTAGAGAGCAACTGAGTATTTAAAGAAACATTCAAAGGAGGACATTCAGCAAGCATTAGAGCAAGCAACTGTATCTATATTAAAAGAAAAATGAAGAGCTGAGTCAACGCAGGCAGGAATTGAATATGTCATTTTATACAATCTCACTACAACAAAATGAAACATGTGTCACTAATCCACCTTGCCAGCTTATACAGCTTTTGAGAGTGAAGGGCTTTCAGTAATAACATTAATTATTGTTAAATATTACTAGCTTTGTGTTCTAGGGAATATAAACACCAATATTTATAGTTTCTTGGTAAAATGTACTTTCATTTTTTTAGGACATTGTAGAGTTGGCTATCAGTTTCTAACACAACATATTGTAGAATTACCATTTAATAATTTTTAGAACTAGCTAGTGCAAGCCATTCCTCCTTAAGTGGCACATGTTCCAAATTCTGTCTTTTTCTCGTCTATACCACCTGCTAGTTGTGTTTTAGGCAACAAAACAGCAGTGTTCTCAGTAGACAGTACAGCCTCCTCCAAAATGGTAGCAATTCAGATGGTTCACAGTAGGACAAAACATTTAATACTACGATAAATGTTTTTTATTTCTTTATTTTTCTAATTCTTCTTTTTTTTCTTTAATGTTTAAACACAGGATTTTAAAGGGTGATTAAAAATTCTATTTTGAGTATATATGTGTATATATAAGAGTATAGATTAAAAAAAACAAGAGTTCAATTAAAAATCGCTTTGTCTATCTTTAATGATATATATTTGCAGAATCAGCTCTCTGCCATCCAGACACTAACTATGTTTGGGCATTATTTTATGGTGCCTGGCTTTCTAATTATTTTTTCTCCTGTGAACAAATGTTCTTTCTTTCCAGGTGGAAAGTGTCTTAGTCAGTTCAGGCTGCTCTAACAAAATACCATAGACTAGGTGGCTTATAAACAGCAGATATTTATTTCTCACAGTTCTAGAGGCTGGAAAGTCCAAGATCAAGGTGCCGCAGATTCAGTGTTTACCAAGGACCCTCTTCCTGATTCATAGATGGCCAACTTATCACTGTGTTCTCCCATGGCATGAGGGGCAAGAGATCCCTCTGGGGCAGCTTTTATAAAAGCACTACTACCATTCACAAGGGCTCTGCTCTCATAATCTAATCAACTCCCAAAGGCTGTACCTCCTAATACTGTCACTCTGGGGGTTAAAAGTTCAATCTTTGCATTTTGCGGGACAAAGCTTTCAGTCTATAGTGGAAAATGATACTCAATATTAATTATGTTCTTTTTATTTAGACAGTTTTTATCAATTATAAGAAAATTTGATCTGTAAAAATTTTGGAGGGACTAAAATAACAAATATTGAATAATGACTCTATTTAGCAATGTATTTTGAATATTGAATGACTGTTTAAATAGTATATTTAGAATATATTGCTGATAGAAAAAATAGTCATACCATTCTAAATTATTGATGTCTTATATGTATTGTTTATTTTGCATTTCAAAGGAAGGCAAAACTACTGATTAATTTTAAGAAAGAGCAAAAGGCAATATTTTAATACAAATTTAAAATGAGATAAAATATTATTTATTTATATTTATTTATTTTATTATTTTTTGTGAGGAAGATTGGCCCTGAGCTAACATCTCTTGCTAATCTTCTTCTTTTCACTTGAGGAAAATTATCACTGAGCTAACATCTGTGCCAATTTTCCTCTATTTTGTATGTGGGACACCTCCACAGCATGTTGATGAGCGGTGTGTAGGTCAGCGCCAGGGATCCAAAAATGCAAACTTAACCACTATACCATTGGGCTGGCCCCTACATAAAATATTTTTTAGTTTATCCCTATACTGATAAGGGAATAAGAGAAATTAATAGTCACACAGTTTTAAAGAAATAAACACTTATGAATGCCTATTTATCTTCAAGGAAATAAGCATGACTACAGATTGCCTGAGTAGGATGTTATTCACTTACGACTTTAAAAATAAAACTGTGTGGGTAGGTTTCATTATTTTATACAAATTCTGCTAGAATGAAGTAAAGACTTAATGAGCTGAGTGTATAAAAAATGACATTATACTGCTTCAGTATTTTCAGATGAAGAACAGTTGAAAGAAAGGTATTTAGAAGGGTCCTGAAATTGTCCAAATATTCATTTTTTTCCCACTGACCTATAAAATATAAGGAGAAATTTAAAAATATGTGATAACATTCTACATGCTAAAAGTTCAATTTAATTAAATAGATTTATTTAAGCACTTATTTTTGAAAGACAATGTCTAAGTGAAAGGTATGCAGAAATAAATGACTCAATGCCTGATTTCAAGGAATTCAGCCTATTAGGAAAACAGACAAGTTAAATCAACTAATACGGTACAGTGTGGTAAACTTCCTAAAAGGAGGGAAGAAATATCTCAAAAGTCCACAGAAGACGTGGCCTAAACTCAGGTTATGATAGAAGTGGGACAGTTTGGGAAAATATTCCTAGAGAAAGTCAACTGGAAAAAGTGTTAGAGAAATGACGTTCATTCAGGCAGATAGGTGGAGCAAAAAGTTTCCATTCCATGTTGAAAATGTTTCCCAAGAGATGCAGATATATGTATATGGATTTATAAAATCATGTATGTAGTAGGCAACCTTTTTCAGAGAGAAAACTTGACAGACAGGCTCATTTTCTTTCAACTGACTTTGGAAATATTTAGTGATAAAAACACTGATTTGAGTCCTCCTGAAATGAGAGGCACTCGACAGATTTGGGAGATAAGGAAATGATTGTTAGAGATTAGTGACAAATTAGGGTAGTTATAAATTTCTTAGTTTTATTCTGTTTACTTCACAAAATTGTGTGGAATAATTTATATGCAAATAAATATTTTAAAAGGTTAATGGAGTTCAAGCTTCTGTAGTTTAGCTAGACTAATCCTTCTGCAGATAGAAATATAAGATAGAAAGAAAAATCTATTTGAAGGCAATGTGGAACGATGAAAGCTAGCAGAAACTGGAGTGGAGTCTGTTCTCAAATAGAAAGCAGAACAAGTGAGAAATGTGAATTTTCAAATTTTTGCATGAAGGTGCCTTCCAACTGAGTGCTGCTTCTGCAGTAGAAAACTACAGTCTCACTAGCTTAAGGTGTCAGATAGCAGAGTTGGAGGCTGCGAAAGCCTTTGGAAATTTATACAGGAAAGTTAGGAAAAGGGTAAGTTGGAAACAAAGAATTGTTTAAAAACTACACAAATCTTGATAAAAAACTGAATTTTTAATGCATGAAAGAGAATATAGAGCCCCTGAAAAAAGCAGCAGCTCAAATCTGAAAGAGTTGCGTGGATGTTTCAGTTGCTGTGCATGCAAGGGAGACAGTTTGAGTTGAGATGAGTAAAATGCTCTCATGAATACAAACTCACCCTTTGAAGAGAATGAAACCAGAATATAGAGTCTCTACAATGTCTAATATACATATTAAACATACATATAGATAGATAATATATAGATATGATTTCCAGACAGAAATCATGAGAATGCAAACAAAAATTAAAATATAACATTTATACAGAGAAAAAAATGTAGTCAGTAGCAGACCTTTCTGAAATTATCAAGATATTGCAAATAGCATTCGAGGAGACTAAAGTAGCTATTAAAATATGCTCAATGATTTGAAGGAAAATATACTCACAATGAATAAGCAGATGGGGATGATCAATAGAAAAAAAAGAACCAAATCAATGCAGTGAAGCTAAGTACAACAAGTAAAATGAAAATTTCACTGAATAAAATTGATAAGGAACAGGAGACCAGAAGAGAAAACATCAGTGAACTTGAAGATAGATCAAATATCCAATCTGAACAATAGAAATATTAAGCACTTTAAAATATATGCAATTAGAGTCCCATAGGATAGGACCAAGAGAATGGGACAGAAAATTACTTGAACATATATTATGGGCAAAATTTCACAAATTTGGAGAAAAAAACCTCAAACTACAGATAACACCTACAAGAAATGCAAGATGTTTCATCATTGTGAAACTGTGCATATCGAAAGATAAAGAAAAATATTTAATAGGCCAGAGATAAAGAACACATTACAAATACAGGAACAGGAATTAGAATAACTACTGACTTATCATTACAAAAAAAAATGGGATTGGACCACAACAGAATAACATGTCTAATATGCTGAAAAAAATGTACTGTCAACCTGAAATACTGCATCTAGAACAACATCTTTAAATACAAAGGGAAAAAGGAAATATTTTAAGTATACTAAACCTGAGAGAATTCATTACATTCAGACCTACACATAAAAAATGCTAAAGAAGTAATTCAGGATGAAGGAAAATAATACCAGCTGATTACTTGAATATACATGAAGAAGTACAAATGTTAAATGTGAGTAAATATAAAAGACCAATATTGCTTCCAGCCAAGACAGAGCAAAAGAAACCAAATTTGCTTTTCCATCCCAAACAACTAAAAATCCAGACAAAATAAAGGAAACATTGGATCACATCCAGCAATGTAAAGTAATCCTTGAGAGATAGGAAAGAAATAAGATGGGTCTTATAATTGCTTCAGCTTACTGTCAGGAGAATGTAACTCAGGCAAGACTCAGTTTTCTCTCTGAGTAGAGGATATGGATCTGGGAGTCCAGGGAGTCTAAGGCAGCTAAACTTTACAGTACAGAGTATAAGAGAGGAGAAAGGAGATAGAGAGGGATCCAGAGTTTTACAGAGCATCAGCATAATACTAATTGGTGAGTGCATGTGTGAAAATATCTGAGGCTAGAAAAAGATCAACAATGATTAGAAATAATAATCTGCAAAGCTCAAACAGAGTGACGAATAATGCTTGTTCTCAAAAGCCAGAATAGAAAATCTCAAAATTCATGAAGTAATAGATGGAGTACTAGGAAGGTTTTCCTCAATGATTTATAAAATCAATACTAAACCCTGCTCTGCTTCCACCTAATAGAGTTTAAAAACAGCATCCACCAAGATCAAATGGTTTCCAAGTAACTTAATCACACCCAGGAAGAAAGCTTGATATTTATAGGAGTACAAAAAAATATCTGTCATCCATCAAGGACAAACTCACAATGTCTACCATCTAATCAAAAATCACCATGCAGTGCAGAAGCATAATATACTGCCCATAGCAACAACAACAAAAATCTATCAAAATAGTCCTAGATATGACACAGGTGATGGAGTTAGTAGATAAGGACATTGAATACATAGCAACAGAAAATATCCAAAAATGAAATATAGAATAAAAAAAGGACAGAAAAAAATGAGCAAAACATCAATGAAGGTGACAATTTTTAGTGACCTAATATATTATATATTTTCTGAGGTAAAGAAGATGATTTCATAATGATAAAGAGTAAGGATCATAAACAGTAAATTACTCAGGAGGATATGACAATTCTAAATGTTTTCACATCTAACAGGAAACTCAAAATTAATGAAGGAAAATCTTCCAAAAGAACTAAAGAAATCCATAATTAAAATTAAAGCTTTCAATACCCTGTCTCAATAATTTACAAAAGAATTACAAGATCGGTAGAGTTATAGAACAACACTATCAACCAACTTGACACAATGGACATTTATAAATATTCTACCCAATTAGAGCATAATACACATCATATCTGAGTGTGCATGGAACGTTTACAAGTACAAACTATATTCCGTGCCAGAAAACATCCCTCAATAAATGTAAATGATTCAAATCGTACAAATTAAACTGTATGAGCATGATTGAATTAAAAACTAAAGAAATAAAAGGATATCTCAAAAATCTCCAACTATTTTAGAACTAAATAAGACATTTCCAAATAATCTGTGGTCTAAAGAAGAAATTAGAGTCATAATAGAAAGTATTCTGAACTGAATGAAAATCTAAACACAATATGCCAAAACTTGTAGAATGCTGCTAAAGAAATAATTATGGAAAAGTAATGAGAGATTCTCATATTAGAAAAAAAAGTTTTTCAAATCAAAGACTTTAGCTTCCACCTTAAGAAATTAAAAAACCAATAGTAACTGAAGCCTCCAGAATGCAGAAGAAAGAAAATAAGAAAGATCAGACTAGAAATCAAAGAAATTGAAAATGAAAAAAATAGTCATCTAAGTCTAATTGCATAAGAAGATAAATAAAATTTTTAATTCTCTAGTCAGACTGATCAGCAAAACCAAAACCAAAAACAAAACATGTTACCAATATCAAGAATGAGAGATGTACTATCACATCAAATTTTACACACATTAAAAACATAATGAGGGAATATATGGACAACTTTACGTAAACAAATTTGACAACTGAATCAAAAGGGCAAATTCTTTTAAAGACATAAAAAAGTTTTCCAAAGAAAACCCTATATCTATTAAATAAATTGAATTTGTAGTTGAAACTTTTCCACAAGAAAAGTCAAGGTCTAAAAGTCTTTCAGATAATTTTACCAAATATTTAAAAAGAAAGAATACTGATTCTAGACAAAATCATCCCCAAAATTTAAGAGAATGGAATATATCCCATCTTATTCTATGAGGCCAGACTTTTTCTGATACAAAAACCAGAACAAAAGATATTACAAGAAAAGAAAACTAGAATCAGTACTACTTATGCACATACATGCAAATATTCGTAAAAGAATTTTAGCAAATAGAATCCAATAAAATATAAAAAGGATATTACATTATGACTAAGTGGGATTTATCCATGGAAAGTTAGCTTGGTTTAGCAGTTGGAATTTAATGAATATAATTCACAATACTAATGGACAAAGGAGCAACAACAACATATAATCATTTCAATTATCCAATCTTGATAAAATTCAACTTCCGTTCCTGGAAAAAGAAACAATAAACACTCAGCAAACTGTAAGTAGAAGGCAACATCATCAACCTGATAAAGGGTATCTACCAATACAAAGAACTAAGCCCATACCTAACAGTGAAAGACTGAATATTTTCTCAATAAGATAAGAAATAATGCAAGACTATCCATTCTTACCACTCATATTAATCATTGTATCAGAGATTTTAGCCAGTGCAACACGGCAAGAAGAAAAAAACAACAGGCATACATGTTAGAGAGGAAGAATTAAAACCATATTTTCAGATGCCATGACCCTTCTACAGAGAGAATTTTATGAAGTCTACAAAAAATAATAAATCAGTTTGTCAAGTTTGCAGAATATCGTATGAAAATGTAAAAATCAATGGTATTTCTCAATACTGTGAATAAACTATAATCAAACGAAATTAATAAAAAGAATCACTTAAATGGCATCAAAGTATGAACAAATGAAAAATAAATCTGACAAAATATTTTTAAATCTTGTATACTGAAAGTTTCAAAACACTATTGACAAAAGTTGAAGACTTAAGTAACCGGACAGATGTACTATGTTTGTAAATCTGAAGACTCAATATTAAGATGCTATTTCTCCCAATTAGATCTATGTAGTCAATATAATCCCACAGTACCATCTGGGATTGTTGTAGGTATTGGTGAACTGAATCTAAAGTTCATATGGAGAAGCAAAGTACCTAGAATAGCCAAAACAACCTTAAAAAATGAATAAAATTGTAAGACAGATGCCATTTGACTTCTAGATTTATTATAAAGCTACATTAATTCAGATAGCATGCTATTGGCATGAAGATAGATAAACAGACCAACTGAACTGAACCAAAGAGAGAATCCAGAAATTGACCCTAACATATACATGAAAATCAATTGATTTTCAAGAACATGCAAAGGCAATTAGGCAAAGAAAGCCAGCATTTTAAAAAATGATGATGGAAAAATTGGATATTCATATGCAAAATCAAAACCCAAAATTTTGATTTTTAAAAACCATGCATAAAAATAAACTCACAATGGAATATAGGTCTAAATTTAAAATTTAAAACCATAAAAATTCCAGGTGAAAACAGGGGTAAGTTTATGTGATTATGAGTTTGTCAAATATTTTTAGGAAGCTGTATGGAGAGTATGCTCAAAATAACTTATACTTTATCAAAATTAGGAATTTTGCTGTTTGAAATACACTGTTAAGAGAATGAAGCAACAAAACACAGGTTGTGAGAAAATATCTTTTAAAATACATATCTGATAAGACTTTTATCAGAATATATAAGGTACTCTCAAAGTTCAATAAATAAACAAAAATCAGAATTTTTAAAAATAGGCAAAAGATTTCAACAGACACTTCAGTGAAGCTTAACCAATAGCAAATAAAAACATGAGAAAATTCTCAACATCATTAATAATTAAGGAAATACAAATTAACACCATGTAAAATATCACTATCCAACTATTAGAATATCTGAAATTGAAAAAATAAAGACTGAACATAATAATATTAGTAAAGATGTGGAGCAAATGGAGCTCTCATATACTGTTAAAAGGAATATAAAATGTTATAACCACTTAGGAAAGCAGCTTGGTAATTTCTTTACCGGTTAAATATATAGCTATGATATGATTCAGCCATCTCACTTCTATGTATATATTCACGAGAAAATATATATTTGTACAAAGAATTCTACATAAATGTTCACAGCATCATTATTTGAAACAGTCAAAAACTTGAAAGAGCCCAAATGTCCATCAAAAATTGAATGGTTAGGGCCAGCCTGATGGCCTAGTGGTTAAATTTGGTGTACTCTGCTTTGGTGGCCCAGGTTCAGTTCCCCAGCATGGCCCTACACCACTTGTCTTTCAGTGGCCATGCTGTGGCAGTGGCTCACATACAAAAAAGGAAGATTGGCAATGGATATTAGCTGAAGCGAATCTTCTTCAGCAAAAAGAAAAAAATTGAATGGTTAAACAATTTGTTAGATATTTAGATATTCGTGCAATAGAATACTACTCAGTAACAATCAAGAATGGTATATAGAACTGATATATGGAATAATGTGGATGAATATTAAAATAATTTTTCTCAGTGAGAAACCAGACAATATAGTAAATTCTGTATGAATACATTTATGCAAAATTTAAAAAACGCACACTAATCTCCAGTGTCAGAAAGCAGATCAACAGTTGCTTGTTTTGGGACGGCAGCCAATGTGACGGCAGAATTACTAAGGAGCAAAATGAAACTTACAGAATAGTGCTTGATATGTTTATTATCTTGTTTGTCTAAATGATTTAATGAGTACATACATATGCCAAAATTTATCAGATTATATATTTTAAATATGTGCAGTTTATTGTATGTTAATCAAACATCAATGAATGTGGTGAAACAAAACAAAAGATGAAGAACATATTTTTAAATTTTTTTAAAACGCATATGACAGTTTAAAATAAAAATTAATGAATTACTTATTAAATAAGTAATGTCTTGGGGTTCACAACATAAGTAGACATAATATATTTGATATAAATTGTGCAATGGAAAGTACAGAAGTAATATACTGTTGAAGTTTCCTATACTTCACAAAGAGTAACATAATTTTAACTCTAAATGCACATTGTGTTGTACAAAAAGTATATATTATAATACATAGAACAAGAAGTAAAAATTATGCAAAAAGGCACAGTGAAAAAGCCAAAGAGAAGAAAGCATGATATTGCTGAAGAACAGATTGCAAAGCCCATGATAGTGATTTGGGAAACCAGAAATATGCCTACATTTACATAGGTCTTCTAAACTAATGGTTCTGGGCTCACTGGATATACGCCCATGGAAACAAAATCAACTATAACCTGTACTTGGACAAAACACAGAAATTAATTCAAAATGGCTCACAGACCCAACTGTGAAAACTAAAACAATAAAGCTTTTAGAATAAAAACTACAAGAATATGTTCATGACTTACATCACTAGTCATCAGAGAAGCAAGAATTAAAACCACAATGAGATGCTATGAGATATCCACTAAAGAGGGTAAATTTACAAAAGCTGACAACTCTCAAATGTTGTTAATGGAGAGAAGCTACCAGAACTCTGTTATCCATTGCTGATCGGAATGTAAATAGTATGATCTCTTTGGAAAAGAAAGGTTTGGAAATACAAAGTAACCATTTGATCCAGCAATCACATCTCCAAGTATCTAACAAAAGTAACTAACTAACTAACTAACTAACTAACTAAAATAAATTTGTCCACAGAAAGATTTGTATCCAGATATTCACAGCAGTTTCATTCGTAACAGCCAAAAACTATAAATAACCTGAATGCCTATCATCAGAAGGGATAAATGGTGTATGGTATATTCACAACATGGATCAATATTATATAAAAAAGTCTGAAACAAATTATTGATACAAACAACATGGGTAAAACTCATAGACATTATGGTGAGCCAAAGAATCTGGACACAAAATAGTCTATGTATATGATTTCATATATATGAAGTAGAACAGGTAAAGATAATTTATGTTTAAAAAATCAGAACTGCGGTTTTCTTGGGAGCGGAGGGCAATTGACTGGCAATAAACATGAGGAAATATCTGAACTGATGGGAACAATATACAGCTTTATAGGAAATGTGGAGTGTGTGTATATCCATTAATCAAAATTATACCTTTAATACTTGTGAATTTTAATTTATGTAAATTTTATCTGGAAAGTTGAAGGAGAGAGTAAGGAATGGGTGGAAGCATAGATTAAACAAAAATCAGTATTGTTCATCACAAATACTGAAACCTTTTGGAGCTAGGCGATGGATGCATGAGGATTCATTATACTATATTTGAAATTCTCTATGTTAAATTGTTTAAAAAGATTATAGCATATGCCTTCCATTATGGAGAGCATGTGTGTTTGTGTGGAGTGGGTGGCAGTGATAATTATTGCAGGAAATCAAGGCTAAGAAAGGGATCTTTATGGAGAATAAAACTGGAAACCTTAAAAAAAAATAAAGACCATACACAATTATTAGCTCTTCTTTAATACAACACACTAATCAGAAGGAGCATCGATGTGTAAGAAAGCAGAAAGATTTATGTATTAGAGAAACTCAGGTTTGCATTTTTGTTCTTCTTTATTAGCTTTGTTACTTTGTGTAAAGCAATTAACCTTTCTGAGCGTCAGTTTATTCAACTCTAAAATGAGATTAATTATCTCTAACTCAAAAGGTGGCAGTGAGAATTTGGCAACCTTAACATATTGTAAGCATTTAGTACATTGCATGAAATTTAGTACACACTAAAGAAAATTTTGTTTTCCTCATTCCACTGCCTACCCTTCATTACCATTCCCCACCTTCTTAAGGAAGCTGTAAGAAATTAAGACTTACATTAAATTATTTCAATTAATCCATATATGCTTCTAGTCTTGGAAAACAGAGGTCAAGGATAGCAAAGAATAATACGGTAGAAAGAAAATCGGATTTATAGTCAGACTGGGGCTGTCTTAGCTACTACGAGCTCTGCAGATTTAGATAAGACTGACTTCTTCTACTGTGAAATGGATATAATACCTAAATTGCAGGATTAAATGAAGTATTGTAATAAAACTCCTTGAACAATGTTGCTTTGTATATAACCGGCACTAAATAAACTGAAGCTACTTCTATTATTAGCATCAAATAAGTGCTACAGAAATGCTTATTTTGTTGTTCAGTTACTTGGGATCTATCCAAAGTCCAGAGTGGAAGTGAAATCTCAAAGACTAGTCTGTGTGAAGACTTTTCAAATGAGAAACTGAGTCTTAGAGTTTTGTAAAACCAAAGGTACATATTTGTAATTTTGAATAGAAAGAGGTTCTCAGACTAACAAGTAGGAAAAAACGTCCTTTATGTCACTTCTTGAGGCACTGAATCTGTGGAGTTAGAATAATTTTGCAAGAATAGTGATTCACATAGTTTAACAAGAGCAGAAGCAGCAAAGCTACCTGTAATTTAAGGGGATTTATATGATCAAGCATATTTAGCAAAACTGGAGTCCAAGAGAGAGGAAATTTGTTCTGATGCTGAAGGCTGTAATTCTGAAGAGTTGAGGAATGTTATCAGAGCAGCATATAAAGAAGATGGCTTCTGAGCTATCATTTAAGAAGTCTTAAGTTGGTGAGAAGAATATTATTGTAGCACCTGTGTCATTTGTTGATACCCCTTGCAACATCTTAAATAATGAAGTTCATTTTTATCTTTTGTGATAAATATACAGCCGTCCTGGGTTTCTGATTCAGCCATAACTTTTCAGGACCAAATAGAAACTCTAATGTCTGAAACATTTTTGGCTTATCCATCTTTAAAAATATATCCCCTACTTTTCAAAACATGAAAAATAAGTATCGTAGCATAGAGTTATAATGATTCAAGTGAACTGCACTTAAATTTCTTTAGAGACGTCTGTCAGATACCTAGTGAAAATGGAACTCCACAAAATAGTGAAAGAATAATTTAAAGAATTAGCACATATAAGAACACCATAGATGAGAAACAGAAGACTTGCATGAAATATCTTGCAATGTGAAAGAGAATCTCCAGGTTTTATATCTCTTTATGGTCATAAGAAAAAAAAATGGTATTACTCTTTTAAAGCTTATATATAAACACACAGACATGCACCACACACAACACAATATGAGCAGCAATACACAAACATTAAAAAACGCAATTTTATTTTTATGTTGCACATTATCAGAACTAGAATGGAGTGGAATGGAAATGATGTAGCAATTTTTGTAAGTTTTAATTTAATTAAAACGAGCTCCTTAACAATTGTCTTTAATGTACTTTCAGACTCTCACTTGTTATTTACTTTTACCTCCAATATGGCTGGTTTATTTGCCGTCATAAAAATACCATGAATTATTCTTTCAAGGCCTTGATTTTTTGGCCAATATTTCAGTTAACAAAGATACGAAATAAAGCGGCTTGGAGGATTTAAATATGAAAAAAAATGGCCTGTAAGCCCAGATTGCTTACAATTTATGACAACTAATTAAAAATATCCCCACAAGGGAAAAAGCCCAGGCCCAGATGGCTTCACTGGTGAATTCTATCAAACATTTAAGGAAGAAATAAAACTAATCCTTCACAAAGTACTGAGGAAGCAGGAATACTTTCTAATTCATTCTATGAGGCCAGTTTCACCTTACACAAAAGTCAGACAAAGCCTAACAGAAAGAAGGAAAGAAAGAAGAAAGAAAGAAAGGCAGACCAATGTCTTTCCTGAACAAGTGAAAATCCATAACAAAATCATAGCAAATCAAATCTAGTGATATACAAAAAATATTATTAACCATTACCAAGTAGAATTTATTCTACAATTGCAAGGTTTTTAAAATTTTTGAGTATCAGTTAATGTAATAGGCCACATGATTTTCTCAGTAGACTCAGGAATGGCATTTGACAAAATCCAATGTCTGTTCATAATAACTCAACACTTTAGGAACAGAAAAAAAATTGACCAACCTCATAAAGAGTATATGTAAAACCTACTAACATCATACTCAGTGATGAAAGACTGCTTTCCTTACAAGAGCAGGAAAAAAGAGTAAGATGTCTGCTTTCCATATTTCTTTTCAACGATGGACAGGAAGTTCTTATGATCATTAAAATTACTGATATCTAGTCAAATTTATGGAATATGAATTTTACCTCAAAAAAACTCTTAAAATGTTTAAGACAAGAAGTGAAATTACCCTTTTTCTTTCATTTTATTTATATCTCCTGTAGAGTTAAAGAGATAGAGAATACACTTTTGTTTTCAATATTTCCTAAGGTGGATCATGAGATGATTAAAAATGCAGGAACTTAAACTGCACATACAATTGAGAAAGAAGTTCAAACTGTCTTACTCAGATGCTATAGATTTATGGGTATTACTTGGTCATTATCATAAATATTCATTAAACTTCACTCTGCTTTTTGCTCAAAACTTTTGCCTCTTCCACTGGCAATAAGGTGATATTAATAAGTCAATCCATTCAAACTGCAAACTAAATTAATTGCTTATACATAGAAAATGAAATTTTATTTTTAAATACCATATTAAATATGCAGATAAATAAAAATAAACTTATACCCTGATAAAATTGATTACAAAATATAACTATGCATTTCCTTTGTAGATTTTTATATGTAGTTAGCTGGATATATTTAGCATATTTTTTTAGAATAATATCTGTTAGCTATTGTTTAAAAAGGAGGACATAGAAATGATACTTAACAATTAAGAAATACAAAATAAAGCATAGGGATAGTTCACTATCCAGCACCCTTTAAAACTTTCAAATCTAATGTTGTAATTTACATACATTATAGTATTATTCATTTGCAATATCCAGGTTTTGGGTAGGGAAAGATATTGGGAAGATTTTTTTGTTGGTGGTGGTGTTTTCCTACTTCACTTGATAATCTTTTGGTACCAAATCTACAAGGAATGCAAACATTTATTCCAAGAAGAGAGTAAAAACAAAAAGTGTAGTGAGTATTGTAATAAGTGCTATGAAATGCACTTGGGACCTTTTTTATTCAAGCGGAAAAAGTCTAATTTGTATCTTTTGCAAATCCTATCTAATAACATATCTCATAAATCAAATTCCAAATTCACTGATTACTAATGTAATCTACTTGAAGGCAGGCTGTGATTCTTATAATATTTTCTACTAACAACTCATATGCTGCCATATTGAAGGATTTCAATGGATATGATTAATGGGATAGTATATTCTCAAAAGGTACATTGAAATAATGTATATAATTAAATTCTCAAAAATATAGTGCCATTTGAAAACTATACTTATTTTTAGCAAATCTTTGGCTAAACATACAGTAGTTTGTTTACATGCATACACATACAGTAGTCCTCTCTTATCTGCAAGGTATATGTTCCAAGACCCCAATGGATGCGTGAAACTGAAGATAGTACCAAACTCTATACATACTATGTCTTTTCCTATACATACGTACATATGACAAAGTTTAATTTATAAATTAGGCACAGTGAGAGATTAACAACAATAACTAATACTAAAATAAACAACTATAGCAACATACTGTAATAAAAGTCATCACAGATTTTAGCAACCTCAGCCTATGATTATTTTTCTTATGAAGTTGAGAACTTTCACCTTTTCACTTGAAGGAAGCACTTTGTGGCTTCTCTGTGGCATATCTGAATCGCCACCATCACTACTCTCACGCTTTGGGACCATTATTAAGTAAAATAAGGGTTACTTGAACACAAGCACTGAGATACCCAGACAGAAGATCTGATAATAGACAGCTACTAAGTGTCTAACAGGTGGGTAGTATATACAACATGGATATACTGGACAAAGGGATGATTCACATCCAGGGCAGGACAGAGCAGGATGACACGAAATTTCATCATGGTGCACAATTTAAAACTTATGAATTGTTCATTTCTGAAATTTTCCATTTAGTATTTTCAAACCACAATTGACCTTGGGTAATTGAAACCTTGGAAAGCAAAGCCACGGATAAGGGGGGACTTCTGTATAATAATTTTATGTGAGTGTGATGGCATACTATTAGGTACTACCACCTTGGAAACTACTCTTTTAACAGTGCAAGTATTAATAGAAACATCTGAAAGCTGTGGCCTATTGGTTAATGAATGTCAGCAATTTTGTACTAATTATGGCCAAAGAAACAATGTGGAACTTTGGTAAAGCAGCTTAACTTCTTGGGATCATATGCAGCTAATGGTAAAATAATGAAAAATAATGTTAGCCATATGTTTTCAGAGTGTGACTGAAAAGATGAGGATTTTAAGACAGTTTAAAATCTTTGGGAAAAAATGATACAATAAAATAATGTATTCCTATTGTAACAAAATGAAAATTAAAGACATAGACTATGTTCTCATTCACCAGAGACATTTTTAAGTTTGTTCTGTTATCTAATGAATTGATGTAGCTAAGTGATATCAAGAAATAATGTGGCGAGGATGCAAATGATCAGGCTAGGAGTTAAAGAATTAATTTAAATACTACATTCTTTATAGACTTACTGTAACCTGGAGAAAAATATTTCCACTTCTTTGGATCTCAGTTTCTTCAACAGTGCCTTCTACAGCCCTACAGCTCATGATTTCAAAACTCAGAGTGCTAAAGGATTTTAAAAAGAGAATTTCTAGTGTTTTAAGCCATAAAAATATCAAACTAGATAATTGAGCTTCCACTAGAATATGAAGGTTTTGGATACAGATACCATGCTGCAGTAGACATTTTTGTGTTGTTTGTGCCATTCATAATGAAGCTGCCCTATCGAGAAACTCATCTCCCTTCCATAGGGTTACACGTAGGCCCCAGCAACTGCGTTGGTAAATGACCTAAACTAATTGGACCCAGTGAATCCACCTGCGCCATATTTACATTTATATTTTCTTCTTCGGAAGTTGTTGGGTCTGAGAAATCTCCTTTCTGCAGATGGAGCTTATGATATGTAAACCTGGGAATCCTGGATCATTGTATACTACCACGTTGGCTGGAGAGCAGAGAAGTGGGGGTAGGGGAGGGAAAGGGAGGAGGGAGATGGAGAAAGAGAACATGGGAAACAAATAGTGACAGAGAGGTGAGAGAAAAGGTATTGCCTGGGATCTCTAACCTTTTCATTTTCAGTTTCCTTTGTTCCCAAGGACTGGCTGCACTCTTTTCTTTGGATTCAAGGTTTATCTTTGCTTCCTGATAATAAATTCCCTGGGTTTTTTGTTTGTTTGTTTGCTGTTGATCTTATTGTTATTGTTTTGAGAAATTATATGGAAGGAACGAAGGCAATATAGTGAGACTATGATTAGGGAGTAAGAAGAGTCATTTGAGAAATATTTTAAGGTAAATTGACAAAATTAAACCTACTGAGAATATGTAAATGTATAGCTAAATCTTTGAGCTGAAAAAAATTACAAAAGAGGTATGTAGCTTATCTCTTAGGCTGGTGCTACAACTAAGGTAACAAATAGAAAATTTTTAACCTGAATTTTGAGGTTACAGTGCTAGAAATTTAAAAATCAACCACAATAGATTAATTTAAAAATTGAGAAAAATTATATTGTCATAAATAATTTACATTAATTTATTATTACATGTATTATTATACTATTATAAAATGATAGCTTTTTAAATTTGGCAAGGAATTTTGAGATCATATATTTTGAAGTGTTCGCTATAATTTGAAAAATCAAGGTTAATGTGCATCTTTTTTGTACAGTGTTGTATAGTTCTATGATTGAGTTTCCTCTGAGAACTAAAGAAATCAAAATGATAAAATTTCAAATAGATCTTATTATTAAGATAATAGAAAACTGTACAATGCTCATATTTTCATTTGGTTGGGTGTTTCTATATATATATAATGATTGGTCTGGAAAAGCACTGGAAAGGTAAACTCTACTTTCTCTTTGAAAATGGGAAAAGGTAGACAAATACATGATATTTCAAAATTTTGAATTTTATTTTATTCCATAATTAATGAAAATTGTATTTGGAATAAATATGTGTAAGCTTCTCTGAAGTTATTCAATAATGTGGTTTTCTTCCTGAACTTTATTTTTTTCAAGCATATCTAATGGATTAGATTCCAGAAAGCCCCTGGGACATTTCCATGTGGTGACATTAAGTGTTTCCACTTCCATTTGTTCCACAAGTATTATGTGCTTATTATTTGCTGATAGTATCACATTATTTGACCTCTTTCTGTATAGAAAATGGAGATTTCACCTTGTTGTATTTTACCTTGTCAGTTAATTAAAACATTGCCAATAAGTTAATATAAGCACTGATAACCTCAATTTATATTACTGAGCATTTACAACATGCTAAGTTCTCTATTAAGGGCTTTACATGTATTTTCACACTTAATGCTCACAAGAACACTCTGGGAGAATACTTTTTACTTTGGTTTTGTAAGTAAAGAAATGGAGACTAAGAGGTGACAGTAATTTGTTCGATGTTGCGCAGTTAGCAAGTGACCGAAGCATCATTGAAACCTGGCTCTGTTGAGTGACAAATGCATGCTTCTACAGCTACTCTAAGCTCCTTTGAAACAAATTAAATGTGAATATATAACACATTTCTCAGTTTGTTTAAATGAGAAATATCAGAAATTCACCTTAAAAGCCACAAAGAATGTAACATTTTAGAAATTCACATTTTCTAGAAGGTGAGGTCAAAAGTGAGGGCTGGAGTTGTGTGTCTGCTTATTACACTGCTTTTCTTTCTTTTTTTGATCTGTAATAGTTTCATGAGGGTGAAGAAAGGCATAATTCAGCTGAAACTACAAATAGCACATGTGCCACAAATTTCAGGAAATCACTGACATCAGGTGTTTTATCCAACAACCTATAAAAAGTAATCATTAACTTGAAGCAGCAAGTCCTCTCAGTGCAAGTAATTGAAATATGTTTAATGAGACGACAATAATAACACAGACTTACAAGTGCTTAATAACTTACAAGTGTTACATATTATTCAAAGGGTTTTACAAAGATCAATTTGTGTAATCCTTACAACAACCCTGTACCATCATCTGTCTCCATTTTTCAGATGAGGGAACTGAGCCACAGAGTGGTTAACTAACTTGCCCAAGGCCACCCAGAACTAGGCAGTGATATCTTCACAAAGCCTATCTGATTCCAGAGTCTGCGATCTTAACCATTATTCTACACTTAATCTCCAGTGGAAGGAGAGATCTCTTAATGACTTCTCAGCCCAACCCCATTGTCTATAACTCTCTCAGGCACTAGACAATATGGACCATCTCTTTTGTTTTCTGTGTTTGCCACTTTTCCCGATTTACTATATCCTTCCTCATGGCATGTAGATGTGTTCAAGCTTCCCAAATTTTAAAAATATGATTTCTTCCATTTCACTTCCTCATATAAGCAAGCAACTGCCAAGTTTTATTCATTCTCTTTAAAGTCAAACTCGTGAAGAGAATTCCCTGTACTTATCAACCCCATTCCTTTAGAGTTATTTCCCAAACACATTCCAATCTGTAAAATGTGGCTCCAAAAGTTTTACTTCTAGGTTCATTATTGCCCTTTTGTCATGGAACCTGATGAGAGTTTTAAAAATCCTTTCTATCTTAACATCTCAGTAGTTTTTCACACAGTCAAGTGTTTTTTCTCTTGGCTAAACTGGTTTCCTTGTCACTTCTTAACAACTACTTTTCTGTCACCTTTGCTGACATCGCTCTAAAATGAGCTAGTAAATTGTAGAGTTACATGCATTTTTAGCATTACATTTGTTAAATTTAATTGCCATTTAAAAATAGTTTTAAAATGACACTGGGTTGGCAGTAAAACAAAATGGGTATTGTTAATGCAGAAATGCACAGTAAGAGCAATGTGGCATGAATCTAACAGTGCAGCAAGTGTAAGTCAATGGAGGAATGACTGCATCTCCACATTTACTTGCAAAGTAACAGTGAATTTCTTTATGGTACCTGAAAAAGAAAGAGAGCAACAATAGAGGAAGATGGGTTATATTTTGTTACTGAGTCCTTGCACAGAGATTGCCTTTCACATGCTAAGCTGAAAATTGCTGGTACCAAAATTGCAGAATGGAGTTCAGTGACTTGGAAGAAAATTTTGGAAGCAAAAATAGAGCGCATTTGTAAGAAACGCTATAGCATTAACATTCCTGGTAACCCAGAGAATGATTATGTGTGTGTGTGTGTGTGTGATGGATGACGTTAATACCACCAAGGCGAGCTTGATTTTGAATAGAAAACATGTTTAGGAAAAGGTTATCCAGTTGATTTCACTTATATGTACTTTTCTATGTATGACCATGAGTGATATATGATGAAATCTGTCTACATAAATTTTCAAAGATATAAAAAAGATATAAAAAATCTAACTCATATAAAAAGCACTGTTCCATCGTTTAACAGCTGTTATTGTTGTTTTTGTTTTGCGTTTTTAGTGACACAAAATAGCACATCTTACATTTGATTGCATTTCAGGTTTGATGAAGTACAATATCATACTATATATAATGCGTGGGGTTATTTGGTTGCTTTCCATCTTGTCCTCTAGATTATAGACTCCATGAGGATATGGACTCCGCTGTTTACAGAGTCATACTAATGCTTGACACATAAATGGGTAAACTTTCTTTCACTAAAAAATATAAATAAAGATGAACTTCACTTATTTCATGATTTTAATGCTTAACTCTAGATTGCCACCGGGTAAAAACACTTCCCTACCAAGGAAGCCATTCTGCCTCCTAGAGCCAGTTGGTGCCCTGAGGTTTCCATTGACCAGAGGCCCCTGACTTGGGCGCAGTTCGGGGCTTTTGTCCTTATTATCTATGAAAATTTCAAGTGCAATGTCTAGTGAAATCAAAAGGGATTTCCTAAATTTAAGAAGTGAGAGTTCTTGCAGCCCACATTTCTGGATTTAAGTCACATCCTCAGCCAGTTCTTCTGACCTGACTTACTGCGCAATCCTTCAAGCACTTCTCTACATTGTTCAGCTGAGTTTTACATTTTTTTTTTGGCTTTCTATTTAAAATGTTTTTCCACCTGCCTCTAGAGAACCATTAATACCATTTCATTGGAATTCTATATCTCTATATAATTCTTTTCTCCCTCTTTGATCTTTTTTGCAGAATTCTGTCCTCTATTCATTTATTTTTTCTTCCCAGTACGTCAGCACCACAACTATTATAGACCTTAAAATTACATTTGATTGGATTCTGGATAGCTTCTATAAGATGGCTTTGTATAGCTCTACAATTATAACCTTGAAATCATGCTAATGATACATCACATAGAACAAACTTGTTAAGGTTAAAATCAGAAGTTGCGACCATCTCATGCATAAAAATCAGTTAACTTCCATATATTACAGAATAGTTATGGAAACCAGCAGTGTTACACTAAATCTACCTTTGCCTTGCATCCCTGAGTTTCACCAGTCTATGTGCAGTTCAGGCATCATGCTGGCAGCTCAGCCCTGGAGCAAATGGAAGAACATTAGTGCTCAAAAAAGGTTCCTACCTAGTATTTTGGAGAGTATCTCACAATTTCTTGCAAACAAGTCAGCTCCCGCCAACTGCCACCACCATTGCTTCTGTCTCTGTCTGGGAGGGAGAGCAGTGGCACTAACCTACTTATTTTTATGTTCTCCATTTGGGCCTCTATGAAATATACTGCTGCTTTACTGAGTACCACAATCACTTGCTATGAGCTACTGTCACTCTGTAAAGTGTCTCTGCTTATGTACAAAGTTTTTAGTGCCAAATGAACAAGGTGGTTTGGAGGGAACTGGGAGAGAACACTGCACAATCCTCTGAGTTACACTGTGTCAGGGTGGAGAGGAAGCCCTGCTATAAATCCTTTAGTCAAATAGCTTTTGCCTTTTAACTTATTATCCATGTCTTCGTAGAACTCTTAGACACTGGGGGGGGGGGGGGGGGGATGGAGGACACGTTGGAAGCGTTAATATTTAGAATCATCAGCTCCTTAATGAAAAAGTGGGCTGTATGCAAGTAGGTCTAACTCCATGTGGCTGGCTCCTTTTTCCTAAGGATGGGGTGGCCCAGAAAGCTCCGTAGACACTTCTCTTAGACCTGTTGCAGCTGTTCCTAGAATACCTTCACTGCTTAGACTCAAGCTTGACTCTTGCTTAGAACTTACAATAATAGCATGGGAAATGCACAATGCTGGCCGACTGGGTCATGCAAAAAGGATGTTTTTCTCTTTTATGTGGCTAAATTCTAATTGAACAAAATTATCTTTTTTTTTTTTTTTTTTTTTTTTTTTTTTTAAAGATTTTATTTTCCTTCCTTTTTCTCCCCAAAGCCCCCCGGTACATAGCTGTATATTCTTTGTCGTGGGTCCCTCTAGCTGTGGCATGTGGGACGCCGCCTCAGCGTGGTTTGATGAGCAGTGCCATGTCCGCACCCAGGACTCGAACCAACGAAACCCTGGGCCGCCTGCAGCGGAGCGCGCGAACCCAACCACTCGGCCACGGGGCCAGCCCCGAACAAAATTATCTTAAAATCAATTCTGAAGGAATTTTAAAATGTCAACTTTGAACATCATTTATGCCTTCCTTTTTACCAGGAAATATGGTTTTTCTTTTACTCGGATGCTGGTAGTAGCTTAGAAATTCCTTTAGTTAAAAGTGATTTTGTCGTTAGTAGTGTCATTGAACAGCAATGAAGACTGACACAGCCTCCTGTTTCAAGCACAGGCTTATCCGCAGATGCTCCAAAGTTCTAATGACAATAATTGTGCTGATTCTTAATGCTGCCTTAGACCATTCAGTCCCTCTACTTGTACTGAACTCTACCTATAAAACCAGGCTAATACAGCTCACAAGGGGTTTCTCAGGATTAATTATTTACTTTTCATACAGGCTTTAGAAGCAGTACAGAAGAATGGACATGCTCTATGACGTCATCTCCTTGTTCTGTAAAATGGTACTTTTTTGGAGTCAAAACAAACAAGGCCAAGCTTGACCCTCACTTATTTTGCCTACAATACCTTTGGTACTTACATGCTGAGCAAATTCATGTAGCTAGCCACAGCCAGCAGCCAGAGGGGAAACGATCCCTGCCTTTTATGTGGAAGAGACTCTTTATCATCCTTTCCCGATAAATCACTCCTATTCAGTGGAAAATTTGTTTTTTATTATTTTTCTATTATTATTTGACATGAAAGAATATTAAGGGTGATATTTGTCTTGTGAGAAATAGTTCCAGAATGGAGTTTTACAGCCATTGGCAATTAACTCTATGTGCCTGTATATAATTCTTAGAGAGCCTTTGATACACTACAATCATTTCATTCAAAATTTCCAAGTTTGTCCCAGAATAAACAATACTGAAGCAGAAGAACAAAGTTGGAGGACTGATATCACCTGACTTCACAGCATCCTATAAAGCTACAATAATCAGGGCAGTGTGGTATTGGTAAAAGAACAGACAAATAAATCAATGGAACAAAACAGAGAGCTCAGAAATAGATGCACATTAATATAGTCAACTGATCTTTGACAGAAAAGCAAAAGCAATACAATGGATCAAAGATAGCCTTTTTAACAAATGGTGCTGGAACAACTGAGCATCCACAATAAAAAAAAAACGAAACTAGATATAGAATTTACACCCTTGATAAAAATTATTCAAAATGGATCAAAGACATAAATGTAGAATGCAAAACTCTAAAACTTCTAGAAGATAACAAAAGAGAAAACCTAGATGAACTTGGGTATGGTGATGATACAACACCAAAGCCACAATCCATAAAAAAGTAATTGATAAGCTGGACTTCATTAAAATGAAAAATTTCTGCTCTGCAAAAGACAATGGCAAGAGAATGAGAAGAAAAACCACAGACTGGGATCAACTATTTGCAAAAGACACGTCTGATAAAGGAGTGTTGGCCAAAATATATAAAGAACTCTTAAAACTCAACAATAATAAAACCAGCAACCTGATTATTAAAAAATGGGTCAAAGATCTTAACAGATGCCTCATCAAAGAAGATATACAGATGACAAAGAAGAATATGAAATGATGCTTCACATCACATATTATTGGGGAAATGCAAATCAAAACAGCAATCAGATACCACTATACACCTATTAGAATGGACTAAATCCAGAATACTGACACAACCAAATGTTAGTGAGGAGGTGGAGCAACAGAAACTCTCATTCATTGCTGCTAGGAAAGGAAAATGGTACAACCACTTTGGAAAACAGTTTGGTGGTTTCTTACAAAACTTAACATACACTCATTATATGATCCTACAGTTGCACTCTTTGGTATTTACTCAGAGGACTTGAAAATTTATGTCTGCACAACAATCTGGACATGAATGTTTATAGCAGCTTTATTCATAATTGCCAAAACTTGGAAGCAACCAAGATGTCTTTAGTAGGTGAATGGATAAATAAACTCTGGAACATGCAGACGATGGACTATTTTTCAGTGCTGCAAAGAAATGAGTTATCACACCCCAAAAAAACATGAAGGAAACTTAAATGCATATTACTAAGTGAAGGAAGCCAATCAGAAAAGGCTACATAACTGTGATTCCAACTATATGATGTTTCTGGAAAAAGCAAAATGATGGAGACAATAAAAAGATCAGTGGTTGCCGTGGGTTGGGGGCAGGAGAAGGGATGAATAAGTGCATCACAGAGGATTTTTTAGGGTGGTGAAAATACTCTGTATAATGCTATAATAAGGAATATACATTTGTCCAAACCCATAGAATATACACCACCACCAAGAGTGAACCCTAATGTGAACTATTGACTTTGGATGAATATGATGTGTCAACATAGGTCATCAATTGGAGCAAATGTACCACTCTGGTGGGGAATGTTGATAACGGGGAAAGCTGTGCATGTGGGGGCTATATGCGGAATCTCTGTACCTTCCTCTCAATTTTCCTGTGAACCTAATACTGTCCCCCAAAGTAAAATCTTTTAAAGAGTGGAAAATTTTTTTCCAGGTTTAAAGAATAGATCTCCAGAAGTTCTTAAACTACATATAATAAATAATAACATCTCACCATTCTTTTCAAGCAGCTTACAATCACTTAGGAAAGAGAAGAAATATACTGCACAAGTAGAAAATAATGTAAAGTAATATAAGATGTAGTTATGCACACATATATACATAAATACACACATGCATACATATATACAGATACAAAGCATAAAGGAAGCTAAAAACAGCAAAATATTGTTTCTGCCAGAGTTTTAGGGAAAGGCATAGTTTTAAAATGATTTTGAAAGCCTGGAATGACTGATGAGGTTTTAAGAGATGGAAGAAGCAACTTCCAAACATCTTAAATGTTTTTTGGCAAAGAAAGGTAAAAACAGAAAAATACATCTGGAAAAGAGTTGAAATAAAGAAGTCAAATGAAATGGAGGGTCTCCTGGAAAGCCTTGCTGGCTGTCGCAAAGCCTCACAGAGGACTATTTCCTTGGTGAGTGGCCTTGGGTTCCTGATGTGGATCTCAATATTGCAGATCTTGAGAACCTGATGCATGTGAGAATCAAAATGTCTTTCAGGATAGATTCACACTATCCCTGCCCAGAGACTGATAAAAAACAGAATGATAACTTACTAATGAGAAATGTAAGAATCACATGAATGATAAAGTCACATTAAGGTGACCAGTATATGTTCTATGTGTAAGTGAGCCTATATTATAATTCAAATTATAGTCAGAAAATGGCTTAATTAACATGGGGTCATTGGAGTTAGGAGGTGCTTTCATCATTAAGCATTATTAGCAGCAACCTAAGGGAATGACAGTCTTACCAATGGGCTGTGACACTGAGGTCCTTGGCCAAGACGTCCAGTCTCTAGGACAGTCATTGACAGATAGTATCAGATTATGGCATTTGCCTCTGATTTTTTTCCCATCCTTTTTTCTAAAAGACATGTTTTTTGTTTAGTTGTGTTAGTTGATTCTGTCTAAACATATATAGCCCTTAAACCCCTCTACTCCTTTTTTGTTGACTCTACTAGCATTCATTTTATGCTGCTTTTATAGTTTGTCATTTGGCACAAAATTATTTCCTTTTCTCTCCCTTCCCCCTTCCCCAGATGTCTTTCCAATGCAGATGAACTTATTAATAATCTGTTTTGCTGGTACTAGAACTCTTTCAATCAATTCATCTTTATATTTTCTGATTTTTTTTCACTGTTGCTTTCTAACAGCTAGAATAATTTCTAAATTCTTTAAAATATGACAAAAGAGAATCATGAAAGTATACCTATTTAAACCTGTATAAAGTATTAATTCTACTGTATGTTTAACGTGTTGCACATACGCAAGATTTCATTGGGAGGCCGGTCTAATGGAGTGGCGGAAACTGATTTAGGGAAGACATGATGGGCTTAATCCTAAAATCCTCAAGGAAGCTGGGCACTTCTGCTCCTTTCATTTGGCAAGATAGTAAAATGATTAATTTTTATATTTGAGTTTTCCATGTGTCCTCTTTAATAGCCCATTCTTTCTTCTTGATGCTTCCTTATACTTCAAGGGCCCTCAACAGCTGCTTTAGCAGAGAATTTCTCTCTCCAGATATTTCTAGTCCCCCCTAATCAATAGCCATCATTTCATAATAGGAACTTTCACATGTAGAGTGCCTACTATGTGCACTCCGGAGGTTACAAGACAGCTTTATGAAACTATATGTAACAATTTCAATAAAGCTGTTAGGTCATATTATGAACAAATATGCCAAACACCATCCATGGTCAGGCTTCTACCTCGGTCATCACGCTGCCTGTTCTCCTTCATTATATTCTCACAACTTGCTCTCTCATTTCATTAGGAATCCTCTGACCACACTGTTTAAATTAGCTTGACTCTTCATTTCCTAACGCTCTTTATCACTTGCCCAGTCATATTTTCTACATAATAACACTTATCCCTATCTAACATTATATATAAGTTCATTATATATATAATAAACATTAAGTATGTATATGGACACATATATGTATATATTTATAATATATTTTTTGTCTATCCACTCTTCCTCTCTAATAATATGAGCTCTGTGATGGCAGGTGTTTACACTCTTTTGATCTCCACTGTAACTACAGCATCAGACCAGGACCTAGCACATAGAAAATTTCAAGAAGTATTTATTGAGTGACCAAAAGAATGATTAATCCCCTAACTATAGCTCAAAGAAGTTAGTTAGCTCAGGTTACGGAAAAATTAGTGTTGTTCATAATTGTGTTTTTTTCCCTGTGAAAAACAAATGGATTTGAATAGGGCCTTCTGGATATAAAATTTGTTACTTCACAATGCTGGATCTGAAAGTCCATTAATTTTCACTGCATAATAATAGTATAAACAACAACAGTGCTAAGAATCATTGGAAGAAAAATAGCAAAGATATTTGAGTGATTTATTTGGACTAGACATTAGATGAAATGATCTCTCTGTCTCCGTCTGTCTGTCTGTCTCTCTCTCTGTCTCCTTCTCTTTCTTCCTCTCTCATTATTTCTCCGAACTGAATGTGTCCAATATTTCCATGGGTATCATTATATAGATGAGGAAATTGAAGGCAAGTGTGAAATTTCCCTAAGTCTATAGCTACTGTGTATGGTAGCAGTGATTGAATGATGACAACCTGACCAAGAGTCTGATCTACGACACTAAGCCAAGGCAAATATTTATTTTGTCTAGACTTGAAGTGCTTCGTAGTTTTATGCAAATCCATTCTGTCTCCATTTTAGAAGAGGAACTCTCTAATTTTCTAGCTACATGAAGCAAAAAGAGGGAGAAAAAGAGAGGGAGAGAAGGAGAGAGAGAATTTGATAGATTTTCTTTAAGTTATAAAAACACTCCACTCATCATATTCCAAAGGGCATAATGTTTAATTATTTTCTTTAAAGAAGATATTTTTGTGTTTTAGATTAAATCGTCTGTGGAGCCCAATAATAGATGCTCTATATTAAAATCAAGTCAAGTAATTTTGTAACTAAATTCCCTTTGTTGATTTGGTCTAAAATTAGCTCTACTTAATTGAAAATTCCAGATTTCCAATATGATACAGTTTTATTTTCCAATTTCCCTGAAATTCTGATGAAAAGAAATGCCTTTGATTTCAATTTTCCATCTTTATGGCAGAAGATCCAGTTTTTCTCTGGATAGATGAATTTCCTGGAAAAAATTTCAGCAAAGATCCTATTACTCTGTTGCAAATCTGCCCATATATGGATTCATTTTCTATGGGCAAGCATAAGATATTTTAATGATATATCTGTCTCCTTCATTTTATGACAGATATCCTATGATGACCCAAACTATAGAAATGTCATCCTGTATTCGGGGTCTGATTACTAACAGTGTGACTTCCTCTTAACATCTTTCATTATTCTCCTATCGGGCAAATGTAACAGAAGGTTCATTTATGGATATTGTGTTGCACATAGATTAACATTTGAAAATGTTTTTATAATTAATGTTCTTAAAATGTACTTTCTCCTTAGGAATTTTATTTTTCTCTCAATATAAGCTTATCATTTTGTTATTGGAAAGAAGTAGGTAATGGCTTTCTTGGGAGACAAATATTTTCATGAGGCCTTCGGAGAACAACATCATTATACCTGACAAATAATTTAACTTTGAATCTTTATACAAGTATATTTGTACTATTTTCTATACTTGTATGAGAGAAAAAATACTGGAGAAGTTGCACTTCTATTTTAAAGTTATTTATTTGACTATTATTTAGTTGACAAAATTTACAATACTAAGATAGGTTCTTATAGTTTCCTGGTATTAATTTCTTTTGTATTTGGGTGGAATGATGTTTAATTACTAACTAATCAATTTAGTTGGAAAATATACATTTTTAGTGTCTATAATGTGTAAGACACAGACAGAAAAAGAGAACCGGAAAAGATGATTTTTTCTATAGCAGAAGTTCATGTTATAATGAAGGAAATAAATATATACAAATAGGAGACCTCAGTCAATATGGTAACTGAGATGAGGTAGGTTCACCTCTAAACAGTCAGAACTCTAAGCTTTAGCTGGATGTAGGTGCTATTTCCAATTCACACTACCCCCATGGGATTGACACCCCACTAAAAAAAAAAAGTCTAGCATTAGTGGGACTCCAACAGAATGAAACATCTAACTGCCTGCATAAAATTGCCATACAACCCAGGGTTTGTGGTACTCTCATTAAATTAATAACTGCTGAGGATGAGCTCATGATTAAAAATTATAAAACAATAGGAAAAAAACACCATGATAGATAGAGTTCATAGATACAACAAAACAGAGAATATACCCTAAAAAAGGCCCATTAAAATCTTTTAAAAAATTAATTAAACAAAACACCAGATGATCTGGGAAGAAAACCAGGTAGATTTGAAAGAAAAAAATGAAATGGAAATTCTAGAAATGAAAAACATAGTCATTAACCAAAATTAGGTCAAAAAGTAAACTTCCTTTACAGAAGAAAGAATTAGTATTCATAAAGATTTCCTCAAGGAAACTACCAGAATATAACACAGGAAGATAAGAGACCTATTAAGAGAAGCTCCAACTTGCATTTTACAGGAGTTCCAGAAAGAGAGAAAGAAGAGGAAAGAGGCACAAAAAATATCATGGCTGAAATCACTTTATAACAGAGAAAAGGCATAAACTTTCAAAGTGAAAAATCACCTCCAATCCTAATCAGGGGAAATGAAACCAAACACATGGCTGAATACATAGCAGTAAATCTTCAGAATATCAAAGTGAAATATAATTTTATTTAATTACAAGGAGGAAACAGAATCCCTAAAATGGAAAGTCTCTGATCAGCTGCAGGCTTATCGTGAGCAACAGAGGCCAGAGGTGTCTGAAGATACAATAAGTCAACCCAGAATTCTGTGATAAACCAAGCTTTTATTGAAAGGAAGTGTGAATTTTCAGATTTACAAAGACTAATAGAATTTATTACCCTCAGATCCTTTCTCTATTAACCACTAAAGCATGTCTGTCAGCAAGAAGAAAATTAAAGACAAAATGAAGGATTGGTGCACAAAAAACAAAGCTAAAGAAATAAATAAAATATTTGGTATATCTAAATTTGACTATGATTTTCAGTAACAGTATTTTTACTTCAAATAATTCTAGAACAAAGGTAAGTAGATCTAAGTTAATAATTGACAATACCCTGGAGAATACAGAAGGGTATCTGCAATATTCTTATTGTCCAGGAGAAGAATAGAAATATAAGCTAATTTTGAATATTATTCCCTTAGTATGCATGACAAAATGTTTATATTCGATCAAATAAATAGAATAAAAGGTATGTAACTTTGAAACCGATGAAGGACACACACACATACACACGCATGCATATACACAGAAAAGAAAATAGAAATAATCAAATAGAAGGTAAGAATTCTGAAAACTAATGCAAAATAAAATTTTGGTAAGTAGAAACTACAAAGTAAAGTGGGGTAATTAAAGTATATTTTCAACAGCAATTGATGTAAGTGGATTAATATATCTCCTTATATTAGAATCTACATTGATAAAAGAGTGTAACATACACAACATCTGATTTACATGCAACAGACCAAGACCTAAGGGGGGAGGTCGATATATAATAATTCCTTCCATGAGGTGGGGTTTTATCTTAGCTTTGAAAGAAAGGCCAGAATTTATCTGGGCCACATTTGGGATGGGTATATGAAATAGATATTCTTATCAGTAGAAAATAAAGCAGCAATATCCCAAAGAGGCAAAGTGTAAAACGCATTTGCTGTCTATGTATGTATATGAGAGGCAATAAGCATGTTAGTGTCTTTGAAGCAACTGTAAGCGATGGAGAGAGAAACAGATGTGCCTTTCTGGAATAATTTGCATTAAAAGACCAGAAACAATGGTGGCACTGAGCTGGAACCTGTAGTAAAGTTGACCTAAGTTTGCACACTGAATGAATGTGGAATCTTGTATAAGTTACTGAAATCATCTAATCTACAGTCAGTTCGTATGGAAAATGAGGAAAATAACATATATTTCATAGATGTATTTTGCATATTCAGCCAGATGATTTTTCTTAAGAGCTTCCTCTATTATTTGACAAATGTTAGGGTCATAGAAAATGTTCGCACTCATTAATTTTATAATGTTCTGTAGTGCAGTAGTTGAACCTCTGCACATTGTTTTCTTTAGTGGTAAGCACAATAGTGTCTTCTGATGGTGGATAGAAAAGCTGAGTAAGAATGAGATCAATAGATCTGTGCGCTAGGAATGAACTCTGGACACTGTCGGCAGTAGATTGAACCACTAGACTGACTGCTTTGTGAGGGAACCTAGATCACTTGTGGGTCCTCAATTCGCTATCATGCTATCACATAGCAAATGATTAATGAATATTTTTTATTATAAACAGGCATACAGAAGAAGTTGAAAGAGACAATAGCCTCTAAAATGTAATGGTTGCCCTCAAAATATGTTTAATATCCAACTGCTGCATTATGATACTTAATAAATCAATTTAATGTTACTCCAAAGAGTTCACCTGTAGGAAGCACATAAGTACATTCATTCATGTACTGAAAAACCACAAATTCTTTCTAAGATTGGTATATAGAATGGAGAAACCTATTTAATGTTAATATATGACTATTCAGTCTCCAGAACCTCTTATTGGAGAGGCAGAGAAGATAAATAAAGATGTGCCATTAAAGCAGTGGTCTTCACACAAACCTCTGGTTTTCCAGGAAGTATGTGGGCGTAAATAATTTAAAGAAAATAACTGTCCAGATTCTCCACTTTTAAATGTACTTTTCGCTAAAATTAACCTACTTCTGGTCCCCACTTTCTTTTCCAAACGCTCCTTTCAAAATAACCCATTCCTCATTTTATGATAAAAAGGAATAGCTTTCATCCATCAATGAGGCATTGTCATAGAGGGAAAAAACCTTCAGAACTCTCTAAAGAAGCTGAGAGACAACAGACAAAGTCTGAGCCCTTGAGGAGAGTCTGTGATCACAAAGGACCTGTAAGGTATATCACAGTGGGGACGTCACGACAGTCTATGCTCAAAATTTTGGCATGATTACAAACCTGTGCATTATGTATGCATGTATGTATCTCACTATGTATCTTTATCATCTGTTACCTATCTTGACATTCAGAATTAAGAGTGTAATGAATAAGTATATTAATATGTTTACTTGAATTGATTAGGGAAGAGAGATTTTTCTGGCAGAAATTGTCTGACTTGGCTGATTGTTTTAATAATGAGGACTTGCTTTATCATTAACTCAAATTATGCAAATTTTTATTGTATTGAATGACCCAGATCTGTAGCTCAAAGCACTTTCATGAAAATCTGTGTAAAGTACATTTACAATAACAATATACAATAAGCCAGAGATACATACTTTACAAAGATTAAACTTACACATTTTAAATGTAGCATTCAGAGTTTGATCAGGAAAACAGAAACCATTCGATACATTTTAAGCAGAAGTGAAATTAAATAGCAAATTAGGTGCTTACAAAACCATTAAAAAGGAGGGATGATGAAAAGGTCGGAAACACCTCCACCAGCTTTCAGATTCACTCATAGCTTTCAGAGAATTAAGAAATTGCAAGAATCACAGGAAACCACACTGGTGATTATAGTCACCTACAGCATTAAGGATGTTGATTTGCTGGATATTGTCTTGAGCTTGCGGCAAAACCTGTGGCTACCACAGCCTAAGCCTCTGCTAGAGAAACGATAATATGGCTTGTGTCCCTCTCATGCTTTCTAAGTCTCCTCCTGCAAATGGATCTCACTGGCAGAGTACACCTCAGGACTCTGCTAAGTACTTTCAAAAAGAATGTAGTTCCGAGGCCTCCAGCTTCTGCGATGGAACAAAAAATGTAAGAGGGGCCAGGTATGGTGCTTACTAGTCAATAGTCAATCTAGCATAAATGTTAAATTTAAAAACTGGAGTCATACACTTCTTTTCCAAATATCCTTTAAGGATTAAGCAACCAAGCACTTTGAAGGCTAGTGTTCTAGAGTGTCTTAATGAGCTCAGGCTGTGATAACGAACTACCATAGACTGGGTGGCTTAAACAACAGATATTTATTTTTCACAGTTTTGGAGGCTGGGGAATCCAAGGTCAAGGTGCAGGCAGATTCCAGTCCTGGTGAGAACCCTCTTCCAGGCTTACAGATGGCCCACTTCTCACTGTGCACTCACATGGAGGAGAGACAGTGAGCTCTACTCCTTCTTCCTATATGGACACTAATCCCAACATGGAGGCCCTCCTATCATGACTTCATCTAAATCTAATTACCTCCCAAAGTCCCCACCTTCAAATACTATTCCGTTGGGAGTTAAGCCCTTAACATATGAATTTGGAGGGACACAGACATTCACTCCATAACATGAATATTCTCTGTTTCCATCCTTTACCACATTTCTAGTTTCTGCTATGTCTTCTCAGTCACTATTTTAAGTTGGCCATTTTCCTTGTATTTTTATTTCTGGCTCCCTGACATGACTTCCTGGTAAATCCTTTAGAATCTAGAAATTGTCTCAAAATTCACACCTATCAAAGTTAGGTGCTTGACCCTGAGGTTGTTGAATCGTTATTGCTTGACAAGCAGTTTCTTGCTATTTATGTCTAGTGATTTCTGCCCAATAAGTTACCAATGCATGATATCATGCTTTCTGATTTTTTAAAAAATTTTTAAATGTTGTTTTTTAAAATAATATGTTAAAATGGACTTTTTTGTGTATAGTCTAAGGTTTTTATTGAATTGAAATATACGTAACATAAAATTAACCATTTTATTGTACAATTCAGTGACATTTAGTACATTTAAAATGTTGTGCAGCCATTCCTTCTATCTACTTTCAGATTGTTTCATCATCCCGAAAGAAAACGCCATTGCGATTAAACAGTCATTCCTCATTCCTCTTTCTCCCAGCCCCTGGCAACCACTAATATGCTTTCTGTCTCTATGAATTTACCTATTTTGGACATTTCATATAAATGGAATTATGCAATAGGTGACGTTTTATGTCTGGCTTCCTTCACTTAGCATAATGTTTTCAAGTTTCATCCACATTATAGAATGTATCAATACTTCATTCCTTTTTATGGCTAAATATTTCACTGTATGGCTATACCATCTTTTGTTAATTCATTCTGGTGATGGACAGTTGGGTTGTTTCAACATTTGGCTATGGGAATAATGCTGCTATGAACATTTGTGGATCTGATATGTTTTAATATTGCGAGGACTGTCTGCTGTGTCTGAACTTTTTATAATTCTATACCGGATGCAGAAACTGCTGAGAGGGCCCTGTCTTATAGATTTAAAAAATTAAATTTTTATAAATGTGAATGAAGCTGCAAACCAGAGCTGAACCTGATAAATAATATTAGTTATTGCTTTATATCTGATCACCTTGAAATTATGAATCAATTATGTTAAAAATAGCATTGTGTATCAAAACTTTTAGTAAGTTAGTAATTAATAATAGCGATAAAAATAACACTAATTGAATGCTTAATGTTTACTCAGTACAACACTAGATTCTTTGAGTTACTTATTCTTCACAACAAACTATTATTATCCTAACTTTGTAGGTCAGGTCATTGAGGTAGAGAAAATTTAAATAAAATTTAAATAGAGTACCCAAATGTCACAGCTATTGAATGGTGGATTCAGAATACCAATCCACGGAAGATGCTCTGAGAGAACAAGTTCTTAAATATTGCACTTCTTTTTATTTCCATGAAAGGTCTCAGTCTCTCTCCCCTCCTTTAATCATGTTATAAAGTAGTGCTGATTTGATCTCATTTGCTCGTTCACTCTTAACTTTTTCCAGTCTTGTTTTCTCACCAACATCAAACTCCAAATTCTCCACAGTAGCCTAAGAGTTCCCTTATGATCCGGCCATTGGCTGCATCGTTCACTCTTCTCTTCATACATTCTACTCCTTAGGCCTTTGCATTTTCTGTTTTCTCTGCCTAGAGGAATTTCATTTCATTTAAGCCCTGTTCAACTGTTACTTCCTCACAAAGACATCCCAGGTCAATCTTACCCTAATCAACAATCACTAATCTATCCTCTCACCCTGCTTTACATTTCTTTTATAGCAACTATCACTACCTGAATATATATACACATACACACATACGTATACATATATTGGTAATTATATTTGCCTTCACCCCTGATGCTGCCCACCCATGGAAGCTCCTTCAAGGTAGGGACTTTGTTTTATTTGCTGATGCATTTCTAGTGTCTACTGTGGTGCCTGGCACATGTAGAATATGCAGTAAAGATCTGATGAATTAAGAGCTTCATTGAATGAATTCCATGTGAGCTCCCCTGGATATTATCTGACACTACAATAACCTCAACGTACTTGAGATACTCAATGTATCTTCTCCAGTATCAAACTATTGTCTTGATTCAACCTTCTAAGCCTTGACTACCTCTTGCCTTTGGATGAGGTTTTTCCATGGAAGACATCATGTAATGCAGCTGGGGACCTGACTCAGACCCTCTCCTCATACACATCTGATTATAGGACCAGCAGAGCTTAAGCTTGTTAAATCAAGTTAAGATTCTGCTTTGTCAAGCTGAAGTAGACCCGGAAACATTGATTTTGATTTTTTTACACCTTTTCAAAATTTTACCTTGAAATTGCTTCAGAGGACTTGTAACTTGCTGGTCTGGTTCACTTAGAACTGGCTTCAAGGAAAGTACATTATCTGCTTGCTGGCTTTGAAGTGGGACCAGTGATGCACTGGTCACATGCATACAATTGTTCCTCCTTGCCACTGGTTGGCTTCTGGTTTTAATTATATGAATCTTTCTTTCATTTGGTTTTTTGTTGTTTTATTTTATTTTCCTTCTCTCTCTATTCATAAATAGTGATTTGTTTCTTTGTGGGAAGGAGGCACAGATGGCCATTTTCCTCTGTGCTACTTCTCTGGGTTATTTCTCTGTGTAACTTTTCTCCATATCCTTTAAGGTGATCGTAGCAACCTGGTCCTTAGCATAGGGTGAGGATCCTACTGAGTTTAACCTACCTTGCTTGAAGGAACTTAACAAAGACTCTATTCTTATTTCTGTCAAACGATAAAGGGAAAGTCAAGGTTGACTATTAATATCTAATTTTATTTTTACTTATTCAAATAAATATTTTCCATGAAGATATATTATCAGTGGCAGGTTTTTGTTTTTTTTCAAAGTTTGATCTGTGGGTCCATTGCACCAGAATAATGAGAAGTTCTTCCTGCTGAGCTCCATTAAAAAGTTAGTAAATCACTGACTCTAGATACTAGTCCCAGAGATTTAACAAACTTCCTAGGTGTTTCTCTATCACACTAAACTTGCAATTATTGATCCATGGACATGTTACCATAACAAGACTGTAAACAAACTTATTTTTTGGTATCTTACAAATTTGCAACATGGTTTGTAAATACTGCATTACTTCCACTTGAAATCATTTAAGAAATGTATTTAGTTGGTATTTGAGGAAATCTACATATTAAAACACAAGTTTAAAAATAATTTGTAACTTTTTAGCTATAAATTCAAAATGCTTTACTTTTAATTGGTATATTGGATTGAAGCTGCATAGATTCGAATGATATTTAACATTTCACATCAAATTGTTGCTATTTTCATCTTTACTATGTGAGAAGATGGCATATATTTATGTGTTGCATTGTTTTAGGCTACCAAACATACTTCCTGTGGAATAATAAATTGGTAGGCATCAATCATTATTCATTGTAGGAAATTCAATGTTTCAATCAAGAAGATGATGTCTTGTTTGGATGGTATAGAAAGATTCCAAGAATAATCTTCCCTCATTTATCATCATCTTGAGGAAAATATTGCAAATCCATGTCTCTTATCCCATCTATAACATGTAGCAGCGTGTAAAATGAATCTTCATTTTATCTGGATGCCTATATATGTCACATGTTTTGATATATTAAACTAATATCCTCTTCTTTATTCATAAACCTATGGCTTGGGATTTTTGTAAACATATTTGATTGTTCTCTTGAATGAATTTCATTCAGCCTCTTTTAATATGAGGCTGGCTAGCATTGCTGGAACTCTCTTTTTTTCTTTTAACATTCATTGATATTAATATTAAAATTAGCCAATGATGGACATAAAATTGTAATAGCAAAATCACTTTCTGAGATAGTATTGCTGATACAAACGTATCTAGCATTTTTAATAATATTAGTGGTCATTGGGTTATGGTTTACCAGATATTTTAGGAATATGCTCATTGATCTGGCTTCAGACAATTTGTGACTTGACAATCCAATTCACTTAGAACTAAGAGAGTGTTATTTGGGTTCAGTTACGTGGAAGAGTATTGGATATATCATGGCCTGGGACTTCCAGATAGATAAAAACTGTAGAAATATTTTTTAACTACCTGCGAGCTATACTAGAAACTGTGTTTCTACCTAAAAAGTGAGCAGTTCTTTTTTTTCTTCTTAGCAGTTGTAAAAATAGAGCACAAGCTGCCCCAAACTATCCAGCTATTATTCTCTCTTCCTTTCATAAAGGCAGAGAGGTTCATCAACTTCTTAGGCTCCCAGGGAGAGACTGAAGGGCTTCATAGGGTTCTTTGTTACAGCCCCAGCTTTACTACTTTCTGGGTGGTGGAAAGCTTTTCTGTCCCAGCTGCAGGAATACTGTTCTTCAAATAGTATGAGTTATTACATGCTATAATTAAATTACATTATATTGCATGTATTTATATTTGTTATATGACATGCTATTACTTATAAATTATCATTGTATCATACTAGATTCTAATAGAACTTTGATATGTGAAAGAGAGCCCTATGTTAAAAGTCAGCAGGCTCTGATGCTAATTCCATTTCTTTGGGAAAATATTTTAGCATCTCCGAACACCTGCCCTGTCTATCTTTCAAAATTTTTGTGAGTTTCAATAGAACCAGAGAGAATAAGAAAATTAGATAATTTATAATAATAACACTATGCTATTTTACTAATTAAAATTTTGTATTGTATGTTTACTTCTTCTGTAGTGTTAAAACATCTTGAATTCTCTTGAAAACCAACTAGAATTGCATTTGGTTATTGTGCACAGACCTACTTAGCACAGATATGTTAGAGTTTGAATTCTCATAGACTTAATAGTCCAGTGATGCTTTATGAACTGAGTTTCCTCACATATTTATGATTCAATCAATCTCAAGGATCCTAAAATTGCTTTTGTAATTTTACATGAAGCATTTCATACTGACCCTTGAGTAAGACGCACAATTTAAGAGCACTAGCTCACATGAATAAAATGTAGTCCATAAAGAACCATCTCCCAGATAAATTTCCTGTCTCTTTTATGCTAATAAGCCCACAAAGAAAAAAAAAATAGATGCCCCCGCATAGCAGTAAAATCGACCACATTGAAGTGGTGGAATGATAACTGTTTAAAAATGAATCTTCAGGCTATGACAATATAAGCAACATTTACATGTTCATCATAACATGTTTGAAATTATGTGAAAAAGGATGTTTCTAAGGCTTTTGTAGATTGTGGTAAATGGAATAAGATGATTATTTCATAACTGTGATTTTGAAATTCAAGTAAAAGATAGAAGGAAGTTTTAATGTGTGGTACATTGAAGTTAGGTAGTTTGATGTCAACACAAGCAGAAGCAGATATAGAGAGCCCCGGAGAAGACAAAATGAATAAGTTAAAGAGGAATTTGTACCTTTGTCATAAGAGTAGGGAGGGAGAGATGGAAAGAGCCTCACCAGGTGAAACACAACTCCAGAACAAAGAGCATGCTCAGTTGTTTCCGCATCCCTTGTCTTGGATAATTTTCTCCCTAGTCTTTCCCAGAAAGCTATTGTAGGGAGCTCAAGACAACCGGGTCCCTCTAGAGGAAAAACAAAAAGTTCCAAAATATGACCCAGGAAAATGAAATCTTTGTTATTTATTTGGACAAGCAAACAAGAATTCACGAATATCCTTCAAGAATATTTCTATTATGCATGAAAAAATAACTGTGCATCAAAGTAAAGACAAATTTTAAATATTATAGTAAGACTAGGAAATTATTGGTTTGCAATGTTGGGAGTCCCCAGGTGAAATTCAAAACTGGTTCCCATACACAGATGGCAAGGAGAGACTGAAGAAAGAGGCAGACCACTCCAGATTGGTAGGTGGCAGGTCTAATAAGCAAGGGAACTTACAGATGAGATTTGTCTTGAACAAGACAGGTAACTCTCCACACCTGCCTGCTAGAATATTCAGAGTTTATATAGAGGCTTTAATGAGGTTCAGTCACATATATAGTCCAGATGGTCTCAATAAGACATCAATCTCTCAAGGCTTTGTCCTTGAAGTGGCTTCTAAGATGCGAACGGTTGGTGGAACATACATTGCAAGGACAGGGGAGGGGGTCAGGAGTCTTCAATTGCATAGGTTCAGCTAGTGGGTCAACTAGTGGTCACGTCCTCTTGAGATGACGTCCTTTAGACACTTCACCCCTTGTGACTGGCTCCTACAATCTTATTCTCTTCCATAATGTGCCCTGAATGAGCAGCAAGGGGTTTTATTTGCCTGGAAGTGACTCATTTGCCAGCTATCTGGCTGCATTGGAGGTAAATACCACAGCAACAATATAAGCACATGTGAAAGAAAACACAGATTAAAATAATGATGTCCAAAATAAGTAACAATTTTGCCATCAAGAGCCCCATGACCTGAACCACTGATTTATTCAGTCCCTTAGGCCCGTGGTAAGATCACTCAGTGTTGTTCACTTGTGTCCTCATGTGTTTTAATAAATATACATTAGCAGACTCATCAGGATTGCATACACAACGTTCTTTTTGGATAATGATACAAGTGCCTTTTTTCAAGGCAATAATAGTGTCCAAGGCCATCTTATTTTGGAGGACATCTTTTCTCATTAGTGACATTTCAGTGTTCAGTAAGGACAGGCTTTGTCCATAATCATTTAAGCCTTGCTGGGTGAATTTAGTAAGGGCTTCTTTGTGCACTATAACATCCTCCAGGCCCGTGGAGGAAACAAAGATGGTGGCTAAAGGATTGTACCAATTGAAAACACAGCGTGCTTATCTGGCTTTAAAGATAGGGAGGTTGGCAACTTTCATTAATGTGATCCAGATTCTCCCCTGCATCCAGGGAAAACTAGGGTACAGCAGTCCAACCAGCCACGTGGAAGCCATGGCCAAAGATTTGTGCCACATAAACATTGGGTTCCTTTTGGGGCTGTCCAATAAATACTTGTACAGTGCCACCAGTCAGTGCCAAAACAGTCAGCATTTTTTAGTGTGACAGAATGACTACACAGTTCTGGTGATATCCATCCCATATGCCAGGTATAATTGGGTTGGTTCTGTTTAGAGCGATTCTTCTGTTGCCAAAATAGTGGTGTACAAGTGCTCATATGTCTATAATCCAGGGTAAGCCACATGAAGCCATCCCAAATCTGAGCATAGCCACCATGGCTCTGATGGTGGTATTTTTATGACTCTTCCAGTCAGTAATTTAATGGGCTGCCTGTATAGTTTGATTTAAGGAAAAAGAATACTTGTGCCAGTATTGTTGATATTGTGTGCCACAGGCTAGGTTTCTGGACCAGTATTGCTAATATCAGATGATTCAAGAGTACTAGTGCAACAGAATTCAATATCCATTTATTATTTAAAAAAAACCCTCAATAAAATGAGTATAGAAGGAAAATACCTCAACATAACAAAGGCCATTTATGACAAACCCACAGCTAACATCATACTCAATAGTGAAAACTGAAATCTAGCTCTCCAAGAACAGGAACAAGACCAGGATGCCCATTCTTGCCACGCTTATTCAACATAGTATTGGAAGTCCTAGTCAGAGCAGTTAGGCAAAAAAAAGAAATATAAGGTATCCAAATTGGAAAGGAAGAAGTAAAACTGTTACTATTTGCCAATAACATGATTCTATATATAGAAAACCACAAACAATTCACCAAAAATCTATTAGAAATAATTAACAAATACAGTAAAGTTACAGGGCACAAAAATCAACATACAAAAATTTGTCACATTTCTATACACTAACAATGAACTAGTAGAAAGATAAATTAAGAATACAATCCCATTTGGAATCACAACAAAAAGAATAAAATACCTAGGAATAAATTTAACCAATGAGGTAAAAGACCTATATGCTGAAACTATAAGACATTATTGGAGAAAATCAAAGAAGACATAAAGAAATGGAAAAATATTCCATGCTCATAGATAGTAACAATTAACATAGTTAGAATGTCCATGTTACATAAAGAAATCTACAGATCCAATGCAATCTCAATAGGAATCCCAATGACATTTTTCATGGAAATAGAACAAAGAATTCTAGAATTTATATGGAACAACAAAAGACCCTGAACAACTAAAGCAATTCTGAGAAAAATGAGCAAATATGGATGTATCACATTCCTTGATTTGAATATATACTACAAAGCTATAGTAATCAAAACAGCATGGTACTGGCAGAAACACATAGATTAATGAAACAGAAATGAGAGACCAGAAATAAACTCACACGTCTACGGACAGCTAATTTTTGACAAAGAAGCCAAGAACATACAACGGAGAAAGGAAAGTCTCGTTAATAAATGGTGTTGGGAAAACTGGACAGCCATACAAAAAAGAACGAAAATAGACCATTATCTTGCACCTTGAACAAAAATGAACTCAAAATGGATTAAAAACTTGAATATAAGACCAGAAGCCATAAAACTCCTAGAAGAAAACACAGGCAGTTAAGATCAGCTTTAGCAGTATCTTTTTGAATATCATGTCTCCACAGGCAAGGAATACAAAAGGAAAAAATAAGCAAATGGGACTATATTAAACTAAAAATATTCTACACGGCAAAGAAAACCATCAACAAAATCAAAAGACAGCTCACCAATTGGGAGAAAATATCACCAGCCAAACAGCTCTGAGTTCAGCCCACTGGCTGCTGCAGTTTGTTCCTATTTCCATACAATGGCATCAATGTTGGGCTGAATAGTAACCATGGTCCATGTGGATGAATTTCCCCGACTAGTCTCATCTGCATATTAGGTGTTAGTGGGAATTTCCCTTATTCCTTTGCTCCAGGCTGCAGGGGCCAGCACAAGAATAGAGGTGGGGGCATTTGGAGGATCTACATACTTTACAGGGCCTAGGAGCACCCACGTTTCCAAAGACAGTGATGTGGGAAGTTCTTATCACAATAGGCTGTTCCTTTGTGAGATGCTCTACCTGGAGGAATACTGTGTACACTGCTAGGAGCTGTTGCTCTATGGGAGTATACTGAGTTTCCGACCCCTTCCAGAACTGGGAACAAAATCCTAGGGGTACGCTTTCCCTCTGCTGTTTCTGCCGCAGTGTCCGATCCATACCTTCCGGAGTCACAGACACATCTAATTCAAATGGTAGCCCTGCTTGGGAGATTCCCAGAGCTTTAATCTGCTTCACTAGTATTTTTGCCTTCTCAAAGGTGGCTTGCTGATCCTCAGTCCCACACGTTCCTTTTCTTTACCAGGTCGCCTAAGGGACAGAGGCACTGTTCCAGGTGGGGAATAAAAGTTCTCCAAAACCTCAAAATCTCTACAAAAGATTGTACCTTTTTCAGGTTCTTAGGGGTTGGATAGACCTGCACCTTATCAAAAACATCCTCGGGGATAACATGCATGTTACCTGATCGTGATTCCCCAAAGCTTTGTGGAGGTGATTGGGCCTTGAATTTTCTGTGGGTTCATCTTCCTGCTCACAGGTGTTCCAGCAAAATCTACAGAGTGTCCTGCAGCGGAGGCAAGTCTTCACATGTCAGCATTATATCATCAGTGTAATGGGCCCCTTTTACTCATGTGGGAAAGGAGAACAACAACAGGTCTCAGGCTATCATCCTACGAAATATTATGGAGCTATGAAAGTAACCTTGGGGAAGCACTTCAAAGGTCCATTGTTTCCCCTCACACAAGGGCAAATTGATCTTGCGACCCGTCAGCTAGGAGTATCCTGAAGAAAGCGTTTGCCACATCCAATACACCATGGTACACTCCTAGGACCTTGGCCAAGGTATCTAAGATGGTGGCAATCTTGGGCACAGATGCACAGATGAAGGGCACTGCCTAATTCAATTCTTGGTAGTCCACCATCATCTGCTATGAGCCATCTGGCTTTTCTACTGGTTATACCAGGCTGTTGAAAGCACTGAGGGCAGGGCGTACAAGACCCACTCAGAGCAGTTTATGGATAGTTTCTCCTATTTCCTTATATTCCCCAGGCAATTTGTATTGTTTGACAGTTACCATTCTTCCTGGGGGTGGTTGATAATTGTTTCCCAGTTGGTGCTCCCTCTCATCACTGGTTTGATTACTCTAACCTGGAAGAGGAATTTACTGATGGTGGTTTGCAGAGTTTGAACTTGTAGGACATCAATGCCCAATATGTTCTCTAGTGTTGGAGAGATAAAAACCTCATTTTCTCATGGGGGAGAATGTCCACTTTGCAGTGTCAAAGGGGCCTTTCTGACCATAACCTTTTGTACTCCATAACTGTCGATGGCACTGAGGAGGCCAGAAAACTTCTGAGGGTTACCATGTAGTAGAGTACATTCGGCTCCAGTATCAAGTAGAGCAGTCACTTTTGTTTATTTCTGGGGGACCAGTGGAATAATGAGGTAAACATGGAGCCTCTGATTCCCCCCAATGGCCCTCATGTGGAGGCGATCCATAAGCTGATCAACATACTGTTGGGTTGTCAGTCTACCTTTTCAGATGGAGTCCTGGCTGCAATGAGGTCAAATTGCATTTTCTTCAAGGTTACTTTTATTGGCCACTTTATAGCTGAACAGATAGGCTTTTGGTTTCTGGAGTTCTCTCTCTGTCTCAGGTCTTTCCCACAGCATGTACCCGTTCTTGGGTTTTGTCAGTTTTCCCCAGATCAGCAATGGATTGCCTCTCCTAAATGTCTTGTACAATGACTGGGCTCAGCATGGATATCAGTGTCCCATGCCAGCTGCTAGGGACAGACTGGAGTATCTTGGCTTTCACACCTGTGGTGAATGTGCCCTGAACAGGGCCTTCAAAGACAGGTGTGCAGATGGCCTGTCTCATTCCCAACTCCCTAAGAATTTGTTGCATCTCCTCTATTGATTTCCATGGACCCATGTGCCCAGGGAGATCACTCACATTGCGCCAGGCCTCCCTGCAGGCTAGAATAATTCAATTTATAAACGAGTGATTTCTTTGAATCTCCCCGGGGTCATGCAGACCCTGCAAGATGGGCAAAGTGCTTGGTGATACTGCTCATTTTCTCTGCCTCCTGTGTGGTCAGAGAAATGCCATCATCCCCACCCTCCCATCCCATAGCCACACTAGCCATAACTGGACACTTCCTTGGCCTTTAGTTGGAACTTGGCCGTTATAACAGTAAGCTCAGTGGGAGTATATTCTCTCATCATGAACAACTCCTGAATTGGGGGCTGCCTCGCAGGCTGGGGATGTTGTTTCTGCGTTTTTGCTTTCCTTTGTATTAGGGATCAGATGGCACAGGACGTTGCTTCCGTTTCATTGTCAATCACCACAACATCCTCATTTTTGCTCTCCTCACTGTCCCAGGGATCCCATCTCTTAGCATCCCAATCAGGCTTTGTCACAAGCACTGAGACCTTCAAGCACGGTAGCTTGCACCTTCTTTGCTTTGTAAAACAACATGCCTAGGTCTCCAACTTATTGTCCTGCTCTGCCACATTGGCTGCCAGCCCCGAAGCTAACAAAGTAGTGAACAACCGCATGTCCTTCTCTAACCTCAGCTCTTCCTCCAACTTTCTAACTCAAGCTTCAGCCTCAGGTTGGACATTGGTGGCCAGGTGAACTCCCCACAGTAGAGGCCAGTTCACTGCGGCAGCCATTTGTTTCTGTTCTTTGCCGCAGTGAATTACGGACAGTTCCTCAAACAAAACCATTAAACCAGTTGATGTTTTGAGGGTGTCCCTGTACTTACGCAGCAGTCCAAAACATCTAACATTTGGGCTATCCCTCACAAAATCTAGGTCAATGGCCAACCCGAGATTTCCCACTCAGATACCTCTTTCCCTTGACCCATTCTTTGGTCTCCAGGTTGGCTCCCTAATGGCTGTTCACAAACTCAGGAGTTTCCCAGGTGAAATTCAAAACTGGCCCCCATATGCAGAGGGCAAGGAGAAACTGAAGAAGGAAGCAGATCACTTCATATTGGTAGGTGGAAGGTTTAATAAGCAAGAGAACTTACATATGTAGCTTATCTTGGGCAGCCGCAAGATGAGTAGATTTCTTCCCCCTCCTTCCAGAATATTAAGAGTTTGTATAGAGGCTTTAATGGGGTTCAGTCATGGACACAGTCCAGATGGTGTCAATAACACATTAGTCTATGAAGGCTGCATCCTTGAAGCAGCTCCCAGTATATGTGGATGGTGGTGGAATACACATTCCAAGGACAGGGGAGGGGGTAAGGAGCCTCTGAATGCCCAGGTCCAGCTTGTGGGTCAACTAGTGGTCACATCCTCTAGATGACCTCCTCCCACAGAAGTATAACTAAATGCAAACAAGGTTGGATTAAGAAGTACAGATTGTTTTATCAAATTCTCTCTTTTTTCTTCTTGATTTTGCACTGTATATCTTACATCCACAGTACCCACACAGTGCCTAGCTCTTTACTAAGTACTTAATGAATATTTGCTAAATGAAGGAATTTATAAATGTAGCAGGTAAAAGAAATAGAACATTGGAGAAAACAGTATTTTCAATGTGATAATTATGAAGAGTTACTGCTGCGAGTGCAAACTCAATGATTCCCAAGTACTTGTCCATAATAACTTCCTGCTAATCATTCTCTATCTCACTGAGGATGGCTACCCAGCTCTGTCACCTATGATGGAGATTCATTCATTTAACTGCTCATGGTAGAATGAACTACTTTGATCCCTTCTGAATTCCTTAGAGACGATATTGGTGAATGACAATCTCAAATACCTTTTACTTACTTTCTTTTCCAGTTTGAAAAATCACTTAATTAAAGAAAACTCCTTTGAATGAATATGCATACATATGAAGGAAATATGTTGTCTTAAGGATCATCACCTTGTTGAAAATGGTGAATTCAGACAATTAGTAATTACTTTCTGTTCACTTTGATCCTAATTTTTCTATCGAACTGTGCGATATAAAGGTAGTCTTTGTAGGGGCATGCTCAAATTAACTGCAAAATTGTCATGTAATAAGAACTACTTTTAGCAGAGGAACAATATATGGAACTAATCATTTTTTTTCATTCTATTTTTAGAAAACTAGGTTTTCTATATTATATTCCAAATACCTTCTGAGGGCTTTTGTTGATTTAAAATCAAAAGTAGATATAATTTAATTATCCTGAGCCCTTCTAAAATTCCCTAAGACCAATTTGCCTGTTTTCCACAGGCAATGAGGGTGTCTATTGAAAAATAGTGACCAAAAGTGTTAAATATTCTTGATTTACATTTTAATTATTACTTATGATTATAATTTACTGCATAGGTTGGCAAACTTTTCAGTAAAGGGCAAAAAGTAGGCTTTTAAGGTCGTTTTGTCTCTGCTACAACTACTAAACTTTGTCGCTGCAGCACAAGAGCAGTCATAGACAAAACATAAATGATTGAGCATGGCTGTGTTCCAATAAAACTTTATTTACAAAAACAGGTGGAGGGTTGGGTTTGGCTTGTGAGCTGTAGTTTATTGGTCTCTGATATATAGAGTATTTAAATTTATAATATGAAAGACCGTTGTTTTTCTATCAGCAAATTTTAAATTTATAAAAGAGTTCTCTGAGCCTTAGAATTATTGCCTGTTTGTTACACTGTTTTCTCCACTAGACTGTGAATTTCTTGAGAGTAAGGACTCTGTCATATTCAACTCTGGATATAAATATATGACAATATCAAATACTTTTTACTTATTTTCTTTTCCAGTTTGAAAAATCACTTAATTATAGAAAAGTCCCTTGAATAAATATGCATACATTTAAAGGAAATGTATATATTATGACTTGGATGAGAGTCTATTTCACAGAAAAATATTTTCCATTTTAGAAGCTTGGTGTCTATTTTCTCTTTTCAGATGGCGTCTCAAAGATCAAAGATTCTTAAGAATTTGAATAACGAATCATGGCCCATTTAATTGAGGTTGTAATCTTTTCTTATTATTTTAAATAAATATTTTTTATCAATATTCTCTACAAGATGTATTAGATTAAGCTTTATCTCGGCTCAACTTTTAATTTGTTACTCTTTGGGCTCATTTCATCTTCTCCTGTAGACTCAAGACTTGTAGCTTGTGCCACACAGCACACAATCTTTAGGCTCCACAAATCATTGTGCTGCTGGTCCAGGCTGTGTATCGCTTCTGATGTTAGGACTTGAGGAGTGAAGTATCTCTGTGGGCTTTTATTTTTATTAATATTCCCATTTAAAAAACTTTTTCTGGTCAACTGCCATCTTCAAGCTGAACCACTACACTTTCCTTTTGTGAGTAATTCTCCAAAGTGTTCTAGCCTTCGGCTGCATTGATCTGTTAAATGGGATTTTTGAGTGCTTCCATAGGAGGACCAGTTTCTGACACTTGAATTGCCCTGTCAAGACGCTTTAATGCTAAGTTATACGCATCTGTTGGGATTTTCGCTATTTTGTCTGAAATTCCTCAGTACTAACTTATTTGCTCCTATATCATCTGAAGATCCTTTTTTTTCTTTTTGTCATATCTTCTCCCATTTCAAACACCAGGAGCCAGTTCAGCCGTGGAGTATATCTTTGATTCCTTTGGATCAATCTACTGATAAGTTCTGACCTCTTGATAAAATCTTTATTCAGTTATAATTTTGTAGTGTTTCTCTGTGTCTCAAGGTATAACAATTTTGTTATTATAGGAACTCAAATTTTATGTTATCTTAATTTCTTACAACTTTATGGTGCAACTCATTTTTTCTTAGCCAAATTTGAAGCACTTGACATATTTGAAATTGGTGAACCAGATTTTTCTTTAAACAATTTTTCTAACCAATTTTTGTTGTCTTTTCTACCAGTCAATTCCAATGAGAAACATTTCAACATTCATAAAGGGCATTAATAGGTAGTCAAACTAAAAATGAAAGAAAAAATGCATTATTTGTGATATAGGAAGAAATGGCACCAATATTTATCCTTACTTCCTATTCCTTTGTTCAAAAGAATGTTTTTATTTGTTGTTATAAATCTGGAAGAACTCACATTTTCTAAGCTATTTAAAATATTATAAATTTTATTCACATACATATTAATTGGAATAATTTAAGCCTAATTAAGATCAAGTAAACTATATCAGGAGCTGAAACAAATTAATTCAATTTAAGTATTCAATTAAAGTATAAAAAGTATAGCTCAAATGGAATCCAGAATACAACAGTCCAGTTATCAGGACTAGGTGACCAGGTTGAATTAGCAGGAAAGTCATCTTGGTAGTGGAACCATGATTTGTGGGAGAAGAGCCAATTAAATATATACATCTTGCCTTGAGTTAGAATTAGACCTGGGTAATGTGGTAATATTCCCATCAGAATATATTCTAAATCTATCAAAACTTGGGGAAGTTTTTGTTTTACCTTCTCTATGCATCACTGTCTTCCTACACAAACAGGAAAAAATAATAGAACATACATTTCAGTTTCTGAAACTTTACTTGACTCAGTATTTTCTGTTAAGATTTCTTGTTGCTGGGCTACATACACGTGTTGAAATTTTTGCTATTTTGTCTGAAATTACTTATTGATAACATGAGATGCTAAGATTCCACGAGATGATAAGTGTATAGCCCTTAGCAAAGTACTTGGATCATTGCAAGCGTTAACTAGTTTTAATTATTAAATATTATTATAACCAATCACTGTTCCTGTAGGGCTGGTTGAGTAAGTAGAAAGATCTATTTTGTAATGAATACCTTAATGTTTCTTGCAAAAATCCTCTTAAAGACATTTTCCCAAGTTTGTAAAAGTATATTGCATGAAAATTTACTAAGATAATTATTTGCTTGATAAAATACTTCTATATTTAAGAAATTTCTTCAAGGTATGACTATATCCCCAGACTTTGGAAAAGAAAAATTTAGATTGGCTTAGTTATCTGCAAAAGCCATCTTAAAGAGGTCTCTCCTGAATAATCATTATGAATGGTCTTATTCTTTCTGACAACTTCCCTATGATTTTGTAACAAACTTTGACATTCTCTTAATAGTTGAAATAACCTTCTGATATTGATTTGGTTTCCCAAAAGAATTTTCCTACAGAGAAAATATTGTCTTAATCAGTTAAAAATAGTCAGACCTGTTGTGATGATCTTTTGATGTGTCATCTTGGCTAGGCTACAGTTCCAGGTTATTGAATCAAACACTAAATCTATGGTATTGCTGTGAAGGTATTTTGTATATGCGATTAAAGTCTATAATCAGTACACTTCAAATAGGGAGATTATCCTAAATAATCTGGGTGAGCCTGATTCAATTAGTTGAAAGGCCTTAAAAGCAGATCTGAAGCTTCTCTGATGAAGAAGACATTCTGCCTGTGGATAGCAGTTTCAGTCCATGCCAGAGAGTGTCTGTCTGCCCCTCCTGATGGCCTGGCCCGTGGAGATTGGAGTTGCCTAGATAGGCCTCACAATCGAGTGAGCAAATTCCTCGCAATTAATCTCTCAATCTCTATCTCCTACTGGTTCTGTTTCTCTGAGTGAACCCTGATTGAACCTGTGCAGGTTGAACCTGTGCAACATTTCTATTTTTGTACCATCTAATCAATTGGCTGTGTGCAGTTCAGTTAGTTAAGAAATGTATCCTGGAGAAACTATTTGAACCCACAAACCTCAGAGCCACAATAAAAACAGTGGCTCAAACTTAACATTTGTCTTCATCCCCTTTGTCTACCTCCTTTGGTCTCATCTGTCTCACTACTTTACTCAACAAGCCAAAGGAAAGTTGCAACTCAAAATTTCCAAATGTATACAACTTGTGAACTTAGCATGCATTTCAAGTTCACTTCATGTAGTAAGTCACTTAAAAAACACAATATGGTAATAAGATATGCATTTTATATTTTATATATATGGACATGTGTGTACGTATTGTATATATGTGTATATATGTAATATGTATATAGAGAGAGTGAGAGAGAGAGTCAACTTTCCTCTACTTACTCTCCTGTTTCTCTGTTCCTCTTTAGAGCAAAAGATCTGTAATAGAAATCTCTTTTTTTTCACAATTCCTCTTCTTTTATTGTTTTTTGGATTTTTAAAGTAATATCTATGTGCCTTTTGTTGCCAATATTCTAGCAACTTGTTATTAAGGACATGAATAACCTCCAGTTTGATAAATACAACAGTAATTCTCAGTCCTCATTTTACTCCAATAATCAATGAAAAATACAGAGCTTAAATATAGAGGTTTCAAAGATATGAAAAATCTGAAATGAAACATCCACCAAATATTTGAATAAATATTTTGACTCACAAAGAATCAAAATAGGAAATTATAAACACCAGTAAGCATTTTTTACTTCACGTATTAGCAAACCTTTTATTACTTTCAGTTGTAGCTCCCGCTTTTCACAGAGGTACATAATGGGTGTGCAATAGATATTATTATTGCCTCACATGATAAATGAATGAATTTAATAATTTATACTACAGGTGGCATCTAAATTTTAGAGTTCTTATTAAAAGTACTTAAAATGCAGAAATGAGGAATCTTAAAATATATAGATTTTGAACTTAAGAAAATTGCAGAATGTAAAAATAACTATACACAAAGTAACTTTCATTGAAATATTTTAAAAAGCAAAATCAAATAATAAAATCAAATTTCTAACGTACTCAGTGAAGGGTAGTATTAGGTACGAAATATACTAATGAGAAAGAACAGCAGTTTTCAGGTGGGAATGAAGGTTCGGAAACTAAATGAGGGCCAGAGTAGCTAGGAAGTAGCATTCAATGGGAAGAGTGTTGTAAAATGAAACCAGTCGTGCAGGGTTTATAATCCATTTTTAAAGCACTGGAATTTATCCACAGAGCAATGAGAAGCCATTGAAGAATTTTTAAGCTGGGGATTATGAAATAAAACTTTCTTTATTTCAAGGATCATTCTGGTTCTTGTGGAGAGTAGATTGTACTAGAGGGAAAGGAGGCTAAAGGGAGTCCAGGAAGATGTTGCAGTTTTCCAGGTGTGTAGGCATCACTTTTTTCACCACTTTCTGTTATCCCTCTCCTGTGCCCGTACATGGGAGATTGTGATTTTCAGACTCTTGCAGTTGACTATTTCTGGACACGGAGGTGCATATGTCCCTTCTAAGCAGGTATATTTAATTTCTCGTTTGAAATCCTCTAATAGTCTTTTTTTTTTTTTTTTTACCATAGGGGTTGAGAAAGAAGGCTGTGCTAGTCAGGGTTCTCCAGAGAAACAAAACCAATAGGACATATAGAGAGCATATAGAAAGAGATTTATTATGAAGGGTTGGCTCGCTTAATTGTGGAGGCTGAGAAGTCCCATGATCTCTCATCTGCAAGCTGGAGGCCCAGGAAAGCTAGAGGTGTAGTTTTAGTTCAAATCCGAAGATGTGAGAACCAGGGAGCCAATGATGTAAGTCCCTGCCGGAGTCTGGAAGGCCTGATAACCAGAAGCACTGATGTCCAAGGACAGGAGAAGATAGATGTCCTAATTCCAACAGAGAGAGCAAATTTGCCCTTCCTCTGCCCTTTTGTCCTATTTGGGCCCTCAAAGGACTGGATTATGCCCACCCACATTGGTAAAGGAGTTCTTTATGCAGACTACTGGTTCAATGCTAATCTCTTCCAGAACCATCCTTACAGACACACCCAGAAATGTTTTACCAGCTATCTGGGCATCCCTTAGCCTAGTCGAGTTTACACATAAAATTAACCATCACAAAAGCCAACTATTAACATGTGGAGCTGCAAGACTGAAGCATCCTGAATCTCTAATTTGTGGGATGGAGCAGAGTTATCTAAATCCAGAGCCTATTTTGCATGAGCAAGAAAAAAATCATTGCTCTGTCAAGTCACTGAGGTTTGGGTGTTGCTTGATAATTTATTCTATCTTAATTAATACATCAGATGGAGAAGATGGTAGTTTCAATTTGGGTCGAAATGGAAAATCATGGGAGTAGATGTGACAATTTAGGGAGAAAACTTACAGGGAGAAAAAAAGAGAGCTTGAGATCCCTCAAAGAATTCCTGTGAGGGGTTGCAAACTCAAAAGCCACAAGCATCAGGTAGATACTGTGAGTAAATAAAGCCGACACTGTGATAAGAGCTGGAAATCAATATACTCAGCCAAATTTGATACTTATTCAACATGCTCACATTTTTGCTTTAGAGAACAATGGCCCAAGATTGCCTTTTTACAAGGATTCTGATTTTTCAAGGAAAGCTATAAATACACATTTTAAAATTTGAGCTCTTAGTTTTTAGAAGTTGCCAATTTATTTAATTAAAAATTAAAGAAGGGGCCAGCCCAGTGGTGTAGTGGTTAAGTTTTCAAGCTCTGCTTTGGCAGCCTGTGGTTCGTGAGTTCAGATGCCAGGTATGGATCTACACACAGCTCTTCAAGCCATACTGTGGTGGCGTCCCACATGCAAAGTAGAAGATTGGTACAGATGTTAGCTCAGGGACCATCTTCCTCACCACAACAAGAAAAAGAAAGGAAAAAAATAAGCAAAAAGAAAATTGTGTCAGAGAAAGCTGGTGGCCTGACCAAATAAAGCTTGTGGACCACTGGTTCACATCATCTCATCATCTGAATATATTCAAATTTTATTTTTCCCAAATACACACACACACACACACACACACAGGCACACATGCACACACACATTATTTATACTTTCCGTCTTAAACCAATTCTCTTCTTTTGTACAAGTTGGCTCAAAAGAAAGTAGACATAAAGAAGGAAAGAGAGAAAGAAAATCAAAACAGATAGTATTCGTGGACAAGTGATCAGAAAGAACTATGTAATTTCCTTAAGAATCTGCTGCTCTTTTATGCAGCCTAACCAGCAAAACAGAGGAGAGGGTGATACGATGCCAGTAATGATAATTTTTCAACATTAAAGATGTGATAACTCGAATTCTGGAATTGCATGTGAGTATGATTTATCCGCTTAAAATAGTTTGTTCCAATTATTCACACTGGGTGTAAATGTGCGTGCATGTAACTGCATGTAGTCATTTCAGTGTATTGTATATAAGGGAATCAGAGGAGAATTAAGAGGCAGAACCTTATTCTCAAGGGCAATATATACATTTTTTAGAATATCTTTAGTTGTTAAAAGGGATTGAAATAGAAATAGATTACTATTGAAATAAAAATTTTCAGCAGTTCTTTTAGATACTTCTAAAAGAAGAGTAGAGGATTGGTTGAGTAGAGGATTGCAGTCGTGGAAGATAGAACGGAAGGAAACTGCTGGTCCAGCACAGAGACCAGGAATGTGAAAGTGAAGTTAAGAGGCAGCCAGGATAGAATGGGAAGCTCAAAAAAATTGAATAAGGTTTCCAGAAAGAAAGAATAGGAGAAATGGAGAAGAAATAAGATTCAAATTGAAAATTGCTGACAATTTTTCCAAAATAGAAGATCCCAATTCTCAAATTTTATCTCCCTAATGAATGCCAAGTAAAATACTAATAATTAAGAAATCCACAGCTCAGTATAAGTTGGTGGGCATAAACAATCATTATAAAGAAAGACAAAATCCTAAAAGGCGCTATAAGGAAAAGTACCCTACAAAGTATAATGATGAGGTAAAGATTAAAAGAAAAATAGAAGAAAGGGAAAAAATATTTTAAATTGAGACAGTCCATTTAGAAATCTAATAACGTATGCCAAAGTCATAAAATACATGGATCACTTGATGTCATTCCCCACCATTGTTCCAATGGCAAACATTGCTCATCATCATAGCACTCTTCCCCTGAGCTAAAATGGGTCCTTGGTACTTTTCCCAACATTGTGTTTGGCATTTGAGATGAGCCATAGTTTCCATTCCAGAATGGCTAAAATAGAGTACGGAGCACGGCAGATTTTCAGGCAGTCACAATAAAAAGTTTCACCTCTGTGCAAAAAGAATTGGCTCCCTCTGTCTGGCATGGCTATTCACGCAGGTTTTTTGGCTCCATGATATCCGCCCTTCCTCCTGGCAGGATTTTCCAGCCACAGGGCAACCTCCCTCAACTCTGACGGTATACTCGCTCAGCCTCCTTGTCCTCTCTGAGTTACTGGGTATCAGTGCTTTTATCCCTCTTGTGTTCCAGTTCATAAGATGAGAAGTCAAATGTCTTACGTTTATATTTCTTTCAATACTGTTGTTATTAGTGTATGTCTAACAGTTTTTCCTAGTTTATATCACAGATGTAAATTTGTCTTAATTTTATATCATGTCCGTTTTCATGAAAATGTAGGAATTAGGAGAAATATTGCCATCTTCCTTGAAAGTTCTGCCAATGGCTATTTTTAATATTCTTATACTATGTGAGGTTTCTTTGATGGTCAATGTTGGGAGAACATTTTTCTATAAGTCCTAAGACTACTGGGACTCTGGTATTACTAGATTTCCATTAAAGTAGTTTTGTTTGTTTGGTTCTTTCTTTGGTGAAGAAGATTGTTCCCAATATAACATCTGTGCCAATCTGCCTCTATTTTGTATGTGGGACACCACCACAGCATGGCTTGATGAGCAGTGTGTAGGCCACACCTGGGATCCGAACCTGCAAACCTTGGGTTGCCAAAGCAGATCACATGAACTTAACCACTACCACCTGGCCAGCCTCCATCAAAGTAGTTTTTATGACAGGAGAGGAGGATTGCTTACCCCCAGTTATCTGGAGGCATATCTTAAGCAGGTTTGGTGAGTAAAATTTTTTTTGAAATTATAAATTTTACCATACAAAGCATGAAAATATTTCCAAGTAAATGCCATATCAATGCAGTTTTAATATAAAAATATTTTAAAACTGCTGACTAAACTTGACACTCCAAAAGGGAGCATTGTATTTATTCTGAGAATAGATGCACTATTCCCTTACACACTGCCAGTTTGCTCTCTTCTAGAAGGTGCTATACATTAATTTGAAAAGCCCAGTTCTGTGACAGTCATCAAAAATTAAATATATTTTTACTGTAAGGTCAAATAAATTTTTCTGCAATGCCAATAATAAAAATAATCTCAATTTTATGGAAAGACATGATAATCCCATTCAGGAAATCTCTGAAATTGCAATTACTGTTCTCAAGTCCACATTCACTTAATATAATTTTTATTTGTCTTACCTCACTATCTCACTGTCTGCAGTATAGGATAAAAAGTAATGGTAAAATACATTCAAGTTCCTGGGCTTTACTATCAACAACAAAAACAACAATAAAATTAACGAATTCTATCAATTATATATTAATTATTGTTTTCAGAATAGGTTTCTTAATTTATGAATAATACATAATAAAAATACATAAAAGCTATAAATGAACATAATGGAAAATAATTCATACTCTAGAGATCACTTCACAATGGTGTGAACTGTAGAGTTCTGATACAAAGCAATTGTCAAGGAGTCCAAAAAGTGATTGCCTGCTGCGCTTTTCCAAGGTAAAGAAGAAATCTTTTTCCTGATGGAACATACCTGGTGTACCCTGTATTCTTAATTTTTATTTTGTAACAGCATTTGGAAGTACACCATGAACATATGTGATTTACTCACATGGTGTGTAAAAACAAATCCTTAAATGATGGGCTTTTTTATTTGTAAGTAATTTATCAAACATGTTACATGGTCTGTTTACTTAACTCTTCAATCTGTCCTTCAGTTTGAAATCAGAGCTATTTCTGAAAAACAGAACAGTGCAATTAGCTCAAAGTTCTAACTTTCTGTCTTTTTTTTTTAGGTAAGCGTTCATATATAGTTTGAAGCTTTCAAAGAGAGGCGAAGTCTAGAAGTTTAATTTATATTACCATTAACATTTCAATATTTGAAAAAAGTTAGATTTGAGAGTGAGAAAAAAGATATAAGAGAACTAGAACTCTCCTAAACTTTATGATTAACTGTATAATTTTTCAAAATCATTTAACCTAAATTATAATGTGATTGGAGATGAGCTTTGTTTCTCTTTCAGAACTGAGGTTCTATTTGTCAATACGATCACACTCTGGCATAGATAATTTTTCAGCAGCCTGCTGACTTATAGTACATTGTTTCAAGGAATGCAAACCGTCAAAAGAATTTCATAAAACCATTTTTTGCCACTTTTTGGTACTTATTGGAAATTTCTTGACAGTTGAGTTCATCAAAAGTGACAACTAACAATTAATTGTATTTTTCCTCACTAGGGATTCGAAGAAAAATACTGACTACAACCAGCATTTAAACCCCAGGAAACGTCATTATTTTTTCTTTAGAAGGCATAGAATTTGTGTTTACCAAGGCAGCATGGATCAATATCTTGATATGCACACTTAAAGGAAAATGAGAAGGTCTAAACTCAGCCCACATGATAGTAAGGAGCTAAATAGACGTTACACAGTTAAAGTTTTCAACAATATTTTATGCTGCTTTTTTGTAGAATTTAACAGTATGAAAAACCTTAAGTCTATTCAGGATTGTTACAACTTCATTTCATTTACAAATGTCCTTGGACAGGCAATTTGGACATTTTAAGAAAATTGTTTTACAAACTTTAAAATGTAAATAGTAATTTCTCCCAGTCCAGGATGATAGCACATCATTAGAATTTTCCCATTGGTTTAGAATTTAATGATTTGAGTTTGGCGATAGGGGCTGATCTCGCATGCTGCAGTGGGTGTCCTCTACGTCCAGGTCACTGGTGAAAGAACTGCAGATTCTGGAAATTTGTCTTCAGGATGGGCATTTTGCAGAGCCACACGCATTGAAACAAAAATATCTGGTGATATAGAATACTAGTAATATCAGCTTTAATTTAGAGGTTAGTTTCAAAGACAAAAGGACATTTAAAAACGATGCTACAAGTAAATTTCTACACAGTTTATCACAGAAAAAAGGTAAGAATAATACGATGTTATAAAATCTAATAAGATTAACATTGTTGTTAGCTGTTAGGGTCCATGGATGAGAGCACAGAATGACGGAAATTAATTAAAAAAAATCTAGTTAAACCAAGTGTTAATTCATAGTCTCTGAGTGGTTTCCTTCTTGTGACCTATAATTGTATTGAAAGATAGCGATTTATAAATGTAAATCTTCCTGGCTTTCCAAACCCCTGAGACAATGTCTTGATTTGCTTTGTCTTTTCTGCCCCTCCTCGCTCTCCACACACACAAGCTTACATACTCACACACTCGCACATACACATATATATGCACACACAGAATCTTACAAACCAGTAGGGGTACAACCAACATATTCACCTCAACACAAATCCTTCATTTCTGCATTTGTATCAGAAACAAAGCTTAACTAAGAACAGATGAGAAAATTCAAGTTAAAAAAAAAAACAGACAAACAATGAATAAAGATTACAAATATTAAAAGTAGTTTAGCAAAATATATATCGCTATTTATTCCCTTTTCAAACTCTTACTGTTTTTGCTGCTACTGTGTTTACTGCTGGAAGTAGGATTCTATTATATGTCAATTATATCTCAATAAAGCTGAAATAAAAAGGAATAAAGATTCTAGTTTCCCTTGCTCTCTTATGAAAAGTTTAGAAATGTAGCATTTTTTAAATCATTGTTGGGAACTCTTTCTCAGTAGCGCTTCGAGAGGAGATCCAGCTCTTTCTATTTTTTTTTTTCTTATAGTAATGATTGGACTCTAAAATTTAAAAAAAAAGCCACAGAAAAAAGCAATAGATAACTTGAATACGTCTCTGGCGTAAATCTGTTGTTACCATTTGGTGAACATGATTACAGACATTGCTCTTTGCATCTATAGAGAAGAATGACTATCTATACGCGCACGCATGCGTGGATGGATGGATAACAAATAGACTGACGGATATACTTTAAAATAAGATCATACTTTAAAAGATATTTAAGATAAGAATCATTAAATGGAGGTAATTCATCTTTCTTAGCATGATAGTATTAGGGCTGAGTGTTGTTTTCTCGTCAATTTGCTTCAATCTAAGCCATATGTCCCCAAAACACGTGGCTGCAGAAAGGACGAGCTGGGTTTGGGTTGAGTGTAGCTTCTGAAAATTCAAGGGGTACATGCACATTATATTCTAGAGAACTGCCTAATTCCTGAGGTTCTGCAATGCTATAGCCCTGCCTGCCTTTCTGTACTATTTCTTTCTAGAGGCTATTAAATATATATCAAAATTTATTCCATTCAATCAGGGCTTGTTTCAATATCATGAGTTTCCACTCCTTTCCCAATTCCTAAACATGCCTGAAAAATGACATGATCAGAAGTCAGTCAGTCTAGTACCTTCCCTGGTCCCATTAGCAGGCAGCACTGTCTGTACGCAGTGTTGTTGATCCACATTTCCCAGAGTGGTCTACTCAGAACTCACACACCTCCACCCCAATCAACTTCGAGATGGGAAGGCATTGGTAAGAATGTGTAGGATTAATTCCATTCACCCGCTTTTCTTTTTTTCTCTTTTTTTCCTGCTTTTTCTCCTCAAATCCCCCCAGTACATAGCTGTATATTTTAGTTGTGGGTCCTTTTAGTTGTGGCATGTGGCACACTGCCTTAGCGTGGCCTAATGAGCAGTGCCATGTTAATGCCCAGGATCCAAACTGGTGAAACCCTGGGCCATCTAAGCAGAGTGTGCAAACTTAATGACTGGGCCACGGAGGGCCAGCCCCTCACCCGATTTTTTCCATGCTCTATGGCTAGAGGAGGCCAAGTAGTCCTGACTCAGAGTCTTTGGTTTCTTTCCTTGATAGCTATAGTTTTCCCTTGACAGTTCATTTATTTTTCCCTTGTTTATTTGATGTTAATACATACATGGAATTTTTATTTTAATAATTTTTGTTTATTTCATTGTGTATTTGGAAAGCGGGAATCTATAATTCTGTTTTATTCTGTGTCACCCACACCAGGTCCAGGTTTTAATATCATATTACATTTGCCTGTGTGCAAGTGTGGGCATGCACACGCACAAACACACACAACAACAGATGTACGTAGGTTAGAGATATAAAGGATGCTATTGCAAAATCCTATTTCAGAAGTTCATTAGATTAAAATTTCATTTTGTTTAAAAGAAAAAATGCCCACCAAATTATAATTTATGCTTCCTCATCATTTTATGAACTTGTGTTGTACATCATTTCAGCCAAGTGTTGGCAAGTTAATCATAATTTCAGCATGCTCCACTAACTTAAACATTATTTCTGAAGTATTGGAAATTCTTTCCTAATCCAGATCCTCTATCCCAGCTCCAAGAATAACATATAGCAAACCTTCCAGCATTCATTAACTAAATTTGATTCAATGAATTATTTTTTAAACCTGCAGTTTTATTATTATAAATAATTGCTGGATTCACTAAGTAAACAGAGAACAATAAAAGACTGTAAAACATAATATTAAAATTAAATTAAAATCCCATAATGAGTGACAGCTGAAGGATAATGGTGGATTATATTACACGAAGGCTGGCAGCAGTCAAGGAAATCATTTTTCAGCTTTAATATTCAAACGACATAGCGAGAGCTATGTGTGCCTTATACCTATAACTATTTTATATTGACATCATTAATCCACATCAAACATTTTGGCATTATAAAATTCTTTATCGTATAAAATGTTACTGTGGCTTGATTGAATTGATTTTTATTTCTCTCCTTCTTCTCCTTCAGTTTTTTCTCCCCTTTTATAGCGGTCAGATACTTGTCAGTCTAAAGACCGTGACATATCAGATGCTGTGTACTCTATGCTCTTTACAAAAAAATACTAGTGTTCCTCTAACGTTAGGCATGTAAAACATTAACACATGTTCTACCACTAGTTAAATGGGCTGGAGAGACAGTACCTGCTGAAATCCATGTTTGAATATAAACAACTGTCATTAGCATATTGAAAAGTCAGAGTAGGCTTGCATTAAAGAAAAAACAAGTGTTTAAGTTTGCTAAACCTGGTAGTCACCAAACTTTTTGGACCAGCTGATTTTGCATGTTGCAGCGCTAACTGGGGATGTTTATTTTGTTGCTTTAGAGAAGTGGTCTTGGAGGGATTCTCTAAGGATGTCGAAGGTGCTGGCGAAAGGTAAAGAGCTGAGCAAATTCTCGCTGAGATAAGAATTGGATTTGTAGTCAAAATGTTTAACCAGCTGTCTGCCCAACTGCACTGGCATTGACCAGGCCAAGGATACCCATGCTGAAAAACTGGATCTGGTTCCTAGAGATGGATCCTGAAAATCCTGCTGACCTGGCATGAACTCCTTCCTTCCTGGATCATGGGGCATTTTGGAGTCCCAGGGAAGGCGTCAATGTAGCTCAGGCAGCAGGGAGTGGGGAGCTCAGGATCTCAGGACATGGATGTTTATCAATTAGCATTGAGGTATTTGAAAATTTTAACAGGAGCACCAGTGTGAAGCTGAATGTCAACCCTGTATAAGACAGACTTGGCCTAAAGGACAAATCTGAGAAATGGAACAGAGATCAGAGAAGATATGTTGTCTTTGTAGTGGAGGAAGACATTTCCTTTACCAACTCTGAGTCCTTCTGGCCAGACAATGAATCAAATTCACTTGAGACAGAATAACATGCAAAAATTAAACAAAGCTTTATAACGTGTATACATGGGAGAGGCTCAGGCAACCTGAGCAACTCACCAAAATGGTGGAAGCTCTCCCCTTAAATACCACCCTCAGCTAAAGACAAAGGAGGATGGTGGGGGTTGGGGGAGTCAGTTATGGGAGGTTACCAGAAAAGCACAGTAAACCAGAGTCAGGTTATTATGCAGACTTGAGTCCTTGCCTTCTGCATTGATAAGAGTTTCTAGAGATAAGGTCATCTCCCCTTCTTCCTGGTACAGAGAAGGAGAAACCTTTACAGATGGAAATTTCCTTTACAAATGCAAATGTCTCTTACCAAAGGGTAACTTCTACTTATCAGACTTTCTCTCATGTCTGCAGTTTTTAAAAGTAACCAGCCCCAAATAATCCTCATGCCAAAGAGAGGTATCTTGGGGTGGCCAATTCCAGTCTCCAACATCATTTTAGTAAATTTTCATTTATGAAATGAAATAAGCTGAAATGTTGTGTCTTGTGAAAGTTCACTAGAAAGTCCCTTATTAAGGCAGATGTAGAGGACTTGGGCAGTCTTTGTATTTGGATCACGGTGTAAGAAAACTTTTTCTCATTCTATCAAGGTGTCACTCCCTGAGGTTCTTCCTCCTCAAGGTTGATACCTGAAGACTAAAGAGATTACATTTGGGGCTGGCTCAGTGGTGCAGTGGTTAAGTGTCCACGTTCTGCTTCGGTGGCCTGGGGATCGCTGGGTTTGGATTCCAGATGTGGACCTGGCATCACTTGGTAAGTCATGCTGTGTAGGCATCCCACATATAAAGTAGAGGATGATGGGCACGGATGTTAGCTCAGGGCCAGTTCTTCCTCAGTAAAAAGAGGAGGATTGGTGGCAGATGTTAGCTCAGGGCTACTCCTCCTCCTCAAAAAAAATAAGAGATTACATTTGTCTAGGAGACAAAGTTAGAATTCTTCATTGTGGTTCCTCCAGGAGCTGATGCTGAAACATAGATCTCAGCACCGGTAGTTTTGTGGAGAGGGCCAGGGAATCTTGCAGCAGAGTGAGGAAGTGATACAGGGAAGAGAAAGTAGTTAAAGTGTGTGTTATTATGTCTCTCACCACAGGAAGAAACTGTATCTTAATTCCTCTTAAAACCTGACTCAGAATTATCTTTCTCAAGGGGTGAGGGCTCTGTGCTATTTATATATAAGCCAGCTTCTTGGGTCATTGATTGAGGGCTATCTCAGGGGAGAAAAGTGGTGTTAATTCACTGATACTTCTTGTATCTTGTGATTACAGGCAGATCCTCCTTCAGTGTTCTGTGAAGAAAAATGGTCTCAGACCCAGAAATACAGAAACTAGCACCTGGAAAGGTCAGAAGCATATGGGTGGCCACTGCCACCTTCTATTTCTTTAGGGCTACGTTTTGGGTTTACTGGGTCTCAACCAAGTCTCAGTGGAAGAGAAGGACAATGAAGCTTCTTTAATTAAGTTGTCACATAACCTAGCATAGGGTAGGAACCTAAGCTCAAAACAAAGAACTCAAGATCATGATAGGGAAATGTTTCAGTGTAGCTTATAGTTAATTCTGTAGGCTCTTTAAACCCATTCTTCTAACCCAGGCTTTGTGCTTGCGACAACATGCCTGAGAATGGGAATAGAAAAGGAAGTTCTTGGTGGCCTGTGAATGGAGTTTGAGCAGTGAGGAATCACTGCAGATGTGATATTTGTGTGAACACAAAGCGCCAGCTTTCAACAGCAATATCATGTAGCAGTAGTGGATTGATGAGCTATGAAGTATGTTCTCTCTACTTGAGTATCATGGTTGAATGGACATCTGTCACTGTGGTCGGTCCTGGAATGCATGATAAATCTGGATGAGTGAGAAACTCAAAGTGGTTAATGGATTTCTCACTTATCTGGAATTCATTTACTTCAATTACATTTACTTTGAGTTGAAAATAAGGGTGAAAGACTCATAATCCAGAATGTTGAAATAACACAAAAGCCAAGGATAAAAAGATAGTTCTCTATAGAACTGGATGAGACTTGGACATGCTCTCCTCAAAGAAGATAACTCAATGATCAAAAAGCGTTAATATGTGGCATCAGTACGTAGGGGAATGTAAACTAATATCATAGTGAAGGTTCAGTGCTGCACCAACTCAAAGGGTTAACATTAAAATTAATCACAACATTAAGTCTTGCTGAAAGTGTTCAGAAATAGAAACGTGCATGCTTTGGGTGACAAAAACATCTTGGTTTACCTAATAAAATCCTAGCTAAAGCTAATTGTCCCAGCATACTTTTTATTTTTATTTATTTATTTTTGTGTGTGTGTGACGAAAATTGGCCCTGAGTTAACATCTGTTGCCAATGTTTATCTTTTTGCTTAGGGAAGGTTATTGCTGAGCTATCACGAGGGGCGTCTGTGGCCTAAATTGTGGTGGAAGAGCCCATGCCCGGAGACAGGTAGTGCCTTGGATATAGAGTGCTCTGTCATGGGTATTGAAGCCTGAAGAGGGTAAGAAGGTTTCCGTTTGTGGGTTGGACTGGTGTGGAGTATTGGAGCCCGAGAGGGGTGCTGAGGGCATTCGGACGGGGTGGAGAGTACCATTAGTGGGAGTAGATTGATTATATCACAGTGGTTTGATTATAAAAGTTAGATTATTAAGGATAGTTGGAGTAAGCTTTCTCACTGTCTGAGATGGGAGTTAAAACATGGAAAGAGAACACGCAGAATAAACTGTGGTGCTGGATTGGAAGTGGAGTGGGCTCATGGTTGTCAGATCTGGAAGGAACTTAAATGTTCATCAACTGTTGAATGGATATATAAATTATGTTATACTTAGAATATGGAATACTAGACTGCAATAAAAATAAGTAATTCAAAGCTACATGCAACACTGTAGATGAATCTCATAAATCTCTAACAAATTTTGCCAAACCAAAAGAATACATACAATGTGATTCTATTTATGCAACATTAAAAGTCAGGTAAAAATAGTGTTTATGGATGCTAGTGTTAGTGTTTGGGGATTTGGTGTTTAGGATGTCCTGTTGATAAAAGCATTTTTAAAACATGGAAGGGATTAAGTTCAGAATAATGGCTGCCTCCGGAGATGAGGAAGTGATTTGAGGAAGGGGTATAAGAGAACTTTCTGGATTTCTGGCAAAGTTTCTTAACCTGGGTGAAGGTTACAAGGGTGTTTGTATTCTGATAAGTCATTGAATTGTATAAAATTGTTTTCTATACTCGTTTTATGTATGGTATATTTTACAAACAAAATAAAGGTGATAAAACTGTGGAATGGGGCAAATGGTTATGTTAAGAAATATAGTAGCCTTATGCTTGCCTAAACTTTTTACGGTTTTCATAGATTCTAACTCATTTATTGTCTAAATTAATCTTAGAATGAATCTATAGTTGGATATTATTATTCCTGTAGTACGGATGGAAAAAAGCACTCTCAGAAAGATGAAGTGATTTGTCTATGATTTTTGAGCTAGGATGTTGTAGAACTGGATATGGGATTTAGTTGTAAGATCCAAGTTCAAGATTATTTTTACTCTGCTATGATCTCTGGTGCAGTGCCTGACATACAGTGAGAGTTGTTGAGTGAAAACATGAGCTATGGACAGGGTTTCTTCTTCTGTGCTCCAGCGGTGCTCTGTTTATTCATCTATTCCTATAACTACAGCACTCTATTATAAATGAATATTTATGTCTGCCTTCCCTACTTTACTTGCCTTCGAAAGCAAGGACAGCATCGTATTCATCTCTGAATTATTTTTGCCTAGCATTCCTGTCATAAAATGAGTGTCCAATAAACAGTAGCTGAATTAATAAATAATCTACTTGGAAAACCAATGCTGATGTGAGTGGAGACAAATCAACAGGAAATGATTGCTTCATGGTGCTTACTATGAGAGTATAAGTATATGGGCACGCCACAAAGTATTCCAATCTCCTTAGAAGCACTTCTCAATTAACTCCCCGCTCAAGGCTTGTTACATAGATCTGAGGTTTAAACTTTATAAAGAAGGTAAAGCTGTGTGAGCTATGTGCCAATAAATCCTCTTCTAGCAATTAAAATCCTATAATTGCTTTGTTTCCTGAATTCTGTAATTAAAAATCCATTTTTTTCACATTTGAAAAAGGGAGCAAAAGTGAATGTGGAATTGCATTTTAAAAGAAATATATATATATATTTTTGCAAATGTACTCAGATTTTTAGTTCAGCTTTAAAATCAGACAATGGTATGCGAATACCTAATTGTATTCGAATAAATCTTACGATTTACATTTCATACGTTTATCAAATGATTATTTTTTCTAGACTAGTTTCCTTTTCCTTTGTTCTTCACTTTTATATCGAATTTACGTGAAATGAATATTAGAGGGAAAAATCAAAGCAAGGAGAAAGACCTACAAAATTTAGGTCAATATTATTTAACAGCAAAGAAATCTTGATTGTACCCAAATAGTAGAAGATATTATAATTGATTTAAATTTTCCCTCTGGCCCTTAAAGAATCAATAAGAATATGCAAAAACATAATTACAAGTGTATTGAGACCAGTGACAGAGTTGATGAATATGACATTTACATTGTATTACCTATTAGTACAAAATTACCACAAGTTAATGTAACAAGAATATCACTAAGTAGTAACAAAATGCATTTGCATTACAGATACAGCTTGAAAGTTTCTTATAATTGTTCATATTCCACCAAATTAGCAATTTATAAAGGCTTCATTTATATAAAGAGAGGCAAAATTTTGAAGGTGAATGTGCTTATTGCAAAGAGAATAATCTCTTCTTATTCAAAATTTTGTCTCTTTTTACATATAAGTGATGTCTTCATAAGTTTACACCAGATGTTTCCAAAGCATTAACTTGAGATTTTTGGTTCTGATCAGGATGAATATTAAACTTAATCCCTGTTGTAAACGACTATAAAACTGGACAGAAGGTATTTCCTAGCCTTGGACAATATCGGACAGCATTGGTCTGTAGTCCTTGAGAAGAGGGAAATATTTAAGTGAGCCCTGTATTTGTCCAGGCTTTTTGCATGGGGGCACATTTGAAACCACGCATGGGGAATGCTGCTTAGAGAGTAGTGGTCTTGCTAGGTGGAGGAAGTAGAGATTGGAGCTCATGGTTGATTGAATTTATAGGAGAGGCTAATGGAGAGAAGACCCCTGCATAGAAAATGAGCCACGTAAATTTTTACAGAGACTCCTTTGAGTCTTGGGCCAAATATTAAGCTTCACATACCCACACAAGATTCTGCTAATCCTGGCAGAAAGCAAATACTTGGGAACTGTGAGTTCAATGGAGATTCTGGAGGTCACATATTATTGGAAGATGTCAGATTTCTGGCCTACCAGAATGGAGAGAACTGAAAGAAAACTCCAAGAATTTGGTTAAAACCTCAGGAAACCCACTCCTAGGGAATAAGGCTAGTTTGAACTGAGAGTATTGGCTACTGCAGACCCACCCAGTCAAAGCTTAAAACCAAGCTTTGTCAGGAAAATATATGAGCCACCATATATTAACTGCCTTCCAGAACTAAATCCAATAATTACTAAAAGAAAACAGCAAAAGTTATATTCGCAGAACCATAGCAGTTACAATATTGAGCAAACAGTAAAATATTTCTACATATGAAGAGGCAAGAAAACATGATTTATAACCAGGAAAGAAAAAGAACAACCAAGGGAAGCAGAACCAGCACGAAAATATCAGTAATTCTGAAGACAGGTCAATAGAAACTATGCAAACTGAAGCACAGAATTTTAAAAAATACCTTAAAAAGCATGAATGGAGTCACTGTGTTTTGTTGAACAATATCAAACAATCTAACAACCTCAGTCTGAGGCTCAAAGGAGAGAGGAGAGAAGAGAGCACAAAAAATATTTCAAGAAATAGTGGCTGATTTTTTTTTCCAAATTTGGTGAAAATATCAAGGCACAAATTCCAGAAGAACAATGATTTCTAAGGCACAAATACATAAAGAGAACCACAGGTAAATGCCGGGATCCAGCCCCAGCCAGAACAGGGTCTCCTGAGGGATGGACGGCGTCGGCGAAGGAGGAGGCAGTGAGACAAGGAGTTTGGTGTCCAAGTCTGACTTTATTTTGTGTATGTATGATTTATATAGGGCTCAGGATATGCAAGGATGATTTCATGAAACAGTCCCAGTACATATTTTTGGCTCGCGTAAGCGGGTTTTTGCAAGGTAGACAATAGTCCTAAGAGCAATTGATTGTGTGTAGCCCTGGGGGGAGTCAAGCTTCTGCAATCCTTTACTTCAAGGAGGCCACCCCCAGCGGCCTCCTGACTCAATGGGCTGTGGCAACCACCGTCCTCCTAGAGAGATCTGTGGGGGCCACAGATTTCTTTGTTCTCTCTCCACTCCCACCGCTTTACCTGACCAAAGGACAGGTCAGAATGTTCTTTCCCTAGAAGATGTTTTTCCCCAGAACTTTCCCTAGACTATTGTACTGTATTATTCTCATTCCCAGGGCTGGGATGACTTCCCCTGAAATAACCCCAGGTGCAGAACAGAGTGAGCAGAAGCAGGAAAGTCAAAAGTACCAGGGAGACTTATTGCAGGGGCAGCCTGGTAGATTCCCTTGAGGGTCGCTGTGCGTCCCCTCATCTCTCTCCCGGACCGTGTCACAAGGCAGAGGCTTAACGTGTAGGCTGATGGCTCCCGGCAGGTAAGCACATCATAATATTCCCAAAACAAATTCCCAAAACAAAGATAAAGAAAAAACTGAAAGCAACTAGAGGAAAAAGATGACGTACAAGATATTAACAAAATGAAAGATTGCTGAGTAAGCAAAAAGTCAATGAATGGCATTTTAAAGGGCTAAAAAAAATGGTCTCGAATCCTGTGCCCAAAATTTCTTTCAAAAATGAAAGTGAAATAAAATATTTTAGATTAAAAAAGTAGGCTCTAGAATTTGTCACCAGTGAAACTGTCTTCCAAGAAATGCTCATGTAAGTTAATTATGCTAACGGGAAACAGTATCACATGAAAGCTTAGATCAATTTGAATGGTGAGTACTGAATGAGGTAAATATATGTGGAAACGGAACAGATTTTTTCCCCATCATTTCTTAATTTGTTCAAGATACAATTATTTAGAGTAAAAGTAATAATGTTGCACTGTGGGATTTAGCACGTGTAAAACTAATGGTATCAAGGACTGAGACAGGCAAACAGAAGCATCTTGTTGGGAGGTTCTGCCATTATATGTGTAATGATGTAATAGCAAGTCAAGGTACATTGTGATAAATAAGGATGAACGTTGTAAACTAAAATACAAATAAAGTAAAAGTGTAGCTAAGAAGCTAATAAAGGAAATAAAATTCAGTATTAATTACATTTGATTAATGCAAAAGAAATATTCACTGATGAAGGAAAAGAAAGTCTAAAGAATTAAAACTCTGCCTGTGTCTCTATGTCAGTAAAGGGTGTGGGTTTTGTTTAATCAGAGGCATTAAATATGAGTGAGGTCCAGGGACAAGTTGGGGTTGGAGAGCTAAACTGGTCTGCATAATAAATAAGGGAACCTGAATTTTGTCTCTCTGCTTTGGATGGGGAATGAAAGAAGCAAGAAACTCAAGAGTGAGGCGGTGCTGGGTCCTGGGCAAAGGGGTTCTGGGAGCTGGGAGCTGGGAGGAAGTCTGGAGCTGCATGAGACCAGCAAACTGGATAAAGGAATTCTCCCTCAACCAAATAATGCTTTAGACATGCTTATTCACCTATTTTTAGTGTTTTGTTCTTGTGCTTGTTGATGTGTTTAATCTTAATAATGGAAATAGAATCGAATTTCACATCTTAACTTGTGAAACAGAAGAAAAAAGACAGACAGCCATAGAAAATGCTGAGGGGCATAAGGAATTTGGTCCTTGGCAGAAGCTGGAACTCAGAATCAAAAGTATGTGTATTAACTAGAGGTCTTTACAAATTCATGGAATCCCTGTGGGAAGTAGATTGAGGGATCATAATTTTGTTTAAATTTCCAAGAACAGAGTAACATTGGCTAACATCTGGGTCACATTTCATTGACTGATTCAATGTATCTCATAAATCAATTTGACCCATCACTGTTAATTTCCTTCAATTTACCAGACATTTAGATTTATTAAACATCTTCTAATCTTTTGTTCATCTAGGCATTTAACACGTTTTCAAAGACTAATATCACTAAATGCTATGGGGTATGGACAATTTAATCAGACAGATTTTTTTGATAATGAACATACATTATAATAGAAAATATTCCATAATAATATCAAATCATAATATAATGCAGAAAGAATTAAAGAGCATGAAAAGAGACAAATAAAGTGTTATGGGTTTTCAGAGGAGAGGGAAATTTTTTCCATTCGTAAAGAAAGGGAGATATTGATAGAAAAAAATAGAATCTACATTGGGCCCTGGATAATAAAAAGGATTCGATCATATGATGATGGGCAATATATTCTATTAAGAGCAAGGAAGTGCGACAGAATGCTTATGGGAAAATGTGTGGGGAATATGGAGAATATCAAGTTCTTATGTAGTACGTGAAGAAGAGAAAGAAGTGAACAGATTATAAGGCTAGAAGAGAGTCAGGTTTCCGAAACTGAGATCGTCAATCCTAGGGGCCCTGTCCTTGGCCAAGAAGATCTCTGCAGGTTTTCTGAGGAGGGAGAGTTTATGGAATCCTAATTCAGCAATGTAAATCCTTTAACTGTGTGCTGAATATTTTGCACAAGAATATTTGGGAAACGGTTGCTAAAGTCCTTAAAGAACACGGCTAATTAGGGGGATTGCTGAGAAACGGCTTGTGGCGTGGGCCCATGTCAGAAAGATTTCAGAAATAGATTGTACAGAACAAGGCAATACCCACTCTTTCCATCTGTTAGTGCTGCCAGGACTCTCACGATTGCTGAAGGTGAATCATAGAACTCAATCCAGATATTACTCTTTCCTTTATTCTGTGTAATTAACCCTCTAATAGATCCTTAAGCTCTCTACTGTTTTCTTTGTCCACCACTACCACCTGGACCTCTCACTCAGATAAGGCAACAGCCTCCTCACTGTTTTCCCTCATTCCACTTTTGTTCCGTCCCAGCTCATCTTCACTAAACAGCCAGAGAGAAATTAAAAAAAAAAAAATTCAAATTATATAATTCTCCATTGTGAATATATCAATGACTTTCCATTATACTAAAGATAAAAGTCGAATTCCTTACTGTGGAGTGCAAAGTCCAACGTGAGCTGATCCATCTAGTTCTACAACTTGTGATGTATCCATCCTGAACTTTTTAATGTTCTGCAACATTCTAAGCCTTTTCCCACTTTTGGGTCTTTGCGTTTGTTTGCCTTTCTGGCTGAAATGGAACTCTTTTTCATTTTATTTTTATTTTATTTTATTTTATTCTTGATGAAGAAGATAGGCCTTGGGCTAAGATCTGTTGCCAAACTTCCTCTTTCTGCTTGAGGAAGATTGTCGCTGAGCTAACATCTGTGCCAATCTTCCCCTATTTTGTATGTGGGACAGTGCCACAGCATGGCTTGGTGAGCGGTGTGTAGGTCTGTGCCCAAGATCTGAACCAGCGTACCCTGGGCCGTCGAGACAGAGCACACAAATTCAACCACTATGCCACGGGGCCAGCCCTGCAACTTTTTTCTTTAGCTTTGTTACATGGCAGGATCTGGCTTGTCCTTTAGTTGTCTGTTCAAATGTTATTTCTTTGGAGTCTTCTTCCCTGTTGATTCTACCTAAAGTACCCACACCACTCCCAACATTTTATTCTATATCATATCAATTTAAAAAATCTTTATGGCAATTATTATAATTCTCTTTTGCATGTCACTATTTTTGTTCTTAGTAATACAGCATTCTAAACTATCTTGCTCGTGTATTTGTTTACTTGTTTATTCTTCTTCCAAGATTTAGCTTCCATGTTTTGTCCTCATGTATATCCAAGGACGTAGAAAATTGCATGGCACATAGGAAAAGTCCAATAAGCATTTTAAAAATTAGTGGACAAATGATTGTGATAAAAGAGGGAAAGTTATTAAAAGCTACTATAACATGTCCTGTTTGAAGGACTAGGAAGATGGTGAAATCTTTAGTAGAACTGGAGAATTGGTAATGGAAAGGTGATTAGGAAGGGAGAATTTCAAGCTCACTGTGTGATGCACAGGTTAACACAACTGATTTTAGCACAAACATTTTAGAAGTACAAAGCCCTGTGAGGATATAAAGGTAAATAAAGCCTGTTCCTATTCCTAGCATTTCCCATTTAGTAGCTTATGGCTCTGTGTATGCAGGCAACTGCGGAGAAGCAGCAAAGCAGATGTCTTCAGTTACAGTTTTAGTTCCTCTGACCCACAGGGTCCTAGGCCATCAGAATGCCTAGATTAAGAGTGGTCTCAGGGCCTGTAAGAGAATTTGTCTTCTAGGTTTGAAGTATATAATCAGGGTCTAAGTAAAAAAGATGACACACTCAAATAGGTTATGTAAGGCACCATAGAAACATGTGGGCATGGTTAACGAAAATCAATGTGGGATGGTAAAGCACGATGGGGCCCTGTTACCATTCGTAGGCCTGTGGGGATAATAGGAGGAAGAAGTTGCCTGAAGGCAGCTAACCTGGTGTTCAGTAGGGAGGATTTCAATGGAATGAAAACCTTCACTTCATTCCTCTACTGTCCATGATAAACTGCTGATCCCGCTCATTGGCCAACCCAACCAGTAACCAGAGGGCACGAGAATCTGTTGCTTTATTCTATAAAATTCCACCTCGTAAGGGACAGAAAAGAGTTAAGTAGCCTGAAGTTCCAATGTTTTGTCCTTATCTAGATCCACAGAATCTAGAAAAATATCTGGCACATAGTAATTCTTCGTTAAGCATTTTAAAAAATGGGTGGATGAGTGATTACAAATAGGATGTAATCTAACAAAGGAAAGTTATTTAAAGTTATGAGAGGATATCCTGTCATAGTGACTAGGAAAATGGTGACATCTGAGGGTATCTGAGAGGCAAATGGAAATTATCTAGCACAATTTCTCTTCCATTAGCTGTGACCAATTCAATAATGTATTCCTGTACTTACCACTTATAGAGTGACTATGTGCAAAGCATTATTCTAAACCCGTCACAATTCAGTGAGACAGGAAGCTGAAGCATTCCCACACAAGTGGTTAAGTTATTTGTTCCAGGTTGCACAAATGCCAAATGTTGGATCTGGGACTTGAACTCACATTTTTCAAATTCCATAGTCAGTCACCTTAACAAAGAAATATTGCCTCCTTGCATTGCATACCAACCATCCCTTTCTCCCTATAGTCATACATTTCCCAGATTATTTTATCATTCTCATTCTCCTTTTCTTCTATTAAATGTCAGATTTAGAAGGGATAATTTCAAAGATTCATTCCAATTCTGGGATTCTATTTATCTAGATAGGTTACAATTATTTGCGTAATATTAGTATAAGAAGATGAATAACGGCTCAGAGGCAAAACATGCAAAATACTAAGGGAACACTAAAGTGGTAATAATTACCCCTTGTTATAACCTGGACTCCTAAAGAAATATTCAGGAAGGAAATGCCGAAAAATAAGTCAGTAACACCTTTACTTCAGCGGAAATAATTACATTACAATGTGAGTAATGTGTTCTTTATGAGTCGAAACTGCTTTTTTACTGGGTGATTTATCACATATGCAATGAAGCTACCTAATTAATAATGAAATAGATCAAGTTTGAACCTCATTGAAGCCTGTCCTATAATTATATAGGTTTTCTGAGATTAATGTCATGTGATACCAGAGGGTATCTAAGAGACTCGTGGACCAAAAAATAGTTGAGAGTTCCTAAAAAACAGGAATCCTATTTCCATATTTCCTCATGCACATTAATGTGACTCATGGAAAAATTTCAGACTTGAACCAAAAGTAAGAGAGGCCTGAGTTTGGAGGCGAGTGCTGCAATTTCTAGCCCAGTAACGAAGGGCACTTTAATCAACCCTGTGAGCATATTTTATTAGGTTTTTGTGAGGATAAGATTATATAGCTTACGTATAGTGCTTAACATTGTACTTCGTCGATAGAGGTCATTTAATGAGTGGTGGATATAATTATTATTATTATACGACAGAAAATATCATGATCATTAGAATGTATAATTATTTTCTTATCATTTAGCAGAAATTCTTAGAATTTAGGTCAATTTCCAATGGATCCAAACTCAGTTAAGAAGTGAGTGACATCATATATTTAGTTTATAATTTCCTTGAATACAATTAAATCATCACTCTAACACTCTTTTTTTGACCTGTTTACCAGCCTCCACTTTCATAGGATTAAAACAAAGAAAGAAGCAAATCTTTCCTCCTTTAGAGTTCTTAAAATCTCTAAGTAACTCTCTCCTAATTCATTTTCCAGGAAATGTAGGAGTACAGGCTAAAATGAGATACTAACAGCTCTGTGTAGTATCAAAAGTTTGAGATGTGTCTCAGAAGAAAATGGAGTAAAAATAGGAGTAGCAAGGTACATACACAAACTCATACTCAGAGGAGAAAGCGTTAGATGCAGAGAGTAAGGAACAGCTACAGACTGTAAGAGATGATTTAACAAACGTTGATATACCATAAACATGAAGTATGATCATTTTTATTATAAAATAGCAGATGCTTACTGAAAATATTCAAGTGATACATAAAGCAAAAGGTGAAAGTGAGCTCTCATTCCCCCAAATCTCATTTTTTCCATATGTTATACACATAAAAAAACGTCCAGTCTTGCTTTGGGTTCTCCCTCCCAAACATTTCCAGGAATCCCAGGATTATTTTTCCATGTCATCTGAATATAACCTAGACCTCTCCAGATTGTAGCAGGGAAGGTAATTTTCCTGCTGTGAATCCCAGTGGTGGTTGTGTAGGCATGCTTGTGTGCAGCTCTGGACGCCACCTCTCGTAATTAAAACACATGCTTGTGGGTCCTATCCTCCTTATGCTGTGTTGAACTTTGTTGATGTCAACCCTTGTGGTGGACACATCATAGGGTGAACTGTGGTGAGTGACGTCTTGTATAATTTCCATCCCTTGAGTGCTGTAGAACAGGTGACTTGTTTCCAGCCAACAGAAAATGGCAAAAGTGACGAGATTGTCACTCCCATGATTACGTCACATCTTATAAGACTCCATCTTACCAGATTTGAAGGAGAGATTTTCCTACTGGCCTTGAAAAAGTAGACTGCCATGATACGAAAAGGCCTATCAGGGGGTCATGTGGTAGGAGCTATGACTGGCCTTTAGAAGCTGAGAGTGGCCACATCTGACAGTCAGCAAAAAGCAGGCACCTCAGTTCTACGGGTGAAAGAAACTGATTTCTGCCGACAGCTACAGGAACTTGGAAGAATAACCTGAACTCCAGAAAGGAATGGAGCCTGGCCAGTATTTTGATTGATTGGAGCCTTCTGCTGTGAGATAACAAATGTGTGTTGTTTCAAGCTGCTGTAAGTGTGAATTCTACTGATGACCTCTCACTACTGCAAGCCTCTGGAAAATTGTACACATCTGATTTTCATCAGCTCATTCAGAAGTGAATTTCACACCATAGTGGTACTTTTCCTTGCTCCTCCACATCAATGCTCACCTGTAGTAATGGTGGGAGTGGTGGGAGTAACTGAGAGAAAGTTCTAGTTGGCTACATATTGCATCTGGAACTAATTCAACAACAAACTGTGCAACTCGGTCCCACCAAATTCCTGTATGGAGGGTGATTTTCTCTCAGAGTCCCCAATGAATGCACTTCTTGGTCTTATTTGAGGCTCTCCAATGCATCACATGGGTACGTTGGCGTAAATCTGACCCAGTCGGGAAACACAGATCAAGAACTCCTGGGCTTTTTACAAATAAGGACATTGAATTGTTCATTTTATTTTTAATTTATAATTAGAAATTATTACTAGAAATTGTTTGTATTATGAATTACATAAATTAAGATGTGAAATTTGTCACTTACTCTTATAAGCTACGCTTCAAGTTAAATTCCCATCACTTATTCTCATTGATATTTCCTAAAACTTCTGCTAAAATTTTACTGTGTATATACATACAATATATTATATACTGTATATAATACAGTAATTATAGCTTCTTTCAGGTTATTATAAGTAAATAAGTATTGTATTTTTATTAACTGCATTGTAACCCATTCCAAGTATTTACACACACATACACACACATACTTGTATATGTATATACTATGTATATAATATAGTTTTATTTATTTTTTTACTTCTTCTTCCCTCTGAACTAGAAATTTCTTAAAAAGAGAATTAATTATGCATCTTTTAAAACATGCAAAAATAACGTATGCTGCAAAAATTCAAATAATATATAAGAATATGGAGTAAAGAGACACTTCCCTCGAAGAGGAATAACATGGGTGAGATATTTTATACTCAGTTAAATATTGTTTGGTTTAGAAGTTGTTAGCTTTTCATTTCAAAAATAATGTTTTGGAATAATATTTATTTGTATGGTCCTCCTTAGATAGATTCAACTTACCCATTTCCTTTCATTACATATCATTTTTCTTAGCTCGTTTTTAAAATATTATGTAAGAGATTTTTGGCAAATATCTTTATGCCAACTGCTAACAATATCTGAATAGCAATTCCAATCTGAACTTGTAATATATTGACTTTAAGGGAGGTATATAATTCTAGCTTCAGTCACAACCCATTGTCTATTAGAGAAAGCTGTTAGGATTGTCCAATATTTGAATTCGAACAAGGGACTATGATATATTAATTGTCTTGCATTTCTAGAATATGCTTATGCATCATTCTGGTGTATTTCTTGGAAGATATTAAAAGGCCTTTGTTGCTTCTCAGTTTGTCTTAGATGAGAAGCATAACTTCTGGCGCCATTGGCTGAAATTTCTCTTGGGCAGTCATTTCTCTTTCTATGGGGAAGAGTTTACTAGTATCAGAAAGAAGTCTAACCTCCAGACCCTCTCCAAAATTTGAATTCTCATCAATTACTGAAATTAACAACCATACGAAAAGCTGCTGAGAGGTCTTGGAAAATCAGAACAGAAATCAATTTCAGAGTAATGCTAGTAGAGAAAACTAATCGGTGTGCTATAGTTGAGTGTAGAATGTGGACTGGGAATTAGGAGAGCTTCGCAATATGCCATCCTAGCTAGGCTGAACTACATTTCCCAGAATTTCCTTTATTGTATGTTTCCATTAGAGTGAGCAACAAGAAAGATTCTCCGGAGGTTTGAAAGGCAGAAGGGAAGCAGCAGCCATTGTGTGGCTCATACAATCATTGTGGATCTGCTGACTCACCCCGTTGGTGTGAAGCAGCAGCTGGGCCTGCCATTGTTACACTTTTCCCAAAATTCTTCTTCAGATTCTCAGATTATGTGGATATGTTTAGCTTTGTGACAAAGGCTCCAGTTTCTGCATGTTACCCTTGTCACCAAGAACAGAGAAACCACATGCATTTCAGTACGTCTTTGCAGTGTTGTAGCTTATGTTTGAGTGTTCCAGTCTGCCCATGACCTTCCCTTCCTGAGTGCCTGCCCTGTGGATTTCAAGTTCCAGCACAGACAAGGAGGCAGCAACCTTACAGAGACAGCTTAATCAGTTTACAAAATTCAGTAAGTGAGTTTCCCTGTGCTGCACACACATGTACACATTACTGGTTCTGTTTCCCTGATTGAACGCTGACTGACATATGAAGTAAAGACGATAACCATAGACAACTCCTTCATTAACTTTCCTTGTGAAGGGGAGCAGAGATAATATCTGGAGAGGATATGCAGTCAAAGGACGGTTATAACAAACAGGGAATTCTTGATTCTGTTTCTGTGTCTGTTTCCAGAAGAGAAGGAAAGTTGGTGAGGAGAGAAAGAAGATAATCAATACTAACTTCATCATGGAAAAAGAGAGGCAGAGGATCTAGGCACACATTCAGAGGGCTTGGTAGTTTTCTTGTTCTTTCCCAGCTTTACTGAGGCATAACTGACAAACTAAATTGTATAGATACATATAAAGAGTACAATATGAGGATTTAATATATGCATGCATTGTGAAATGATTAACATATCTATTACTTTACAAAGATTACCTTTTTCCCTCCCTGTGGTGAGAACAGTTAAGATCTACTCTCAGCAAAGTTTGAGTCTCCAAAAAAGTATATTTAACTGTAGTCACTATGCTGTACCTTATGATCCCCAGACACTTACATCTTATAATTGAAAAGTTTGTACCCTTTGACCAACATCTTCACATTTCTCCATCCCCCATCTCCTGGCAATGACGATTCTACTCTGTTTTGATGAGTTCAGCTTTTTTTGATTCCACATATATTGAGATCATACAGTATTTGTCTTTCTAGGTCTGGCTTATTTTACCCAGCATACTGTTCTCCAGGTTTGTCCATGTTGTTGCAGAATCTCCTTCTTTCTTAGGGTAGAATGATGTTCCCGTATATATAATCCACATTTTCCTTATCCTTTCTTCCGCCACTGGACACTTCGATTATTTCCATATCTTGATTATTGTGAGTAACGCTGCAACGACCATGGAAGTGCACATATCTCTTTGAGATCCTGATTTTGTTTTCTTCAGATATATACCCAGAAGTGGGATTGCTGGATTATATCGTGGTTCTATTTTTATTTTTTTGAGGAACTTCTCTATATATTCCCTGTGGCTATACCAAATTACATTCCCACTAAGAATGTACAAGGGTTCCCTTTTCTCCACATCTCTGACAGCTTTTGTTACCTCTTGTCTTTTTGATAATAGCCATCCTAACTGGTGTGAGGTGATATCTCATTGTGATTTGAATTTGCATTTCCCTCCTGATGAGTGATGTTGAGCATCTTTTCACACACCTGTTAGCCATTTGTATGTATTCTTTGGAAAAATGTCTATTCAGGTCCTTCGCCCATTTTTTAATTGAATTTTTTTTGCCATTGAGTTCTATTGGTTCCTTATATAATTTAGATATTAATCCCTTATGAGATGTATGGTTTGCAAATATTTTACCGAGACCTGTAGGTTGCCTTTTCATTTTCTTGACAGTTTCCTTTGCTGTGCAGAAGCTTGTTAGTTGATATAGTCTCACTTGTTAAATTTTGTTTTTGCTGCCTGCATTTTTGGTGTCACATCCAAAAAATCATTGCCAAGACCAATGTCAAAGAGAATTTTCCCCTAAGTTTCCTTTAGAAGTTTTACAGTTTCAGGTCTTACATTTAAATCCTTAACCCATTATGAGTTAATTATTGTGCGTGGTGTAGGATTGTGGTCCCATTTCATTCATTTGCATGTAGATGTCTGGTTTTCCCACCACCATTTACTGAAAAAACTATCTTTTCCCAATGGAGGGGAGAAATATATATATCATATGATAAATAATTTATCATATAATAAGTAATAAGTACTATATTATGTAAAATAATTCTTTGGTAATCTACATATAAAATAATATATATTTATTATATATTTGATATATATTTATAATGATACTATATATTTATTATATTATATGTATTTTTTACTTTGGTAATATTGTAGGCAATTGAGAAAATAGCTACCTTTAGTGTGATCTGGAAGCCCTCATGTAAGGTTGACTATTGACCAGATATAATACTGTTCTTAGAAAATTCTTGAAAGAAATATGTCATAATAAGATCCAAACTTTTTAAATAAAGCCCTATGTGTGTGTGTGTATATACATATATATATTTACTTTGATTATATATAAATACTTAAATATATTAATATTGTATTAGTATATATTTTATATATTTAACCAAAGTAAAAATATATATGTAATTAGAGGTATAACCAATACTTATATTTGCATATATAGTATACATATGTGTGTTTATGTGTGTGTTTATTATATTTTGTAGTTCATAAGATAGTTTACAGCCATTAATTATGACCATAAGCATTGGAGGTAGGTATCATATTTATCTTACAGAAAAAGAAAAATTGCTTATCATATTTAAATGAGCCCAGTAAATGTCAAAGCCAGAGCACAAACTCAGGCATTTTAACTGTCTTTTTAGATTATACAATTATAATTATTGTTTTAGCTTAGGAAATAGTAGAGTGTTCAGCTGTTAAAAACAATGCCTAAAAAAACCAAAATCAAAACAAAACAAAAACTAGTGCCTTTAACAGTTATGTGACTGACCAGTTGAGCTTCCTTTTTTAAGCAAAGAAATCACAACAACAGGCTATTTCTTTTCTTAAGTAAGGCAATGGGAACTTCTCATTTGGTATAATTGTCAATCATGTTAAGCGGTCTGCTAAAAGATCATGAATGTGTTAATCATTATCATCATCATTATCATGAAAAGATTCCAAAAAATATTTTAAGGTACTAGAATCTATTAAACTTAAAAGAATTGAGGCTGAATGGAATCTTTACATCAAGGAAATTTGGTTTTCTTCCATCTCCGAGTGTTGCTTCCTGAGGTTTACATAAACAAGGCCATCATAAGAAATTTCTTCTACAAATGTAAGGTTGAATGGGTTAGGTGAAGAGATAAAAAGTTCTAGGAGAGACTCTAGCAAAGAATTGCATTTGAATAAATAAACCATTATACTTGAATAAATAAACTTCTGCTTTTTGTTTTAGAAATAATACCTTAAAATGTTAACTAATACTTTATTTATGTACCTGAATGAAAGTCCACTAGCTAATTTAATCACAGATGGTCAAAATCATTAAACTGAAGGATTAACCAGAATGGTGTTTTATAAGTTTGATTTCTGTAAAAGGACTCATAAATGAACAGGTCATTTCATTACAACCCCTTACCCCCCATTGAAATTGACAAGAGAATTACAATGATCTATTTTGTAACGGAATTTAGTAAGAAAAAGATAAAATAATTATAGGCCTAACCAAGTTATTTACTATACAAATATAAAAGGATGACAGACACTTAAGCACTGACTGATTTTTCTTTAATTTAATAACCCATATTGAACTATGAAACAGAGTCCTTGAAACTAACTTACTAATTTCCTTTCAAGCTATTTTACCCAATCTAGAATAAACAAATCTGACATTTTAATTAAAAGAAAAACTGGAATAATATAATTTTTCTACTTAATAGTTGAGTTAATTAAATATCTAGAAGTCTAAAGTCTAATTGTCTCAGGAAATTCAAGGATATATAGTGTAAAATATAAAGTGATTTGAGCCGAGAATTAATTGACTGAACATGTTATTTTCTTATCAAGCCAAAAACTCCTTTTCCTCTTTTTTACCTATATGCCATCCTTTATATTTAACTGCCGCTGAATTATATTTTCTTGGAAGTCCATCAAGAAAGAAATATAGAGCAGGCGGGATTTGCAGTGCAGACCTCCTGGTTGAACAAGTATAGTACTTTCCGTCCCCATCTACTACTGTCTAATTTCCATAGATCCATTACTGAGTTATAGTACTTCTTAAGGAGACTCCCTCTGAAATGGTGTACATGCCATAAACTTATCCTGTAGAGCAATCTTAATATCAAAATGAGTTATGAAATATAAATTTTATCATAATAATTTGTACTTAGCTAATCTGTCAGTTATTTAAAGCAATGATAATGCTAAAGAGGAAACAACCACAAAGTCTCAATGGCACACCATGATAAACAATGACTTAGCTCACATATCTGCCTGGCGCATCAGTTTGGTCTGGGCTCACTTTCATTGGCTGAGGGTCTTGTAGGTGCCTCTCTAGATCTCAGCTCACACACAAGCCTGGGTGGTCAGCTGGCTGACTGTTGATATAGGATAGTCTCACCTGGGATGCCTTGGGGCACTGGACCAGCCAGCACCTAGATCATCTCTTGCTTCAGCATGCAAGCCCAAGCATCTTCTCCTATTAATTGCAGAGCAGGAAGAACAAACGGATAAGTTTGACAACTCAAATGCTTTCAAACCTCTGCTTTTGTCAGATTTACTAACATCCATTGGCCAAATCATACCACATAGCTGAACCAAATCATATCACATGGCCACCCATCTGGGTGGAAGGGCACTGCGTGGTGAACGCTCTTATGTGCTATTCAGATTCCCCTTCTATAATGAAGGACAAGCTACCTGAGTTGATGTGAGTGCTGCTCGAAGGCATTCCTCAAGCATCAGGACAGTTTAGGAATTGCCTTAGCTGAAGAGAGCCATCTCATCAAAGATCATGCCTCCTTCGTGGGGCAGCTTGTATTCAACGACTAGTTGACACGAGAATGTTAAAACCTGGCTCTTTTACCCCAGCTGTAAACAGTTCCGAATAGCAATTCCATTTTCAGTTCTCCTACAGGGGCAGCTGAGCCTCCCATAGAGACTGCATTGCAGTTCAAGTTCTTCTGTCCGATCCTGCTTCCTTGCATTCCACTTCCACCAGTATTGAACCCAAGGACATCCCCTAATTCACTTTCTGCCACTAATTTCCACCTAACAATTATATCCCAAGGGAATCCAACCTGCAACCCACCACAAAATTACATGGAAGAGGGCACGGTTCCAGGGAAGGGTGAATTGAAGTCTCGAAGGCCATCAGCTTAGCCCAACTTACTAATATAACAATACATCAGAGTGAGATTTGACATTGTTAAAATGGTAATCACAGGAAAAATATTTTTTTCTTGTAATTATCTTTCTTTTTTCCAATTTTCTTTTAGTGTTGACCAATGTTCTAGTCACTTAATATCATAACTAACCTGTGTTCACATTTTCTTACTTTTTCTTCTTGGTCATGTTACTACCTATGTTAGAATATCTTGTTTATATTAATTGCCTATTAAAGTTTAACTCTTTATTCAAATTTGAGTTCAAATCTTGCTTTCTACTTGATACATCTCCTGATCCCTACCAGTTAGAACTGATCTGATCCCTCCCAGTGTTTTATATCTCACTTTTTGAACTTCTCATGTCATACTTCATGATTTATATTCTTGCCTCACCTCCTAATAAGATCCCCAAGGATAAGGATTCTGTCATAGTCACTTTTTTCATTTCTTAGGTCATCTAGCAAGGTCGTTTAACCTAGTATCTTTTTAAATGTAAAAATCTAATTGATTCAAGAAAAACCATGTGTTACTCATTGTCTTCCATTAAGCTTTCTCATATGGAAATATATATCAACAAAAATCGAATTTAACAACTCTTCTACCAAAAGTACACACGATTTTTCACAGGACAAACATATATCAAATGCAAACTATAAGGAAAGCTTCAGTAGCACTCAGGAGAGCAAAGTGAACAGCTGATGGACTCCAAGCTAAAGATGTCAATTTTGATCTCTTATTTATTGTCCTATAGTGTTATATACTGGTGGTCTAGTGGTTAAGATTCGGCATTCTCAGCGCCGTGGCCTGGATTCGTTTCTCAAGCAGGGAACGACACTACCCATCTTTTGTTTGTCACACTGTGATGGCTGTTGTGGCTGCGATTCTCAAAGCTATGCCCCCTCATATTTCAAATACCAGCAGGGTCATCCACAGTGGACAGGTTTCAGTGAGGCTTCCAGACTCAGACAGACTAGGAAGAAGGATCTGGCCACCCACTTCTGAAAAAACTGGCCATGAAAACCCTATGAATAGAATGGGGGCATTGCCTGATATAGCGCTGGGACGGGAGAGGATGGTGTGAAAAGACTGTGCAGCATTCTGATCTGCTGTACACAAGGTTGCTGGGAGTTGACCCCATGGCACTAACAACAACAACAAAGAATTATATACAAACCACTCACAGAATATATCAATATATTTCATATGTATAGCTTTAAGGGTACCCAGGATTTGTTTTAATCAGATATACAGAGACATGCAGATACAGAAATGTCTGTCATGAAATAAGAAGTTTTCACTCACAGTTCCCAAGAAATATGAGGCACTTCATGCCACTCAAGGCCACATAGAGAAGGAGCAGGGTGGGTCAGATCGGGGGAGTGAGGGGAAAACATGGGTAAGAGCCTTTATTATGGCTTCTGTGAGAAGGAATAGGTAGGCAGGGAGAACAGGCTAAAGGATTGGCTACTTTGAATAATTTTAGTGGCTCTGGAGCATAGGGCCTGTCCCTACCCACCCTGGGGTGATTAGGGCAGGGAAGTGGTGATCCAGAGTATAGGAACCCAATAAAGGAGGTGGTTGGGAGTATGAGCTCTGGATTGGTTTTCTTCCATATATGGGCTCTCCCAGGTGAGTTACTGACTATTCTAGGAATTGGCTAGTCTTAGGAGAGGCAATCCCTCCAGGGTCAGCAAAGCCCCAAGATGTCAAATCATCAAAAAATCAAACAAAAAAATAAGAATAAAAAGAAATTGATAATGCAAACACATACAAAATTTTTTTTTATATTCTTTTCTGGACCACATGGGCCATATTTTTCCAACTCCACTATTATGTTAATGCATAGTTTGTTCTCAAGAAATATTTTCATTATGTATTATTTTTTCAAACAGTTGCAAAAAAATCTGTGCAAGATATTTATACAATCTATCTTCCTCTAGAAATTATTCTAGTCCAATTAAGAAGCTGTTCTCCTCATTAATAGCTGATATACATAAACTTGTTGGCCTTTGGCTTATCTTGTTGATTTATGTTATAATCAATTGCAGCCCACAATATAAGTTACTTACCAAGTCAATAGTTATATACCAGTTCTTTCTTTTACTACCCCTGTCTCACTAACTCTTCACACTTTTAACTTAAGAGCCAACAAGTTTATTTTCCTTCTTTAAAACCCCAAAGTATATTTTATTATTTCAGTTACTCATCTGTTTTCAATTCCTCAAGAGTTTCACTGCATAAACAAGTCAATATTTCAGCAATTTCTTTTACTAAAAAAATAATATTATTATTGGGATCTAGCAATTATAAATCCTAACTTTTTCCACTCTTACATGAGATATTTTAGATTGGAAAGCACATGGTTTCTAGATAGAGATGGTAGAATATATGTCAATTTTATCTTGCTGCATTTCATGAAATAGGCACCTTAAAATCATTAACGTTAAAAGTAAAAATATGAATTTCTGTATGTAGAAGATATCAGTGAAAATGGTATGGTAAAAGCCTCCAAAAATTCTCTTCTCCATAAAAGCAATGAAAGCACTTACAAAAATAATCAGAATCAACATTTTCAGAACTCTGAAAATTATGCTGTGTCTTGCAGAAATCTAGAGAGCATTAATGGAACAAAAACAGCTGAATCTCAGCAAAAACAGGGAATTTTAAGGCACTGTAACTTGTTCTATCCCCTGCCCCCTCGACCTTCAGGTCCTCAGTAGCCTTGAAAACCAACATCCCACAATCAAGGTAAAAATCGGTACCCTGGCAGTCACTGGAGGGAGCAGAATGAAGCAGGAGCCATTTAACAGCCCTATTCCTAGAGACTTGTCATTATTTGACCTGTCTGGTGTTTCCTTGGAAGATTCCACCTGCAAAGGTGTCTTTATTTGACCTGACTTGGAACTTATCCAGCACAAGCAGCCTTTGGTCCCAGGTCATTTGTCAACAGCAAATAGAGGCAATTATTTAACTTCACAGTTGTCTGGAGCAGTGGGTAATAGTTGGGACAAACAATAGTTAAACCAAATAGCTTAAAAGAAAAAGCTGGAAAATGTCATAAACTCTGATAATTCCCTGGAATCTAGCAAGCCACCCACGTGGATGGGGCTGTGCACATGTCCTGAGCCATACTGAGCTCACCTCCAGCTGACCTTAATTCTCTATATAGAAAAGAAATGAAGGCTAAAGCCCAGCATTCAACTGCTTGGTTGAGTGTTGAAAGTATGCCTTAACTCAAACTCAGAGACTCTCCCAAAAGACTGGGAGACTTACTGGTTCCAGGTGTTTATGGAAATCTCCATCCAATCAATAGTGAACTAATAAGCTAACTGAACAGAGATGTAAGTGGTCACATATGAAAAAAAATTCAGACTTTGTGTAAATAGTTCATAATAGTCTCTAAACAAACAAGCAACAAGAAGAAAGCCTGCAGAGGGGGGATAATTTGATTTTCAAAGTTGATGCTTATTTTATTCAACATGTCCAGTTTTCAGAAAAAAAATAAGATATACAAAGAAATAAGAAAGTATGGGAAAGTAAGGGGGAAAACATCAGTAAATAGAAACTGTCCTGAGGAAGCTAACATGTTGAACTTACTAGACTAAGACTTTCCATCAGCTATTTGAAATATGTTAAAAGAATGAAAAGAAATGATGTATGAAGAAATAACAGAAGGTATGAGAATGATGCTTTACCAAACACAGAATTTGAATAAAGATATAGAAATATAAAAAAAGAGCCAAAGAGAAATTATGGAATTGAAAAATACAATATATGAGATGAAAAATTCATTATGGAACTCACCAGCAGATTTGAGCAAGCAGAGTGAAAAACGTGCAAACTTCAAACTAGGTCAGTTGAGACTATCCAGGCTGAGAATAGAAAGTACAAAGGAGGAAGATAAATGAACAGAATCTCAGGGTAATGTGGGAAATCGTTATGTGTACCAATAAGATCCCAGAAGGAAAGAGGAGAGAGAAAGGGGAAGAAAAAATATTTGAAAGAAATAATGGGCAAAAACTTGTCAAATTTGGTGAAAACATTAATATGCACATCCAAGAAGCTCAACAAAACGCAAGTAGGATACACTCAAAGAGATTCGCACCTAGACACACCATAATCAAACTGTTGAACACCAATGCCAAAGAGAGAATTTTGAAAGCAGCAAGAAGTACCTCTTCATGTACAAGGAAGCCTCAATAAGATGAACAGCTTATTTCTCAACTGAAAATATTGAGGCCAGAAGGCAGTGGCTTGATGTATTCAAAGTGTTAAAAGAAAAAGGCTAACAACAAAAGATTCAACATCTGCCAAAACTATCCCTCAAAATTAAATGAGAAATTGTGACATTCCAAGATAAAAAAATGAAACAAAACTAAGGGAATTCATCATTAACAATCCTGCCCTACAAGAAATACTAAAGGCAATCCCTCAGGATGAGAGGATGCAATGAAGGGATACCTGGCAGTAAATTCATGTGAATTCATATAAAAAAACAAAGAGCACAGGTGATGATAACTGGCTAGGTTAACATAAAAGACAATGTTAGCATATTTTTTGGCTGTGGGTTTTTTCTCTTACCTGATTTAAAAGAAATTTGCATAAAGCAGCAAATATTAATGTGTGTTGGGTATATAATGTATAAAGATGCAATTTGCATGACTATAACAGCACACAGGAGAGAACATGGGATGGTGCTATATAGGGGAAAATTTCCTGTATACTATTGAAATTAATTTAATATTAATACAATCTCTAGATTGTTATAAATTCAGATGTTAATTTTAATCTTTAGAGCAATTGCTAAGAAAATAACTAAAAACATAAAACATATATAGATATATGAATAAATAAATGACAATGAAATGAAAATGGTACACTAGAGAATATCTATTTAACACAAAAGTAAGCAATAATACAGGAATAGAGGAAAAAGTAAGTCTTAAGACATACAGAAAACACATATAAAGATGGCAAAATGGCCAGAGGTACAAATTTATACTGATTAATGTGCAGTGGTTCATTGATTGGTTAAAAGGTCAGGAAATTTAGAGTAAAATATAAGTGGAAAGTTGGTAACAAGGAGGTCTGGAGAAAGATATGTGGATAGACCTTCAGAAAGCCAAGACTATAAAGATGTCTTTGTCCCCTTTGAATGCTCCCTAAAGCACAGCCTCCACAGAGAAGGATTGTAATCATCAGATGGATGAGCATAAAAAACAAAAAATCAACAGTAAAAAGACAACTCAATTTAAAAAATGTCATTTCTCCAAAGAAAATATACAGATCAGCACATGAAAAGTTATTCAACATCATTAATCATTAGGAAAATGCAAATCAAAACTTTAAGAGATACCACTTCATGAACGCTATGATGGAAATAATAAAAAGACAGACAATAACAAGTGTTGACAGGGATAATAAGAGATTGGGATACTCATACATTGCTGGTGGGGATGCAAAATGATGCAACCACTTTAGAAAACATTTTGGCAATTCCTCAAAAAGTTAATCATAGAATTATCATAAGACCCAGCAATTCTGCCTCAGAGAGGCAATTTTTGTTTATAAATAATTTTACCTTAGATAATTGAAGGCATCATTTTATTATATCCTATATTTTAGTATTGCTATTGAAATGTTTAATGCTATTTTTGTTTCTGAGAACTTGTGTATGTACAATGTTTTTCCCTCTCCTTTTATCTCTTTTCTGATTTTTCTTTTTTTCCCGGTGTTCTGAAATTCTCCACTGACATGTGTTAATGTAGGTGTTCATTATTCTATTAATGAAGTTTCTAAATCAGCCCATTCAATCTGTGTATCAGTCAAGGTTCAACCATTGAAGCAATACCAGAAAGAGAGAGATATGTGCATATATGAACACATATACATATGCACAAACATATATATATATAGTGAGAGAGATTTATTGGACAGGGGACCTGGATAAATAAGTCCAAATCCACAGGGAAGATAGTCAGGAAAGGAAGATCATAAACTATCGTTCACAGGAGAATTTTCTTCTCTTTCTTGCTGATTAGGTCAGTCCCACTTATATTATCCAAGATAATCTCTCTTAAAGTCAACTGATTGAGGGCTTTATTTACATTTCCAAAATACCTTCACAGAAACTTCTAGCATACTGTTTGAATAACTGGTAATGACTGTAGCCTAGACAAGCTGAATATCAAAAAAATTATCACAATTTGTAAACAAAACTCTCTAGTTTTGAGGAATTTTCTAGAAAAATTTATTCCATAAAGTTCTTGTCAATATTTCTTTGTTCTGTTTTTTCTCTTTTGGAACTACTGTGAGACAGCTGTTGGGAAGACTTGGTTTGATCTCTACTTTTTAAAAATCCTATTTTCCATCTTTTGACTTTTTGGTCTATTTTCTATGTTAGTCTTTCAATTATAACATTTACTCTCTTAGTAATTTTTTTAAAAAGTCTATCTTACTTTTAATCCACAATACTTTAATTATTTGTTCTCTAAATTTTCCTGTTGTAGTCCCTCAGGTGCAATAGCTTGTCTAATCACTTTAAGGTTATTCTCCCTATGTGTTATATATCAAGATCAATATCAATAAATACGTACGTGATAGCTGATAAATTAACAAATAAGAGTAAGGTAGAATATAAACACTTTCAGAGGTGCAAGATTTCAAATTATTTGTCTCTCATGCACTCTTTCTTAAACACAAAGAAATAAATTAATAAAATGGAAATTGGGATCAAATACAAGAGAAAAATTTAAAAATTTTCCACAATGATGCTAAAGCAATATCTGAGGATGTCAGTTGTACAAATGACAGGTTTCTAGCAGGCCTAGAAATATATATATTTATTTATATTCACACATATATATAATTATATTCTTCAGCTACCTGAGTGGTCTCTTTTCCCACTGATTTATTTATTTTTTAATATAAGCTTTGGTTCTCTGACTTCCGTATTGGATAATCTTCTTAATAATCGCAGGATGCTTGGATTTTTGCTGATATTTAAGGAGGCACACAAAATAGATGAAGACGTTTGTGTTTGTAGGTACAGAAAATGTCTACTGTTTAGTCTCCGTCAAACCTAACAGCTGGAGATCCTACTATCTCATTGGCAACCACTCCTCCCCACCCTGTCTTTGTTTCTAGAGTTTTTCTCCTAGGCCAGTCAGTTTTACTAGGAAAAGAATTCTTCAGTCTTCTTCCCAGGGGGATATTAGCCTGGCTAACAAAATGCTTGTAGCCTAGTGGCAAGAAAACCAGATGTCCCTGTTAACAATTCAGACTTCCTTTTCATTTCTGGTTTCATTATAACGCTTTACTTCTAAGCTCTAATATACCTGACCAAGTTCCTAATTTCTCTGTTTCAAGCTTTCTAGAAATAAACTTCTTACATTCTACGACAGCACAAATGAACAATTATCTCTTGATATGGAGAGGGAGAGAAGATAAAAGAGTTTAACTTATTATTATAAAGATATTTAACCAATTCACCTTTTTCAGGCCCACCCCTTTATTCCTACTTTAAGAAGTAGTGGGTGACTACAATTACGAGTCCTCCTGGGACTCTGTGACTTGATTTCTTGTAAGAATTCCACCACTCCCCACCCCACACACTTAGATTTCAGCTTCGCTGCTTGATAAGTCAGTTACTGATAATCTGTTGTTTCCCTTCTTTAAAAGGTGTTGTTGATACCTCTTATCTACTCCATATCTTCTTGACCGCTTGTTTTCAAATATTTTCTTTAATTGTCTATTTTGTAGGTCTTAAAGAGCTGTTAGAAATAAACATTAGTGTCCAATCTCCAAGTTTACCCAGACAACGTATTTATTTGGGTTGTATTTACTCATCCAATTTCATGAGATTAGTATTTTAGCCAGATATTTATTTTCCTAATCATGCTGTGTATGTCAGTAGCACATGACGTGAAGTCATCTGCTGATAGAGACTGTGTGAGCTGTTTACCAACTCTGCTGACTCTCTGCTCCCAGCTTCTTTGGCTAAAGAGCAGTTCCATGGCTGCGGCAGAACAGACCTGAGATAGTGCACAGCATTGTCTAACACTTTTGCACATATTGATGTAACATGGGTCGTTGAATGGCGTAATTTCCACTGTACAGTTGCTATTGATCTCTTCTAGTGAGTCAATATGTGCTTGGTTTATTCTGAAGTCATTTAGACAATTGAGGATGACCAGAGATTTCATAGTCAAATTCTATCCTTTGGTCTGCTAATAATGTGCAAAAGAGCAATGCTTAATATTCTATACCCTCTGTATTTAACCATCAACATTAGGTAATGGACTTCTCTGATAAAAATTATAAATCAAAATTAAGGTAGGATGCTCTGTGATCTTCCCTAATGGGGCCACTCATGCAACTGTAGAGAGGCTGTTAGGTATGAGGCTCTGAAGCAAGACTTCAAGTGTTACAATTCTGACTCTCACCTACAGTGTGTGGTATTGAGCAAGTCTCATGTCTCTGGCTTCAATTTCTTCATCTGTAAACTGCAAATAATAGTAATGATAGTAGTACCTCCTTGTTGTTTTAAAAATAAATGATTAGATGTGTGATTAAATTATGTGCTTGGAATATGGTAAATCTCTATTATATTATTATTATTATTAAATGGAAAAAGAGTTCAAATGCTAATAGACAGGTAGCTGTAGAAAACTTCAAGATTGAGTGTCATCTGGAGCAATCATTTTTCTGGAAGTTCATTTGCTCCAGTAATATTGGAAATTGTTCACATGATATGGTGAGCATTGTTTTCAGATGGATCCTTGAAAAGCAGTAAATGTGTTTTATTTGGGGGCCATGAAGGAAGGGAGAAACAAGAAAGAGGGGAGAGTAGCAGTCCCTGTGACTTCCAATAGCAACTCCGGGCTTTGCTATGCTGCAGTCCCTTTAAATTGTAGATACAAAATTAAAGAATATGACACACAGCCTGGAATGTTCCCAGTCAGTCCACACCTTATGAAGCACACAGACTATTACATACGGTCTAGAGTTCATCATACCTTGTATGTTGCCCATATTCTCTTATGCTTATGTTCTTGAAAGCTATAGTCCAAATTTGTTTTATTATTGATTTGGTCCAGAGGAACCAATGACTAAGAAGAGTTAAATAATAATAACTTAGTGTTGTAGAATGCTGGATTAAGCAAATGTTCTCACATCTGATCCCACTTTATCCTCCATATGTTTTTTGGGAGGGGGAAGGGAGAGAGGCATTTTACTCTCAATGTCTTTTGATGTGCCTATACCATTTTGCAGATGAAGAAAAAAGATTTAGACAAGACATATATGGTAGAATAATGCTCTCTCCCCCAAAGATGTCCACGGCTTATTCTGGGAACCTGTGAAAATGTTATCTTTCAAGGCAAAAGGGACTTTACAGATGTGATTAAATTGTTAAGATCTTGAGATGGAGAAATTATCCTGATTATCTGGGTGGGCCCAATATAAACAAAAGCTTTCTTATAAATGAAAGAAATAGGCAGGAGAATTATTGTTAGAGAGAGGAAGTAGGAGAAAGACTTGACTGGCTATTGCTGGTTTCAAAGACGTAAGAAGGGGCTATGAGCCAAGAAATGTAGGCAATCTGGAAAAGACAAGGGAAAAATTCTCCCCTAGAGCCTCCGGAAGGAAGGCAGCTCTGCCAACACCTTGATTTTAAGCCTAGTGAAAACCGTTTTAGACTTCTGAGCCCTAGAACGGTCACATTATAAATTTATATTGTTTTAAGGCATTTAATTTGTAGTAATTTGTTACAGTAACAATAGAAACCTAATACAGTAAATGATTTGCCCAGAACTTTACAAAGATGGGCAGGAACATAACTTCAAATCTATGGATTAGCAATTTAGTACTCTCATACCACAACACAATGTCTTGAAATATGGTTTGAATTGCATAGTTTATATATTTATATATGAAACTATAAATTAAGATAAAAAAGGTTTTTCTAAAAAAATTTTTCACAGCAAAGTATATCTCAGTGGTTTTACCCTATTTGAAGATACTACCAACCTAGGATAGAATAGTTAAGTGATGTTATAGATTACACACAATATAGCATATTAGAACACAGTCCCCGGTTAACGTAAGCCATATTCATGATTCACATAATGGAAGAAGCTGATTGATTCAATGAGCCTAGAAACTCCTGTTTCCTTCTGTTACTGCCCTTGATTTTCTTCCCAATTGTTCTCTTGTTTGCTTTGCCAACCTCCATTCACTCTGTCCTAGCTTTTCAATCAGGATTGGGTTGAAATGTGTTTTGTGTGAAAAAAAAGTTGGCTGTGTGGATATTAAATTAATCTCGTGTGAACTTCTTAAATCACTTCCACTTCTACCCTCACCTGGACCCTATCTCTGCCTCCTTTCTTTTCTTGGGTCTCCTAGAAGTGAGTGACTCTCTTCTTTGCCCAGATTAGTGGATCCAACTTTGCACTTGATCCAATCCTCCTTTAGAACCTGGCCATTAATCTTCCTGCTCCTTCTGCTGGAATCTTATTTTTCACCCTCTTTTCTATTCTCTCTCTTCTGCTTTCAAATATGACATGTTTTCCCACATCTCCTACCGTCAAAAAATAATTCTGCCACATTTTATGATGCCACTTTATAAATCTCTTCCTTTTATCATATAATTTTGAAAGAGTAATCTATAATGTCTTTTTCTACTAATGTGTGTTTATATTTTCCACAGATATTACCCTGATTAGTTTTACAAATAAAGGGGATCCTAGTTCAATGCCAAACTTGCTCTTAAGATAAGGAGAACCTGAACCAACCACAAAAGCGGTTTAGGTAAAATATACTGAAATTAAGCACCTAATTACAAATTCAATAGCTCCCTTGCAGTTTTCACTCTTCTGGAAATATTGGCAGCATTTGACATTATTGATTACACATCATTACCATTTATAAACCTATTCTTCACCATCTAGGTAATTGTTAAGCTAGAAGATTGTTGTGATTATTGATCGCTTCCTGTCCCCAAAGCCCAATATGCAAGCAACCACCAGTCCTATTTTGTTAGGAAAAGAGAATATGCTGTAAATCTTTTAGTAGAGAAAATTTAAAACAGAAATTGAGAAAAAGTTGAGGGAAAAAATAAAGGAGGGCGATGTCACTTGGATCAATAAAACAGAAGTGCAACAAGGAAATGGCTTCACAGAATCCAGGAACCCAGTGCAGTTGGTTGGAGCCTGGACTCCAAGTCAGCTCCAATCCTGCCACCAGGAGCTGAGCAGTCTTGATGGAAACTTGGAAGCCTACATCACGGATGTCACAGTCTACTCTACTCCAGAAGCCAGAAGAAAAAAAGAGTCACTTCCCCTCTATTTTGTATATCTCCTGATCTCCAACTGCTGTCTCTCATTGACAGAAGAGAACCAGAAACCAGTGGGCTAAAAGCTTGAAAATTGAAGTTTGTGGGATCCTAGACCCTTTCAATTATAGAAAAGAGCTCAAGTGGTTTGGAGAAATCAGGGAAGCAGAGTCCAAATTGTTTGCAAAGTTGGGGGAGTAAAAGAAAGGAAGGTACAGTCACTCAGATTGTTACTGAGAAAAATACTACCCTTCATGCCTATCCCAGGCAAATGGTTTTACAGAGTGACAGGATCAGAGAGCTGAAAGCAAAGAGGCAAATTACCCACACAATTATCCAGTTACTCAGCATCCATTCATGTTCCTTCTTTCAATCACATCACTTTTTTCTCTTCATATTCAATATTGCATGAAATAACAAAAAAGTCATCATGTTTCCATTTAAAATGATGCAACTGTCACTTATTTAAGACACTATCTCCCTCTCCCAAAAAGGATAGACACACAGTCCATCTGCCTCTGACTGATGCGAATTCCTCTTTGAGTTCAGTTATAGTCCCATTTGAACATTAGTTAACCAAAATTTATATAGGTAACCAGCACCAACATTAATTCTATGAAGTCAAAAAATAGGGGAAGAGAGTGGAAGAATGGTTAACGTATGTATATGTTACTAGAGTTCCCATTTCTGAACTGACCTTGAAGCCATAGCTGCTATTTGTTGCTTTGTTCTTCCATTTTTCTATTCATGCTGCTTTTGCCCTCAGCCAGTACTTCAGCTGGTTGTGGTTAGTTACCTGGTAGAACGACAAAAACTTCACTCCTGAAGGCTCCGGGTCCTTTGTGATCTTTGCACGGCAGTACAGAACTGTAAAAGTGACTATAAGCTGAATATGTTTTAAAAAGTAAATTTAAAAATTTAAATTTAAAAAATTCTTTAAAAAATTTAAATGAAAAAATGTAAAATCACAGAATAATCATAACTTTTCAAGCTGATGCATCCGCTTGAAAAGTTATAATTATTCTGTGACCTTTAAATTTTTGTCAGAACATTGAAAGCTCTCTTACTGTTGGTTATAAATGTACAGGCAACTTAAAAAACTGTAAAACTAATATGCATTTAGTACATCATAATATAAAACACTTGAAAGATTGAAAATTAAAGTTTTATTTTTTTGTAAAATCTCACCAAAAATAGCTTGAACAGTGCTTTCCTTCTTTTTCTTTTTTTTTTTTTTTGCAGGGGAAGATTCACCCTAAGCTAACATCTGCTGCCAATCTTCCTCCTTTTTTCTTCCTTTTCTTCCCGGCAAAGCCCCAGTACATAGTTGTGTATACCTATATGTTCTTCTGGTTCTTCTATGTGAGCTACTGCCACAGCATGGCTACTGACAGATGAGTGGTGTGGTTCCCTGCCAGGAATGGAACCAAGACCACCAAAGTGGAACGGGCCAAACTTAACTGCTAGGCCCTCAGTGCTGGTTCTTTGCCTTCTTTTTCATGTCATATAACTTAAAATATGAAGTAGGCATCTTTTCTGTAACTTAGTGAATTGCCATACTTCTTTTTGAGTTTGTATCAGATTCCAAAATTTTATGCTTTACACTTCCAATGTTATGAAATACCTGTGAAAGTTCCTTTGATGTGGAACTTCCCAAGGAATAATGCCATCCTTTTCATCACTCTCCTCGTTTATATCAATGACTTGACCTTCGCTTGGTTCCACATATTTAGAGTTTCTCCACTGGTGACAGGGTCAATATTAGCTATTTCTTCCCTAACTCCATTTATGTCCCAATCAAATTTTACTTCCAGCAATATCATTTTTCATTACTTTATTGCACTTTCATCTTTGTTGGACAGTTCCCTCTTTTACTTACCAATTTTTGTCAATGGTCATGTAGGTATTTCACTAGGACACAAGAAGAAAACAAAACTACTTTCTTTCCCATCTGAGTATGAGCCAAATAACAGATATACAGTGACCAATCCTCAACAGACTTTGAAAGAAGTGACATGGTTGGTCACTGATCATGATGCACATGTTATTTACATAGTGATTTGTGGATTGCAGAGCTGGCAGTGAAGGTTGCATTTTATATAATTATCCAAAGTTAATATACCCTGGTCCTTGGAATTTGAGTTGCATGGTTGGGAGACTGGTAGTTAGCTAACCCATAGCAACTAAAATTTGTGCATATTGGAACCGTGCAAAGTGGGGACTGTTTGTACATATTGCTTCCACTTGTTGATGAAATGCTGCTGTACATCCCATATTTATGGTTTTCTGGATCAGATAATACCCAATTCATAAAGAATAGTCCAGTTTTCAGAATTTTAGATTCCCAGCCAGGATCGAACGGCAAGCCAAAATCTGTTTCTCAAAAGTAGAAGAATTATTTGCAGAAGATTCACAGTTTTCTTCAAAATCCTAGAGCTCTCAGATACTGAGACTTGCCAGAGGCTCTATACAAATCACTAAAATCTTTCAATTTGCTTTCTCTTCTGACTCCATAGGCTGGCATTGGCTCCACACGCTGATGATGTTTGTTCTGAATTTCATGACTTCATATCTTGAGAGAAGAGTCAGCTGCCTGAAGATGCCTCTGCCTTCCATTTTTTGGACTGCCATGATTTGGACATAGTGGTATTTAAAATGAAAATCTGAACATGTAACAACAAAGCACATGTTCTCTTTTGAACGCCTTTATCCCCCTGTCTTGTGTGAGGATATTCTCTCTCAGTCTCCTCTTTTGTCTTTAGTTACTGCTATTCATCATTCTAAGACTCTGGATATTTTCTTGTGTCCATCTTATTGCATTGGATTTGCTCAAGTTCTGACCAAAGCTCTCCCATTTTTGTTGACTTATGTTTTTCCTTAGTTATTCCATTTAGTCTTCATGTCTTTAAATACTATTTTTGAATGGGTGATTTCTAAATCCATATCTTCACTCTAAACACTTTCAAATATCCTAGATGCCATTCACAATTGTTTATTTGAATCTTCATTTTAATGTGTCAAAATATTCATGACAGACAACCATAAATACCTCTGTCCCCCACAACTCTTTTTCTCCTCCTAATCTTTTAAATAACAGCATCATCACCCATTCAATTTTTATCATTCATTCTTGAAATTTTCCATTTACTTAAATAAATTTCATCACAGCAAAAAATGGAGTATATTCTATTTCTTATGTGGCATGCTAAGTTGTAGGAATAAAGAGTTGAAAAACACAAATATGTCTGCCTTTAGGAGTCAGAACAATGGTGGTAAAAGTGCTGTAACAGAGAAATGTATTTCTGTGAATGCCATGCCTGGTTATATAATATTGCAGCTAGGTGGTCATTAACATCTTTTGAAAAAAAGATACAACTTGAATGTTGAGTTTCCTAAGTGATAAAAAACGTATATGCAAAACAAGAAGCTGTGTAAAAATATTTTACATTGGCTCATCTCCCTAAATCCAACAGATGTCTAAGTCCTTTCAGTTACACCTCTGAAACTTCAGTAAAATTCATTATTTACTTTCTATAAGGATCATAGGTCCTCTGTACCAGCTATCGTCATCTTATCTCCTAACTTCTGATTTTGCTCCCTTCTCCTCTATCTTAAATATTTGTACTAATAACTTAAAAAAATATAGTGTGTCATTTTATTTCATAAAAATAACCATTAGCTCCTGTTTTCTACAAGATAAACATGAATCATTTACCTGATATGGACCTTTATATCCGTCATCATACCGTTTTCTTCTCTTATATCTGCACCAAAAACACATTCAAGAGCAGGAATCCAAGAAGGGCATGGGCTTTGGGATATATATAAAACCACTTAATGGATAACCAGTGAACTTTTCACTATATGACCTTGGAGATGCACACCTAGCTCTTTGCAATCTCTCTCTCTCTCACCCATCTATCTAGCTATGTCTATCATCTATCTGTCCGTCTATCTATCTGTCTATCAATCTATGTGTCTGTCTACCTATCACCTATCTAATCTATTCAATCTATCTCCTTATAATTTTTTTCCTCTGAGATGTTTCTAGTCTCTTTAGTAGAAATTATCATTTATCCTTTAAGATTTAATTGAATTCTTGTGTCTTATGTGAGTACATTCACTCAACAAACCATGATTGAATTTTTCCTATTTCTTTGAGATAGTTAACCATACTTTCCTTTGTAGAGTATTTTACAATAAGGATAAGAACTCGTCACATTGTATTATAATTTGTTGTTTACTTATGACATTTTGTACAATAATTTAGCTCCTTTGGGCAGAATACTTCTCTAACTTAGAGTCATGCTTGGTTCATTGTTTATGTTCAATAAATATTTGTTGGCTAAGCAAACAAATTAAAGCTTTGACCTAAAAGCTTTAAGGAATCAATAATACATTTTTCCATAAAAATTCGAGTTTTTTAAACATATAGCATCTAATTTGCTAAAAGTAAAACAACACTTTACAAAGTATGCCAAGAAAGAATATGCCTTAAGAAGATGGGCTAATGACCCAGCTAGGGAGTACTATCTAAAATATTTAACCACTTCTGGTATACACAATTTTTTACATTTCTAATTGGCATAATAGAAAGTGATATTAAGGCACATCAAAACAAAATAAAACAAACAAAAAAACAAACTCTAGAGCTAACAGTTTTCAAATTAGTCCTGGGTAATAATGGATATGGTAGATTGGAAGGAGGAGTGCTTCTTTCCACACTCCCACAGGGAACTAGAGCGGTCAGGAGATTCCATAAATTCTATCCTGTCACTTTGAATTGTAGGTGAAAAGTGGATAGCTGGTTCCGGAGACAGGAAGTCCTTATTCCACAGCTTGCCGTTCTCCCTCAGGGGTAGAGCCGTCATAATTTGTTTCACAAGAACACTTGGAGGAGTATCATGAATGTTCTGGTCTGTTAGACACTCATTGCTACTGTCTACCCACCCACTCATACCATGGACTTCCCCTTATGCATTGCTGTATCAAAGACAAATTCTTTAGATGATTTGAATTCTTATCTGTAACATTTTTCCTGTCAGCAATCTTCACAAGCTGCTTCAACTGAGAAAGATGGGCAAGGACCTCAGTGTGAGAGCAATCACAGAGACATTTTCCTTGAAGACTTCCATTCTCTGAGATTTCTCTTGACGTCTTAGTCATTTCTCTGAAGAACCTTCAATCTACACAAGTGCGTATTTCCAGGCCCGCAGTACTGATTTACCTTGGGCAGGGGAACTGCCTATGTTAGATGGATTTTTTTTAAATCTTAATTTTAAATTTTATATATTACTTATTTCTTCAATCAAATTTCTTAGAATAGTATACTTTCACACTTAGCTTGTAAGAAGCAGGAGCACTGAATTGAGTTGTACTCTATTATGCATCAACCAACTCTGAAATAGATTGAGGAACTAATTAACATATCAGACTTGATTATAAATAGAACATTGCATTCATATAGGAAGAATCATTCATTCTTAAATTTAGTAACGTTTTTTGGTTTTTCAGTTAGTTCATTTACAGCTGCAAAGGTAGCTCTATGAATAATTATGTCATAGAATATCCATTTTAGCAGAATTGAGTCATGAATTTAAGCAGGCAACTGATTTGACCGACATTTTCAGTGACCATTTGTTTTCTGGTAATCTGATTCAATCAATAAAAAATTCTATGACAGTATTCTATGAAGGTGAATTATAGGAAAGAATACAATTACTGAGAGAAAGTAACACATTTACTTCTATGAGCAATAATACATTTTAATATATTATTTTTATCTATTTTTACTAGCAGTAAACATTCTTAACCAGACTGTGAAGAGGATATTGAATTAGTCATTAAAGAGTAGAGAAAGGCTACAAATGAATGAAAAGAACAACAAAGCTATCTTGATTATTTGAAAATAGACAATAATTACATTGTCTTCCCCAGATGATGGATAATTTTGTCATTAATTAATTCTATTTATTTTAGCTAATACCTAATTCAAAAATATTTCCTGAGTGCCCAGTGCTTCCAAGTACCCCATGCTGTATTTCAGGGTATGCAATTACTAATATAAAACACAAAGCTATTTGGAAGAAGGTCTATTTTAGAGGACATATAAATGGTAATTTGTTTATGTCCTATAAGCAAAGAATATTTTGAATTGGGAATTTGGAGATGATCCTTATCTGCCATTATTTTAGATCCTTCCTTTTCCAAAGCTTCATAGACACAAGGATAAAAATGTGCTATTTACTCCTGGGAGTCATAAACATATGTTTTCAGTATGAAAATCCAGTCTTAATATGTATGAAGACCTAGGAGCTCTTGAGACAAATGATAACATTAGTACACAGTGACCTGGCATCTTTCTTATTCCTCACATTTTCCTCTTTATATGTAGAGGAGTTGAGTATAGTCCAAATGGGCACCTGCATGTAAGTGAGAACGTTCGTGTGTATGCATGACAAAGAAACAACATCTGTTAACACAGTTATCCTTTTTATGCACATGATCTCTCTCATGCAAGCACCTTGAGTAGATTCATAGTGCAATTAGCACAGTATTGATAAATAGATTTCTTCTTTTTAGATTTTTAATTCTTGTTACTTATTGTGCTCTCTTTTTCCTTTTTTTTCTTTTTCTCTTTTCCTCTTACTGTTTTGTACAGCTCAATATACTCCATTGTACTTTACAGTTAAATAAATAAAAGTTATTTGCTATATGTCTGATAGAAAAATGTTTGAGTAATATCCTTAAGTATTAGGCACCTCAGATACTGCCAATCAGCCTTCTAGACACCTAAGATATATTTCTAGCACTGAGTTAAATTTGTTGACTGTTATTTCCTGGGATGTTGGCCTCAAATCTCTATGTAGTTCCATTTTCTGGTAAGTTTGGTTGAGGTGTTATTTTAACGGTGTATTCTTAAATTTATATGACAATGCAGAAGTCAAAGACTAGCCAATCTTGGAGAAGAGCAAATTTGGAGGATTTACATTACCAGATTATCAAAACTTAGAATAAGCTACATGAATTTTAACAGTATATTATTCATTTTATCTCCATCTTTGGATTATTATTTATACCTGTATTGCCTAGGGTTTAAACTATAAATGTTTAATTAATCACATCTCACCTTCAAATAATATTATACTTCTTTACGTCTACTATAAGACACTTATAACCTGATGCTTCCAGTTCTGCTCTCTCATATTTTGTTCCATTCTTGTCATTCATTTTACTATTACATATGTTATAAATGCCACGATATACTGTTAGTATTTTTGCCTTATAACTAATTTTTAGAGTAATTAAAATAAGAAATAAATTTTTTAAAATATTTTCCTTCATTTTCACCATTTCTGGAGATCTTTATTTCTTCTTGTAGATTTGTTATCATGTTTCCTTTGCCTGAAGAACTTTTTTTGGGAGGGGAGGAAGACTCGTCCTGAGCTAACATCCATTGCCAATCCTCCTCCTTTTTTTTTTTCCTGAGGAAGACTAGCCCTGAACTAACATCTGTGCCAATCTTCTTCTACTTTGTGTGTGGGATGCCTCCACACTATGGCTGATGAGTGGAGCATGTCTGCACCTGGGATCTGAACCTGCAAACCTGGGCTGCTGAAGTGGAATGAGCAGAACTTTAACCACTCTGCCTTGGGTCAGCCGCTGAAGAACTTTCTTTACGATTTATTGTATAGTATGTGTACTAAAAATGGATTCTCTCAGGTTTTCTTTGTCTCAAAAAGATATTTATTTCATCATCTTAATTTTTGAAAGATAATTTTGCTGACAGTTTCTATTTTTTTCTAGTACTTTAAAGCTGTTACCCTGTTGTTTTCTGTCTTCATCAGTCCCTTGGGGCCAATAAGGTTTGCTGCCCCTTCCCAGCACCAGAAGTCTTTTCTTCTGTAGGTGTGATGGCTTTGGGTGGGGGCTTGTCCATTACCTGCATCAGCGTCTCCATCCATCTCCAGGACGGCATTACCAAGGGGAGCCTTCTCCAGTCTCCTGCCCATACCAATCTCTTTCATGACCTTGGTAGAGGTCTGAGGAGAAGGTCCTGCGTGTGAGCATAAACTTTTCTTATGTTTGTGCCTCCCGTAGTTTCTGTATCCTCATTTTAGCCCACACAGCCTCTGGCAATTTGTAAAAAAAGGAAAAAAAATTAGCAGAATTCTTTTCACCCTCTTATATCATTTCTGGCATGTTTTCCTCCTATGCATGTTCACGAGGCAGCCAGGGCTCAGGTCCTATCTCTTCCTGGAGGGTCTTAGATTTCAGGCTACTTGATTGTCCTGTGATCTCAGCACCTCTGATGGCTTCAGAGAGCTCTTTGTTGTCCTTAGGTCTGAAGCGAAGCTATTTCTAGCAATCTACATTCTAGGAGAAGGGGTCTCTCTCAATCAACGTCTTGGTTGTCGTGAAGGATACAAAGATCTTAGAGTGTCTTACCTCTGAATGCATTACCCTCTTCCTTGTTGATTTCTGTTATTTTCTATCGTGCTAAATCTATCTTTTCCTGAGCCCACAAGTTAGTGATTTTTCTTACTGCTATTTGTCATTTTTGTTTATTTCCATCCCCCAAAAGGAAAGTTTACCATCTTGTTTGCTTACTATTTTTTTCTTGTGTCTCTGACCGTCTTTCTGGTTTCATTAAAGCACTTTTAGGGTAAGCACTCCGTCTTTTCATGAGTTTGCTGATAGTAAATACAGACAGTGTTTGTTTGAAATGCTTTTTATTCATTCATCACTTTTGAAATACAGCTTCTCTAGGTCACAATTCAAGGATTACAGCTATTTTCTCCCAAGCACTTTAACGATATTCCCCTGATTTGACTTCCATTGTTGCATCAAGAGCTTGGCTGTCAGTCTAAATATTATTTGTAGATAATCTATCTTTCATTTCTATTTTTGTTTTCTTAACTTTTTTCCTGCAGTTTAATGACTGTATATCTAGACATGAATTTCTTTTATTTATCCTGCTTGATATAAAATTCTGTATATAAAGCATCATGCCTTTCACCAATTCTGCAGATTAGTCTATTAGCTCCTTGACTATTGCTTTGATTGTGTTTTCCTAACTATAACTTTTTAATTTTCTAATTAGTTTAGGACTTGATATGCATGAGGGAGAGGAAGTTATTTGTATAGTTTAAATATTTGTCACACTTTTGTAATTACAATACACAGGAAGAAAGAAAATCATATATCATGAGTAAAGAGACACTTGAGGGGAGGAAAAAAAATGTACTTCTGTCTTCACCTTTCTGAGAATGGTATGTCACTTTCAGGCTATATTCCCCATAATCCGAGGGGACAGAGTCTCAGGAGTGGAGGGAGATTGCGTTTTCCTTCCTTTGAGACATCCAGGGAAACACATTCTAAGCTAAACTAGGGAGAAGAGAACTCATTATTTATACCATAGTGTCATACATCCCGTAGGCTTTCAACAATATAATTGATGATGATGATGTGACAGTCTTATGTGTACTTCTCTTTAGTCCTTGACATTATAGCTTTCACTATTCTGCCTACACGTAACAAAGTAAACTACAAAGTCAGTCAGTATAAACTGGAATTTCAGGAGGTAGAAAGATGTCAGATTTCAAAATAGTAATTCTCTCTCTCTTCTGGATTCCTCCTTTATTCAAAACCACTTTCAGTGACAGCTTTTCTCTTTATTATTCCTTTACAGAAATCATCCCTGATTGCAATGAGCTCTGTCTCCAATTTTTGTGACAGGCATCTGAGAATTATGGCACTAGCATTTACCCTCTTGTTCACATCAAACTGTTCCTTCTGTTCTTGGAATAATTCAGAAGATATGATATTTGAGCAAGGCAGGCTTAAAGGACACAGGCAATTTCTACTGATGTCAATGGAAGTGACCTCTCGTTCTTGAAAGAAAGGCCTGATCCTTCAGACCATCTCTAAAGCCAATATGGACACTGCTTTAAAGACGAACAAGAAGATGTCTCATAGAATCGAGTTATTCCAAAACTCACATGGACGTTGAGATTGTATTCCAATCCTTTCATTTTATGTATTAGGAAACTAAGTTTACAGGAAGTTCTAATTTGTGCAAAGGCGCACAGTTTAGTTGCTAGAATTCTTGTTCTCTACATCATAAGAAATCAATTAATACATCAATTTAACTGACATTCCTTTTCTTCAGCAAAATCAGTTTTGTGTGAAATTGTTCAATACAGAAAACATTATAATTTAGAGGTTGATTTAAAAAGGAGTAGAAATACGTGTTATCAAGTTTATTGCTGCCAACGTCCTAATTTGTCCAGTGACGGGTATGAAGCAGAGTCTGGCATTCTTTTTCACACGTAGACTCCAACTCAAGCATTTCTCTCAGTGTTTGTCATGGACTTTCTCCAGGGAAATAGAACACTACACCACAGAGCTTGGAAAATTGTTTGTCACTCTTGTCAATTACCTGCATGGGTTTTTGAAAAATAAAACAAACCCTCAATAAAACAATACATTTTTTTTTTCTTTTTGCAACCTCAAGCTTTTCATTTAGCACCATTATCTCTCTGTCATCCATGTCTTACAGAGAGTGGCTTCATACATTTTATGGAGCAAAACAATCAGATAAACTCTTTCACCTTGAGAACTAATAATTCATGACACTAATCTTAGTTATATTTGTATTTAAAAGAAGACTAGATGAAGAAACTTTTTATTTGAATGGTAAAATTTCAGATCTTTGTGTTAGAAGTTTACTACCTAATCTGTCGATATGGCACAGACTTCTATGGGGTGGAGGGTTGTAGTTTTTGCCTTCCATCAGCGCTACATAATCACCAACCTTCAGAGCTGAGCATTGATTATAGCCTTAAAAATGTTGCTGTAGGGGCTGACCCCGTGGCCTAGTGGTTAAGTTCACGCACTCCGCTGCAGGAGGCCGTGTTTTGTTGGTTTGAATCCTAGACGCGGACATGGCACTGCTCATCAAACCACGCTGAGGCAGCGTCCCACGTGCCACAACTAGAAGGATCCACAACGAAGAATATACAACTATGTACTGGGGGGCTTTGGGGAGAAAAAGGAAAAAATAAAATCTTTAAAAAAAAAATGTTGCTGTCTTTCAGCTTTCTGATATATTACTTAAAGAGTTAAGAAGACAAACATCATTTCTGGAGCAGTTGATAACATGCCCATTGCTCCCTCTCACCTTTTAAATTTAGTGGACACTAATTTAGACTTGAGTAACTGCCAGGCACTTTTCCAAGTGCTTTATAAATATGAACTGTATAGTCCCCATTTAGGAAAAAGATCTTTTGCGGTAGGTCTTCTTATTAACCCCATCACATAAATGAAGAAACTGAGATTAAATAATGCGTCCAGGTGAAACACATGGGTGACAAAGATCATCTTTCAATGGATTCTGAAAGCAAACAAATTCAGATCTTAAATATTAAAGCAATTTCGCAAAGAAATTTTTAAAAAAACCTTATTCATCAAACATATTTCAATATAAAATCCTAGATGCTTTTGTTATTAATTATACCAGGAAACTCGGAATGAAAAGTGGGATGATTATCAGATTTGGTAGGATATTCTCTTTCCCAGGATATGTCAGGGGCACAGAAAGGGACTTCATCTGAAGTTGGAATTTTACTAGAGTCTTACTACACAATCCTTGAATACATGAAGGTCTCATCATCTGGACAATTTACATAGCTATTCTTCTCTCGTAACACAAGGGGATGTAAAGCCCGATGTCTGTTGACCTTTTTGGAGGAATGAGATCACTCACTCTGTGATCTTGAAGCACCTAATTTCTTTCACAGCCACACCTGCTAGCCTGTGCCGTGTAATCTATTTTTTAAGCATAAAACTATGGTATATCAAATTATCTACACTTTAAAACTTGAAAGTTATAAAATAGAATAAAACAAAGATTATTGATTAAGATGCTACTATTGAGTTGCCTAGATGTTTATTTTAATCACAGAGAAGTTATTTTACTAACTACATTAACCTTTTAAAAAATATATTAAAGATATTAATTTCTCTTAGAAATTTTTTTTTTTTTTAGCCAGTGTTTCTTGGCCTCTTTTTGCCTGAGGAAGATTGTCACTGAGCTAACATCTGTGCCAATCGTCCTTTATTTTATGTGTGGGACGCCGTGGCAGCTAGGCTTGACCAGCAGTGTGTAGGCCTAGGCCCGGGATCTGAACTGGCAACCATGGGCCCTGATACAGAGCACACAAACTTAACTGCTACACCACCAGGTTGGCCCACTTATCAGAAATTTTTTAATTTAAAATATGTTCCTATCTCTCTGTTGTCAGATATTTTAAGAAATAATTTAAGAGGTTAATTATAATACTTAGGAAACATTCCTACCAATTGGTAAAAAATAAGACATTGACATTTGGCAGAAGTTGCATTCTTGACATATAGAAATAAAATTTATTTCAAATCAGATTGTTTAAATATTTTATTTAATCATCAATGTATACTCCTTTGCTTACATTTTAGCATGATTTTCCTTGTCTGATTCTTAAGATTCTTTCCTCTTAAACTGCTGAAAATAGTTAATGATCTATAAAACAGACTTTTGAATGCAGTGAGGGGATCCTTATGTGCATTTTACCTGAATCATTTGATGTTTATCTTTCTAATATGGATAAACAACACATTAACTTGATTTTTGCATAATGGAGCTTATTTAATATTTATTGAAGGGACTGTAACTATATCATCAGTAGCTAAACACTCTTACAAAGGGTATGAGAAAGATAAATGGGCTGCTTTGCTGTATATGGCACAACTTGTTCCTCATTGTCATTAGGCTTGAACTACAAAAAAGTAGTAGAAAATGGTATAACAGATATCTGTATAAACCCGTTACAAAGATTAAATAGATATGAACAATTTTCCATAATTGCTTCAGATCACTTTCTTTCTCTGTGGGCATAGTTCTCTCTTAATGTAAAATGTAACACATAAAACTAAAGCCCCAGCTGCTGTTGCTTCTAAGACCCTCTATACTCAAAGTACCCTCTCTCCTGAATTTGGATACATCCTCCAGTTTTATGTCTTTATACATCTAAAAATCCTATATTCTATTGTTTAATGTGGATTTTTAAAAATTTAAATATTTGGTATTATATAGCACCTATGTAGATTTATGATTTTCCTATGTTTGCTCAACATTATGATTTTGAGATTTATCCACATTGTTTCCTGTGGTTTTGTTTATTCAACGTAATTTTGTATACACAAAGTTCCATTTTATTATTGAATCATATTTTATCATTTTCTGTTCCGAAGAACATATAGATTGTTTCTAGTTTTTTTTTTTTTAAATGACAAACTTTATTGCACTTAACATCTTTAACCTTTACATGTCTCCTTGGTAGGATTGCATTATAGGTAGGGGATGTAGGGTCATAATTTGGAAGAGAAAGGAATAGGTTTTTGACAAAATGCCATCAAGAGTAAAGAGGAACAAATCCTCCTAGGATATACATTTAAATTCATATTCATGCCATAGGATTCCTTCCTCCCTCCCTCCCTCCCTCCTTCCTTCCATCCAGACTTCCTTCCTTCCTTCCTTCCACAAAATATTTGAGGGCCTGTTATGTGTCAGGCACTATACTAGGCACTTGGGATGTATCAGTCAACAATGCAAAGATCCCTGAAGACCTGGGTCAAAACCTATCAATAATCTAGGAGGTCCATCTCTTCCTGGGCTTGTGAGACACGCAAATCTTTATAGTTTGCCTTCCAGCTCTACTGGTCACTAAAACTGTGCAACATTTCTACACTTTTAAGAGACATAGAAGGCTTATCAATGTTTTAGTAGTAAAAGCATAAAATTTGAAATGCCTTGAAGCATAAAACTATCCAGTAGGGTTAGGACACAGCAAAGTTGGCATTGTGGGTAAAGAGAATGGCAGGGCCAAAATGGCAAATGTAATTAAATGCATGTTGGGTCCTGAAAATTGCAAGCTCTCCGGGTTGACTGAAGCATGGGGACTGTGCGTAGGGTTCTAATGGAGAGAAGTCTGCAAAGGCAAATTGGGCCATATTGTAGATTGTTGCTTTGATGATCAGTCTCAGGTTAAGAATATTTCTTCTTCTAAGTTGGTTAAACGTTTCTACTAATTAGTGTTGCTTAAACTTCATTTACTTAACATCTTCTCTGTGCAAACAGTGCAAAGGTAAATGTCTGCCCTACACTGTGGGAATTGCTGAAATTATGAACAAGATTTGTATTTCAAAATAATGATCCCTGAATTTAATTTACTCTAAAATGTGCATTAAACCCACAAAGATTTATTCCCCTTATTTTCACACTGATAAATTCCATGGTCCTACCATTCTATAGGTAACTGGACAAAAATAATACCACCGACTTCATGTAGATAAAACCTTGATGTTAGAATTGTCTTGTAATGTTTTCAAATATTCTTATAACATTTCTGTCTCTACAAAGAATGAGAAAAAAGAAACACAAAATATACTAATCATCATTTTTTCTTTTTTGTCCAAATTATATTAGACTCAATATATACTCATTTTCCAACTTGTTGCCGACTCTTTAAATCTGGTTGGATGGACAAGTGCTTCATTTCACATTGCATAGGCTGGACAGGAAAGGAACCATCTCAACTATAATCACTAACTAGCAAGTATTAGTGGATCATTGTTGTCATTCATAAGGTTTGTGCAGTATTAACAGATGAGAGGAGAAGACATTCTTTGAGAGTGATTGAACTAGAAGTCCATCTTACTAGAAATAAAATCATATTTGAAGTTCATTTAACTGAGCATTTTAGAGATGGCAATTAGAAAACATCACTGGGTAGAACTGATAAAGGGTGTTAGTTTGCTAAAGATCCATCATAACTCTTACTCTCTGATATTGAGGCAGCAGGCAGTGTCCATCCCTCTTCAGATTGTGCTTCTACTTTCTGTTGACACCACTAAAATTTCTAGAGGTGTTTTTAGCAGAGAGGATTAAAGGTAGTGGCAAAAGGAGGAGTCACTAAAGGATGATGACGTGGAAAGGCACACATGATAGACCAGGTGAATTGGTAATGTAGGGATGGTGCAAACTACTAATGCATACTAAGGCAGAGTCACAAATTGGAAACATAAGATATGAGCTAAAGTGAAACACTCTCAACTCCTAATTAAGAAATTACACAGAAATTGAGAATAATTCTTGACCTAATAAATTCCCTGTGGTTTTTTATGTGTATTGCTTTTGATTTTATTTGTTTGTTTTGTCTATTTTGATTTTTTTCATGAGTTTTCTCTTTACATAATAGATCCTGGTACACCTTTCTCTGCCATTCAAAAATAGCTTCATATAGAAGCTTTTTGGGGAAATCTAGTCTCTCAAACAGGTAATTTTAATAACCTAATTAAATTGTCTGAGTGCTTCACTGTTACAATGATAGACAATATATAAACACCCAGGCTGTCACCTGAACACTCAGCATAGCTGAATTTGCATTTGAATAGTTGCCAGAATGTATTTTTTGCTTTGGAGCCACTGCATCATGCATTCCTTGAGTCTTTTGTAAAAGGAAAATCTGCAGCAAAATTGCAGAAAGTCTTGTTAATTCATTTTTTAATGAATAATGCCCTTTGGCATTCCCTTTGATAGTCATGGTTTGCTGGAATGAACAGCATACACTTCTCTTTTTGGATTACTACAGCCCTTTTCAAGCTTGAGTATGCCTTGGGGGTAAAATAGAGGGTTATCCATTTGTACACAGGAGGGAAAGTACTTAGATGAATACCAAAATAGAAGTATTCGGGTGCATAACAAATTTACTCAGTGGAGATTGAGGGCTAAATGAGGTTGCCCATGGAATAATATTTTAAGAGGATGCACCAATCACATACAATGTGAATTAAATAATTCAAGTAGTTTTCCAGGCAATATGGCAAATAGTAACTTCCAGTCTATGTTTTTCTTTGCTATTTGTACATTTTTATGGGACAAAGTTTAGGTCATTTTAGTAAATATTCACTGAGTGTCTACAAAGGTCTAGTCACTATGCAAAGGACTGAGGATATAGACCAGCATGAAACGTAATCTCTAACTTTAGGATTTATATCATATCAGAGGAGACAAACATGTATCCAGCTAACTAAGATGCAGTGTGATAGTGGCATAGTGGAGACAGAACGAGTACAATCATAACTAAATGAAAGGAGCAATTCATTTTGTACTGAGGGACATCTAGACAGATTTTACAAAACATGCAACATTTGAATTGAGAATTGGAGCACTAGTTGACTTGTGGCAGATGTCAGATCATTTCAACAGGGGGGACACTGCCGGCAAAATCACTGGGTCAGGGGAAATCTTGGGTAATGGTGAGGATGAAGATAAGGAAGGAGGTCTGAGAGATTTCTGGGAAATGGTAAGAGATGAGACTGGGAAAATAAGATGTCAGGACTAGTTTCTACTTAAATTTGCCTTTGTAGAAATAGCCCACACCAGGATCTGACAATCTGGGGCCCACAATGACTCCTGGAACAATTTCTGTGTGTTCACTAATTGTTTTAAAAGAGCCACCATTGAATACTTGTGAATATTTTGAGAATTTGGAATCAGAACATGATTTTAAATTAGTTTCCGATCCTAGTATTTTCTTTCTGCATTTTTAGCTGTGGTGTATCTCAAGAGCAACATCAGTAGAAGCAAAGAAGCTCAAAATTAATGTAAATTTAATAGGGTTTTTAGGAGTACTGGTAAAGATTCCAGTCCCATCAAATGTTCAATCAAAGACGAAGGATTCCAAGGTCAATTAAGTTTGGGAGACTAAACAATAAATTATATTTTACGAGAGTCACATTTGGCATGAGATTCTGAAAATCCTGAAATAGACAATCTTATTTAACTTTGTCAAACTCACATCTTTGAGTAAAAATATATATTTTTTCTCAACATAAAAATCTGTTAACATTTTATGTAATTAAGTTACCAAAAAGTATTCTTGTTGGAGCATACAAGACTCTATACGTATTTCAGAAGTGGATGGCAGATACCAGAGATGCACCATTTACCAAACTCATATGCAAACCATGAACCAGTCCTTTGTGTGGCCTTTCTTGAATCCATTCCTTGCCTGTCTGACGCTGGGATCTGCACACTAGGGGGTTGGCCCTATAGGATACATTTCCCAGGGTCCTGTGGCAGTGGGCTTGTGGCTAAGTTAAACCAATAAGAAGCAGTGGTTAGAAATTAGAGGGTGGAACTAAGGGAGAAGCCAGGGTATTCCTCCTCTTTTCTCTGGTGTTCCTGTATTCCCCCTCGGCACCAGCTCTGTCTACACAGGCTCCGAGTAATTCCAGCAGCCTTTGGCTTATTCATTCTCTAGGTGCCAATGTCGCCACGTCCTCACTCTACAGTACACTTAGAGTGTGTGGTGTCTCCTTCTGTTGCTAAACCTTCACTATCCCCAGTTTGCCTTCACAGCTCTTCCATTACCAGTGTGACAAATTCCCTCTACTTCAAACATTTTGGGAGAAATTTCTGTCTCCCTAGGTGGACCCCGACTGATAAAACACCTTAAAAATTTCTTCACAGGCATTAGACTTGCACAACCACCGTAAGAGGTTATTATTATCACCCTTTTTTACAAATGAAAAAAATGAGAATAGAGAGTCTGTAATTCTACTGTTTTACTGAATCCAAAATCAGTGATACTCTACACCAGAAAAAAAGCCATTTTGCAAAAGCCTTCTTTATGGAAGCAAAAAGCAGAGGAAGATGAACAGAGAAGTTCTTGAATTCCCACCTTATTTTACTCATCTCTCTCACTAGCAGGATGCACAGCAAATCTCATTAAAACTCAGGTGTCAGAATTATGCCTTTAAGGTCTTCTTCCGCAGCATCCACAGCCTCCTCCCTCCATTTTAGAAGTCAGAGTGGAAGAAGGACATTTATTCCTTCTAGTTAAAGTTTTTAAGGTGTCAATTCTACCTATACCTTTGTTGAAAGCTACTTGAAGCTATATGCAAACACATTTTAAAACTGATAGATCTGACAGATTGTCACACAGTTCAATCTTTCTCCTTATGTATCTGAGTCTACGGTAAGAAACAAAGCTGGTTTTAGTGATGTATGTAGTCTTCTAGTCTATTAACAGAGCAATCTAGTCATTTAGTGATAATTCTATTGAGACAACATTAGATGATCCTTGCCTCCTTTTGCAAATGAAATATTTTTCTCTCTCTTATCCTAGATAAAAATTCAAGCCATTAGGAAATACTGAAAGAAGACTACTATAATTTGGTTTTATCTAGGTATTTTATATAATGTCCTCTTTCATTGCATTTTCCCACCCACTACTCAATGACATAATTAAAACATCAAAATCATCTCTTTTACAATAGAAAATATTCTTAGCAAATTGGACTTAATAGAAATAATATCTTCAGTACTTAATGCCAAGTCTCTAATTCTTTATATCTCTATGTCTAATAATGATGATCCTAAATTTTCTCTCTTTCCTTCCCCTTTTAGTTTAACAGTTTAATAATAGTGGTGGTATAAATTTTATTTCTTTTGGTGAATCAGTAGACAAAATGCTTTTCGCTGACATCACATCTCAAAACAGAAACTTCAAGGATATGTTTTGAACAGGAGACATTCACTGGAGAAATAGCGATGTTATAGATAGCTGACTTCTCTGCAAGCTTTGATAGATTTTTTTTTAACATCCTTTTCAGGGAACAGTAAATGTTACAAAACATGTCAGAAACCACTGATTTTTATTCGTAAGTTTCTTGTGCATGGAATAAGGTGATATTTAAGATCAAAAGTTCTACAATTTTCCTGAGTAACAATTAGTTTTCTCAACATTTACTGCACCCCAAACTCTCTTGCAAAAAGTGGAAGATGAACAAGTGAGATTAATTAATGTGAAGAAAAAGTTGTTAAGCATGTACAAGTATCATTCAGGTTGCAGTCAAGGCAACTCCGAACATTGGAAAAGATGGAGTATCAGTAAAAATGGAGGCCAGAAAAAGAGCATCTAGATGAAATTTGAAAAGACGAAAATGTGTCTAAATTTAATATAATTTCAACATTTTGACTGGACTATCCTTTCAAATACTCATTCCAACAGAAGGTCATACGAAAATGAGAAAACACAGAATGGGATGCAAACAAGCCATATAGTTATATAGAACCAATCAGCCAATATTATTTTGAGGTCCTAATAACTTGCATCCTAAGATCAATAAAGTCTCATGCCAAGCCCTTAAAAATTATTTTCAAAAATTTGCATGCACATGTGTTTATGTTTTACAAGGTGACAGGGATGAACTGAAATCCAGTAGACTACTTTGGTCTTTAGGGAGGTATTAGCAAAACTTTATTATTTGATTGAGCTAATGAAATATAACTCCAATTGTAAGTATATTTTTGTGCCTACTGTTTATATATACAACATGCTATTTAAGGTTGCGCCTACATAGTACGTTGTAGGCAATAGTATATTCAAAGTAACAAAATAAAAGTAAAAGTGATTCTCTAAGCAGAGAGGAATCTACCTAATGTTCAGCACAGGGTGTTGAAAAGACCCCAAATGACATATGCTGGGTTCATGTGTGAACTCTAGCACTTACTGTACATGTTACTTCCAATTCCTGGTTCACGTTTCTTGAACATGTTTCCACTTTGAAGATCATCTAAAATAGCTTCCTCATAAGATCATTAGAACATTGAAGGAGGTAATGTAAGTTTTCAAGCTCAAAAGACTGTAATAAATGACAGATAATTTTTAATCCTTTTTTATGCAAATTCTGACTACTCAATGTAAAGTACCTTTCAATACCTTGACACAAATGGGCTTTATGACACTGCCAATTTAAAATTCTTAGAAATTGTTTTATCACAACAATATTATTATACTAATATTTATTTAGAAACTATATTTAATCTAAAAGCAATAATTATAGGGCAATTTATTCCCAGAACTTTACTTTTTACAACAATTTTCATTTTCTTATTATAGTTTATCAAGTAAATATTTAATAATAAATTTGTTTTTGATGTCGATACGGATATGCGTATTTATTTTACAAAATAAACTGCAGTTATTTTAGATAGCTCTTACACTTACTCCTTTAGAGGTAGCATAGATTTTATACATTTATGTGAAAACAGAGCCTGGAAAAATAAGTGTTAGTAGGGCTAATGGAAGTGTAATCTGTCAGAGGGATTTCATTAAAGTAAAACAGCTAAGCTCTATTTGGTTTACAAGAGCTCCTCCAAACTTAAACCAAGCTGGCTACAATCTTGAATGTACTCCAAAACTGAAATGGAAAATGCAGAGGGATTATGGGGAATCAAACAATGTCTTTCAAATGTGGTAATAACTAAAATGAGAACACTCCATGTAGTAAAAATGAAAGTTATCTTTCAGAATTCTCAGCCTCCTGGATTTGAAAGCAATCAGAATAGCTATTCCTGTTGGATAAAATGTTCTTTTAGACAAGTGTTGTCTGAAAGGGGGCTCTTCACAAACAAACGAAACTGGACTCAGTCAAATCATTCTAGATCCATATGTAGAATGACGAATGCTAGGGAATAGCTAATGCTTATGAAGCACATATTATGAACCCTAACTCTACACTACACAGCAAAAATAAAACGTATTTTTTTTAACTCTACGATGAACAAACTAAGTCATGGACTAATTGAGAAACTTGCTCAAGCTCAAAAAGCTAAAAAGTAAGAGATGGAATTTAAAGCCAGGTTGTCTGGTCCCAAAGCTTGTAAGGTTAGCCCCTCTCAAACCTGCTTCTATAGTTCGTGGGTTAAGCTTAGCCAAGTAAGTGTCTTATTGATTATTTTAATGTATGGAGATGGGAGAAACTAACCTTAATAATATCTGTGTGCTGAAGGAACAGAGGAAAGGAGAAACAGTGGGCCCTGAGGATTTATTTTCTTTTATGATGAAAGAAACTATTTAAACAAATGCAATTACTAAATAGGAAGAATATTGATTTTACTATTTTCAGGCAAATCTAAAAATACCAAATAACTTCTATGTCTATAAAATTATGCTAGATACCCATGACCCAAGTTCAAGTTAGTTTATGCATTATTGTGGTAGGGCACATACATATTTTAAAAAAGAACAAGTAACCATACAAAGGAGGATGCTATTATGTCCAAATGACAGGATTAACTACAAATACTCTAGGAATTTAGAGGAAGATAACGTTATTACATGATAACAGAACAAGTATGAATAAAGTCACTATGAATCGAACTCTGAATATGTGTAGGATTCAAAATGATAGAGGATGGGGATTTTGAGAATGAGACGGCTGTGAGAAGCAAGGTCTTAAGACAGACTGACTTTGGACATACAGGTAGGTATGGAGAGGGAAACTGAAAGGAAGCCTTATATAATAAAGGCTTAATCAACATTTATTGAATCAAAGCATGAAATATGTAATGATTTAAAAGCAGGTTCAAAAAGTTAGTTGGATTGTGGTATCCACAGAAGACTGTGACAGGCACTGGGTCTGAACTCGTGCACAGTTCCAGCTGACGGGAAAGGCGACCTGACAACATACAGTCATGATAAGCTCTAGAAATGCTAAAAAGAAGGCCAGATCAAAATCTGTAACCTGTTGGCAATGAGGAACTACCTATGTTTTAGATCAGAGCAATGGCAAGGTGAATAACATTTTAGGAAGGTGGAACTGTGGATTAATTTTTAGGTCAAGGACATTTGAAATGTTGAGATTTTATTGAAAGCTCGGGAACATTTCCTCTCAAAATAACTACATGCATTTATATAATAACTTTCCTTTTATATTACAGGAGTTCATGGACACTTAGAAGGCAAGTTAATCACAACTTTTTACAGGAGGAGTATATTTGGCGTGGACTGAAGTAGAGATGAGCTATGAGGCTGTAGCAAACCAGGGATGAATTGATAAATTAGCTATTAGTATAGCAAAAGTAAGAATGGAAAGAAATGACTAGATGTCAGATTTAAGAAGGAAGGATCCATAGGACTGGATCTTTTTAGTATTTTTACATTAAATCTAAATTTTAAAGCTAATTTATGTCATGGTGTAGCCAATGTGTTTTCATTTCATCTACTGAGTAATCTCATGTTCATTAACAGGCACAGTTTTAGGTGTGATTTAACTTATCCAAAGAACTGAGATCCAGTTTATCAGGTTTTTTTTTTTAATATAAGAAAACTGGAACTCATATAAATTTAATTATTGCAATTTCAATCTTCCTAACATCAAAATTCATGACTTCTCCACTTAAACGCCACTGCCTAAAATGATGACTCATCTATTACTTGATCAATTAGGTCACATAATTTTCTATTCTAAGAAAATTAGAAAATTCGCGATAGAGATATTTGGTAGGAAGGGAAGAAATTAAGAGTGCACATCATGACCCTAAGCAGTGCAAATATACCTCGCGATTTCCATGGGTCACAAATCTAGCCACAGCGTGGATGGATTCTTAGCTCAGGTGTGTGCTAGTTTGAAACCTTCGGAGCTTCCTGGGTGAAATCTGAAACTGGCTGCCATACATGGAGGGCAAGGAGACACGAAAGAAAGAGGCAGACCGCTCCAGATTGGTAGGTGGCAGGTATAATAAGCAAGGGAACTTAACATGCAAAGCTTATCTTGGGTGGCTGCAAGATGAGTAGATCTCTGTTCCTGTCCACCAGAATCTTAACAGCTTACACAGAGAACTTAACTGGGATCAGTTACATATTTAGCCCAGATAGTCTCAACCACACATTGGTCCCTCACGGCTGCATCCTTGAAAATGTTTCCCACTGTGGGAAAGGTGGGAAAAATGTACATTGCAAGGACAGGAGAGGGTGAGGAGACTCCCATTGCCCGGATGTAGCTGTGGGTCAAGGCTGAGGCAATAGTTATCATCTGGGGCCTGTGGTCCTCTTCCAACCTTACTGGTTACTGGCAGAATTAATTTCTATGTGTTGTAGGACTGGAGTTTCCATTTTCCTGCTAGCTCTAAGCCAGGGATCACACTCAGCATCTAGAAACCACCTTCAATTCCTTGCCATGGGATCCCATAGGCAGTTCACAACATGAATGTTTGTTTTTCCCACGCCAGCAAGACTACAGTTTTTTGTGACCAGCCAGAGAAAACTCTCTGCCTTTAAAGAGCTCTTATAATTAGGTCAGGCCCACCCAGATAATTTTCCTATCTTAAGGTCAATCGTTTTTGGATATTAATTATATCTACAAAATTCCTTCAAATAGTATCTAGATTAGCTCTTGATTGTATAACTGGGAGAAAGTGTGTGCCCAGCAGGGGCTGGAAATCTTGGCAGGGGCTGGAGGTGGGTGGGTGGAGGCATCTTAGAATGCTGCCTTCTACACTCACAAAAATAATACCAACTCAGTAAACTTAATAAAGAAGTGAAATAACCCTCCAAATTTTCATCTTCTTCTAAGAAGGGACCAGCTAATCTACTAATGCTTATCTCATTTTAATAAAATCTTGCTTTTTATTTTTGTCCCTCTCCAACAGTAATAATAAGCTATTTGAGGAGAACTATTGTGTGTTATGTATTAAGTATCTCCAAGTGGCACAGTTCCTGGCGGATAAAAGGTACTCAACATGAATTAATGGAAATCATACTTAATACCAATAATTTCAAAATAGGTAAAACACTTATCCATGCATCTCACTGAGGGTAACCATCCTTTTCTGAGGAGATAGGTTTATGAAAGTATGAAAGCTAAGAATGCAGTAATTTATACAAAACATTCAATGATATTTTACATTTGAAGGAAACTAGACCCTATCATCTTTGTGTAGTCACTAAGAAAGTGGCATTTTCTGCTTTAATTTTAGAATAGATCTTTCTGACTAAGGAAGCATTTAGATATGTTTTCTAAAATGTCACCAGTACAAGAGAAAATGTCATGTCTGTTTTTAATCTTTCCCCCACCTCATTCTTGACATCTAGAAAAGACCCACAAAAGCAGGCAAGAGACAAAAAGAAGAGGTGACTTTGAGCCATCTCCATTCTTCGCTCTAACATGGGTCTGTCACTGCCACGGCTTCACTGAACATGTGTAAGTCTTCATATGTCAAGAGCTCTACACCATTTGCCCCTAATCTTTATCTTTTCTTTACTAAGAAAAGTGGGTGAACAAGTGGAAAATGTAGGGGCATATAAACCAATGTTTATTAGTATCTTTATTCAAAAAATTCACTACTGCCTCTCATTACATTTACAAAGAGAGCTAATTCATAATTTCTAAAGAGTTGTTGACTAAGTAATGCTGAAAACCAGAAAAATCAAGTAAAGTATTTTTTACATTCACATTACTTTCTTCTAATTTAATTTTTAAAAAATTCTGAGTACAAATTAACAAATATCTTAATATAAACCTATATTGTGCAGACATATTTTTTCTTTTTCTTATCCAAATGCTTATTGTAGCTTGTATTTTCGCCTCTGGGAAATAAAAATTTGGATGCAACATAGGATCTACCCTAGCTGCTGATATGAAATTTCAATCCCAACTCATGTACAATCTTCAGTCTTAATCCAGTTTTGGGTTCTCCATCAGACACACCTTTGTTTTTATTTTTGGATTTACATTCTTTCCCAAACTTGCTAGGAATTTTGGAAATTTAACTCGAATTATTGAAAATAAGTAAATCTAAGTCTTTAATTTGATTGTGAAATTCTACTGCTATTTAAGAAAAAACTCTAATTTTCTGATTAGGATAAAACATGCAATGGTACTAAATAACCTTTTAAAGACTTTTGATGATAAAAGCAAAAATGCTGTTTATTTTATCTTATTTTTAATAGCACCTTTACTCTGTAGGGTACAATAGTCTGTCTTATTTATATTGTGGGTAAAGGCAGAATAAATTAAATTTAGGATGAAGTTAAAGCATTTATAAAAAGGAAATAAGATTGAGTTTTCCCAGAGATTAATATGACTTTTATTTTGAAGCGGAGAGACTTCACAGCCTCCTTTGACTGTGGAAAATTGTAAGGTCATATTAATAAGCCCATTTTAAAAATAGATTAGTTTGAAAATAGATGCCTTTCTATGGATCATATACGGAAACAAACACTGTTGGTACTACATGAAGAAAGTAAGGGACAAATAAGAGCTAGAAAGAGGAACAAGGAAAAGAGTAATGTTCACAAAATGACAACAAATAGCAGCGATGTGTAATTTTTTTTTCTTTTTTTTCCTGAGGAAGATTAGCCCTGAGCTAACATCTGTGCCAATCTTCCTCCATGTTATATGTGGGTTGCTGCCACAGCATGGCTGATGAGGAGAGCAGGTCCACGCCCAGGATCCAAACCTGTGAACCTGGACTGCCAAATTGAAGCACACCGAAATTAACCACTATGCCATGGGGCCGGCCCCTAATGTTTTTTAAAATAGATAACTATTCATTGCAATAGACCAGATTCTATACTACCTTTAGGCATGCTGAACTTGCTGTATCAACATCTTCCTCAGTAACTAGGACTCCCTTGCTTGGAATAGCCAGAATCCTATCGTGCAATCACTATAGATGGCTGCAAAGAACCTTCTCTCTGTTCAGTGGACTTCATTCCATAACTTTGGAGAGGAAAAGCGAATCAATTCATTCAAAAAGAGCTTTCTTCCTCACTTTTATTACCCTTGTTATACTCACACAGACTGATGTCTTCTAACTTCAGCTACAGAGGCAGAAAGTAACGTGAAACCAGAAAAATGTCATTAATCCCTAAGTAGGTCAAACACTATATGGGTGTGCCAGATGTTTCCAATTTTACAATAGTTTTTCGTCAAAAGCTTATGGCTTGTAAATATACGGTACACACATTGAACCAAGAGATAAAAACAAGGCCCTACACAAGGGAGTTCATATTTATACTCAAATGCTTAATCCAGGTATACATAGTTGCTTTGTACTACTTCTGGCCCAATTTGAAATGATGAAGCAGATCTAACAAACTGGCAAAATTTCAGTTTTATAATATTCCTAGTATAACTAACTTTCCCCTACTGACAATTATTGGGTGATAGATGGAACCATTCTATAAAATATAGCAAAGAACTTGGATGGTTAGGCTCTAAAAAGAGTGAAATCCTGTTTTATTATGAATTACTTAAAAAATTTGTAGACCTCAGAGTTCCATTCTTGATTCATTTAGTTCCTTTTCACATTCTCTCTGAGAAATATTGCTTAATTTTTAACATCAAAATCAATTTTATGATGATTTGCCCCCCCCCCAAAAAACATCTCTAATGTCCCATCTCTCTCCGGCATAGGCCCATCTCTATTTCCAAATAATGTCCAAACTCTTGTTTATTGTTTTCCTCCATCCTCTAAAGCCTGCTGTCCTTTTTGCAGGGAAGATAGCCTCTGGCACCAGGAATTCAACAGTCCACTGGGAGAGAAAGAGACCTGATCACTAGTATCTATCATTATAACGGCTATGAAAAATGGAGAAAAAGGTAAATTAAAAATACAGTAAATATGCTGAGGAGGGACTTTTAACTCATATTAATCTAACTTTGTGATTCCAACTTAAAATGGTGCCTGACTTCCACATTAATCATACGATTATGTCTATATTCTTTAGCATGACATCACCAACTCCACACTGTTTCGTCAACCAAGCAGGCCAGCAACCTATCCCGTCAGTTCCCTTGCCTGCCCCCTCTTTATCTGCCGGTTACACTAATATGGTTATTCTTTCCAGAATATATCATGATATCTCTTGTACCTTTGTGCATATAATGACTCAGGCTAAAATGCTTTTATCTACCAGTTTGGGCCAGTGGATCATTGATTAATACTCAGTTCAAAGAGTGCTATGATGCTTTCTGCCTTCCAAGGCAAGACCTACATTCAACAATTCCATTATTCAGCTTTTCTGATGATATATATGTATATGTGATATAGCTCTTATTTGATACGTATACACACACATTATGCGTACATATAGTTTAACTGACCTTACTGTATTTTACAATGATTATTTTAGAATTAGACACAGTCATTGAGCTCCAAACTGTGCTATTTACTTTCTATACAGTTTAATATAAATACATGCTCTACTAATATTTCACCAATTTTTATGAATCTTTTTATTACAATAGTGCTTGCTTCTGGTAAAATATTTTTTGAAAAACATACAAGTAAACGTAAGTGGTGCATTGAACAAGTGGTTTTTTAAAATTTAAATATAATCAAAATACTTGTCTCCCATTTATCTTTCAAAGCTGCTCAGTATGGTAAGTTTTCCTGGTTCCATCAGATTAAAACTCTGAGAGAACATCTACCAACTCTGGTTATTCTTAGGTAACAGAAAGTCAACAATTGCTTGAAGTGGAACAATATGGCCTCAATTCAGACTCCCAAGCATCCATCTGAATATAGTAATCGGCACTCCAAGAAGCTTTCCCCTCTCCTCTTGCGTGTAGAGCCTGCTCACCTCAGGCCTCGTCTTTGCATTTGGTGAAGAGGCTGCATTTATTTCTTCTCTCATTTAATTGCCTCTTTTATTTTTGACTTAGCTCTCCAAAACCTTGAGGGAGAAGGATTCAGGGAGTACGAGGTTGGCGTTCTACTCCGTGGACCTGGCTGTGCTTGAAGCAGATCATTGTCGTCAGTGTTTTCCTGGGTTCTTCAGAGGCTCCCCAGCTGGAATCCCTCCACTGTAATTTTTCAGAGGCACTGCTGGTTTCAGCAGCTAGCTCCACGCAGAATCTCTCCACTGAACTTTTAAATAACCACCCTGAGCCTGGTAATTGCTTTGAACACTGGCATTTGGATATCTTGTTTTGAAATTTTATATCAACTACATCATGGTCTCATAGCGGAAAATTCCAATAAACATTACATTTTATGTAACAAAGAAAATGAAAGTTGATTTCCACTGTGAAATGCCCTGCACAGAGATAACACCTATGAACAGATTTGTGCATACTTGCCAAACATTTTTAGGTATATAGAAACATACATGTGTACACACACATGCACACACACGCATGTACATTAGTGTGTTTGTATGCCTATGCTTGTGTTTATATATGTATATAGAGATACATATATTTCTATGCGTATGTATACTGTATATGCACATATACTTTATATGTATATATGCAGTGCATAAACACACACATGTACACACATACATACGCACATATGTGCATATACATATAAAGACTTTAGCAACTTGCTTTATTCAAGTAGAATTTGTGCACATCTTTCTAAGTCCACATGTTAATTTCCTTGGATTGCTGTGATGTCTGCTATATCCTATTTTTTCTTTTATCATTTCAGTTTTTCAACACCTAAACAGGGCAAATATTTGAGTGAGACCATCTGTTACTTGGGCAAGCCTTGGGTGACCTGCTTAACTGGGAAGCGCCAGAGTCCAGGTGGACAGACCGTGGCAGTTGTGTTAACAAGCACTAATGCACCAGTTTGGCTGTAACTGTTCTCTGCATGGAAAGGACACAGAAATGAGTAACGATGTGTATTGCCACATCTTTTAGTGGGCTCCACCGGTCAGAGCTGTTGCTGACAACCATATGCACCATTTTATCTCTCTTTATATACCATCTTGTTAAAATGGAGATTCGTGGAATTTATACGTGAGATAAAATTGTATAAAATCTCTCTCCCTCCCTTCCACACAAACACACACACACACATTGCTTACATACACACATACACATGCAAGTATAATATCTTTTTGATTTTAAGAGCTCTTTTTCTGATTACAGAATTTTGAGATAATGCACACATACATAATTAACACATCTAAAAATCCTTTCCACCACCTGAGATAGCTTTGTTTAACATTTTGATGTGTTTTATTCTTGTGTTAATATGTCAGTTATGTCTCAGCTAAAAAAAAGACAAAATCCATAGTGTTCATTTCTACTTAAAAAAATTACAATCATTTTGTTTTTTTAAAATAGTGTTGGCCACTGAGGTGTTCTTTAGGATTGCCTTCACAAATAATAATTTGGAAGTCTTCCTTGTTCTTTGTTGAACTCTGATTTATTTCTCAATATTTTAAATATGTATAGCTAAGTAAAGAATTTTTTTTTGCTTTATTTTAGACATATTTTATTACAGTGGAATTTGAAAAAGTGATTCCATAAGCCTCTGGCTTTCCTTATTTTGTGACTATTCTACTTTCTCTTCTATTACTCTACAGCGGTAGATCCTCTTCTGATATTTCCCAGGGTTGTCCGCATCTCAGACCATTGTCTCTGTTTTTATTTGGATATTCTGTTTTTCTCTTGCATTGGTGTTCCTTTATGGAGTTGGGGGGTTCTGAGTCTACTATCACTCTGCCGAGGGAGAGCTTCTCTGACCATTAGGCACAACACCATCACCTTCCATGAGACAAAATTCACCTTGTGTTTCATCCAGGTTTTCCACAATTAGCACATACAAACACACATACACATTATCAGCCCTACTCCACATCTAGCCATCCAGTCTATTCCACTTTAGCATTCCGCACAATGTTCTGTGTGCCCTCACTCCTAACATAACTTACCTTTTAACATAAGGTAACTTTTCTCCCCCAAACTCCCAGGCATTTTAGTGCCTTCTGCTACTGGGACTCCTTAATGAGCAAAATTCCTCTTATTCTCATCCTCTGCTGTGAACAATTGTTTACTTCCTTGTCTTACACTGCTCTAGAATCTACTCTCAAAAGACTAGCATTTACTTCCTTATATATTACGTTTTCAAGTTGTAGCAATTAGGAGTGGTGTCTCTCTTTGTTTCCCATTGCTGCTTACAGTCTGTTGTCATCCACTCTTTTGTAAAGGTTGTTATTTTACAGCCTCTCTTTCTGATTCTGCCATCTACTCTGTTTCCTTATTACCTGTAGTCCTTACCCTGGCTGCCTGTCTTCCTCATCACCACAGTGGGTGATGTCATCATCTATGTGGACAACCCATTCAATACAAGAGCTTCCCAATTTCTTGACTGACTCTCCTGCACCAAACTAATCATACTGGCTACATCTCAATCACTCACTCTCAAAATACATGCTGGGGTTACTGTAATCTGACAGCACTAAAATCACTAAAAGAAGTATTTTTGCACTATAACCACAGAATCCTTTTCCTATAGCTTGTTTCAGTACCTCCCAAATGCTTAATTTTATCCCATTGACCTCTCTAAATTAAAGATGGAGTAAATCCCATGCTTTACTCCATCTATTTATGTCTGAACTGATTCTATGTCACCTCCCTTCTACTATAACAGAGGTGACTCATGATCCCTCCAACCCAGTCATATGTGCTATTCTATTCTATCCTGTTTTCTCGGAAAGCTTACACTATCATCTTTTCCTCTCTCTTTCTCCCATGAACTCTCTCTCCCTCCCTCCTTCTCTCGTTTCTGTTTGTCCTTTGTCAATTATATCCTTTCCATTGCTTTTATAAAATCTTTACTATTGCATGATAAAACAAAAAGAATTAAACACACACATTCCTCTTTCCTACACTGTTAAACTATCCCTTATTTTCTCCTCAATTATTCTCTTAAAACTTTTTCTAAGCTCATTCTTTCTGTTCTGTAACTCTCTTAGCCCCCATTTACTACCCAGTTCTTTCTAGTTGGGTTTATTTCCTCATTGTTCCCCCCAAGTAGCTCTTGCAAAATTCTTCAATTATCTCTGTGTCACTAAATTCAAAGGCTATTTTTCAGTGTACAAATTTCATGTCCTTTTAGTAGCAATCAACTTTGTTAACAAGTTCCTACTTTTGTAAATCCTTCCTTCAGGTTTGATGACCCCACACTCTCATCGAGTTTCTCTTACCTTATTAGCAAGCTTTCTTCTTTCTTTCACTGTCTTCCTCTAATCAGCCATTTAATTTTGGACATTGTCAATTGCTATTCACATATTCTCTTCCCTTCTCTTTTACATCTTTCTCTAGATTTAGCTCATTCCTTTCATAGTTTTAATGGCCTCCTATATGTTGGTGACATGTAAATTTATACTTCCAGCCTAGACATTTCCTCTGAGCTCTAGAAAAGTATATCTAAAGGCCTGCTTGACATCTACACTTGAATTTCTTAAAGATAGTTCAGAATCCTTACACCCTATAAGAAACTAAAGGCTTTTCCCTATTAAAACAAAGTGTTCAACCTGTTTTCTTTTACTGTTCCCTCTGTCAGTAAGTGTTAACAACATTCATCTATTTATACAAGCCAGTTATTTAAGATTCATACCATATACTTTGCCTTCTTTTGGTGAACATCTAATTCACTATAAATTCTGGTTTATTTGTCATCCTAAATATGACTTGTTTGTTCTATTTTTCTCTAGCTTCCCTGCCAACATCTTCATGCAAGCTCCTGAAATGACTTCCTGACTAGTCTCCTTCCTTCCACTGTAGTCCATCAACCATCCACGCTTCTCCCATCTGCTCTTATTGTGGAGAGATCATTTTCAAAAATAAATCTCAGCATGTCTTTCTTGTACTTAAGTTAAATGGCATCCTTTTGCTTACGGAATAATAGTTAAATCATTATTGTGCTCTTTAATATCTGTCATGATTTAGTGTGAAAATACTTCTTCATGGTCATCTCACATGAGGCTTTCTCCACTCTACCCTCACTTGTCTGCACTCATTTCAGTGGTTTTCTTTTAGTTTTTTAAGCACTTTATGCAAATCTTGCATTAGTGTCTTTATACAAGCCATTTCTGTTAAACTTTACCCGGTTAATTCTCACTCTTACTTTAGATGCTTTCCTAACCCAGTTGGTGCTTTCTCGGGGAAGCAGTCTTCTATTACACACACTCACAGTTCATAGTACCATCGGCTGATTAGAATTTTGACTCACTATTCATTTTCATGACAATTTGGTCATTGTTATTCTTCCTATGTAAACGCTATGAGAGCAGGAGCCCCCTGTCCACTTCTGTTTACTTTTATAGTCAGATGCCCACCAATCAAACTAGAGTCTTGGATATGCTTTGGGCACTCAATAAATAATTTTGTGAAAAACAGTTGGCTTTTATCTCTTGTTTGATAGAGGCCACATTTCTTTTATGTGATTGAGGATGCCAAGCTGTTTCCTTAAAACTAATTTCAATGAAGGATTTTCTGAAAGATCAGTAGAATGCATTCCTTTTTCTTTTGTCTAAAGGTTTTATTTTTCTAATAGATCAAAAGTTTGGGTGTTTTCTCTTTGCTTTTTCTAGAATGAGGAAAGATATATGCAGATCCAGTATTTATCTGTACTTTTATGAGTGTGTCTTGGATTCACCACCTTGGTTATTTTGGAATTCCTCATTCAGTTCCACAGCTTGGAAGTAGGCAGAGGTGCAGAGCTCTTAGACTAATGTCTGGATCCAGAAGATATTCTTTAAGTACAGATTGGATAGACCAGGCTCTACCACAACACTTTTTTTTTTTTTATTGAAGCTTTGTTCAAATAAAATATTCTACATTCTCGAGAATGATACAAGGGGTCTCCTTGATATTGCTTCTTCCAAAGGAAATTTACTTTTGCAAATCTCTCACTCTGAAATGAAGTTCCACTTCATGGTTTCTTGCTAATTGTATTCAATCTCTGCATGGATCAATAGAATTAAATGAGAAAAAAGACAATTCTTTGCCTTCCATATGAGGCAATATAACATAACATGTACCATAGAACAAATCTTTATTGTATTAGTATAAAATGAGTGTTCACAAATTAAGGATCCAAAGGCAAAGAAACCAAATAGAAAACTAAACAAGTGTCTGAAGAATGATTTTACAAGAAAGTAATTAAAAATATTGCTAAACATATGGAAAGTCAATTAAGATATGCAAATAAAAACAATATATGTGACACTATTTAAAATTGTCACACTAGTAACAATTTAAACTCTTAACCATATGGGTTCTTCCCCTTGGCTTTGCTCTCCGTTTCTCTTTTTTTATGTCATTCATACACCTATCTGGTAATCTTGGGAAATAAGAACTATTATATTCTCTTTTTTGGAAGTGTAGTATTTTGGGAAGTGATAACAAATTTCTGGTATCCAATAAAATATAAAATGCAAAGATTTTTGACTCATAATTATCTCATAAAAATTTTTTTCTGCAGGTACATTCAAAAAATACAAATACATATTTACAATGATGTTCATTGTATAATTCTAAAAACTAAAAATTCCAATACAACACCAATGGAACACTTTCTAGAAAAATACACAGGAAAATCACATTTATTGTCTTTAGACGGTGTGATTTGGCAGGCTGGGAGAGAGGACCCTACTTTGTACTTTCCGCATTTCAGTACAATTTAAATGTGCGGGTGTATGTGTAACTGAACTTTTAATACTGTTAGAATGAAAACTGTACATAGATATTTATATGTAGAAGAAAAAGAAAATGGAAATGGCAGTGCTTGTGCTGTGAGACAGGTGCTCCGGTTCTCCTTTTGTTTGTTTGCTTTGGATTATTGGCACACTGGTGACCTCAGTCTGAGGGGGAAGGGGTGGAGGATGGGGAGCTGGGGAGAACAGGGGCTTAGGTGACAGGGGAGCGTCAGTCATCAGTTGTAATTTTTAATTATATTGTGTATAGGATATACTAGTCAGATTTTTATAATTGCTTCACTTTCTAATTCAGTTTGCTTTATGTTTTTGACATTGTTTTTTGCTTTCATAGGTGTTTTAGTAAATGCGTAGAGGCATGGTATTAAGTGGGGCTAACCAGATATTATTTTCAACAGAAGGCAATAAATGTATTCAATTAAATATTCCAAAACAGTAGGATTTAGATTGAGGACAGCTTAAGCCAGTTATTGTAGGTAGCCTAGGACTTGCTGTACTTAGGGAATATACTTAGGATTAGAAATCAAGGCAGTTCTGTGACAATAATGCCAGTCCTATTGACTTCAATGAGATGATATTTTGAGGAAAAATGTGATGCGTTCTACAAGGGCACACAGATTATGAAGATACAAACCATTTTTCGTCAGGAAGTGTAGCACAGGAGGGAGACTCCCTCCAGTTGTCATGTGGACTTCCTGACTGGTGTCCCTGACACCAATGCGGCCACTCTCTGTACAATGATTTAATGAAACTTTTTAAAAAATCAATGACTTTCTATTACTTTTATGCTTACATACAACCAATTGCTTCCTATCACATTAGAATGAAGTATAAACTATGATCTAGATGACAGCATACAATTCTCCTGCCTAACTCCCAAACCCCATTTCACATACTCTCTGTTGCTCCCATTGCTCAAGGCAGCTCAATGCACTTCGAGTACACACATCGCTTTCTCCTCGTCCTTCCTCTTTTCATTCCTTAGAATAGTTTTTACCTGGATATTGCATTGTTCTTCCTCTCACATTATTTATCTCTGCTTGGATGCTTTCTCTTCCATAACCACCCTATCCAAATAGTCCTGCCCATCAGTCTTTATATCTTTATCCTGAAATAGTGTTATATATTTAAGTGTTTAGTTGCTAATCATCTGAACGATTCTACCAGAATATAAGTTCCATTTGGGCAGAGACTCTGTTTCCACTAATTTATCCCCAGAAACTAAAAAAGGCGAATAATAGGTTCACAATACATATTTGTTAAAGGAATAGATCAGTGAGTACTTGGATGAATAAATGATATGTGATATAAAAACTTCTTGCCTATCCTTATATTTTACATAAGTTTTCATTTTTTTGACATGTAATTTATAGAGTTGTCTTATTTTAATAATTCATAATAAATCACTCTAAAAATTGGTGATCAGGCCTTAATTGAATTAGCAAAATGCAAAGCTACATTTCCCATCTGATTTGCCATCAGGACAGTTTGACACTTATTTACCTTTGCCACAAAGTAAAGTTTTTAATATTGATATGGTCAGTTTGGAATCACTCTATTTCCCACTGATCAATCTTTTCCACAGCACAGTGGAATGTGATGGTATATGTCAGCTTCCCACACTGGCATAGGCAGGCAGGCCCACACTCCCACTCTCGCATTTCCTAACGCTGCCATCTGTTGTGTTGTGTTAAGACAGTAGAGAGAGGGTACAGCAATCCACCAGGTCATTGAAGGATTTCTCTCATTTTCACTTAACAGCTTTATGTAGGAGTCTCAATGTTGGCATCTGGACAATATGTCCCCAAATGAGCTCAGTGCTGTTTTAAGAGCCTGGTAGAAATAAATTTGAACTTGGTAGTTTCTTGCCTGTCCATTTGGTCTTTTGTTGTTTTGTTTTGTTTTGCATTTTATCCATTCATGCATAAGTGCCACTCTCTATCCTATATGCAAAGTAACAGCTTCTTATGTCTAATCATTTATTTACTTGACATAATATCTAAATAATAAAATTAGAAAACATTGGTGAGTTAATTAACAAATATTTAATTAAGATAAATGAAATGCATTTAACCAAATAGCTATTTGCCTTCTCTTTCCTTTGTTGAATATATAAGAACTATAGGTTAAGTGCTCACAGGTCTTATTTCGTTTAATCATGAGAACAACCCTATGGAGTGGGTATGGTTGTCCTTATCTTATAGATGAGGTCAGCGAGCCTGAGAGACTTAAAATAATTTTGCCAAGTGCACATAGCTGGACAATGACAGAGCCAGGCTGTGAACTCATGACTGACTCCAAAGCTGTGGGCTACTCAATGCTACCACTGTGTAATCTTGGAAAAATCACTTAGCTTCTCTGAGCCCAGGGTTACATAACTATCAAAGACAGTATTTACACATTCTTATGCATTCCTGGATGAGGTTTGGGTATTAAAGTCTTTGTCCAGCATGGGCTTCTTCCCTTAGCTCCTGACAAGCTAATGAGGGATTAGGTCCTAATCTCATGCAATGTCTTTTTCTTTGTTATGTGTTTGCAGACATAAAAAGTAACAATCTCAACATCTGTCACTTGAAAAATAAGAGATTTGTTACATTTAACTAAAAGCAGTTCATAAAATTAAAAGAATGTAGTATCCATCACGTAAGAAAGAGTACCACACTAAGTGGTCTCAGCGGACCACAAGGCTCTCTCCATTCACACCGTCTTCAACCGTTTTGCACACTCCTTGATGATCTGACTTTCTGCATCCAGAGGGATAGAACCCAGGGACAAGGGCTCTGAAGATGAGGTGACAGCAGATGCATACTCCCTAATCTGAGTGACTCATTGAGTTTTTGTTTGTTTCTGCCAATTCCTGAAGAATCAGAAAGCTGCCAGTCAAAATGAGCAATTGCTCATTTCTCAGGTTAAATATTTTATATGATTGATGCTCCAATTGCTAGTAAGCAAGGAAGGGGCAAAAGAGTCAGCTATTTGCTCTATTTCAGGTATCAGCGTGTGGTTTCCATTGTTATATTGATTGACAACTCAAATAGGCATGGGTGTTTAGATTAAAACATCAATTCAAAGGACTGAAACGTTAGGACAAAAACTCCCTTATTTACCTGGAATAGGAAAGTAAGCCAACATAGTGAGGCAAGCTCCAGTGTTAATATAGGAAAAGGTAAGGACTGTGGTGAAGTGGAGAGCATTTGACCTGCCTAAAGAGAGCAGCCACAAGTAATTTTCAGCTGATTGTCGCTGTAAAGGAATGGGGGTCCAGATTTGCCAGATATTTTAACTTTTCAAGAGAAGGCAAGAATTTAGACATTAATCCAAACATTATTGTGGATTCTTTTAATTTTCAAAGACTGGGAGCAAATTAAAATATTGCCAAAATATTGTGGAAGAAAAGGAAAGGAAAAGAAAAAAAAGAATGACATTTTTAGTGCAAATTCAATCTTCTGGCCACTACCTTAAAAATGTCGAAATAGGAAATGGTATCTTCTTCTTTCTCATTTGTGCTAGAATGTTTTTTCAATATTTATTTTGATAAATAACTGCAGCCATTTTTCGAATTCAAAGACCAGGGTATTGTTGTAAAGTTGGATAGCACCTAAGGGGGTTAGATGTGCATATTTTTAGAGTTTGGATATGTATGTGGGACCTGAAACTGTGCAACACATTTTGAAGATGTATACATTAATATACAAGGATTTTGTGACAATTAAATGAGATAATGCTATGTTTTAGTTATTACATTTTCTGATTGTAGGAGATGCTTAATGAATAGAAGCTATTATAATATTTTTAGTAGTTATTTTGTAGAGTGCTATAATTATTACTAACAAATTCATTGTATCTTGTACTTGAACAATATAATCCTAACTGTGATGTATGGAGATTAGCTGTTGTTTTTTATCTCGACTTCACCAGATGAAAAAAGTGAGACTTAGGGTGTGTGGAGGAGAGAAGGAAAGAGAGAGAATGAGAAAGGGAGAGAGAAAGAAAAGTTTGGACTTGAACCCAGATTTTCTGACTCCATTATCTAGACGTTATTGAAAAATCCTGGTGTCAACTCTGACATAAAAAGAGCTTGGAAGTTATCACCTCCATCCTTAAAAAAAGGAAAAGCTGAGCAAAGTGAAAATCAATAGCATTTCTTAGATCTGTCAGAGAACTAAAGTTATAGGGCAAACCACCAATCTGAATCCGGTGAGATAGTTCAAACCAAAGTCACAGCTGAGATCTGCGTACCTGTAGCAGAAGCCACTGGAGCCAAAAACTGGTAGGGACACATAAATGGCATTTTTGATGACTTTCTGGAGCCTGACTAAGAATTAGACACTCCTGGGAGCCTCAAGTTTAGAAGGGTCCCCAGACATGACTTTACCTCCAAGAACCCTAAGAGGTTATCATGATGAAGATCCAAGAAAGCCTTCATGGCTCTCTCCAAGGGAAGGGGAGAGCAATGGTTGTAAAATATGCCCAGCACACTCTACATAAAACAGACCTCTTCTTTAGGGAAAAAGACTTTACGAGAGAAAAGGCACTTCTCTGCCCTCCTGCCCTCTTTAGCCTTCCTTTCTCATATAAAGAATATTTACAAAAAAACTATTGCTAACATCATACTTAATGTTGAGCAACTGGATGATTTTCCTTAAGATCAGAAATAAGAGAGGCTGTCCTCTTTTACTGCTTCTATTCAACATTGTTTTCAAAGTCCTAGCTAGGATAAAGAGACAAGAAAAGGAAATAAATTGCATGTTGTTTGGTAAAGAATAAGTAAAACTGTTTTTGGTTTTCTTTTTTGCAAATGAAATGTCATCTATGTAGAAAATACCAAAGAACTGACAAAATACAAAATCCTGCAACTAATAAGCTATGTAACAAGGTCGTAGAATTTCACGTTAATGTAAAAAAATTCACTATTCTCCTAAAGGCCAGCAAAAAACAATTGGACATTTAGAAAATAATGTTATTTATAATAGCAGTAAAATATAAAACACTTAGGTATAAATCTAATAAAATATTAGAGGATTTATATGTGGAAAACTACAAAAATCAAATGAAAAAAACAAAAGATTTTAACAATGGAGAGAGATTTCATGTTCACAAATTGTAAGACTTAACACTGTTAGGATGTTGACTCTTCCTAGCTTCTTCTTTATATCCATCACAATTCCAACCAAAACCCAAGCAAACTCTTTGTAGATATTTGGGAACTGATTTTGAAGTGTCTATGGAAAATTATAAGTCTTAAAATAGCCAACACAGTACTGAAAAGAAGAATAAAGTTGGAGGACTCACGTATTAAAAACTTCTGCTCTGTGAAAGTTTCTGTCAACAGAATGAAAATGCAGTCCATAGACTAGGAGAAAATATTTGCAAAACACATATCTGATAAGGGACTGTTATCCAACATATAAAAAAATTCCTTAAAACTCAACAATAAGGAAACAATCAACTCAATTAAAAAGATGAGTCAATGATCTGAACAGACTCCTCACCAAAGAAGATGCACAGATGGTAAACAGGTGTATGAAAGCATATGACGTGCTACATCATTTATCATTACAGAACTGTAAATTAAAACAACAAAGAGATACCACTAACATCCACGAGAATGTCTAAAATGCAAAAACTGACAATACCAATTGCTGGTGAGAATCAGAGCAACAGGAACTCTCATTCGTTACTGGAATGAATGCAAAATGGTACAGCCACTTGGGAAGACAGTTTGCCAGTTTCTCATAAAGTTAAACATAGTTTATCATATGATATAGCAATCAGAGCTGGCGACATCAGTATGAACTTATGTTTAGCTTAAGATAGATGTCGATGGTTGCATATGGAAATACTTGAAGATATGTGTAGATTCACAGGTTAATATGTACATATATAATTTCTTGTTCTCTCAGCTAAGAGGTCCTAGAAGCAATGAAATCCCAGTGACAACAAGTACACTAACCACTCAGATTTGGGTTTCTAATACTGCTGTCCAATAAAAGGAGGCTGCCTTGGAGAAATGGCTGATTCTAGGACTGGGCTAAGAAATACATAAGATGAGCCTGCATGCATCTTACAGTGACAGAAATTGAGGAAGTGCTGAGACAAAAAAAACAGACAAACAAAAAACACCACAGTGATGGGGATATGTCAAAGGGACACAGGAGCCAATAGTCAAAGCCACAACAAGTTGATCAACAAAATAAGTGACGTAGTCTTGGATGGCAACCCAAAGTTTAAGATAAATATCTAGGAGTCCATATTAAATACATAAATGATTAAATAAACAAATAAATGTGAAACACTACAAAAGCATTCTGTGCAAAAGAATTCCAAATAATTTATGTAGATAATTAAGTGGAGCATAACTCCTTACACTTTAAATGTGATCTACTCTTTAAAGTGACTTCTTTCTAAAATGTACAGCATGAAAGGGGGAGGGTGGTGCTTAGAGTAACTGTTCTGTGGAGAAACCCGATAGATACTACCTAAGCCAGGTAAGTAGGGTAAACATCAACAGTGATGTCATATTGGTTCAGTGTGCCTTTGATGTGATGTGATGAAAATGGCACTGTACCTATTTAGTCTTCCTCCCCAAATACACAACCTCAATCTCAACATTAGAAGAACACCAGGCTAATCTAAACTGTGGGACATTCAACAAAATGTCCAACTAGTAATCCTCAAAACTTTCAAGTTCAGCAAAATGAGGAAAGCCTAAGAAAGGTCACAATCAACAAGAGCCTAAGGAGACATGATGATTAAGTGTAATATGATATCCTGGATGAGATCCCAGAAGGGAAAAAGGATGTTAGGCAAAAAGCTAAGAAAACTAGGATAAAGTATGAACTTCAGTTAATAATAAAGCATCAGTGTTGATTTATTAATTGTGATAACTGTACCATACTAATGCAAGGTGTTAATAACAGGGCAAACTGTGTGGGAGCTATATGGGAACTCCGTGCATTATCTTCACAATTTTTGTGTAACTCTAAAACTCTTTTAAAATAACGCATTTATTTAAAACAATAGGAGAATTCAATTTAATAGACTCATAGTTTCTTCAAAATGTCTGTGTAAGCCATTATCATGATCAGTAGCAACAGAATTAGTGTCATAAATTAAATTCAAAATACAGTATTCAACAAAGAGAAATTACCTTAGTGTAAAGACAAAATACTCAAGATAATATTAAAAGGTCAAATAAAGATTTAAAATATATTTTTTGGCCTATTAATTGAACCAAAATATAGAAATTAGAAGGCTCTAAATTGATAAAAGTGTATTAAAACTAGTACTTGTAGAAGTGAAGGTGTATTGCAAAGACATTCAGTTTACTTACAAAGTAATAAAACATCATAGTATTTGACCCCATTAATACTAATTCTAGAAATATTTCCTAACAAAATAAATTTTATATTTGAATAAAAGCATATGCATGATAGCATTCCTTGCCATGATATTTAAAAAACAAAAAAATGGAAATATCCTAAATGTACAAAATTAATACATGAGTAAGTAAATTATGGTTCCTTCACTCAGTAGAATAGTATAAAGCCTATAGCACAGGCATAACATAGTCTGATCTGTGTTTTGAAGAACTCTGATTGCTTAGTTGAAAATAAACTGTACATGGGGAGCAGTGGTAATTTAAGCACATTCAGTTAGGATATTTTGGAAACCTCCAGGTAGAAGATGGTGGGAGTTTGGAACAAGACAGTGAAAGTGAAGGTACTGAGAAGTGCTTATTCTTTAAATCTACTTTGAAGATTGATTTGAAAAGATTCTCTGATGGATTGGCTGCAGGATGAGAGAAAGAATAGGCCAAGCATTACTCCAAGGTTTTTGCTAAGAGCAACTGAAAGAAAAGAGTCAGCATTTAGAGAGAGGAGGTATTGTAGAAGAGTAGGTTTGGGAAAGAAAATCAAGAGTTTGGTTTTGGAAATTTTACGTTTGAAATACAGTTCATTCTGAAGAAGAGATATTTTAAAGCAGTATGACTACTGAGCAGAATGATACAGAATTGTGAGAAAAAACTGATGATTCAGGAGAAATTGGAAATAATTGCTGGAGACATTTTCTTGGGTAAGTCTGTGAATTAGGACATAGTTTACAAGTAGGGTAATTGATTTTAAACAAGAAAAATATTCTTATTTAGACTAACAGGAGAGTAGACAAAGTAGACAGACACAGATGCAGGTATGTGGAGGAAGGTGGTGATTGGAGCAGGGGAGTTCTTGAAGAAGGAAAAAATGTTTAAAATATTTATCTAAGAGAGTAAAAGATTAATAAGACTAGGAAACTAACAACTCACTAATTTTAGTGATGATAGATTTAAGGGGAGAGCAGCAAACATGCTTGTATGTTTCTCAGCAGCGTTGTCAGGATGCAGGCTTGAGTTGGTGGAGAATTAGCTTTGAGAATGGTTGGCATTTTGGGTGTAGGATGGGAGAAGAGCTGATCAAAGGAAATTGAGTGTATTTCCAGGAAGTGATTATACTCATTGGTCATGTGTCAACAACAGGTCAAAAGTGAAATCAGGACATGATGGCAGTAAGGAATGGAAAAAAATGAGGAAAGATAAATGAGTGATAAGACCTGTTCCATTGAAGAATTGTTGTAAGAAATGTATTAAAAAGGTTGAAAATAAGAGTTTAAGAATGGAACACTTGACATGGTAATGGAAGTAGTGCAGTTATTGGCAACATAAGGGTTCAAGCTATAATCATAGGGTGGTTGGGATGGTATGCAGGGTATGCTATTTGAAGGAGAGAAGTAAAAAACAAAAAGGAGAAACCAGGCAATAGGAAGAATCATTTATGTGATATTGAAATTACCAAAATTTATGGCAAAGGTAGCATTAGAGAGTGAAACGGTGCTTTAGAATCTAAATCTTCATGGAATAATGGGCATCACTTGAGATACTCTAGGTGATTGCATGCCTTAAAAGTAAAAGAAAGATAAAAATAAATGAGGTAAGCATTCAACTTAGAAATGCATGAGAACATGGTCAATCTCTAAAGAAATAATGGTGATGCAAATCGAAGCCATTTCATAGATCTCCAATTCACATGCACAATGTGATGTTACCAAGGTTGAGAGAAGTCAGAACTCACATATGCTTCTTATGGACCAATAACTGCAGAACCACTTTGGAGACAAATTTGTTTTTACCTAATAAATGTGAAGATGAGCATCTTGTTAAACAGTCCTGGTGTTAGAGGAGGTCATTGAGAGGATGAGACTGCCAATTGACCTGCTATCTGGACCCAGGCAATCAGGGATTCCTCACCTCCTCCTGTTGTTGAAATGTAAATTCTGCCCATTGTTCTCACAGCAGGAGCTATTTTCAAGGATGCAGCCTTGAAAGAACAATGTGTTGTTGGGACCATCTGGATGTTATACGTGACTGAGCCTAGTTAATGTCTCCATATAAACTTTTAAGATTCTGGTGGGCGGGTGCTGAGACCTACTAGTCTTGAGGCCTCCCAAGATAAGCCTTATATGTAAATTCCCTTGCTTATTAAACGTCCCACCTACCAGTCTGGAGTGGTCTGCCTCTTCCTTTGGTCTCTTCTTGCCCTCCACATACGGAGCCAGTTTGCGACTCCGCACCCTGTAATTCTACTTGTAAGAATAGTTTCATGATCTTCATTCCCCATATTTCCTTGGACTTAAATGTCATCTGGGTGGTTCAATTTAAAAAAATGTCCCCAGACTCTTCTGGAGAGGATCCTGGAAAAATTTGTTAAGAGTATTCCCACATTAAATAACAATAAAGTGATTCTTATGGCTCAGGACCCACTGTCCTACATAAACCCTAGCACACAGGAACAAGGGGAGTGCAGAGAACTTTTATTGAAACCTAGTTTATCACAAACAGAAAGATTCAACTGAAATATTAATTAACAGGAAAAAAATAGAGTACATTCATATAATGGGTTATTTAAAGCTCTTAAAATGGATCAACAGGCAGACATAACTTAAAAGAGTAAATTCAAAAACAGTCAAAAGAAGAAAGACTATATTTTCATAAAACGTGATAAAAGGAAACATGCCAAATAAAACTATATATTCCATATAGATACATACATGGACAAAATTGAGAAATTCATGCAAATGATAAACACCATATTCCAGTCAGTGGATAGAACTTCTAGAGTGTGTTAACAAAGAAGGATAGGATTAATAAATTACATGGAGTTTCAAATCTATCAATAAAGTTTTACTTTTTAAAAAATATCTGAAGTAAATGTGGCAGATGGTTAGCATTTTAGGAAGATATACAATAGTTTTATATTTTCATGTTTATGTAGTTTATATAAAAACATAGTTTTACATCTATATATCTATATTTGGACTATTTTATTAGCTTTTCAAATTCATTAAATAAAATCACTTAAAATTCCTTGTATGAACAGTAGCCACAAACAAAGCACGTGGTCCACGATACTGCAGATTTTTATCCTTTCTTATTTCCAGAAACACTTTGTATATCATCTTAATACTTTGTTGCCCAAATATAACAACAATTAAATAAATTGTTTGATTAATCATAGTTAGTCTATAAAATAGTTTAGTCTTGTACTAGAAGACAAGTATTATAAAGAGAGTCTACCTATAAACCAAAAAGCAATTGAAATCTTGCTGTACCTGTTTTTAGTTTACAGAAAATGGGTTTCAGTGTTTAGAGGCAAGCTGGCCAGACAACAAGTAATATCATGTTAAAAAAAAATAAAAGAATGTAAAACGAGATTCTTCCCTCTCCCTCACCAAGTGTTACTAGAGGGAATTTTTCTTATAATTCTTTTATTTTTGGCACAACATTATGCATCTATCTTTTCTGCTTAACTTTGAGGTCCTTGAAGACCAAGCTTGGTTCCGTCACTTTGTGACCTCAAAAGCTAGACCTCAATCTCACACATACAGTATATGTGTGAACTGAATTCATGTCAGATGCACTAACAAGAAAAAGAAAACCAAAATAAAGGATAACAGTTCATAAAAGGATTCCATATTCTAATTCTTGCATAGGATATTAGACGACCAAATGCTTGAAACACAAAATAGCAAAATAAAATACAATGCAAAAAATAACCATCTCATTGGCTTCCTAGAGACTGTCTTTACACTGACATTCTCAGAGGATCACAAATCAACATAAAAGAGTCTGCTGCTATTTTAAAAATCCAGATTATCTTTGTCCTTAAAGAATAGATTCAGATTATCTTCACAATATTTCAATATATACTCCACATGGCATGTGACATGGTGACTGTTTTCCAAGAATGTAAATCTATGACTGGCACTGCAGGTAACAACCTGAAGAAAAGATATTCTCTTGTTTAAAGAAGAAAAATGGAGGCTAAGAACTTCCATCCCATAGATGGAAAAACAAGTGATGTTCTTGATATTAAATAGCTTTTTCTTTCCAACTAAAAACATCACGTCTCTGTGAGAGTAAATTTTCTCAGTGCACAGAGTTGTACATTTAGTGATGTATTCACAAAATTCATGCATGGAATACTTAGTCACAGATACTTTATTCGAGGTTGTACCTCGGACTGTAGAAAAAGGAACTGAATTTCTAGAATTTGCTATGAAGACTAAATTTTAATCATCTCTTACTGCCAATATTGCAGCACTAAATACCATTTACCCTGGAATGTTCCTCTGCTTTCTCTTGTCCACTAGCTAATATGCTCTAGTAAGAGGCAGTCTTTTATCATGTGCCTCCAAAATACTTGGTTAACGCAGTCTGCACTGCAGATGTTTAACATTCTAAACCATTTCTAGCCAATACTGGTAAAAAAAAAATAATGAATGCCATTTGACAAGCTTAAAAATTATCTTTCAGAATGATTCCCTGAGGGCATATCTTTGTGTAATACGAAAGCAAAACCTAAAAATATTTTTGATTACCTGGCATATTTTCTCTAAAAGTAGATTTATATTAGAGTGAATTCTTATTTCTCTTTAAAAAAAGCCTCAGCAATGTCTATATAAGTTTTGGGTGATTTCAACATTATAAATTGTGGAATAAATCGCAGGGCGGATCATGAAGAATCAGAGCTCCATCTAAACGCAGTATTGTTGACGCACCATCTCATGTCTTTAACAAGATGGGAAATAAAATGGTCTTTTTCCTAAAAGATGCTGGATTGATTAGGAATGGTTTATATATGAAAAGTCTCCTCCTGATCAAAGATGTTTTGTTCATTTCCTTTTCTTTCAGTCTATATATATTTGATCTCATTAGCAAGGCTTTTATAACACATCGAGTTAGGTTCAAATTGAATAACTTCCTGCTAGTCCCAAATATTAATATTTTCTGTACAGATGCCAACACTAAGTCTGTCTGTGTGTGTGTGTCCTATATAGTCAACTACTGGTCTTGATAATTTCATTTCTTCTTAGAAGAGAAAAATAGAGAAGACCTTACTAGTTCTTTAGCATTTTGTGGTACTCTTTCTCAAGTTATTCACTACATAGTAAAACTTAGACCTGCTGGAAATCTCACTTCTGTTTAATCCAAATTACGTAGTTGGGAGCAATATGGGTGCAGTGCTTTGTTTTGATGCAATGGATTTTTTTAAAACTCTGTGGTGTCATAGGAATAGCGATTCACAGAGATGCTACTCCATGAAGAGGACAGAAGACAATGTAAGTCTAGGCCATCTGAAAATGTCATGATTTGGGACTTTAATGCCTAGTCTTCTTTGGTTAGGTTCCACGTTAGACCCGTTCTCTGTCAAATGCTATTCTATAGTTTATAGAATTATAATCAGTATTACAGACACACACACACACACAAACCTGACCATGTTACAAGTAATTTTTCAAAAATATTGTTTAAAGAAGAAACTATGCTATATATTTTCACATCAAAGGACCACTTAAAGATATGTTCCTGCTTGGGAGATAAATCAAATCGAAAAACAACTATCTAGAAGAAAATTACATTTAATTTATTTGTAAATTTTCCCTTGTTGACTTTGTTATTAATATACATATAGGAATGGAGCATCAGAAGATATCTGCATGATTGAAGGATTGGAACCCTTAGTAACCAAAATTTTTATCTCATTTATAGCACTTTGAAGAGCCTTATGAGCAAATGATATTCAAAAATATATGTATACTTCTCACGTGGAGAGCTTTATAGTAATTTAAAGTTGTTTATTTCTGTTCTGACTCTACCAATATCCAGTAAATCGTTGTCAGGTCAAAGGTTGTTTGAAAAGTAATTAGAATTTTCAAGGCATCGTCTGCTTATGGATACAAACGAAATCACATCAGCAACAGAACCCAACTTTGACTGGCTTATTGCATCTGTTTGTTAATTGAAAAAACTCCCTCCATGTCTGAGGAAGTATCCAAAGGGATCTTATGTATGCAGAAGTCCCACTGCTCCTGTGTTGGTCATCCAGGCAGGACCAATGTTCTGCTGCCCCACCCCAGCCCCCCTCAGGTGCTGCCTCTGCTCTGTGCTGCTCCACCAGGTATGGAAGCTCTTGCCATTATTGTGTTAAGGAACATTATTCTGCTCCTGTGTGTAGAGTGGTTCTCTGTTCATGACCACCAAGATCCGCAAAGTGACAAATTTGAGCCCTGTTGAAAAAGTCAGAAAATAGTTCTCCTCATGTTACATTAATGACCTGCTTTTCAGGCCAGGTGATTTTGCCATTTCAGTGACATCTCTTTTGATTTAGCCCCCAGCAAACCCAGGGCTAGATCCAGGTGTATTATAATAATTAAAATTTGCTTTAAACACTTTGGTAGACATATGTGTGTCACATATTTCTTACTTATATCTTTTCAGTAGTTGATTAACAATCAAACTACCTTAACTAACCAGGAACTCATATTCCAGAAGGAGCTATAAAAGGACTTCAGCGATCTTTATCCTTGACCGAGCAGAGTTTTTACTAATTAGCATAATAGATATCACAAATTATTTTTATAGGTTTGAAGATTGATGTTCAAAATGTAGAAATTAGTTATAATCATAGTCCTTTGCATGGAAAGGAGATGGCCAGTGCTGTATGGAATAAGCCTGTTAAATTAGGATTCAACCCAACTCTGTGTACAGATGCTTATGGGAGAACTCTGCTCCCTGACTCTGGCTCTAAGTTTAGGTGTATTGCGCCTGAAGAATATTGATGCACTTGCCTCTAGTGAAACTTTCATTCTAGACACTCTCAGAACACCTAAAAGGACAGAGAGTTGATTCCTTGTTGAGATTACAGAACACGTTGTTTGGCTGTTTCTGTGCCTGCTAATAGATGTTTATATGTGTAGCAGAATTCATCCCAGAATTAGTCTGTGATGTGGCTCTGTTCCACGTAGCTGGAAAAGAGGCGGCACTGGGGAAATAGGGAGAGTGCATATATGGTCCTTAGTACCTTTTACAGTTCAAAGTTAACAACATTCCCAGTAAGAATTCTAATAATCTTTACTGTTATAAACAGCTCAGGTCAGTTTGCACAGGGTAACAGCCAACCTTGAGAGCTATGTTGCTGGATCTCACTTATAGTACCTTTTTTCTATTCTCTAGGATGAATTAGCTTGACACAGGTTCCAAAGTACCCCTGTAAATTAACCAAAGTTGGCCCAATCCGCAAATATATACCCAAATGTATGCTCAGTTATACCGCCTCTCCACTGAACAAAGTTTTATCTTGTTTCTCTAGCTCCTCAGTACACACTCAAATCATTTTTTAAGAGCCTTTCCTACCAGTTTTCCACACGAATTCAGCCATCATAAAATCCTTAACAGAAGACCCAGCATAAGCTGGTATTTCCACCACATGAAAAAGAGATATATAAGCACTTTCCAATGGGTTCTATGCGATTTGTGGTACAGTGTTTATTCAGTTTGAGATGGAGCTACAGATAATTCTGGAGGATCATCAGTTTTTACAGAAGATCTATGTTCAATCAAACTCTTGAGAAATATTCCTAGTTAGTTGTCACATTTGATACCTGAGGATCTGAGCTAGTTTCAGTTATGAATTTAATTGACAATAAGGCTTTTTTGGTGTTTTTGCTTTTTAAGGAGCATTCATGTTAATTATGAATAGAAAAACTTTTTTTTAAATGAAATCTTATTTCTTTTTGTCTGTATGTGAACACTAGAAAATGTTCCTCCCCTACATTTGTGTGAAAACTTTAACTTGGGATGTCAGATAAAATAGAGGATGTCAGCTAAATTTGAATTTCAGATAAACAACAAATAATGTCTTACTATCAGTGTGTTCCATGTGATATTGGAGACATACTTATACTAAAAAAATTGTTCTTTATTAGAAATTCAAATGGGCGTCCTGTATTCTTATTTGCTAAATCTGCCAACCTTGTCTGTGTACAAATAATAGTAACTGTATGAGAAATAGGGTAGTATCATGGAGCTGATTTATTTCAGTAGCAAGTTACCATATGTGTATTATATATATAGATGTATATATACATGCATATGTATCTATATATCTCTCTGTATATATCTGTCTATATATATCCTCGATTATAGTTTTAGGCAATTTAGGCAAGTGTTTTTACTTATTTTTCCAACTTACATAATTTGAAGATATGTTTCTCTTCCTGAAAATGTTGACTACTGCCCAATTCTGAAGATACATGGCACACATCCCCCTTACCTAATCCCACCTTCCCTGGATCTTTTTTGTTGTTGTTGCTGAGGAAGATTAGCCTTGAGCTAACATCTTTTGCCAATCTTCCTCTTTTTTTTGCTTCAGGGAGATTAGCACTGGGCTAACATCTATGCCAATCTTCCTCTATTTTACATGTGGGATGCCGCCACAGCATGGCTGATGAGTGGAGCAGGTCTGCGTCCAGGGTCTGAACCTGTGAACCCAGGCTCCTGGAGCAGAGTGCACTGAACTTAACCATTAGGCCACAGGGCTGACCCCTGGACCTTTGAATTTAAGAATTCTTTCACTTCAAAAGCCAGTATAAAGCCAGAAATAAATCCTTCTCCTGGGCACAACTGTGAAGCAACTCTAAGCTCACTGATTTGCAGGCTCAGCTTCCCATCAGCTAGGAAGGCTTTGCTTTCAATTTCTCTCTTCCTTCACTTCCTGTGTACTGTATTTTAGGTCTTCTGCTCTTAATCTTGTTAGCTGAATTAGTTCACAAAAACTGATTTTCCCTTTGTCTTTTCTGGGCTTTATCTGTGAGATTTCTGAGTCTAACTGCAAATATGGACTGTCCCTAAATGAAAACGTTCTCTGTATTAGACTTATTTTTCTTGTGCCTCTCTACTCACTTTCCTTTGCAAATGTGAGATATTCCATATTCTTGATAATCATGTTAGGGACCAAAGGAGACTCAGTACAGTTGTTTTTAATATGCTGCATTCCAAGATCTTTCTTTAAGGAGCTCAGTGTACATTACTAACATTATTTAATTAGTTCTCATAGCATCTGTGTGAGGGTTTTGTATCCTACTCTTGTAGCTTCCAAAGGATGACATGGTCGCAGGGTCACACGGCAAATTTTGAAAACTTCTCAAATTGTTTAAAGGAGCTCAGAAAAGTTTCCATCATTCCCTAAGCCTCTTTTCACTTTAAATCCAGACATGGATGTTTTCTCTTAGCTTCTCGCCCAGGTTTCCCCTTTGTATTGTCCTAGTTCATGCTACCAAATTATTTCTCTTTTAAATATATTTCCCTGTGATGTTAAGGCCTGAACTTAATTTATGGATCCAAAGGCAGCTCCTTAGTTAACTGTGCTGCTATAGGCAAGTTATTCCATCTTTTTGAGCCTGGTTTTTCAAATGTAAAAAATTACTTTTTTCAGAGTTGTTTTAAAAAATTACAGTGAACATAAAACATCTGACAAATCGTCCAGCATTTAGCAGACAGTTAGTAGCCTTCGTTGTTATTGTTAGAATAAAGACTTTGAGGCTGGATAAATAGTTGCTGTATAGAACTACCTGATAGAATTTTTAATGGAAATTCAATGTTGGACTCTCCTCAGTTACCTCCTTAATAAAATAGCATGTTTAATTTATATTTCTGAGACTTTGGAAGACAAAAATAATAACTTCTAAACAAATGAGCCTATGTGTAGCATTTCCCGATTTTACCAAGACGTTAAATTGCTTCATGTATAGAAAAGAACATGGCAGAATCAAAGATTTCTGGGTTTGAATTTCTTGTATGATTTGGGGTTCATTATTTAGTCTCATTAAATCTTAGTTTCCTTATCTATAAAATAATTGATACAATAATCCATACTCTGTAGTTTTTTTTAAAGATTTTATTTTTTTCCTTTTTCTCCCCAAAGCCCCCTGGTACATAGTTGTATATTCTTCATTGTGGGTCTTTCTAGTTGTGACATGGGTGACGCTGCCTCAGCATGGTTTGATGAGCAGTAGCCACATCCGCGCCCAGGATTCGAACCAGCGAAACACTGGGCCACCTGCAGTGGAGCACTCAAACTTAACCACTTGGCCACCGGGTCAGCCCTCATACTCTGTAGCTTTAAGGAGTAAATGAGATGAAACTTGAGGACGTGCCCAGCATGTTGCTGGCACATAGAAGGCAATAAACTGTTAGTGAAAATTTTAAGAGAGAGAATATCTTCAGGAAATGTTAATGGCAGTCTCTTAAAAGCTCTTACTGATCTACAAGGCTACTTGTAGGTGTTATTGAGGGCACTAATTAGTAAACACCAATAATCAGTTTTGTTATTAAGACTTCTTATTTATGTAATTTACATGTTTTTAAAATGATGATCATTTACTGCAAAAATTGGGTTCTCTGAAAAATTTTAAGCTCATAAAGAGGTATGTCCTAATTCCAGCATGAAGAAGTGGCAAAATGAAATGTGTTCGTGTTTTCCTCAAAGTTTCTTCAGTCTCCTCGGTCATTTGGAAATGAATCTGTGTAATCGCCTAACACATTGCACCTGGTGCTAATTCAATAACATTAGTTCCCTGTGCTGACTGCAAGGGTCGTCTTTAAGATGTCATCCCTCCTGCTTATTTCAATGTACACTACATTTAAAGGATACTAGCCTGTGTATTTCATGTAAAGCCAATGGTTACTACTTTCATTTTGACTTGTCACCTTAGAATTTCCATTTCAGTTTCGAAAATTAAACTTCGTTCTTATAAGTACTCCAAAGTGCAGTTTTAATATGTTGCTCTGAATTTACTCCACGTTTTCATAATTCATACGAAGATGTGAAGATCAAACCACCATTTAAAAACAAAACAAAAAACGTTCAGCTTTTAATCTCAGACAAAAATGAAAGAATTGTATTTATTCCTGCCTTATGAAATTTTATTTATTTTTATTTTTTGTCTTTTAAAGTGACATATATAAACTGATTATTGAAATCAAAATGAATGGATTTAAATATTATAGGGCAGTTTACTTCTTTACCTGCTCTCCCCAGTCATTTGCAAGCACTCTAACCTCCCTGGACTGTTTTAGTAGAATTTTTATACCTAAGGAAACTTTATTAAAGCTATAAATTTTATATTTGAATAGTACCTGTCATACATTAGTTTGACCCAATGAAGTGGTTTTGCATCATAAGCATGAAAGATAAGAGAAAACTTGTACTCAAACTCAGTATATGCTAGATGTTTTTAATCACACTCTTCAGTGAAGTTATTGGTAAACCTTAAACTCAACCATAATAAAGATGAGAAACTGGGCTAAATTCTGCCCACAGATATTCATACAAAATCCTATGGAAATCAATTACAGTTTTACTAGAGTTCCGTCTGATTTTCTGAGAGTAGAAATGGGCTTAATTCTGTTTACATCACTCAGCATGGAATTTGATAGGAAAATTTATACCTTTACTTGGGAAAGTGAAATGGAAAACTCATCAAAATGGAAAATCTTCCCTTTGCTCTCTCCCGTCTTCTTGCTGACTACCTTGTTGGACATATAAATGACTTTCTCCTGTAATAACTCAAATTAGTGATAAGCATCTTAACTATAAATTTCTTCTTCTGGTTCTGAACTGTTCTAAATAAAATATAACCTGCTGTAGGCCATAGACAGACCATCTGTAAACCAGATGACACAGTAAGATATGGGAAGTATGTAACCCTGGGAAGGTCTCCTCTCACATGGTATAAAAGTTAGTAAACCAATGTCTTGAGGTCCTCTAACTTGGCAATTTCCTTATAGTCACCATAAAACTCAAATTTCAGGGATTCATGGAGACAGAGATGTTTCACCAAATCTCTCTTACAGAACTGAGGCACACGTTCCCCTAGCTGATGGGAATGTTGGCTACATACTGCTTCACATTCCTGTCTGGGTTGCCCTCAGAGGAAAGGAGCTGCCTCCATGAAGGTTATAACTCCTTTCTGGAGGAGCTCATATCCAATGTCTGGTTGGTGAAGGAGGTACAAAGCCTGATCTCCTTACTGCAATTTGAAGTAACTATGTGGGCCACCCTGGCTCCAGAGCTCACCATGAAATCATCTGAGTCTTCTATTGAAATATTTCACAGTTCAGCTTCTCTTTCTGTTTAATCTCGCCTCCCTTACTTTGCATCAGGCATAGAAGCCTGAGTGCATTCTCAAATAATCTTCCTGCACGCAATTCGGTAAACTTCTTTGCTCTTAGCCTTTAGGATACTCAAACAACAGCAACTTGGGAAGTACCTCCATGAAGAACTGGGGAAGTACCAGTGACCTGGGGTCTGTTCTTTCACTGTGACATTATCTGGATTATATTCTTGAACTGCTCAATAGTTGATTTGGTAGTAAACTTTTGGAAACAACATTGAATGCGGTCCAGATGATTATTCTCTCTAGTCATCAAACCCAGGCTAGGCTTTTCTAATGTGGGCTACTCCTTACTATTTATGACCTGGTAATATTTGTCTTCTTCTTTAAAAGTTCTAAAAAGTAAAATAATCTTTGCCCTGTAGACAAAAGCAATCAATTAATTAATTTTAAATGTTCATGCGAATTAACCCATTTATTCATATCAGGTATATACTATTTCTATCCCCATTTAACGGATGAGAAAACCAAAGCACAGACTACTTTAATTTACCCACAATCACACTGATAGAAAGTAGACGGACTGAGACATAAACTCCAACTGTTTTGCCATGCAAGATTCTGAAAGGAAAAGGAAAAAAATGGCTTGTCAGGATCACTAAGAGAGAAACAAAGGATGTTGAATCATGTAAATATATAAGCCACCACATATTCAACTCTTCTATAGAGTATATGTTTGGAAAAGCATCTTGATGGCAAACCACCAGGCCTAGGCATCTGTTTTTCACTCTTTGCGAGTGCTCTCAACAACTAAATTGTTTTAGGAAGGAAATTGAGAGGATAATCAGGGGTGTGAGGAAAGGAGATTTAATTTTTTTCATAGTCATTATTTCAGAAATTGGCTCTGCCTAGAATCCTGTTGACATCTAAGAAGTTTTGTTGCAGTGTGCTTTAACTCTTTCTTCCTCTACTTTTAAACTTTTGGGGTTAATGAGGGCTCCTCTTTGAACAGGACAAAGGTGACTCATTTGAGCTTTTTCTTAGTATGAATTAATTACTTTAATGCAGGCAAATATAAATTTTAAAGTTGGCGAAATCAAAGCTGTTCTGAGTTAAATAGCTCATTTGGAGATTTATTTAATTTTTTTTTTAATATTAGCATTGGGCTGGATACTCTCTTGATGAAAGAAGCATGAGGCTGGCTATTCTTCCTCAGCAGAGGACTACCTAAGACTGAGTGCCCTCCTGGAAAGAAACCAAGAAACTGCAAGTAGCACAAAACTAAATATTAAGGAAAATATTCAGCAAAGAAATATCTTCAGGAAAAAAAATCCACAGATAATTACTGAATTAGATCTTTCAATTTTCTCTGAAAAATGTTGCCTATAAATGACATAAACAAATGCATTTTTGCTATGAAAATCTGAGTGCATGATGAGTCTAGCTTAAGGGAAACTCACAAGAACCTTGTGAGGTACAAATTAAAACAAAATATAAATAATTTTTATTCAAATAGAATTTGTCATTTTGTCATTTCTTCTATTTTCCTACTTTATTTTACTGAGTTTTTCTTTTTGTCTGAAAATGACAATTCAATGCCCCCAAAATGATTTATTCTAAAAATTAAAATAAACACACAAATAAACCAATAATAAAAATCATAACAAACCACATTTATGGTAAAAGATGAATAAGAGTTGGTAAATTCTGCCCTTTAACTCACTTATTCTCTTTAATAATGGAGTATTACACAAAGGTGCAGTTCTCTGTTATAAGTATAAATACATAAAATATTTGAATATTTTTGTTTGTATATTCTCCTAAAGCAAAGGATTTTAAAATAAATCATAAACATTGACTTAAATGCTGCAGCTAGATACTTGAATTTACACCAGATTCTGTCAGTTATCACTAATGAGTGTGTCATCACTTTCTGTTAGTTATGAAGATAATCTCTTCTCAATATACCATAGAATAATAGAGCAAAGATTTTTTGGCATGTGAAAATGCCCAACTCTATCCATCTCTTCCTAACCCTTCTCATTCTGTTTTATCCCTGTGTTTTAACCACTTATCACTTCTATCATTGCCATGTTCCCACACCCGTTTTTTTCATATAGCAGTTCAAAATATATTTATAAAAAAATTCATCTCTGGTTTTCATTATGTTACTCTCCACAAGTCTTTTTATTGGTTCTATATTGTTTTTCAACTTGAAATACTCACCCTTAACTCCTTTCTACTGTAGAACTGTTTCTTTTTCTCTTTACTCTTCAAATTCAGTTAAATATATTACTTTTTAGTCTCATTTGTTCCCTTTCCAATTGTCAGATCATAAATTTTTCCATAGTGTCCTAAACCAACCTCTTGATTCAATTTCCTCAAGAATCCTTTATGCACGCCTCACAGAGAAAAATAATGAAAAATGGCACTAATAATGGAAAATTTTCTGCAATTTTTGAAGGAGTTTTAGATGGTTACATCATATTATTTAATTCAGCATTTACTCAATACCTATTATATGGAATACAGAGTAAATGATCAAAATAAATCCAGTCAGAAATTGGCGGAATTTTCTAGTATCTTTGCTTCTAATCCAGGTTTTAAAGAAGAATAGTTAGATATAGCACTAGTGTAGTTTATCTTGAAAATATTGAAACTGAGTGATTATCAGCAAGCAGTCCTACAGGCTGAGTTCTTCCTCCTCCGCTCCTTTTTTTAGGCTTTATGATCAGATATCAAAGCAAGCACTTGGGAGAGATTCGGCTGGCGATATCACTGTTATCCGTGAAGTAGACCTCTTTTTTTCCCACGTAAAACTCAAAGGCTAGGGGAAGCCATGGTCTTCCACACGTATTCAGTGTTATCAAGACTTGAATATTAACATAAAATTTAATAATTTTAGGTTGAGTTGAAATACTTTAAAGCATGTTTTGAAAATATACTAAGTTTTATTCAATAAGGATGTTTTAAAATGTAATAATAGTGCTAATAGTGTATTCAGATAGTGTCAGTTTTACTGTTTACTAATTTCAAGCTCTTGGGTTTTTCTTGTCTACTTAAAGTTCATATGAATCTCTAAAGAAAGTCAGATGTTATTTGATGCTTACTGTTTGATCAATAAAAACAATATTTTTATTTTGGCTTTTATTCAATTGAAAACTTAAATTTTGTAATTTATTGCAAATTTGATACTAAGGCCATCATTTTGGAATACTTTTATCAAGCTCAGGAAATTTCATTTATGAAACAGCAAAATCCAAGCAATTAAAGATTTTCCAATGTGAGAATTCAAATATCTTTTTTTACACTTAACAATATCTACCATTTTACTATTTGCAGATGTAGTGTATTTACCTAGTTAAAACTATTACATATATTTACATATTTAATTATTGTATTTATTCAGGTGTTTGAAAAAGGTAAAGATGACATTTAAAAACATGAAATGTGCTCCTTTGAAGATATTGAAATGTACATTTAAAACTAAACGTCTTCTCAAATAGGATCATTCAACAGAGTTCCATAATACATTGATTTGAACTAGCTAGTTAATGACGGTTTATATTTTTTTGTATTTTCTATCTTTGAGAAAGTTTTGTAAGGTCCTTTTACATAAATTAATCCTATTTCTTCCGTACAATAACTAAATGAATTAGGTGCTATAATTATCTCCTTTTTTTTTAAAGATTTTCTTATTTCTCCTTTTTCTCCCCAAATCCCCCCAGTACATAGTTGCATATTTCTTTTTTAGTTGTGGATCCTTCCAGCTGTGGCATGTGGGACACTGCCCCAGCACGGCAGGATGAGCGCTGCCATGTCCGCACCCAGGACCCAAACGGGCGAAATCTTGGGCCTCAGAAGCGGAGCACACGAACTCAACCACTCGGCCACGGGGCCAGCCCCTTATCTCCATTTTATAGCTGAGGAAACTGAGGCACAGAAAGGTAAATAATGGGCTCAAAGTCACAGAGCTACAGAAAGTGAGAAAGCCAGAATTTGACTACATAGATACAGATATGTAGATATAGAGATTTCTGGATATTATCTCTTTTTCTGGATATTGTCCGTTTTACATTTTAGTGATCTTTTTCCTGCATGTGATTATAGTGGATTTGGAAGGAATTTAGATCTTTAATTTTAAGAGGTCTTGGCAATAATTGTCTTACATGAACATTATACTCCATACCACTGAGAAGAGAGAGCCGGACATATATACAGGTCATGTAAGCGAATTAATCAACTGAAGGCATTTTAATGGAGACCATGCAAATAAAAGGTGCCCAACTCAGAGTTCCATTTACACAAACAAAGAAGAAGAATGCCTTGTTGTATAATTCATGATTTTCCATTAAGCAGATGTGAGAATAATTCTCTTTATAACTGGCCTTGCTGTAATCATCAGAATTTGAGGAATTGTTCATTTGAGGAATCAATGACTATCACTATTTAGGGCTAAGCACTGTTTCAGGGACTGGATAAAATAGATAAATAAAACAGTTATTTCACCAAAAAAGCTCACTCTCTCGTGGGGGACGCCCATACTCAAACAACAAAATTATATCATCTTACCAACATTTTCTGTGGTAGAAGAAGGCACCAATGTTATGAAAATGAAAATATGATCTGTATAATGTGGCTGGTTGACTCTGGAAGGTTTTATTCTTTCCTTCCACAAATAGTATGGCAGATCTACTTCCGTGACATGTACTGTCCTTGGCTGTTGGGGTACAAAGAGAAACAAGGTAAATTTCCTGTACTTTACTACTTCATGATCTAAAAGTCTAGGGGAACAAGTATGTAGAAAAAGAACTGAGTTCTATAATAGAAGACCATATAATGACTTCTGGGGATAAACGTGAGTTCTAAAGTAGAAGTTTGCCAAAATAATGTGTGGGGTGATAGAAAAGGGACATAAGAGAAAAAAAACACAAAGTATGAGAGAATTCGATACACAAGGAGAGTTTTTAGTAGAGCAGGCCCGTGTGGACTCACAAGGAGAGAACTGGAGACTTTGGAAGGCCAAATCAGGAATGCCAGTAAAACAGTTACCAAGAAATTTGGAAGTTTTCCTTAGGTTGTTAATTTTTCTTTATGTCATTAATTCTGAAACCTTTGTTTGCATGAGAAGCAAATATTCTGATTCTTTGAGTTCAAGTTATATCTTTGAAAAAAATTTTCTAAGTGATGGGAAGAACTGAAATTGGATTTTTATGGAAGTCAAGATGATAAATGATAAAAACCTGAACCATGGCAGTAGGCAGGATGATCAAAAACATGGACTCATTTGACATAATCAATATTCTGAAAATTTTAGTGTCTGTTGGAATGAGTTGGTGAAGGAGAGAGGAAAAAAAAATGAAAAATTTATTTTTAATCACTTCTCCACCATACCCTCGTATACTACATATGGTCGTGTGGATTTTCCTACTGGGTTGTATGCAGAGATAGCCTAGAGGTAAATCACAGCTTCTGACCTACTGTGTAACCCATGTTAGAGACGACTTTTATGTGAAAAAAAATGCTTTGTGGCAATAGATGAATAGCCTAGGGGTAAATCACACTTTCTCACCTACTGTATGACCCACATTAGATTCCATTTTATGTGAAAAGATGTGCTTTGTGGCATCTGATAAATGTTACTAAACTTTTATCTTGTATTGAAGAGCAAAAATTACATCTTCCCCCATTCTTGGCCTTGAGATTGCATAAATAGCTTTGAAATATATTTGTAATATTTTTGTCACGTATTAACCACAGAAAAGTCTATAGCTGACGGCTGAAGTTGGAGTGTATTTCCAAATTTTATCGTGGAGTACTAAGTTAGGATCACAAATGAATAATATTATTAGCAATGCCATTAGTGTAGATTAGACATACAACTGAATTTACAGTTTCCATTAAGAATGTCCTGATATTCTGCTCACCATCCACTGCTCCGTGTACTACTGTATACTTCCTCTAATTATCTTTAGATCAATCTGAAAAGACATCTGCTGGTCAAAGAAGATGTGCAAGATGAAGAGTGTGGGAAGGATGTGAATGAAAATAGAAAACTACATTAATTGCTTCACTCAATTCAAGTTGCTTATTCTGCAATAAAATTAAGAGTTTAAATGTTCTCCAATTGGGTCATTCTAGCTCTGGCAATTAGATGTAATGCGTATAGTTGATATTTTCTATTGTTGCTTGTTTCTGAGTACATTACAGTCATCCATAAATGACACAAAGAGAAAAAGCCCAAGGCTTTATGATAAAAAAAAAAGTTATACTTGTGCCTTGGGAAAGAAGTTTGAATTAGAGGTCTAGGACCGTACTTTTCAATTAAATTGGTTTCCGTTTTCTTTCTTTTCTTCCATATGTTTGGTTTACATTAAAGTTTGACATTTTAATCATGCTGTGAGTGAACTCCAAATGAAATCTGTACCCAATGAACCTAAGTGATAAGAGATGTGAAAAATGTCGCTTTTTTTTCTTCTTAAATTTCAAACATCCGTAAGGCACTGTATCCTGAATTTATAACTACTTGAATGCATTAGATTGGAATCAAGTACAATTTAAAATTATTTCAGTACTCTGTGTAATATGGGTTTTAAACGATGCACTTGTTTGGGGTTTTTTTAAATTTAAGTTTTTAATTGCAGGATATTCCACTTGTGAAATAATTTCGCTTATTATATTACCAGAGCTGAATGACACAAAAACAATTTCTTTCAATTGACATAGGGTCATTTTAAGCATTCTTTATTGCAGCCAGAGTAAAGGCCTGAGATTTCTTTCTCCCATTACTTCATAATATGTAGCCCATGCTCTAACTAAATTTGACTTATTATCTTTTCCTGTATATGCATGGAACTTGCCTCCATGTCTTCATTCATACTATTTTCCTGACTGCTATGTCTTCCTCCACTTCAATTCCATCTTTCTATTATGTTTCAGCATCTGATCCAGATTTTAAAATGATTCTTGGATTCCTTGAACAAAACTGTCCTCTCTCTTCTTGAAACAGTATAATATTAAATATATTTAAATTATATAGTACTATGATTTTAAAGTTATTTATGTGCGTACCTGTTTGGGATTTGTTTGTTTGTTTGTTTGTTTTCCAAGGAGGATTGTCACTGAGCTAACTAACATCTGTGCCAATCTTCCTCCTTTTGATGTGGGCTGCCAACACAGCATGGCTTGACGAGTGGTGCTAGGTCTGTGCCTGGGATCTTAACCTGCAAACCCCGGGCCGCCAAAGTGGAGTGCCAACTTAACTACTATGCCACTATGCCAGCCTCTATACGCATATCTATTTTGTAAATGTGTTAATGTCAGCCTCTTCTATTAGACTGAAAACTCTGCAGTGACAGTGACAATGTTTACTCTATTTTAGCAATTAGCACAATGGGGGATGAAACTCCATAAGTAGATATTGGAATGGAATTATTCTTTCCTGAAAATTTTATTCTTTGTTCTTTATTTTTTGTTTTTGTTCTGAATCTCTTCTACTCTACTTGAATATATTATTTACCCCTTACTTAACTATTTATGTACATTTTTATTAGTGAGCATTCTGAATATGTAATGTTATATATTTGGGGTCCATTCATATGCATAGCATATCACTAAACACATAAAAAATACTCAATAAAATACTATGGCTTCCTGGATTTAATTCTTTTGATGATTATGATTTTATTTAGAACATAAGAAAGCTCATCTGATGCAGAATCAAAGTTCTCCTTTGTCTTTTTAGGAGAATGAAACATTATTTAGATCATAGGACATCAAAGACCTTAAGAGCAGAATGGCTAAAGGTAAAACAATGAATATAAATTATGCAAATACTATAATCAAATTATCATTAATACAATTTGTTTATCTTACTAGGGATTGAATGCTAAGCCCTATGCTACATTTATTCAAGTTATGTGCAGTGAAATGTTGTGTAGCAAAGAATCAAAGTAGGTCTACATCACCCAAACAACGAAGTAAAATGCTAAATTGTGAACATTCCTGTTGTTAAGGATGGATTTTGCTAATCCTAAACCTATGATTTTGAATTAAGGATGGCAAATTATAGCTCATTTGGTTGACCATCAACCACCTTTTTATTTTTTTACTTTGGTAAAATAGAGGGAAAGAGACCATAATTTAATTTTCTTGGGAGATCCAGAGAGCAAGCAAAATATAAATCTGCATAGTTTCTGGAAGCTTCAGGTTTACCTTTTTTCTGCTGTGTGTTGAACTGTTGATTTCTTTGTTTTTAAGCAATGCGTTTATGACCTACGGCTCGCCAGCCTCAAAGCAATGGCCCTTTTATTCTTTTCTAACCTGCAGTGGCCTCACTTTCATAGCATTATGACTTCATTCACCAGCAGCCTTGCTTTAAGACTACAGTGGGTCCAACTTCCTGCTCAAAAAATGTGCTAAAACTTCTGGCTGAGCCTTATGACATTTTAGAAGCTCTTCCTCACACAAGAGAAAAGGCACCAAGCCACTATGCACATGCATAAATCTGCCAATTATCTAAATCTGGCACAAAATCCATGTCACTTAAGGGGAAAAATATGCTGAGAGGTTGCAGTTCCAGCACAGAAATTGCTGTGTTTTTTGGTTTTGTTTGGTTTGGTTTTTCATGTCTAAAGTTTGCAGCTGATCCCTTAAAATGGACAGGGGTGACAAAGAAAGATATGCAAGCAAGAAAAACATTCACAGAATATTAACGCTAAAGAAAACTTTTTAGGGGCAGATTATTATCTCTTGAACACCTGAATAATAGAAAACTTTAATTTCTGAAATATGAATATTCATGAACTTCTACAGAGGATTAAAGCAAACTGTGGTGAATTGGGCCTCCAATTTTTTGAAGCTTCTTAGCAGCTATTTTCGGCTTGGTGGCAATTGTCGTTTTGAATTGGCTTAGGGGTGGTTTTGCTAATTTAAATAGAGAATGGGTAAGTAGGTAGAGGATGGGGTGAGGAAGATGGGAAAGCTAGAGCAAAGGAAATCAGGGCAGAAATGTTCTACCATGTGAATTGTTGAGTGGGGTGCCATTATGACAGCATTTGCAACTAAAATTGAATGTGGTCACATCCTAATTTAGTCACATGCTTGAGGCGCTTAACCTGGTGGGTAGCAAGTGTCTATCCATGTAGACTGTGGAAGACTCTTGATTGTTACAGAACATTCCAGTTCATTGTCTTGCTGCCCAGTTTGCATTTCAAATTCAGAGCTTGGTACTTTTATGAAAATGTAGCTCCTGAGAGCGCTAAAAGATGCAGGCAGCCCATGCTGCTCAAATGAAGAGTAAAAGGAACGTTTCTAAGACAATTATACTAAATATGGTTAGCATGCAATGACCACACAGGCTTTTCAAAGCTTTTAGGTGCAAATTAAACTTCCTTGAAGAATAAGTTTCCAAATTATTCAGTATTATACTTGGAAGGATATAATCCTAAAGCTGAAATTTAAAACATTTTTCTGCAAACTTCTCTGGTTTTATCCAATTTATCTAAGTTGCTAGACAGTTGATGATTCATCTTTGGGTGTTTGTTCTTAGCAAAGCTCCTAACTTGATGGTAATTTCAAAAATAAGAATAAAAGCACTCTTTTAATAGTAAGTTCTCAAGTGCTTTACTAAGGACACTTTATCAGAGATGGTCCAAATTAAAATTTAATTCGAAGTTAGGTAGTTTTTACCATCAAACACATTGAGGAAATTAAAGCAAATATGTCAGTTCCTTCACACTTTTACCTAAGATTTTATAAACTATTCTAGAATCAAACACCCCTTTAAAAATTTTCCATTATCAGCATTTGGGGTTTATTCATGCTTTTGATCATTTCAACTAATTCAAATAATTGAGATTACTATTATCAACACGAAAAGATAAAAATAAATAAAAGGAAATGTTAAAAATAATTAAATTGATATCTTTCTTTTTGCTCTTTTTAAATTAATTGTTGATTCACATGTAGTTGTAAGAAGTCATCCGGAGATATTCCATTTACTCTTTATCCAGTTTCCCTCAGTGACGGCATCTTTGCAAAGCTTTGTACAACATCACAACCAGGATATAGTCAAGAGACACGTGCTTTCCATTACCACAGAATCCCTCATGTTGCGTTTTTGTAGCCCCCCTCACTGCTCTACTCCCATATCACGAGCAAACACTGATCTGTTCTCCATTTGTATAATTTTCTCATGTCAAGAATATAACATATACTATGTATCTCTATCTCTATCTCTCACTGTATCTATATCTGATGGGCACTTGAAAAGAATGCCATTTTACTGTTGCTGGATCCAGATGTTCTATAAATGTTAATCACGTCTTGTATGTTGATAGTGTTGTTCAAATATTCTATATCATGATTGATTTTCTGTGCAGTTGTTCAATCAGTTGTTGAGAGAGGGGTGTTGAAATGTCCAGATATAGTTGTGGATTTGTCTATCTCCTTTCAATTCTATCAGCTTATGCTTCGCATATTATACAGCTCTGTTGCTTGCTGCATACACATTTAGAATTGCTATTTCTTCTTGGTGGATTGACAATATTAGTATTATGTAGTGTCCCTCTCTAGCTCAGGCAATATTCTTTGCTCTGAAGTCTACTTTGTCTGACATGGGTATAGTCACTCTTACTTTCTTTTGATTAATATTTACATGATGTAATTTTCTCATCCTTTTACACTCAAAGCAGCAATGCCATTATATTTGAAGGGACTTTCCTGTAAACAGCGTGTAGTTGGGTCGTGTTTTTTAAATCCACTCTGCCAATGTCTTTCTTTTCATTGATCTACTCAAATCATTTATATTTAATGTCATTATTGGTAAATTAGGGCTTAAATCTTATTTTTTGCTTTCCATTTTGTCTTGTGTTTTTTGTTTGTCTCTTTTCTTTTTCAAGACTTCCTTCAGGTTATTTGAATATTTTTAGTATTCCATTTTGGTTTATTTACAGTGTTTTGGAATATACCGTATTATATAGATTTTGTAGTGGTTGCTCTAGGTATTACATACAGATATAAAACATCACAGTCTACTGGTGTTGATATTTTACTAGTTCAAATAAAGTGTTGAAACTTTATGTCTCTTTATGATCCTTTGTGTCTCCTTACTCTCTCATTTGTAATATGGTATCTTAAATATTTCCTCCACATGCGTTTGGAATCACATCAGACACCCTTATAATTCTTGTTTTAACTATCAAACATAATATAGAGAGCTCAAATAGAGGAGGAGAGTGCATTGTATTTACCCATATTTTTTCTTTTTCTATTGTTTTTTTCTTCCTTCCTGGTGTTCCAAGACTCTTTGTTTTGTCATTCCCTTTCCATTCCAAGAACTTCCTTTGGCTATTTTTTGAGGATAGATCTGCTAAAAGAATATTCTTAGTTTTTCTTTTTCTGAGAATGTCTTTCTTTCCCCTTCATTCCTGAAGGATAATTTTGATGGATATAGATTTCTGTATTTACTATACTATTTTTTCAGCACTTGAAAATGTTGTGCTCATTCCTTCTGGTCTCCATGGTTTCTGATGTAAAATCCATTTGAATTGTTTTTCCCCTATAGATAAGGCATCCTTTCTCATACTGCTTTCAAGATTTTTTTTTTTCTCTTTCTTTCTGTTACAAGTGCTTTGGCTGTAATGTGTCTTCTTGTGGACATACTTGGATTTATTTTGATTGAAATTGTCAGCTTCTTGAATCTCTTGGTTTATGTCTTTTGCTAAATTTATGAAGTTTTCCCCATTATTTTTTCAAATACTTGTTCAGCTTCACCTTCTTTCTTCTCTCCCGTGGAATTCTGATGAAAAGAAAATGTTGGATATTTTGTCATAGTCCCTCAGATCCTTGAAACTCTGTTTTCTTTCTTTCTCTGTATCTTTTTTTTCTTTCTTTCTTTCTTTCTCTCTCTCCCACACTCTTTCTTTTTTTCTTTCTTTCTCCCAATATACTTTCTCTCTTTTGTTCAAATTGGGAAATTTCTATTGTTCTATTTTTTTTTAAGGTATGCTTTTTGTTGAGGAAGATTGACCCTTAGTAACGTCTGTTGCTAATCTTCCCGTTTGTCCTTTTTCTCCCCCAAAGCCCCAGTACATAGTTGTATATCCTAGTTGTCAGTCCTTCTAGTTCTTCTATGCGGGATGCCACCACAGCACGGCTTGATGAGCAGTGTGTAGGTCTGTGGCCAGGATCTGAACCTACAAACCCTGGGCCACTGAACCGAAACAAGCAAACCCAACCACTATGCCACTGGGCCGGTCCCTATTGTTCTATTTTTAAGTTCACTAATCCTTTCCTCTTCTCCTTTCATTCTGCTATTGAACTCATCCATTGAGTTTTAATTTTTTATTGTATTTTTCAGTTCTGAAATTTCTTTTGATTCTTCTCTATATCTTTAGGCGGAAGTAGAAGAATCAAAGTCCGTAATTCAGCCTCTGTTATCACTTGAGGGGAGTAAGGGCTTTTCATTACTGTTGGGTGGGGGTGGGATTTCTGAATGTCCACTAGGTGTCTAATGATAGCACCCTGGCTGTAAATACAAAGAGTGCCTAGTTACTGCTCTCCAGACCGCCACTGACACCATAGTGGGAGAGGGGTAACTACATTAACATGGGTGATGGTGAAAGTCATGACTCTCCACTAGGCTTCCACTGACACTCCTCCAGTGGGGAATGGGATGGTCGATTTATTATTTCCAGGTAAGGTTGAAAGTTTAGGCTTTCATGTGGTTTCTACCAGTATGGCAAGTTGGTGGGGTGCCTCATTTCAATCTGGTGAGTGTGGAAGTCTATGCTTCCCCCTCAGCCTCTGCTGGTGTGAGGGGGAACAGGGCTGCAGTTCTTTTCTGTGGTGTTAGGCTCACATAGACCAGCTGTTGTCTAAATGTTTTCTCTCTTGCTAGGCCGTCCATCTTTGGTCCTTTGGGGCTTTTTATGTCTGTGCTTGTTAACATTTCAAATTTGTTGTCTTCTTCAGCTCCAAGTCCAGGATATATGAGGTAAAAATAAAAATCAGAGTACGATCTCACTCTTCTGTTCCTTGGTTCCCAAGCTTCCTACCCTGCCTAGATGCTTCTCCCTGCCTTTCAAAGTCTTCTTATGTTCATTTTATATATAATGTCCCGCGTTTTTAGTTGTATGTAGCTGAAGGAATAGGGAAAAACACATTTACTCCATTTTCCCGGACACAGGTCTGATTGAAGATGATTTCTGTTTGTTTGTTTTTCATAAATTCTTTTGAAAATGTCATAATAGCCATGGAGATTCCCAAGAAAAATATAAAAGACAGACAAATACACAAAATATTACACAAAATTCTAGAGAATCAGACACTCCACAGTTCATGCATGTACTCCCTTCACAGATTAAGATTTCTATTTTTAAAATTTTATCCTCATTTAAAAATTTTTTACTGAGAGTAGAAAATATTTTTGAATGTTAATTCTTTACTAATCATTCTATTAATATCTTACTGATATTCCACTATATCATTAAAATGAAATTTTAAGAAGCAATTGTCTTCATTTTAGAAATAAAAACTTGAGACTTATATTATGCAGCTTTTCTAAAAAACTGATTGTGATTTAGGATCTAACTCTTACTATCATATAATAATTGAATTATAACTAGGCTAACCAGTATAGCATCACAGCCATGACAATGTGCAGCTTTGGGGAACCATTCTCACCCTTGTCTATTATATAATACAGTGTGTATGCTGCCTCCTAGAGTTACATAACACTAAAATCTTTTAATATAGCTATTAGATGTGCTAAAAGCACTTCAGATTCATTCTTCATTTAATTTTTATACATTAAATGACACATATTTAAACTCTTTATATCATTTTGTTCAAGGTGGAGGAAATGTCAAGATATTTAAATGCAGATATTTTCAAGTCACATAGGAAAAGTATAGATTGTGTACTGTTTTTCTTTTAAAAGAAAGCGTATTGAAATTAGCACTAGAAGAAATAAAGATATGGTACCCTGAATTTTAGCTTTGAATACGTTATCTCTGCTTATATCCCTTAAGAATGCAACTTACAGCTTTCATCTCTTTTTGGTTCTTATGCTTATAGTCTGTTGCGTTACTAGTAAAGTAGTTACTACTTTAAAGAAAGTGTAAGCCATTTAGCTTCTAGTTATCCTAATAATTAAAGATGTTCCAGACTCCTGATTTAAAATTAATAAACTTTAAACATTTGAGCAATATTAAAATAGTTTGAAATTTTGCTGTAACTAACAGTGAAATTGGTAGGACAATTTAATAGGAAGTGGTATTATAGCACGCAAAGAGCAGTGTCAAAAGAACCATCCAGGTTTGGGTATGATAACTATGTCTATATCATACTAGTTATATGTGTTAAGGCAAATTATCAAACAACCTAACAAACAAAAAACTTGTAAATCACAGTTCTTATATTAATTCTTAGCTTTCATGTCACAGAGTTTCTCCAAAGATTAAAATGATACAGTATTCACTGCTGCAGTTTATGGAATATATAAACTCAATAAATCATATCTAGTAGTAGCATAGTAACATTATAAACTGAAGCACTAACATAACTAACTAGAAATTACTTATGTACATAGTTTGGTTTTTATTCTCCATGGAGAAGGGAACCTTTTTGCATCCATTTTATCTAAATACAATAACAAGTGATTAAGAAATAAATTAAAAATGTGCAATGTCCAGAAAGCACTCCTATTTTATTGAATTAGAGTTTTTAACTCATCTACAAGAATAAAGATCCCAGGAATCCTCACTCTAAGAAATGGGACCTGTCTAAATGATTCTCAACTCCCTGTGCTTTGTAATGCAGATTCCTGGCTCTCACCCTTGGAGAATTTCAATTAACTGATCAAGTGTACAGTCAGGGCATTGAGATTTTTGAAACATCCTGGATATACAGGAGTTTTTAATTTTGATATAGTCAAACAACTGTTTTTCCTTTTGTTGCCTGTGCTTTTCGTATAACATCTAAGATCTCATTGCCAAAGCCAACATCATTTCCCCTCTGCTTTCTTTTAAGAGTTTTATAGTTTCAGCTACTATATTTAGGTCTTTGATCCATTTTGAGTAAATTTTTTATATATGGTCTAAGGTAAGGATCCGACTTTGTTCTTTATTATGTGGATATCCAATTTTCTCAACACCATTTGTTTAAAAAGCTGTTCTCTCCCCATTGAATGGTCTTTGCACCCTGTTGAAAATAATTTGACCACAAATGTGAGAGTTTATTTCTAGACTCTTTATTTTACTATAATGGGTCTATACATCTCTTTTTAAGCCAGAGTCACACTGTTTTTATAACCGTAGTTTTGTTACAAGTTTTTGAAAACAGAAAATGTGAGAATTCCAGCTTTGTTCTTTTTTCCAGATTATTTTGGTTATTTGGAATCTTTTGAGATTTTATATGAATTTTAGGATGGATTTTTCTATTTCTACAAAAAAGCACCATTGAGATTTTGATAGGGACTGCATTGAATCTGTGAATCATTGCCAAGGAGTAATGCCCACGCTCACTGTCACTCCATAGACACTAAAAAGCTCCCCTGAGGGAAATAAATGCAAATTTTCAGCAAGGATTTCTCAAAGAATTTGTCGTCAATCTGATCTCAATATTCTAATAAATATTCTTGTTTCAATCCAGATCACCAGAAAGCAAATTTCTAGATTACATTTCATTGCTTACCCACACTTCCTTTCTCATTCTTCTCACCCCAAACCACATATCAGATCACCACACTCACACAAAGGTGTTTTCACTCAAATATCTATTGATCTAGGGTTGGTTTTTGTCGTCGTTGTAGCACTAGCCATAGAGCTATTCTCTAAAGTAACAATTTGTATTTTTAACCTAAATCAAAGATATATCAACTGAATTTTTCAAATACAACTACTTTTTTGAGTAAAATAAATGTTCATATAGACATACATTCTTTTTTTTTAAAAATATTTTATTTTTCCTTTTTCTCCCAAAGCCCCTCCTGGTACGTAGTTGTGCATTTTTGGATGTGGGTCCCTCTAGCTGTGACATGTGAGACGCTGCCCCAGCATGGCCTGATGAGCAGGGCCACGTCTGCGCCCAGGATTCGAACTGGCGAAACCCCGGGCCACCGAAGCAGAGCACATGAACCTAATCACTCGGCCATGGGGCCAGTCCCTAGAAATAAATTCTTGAGGAGCCGGCCCGGTGACGCAGCCATTAAGTTTGAGTTCCACTTTTGGGCAGCCCATGGTTTGCTGGTTTGGATCCCGGGTGCAGACATGGCACTGCTTGGCACACCACGCTGTGGTAGGTGTCCCACATATAAAGTAGAGGGAGATGGGCACAGATGTTAGCTCAGGGCCAGGCTTCCTCAGCAAAAAGAGGAGGACTGGCAGTAGTTAGCTCAGGGCTAATCTTCCTCAAAAAAAGAAAAAAAAAAGAAATACATTCTTGAGAATAATTTGGTGTATACAACATTTATCAGAATTTATTCTGACAGATTAACCTTAGTTCTGAACACCAAGAGCACATTAAAAAATCTTCACACAATTAATCATGAATTTTATATGATTTTTGGGTCCTTTTGTTGTATTTATTCTTTTTTCCCCCTAAAGTGAACAACAGCTAAGAGATTGATACACTCATGATTAGTACCAATTAATACACCATTTATATTATCCTGGGATAGAATTTAGAATCAAAATTGATAAGGTTTCTTAAAGATTCTTGCCATTTATTTACTTTAGATATCCAACAAATACTTTTGTCTTTCCTTGGCAATTCTGAAATGGAATGGAATATTAAAGAAAGTAAAACATTTTCACCTTTCTTAAAAATCTTGAAGTGCATGATACTCTGAAACTACAGAACATTTCCGAGACAAATGACATCTCTTTGCTGCTTTGCATTTTTAACAGTCTTAACGACATACAATAACTGGACTTAAGTATATAATTTTATATCTTTGTCATATGTATATCCCTGTAAAGTCATCATAGCAATCAAGAAAATTAACCTATCCACAGCCCTTAAAAATTTCCAGTTGCTACTGTGAATAGATTCATGTTTCTAGCTGGTATCATTTTCTTCTCCTCGAAGGTCTTTCTTTAATATTTCTTATAATATGACTCTTCTAGTGAGGAATTTTTTTTTAGCTTTTGTTTATCTGGATTTATTTCCTCTTGTTTTTGAGAGATATTTTTGCTGAGCATAGAATTATAAATTGTTTGGTTTTTTTTTTTCATTTCAATATTGTGTTGTGACTTGGATTGTTTGTGAGGAGAAATCTGTTGTCATTTTTTGTCTTCATTCCTGAATATATATCTTTTTTCTTTGACACATTTGAAATTTTCTTTTTATCACATGTTGTAAGCAATTTGATTATCATCTGCCTTGGTGTAAATTTTTTAATGTATCTTTTGCTAGGCGTTTGTTAAACTCCATGAAACTGTGGGTTTACATTTTTCAATAAATTTTGGGAATTTTTTTTTTTTTTTTAAAGATTGGCACCTGGGCTAACAACTGTTGCCAATCTTTTTTTTTTTTCTGCTTTATTTCCCAAACCCCCGCCCACCCCCACCCCCACCCCTGAGCAGTACATAGTTGTATATCTTAGTTGCAGTTCCTTCTAGTTGTGGGATGTGGCCTGACAAGCAGTGCCATGTCCGTGCCCAGGATCCGAACACTGGGCCACCGCAGCGGAGCGCTCGAACTTAATCACTTGGCCACGGAGCCAGCCCCGGGAATTTTTTATTATCATTAACTTCTTCAAATGTATTTTAATTTCTGTTTATTATGCCTTCTCTCCTTTGGGAGTGCTTACTGTTTCTCACAGCACACTGATTCCTTTTTTTCAGGGTTTTTTCTTTGAATAGTTTGTTTTTCTGTGTTTTCAAGCATTATTCTTTTTTCCCTTGAAATGTCTATGATGTATTTAATCCTATCCAGTGTGTCTTTTTATCTTAGACAATGTAATTTTTCTTTATTGAAAGTTGATACTTTTAATACTCACCATATCTTTGCTTAATATGATCAATGTGTCATCCTGTTTCTTGAACATATGGACTAGAGTAATAATAACTACTCTAATCGACTTTTTTTTTGCTAATTCAATCTTTTGACATGTCTAGGTTGGTTTCAGTTAATTGATTCTTCTGATTTGGGGGTTATTTTATTGCTCATATGCATACAGGCCTACCTTACAGATATTGCATGTTTAGTTCCAGACCACCACAATGAAGCAAATATCATAATAAAGTGAGCCACACAAATTTTTTGGTTTCGCAGTGTGTCTAAAATTTATGTTTGCATGATACGGCAGTCTATTATGTACGAAATAGCATTATGTGTAAGAAAAAATGCAGATACCCTAATTAAAAAATGCTTTGTTGCTTGGGGCTGGCCTGTGCCATAGTGGTTAAATTCCCGTGCTCCTCTTTGATGGCCCGGGTTTCGCAAGTTTGGATCCTGGGTGCGGACCTATGCACTGCTTATCAAGCCACACTGTGGCAGGTGTCTCACATACAAAATAGAGGAAGATGGGCACAGATTTTAGCTCAGGGTCAGTCTTCCTCAGCAAAAAGAGGAGGATTAGCAGTGGATGTTAGCTCAGGGCTAATCTTCTTCTTCAAGAAAAAAACAAAACTCTGTTGCTAAAAAATGCTAACCACCATCTGAGCCTTCAGTGAGTCTTAATCATTTGCTGGTGGAGGGTCTTGTAAAAACATAATATCTGAGAAGTGAAATAAAGCAAAGCACCATAAAATGAGGAATGACGTACTTGCTAATTTTGATTAGGCAGGATTAGAACAACACTTCGTTCCAGACTAATTTTTGCCACTACTAAAGAATAATCCTTCTCAACATTCTACCTCTACCAAATATCCCATAAATTTTGAGTTTTTCCACTCTCGCAAGTGAGATCAGGAAATATTCCCAGCCCTGAGAGAATCTGGAGCATTTTATCCTCTAATCCTTCAGGGTAGTTCTTTCACGAGGCTCAGTTAATTTCCTCAGACAGATCCTCTAGTCAGTATTCAGTTGGTTCAAAGAGATCTTGTGAAGATCCCCAGCGCTTGCTTGCTCTCTCTCTCTTTCTCCTCTCTCTCAGTCTCTCAAGCAGCTTTCTTTCACGCTATTTTCTTCAGTCTTCCAGTTTTGTCTCTTTAACTAAAGAAGAATACTAAGTTTTGTCTAGCTTCTCCTTTTTTTGTTACTGTACAAAGAACTCTCACACGGTAGCAAGCTAGGGCAATCACGGGGCAGACACCTCATTTGCTCCCCTTCTTCAGTAATCATTGTCCTTTGTTGTCAGATACCTAATATCTTAAAAACCATCATTTCATGTGTTTTGTCTGGAGTTTTAGTTTCAGGTGGGAGGGTAAATCCAGTCTCTGTCACTCTATCATGTGCTGTTCATCTGCATTTTATACTTGTTTAATTTCTATTTTTATATTTAATCTATTTCAATTTTTTATCAACTTTGTTTTAAACAGAGCTCTTTAAAAAGTCTGAAGACCATAGTAAGGGTAAGTAAATACTATTTATTTTCGTAACATTGGAGCACAATGTGCTGTTAGTCAGATTAAATGGGAAACAATAAGGACTTTCAGTAATCATCTGGAGATTATGTACGAGACAGTAGAGGGAGTACTATATATTTTATTTAAATCAAATAAATGTATTCAGAACTCAAAAATAAGGAATTCAAAAATTTTTTAATGAATGTTGGAAAAGGTGACAAACATTGCATGATATAATAATTTTTAATTTAATTTCATGAAAAAGGTAGATACGTCACTCAGATAAATCATTTTCTGAGAATATGTAATATTTGTTTAGTATATTGTGTAACATTGAGCCACTGTGATTCTTGGAAATATTCTTGAAGGAGAATTTACTAACTTGAACAGTCTATTTTAAGAAATTCATGGAAGCTGCCTTTTGAGGGTCAGGAGAGAATATTATTGGTGTCATACTACATGGAGAAATGTCTTTTTTTTTTACACACTTGATTTTGGTTATTATTTGCAATAACTAAGATACTTCAAGGATTGTAGAGATATATCTAGGAGACATTCCTACTCATTTCCTTTTTTAATTTTCCAGAAAGAACTAGAAAAAATAATGAAAAATACATAACTTAAAAGATCCACATAAAACATATATTCTTACCAAATACTTGATGAGTGACAAGATACATCCCTGCTATTTTCCAATAATAATATGCCGTCATCATCCTACATTTTCAAGCATCGAAATGTTATACAAATTAAAGAAGCCTGCTTCGACTTTGTAAAAAATGATGTATGTGTTTGTTCTGAAGGTCTCGTTAATTATATAACACTTCAGCTTCTAACCAGTGGAATTTGCTCTGTGTACTAGTTGAAAGCCCTTTGAACTGACAGTCCTTTGTGCACTCAAATTCTCAATACTGAAACCAGTGGTAATACCCATGCTTAACTACATGGAGAACAAAGAGCAGATTATAACAAGATTTCTTTTGTATAGTAATTGAAAAGTGGAGGAAAAAGTACTGTATTGACAAGAGATTTAGGGCATGTTTTGTACTTTCATCTGTTGTAAAGCAAATCTATTAAGGAGTGTTGTGATATATTTGTGCAAACAAAATGGTTTTATAATTATATACAGGTTGTTGTATTTGAAGATAATGATAAATTAAGACTGGAAAATATGCTTTCTTATTTGTACCAGAAGAGGTACTGATGAGTTAAATATCTGTTCTAAGTATAAATAGTAAATAGTGATATTTATTTACAAACGCTGCATTTTTGGGTACCTTTGTGTCTATAAGCTGTATATATTTTCTATTTTGTAAAGATATATCATATTCACGTTTTCAAATTATATTATTGCTGCATGTTGCATTACAATTTGAATTGTGATAAACGGCAACCAATTTTTGAATAACTGAAATAGATCTTATATACTGCAACATATATTTTTCATATGATAGAAATAAAAATCCATTTACATTTACGCAGGGTGTCAATATACGTTTAATCATTTTTTTCGTACTATGCTCTTGAGTCTCAAAAAGGTGGGCCATCATGGTGCTGCATATGTTGCCATATATATTTAAAACTTTACTGATGCTAAATCTAACATATAAGGGGAAATTCAACTCCTAGGTACTGTCAGAACTAGGAAAAATGTGTTCCTGAACAGTGACCATCTGTCAAACGAAACTGTACTAAAGTAGTGTGTGGTGCCCACATGAGAGGATCTCATTTACTGAAATTGAACTGGGAACACCGCATGCATTTCACATAAGGAAGGGTTTCAACTTGACCACAGAGGGACATATAAAAGAAAAAGCTCACTCTCCTTACAGGTACGTTGCCTTTCTTGTCCTCATTATCCTACCAATATGTTTAATGAAAAAAAAGTAGAGGGATGCAGGAAATCACACAAATGAGTCTTCATGCAAATGAACACGTTTGTTTAATTTACACTTAGGTCCTTCTGAAACATTTTGTATGTGATGAGCTGAAGAAACACCTCACAGTCAGGTTCACTATAACACACACCATAAATTCAGGAATGTAAGAAATTCTTTGAAACCACTAAGACCACAATGAGCTTGCTCTCATTTCAGTGATACAATATCAAATCAAATAGGCTGATTTTCACCACTTTAGTTTTATCTTCAGACTCTATCAGCTTAATGATTTAGATAAATTCTGTGCCCTCTGTATGCCAAATCCCTTTGCTACTTAACAGTGGCATCCTGCAGAGAAAGTGTTTGAAGTCTCGATGCTTTTTCCATTTCTATATATAAAACAGAACTTGTTTTCTTTCTCCTTTATCCAAATATAGAGACAGTTAAATAATTTTCTTCTTCCTGAATTAATGTTACATAAATGTAGTTATCAAAATTGGTTATAGGCCAGGCTAACCAGAAGTAAATTAAAAACAAATTATTTGTTATAACAACTGTCTTATACAACAGTTTGCAATGTATGCTGTATCTATTTAATGTAGCAACCTCAATGTTTTGCCTTATGTGTTTATTCTTATTTAAAATTCATGACTTGTTTTATTGCCAGAGGTTTCATTGCAAAAAGATGAAATATTGTTTGATTTCATTTCTTTGACATTATGTTTTGACACCTGCACTTGCAAAGTCCACATAGTCTTTGGTCCTTCTGATTGGATCACTGACATTTTCTTCAATTCCATCGTTCTGAGGCTTTTGTAATGTCTTCAGTTTATTCAGAATGTTAATTTTGCTACAATTCTTGATACTTATTCTAAAAGGTGCATTCATTAATTCTACATATAGAAACATGTTGCTTTTTCTTCCCCTACAGTTCAACACTGGTTATAAGTGACTTGTTACCACTCATCAAAACATAGTTCCTCCCTCAGGTAAAATTTAAAAGTCCTTGATATACGTCTCATCAACACATCGACCTGGTATCCAGTGTCATGTCCAGCACAATATGGACAGCCAATGGATATTTGTTGAATTAGTAAACTAACAAATAAATGAATATTAGCTCATTAAAAGACAAATTAGGTAAATTTTATCTTTTGTTTTTTAATAACCTGCTGTAAAGACATCTCTTTAGGACTGCTGCTGATCTTCTCAGCTTCACTGGCCTCTTGCTTCAGTTCAGAGAGCATACTGACTGATCTCACCTCTGCTCTGGCTCCTGAGTACCACTCTCACATGCAGGCTCAGGGCTGGCCTGATGATGCTGTCCACAGTGCTCTCTGTCCCCATCCATAGAAGGGTAGCTCACACATGGGTAACATCCACAACCCTGAAAGGGCAGGGGGGTCAAAACCCCAGGAGCTGAACTTTGATCAATGTGATATAAGAGCTAGTGGATAAATTCTTCCCCTTTTCTATCCCTTATAGACACCTATAACACACAATTTATATGGTTCCTCAGTGGCACCACAGAACAGTCAGAGGGCAGAGGGCAGCCTGCTAATATATCTTTCTATGAACTGTCTCTCCTTTCTTTCCTTCAATCACGGGACTGCATTAACTAATAAAACAACACAGCTTAACTCCACATCCATGGCTCTGCTTTCTGGGGAATACAGGCTAACCGAGCCCATCTCAAACCAACCAACGATTTCTTTGTGTTCCTTGTCTTTTTAGGGTTTTCACTGTTATTTCACAGAGATCTATTTATGTTTCAAATATCCCCTTCCTTATATCAAAATGGTAGTTAATTAACTCATTAACTAATGAAAACTTTTATATGCCCTTCACTCTACTAAATCATAGAAAGTTTAAGATGAAAAGGCATGCCTCAGATTAGAGAGAAAGAAAGAATACATAGACACCACAAACACAATGCCTTCCAAAGCAACAGACAATGACATACCCAAAGTCCCACAACTATTAAAATGAAGAGCCAAGATTACATTCAAATAGAAGAACATGAATTTAGTATTTGTATGCATCAGATTAACATTCTTGGTCTTTCTACCCTTGGATTTAGCGACTATTTGTATAAGAGTTTCTGCCCACAGGGTAGTGGGAGAAGAAACTAAGTACACGTGTCTCATTCTCTCTTTGAACTATCTGCTGTCAGGCAAAGTGTTTATGTGGTAAGCATAGAAGGGCAAAATGATTTCCTGGGAGGAGAAGCCATGGTTCCACTGAGGCCTGTGACTGTTGTGTAGACTGCATTAATGGGCTGATTCTTCATTCCTCCCTTCAACCGCAGAATCCACCATGTGACTTTGTAGTGCCTTGTGCCAGTGAGGCAAAGTGTATTTCCTGGCCCTTTGATTCTGAGTTCAGCCAAGTTATGTGCTTTGACAAAAGAGATGTTAGCAGATGTGATCCATGTATAGGATTTAAAAAGCATGTGTTTCCACTCTCACTCTTGTCCCCTGTCACCATTATGATCATAGGGATGAGTTAGTGTGCTAGAGGATGAGACACAGGTGGCCGAGTAGTCTCTGTTATCCCAGTCGACAGTCAACTAAAATCCAGAAATGTGAGTGAGCCCAATTAAAGCCAGAAGAGCCATCCAGCCTGGATGCTCAGCCGCAGTCTCACGAGATAATAAGTGCTCAATGGTTCATGTCGTTAATTTGGAGAATGACTTGCTGTGCAGTATTATTGTGACAGCAGATAACTGATGCATAAATTGGTTCCAGAGTGGAGCGCCACCATAACAGAAACCTAAAATATGTGACATTGACTTGGGGTCTGGATGACAGCAGAGAAGAAGTGTTGGTAGAGACTGGAAAAATAGTGAGGAAATTGTTGGAGAAGCCTGGAAAAAATGACAAAGAAACCACTAAAGGGGTCTGAAAAAATAGCCACCTGTGTTATATCTTTGTAATCATCCGATAAAAAGGATGCCTCAGGTAGCTTGACTTTTTAAAAATATTCCTAAATGGGTCTTGGATTTGGGAAGAGTTGTCTAAGCAAAACATTGAAAACATGTATTTATTCATTTTATCTGTTTATGAAGAAATGTATGAAATAACAAATGACTGAACACAATAGAATTAAAATTAGAAAAGAATATAGAAATATCAGAATTTACTAGGTGGTAAGATAAAGCTATTTCTCATTTCTAGTGAGCCAAAGATTCTAAAAGTAAGACACAGTGTCAGGATAAAGATCAAATCAATAGCTTGTCTATGGGATTCTTTGTTAAGACTTCTCAAATGCTTAATGTGGTGCCTCGTAGATATTCTTAGCTTGACAAAAATGCTTTTAGGGAACTCAAAGTCATGAGCCTTAAAAAGTGTGAACTATGGGCTTGACTGCTGGTGAGAGACATCTATCAAAAACTACTATTTGTATGACTTTTGGACCATGGGTAAACTTAATCAGATACATAGAAAGCCCATAAAGATTTTAGGAGAGTTGTATTTATAAAATCACTGCCAGCATGGGACTGATTGTTCAAATGTTAAAATTATCTTTGAGCCTTCAAATTTCTATAGGAAACTAAAATTAAAAGGTTGCCTTAGATAGATATTTACTTATTAATTTGTTACTCCACTTAACATATGTTAAAATGAGAAACTTATCTAGTTTTTTTTTCTTCAAAATCTAGATACATAGCTTCTCTGTAGACTGAATGACTATTTTGTAAAATTCATACCTTGAACTCAGTGACTACTTATTTGTGTAAGGTTTGTTGGTAATTTCAACAAAGGCTAAAACAGTTAAAGCTAACATTTTCATATTCAAGGAACAGATGAGTGCAATAACTTATACCAGGATCAGCAAATTTTTCTAAGAGTTGGACAGTAGATATTTTAAGCTTTGTAAAACACAAGATTTCTGTCACCACTACTCAACTTTGTCATTGTAGCTAAACATGTCATAGACAATATGTAAATGAATGAGCATGCTACTTTCTCACAAAACTTTATTTATTGGCTTATAAACTATAGTTTGCTGAATTCTGATTCATCCCAAAATACAGAAATTGAGAATAGAAAGCACATTTGTCACATAATTGCATTCTGTTAGTTTTGCAGAAAAGTGCTCATATAACTTGAATCAAGGTAAATATGAAATTCTGAGCAACCTTACATTTGAATACTTGTAAAATTCCTCTGTAAATTCTCAAACTGATATAGATTGGTATTTACAACTCATGACTCAAGTTATAAAACCTTGAGAATTTCCTCTAGTAGGGCTACTGAGTACTGAGAAAATTACAGTGCACCTAAATGCACTCTCATCAATAGTCTTTCTGCAATATTTTACTTTGGAGATTTCTATCTCCCTAAATGGAATGTGTCCCCAAGTGTACATCTATATACTACAAAGCTAAACTATGGGAATTGAAATCTCAAAATGTATGTTATTGAACATACTGAGGCAGAAAATCCTTTGTTTGTCCTAAGAAATATGTGTGTGTTAGAGAAAGCTAACCAGTTTTCAAGTTGGTACTAATTTTAATTCTTACAAGCATAATTTATTCTTTTGCAAGTAGGAAAACAAGCCATCTGTTAAATGTATTTCTCATTGTAATATCATTAATACTGTAATCAGAGGAAATTTCATATATACATTGCAATACATTGCATGTATATTGATGACTGCCTTGCTTTTTGGTATGAACATAAATTTCAGTTGTTCTTGCTTTTCATTGTAGGCAAAGTTGAGAAAAAGATGAAAAATGGATAATGAGTAGGATGCTATTTTAGACTAAAAAAATCTGTTTTTGTTTTAAGAATATTTATTTTACAAAAAATTTTATTTTATAATTTTTTACCAATATATTTAAGAATCTATTTTAAATCCTTTTACTCTTCATTTGGGCAAAAATAAAAATAAGTGAGGATTTCTCAACAGCCATCAATCAATTAATTTGATCTCAGTCTGGATTAAAAGAGAGTTAGATATTCAGAGACACATATATCCTAGGATCAGCTGACAATTTCCCCCTTATCTAGTTTTCTCCTATCCATAGTCACTCAATTACATAATTTAATATTACCTGAGAATCTACTACATGCTATATTTTATTCTATTAACAAGATAGATAGATCTCTTAAACTCACAGAGATTATAATCTACGAGCTGAGACAAATTTTAAACAAATACATTTGAATGTACATGGAATGAGGGAAAATGCCATGTATAATTAAAATATAAGAAAGGGAACTAGATTTTTTATATTCAGCAAAGGAAAGTTCTCCTAAGTAAATTAGTTTTCTACCTAGATCTGAAGAATGAGGCAGTTGAAAGTTTGTGTGAACAGCATTTCAAGCAGAGGTAAGGACCTCTGGGAAAGAAAATTTGGTATACTTCAGATACTGAAAGAAGGTTAATGTGGCCAAAGCATGTAATACAGAGCAAAAATGTCAGAAAGTCAGGTTAGAAAGTTAAATAGCAGTTAATTAATGTCAGCCTTGTCATGTTTCAAGAATTTTAGTTTTCAATTAATGAACATGGGTATCTATCAAATGGTTTTAATCACCAAAGGAATATAATCAGCTTCTTGTTAGCATTGAAAATATTCCAGTCTGGATGTACCACAGTTTATTTATGCATTCACCTACTGAAGGACATCTTGGATGCTTTCAAGTTTTGACAATTTATGAATAAAGTTGCTGTAAATATCCATGTGTAGATTTTTATGAAGACATAACTTTTTAATTCCTTTGAGTAAATACCAAGGAGCAGGATTGCTGGATTGTATGGTAAGCTTATATTTAGTTTGGTAACAAACTTCCAGACTGTCTTCTAAAGTGGCTGTATCGTTTTGCATTCCCACCAGCAGTGAAGGAGAGTGCCTGTCGCTCCGCATCCTCACCAGCATTTCATGTTGTGAGTGTCCCAGATTTAGGCCGTTGTCATTGGTATGTGGTGGTATCTCACTGCTGTTTTAATTTGCGTGTTCCTGATGACGTGGATGTGGAGCATCTTTTCATATGCGCATTTGCCATTTGCATGTCCTCTTGGGTGCCTTGTCTGTTAAAGGCTTCGGCCTCTTTTTAGTCCAGTTGTTTGTTATCTCATTGTTGAGTTTGAAGAGTCTTTGCATCCAATCAGTTTCTTACTTAAAAACTTTCTGTGCTTTTTTTTTTGTAAAAATGTGCCAAAATTGAATATTAAGAGATTGTTATTTCCCAGGGGAAATAAAGTGATATCACATATTCTGTTAGTGCTAACGCTAATGAGAAAATTATATGTATTTGAGAAATGCGTAAGGCATACAATTGACCAGAATTTGTAGTTTGAGTGGATGGTGAGGAACAGGAAGATTGTTGATATGAGCCACAGCCTAATGCTATTTACTGGAAAAGGAAACTTTTAAATTCATGCCAGTAAAGCAAGAGTCATTTCCTTTCTCTTGGGTATAAAACCAAGTGTCCTCACTCTCTGGATTTTCCTTTCAGATTCACACGCTGAACTTCCATTTAACAGAGAATATGGCACTGTTTCTGTGAGTCTGTAGCAAAATGTCACTGTAGTATGGAGGACCATCTCTACTCCACCAATCATATCAGCTCCACAATGAATGGTGTCCTTAGTTGGGATTGAGTCCTCTGAGCCGTCAGAGTGGCAGATGGTGACAGATACATTCTTTTACTTCTTCCTTTATTCAGTCATTTTTTAATAGCACAATCTCAAAAGTCATGCAAAATTTTTTTTCTTTCCTAAGCCAGACTGTGGAGATCATGGATGACAGTGCTGCAGGTCACTACATCTGTGTGAAATGGGAGAGAAGAAAGTCAGATAGCATTTTACAAATGCAGATTTATTTTTGCATGGCATAAATAGACTTTTAATTTTTTTTGTTTTGAGGAAGATTAGCCCTGAGCTAACTACTGCCAATCCTCCTCTTTTTGCTGAGGAAGACTGGCCCTGAGCTAACATCCATGCGCATCTTCCTCTACTTTATATTTGGGACGCCTGCCACAGCATGGCTTGACAAGCAGTGTGTAGGTCCACACCTGGGATCTGAACTGGCAAACCCCGGGCCACCGAAGCATAACGTGCAACTTAATTGCTGTGCCACCAGGCCAGCCCCTAAATTGACTTTTAAAGAAAGTATTTTATAAATAAGCATGGAATACTCAGTGATTCATATTAGTGAGTAAAGGACTAAAAAAACCCTGTGATAATGTTTACCATGAATTCTAAAGTAATGCTTTAAAAATCATTAACAATAATTCTTCACAGACGCAAAATAATGTGACAGAAGTAGTTATATGTAGAAAGAAAAATGCTCATTTTATATACTTGAATAACTTGAGTGAACATTTCTTTATAGAATTTTTTTATACCAAAACAGTAAATCATCTCTTTGCAATGCCTTCTGCGATGATGAAAATTATTTATTGAACCCTTGCGAGGCCCTGGTTAAGCATTTTACATGTATTAACTTACATTATGCCCATAAAATATGAAGTTAGCATGGGAATGGCCATTGTACATGTTGGAAGCTTACATACTGAGACGGTGAGTCTAATTTGCCAAAGAATAGCCAGGCAGTAATTGGAGAAAGTAAAATCAGAGCCCAAGCAGCTGGAGTTAAGGTCCCCACTTATCCATTAAGCAGTATACAACAGCGAACTCACGTCTCATATTCATGATCAGAACATTTTTTTAAGTCATAAATTTAATTTCATCAGATCCTCTTTACAGAACAGAGCAGGACTCAGACACAGTATAAATATTATCTTGAGAAACTGCTCCAGGATGAGTATTCTATTGTACTGGTTTTATGAACTTACTTGCTTTGCTTGTTGTCTCTGGATGCTTTCCCATTGTTTTTAATAAATTATTCTTTCTTTTGCACGGAAGCTTTGAATGATGCTTTTCACAGACTGTATTGTTGGTCCTGATACAACTGTCAGATTCACTGATTTGGTAGAACTGTTAGCATTCAGAAAAGCTGGTATACTCATGGTTATGGCTTTTTACAGGAGATGAACACAGATTCAAGGTAGAAAAGGAAAAAGATGCAGAGGGCTGAGTCCATGAGCGACCAGACACAAGCTTCCAGTTTTCCTCTCTCGTGGAGTTGCATGGATAGCACTTAATTCACTCAGCAGTTATATGTGACAATAATGTGTGGAGTATTGCCAACCAGGGAAGCTCACCTGAGATTTCCTAGTGCATAGAAAAGTTATGTTACACTATACTGTAGTCTGTTAATTATGCAATAGCATTAAGTCTAAATAACAATGTACATACCTTAACTAAAAAATACTTTATTGTTAAAAAATGCTAACTATCATGTGAGCAGGCAAGTCATAATCTTTTTGCTGGTGGAGGGTCTTGTCTCAGTGTTAATGGCTGCTGATGGATCGGGGTAGTGGTTGCTGAAGGTTGGAGTGGCTGTGGAAGTTTATTAAAATAACACAACAATAAAGTTTGCCATATCTGTTGACTCTTTCATTCATGATCAATTTCTCTGTTGCATGTGATGCTGTTTGACAGCATTTTACCCATAGTAGAAGTTCTTTCAAAATCGGGGTCAATCATCTCAAACCCTGCTGCTGCTTTATCAACCAAGTTTATGTGATATTCTAACTCTTTTGTTGCCATTTCAAAAATCTTCAACAGGAGTAGATTTCATCTCAAGAAACCACTTTCTTTTCTTACTTATAAGAAGCAACTCCTCATCAGTTAAAATTTTCTCATGAAATTGCAGCAAATCAGTTGCATCTTCAGGCTCCACCTCTAATTCTAGTCCTCTTTCTATTTCTACCACATCTGTAGTTGCTTCATCCACTGAAGTCTTGAACCCCTCAAAGTCATCCATGAAGGTTGGCATCAACTTCTTCCAACTCCTGCTAGTGCTGGTATTTTGACTTCTTCCTATGAATCACAAAATTTCTTAATGGAATCTAGACTGTGGTGAATCCTTTCTGGAAGGTTTTCAGTTTACTTTACCCATATCTATCAGAGGAATCACTATCTATGGCAGCCATAGCCTTACAAAATTTATTTATTAAATAATGAGTCTTAAAAGTCAAAATCACTCATTGATCCATGGGCTGCAGAATGGATGTTGTAGATGGATGAATGTTAGCAGCATGAAAACAACCTTCATCTCATTGTTTGTCTCCATCAGAGCTCTTGGGTGACCAGGTGCATTGTCAATGAGCAGTACTATTTTGAAAGGAATCTGTTTTTTTGTGCAGTAGGTCTCAACAGTGAGCTTAAAATGTTCAGTAAACCATGTTGTAAACAGATGTAGTGTCATCCAGGCTTTGTTGTTCCATTTACAGAACACAGGCAAAGTAGATTTGTCATAACTCTTAAGGGCCCTAGGATTTTCAGAATGGTCTGTGAGCATTGGTTTCAACTTAAAGTCACCAGCTGCATTAGCCCCTAATGAGAGAGTCAGCCTGTCCTTTGAAGCTTTGAAGTCAGGCATTAACTTCTCCTCTCCAGCTATGAAAATCCTAGATGGCATCTTCTTCCAATATAAGGCTGTTTTGTCTACACTGAAAATCTGTTGGTTAGTGTATCCACCTTCATTAATTATCTTAGCTAGATCGTCTGGATAACTTGCTACAGCTTCTATATCAGCACTTGTGGCTTCACTTTATACTTTCATTTTATGGATGCATCTTCTTTCCTTAAACCTCAAGAACCAACCTCTGCTGGCTTCAAACTTTTCTTCTGCAGCTTTCCTACTTCTCTGTCTTCATAGAATTGAAAAGACTTAGGGCTTTGCTCTAGATTAGGCTTTAGTTTAAGAGAATATTGTGGCTGGTTTGATCTTCTAGCCAGACCACTAAAACTTTCTCCATATCAGCAATGAGGCTGTTTCACTTTCTTATCATTAGTGTATTCACTGGAATAGCATTTTTAATTTCCTTCAAGGAACTTTTCCTTTGCATTCGCAACTTGGCTAACTGTTTGGTGCAAGTAGCCTAGCTTTCAGCCTGTCTTGGCTTTAACTATGCCTTCCTCACTGAGCTTAATCAATTCTAGCTTTTGATTTAAACTGAGAGATGCGCAACTCTTCCTTTCACTTGAAGACCTAGAGGTTGTTGTAGGGTTATTAACTGGCCTAATTCCAACATTGTTGTGTCTCAGGAAATAGCGAGGTCCAAGGAAAAGGAAAGAAACAGAAGAATGACTGGCCGGTGGAGCAGTCAGAACACATACAACATTTATCCATGAAGTTCACCACCTCATATGGGTGCTGTTTGTGGTGCCCCCAAACAATTATAATAGTAACATCAGAAATCACTGATCAAAGATCATCATAACAAATGTAATAATAATGAAAAAGTTTGAAATATTTAGAGAATTACCAAAATATGACACAGAGACGTGAAATATGCAAATACTATTGGAAAAATGATGCTGATAGACTTGCTCCATGCAGGATTGCCACAAATCTTCAATTTTCTAAAGATGCAAGTATCTGTGAATTGCAATAAAGGGAAGTGAAATAAAGCAAAGCACACTAAAACAAAGTATGCCTGCATTTGCGTAAAACTCTAACAGGTAAAACCAATAAGACAAACATAAAAAATTACCTACAGGAAAATAGAGACAATCCAAGAAATAGAAGAAAAATTTTAAAAGATTTATCATCCTTGAAAAAAATAAAATGACACGAAGAGAAAAAATTCAGACAATAATAAGAAACTGCTCTTAAAAATTAAAAATATGATTGCACAAATTAAAGCAATTAAATAGAAGAGTTATAGGATAAAATGAAGTAATGTTCTCAGAAATTTGAACAAAAAGACAAATAAAGATGGAAAATAGTAGGGAATGACAAAAATACTTATTTAAAGGCCTGTGCAGGTAGCAAATTTATTAAATGGCTTTAAAAAAATGGAAAAGAGAAAGCTAGTAGAAAACTACAATAATTTTGTTACAACTCAATGACATATGTTTTCAGAATTAAAGGTATCCAGCACAATGAATGAAATAAACAAAGAATAATAATAAACTTTAGAAAAATATTGATGAAGAAATATTGTAAATGTTTCCAGAAAAAAGAATACGAATTTGAGTAGCTTTGATTTCTAGAAAGGTGATATGAAAGAACAAACAAGGTCTTCAAAATTTAATGATAAATGATTAGCAACTTATAAGTAAATATCCAATTATATTTTAATGATGAGAAAGGATAACACAAATATACATACTCATAGTTTTATCACAGATATACATACACATATATGTATGCCTATAGCATGTTCACAACACGTCCTCATATATACCCACTCCTGGGACCTACTGGAAGATATGCTTCAGTAAATGAGGAAAGAAAGCAAGAAAGTGTAAGCCATGGTATCCAGGAAACAAGATTCAGCAAGCCAAATGTGACTGGGAATTCCTAGGACGGCAGTAAAGGAACTTCCACTATGAAAGCTAAGCAGTTAGCCTTCTAAATGATGAGGGGAAAGATAAGTGCTTTGAGAGGATTATCTCCAAGCATATGAAAGGAACTGATCAAATAGCTGATGAGTTAAATATTCTGCAAGAGTTTGGGAGAAATTAATACAACTCTGGTAGCAATTAAGATAAAGATACATAATAACTCAAGAGAAACAAAAATTATTCAGGCCGGGAAATAAGAGAACAGTACTCTACATAGTGGATATCACACACGTTTTTGTGATAGCACAGACCCTCTATTTGTGTAATCCAAAATGGTGATGTTGAGAGGCTGGGGGACCGGGAGGTTGAGTCTGTGTTATGATGAGGATGGTGACCGGGGAAGTACTTTTGGTTGTAGAAGAATTATAACAAAATCCTCAGCTTCTACAATAGCACATTATCAAATAATATCTAAAACTAAAGAAAAAAGGGATAATAGCTGTAATTTATACTTAGAATAAGGAATTAAGTACCAGAAGGAAAGACAAGTACAGCCAAAGGTAAAAGCTTTTGAAGAACAGGAGTCAATAGTGGGGAATTTGGGAACAGAAAATGTTTTTAATTAAGCCTTGTAGAATTATTTGACATTTTAAAATATGTGCATGCATTGCTTTGATCAAAGTAACGATTTAATTTAATTTGGCATTAATATTCCATCATATTTTTCTGACTTATGAAATTTGAAAAAGAGGTTTCTTATTTTGTTCCAGTGAGCTTGCCCACAAAAACTAGGCCTGGTCTTGCCACTTACTATTTAACTATGCCTTTTAACATGAAATTAAAATCAGTGATGGTGACAAGTTTGAGTTCCAGTTAAATAAAATAATGCAACACTATGTCAGCATATTCACCTACATGTACCTACATGTACACCTACGTGTACAACTATTGGATCTTGGTGACTTACACACTTTCCTATATATTGCAGCTTTTCAAAAATATTCTTCTTGAACGTTATAAAGAGTATTATAGTTTTTCAATAGTCAAAAAATGGTCATTTTGCCACATTCACTATTATTTTAATATTTATAATCTAGGTCATTCCTTCTTCAATTTTTTGAAGAAGAGACAATCCTAAAATAATGAAGATTAATGTACCCCAGAAGAAAGTTACTGAATTTTCCAGACAGACATTACTTAATGAGGTTACTTTTTATTTTATAATAAGCACAATATATAATTTCATACAGTTCATCATATTTGCATCGTATTAATCATTTTTTAAAACAAATTCTAATTATTTTATACATGTGGATTCTATCGTAATTTGTTTTCTGATGATAACATTTGAAACAAAGTAAAAGGTAAAAAAAAATAGATGTATTCTTTTCGTTTTGAAAAATTTTGGTACCTAATTACTCCAGAGCTATTTGCAATATTTGCTGTACAAAGTGACATTAAAACAGTGATTCAATGATGCAAGGATTTGTTAGGATGCTTGAATTAATACATGCAAATTAAGGCCTAAACACTACTGTAGATTAACTTTTGTCAAAAGCAAGAAATTCTTGTGGAAATGTTGGAAACAGAGCTATTCCTGACCTTCTTACTTATGATTAAGATTTCTCATTTTGATAATTTGACTTAAGAATTAAGGAAAAAAGAATGATTAATAAATTTGTTCTCCATCTCAGTCTTCAAAGTTAAAACTGTCTCAAAATCTTGCTGAGCTGACTACAGAAAATTTAGTTCTGTTTTTAACGACTTTTCCTTAAGCAAAATAAATCATTGACATAGTCATGATGAAGTGTTCATTTCTAAGAGTTAATTCATCAGTGAAACATAATCCCTCTTTCTGCTATAGCAATCTTTAAGGATTTTAAGGAATCTGTGAAGTACAAGTTTCCTCATCTCTTATCAGTAGTTGGGCAGGAACAAAATGAAGGTACTGAGTAATGGTCAGCAGGATGTGGTTGCTGTGAGACGTATCCTACAGCTAAGGGAGTCATTTTTAGGTCTAATTTAATGCTGTAGATTTCCCCATAAGAAAAACACTTGGTAGGGATCCTACATAACCAAGTTATGGTATAGAAAGCTTTGCCAAAATAGGTCCAGTAATATGTATCTTAAAGGAGAAAAGTGGAAAGGAAGAGCTTCGTTCCCTTGAGAGACTTGGAGGAAATGGATGCTACTCCTCCCACTACTTCATGGGTGGTTTCAGAGCTAGAGTGCATGTGTGTCCTTCTTCTTCCCTTAATTCTGTTTTAGCTAGCTCAGAAACACACTGCCACATTTTTTCATCTAACAACACTTGAGCAGCCCAATCTTTGAACATTTTCGTCATTTCTAATGCATTCTATTTCTTAAATGAGTATGAGAGAATTCAAAAAAGAGTGAATTTTGATTATGACTGATTAATCTATCTGGAACAGACAGTGGTATAAAAACTCTGGAACTCAGGATAATTCAGTGTAAGAACATTTGGATTACATATTGGCCAAAAGTTGTTTAGTTTTACTAAAGATCATTAATACTGTCAGGAATCTCAAACTGTAAGGGTGAACCAAGGACAAAAATAAGATCTGGGGACTGATGAGCATAAAATTCAGGCGTTAGCCTTTCCAAAGTACATTCCAGCACCTGTGTGTTCAATGGTCAAGAAATCAATACTTGTTAGCATTCTCGGTGGCAAACAAGGCTTTGCTACTATTCTTCTGTGAACAGATATTGTACAATCATCAGTCATGGCACTGCATCCTAATATATACATGTTGGAGTTTGAGCTCTGTATCTGCATTTTTGAATTAGTCCCAGCATGACAGAAAGCAATCCCTACAATTTTGGGGTAAGAAGCAAATAAATACAGATGTATAAACATTACTGGAGGGAAAAAAATATGTACGTCTTCTCTATAATGATGGCAAAAAAAAAAAAATCCAACATTTAAAGTACATCGTACATTTGCCTATCGTAGTTATTTTTCCCTTTAAGATCCACTGGGTGGTGTGGATGAGTGGCCGTACCTGCAACTGCACAGAGATTCCAATCCTCACAGCTGTCAGGAAAGCCCACTCTAATGTGTCCTGAAAGAGTGATTAATAGGTTTTGACAATATCATTGCATTGCATATTTAATCAGATTATACATCTGTTAGAAATGGTTTGCTTCTAACATCTGCAGTCAAAATCCTCAATCGGTATTCAGATCCTCGCTTTAGCAGAAGCACGAAACTACTATCTATGTCAGTCTTACTGTTGACAAGTTAAAACTGCATGCCAGAAACAAATGAATTGTGACATTTTCTTGATTCATTTAATGGGTTTTACAAACTTTTCTAAAAATTTAGCTGTGCCTAAATTAATGCTCATTAACAAGGAGGGAGATAAATATATATAACTGTAAGTTATACTCTCAAAGAAATGTATAGTGGCTTCATACCATCCTAAAGTTGGTACTACTTGGTTATAACTTCAGAAACGTATTTGTGCTAGGCTAACAAGACAGATATTATGAGACAGATGTACAGATTACAAAATTCAATGTGACAACTTGTATTTTCACGTGATTAAGTATTATACAAAATGTTGAAGAATGAAATGTATTTAAAATTGCCAAAGATTAAGAATTACACCTTATTTTCTTCTCAGCATTTATTCATTTCTCTTATGTAGTTGAAAAACATTCCTTTTAAACAAGACACCAAATCAACACTAGTCCTTTTAATCGCAATCGTAACAGTAATCTTGCCATAAAAAAGTGCTCTTGCATACCTTCCATAACCTTGTCTCCAACATCCCATCGACCACCAAGTTTCATATCTTTTCTATATGCTATTATTAATATTCATCCCTATGAACTTGGGATCTGGTTTGAACTGAGCAGTGTAGCAATACTTTCCTTGACAAGGTTATCAATGATATCTGGCTGCAAACCCAAATGACCACTCTCTTAATTTACTTGATCTCACTGTACTATTTACCAGCACTACTTCATTATTGAAACTCATTCCATTTTTTTTCTCTCTGTGATCCACATGTACCAATTTTCTTTCAAATTCTCTGGATATTTCTTCTTGGTTTGCTCTGTATCTTCTTCTTTGTCTGACATCGTTAGTTATGGTATTCCAAGTATTCTCATTGATCATATTTTCTGTTATGAATAAAGCTGCTAAAAACAATTCTGTGCAGTTTTATGAAAACATGTCTTTACTTTTGTTGGATAAAAGCATCAGGTTAGAATTGGTTCATGGTAATTATATATAATACTAATATATATATAAACTATTGATCTGTTTTCAAAAATTGTTGGACAATTTTACCTTTCCACCAGCTATGCATTAGACGGACTGTAACTCCACAATCTTGTCAAAATTAGTATTTTCAGTTTTTAAATTTTTAATTACAATCTTTCTGTTTGGTGTGTAGAGGTGGCTGATAATTCCTTTTTTTCTTTTCTAATATAAAAATTTTAGGCTATAATATTTCCTATAAGCCCTGCTGTAACAGCAACTCCAAAATTTGGATGTCTGTGGTTTCTTTTTTTGGTGAGGACGATTGACCCTGAGCTAACATCTATTGCCTATCTTCCTCTTTTTTTTTTCTCCCCAAAGCCCCAGTACATAGGTATATCCTAGTTGTAAGTCATTCTATTTCTTCTATGTGGGATGCCGCCACAGCATGGCTTGATGAGGGATGTGTAGGGCCGTGCCCAGGATCTGAACCAGCGAACCCCAGGACGCTGAAGCAGAGCACCTGAACTTATCCATTATGCCAAGGGGCTGGGCCCTGGATATGTTTTTATAATTTTCATTCAATACAAAATATTTCTAATTTCCCTTCAGAATTTTTAAACAATGTTACTCAAAATGTGTTTTTTAAAATTTCTATGAACTTATGGATTGCATAATTTAATTCCATTTGTTCAGAGAAGATATTCTGCTCTGTTTCAGTCATTTTAAATGTATTGATACTTATTTACTGTTGAAAAAATCATTTATCTTGTTGAATAGTCCATCTGAAATTGAAAATAATGTGGGGTTTTTTTTGGTAGTATGTTCTATAAATGTTATTTGGATACTATTTAGGTCTTCTATAGCTCATTAAGTTTCTATTTTTCTATGATTAACAGGGAAGTTTTGAAATTGCCAATATAATTGTAGATCTGTCTATTTTACTCTTCAGTTCCCTCGGTTTTGCTTTATTAGGTGTGTGTATTTAGCACTGTTATTTCCTTGTGATCATCTGCCCCCTTTATCACTATGAAATATTTCTCTTTATCCCTGAAAACATCCCTCGCTCTGAAATATAAATATTTTGATACTAATATAGTCATTCCAGCCATTTTTTTGGTTAGCATTTTCATAGTATACATTTTGTGTGGTTTCCTTTGTACCCCACTGTTTTGCTATTTAAAGTAGCTTTTCTATAGACAACATCCAGTTATGTCTTGCTATCAATCCAGTCTGTTAAAGTTTCTTTTTCAGTTACAGTGTTTAGATAATTTCTACTTAATATAATTATTTGATTGGGTTTAAATCTTCACTTTACTATTTTGTCACATCTGTTCTTTGTTCTTATTTTCCTCTTTGCCTGCCTTCTTTTGAATTTAGTGCTTCTAACATTCCAATTTCTCCGTTAGCTTATGTAGTTAAACTTTTTTTTGATGTCATACAGTTTAAAAGATTCATCTTTCAGTTATCACTATCGACTTTTAAATAATTTTAAACAACTTCAAATGTAACAACAAATTTAGCAGAGTATACACAATAAACCACAGGCTACTATTTTCTCCCACCCATTGTTATCATACCCTTTCTTCTACATAAGCTATAAACATCACAATACAATTAAGAAATTTTTTACAAAGGGAGAATGTTTTTTTATTTACTCACATATTTTCAATTCCATCACTCTCTAATTTTCAATGTAGAACTGAATTTCCATATGGTAGTTTCTTCCTGCAAGAAAAGTTGCCTTTAATATTATTTGTACTGAGAGTGTGCTGGAAATAAATTATCTCATATTTTACTTAAAAAATACTCATGCCCCTTCCATTTTTTTTTTATGAGGAAGATTGACCCTGAGTTAACATCTGTGCCAATCTTGTATTTTATGTGGGCTTTATGATTGGTGCTGGATCCATGCCCAAGATCCGAACTTGTGAATCCTGGGCCACCAAAGCAGAGTACACGAACTTAACCACTATGCCATTGGGCCAGATCCCCTGCTCCCTTTCATTTTTAGAAATGTATTTTTGCTGAGCTTAGATTTATAATTTGACAGTTTTAATCTTAATTTAACCTTTTAAAGTTGGTCTCTTGCTTTCTTGCTTGCACTCTGTGTGACAAGAATTACAACGTTGATTTTGTTTATTTCTCTGTACACATCCCCTTGGTCCATGTCCCACGCTCACAACTTGAAGGCTTTCTCTTTATCACAGATTTTCAGCAATATTTTACTGATTTACCTTGATATGGTTCTCTTTGCATTTATTTTGCTTGAGATTGTTTGAGATTCTTAGATCAGTGAATTTATGTTTCATAAAATTTAATATATTTTGGACATGAATTATTCAGTTTTATTTTGTCTCCCTGCTTTCTCACCTCTCCTTCTTTGACTCTAATAACATAGTTGCTAGAACTTATATCTCAAGGCCATTGAGTTCTTTTCATTGGTTTCATTCTTTTTTTCTGTATCTTTCATTCTGAATAGTTTCTGTTCCTATGTTCTCAAGTTTAGTGATCCTTTCTCTTTCAGTGTCTAATCAACTGTTAGTTCCATCAAGTGAAATTTTTAAATTCTACACTGTATTTTTTATTAAGGATTTTTTTTAGAGTTTTAGATTCACAGCAAAATTGATGGAAAGGTACAGATCTTTCCCAAATGCTTCCTACCACCAAACATGCATGGCCTCCCCTTTTATCAATACTCCCCATTAGACTAATATGTTTGTTACAATTGATGAACCTACTTTGACTTGTCATAATCTCTCAAAGTCCATAGTTTACATTAGAGTTCATTCTTGGTGTCGTACATTCAACAGATTTGGACAAATGTGTAATGACATGTATCTAACATTATGGTATTATATAGAGTATTTTCACTGTCCTAAAACTCCTCTGTGCTCCACCTACTCATCTCTCTCCCCTTCTCCCAACTCTTGACACCAACTGCTCTTTTTTCTGTCTCTATAGTTTTGCTTTTTCTAGAGTGTCATATACTCAGAATCATACAGTAGGCAGGTTTTTCAGATTGGTTTCTTTCACTTAGTAATATGCATTTAAGATCGCTCCACATCTTTTAAGGGCTTGCTAGCTCATTTGTTTTTAGTACTAAATGATGTTCCATTGTCTATATGTACCACAGTTTATTTATCCATTGACCTGCTGAGGACATCTTGGTTGTTTCCAGGTTTGGGCAGTTATGAATAAAGCTGCTATAAATGTCCATGTGCAGGTTTTCTGTGGACATAAGTTTTTAACTCATTTGGGTAAATACCAAGGGGAGCAGTTGTGTTTGTATAGTAAGAACAAGCTATCTTCCACAGTGGCTGTAAATGATTGGATGCTAGACATTGTAGATTTATACTTTCAGGGCTGGATATTATATTACTATAAAGGGTGTTGAATTTTGTTTTGTTTTGACTATTATATAACTTACATGTGGTTCAGCTAGATTCATTTGAGGCTTTCTTTTTAAGGCTTTTAAAAGATAGTTTTAGAAAATCTTTTCCTATAATTCTGCTTAACATCAACCCTAAGGCTTGGTGTCTTGGGGGTCTACACTGAAGGCCTGAGAATTCCACACGGTCTTTCCAGTCTAGCTTGTCATTAGCCAAGTATCTCCCAGTCCTGAATGGGCACTGAGATTTGTCCACCTTACAGGTTTCTTATTTTCTATTTGTCTGACCTCATGAAGTTTCACCCTATGCATGTGGATGAATGGGACTTTTTGGACTTTTCTCTGCATGCAAATTTAGAATTCTGCTCCACAAATTAAATCCATCTCTTCCTTACCAAGTTCTTAACTCTATCTCCTCAAGTCAGCAAGACCAATCTGTTCTGCTTCAGATATTTTTCCTTGCACCAGAATTGGGAATATAAGTCAGAAATTAATCTGTCAGAAAGCTAGAAAATTAAAGAATTCATGTACTTTGTTTCTCTTTTCTTAGTTATCTAATATCTGAAAACTACCAACTTACTTGTTTTGTATCATTTTCTATTTTCTCTCAAGTGAAATTTAAATCAATTCTCATTAAATCCATTGTGGTTGGAGACAGAAGTTTACCTCATTGTGTTTTTAATTACATTTACTTAAATTAGTTATGCAGTTGAACCTTTTTTAATTTATTTGTTGCTTGCTTGGATATGCTTTCTTTGTAAGTTTCTATTTCTGTTCTTATATATTGTTAGGAGTTGTCTGTCTTTGAAAATAAATATTGATATATATATATTAAAATATTGATATCTTAAGCCAGCCCTGATGACCTGGCAGGTAAAGTGCAGCACACTACACTTTGGCAGCCCAGGTTCAGTTCCCAGGTGTGGAACCACACTACTTGTCTGTCAGTAGCCATGCTGTGGCAGCAGCTCGCATAAGAAGAACCAGCAGAACTTACAACTATACACAACTGTGTACTGGGGCTTTGACAGGGGAAGTAAAGAAAAGGAGGAAGATTGGCAACAGATGTTAGCTTAGGGTGAAACTTTACAAAATAAAAGTATTGATATATCTTATAAGTTGATATGCATAACAGGTCTTTGCTATTTCTTTGCGTTGATACTTTTCTGTTTTGCTTTCATATGATGTTGTTTGATGGAAAAAGATTCTTAGTTGTTTTTGTTTTGTCTTGAGGAGGAGCCCCTGAAGCATTTTTTTAATTTATTTTTTTTAATTAATTAATTATTTTTTTGGTGAGGAAGATTCTCCCTGAACTTACGTCCATTTCCAATCTTCCTCTTATTTTTGCTTGAGGAAGATTAGTCCTGAGCTAACATCTGTGCCAATCTTCCTCTATTTTTTTGTATGTGGAATCCCTCCACAGCATGGCTGATGAATGGAGTAGGTCTGCACCCAGGATCTGAACTCACTAACCTGGGCTGCTGAAGTAGCTCATGCAGAACTTAAACCACTCAGCCATTGGGCCAGCCCCCAAGTTTCTTAGTTTTACTGTAGTATAATTTATCAAGAGTTTTATTTATGCTTAGTGCCTTTGCTCTTCTTTTAAGAAATGATTTCCTACAAAAAAATAATCATGGTGTCATCTTATGTAATCTTCTCAAAGTATTATTATTATTTTTTTATTTGCATTCAGATCAGCAGTCCACCTGGAACTCATTTTTGTAAACATTATGATGAAGTGGGATTATGATTATTTCTATATCCTTCCACTTGGCACCTTTAATTAAGAAGACCACTGCTCTAAAGTGCCACCTTTGCTAAGAACCAAGTATTTATAAATGTTCAAACCTGTTCTGGGTTTTCTACTTTGTTACACTGATTGATTTGTCTACTCTTCTATCGAAACAATACATTCATTACTATAGTTTTGATAACTGGTAATGTAATACTTACCACCTCGTCTTTTTGTTTCAACATTATTTTACCAAGCTATATTTGACTCTACCTTTCCATATATAGTTTTACAATTAGTTTTTAGTTATATATAGATAAAATTATAGTATTTTGATTAGTATTATATCGAATATATAGATAGATCATTTTAGGACATCATACATTTTTTTAAAATTATTGAGTTTTCCAATCCATGTACACATTTTACTGCTCCATTTATTTGAGTACTCATAAACATTCTCCCAATACTTATTCAGTGGATATGTTTCCAGACAGACACTTTACATTGCTGGTTTGTTCCTGGAAAAATATGAGAGTCAAGCTACAAAACCTACGGGAAATAGTTGTCACCAATATTTCCTACTTAGTATTTGAGAGGCAGTGTTAAGCAGTGCATTGTTCTTTAAACTGTGCTCCTAGGTGCTTCCTTTGAAGGGAGAGGGAAATAATTTGTGGAGATGTCCTTATGAGTGTCCCTTCCTTTGCAGCAGTTAGAACCATCTTGATTTTATTAGAGTAGCTTTTCACACATCAGTTTCTACATAAGAGTCTTTGAAACAAAACTGTTTTTTAAAATCCTCAATAGCACTAAGTTTATTAGCTTTGCAGTGCGGTAAGCTTAAATTTGAATTTTAATTCTTTTATTGTCTCGTATTGTGTTGCTGAGCCTTGTACTCCACCCTTTCAAACTTTAGTTTGCTCATATATAAAATGGAGACAATAAAAATTACTTGAAGTTTATTGTAAGTATGAAATATGAAAGTGGATAGCATGTGGTAGACATTCAGTATAACTGGTAGCTACTTTATTTTTATGGTGTTATGAATAGTAGGAACTCTAGAAATCACTTCTTGTGACATATTCACTCAATAGCTGAAAAACTGAAACTCATTCATACATTTATTCAACAAATATTTATAGGTTACTTACTATGTGCTAATGGGTATAGAGTGACAGGCCGTCAAGGTGCTGTTATAGAAATGGTGCTCAGGGCAGAACTTTAGAAGGAAGAAATATATTAGTGACTTCAATGAAGTGATACAGTGAGTCATGCAAATGGCTGAATAAAGATTGGAAACAGAAGGACTCATGTGTGAAAATGCCCTGGGGAAGAAATAAGCTTGATAAGTTTGAGAATTGGCAAGAAAGCAGTGAACAAATAGTGGAGAAAGCTGCACTACATGGAGAGTAGTACAAAATGAACCTAGAGACATAATCTAAGGCCACATACTGAAAGTGGTGTAGGTTATATAGTTGGAACCACTGAAGAGTTTTGGGCAAGGAAATGAAATAATTTGATTTCGAAGATGTTTTCTCTTAGCCAAAGAGCTCCAAAAATTTCTACCTCTCCTTTTAAATATAATGTGTAGAATTTATCATGTCTAAATATGTCTATCATAATACTAATGATATTATTTATTCAAAAATAGATTTGAATACAATGATGCTCACTGCATTGGTATGACACTACAACTTCCTAAAACCCACTTTGTTAACAAATTACAAAGTGATTTAGATTGTTTGTAAAATCAGTATATTCTCCTTTTCTGGTGACATAGTTAAAATTCATCACATTTCTTGTAATTTATCAGAAAAGGTGAGTTAAAATAGACTTTCAATATATGTTTCATTTCTTCCTTAATATTTTATGGTATTGCTATACATTGGTCTTCCTGTACATGTGAACTCTTATTCAGATATAAGTACTTTCCATTTATCAATTTTAATTCATTTTTGCCTTAAAACTATTATTTTAATTGAAATTAAATTATTTTATTGAATTTACGCTGATGATATGCAGTAATAAAATTAATACAAATCCTATAATAGACTTAGAACATTGTTCGTTTCTGTACTAACTAAATTACTAGCCAGTCTCACAAAAGATTACATGACCTTTGTCTCAGTCTCTGCTCGGCAGAATAAGTTAATGACAATATCTAGCTTCAAACATGCTCCATATCAATAATAGATTAGAAGTTACAATGGTAAAGTGTACTTTACAAACAGTAATCTAAAATACTTATTAGAGTCCAAGTATTGAAGATAGAATCTATTCACAGCATGCCCTAATTTTGTAATTAACAATGAATCAAAAGAAGCTATTAACGTTCTGTGGCATGTCTATTCTTAATAAACCTCATGCTGCTTAATGCTCAAAATTCTATTGTCCCCTTAATATGTTTATGGATTTTTATAGGATCAAATATAATAGTATGTTTGAGGGATAATTATTTTCATAAACATTATAAATGTTTCAACATTTTCCTCATCTCCTTGCCCATCACAACTATTTAATGTTCTGAGTTGCCCTCGTGTTTTCGTTGAAGAGAAATATTGTCAGGCAATCGTGGAAAAATTTCAGTGTGTATCTTCCTTCCCAACATGCTGGTCTATTCAGCATATGTTCAAATCTCAGGTTTTTGTTCACAGGCATGTCTGGTCAATGTTTAATTTTGGCAGACTTCATTAGTTTTTCCTTGTACTGACATTTTGTCTGTAAGGAACATCTACATTTACAGGGTAAGCATTTTCAATCATGCAATGAAAATACTGCTCTATTAAATTTATTCTAATGCTATCATGTTATTTAAATGCAAATGCTGACACTGTCATAATGCAGTAAAATTTTCTTGCTAAGAAAATGATAGATATTAGAATAGAGTATTTGACTAAAGTAGATGGACTTTAATAGATAAAAAAGTGATTATGTCCATTTCTTTGTCCACTAAATTAGAGCAGAGAAAGTGATAACTCCAAATGTGTGTCACGCTGTGCTTAGACTGGTGCATTCTTATACTGTTGCTGACTTTTAAAAACATTACAAAAGCAGAAAGGCAATGTGAAACTAATAGATATATCCACATAGATAGCCTTATATTTTGACCCATGAATCTCACTCTCAGAAATGCATGTTAAAAGAATAATTGAACCAAAGTCAAAACAAAAAGGCAAACAGAAACAAAAACTTCTACTCATAAAAACACACATGTGGCATTTTTGCTATTGATTAAAAAATGGAAAAATGAAATAATTTCTTAAACTGTGATACCTGCACGATGCTACTGGTCAGCCATTAAAGTTTGTGATCCTTTAGACTATATTGTAACAATAATCCTCTAATAATGTGGCGTTGAAGGAAAGGTAATCAAAACAAAAAAGGCATGCATAATATGAGCTCAAATATCTTTAATTGAGCATGTATATAGATGAAGCAGAGAGCAGAATGATGGTTGTCAGGGGCAGGAGGGAGGGGGAAGAGGAGAGTTGTTCAATGGGCATAAACTTAAGTTATGCAAGACGAATATGTTCTAGAGCTCTGCTGTCCAAAATGGCTCCTACAGTTAACATTACGGTACCGTGTACTTAACAATATGTTAAGTAGGTAGATCTCATGTTAAATGTTAAAAAAACAAAACCAAAAAGGATTATAGGTTGAATATTCCATATTGTCCTTATATGTTTCATGGCATTTAATCTTTGTCCAATATTAAATCTTGCTTGAAATATTCCACATTACAATGAACTAATAATTATTTCATTCATTTCCCACTTGACATCCAATAGACTCCACATTAGTAATTGTTAATGCTCATTTTGAATATATAAAGATATTTTTATATATAATAGATATAATACGTATATCATGCTACAGAATACTAGCTATTAAAATTTGTAATAAAAGGCAATTTTCTGTAGTATTGGATCTTTCTTGGAGACTCCTGCTCTAATTAACATTTGTAAAGATTTCCACAGCCATGACTCCAAGAATCACAACCACCATGACCAATACCACCAGCACCACCAATGTCATATATTCTGTATGGCAGGTATTGTACCAAGATCAGTAAATGTACAAGTTCCATAAAATCCTGCCAATTACCCTGTGTGTTCAATATTACCATCTCTATTTTCCAAATGGGAAAGTGGAAGCTCAAGGAAATTCTAAATAACTGCCCCAAAATGCACACTGAAAAACACAGCACTGGGCACAATGAAGACTTTCAGATTGATGGAGACCCTTGGCCTGCACAATGAGACTAAGACTAAAACATGAATTCAAGAATTCTATCCTAGCTATAAATCTGATGGCTTTTTGTTATGGCTTTATTTCTATCTAAAGATTAGCCACATTTAGGGGCCAGCCTAGGGGGATAGAGGTTAAATTTGCACGCTCCACTTCAGTGGCCTGGGGTTCACAGGTTCGGATCTAGGGCACAAACCAGGCACTGCTCAAGCCATGCTACAGTGCCATCCCACATAAAATAGAGGAAGATTAGCACAGATGTTAGCTCAGCAGCAACCTTCCTCAAGCAAAAAGAGGAAGATTGGCAACAGATGCTAGCTCAGGGTTAATCTTCCTCACAAAAAAAAAAAAAGGAAGAAAAGTGATTAGCCACTTTTGTTGAAGGTGAGATGAGTTGATAAGCATCCTAGATAAGCAGATTTTCCATAATTCTTTGTGGTATTCTGAATCTAGTAGAGTATCATTAGGGTATAAGAAATGTCAAAATACTGTACAGATACTTATTGGGGCCACCCAGTGGAGTAGTGGCTAAGGTTGGAGTGCTCTGATTCCATGGCCAGTATTCGCAGTTTCAGATCCTGGGAGCAGACCTATGCCACTTGTCAGCCATGCAGTGGCGGTGACCAACATATAAAGCAGAGAAAGATTGGCACAGATGTTAGCTCAGGGCTAATCTTCCTCAAGCAAAAAAAGAGGAAGCTTGGCAAAAGATGTTAGCTCTGGTCCAATCTTCCTCAGCAAATAAAATAAAAAAATAATTATATGGATGTTTATTATATGGCATGCACAAGAATAGTGTATCAGTCAAGTACAATTATAGAAAATCCACTTTATTTTAAACAAAATGTGATTTATTATAATGGTATTATATAGCTCGTAAAAACAGTTGCAAAAACTGTAACCTGATCTTCCCAGAAAGATGCCCAAACTCATACTATAGTTTTGTGCTACCAAGATTTTGACTGCCTATAGAACTACCAGCAAGTGGTAGAATCAGGAAGTTGCTACCATAGCAGCATGCCACTCCTGCCACTACCAGGAAGCTGTGTGCTAAAACGGAAAAAGGCTGGTATAGTTGCCAGCTCCAGAACTATGCCTCTTCTGCTTCAATAAGCAGCAAAATAAGTGCTCACACACTGCCTCCTGACACCCTTCAGCCAGGGAATGGGCACTAAGACCTCTGAAATAGCTGCTGGGCTGGACAGGGGAGGCAAATGATGTCAGTGATGCAATTGCCAGAGAAAATAGCAAAAGCAGCAGATGTTAGACAGCCTTCTACCTCACAGTGTTCTATTTTAGCTTTCCAAATATTTTGCAGATGAATTTAGAAGGTGAAATTTCAAACATATCTGTAAACTGAGTTATAAACTTTCTAGCATCTGGCTTCTGTAACGTAGAAATTCATACTAGGAGGAGGTTGGAATGGATACTGAGTCAGCTGATTGACAGTATATGCCATGGTAACATTGCTGAGGAAGTTTTCTTATAGTTGCTCTTGTGAGAATGGCATACTCTGAGAGAATTTGTTGGAACATAATTGAAGATTCTGTATTTGTACTGAGCATAGAAAACACCTAACTGGCTTCATCACCTAAGAATTATTCTTCGCCAAATGAATGTCTCTGTGAACTATGATTAATGGTTAGTTTGGGTCCCACAGAGATGAAAAGAGTTGGCAAAGTTTTTTTGTATGAAACTTTGACTGGAATATACTAACTGAAACCCAATATTAGGAACGATGCTATTTAAACAAGGTTAAACTAGCGGATGGCTCCCTGGAGGGTCCATAGGTTGTTCATTCATTACAAAAATATTATTCCCCACATAATCTCAGAATATCATAAATTATATGGGAAAGAGAAAGAGAATTATGTTACTTAAATTATATTTCACATTTTAAGAAACATATTTTTCACTTAAACATCTCTGGAATTAGTACGCAACTTAAACACATTTCACTCAAGCAGCATTTATGATATAAACATCTTTGTCTCCATGTGCATAAACTTAAAGATAGTTATTGAAAGTATTATTTTTGCCTCATTTGAGTTTTATGCATTACTATACTATTTAAATTTTAAAATTTTTTTCCTTTTCTTTATTTTTAATTGCAGTAACATTGGGTTGTAACATTATATAGCTTTTGGATGTACATCATAATATATTTCCAATTCTGTGTAGATTACATCATGTTCACCACCTGAAAACTAATTATAGTCCATCCCCTCACATGTGAGCCTAATCACCCCTTTTGCCCTCCCCTCTTCCTCCATGGTAATCACCAATTCATTCTCCATTGCTGTGTGTTTGTTTGTCATTGTTTTTATCTTCTACTTATGAGTGAGATCATATGGCATTTGACTTTCTCCCTCTGACTTATTTCACTCAGCATAATACCCTCAAGGTCCATCTATGTGGTCACAAATGGCCGGATTTCATCCTTTCTTATGGCTGAGTAGTATTTCATTGTGTATAAATACCACATCTTCTTTATCCATTCGTCCCTTCGTGGGAACCTAGGTTGCTTCCAAGTCTTGGCTATTGTGTATAAGGCTACAATGAACATAGGCGTACAGGTATCTTTATGCCTTTGTGTTTTCAAGTTCTTTGGATAAATATCCAGCAGTAGGATAGCTGGATCATATGGTAGATCTATTCTTAATTTTCTGAGGATACTCCATACTGCTTTCCATAGTGGCCGCACCAGTTTGCACTCCCACCAGCAGTGAACAAGGGTTCCCATCTCTCCACATCCTCTCCAACATTTGTTGTTTCCTGTCTTGTTAATTATAGCCATTCTGACTGGAGTGAGGTGATATCTCATTGTAGTTTTGATTTGCATTTCCCTAATAGCTAATGATGTTGAACATCTTTTCAAATGCCTCTTGGCCATCCGTATATCTTCTTTAGAGAAATCTCTGTTCAGATCTTTTGCCCATTTTTTAATTGGGTTGTTGGTTTTTTTGTTGTTGAGCTGTATGAGTTCTTTGTATAATTTGGATATTAACCCCTTATCTGATATATGGTTTGCAAACATCTTCTCCCAATTGTTAGGTTGTCTTTTCGTTTTGTTGATGGTTTCCTTTGCTATGAAGAAGATTTTTAGTTTGATGTAGTCCCATTTGTTCATTTTTTCTTTTGTTTCCCTTGCCTGGTCAGACATGGGACTTGAAAATATGCCTCTAAGACCAATGTCAAAGAGTGCACTGCCTATGTTTTCTTCTAGAAGTTTCATGGTTTCGGGTCTTACATTCAAGTCTTTAATCCATCTTGAGTTGATTTTTGTGCATGGTGTAAGGGAATGGTCTACTTTCATTCTTTTGCATGTGGCTGTCCAGTTTTCCCAACACCATTTATTGAAGAGACTCTCCTTTCTCCAACATATACTCTTGGCTCCCCTGTCAAATATTAGCTGTCCATGAAGGTGTGGGTTTATTTCTGGGCTCTCTATTCTGTTCCATTGATCTGTGTGTCTGTTTTTGTGCCGGTACCATGCTGATTTGGTTACTATGGCTTTGTAGTATATTTTGAAATCAGGGAGTGTGATACGTCCAGCTTTGTTCTTTTCTCTCAGGAATCCATTGGCTATTCGGGGTCTTTGGGTATTCCATATAAATTTTAGGATTCTTTGTTCTATTTCTGGGAAAAGTCTTGTTGGAACTTTGATAGGGATCGCGTTGAATCTATAGATTGCTTTAGGAAGTATGGACATTTTAACGATGTTAATTCTTCCAATTCAAGAGCACAGAATATCTTCCCATTTTTTGGTGTCTTCTTCAGTTGCTTTCAACAATGTTTTATAGTTTTCGGTGTACAGATCTTTCACTTCTTTGCTTAAGTTTATTCCTAGATATTTTATTCTTTTTGTTGCAGTTGTAAATGGGATTGTAGTCTTAATTTCTCTTCCTCCTTCTTCGTTGTTAGTGTATAGAAACACAACCGATGTTTGTACATTGATTTTGTATCCCCCAAGTTGACTGTATTCCTTTACTGTTTCTAAAAGTTTTTTAGTGGATTCTATATGGTTTTCTACATATAAAATCACGTCGTCTGCAAAGAGTGACAGTTTCACTTTTTCTTTTCCAATGTGGATCCCTTTTATTTCTTTTTCTTGCCTAATTGCTCTGGCTAGGACTTCCAGTACTAGAGTGGTGACAGTGGGCATCCTTGTCTGGTTCCTGTTCTTAGAGGCATAGCTTTCAGTTTTTCTCCATTGAGAATCCTATTTGCTGTGGGTTTCTCATACATGGCCTTTATTATGTTGAGGTGTTTTCCTTCTATGCCCATTTTATTTAGAGTTTTTATCATAAATGGATGCCGTATCTTGTCAAATGCTTTCTCTGAATCTTTTGAGATGATCATGTGATTTTTATTCTTCATTTTGTTAATGTGGTGTATCACATTGATAGATTTGCTGATGTTGAACCATCCCTGCATCCCTGGAATGAAACCCTCCTGATCATGATGTATGATCTTTTTAATGTATTGTTGTATTCGATTTCCTAGTATTTTGTTGAGGATTTTTGCATCGATGTTCATCAGTCATATTGGCCTGTAATTTTCTTTTTTTGTGTTGTCCTTTTCTGGTTTTGGTATCAGGATAATGTTGACTTCATAGAATGAGTTAGGAAGTCTCCCCTCCTCTTCAATTTTTTGGAAGAGTTTAAGAAGGATAGGTATTAAGTCTTCTTTGAATGTTTGGTAGAATTCACCAGGAAAGCTATCTGGTCCTGAACTTTTATTTTTTGGGAGGTGTTTGATTGCTGTTTTGATCTCCTTACTGGTGATAGGTCTATTCAGATTTTCTACTTCTTCTTGGTCCAGTTTTGGAAGGTTGTATGTTTCTAAGAATTTATCCATTTCTGTCAGATTATCCAATTTGTTGGTGTATAGATTTTCATAGTATTCTCTTATTATCTTTTGTGTTTCTGAGGTGTCCATTGTAATCTCTCCTCTTTCACTTCTGATTTTATTTATTTGAGCCTTCTTTCTTTTTTTCATGGTGAGTCTAGCTAAGCATTTGTCAATTTTGTTTATCTTTTGAAAGAACCAGCTCTTGGTTTCATTAACTTTTTCTATTGTTTTCTTAGTCTCTATATCGTTTTTGCTGTTCTTATTTTTATTATTTCCTTCCTTCTGCTGATTTGGGGCTTTATTTGTTGTTCTTTTTCCAGTACCTTTAGATGCACTTTTAGATTATCTATTTGGGATTTTTTTTCTTTGTTGAGGCAGGCCTGAATTACTATAAACTCCTCTCTTAGAACCACTTTTGCTGTATGTCACAGATTTTGGCATGTAGTATTTTCATTTTCATTTGTCTCCAGGCATTTTTTGATTTCTTCATTGCCCCAATAATTGTTTAGTAGCATTTTGTTTATTCTCCACATTTTTGTGGCATTTCTGGTTTTCTTCCTGTAGTTGATTTCTACTTTCATAACTTTGTGGTCAGAAAAGATGCATGGTATTATTTCGATCTTTTTAAATTTATTGAGACTTGTTTTGTGACCTAATATGTGATCAATCCTGGAGAATTCATGGGCATTTGAAAAGAATCCGTATTCTGTGGTTTTCTGATGGAATGTTTTCTATATATCTACTAAGTCCATCTAGTCTAATGTGTCCTTTAAGGCCAGTGTTTCCTTATTGATCTTCTGTTTGGATGATCTATCCATTGGTGTAAGTGGAGTATTACAGTCACCTACTATTACTGTATTACTGTCTATTTCTCCTTTTACGTCTGTTAATAATTGCTTTATATATTTAGTTGGTCCTATGTTGGGTGCATATATATTTATGAGTGTTATATTTTGTTGTTGGATTGTTCCCTTTATCATTATGTAGTGCTTGTCTTTGCCTCTTGTTACAGTTTTTGTTTTAAAGTCTATGTCATCTGATATAAGTATTGCTACCCCCAATTTCTTTTCTTTGCCATTTGCATGGAATATCTTTTTCTATCCTTTCACTTTCATTTTGTGAGTGTCTGTAGGTCTGAAGTGTGTCTCTTGCAAGCAGCATATACATGGGTCTTGTTTTTTATCCAATTGGCCACATTATCACATTTGATTAGAGCATTTAGTCCATTGATGTTTAAAGTAGCTATTGATAAATAGGTATTTATTGCCATTTTGTTACTTTTTTTCTGGGTGCTTTAGTAGTTCTTCTCTCTTCCTGTCTTTTTCTCTTGCTCTCTTTCCTTGTGGTTTGATGGCTCTCTTTAGTAATATGGTTGATTTCTTTTGTCTTACTTTATTCTTGCTTATTATTGGTTTCTGATTTGTGATTACCATGAAGATCCTATTTAATATTGTATGTATATAACAGTCTATATCAAGTTGATAGACTCTTTAGCTAGACCTCTTTCTAAAAGCTCTACTTTTTCACTCCCCTCCTCCCACATTTTATGTTTTTCAAATCATATATAGTCTCTTGTTTAGTGTGTGTCTATCCATTACCCTCTTATCATTGAAATAGGTGATTTTAGTACATTTGTCTTTTAACCTTCATATTATTTTCACAGGTAGTTGATCTGCTACCTTTACTATATTTTTACCTTACAAGTGATTTTATTGCCTGGTTTATTTTGTTGTTGTTTTGGTTTTTTATCTCTATTTGTGGTCATCACTTTCCCACTTAAATAAGTCCCTTCAGCATTTCTTGTAGAACTGGTTTCTTGGTGATAAACTCCTTTAATTTTTGCTTGTCTGGGAAGCTCTTTATCTCTCCTTCCAATCTGAATGACAACCTTGATGGGTAGAGTATTCTTGGCTGTAGGTTTTTTCCTTTTAGTACTTTAAATACTTCGTGCTATTCTCTTCTCGCCTGTAGGGTCTTGGCTGAGAAGTCTGCTGATAGCCTGATGGGCTTCCCTTTATATGTCACTTGTGGCTTTTCTCTTGCTGCTTTTAGGATTCTCTCTTTATCTTAATTTTGGACATGTTAATTATAATATATCTTGGTGTGAGCCTCTTTGGGCTTATCTTGTTTGGAGGTCTCTGTGCTTCCTGTACTTGGATGTCTGCTTCCTTCCTTTGGTTAGGAAAATTTTCATCTATTATTTCATCAAATAAATTTTCTGCCCCTTTGTCTTTCTCTTCTCCTTCTGGGACACCTATATTCCGAATGTTAGCACTCTTGATATTGTCCCAGAGTTCCCTTAGACTGTTCTCATTCTGTCTAATTCTTTTTTTCTTTTTTCTGTTCAGCTTGGGTGATTTCCTCTAGTCTTTCATCTAGCTCACTGATCTGTTCTTCTGCATCCTCTACTCTGCTATTGGGTCCCTCTAGTGAATTTTTCATTTCCAGTATTGTATTCTTCATTTTTGATTGGTTCTTTTTTATATTTTCCAGTTCTTTGCTGATGAACTGACTGTGTTCATCCAGTCTTCTCCCAATATCTGTGAGCATCCTTATGATACTTTGTTTGAACTCTTTGTTGACTAGGTTGCTTATTTCTGTTTCATGTTGTCCTTTTTCTGGGGTTTTGTCCTGTTCCCTTGCTTGGAAGGTATTGCTTTGTCTCCTCATTATGCCTCTTTCTCTGTGCTTATTTCTATGTACTAGATGAGTCAGCTATGTCTCCTGAACTTGGAGAAGTGGCCTTATGTGTGAGATGCCTTATGAGGCCCAGCAGTGTGCTTCCCTCTCATCACCAGTCCAGAAGATCCAGGAGTGACCCCTTTGTTGGCTACTTGTGTCCTTCTGCTGTGGCAGGGCTTCTCTGACTGCAGGAACCCAGGCAGTCTAGTCTTTCCTTCCCTGGCCAGCTGTTTGTAAATCTGGTTTGGGGAGCCTCAGCATCGTTGGCTACAAAGTCTATCAGCACTTTCCTATTGCAGTTTTCCTCTTAATTGGGTTGGTACCCAGTGTAGCTGAGCACGCAATTGTTTCAGGCTTTGGAAGGTGGGGCTGATCCTTTTTATGGCTATTTGTGAAGCACAGGTCTTCTGCTGCTGATAATCCTCACCCCTCCCCCAAGGAACACACACTGTCAACACAGTCCTGGTCCATGCACCTTTCTCAACCCCCTGGACCGTACCCCAAAGCTGCACTGCAGAGGCCCCCACCTCTCCACCAGTGCCCCCCACAGTTCACCTGGTCCTCACACAGGCCCTGTCCCACAGAGGCACACACGCTTGCCTGCCTGTAGAGGATCAAGTCACCCAGTTAAGGCAGGCTGAAAAGTAGCCTGAGGGCTTGTTGTTATGTGGGGCCAGTCCCTAGGGTGGGTTGCCTTCCCTGGCTGAATTGGATTAAATCTGTGCTCTAGTGGGCATGGCAGAACCCTGGGCGAACAGGCCAAGGGATGCACCTCAATGGCCCCCACCTGTGTCCATATCAGCACGCCTGGACCAGCTCAGAACAATGGCCCTCACCAATGTCTCAGTCTCCAGAGAGGTCCCTCCTCTCACCAAGATGCCCCCAGAGCCCACCAGGTGAGTCTTGTTTCACCAAAGGACTGTAAGCCTTCTCTCTGGTGACTTTAGGTTGCTGAAATGAGTGAGTTTGTGCGTGGGCCCTTTAAGACCCGGGTCTTTTCTGCTTTTGGCCGATAGCTCTTCTAGAGGTATCCTCGCTGCAGTTAATAGCCAGCAAAGCCAGACAGGAAGACCCCAGTCTCAGTTGGGCTGTGTCTGAAGGATGCTTGTAGCAGTATTGGCCCCATTCCGGACCTCACTCCTCCAGGGAGGGCTGCGTACCTTAGGGTGGCTCCTGCCTGGCCAGCTGAGAAGCTCCGCTGCTCCCAAAGGTGGCTTTTTTCCTCTCCAGCAGGAATTTCTGCCTCTTCCTCCTTAGTCAGACTGTCCCTTGTTGTGGGGGTTCTTTTTATCCAGTTTTCAGTTTTCTCTCCAGGGTAATTTTTCCAAAAATAGTTGTAACCTGGTTGTGTTCATGAGAGGAGATGAGTTCAGAGTCTGCTTACGCCACTATCTTGATGACATCTCCCCTGTTTTATGTGTATGTATAGGATCAGCCCTGAGCTAACATCTGCCGCCAATCCTCCTCTTTTTGCTGAGGAAGGATGGCCCTGAGCTCACACCTGTGCCCATCTTCCTCTACTTTATAGGTGGGACACCTACCACAGCATGACTTGATGAGCGATGCCACGTTTGCACCCAGGATCTAAACCAATGAACCCCGGGCCACGGAGAAGCAGAATGTCTGAACTTAACTGCTGCGCCACCGGGCCAGCCCCTAAATTTTTAAATTTAGTTGGCACTTAAAGTGTCTTCCCACACTGTTTAGAAGTTTGATAATATTGGAGATGTACTCATATTATAGTTGTGATAATAATATTATTATATACTAAATATCTTAAAGACATATCTTAGAGATATACATTGAACTATATACATATTGAACTATAAATAAATCATATGATTTATTTTAAGTGTTAAGTGGAAGATGAAGAAATGAATGAAGATATAAATGACTTCATGATTATTGAATGTAAGTGAAGGGTACATGGAGATACATTATACCTATCTCTCTATCTTTGCATATATTAAAAAATTTTCCATAGTGAAAAATTTAAAGTCTTCATGATTTAGAATCAAGTTCTGACATTGAGAGGAAAATTTCTTGTGTTTGCAGAATGGAATGAAAATAATGGTAAATCATATGGTAAAAATCGATGCTTATGTAATTGTAGAAGAATTGTCTTAAGTAAAGATTAAAACAAATAAAAAATAAATTTTAAATGATGAGAAAGTATTGTGTCATATTTTAACTGGCAGCATTTTATTCTTCCCTAGTGGTACCTAAAATAATTGTGTCTTACATTATATAAAATAAAGTGATTAGATGTGCTTTCCATATGTAATGTGGCTTTTACAAAGAAGCAAAATACTTCACTAGCTATCTAGATTAAATTTCCTGTAATGGATGATTACAATAAAAAGGTAATGTTAATATGTTATTTTTCTGTGTTATTAGACATACTTAGCTTATAGAATATATCAACCTCACAGTATAGTCTGGAATTATTATCCTCACTTTATACATATTGAGGGGCTGAACTGCAAGCCCAATGATTTATTAGAGGTTACATAATAAATTTGAGACTGAACTGGGATTAAGATATTTGAAGTCAGATTCTTACCAGAGTTCAGCTAAGCTTGAAGGATTTTACTTAACTATTTACGACAGGCTTACTCTCTATTTTAATTTTCTGAATGTTCTTATAGAATAGTCTAATTCACCTTCCTTAACCTTCTTATGACCTCATGAAGCACTGAAATGTCAATTGCTTTAGAATAAGAAGCATTTGTCTTATTTGTTTGTTATGAATTAATTCAGAATCTTAACATCAGCTGTAATTTCAATATAGTTATATGATAAGCAGAATACACATATTCACTAATAATTTTATTGCTTTTGAAAAATCCTATTAGAGAGTCCTGTTATTCATATGAGAAGCAGAAAAAAACACACACACAATCTGCAGATGGTACAGTTTGAAACTGTTAAATCAGAAAAAATTGTGATAAAGTAAAAGAAAAAAAGAATAAAGAAAAACCATGTTTTCAGCTATACATGTTATATTTAAGCCATATTAATGTCCTCATAGAAAAATAAGTCAATGTCCCATCTTCATTTAGAAAGGACTAGCCTTGGGATTCTGAATAAAGTATAAAGAAATCATACTATCATCCTATTGTCCTCTGGTAATGCCACACATAAGCCATTAAAGCTAAATGCATTGAACATGAAAACTTTACCAAGCTTTCCAGAGAATGGAATGCAGCCCCTTGGGAAAGAAGTCAATTTTTTTGTGACCCTTACTTTTAAGGAAACTGCCTTCTCTCCTAACTAAACTGCCTCCCACAGTATCTCAATTGTATTCTCTCTTTACTAGAATTGGAAAATCATTTATAACCATCTGCCATAAAGTGATCCTCCTTCATATATAAGACAACTCTTTCTAATCTGATTCTTCTTATTCGCATCAGCCTGAAATGAAGTCAGTGATGTTCTCTTGGATCTGTGTTTTCTGATATTTTAGTTTGACATTCTTCTTTTCCTCTTTTAAATCTTTACTAGTAACACATAAAGGTCAGAAAATTTGGAAAACTTTAAATTCTACCACAGTAATGAGAAGGTTGCCTTATACCTTCAATAGACTTTCAAGCTAGATTCTCAGAAGCTATGCAGTTTATTTGATTGTATTATTCCTTTCAGAGTCAACATTCCTTTTTTAGTGTCCAATAATTCAGAATTTTTCATTTTTTTCTGAATGATAATGTTACATGAGGGCTAAAGTGAAAGACTGATAAATAATACAGTACTATAAGAAGTAAGAGTATAATCAGAGTCTTAAATTGGAAGTTTGTAATATAAAGAATCAGACTTTAGATTCATAAAGTACCTTTCCCCCACAAAAAGATTGATTACAGTCCACGAAGACTCAACTATAATCTCATTTAACACATTTATATAGCTAGCAGTGTTGTCTAATTTGAAGATTTTCTTTAAAAAGTACATTTACTCAGAAAGGTACTAATAATTTCCATCCAAACATTGGCCAAGAGAATAGTGGTTCTTTTTCAAAGTAAATTTAACTCTTACCTCGTTGGCAAGGCCATGACCATTGAAAAGTACCACGTGCCTTAAAACCTCTAGATTTTTATATAAACAATGTTTTTCTCTTTGAGAAATGCTTCCTTCTCTCTTCAGCTTTTCCCTTCTCAGATCTATCTCTGAAGACACTTCTCTGGAACATTTATCCCGATATCTCTTTTCTTGGTTAGATTCTCCTCTTAGATTGTCCCGTAATAGCTCTACCTTTCTGATCCACACATTGACTCAAAGATGGTGAGGTTCTCCGGATATTTGCCTTTCTTCCCCAATAATATATAGTCCATAAAGTCAATAACCTTGTCTCACATGATGATCATTCCTTCACTGGTGTCACACGTGCCATTCCTGACATACACGTAGTGATGGTTGAATTGCTGAATAATTGTTGCAAAAAAGGGTCTTTTTAAACTTATATAGGAATATTAGATGGCTGACACCTGAGAGATAGTGACACATGAAGGAAAAAGTAAAAGAGAGAGAAGAGTTTACCAGCCAATAAGAAGAGATCAAGACCACAAACCAAGGTACACTCATCTAAGCAAGGAGGCCATCTTGGGAGAGCACACAGCCCCTTCCCTTCTTCAACAAACTAACATTACTGTGAAGCCATAGGCACCAGCATTGTTAAACTTCTGCATAGAATAGTGAATTCTGTGCTTACTTTCTTTTCAAATATTTGGGTTTGAAACTATTGTTATAAACTTTTGTAAGCTCATGGATAGTTTGGGAAGTTATGAAAAAATTTTAGAAATTGTTCAAAGTCTGGAATGAATAGAACCACAAAGGGACTCAAATGACAATGATCTTTGCACAAATATATAACATTTGAAATTCTGAGTTAAAAAGTTTCTTAATGGTAAGTATGCTTGTTATTTGACTATTGTTTTTTCCAAGATACTAACCTAAGTTAACATCTTAGAGGAGAGATGTACAGACAAACAAGCCAAAAGGAAAAAGAAAATTACAAAAGTTTAAATTAAGCAAGGATGACAACTGAAGAGAATACATCGAAAGAAAACTTTATGCTTAAACGTTTAGGACATTGCTAGTCTTTTCTTAATGCTTAGTTTGAGTTTTGAGGTTTTGGGGTGACCAGAGCACCTATTTTCCTATTTACTTTCAATATAATTGTATATTAGGTTAGGTCTTACATATTTTACTCTTACAAAAGTGATAACAATAACAATGTATGATTCAGAGTTTCAAATTCAGGAAAACCACATCTCTTCTGAATTATATAATAGGGTTTCCAAGATTAAAAATTGATTTCTTTTTGTTATTCAGCTGGTTAATGAGTTGAAAATTTTTGAAAAAGAATATGAAGTTGATTTGACCTTAGAGAGGGGAACAATGAGTTGTAATTCTGTTTAAAAATTCAAATTAATTTAATAGAATGGTTAAGCTGACACTGAGCCAAAATCAATAGTTAGGTTATTAGGTTAGGTAATAGGGAAAAATATATGCGTAAGATGTAAATGTGAGGGTTGAAATTTGGAAAACAATTTAAAATATTTTCTGGGGAATATATGCAATTTTTTCCCCTTTTAAAATACATGGCACAAAAATACCACAGTAAATTTATTTCTTTGTTGTAAACAGTGACAGAGGTCTATAATTTAGTAATTCTTGTTATATAATCCAAAGACATTTGAAGAATAATGTAATGGAAGAATTTTTCTCACTTAAATTTAAAAATATATCCTTTATTAATCAATTGCTAAACAGAGAAAGATTCTAATTTTTTTGTTTGTTTTCATAGAATTTTCAGACTTATGCAATGTTACAGGTGCAAAGATTCTAGTAAGAATCTGATTAATCTACATCATTGTATTCTCCCCCTGTAATATTTTTCCAGCTTCTCTTCCATATTTCAAAATCCAAATTTATATGCCTTCTCATCTAGGAAGTGTATATGAATATCTCTCTCTCTCTGTCTATCTAGCATAAACTCTGAAGCCAGTTCCAACACTTAACTAAAGCTATGACTTGGAGCAGATAATACCTCTCTACAATTCAGTTTCTTCACTGTAAATTCTAAGTGTCAGCAGGAATATCCAGAACTTAAAGTTCTTGTTAGCGTTAAATCAGTCAGGACATGATTGGAATAGAATAAGTCTTCAATAATGGTTAGCTGTTAGTATTGTTCAAAATTCCACTATCTTCTCAGCTCTCCTATAGCATTTTCAGTCTACATAACTAAGTTGGTAGTAGTGTAATGTAATATGGCGTCACTCATATTGTGAATCTAATGTTAACAAATGTTTTATTGACTTTTTTCTCTCTTTAGATTTTAAGGTGCTTGAAGACAGAGATGGAATGCTCTCCTTTCTCTGTATAGATGGTAGAACTTGCTGGAGTACCTTAAAGTTATCAACAGCAGCTTAACCTATAAATATTCATCATGTTTATTGTTAAGCAAAGAACCTTGACGTCTCAAAATTGATATCAGGATTATTTTCACTAATTATGTAGAAATAAATATATAGAAATAAGTATACATAATTATTATATTAGTCCAATATTTGGAGCATTTCAAAATAATTTCATTTATTTGACGCTAAGGAGACATCTAACATAATGTCTTTTTCTTTTTCTCAAATTAATTGCCCCTATCCTGTCTTTGGTCTGGTGTCCACATCTCACTGATATTCCAATGAACTGTTTCTTGTCATCTTCAGATAAGTATTAGCTCAGATGTCACCTTATCAAATGAGGCTTTTAGATGACCCTCTTTAAAGTGGGACCATTTTCATCCTACCCAAGGCCATGATTCTTTTCTATTACCCTCCATAATATTTATATATTTTTATCACTATCTGAAATTATTATTTTTACTTTTTCCCATTTTTATTTTTTCTTCCATTAGAATACTAACTCTGTTATATCAGAGAGCAAGTCTGTCTTAATCATATTTTTATACTCAGATTATAACAATAGGTGGCACATATAGATGCTTAATAAATATCTGTTGAAAAATAAATTAATAATTTATGTGATGTTTAAAAATTTTCTTTTGGTAATACAAAGAAAAAAATCAAGGAAATCGTGACTCAAAGGGATTAAGGTGATTTGTCCTTAACGGTCTGTCAGAAGCTCAGAGGAAGATCATATTACCCAGAAGTGCAAGTTGCCCACACATCTTTTAGGTTAAAAAGACTTGATATAAATAAAACTCTATCCAGAGTGTCAAAGTGAGACAAGTTACTTAAAAGGAGGAAAAATTAGAAACATATCCAAAGAGATCAAAGTATTATAGTTATCTGATGAGAACTTTAAAATAATTATGATAAATATATTTAAAAATTGTAACACAGATTTCACCTTCTGGCCAAGACATATTAGCAACAGGCATTAAATTTGCTCATACACTTCCACAGTAAACAAAAAATGTATGAAGTAACAGTTTTCAGGTATTAGACAACTGGCAACCTAGGGCTACGATCCTTAAGAAAAGAGGAATACATGAGGGGATATCCAGTTATACATGGCTCCCCCAACTATACCAAGGGGACAAAGAGTCCATGAAGAGCAGAGTCAAGTCTCTTGAACCGAAGAGAGGGAGAATGGAGTTGTGGCATAGAAGCAGCTGGGAAAGGATTCTGGAAATGAAAAATGATTTGTTGAGCGGGTTACTCAAAAGTTTGTGAGGGGGGCCCACAAGGGTTTTTAGATGATAATTGAGCTGAACACATTCAGAGCAATACTCCATTAAGTAGGCCTAGCAGGAAGCGGCCACTATAGAGATTGCTCATAGCTAAGACATGTTGGAGTTCTAGCTGGGCTAAAAACGGAATGATCTAGATAATCACTTCAAGCATTCAACTGAGACCTAAAAAAAGTCATACACTAGGAGGAAGGACCACAAGCTAGGGTAAAAGATATGCCCTAGAGCTAAAAACTAAATATTTATAGAAACTTTTTAGGATTAAAAGGATTCATCCATCATGTAACTTCTTGCCAAAATCAAACCAAACATCCTTTACGGGAACATAATGTCATCTAGAGCTCCTATAATATATCCTTCTCAATATTCAACCTAAAAAAAATGTTACTAGACATGTGAAGAAGGAAAATAACCACAATCAAGAATAGATCAGCCAATATAAACAGTCCCAAGATGACTGAGATGTTGACAATAAAAGACAAATAATTTAGAACAACTATTTAAAATATATTCTAAAATTGAAAAAAAAAGAAGAAAATAGTATTAGTCTGCTAGAACTGTCATAATCAAGTATCGAAACTGGGTGGGTTAAACAAGGGACTACATTATTTCCCAGTAGGAGGTTAGAAGTTCAAGATCAAGGTGTTTGCAAAATCAATTTCTTCTGATGGTTGTGGGAAAGGATATTTTCCACACCTCTCACCTAGCTTCTGGTGTTTTGCTACCAATCTTTGGCATTCCTTGGTTTCTAAAAGCATATTCCCAATCTCTGGCTTCATTTTCATATGGCATTCTTCCTCTGTACATGACTGTGCCCAAATTTTCTCTTTTTATAAGGATAAAAGTCATATTGGATTATGGCTCACCCTAAGGACCTCATTTTAGCTTAACTAATTATATCTGCAATGTTCCTATTTCCAAATAAAGTCACATTCTGGCATACTAGGAGTTAGGACTTCAACGTATGAATTTTGGGGGAGCATACTTCGCTCATAGTAATAAGTAAGTAGATTTAGAATCTCAGCAAAAATTTAAAACAGTAAAAAATAAAATGATTAAGTTACAGCACAAAAAATGAAATGAAAATTAACTAGATGAGTTTACAGCAGATCAGAGACTTCAAAAAAAGTCAGTTAATCTGGATACAAACCAATAGGAATTCAATCTGAAGAACAGAAAAAAAAGTTAAAAAAATAAGTAAACAGGAACTCATTGACTTCTCGAGCAATACCATGTAATCTAAACATATGTAAATGGACTTCCACAAAGAGAAGAAAGAAAAAATTGAGCAGAAATATATTTGATGTAATAGTGGGCAAAATTATGACAATTTAGTGAAAAACAACAATCCAAGAATCTCAGTAAGCCGTAAACTCAATAAATAAAAAGAAAACCACACTTAGGGACCTCATAGACAAGTGATTGAAAATCAAAGATGAAGAGAAATAATTAAAAATTGCCAGAAAATAAGACAGAGTACATGCAAGGGAACAACAATGTGAATATCCGTTCTCATTTTATCAAAAATAGAGACAATTGAGAGGGGAAGAATTATTTTGAAGCATTAGAAGAAAAAAGCCTATCAATCTATAATTTTACATCCAACAAAAATATTCTACAAATATGAGGGTGAAATACAGGTAATTAGACATAAGTGAAAAATAGAATTTGCCTCCAGCAGACTGTATTGTATGAAAATGCTAAAGGAAGATCTTAATCCTGAAAAAAAAAATGAGAGTAGATGGAAGCTTGGATACTCAGGAAGGATTCAAGGGCACTATATATGCTGCAAAAGGGTAAAGCAGCAAATACTAGTTTTTTTAAGGTAGCACACACTTTATATAATTTAATGTAATAAAAAAGAAGCTTCTCAAATTGTGTGTTACAGAATCCATACTGTTTCAAGTTATTTTTTAAAGTAGGAAAAATACATAAAGGTGAGTCATAGAATTTTAATACTTTAACAAATGTGATAAATGTAGAGTATACTGTGTCATGGTGCCTTTTAAGAAATTAAATAGTCATATGGATTCACTAAAGCAAAAGGTAAAGTGTAAATTGCAAAAAATGTCACTGAGTTTTACAAACTGATATTTGAGCAGTAAGTTAATTGGTTATTAGTCCCTTTTTGAAATCTAATAGAATTTTAATTTGTTCAGAATAGTAATTTTATATAATGCCAAGAGATTAGAGTTTTTCAGGTTTGAAATATGGATGAGACATTCATGATGCTGAAAGTTAAATTGAATGCTCTGCAAACATTTAGTGTGAATAATGAGTGGACCTGTTGTCTCTTGATAGTTCTTGATGGCTGGGTGCCTACTAGGTGGATGGGAATACCATGCCTGCTACTTATACATCCAGCAAGTTGGGGAGTAGTGAAAGAAAAAGAGAGAGAGGGAATTGATGTAGGAGGATTTAAAACAGAGAGTAAAAACATCTTCATCAAGGTAATTTGCTTTAAGAGGGAGTAAAGTTGGCAAAGTGGTAACTGGTAATCAAAGTGGAGTCAAGAGATATTGGGAAGGCAGTGTCATGTGCACAGCCTTTTGATCCCCTTTCAGCCACATAAGAATGGGCCTTAGGCCTGGAACATTTTCTTACCAAGAGATAAAGAGTAAAGAGCCCATAGTCTGTGTCAGGCTTATCACCTTGTGTGGCAATATCCCTGTTTCAGGCTCAGTAAGTTTCTCTCATTTTGCTTAAGCTTGTACATCAATGGCCTTCAAGCACACTGCCAGCTCTCAGTATTTCAGACTCTATAGGAGAGGAGTAAGTTCTTTCTGGAGCATGAGAGGGGTGTGTGTAGGCCAATTGCCTTGCTTTGGCTACAGGGGAAGAGGTTGGTACCCAGGGATCATGAAGGAACAACAAATACTATTGGAGCTGATTTTGCTCACTCTCTTCTCTATGTGAGTAAAGCATTATTCCACCCAGTGATTGGCTGCATTGTGTTTTCCTTGGTGACTTTGATACTAAAATTCAATGGGCAAACGTGTTTGAATCCTTCCCTGGAATTGGTAGCCACTGCACAGTGTTCTACTCCCCTGACATTGATAACAGATGCATGACGTTTTGTCGAGCAAGAAATGATTTTGATGTTGAGAGGGAATGCGTAACATAAAATTGCACAGGATGCTGGTAAGTCTGGGAGCATTGTGTAACCGCCCCTGATGCAGGAAGGGTTAATAGTCACTGGAAAAGGCTTGCCAACAAACTGTGACCTGGAGGTGAGAAGGCTGGTTAGCCAAAGACGGGTCAGATCTCCAATGGGAGGCAACCTAAGCAGGCATGGTCGCCCAGGGGCACAGATGGAGACACGGGAGCAGGAGGGGCCATTGCCTAGGAGGCCTTTCGTGTTCCGAGATAAGAATGTACGAGCACAGCAAAAACATGATCATATCAAAACAGAGGCCCAGGGAGGGCTTCTTGAGAAATCACTAAGAATTCTTGGCATTCGCTAATTACTTTGTCCAGAACACCTGTGTATGTTTAACAGCTGTAAGCTATGTATATATTGAAATGCTGGTTATAATAAACTCAGAGTGGCCATCAGCCCTCTCCGCATCTATCCTGGTGTGAACATTGGATCGCGACACCGACACATTGGAGTGCTCTTAAGATGATTGCCAAGCACTCAGCTCATTTGACTTGTGGCCATCATATTCCTTATTTCCTGCTAAGAGAAGCTACCCCATGAAAATGAGACACAAATATACACTCTTTAGTTCTCCAGCAGCAATGAAGGGAGATCACCTGGCTGCAGAGCAGCCCATTCTTAGTCTAACTAGTAATTTATGAGGAGCCCCAACAAAAATGCTCTCTCAATTTGTTTAGGATTATTATTTATCAGGATTATTTAGTAGTGATGGATTTCAACTGGGCTAATCTGATTCTCTCACTCAGAAATTTAGACTAAATAATAGAGAATGTATCACCTGAGAAGTTGGAAGAAAGTTTTAAATTCCATTAAATGAGGGATGGCCATATTGTTGTTCTTATTCCTTCCATGAGCTCCAGGTTTTCAGACTTTTCTAGTTTCATTTTTAGAACTCATCACAATGTTGAGACACTTCAGTCCTTGTTTTTCCCCTTAAAAAAATGAGCCTAGAACATAGAGAAATTGATATCAATAATGACTCAACAGGTAATAGATCTTCAGTTGGAATATAGAGCATTTCAACACAGTTATGATGTAGTGAAAGAGTGATGGCCATGAGAATTTCCTTCTAGTTAAGGTTAAGTAACCTATGCTCTGTGGTCCTTTAGGAACACTGATCATGTATACATAAGGTGAGGATATTTGGATAAGTGTAATGTGTGAGATAAGGACAATAGACTAGACATTTGCTTTCTCACCCTTTAGTAGAATGGAAAAGAAACACTGACACCATATTTTCTAGTTCCAGCCACATAAGCTGTGAAGCTATGACAAACCTACTGAAAGATGACCCTTTAGTGGCCTAAGACTGTTGAAAACCAGATCCCAAAATACATTGTCTGTGATCTCAAAATTCAGCATCATATAAATTTTCAGTTGGATTCACTTCCATGGCCAAAGTTGGAGACCTTCTTACAAAAATTGCAACTATGCCATCAGAAAGGAACATATCTGGGAGATCTGCACAGTTCATCATCACAGTCACTCTACCTTATCACATTCCTTTATTATACTCATTGTGCTCATTTTCTGAAATTATCAGAAATAGACAGATGATAGATAGATAGATAGATAGATAGATAATTTTCTGCTCATTTTCACAATATCCATGGCAGTGCTATATCTACAGCAGCAAGAACTATGCCTGACACAGGGCCAAAGCTGAACGATCATTGAGTAAACAAATAGATGGAAAACTAGAAAGAAATCAAGTTGTTACTGTAAAAAGTACAAAATATACAGCCCATTGGAAACAGTACTGACTGCTTTTTTTTGTTTTTAATGAACTGAATCTTTAAGAAGCTTGCCTCATGGCCCATGACTGTGTCCAAATACACCATGGGCCTGATGGAGCTAAACAAAATCAATTTACATTCAAAATTCCAAGAATTGCCTAGGTAATATTGACAAATTTCTGTAGGTATTATATCAATATGAAGTTGTAGATTGTTGCCCAGAGGGCACAAAGTTTAATTTTAACGCTTGCTATGTTGGTTCCTTAGGGGACTTCCCACAAGTTACAATAAGTTTAAAGAAAATATGCGGGTAGCAGACTCTTGCTGTAAAAGTTAACTGACTAGGCTGAGGCAAACTTGGACTCAGAATTCACCCATTCAAACTAATATTATAGACTGCATAGAAAGACATTCAAAGATTGTAGAAAAAAGAATTAGTCAAGATCTATTTTATGTTCAAATTTTGTCTCGGATAATACTCCTGTCAGTACTCAAAGTTCATTACTTTGTTTAGAGACTATTAATTAGGAAGGTCATAAATATGATAAAATGGACAATACTGCACTTTCCCAAAAGCGATAAGAACCCCAAGACTAGAGCAGAAATCAAGGGTAGTCTAGAACAATTAGCAGCTAGTTAAGGATTCAAGATCCTGGCAAATAGCACTCTACACAACTGATAGCATGTGGCCTTACATTTCAATAATGTATTTAGATAAAACAAACAAACAAAAACTTCCTAGATTTTCTAGTTTATGGCCAGAATATGATTATTAGAATTGGTTAAATTGTTCAAGAGATTAATATGTAATATGTCTGGTATCTTAGAGCCACCATTTCTACAAAGTATTGCAATTGGTAAAAACATGTTAATGTTTAATCCACATTATTTTTAAAAATAAGATAAAGTTTTATCAGGACACTGTATTGGTCATTGTTTAACCAATATTCAAATAAAGGTGAGGACTTCCATGTTTGTGGTGAAAAGAGGTTAGTGGTGTAACTTGATAAGCTCTAAGATAGACCCTCCTCAAATATCTCTTTCACTAACGCCTAAAATTCAATAAAAAGGCATTATTTCTGAATCCTAAATATTGCTTTTCTTATTATGGTTCTTTCTTCCAATGTAAATGGTTCTAAAATGGTGCATGTACTACATTCCTTATACTTTAGAGTACAATGACTCTTAAGAGAGGTAAAGCAAGTTAAATTGCATCAGAATCAACTGAAGTGATTTAAAAAACTATACAGGTCTCTCTGTGCAAACTTTGGATCTTGTACTCATTATATTAATTTGACCTTGGATAAGAGGTCTAGAAAAACATGAGAAGACTAGACATCTGAAGAGAGTATGTGCTGACGGGAGGTGAGGGAAGACAACACGTGGAGCGATGGCACAGAATCTTCACCAAAATTTACCTCTCATTGCCCCACATTTTATTTTGCCTAGGTTGGAATCTGTCATCAGACACAGCTGAAAATTATAGATATCTGCATATATATTTAAAAGTGGAGTGGATAGGAGGCAAGTGAAATGAGAAATAGAAGTGTTAAAGATTTGATGTACTTTTAAAAGGATGTCATGAAACAGCATCTAAAATTATTTTTACTGAAAAAGTTGCCAGGTTTTAAGTTACAAATAGAACGCTCAATTTTTGGAGAAATCACCACTTGGTCATAGTTCAGGGGGAAGAAATGCCTCAAATATCAGGTGCTTCCTTTCATAAGGATCAAAAGACTTGAAATAAAATTTTTCTCCCAAATACAGTAGTTTTAATTATTTGCATGATCACTTCTATTCTTAATGTCAATTAGAAGTCATGATATATATTCATAGCTGATTTGGGGATCAACCTAAATCTATTGTGTTGTTCCTTGCTAACAGCAAGCATACAATTGTGATATTTAGTTTTGCCACACAGAACACATTTGATGTTTCACAATGACAAAAACTGAATCAGGATTTTATCCTATGAAATTGAGGGACGACTCTCAAATATCAATTTTATAGATAAAATTTTATTTGAAAACTTTGGATGTGTTCATAGCTCTATTTAAAATTGGAAGATTATATTTACTGCAGTTTCTCTGTGATTATAAAACAAACAAATATGCATTTGTTTTATAATCAAATATGTGTTTGTTTTATAGTGAAAAAGAAACACTATTGTGTTCCCTGGAAACACACAATGGGTCTGTTCTAGGGCAATATGCGTTCAGAAGTTTTATTGGGGAGTTCTCTCAGGAGACACACTTGTTAAGAGATGGAAGCAGTATTGGGAAGAGGGAGAAGCTGATCTGTAGTGTAGTAGAAACTGTGCCTTCAGCCAGTCCTAGGATCTGGGTGATCCTATTGCCAGCAGCTGTTATCCACTCTGAAGAATGGAAAGGACGGCTATGCTCGGTAGTAAGGAAAATCACCAGGGTGTCTCTTGGGGCTTGTAGTTTAAATAATAAGTGGGGATATGTAGTAGCCGTGGTCTGAGAAGGACATGGTAACCAATGACTCTTTGGTCTTGGTCACCCCATCAGTCCTAGACCAGCATGAAGTGATTCTGGAATTGATGGTGGACAATGGGGATGAAAATTATCTGTTTTAGCATTAAGTTCAACTGCAGCACAGAAGACTTTAATTCATTCTTTGAACCATTTACTTTTAAGTTTCCCCAAGAAACAAGAACAGTCAACGTCTTGGAGAAGCTATAATTCTAACAAGCAAGTGGATCTGGGCACTGCAGGCAGGAGACCAGAGGAATTTAGGGGATTTTCCTGCTCTCCACTAACACCCAAAATGCATATGCCTATGTCCAATTCAAAAACACCTCTGAGTTCTTCCTCTTGCATGAAATCCACTGGTTGGATCCTATAACAGGGGAGAGTTTGCTGCAGCAACAGAAAAATCATGCTAGTCTATTGACAATGTACCTGGAATCTTGTTGTGACTTGCTTCGGCTTGTAAATTTCCCGTTCTCTCTTTTTTACTAAATAAATAATTAATTTCTTTTCATTGATGTGATAAGAAGTTGAAGTGGTTTCTTTTCCTTTTCACAACTGATAAAAATGAAAAGTTGCCTCGCATGTTCTGCAAGGTGGCAAATATGCCAAATACAAAAAGAGTAATCAAATTTCTTACAGATATACAGAAATTATCAGATGAAACTAGATTTGAATTTCATCCCTCCAGGTGTTTTGGATAGATGCAAGCTCTCATTGATGACTTGCTATATGGCAAATTCTATGATGGCACTGCAAGCATGTTATATCGAAATAGTCTCATAGCACCCTGATGAAGAAGGTATGGAAATCTGTGTCTTTCCAAAACGCTGAATAGGTAGGAAATGTTAGCAGTCACTAAAATAATTGTTGCAGAGACAGTTTTAGAATTGGTCTCCCTGACACCAATCCCCTATACTTTCTATTATGCTTCATGGCTTCATTGTTTATTCTTCATTGCATTGAAACATTAAGTGTATCTTCTACTAAAATAGTTCAGCTTATTAAAATATTATTTTATGGGGGAATAAAAATGAGTACTCCCAATTAAGGAAATGAAACAGTTTAAGCATAAAAGAATTGTGATATCAAACATTTTGGTCAATGGAGGAGCTAGAAGGGATTCGTGTGTTTATTTGATTCAATTCTCTCCTTTAAGAAGTAAGGAAACTAGACCCAGAAAAGCTAACCGACAAGGACATACTTTATACGTTTTCAGAACTTAGACAAGAATCCAAGTTCTCTGATTCTTAATCTAGGGTTCTTATCTCCAAATTTCACCAGGGAGGAGATGGTTTCAAAATGACAGAAACTACTGTAATAGTAACATTTTAAAAGGAACAAAATCAAGTTAAAAATGCATCAAATTGTATCATCTTCCTATCTGTACTTTTCTTGTGTATATTATAACTTCAATGATCAAATTATTTTTTTTGTTTTCTTGTTTATTTTCTTTCGAGTATATTTATGATAGCAAATGATGCACTTTTATAACAGGAAAATTATACGTAGAACTCATTCTTTTTATATTACGTTTGACTGCCTTATGTTGGACAGTATTAGAAATAACAATAATTTTAATTTCTTAAAAATCCTTATCAACTTTTATAGTTACGGTGATAGAATAGCTATGATCCTTATTAAGAATTTAATATTTAATGACTGTCCTTGTAGAAACTGGAGTAAGTTAAATTAACATCAAAATGCAAAGACGCATTTTGCAAAGATGCAAAATTCATCCTAAGAGAGCATCCTTTCTCTCTTATGAGTGTGTTTTATGATTTCTGAAAAATTTGTTGTGATCCCTAAAAACTGGGCTGCTGCAAGCAGCAGAGGACACATTCACCCTTCTTTTCCCTCTGTATCCAAACTTTCCTGTGTAGTAATTTGCCTTGAAACTTACAAGGTTTACCAAGTGACCCCCTTTGCTATTGCATTATTTCAGTGTCAAGCTTTGCTTCCTGGGTTTTAATAACAGGAAGCGGCTAGTGATTTGTCAAGTTATGGATCACTGCCCTAATTTAGAATTCAAGACTAAAATATCTTTTGTTTTCACTTCTTATTACAAAACACTTATTACAAAAGTGTTATTTGATTGATTCTTTACTCAGCTGGTTAAGAAAATTCTAGACAGTTGCATTGTCCAAGATGAGAGTTCTCCTTACGCAGGACTCCAGAGCCCTAAGTCACAGAATTTTCTGTCGCTTAAGAGACTAAAAATGTGGAAATAAAGATTCAGTTCCTGATTGTTTATCAGCTAGCAAAGGTTGTCATTATATGTCATCAAGAGAAAGAAAGAGAAAAAGAGAATTTGAAAGAGAGAAATATTTATGCCACTTTATCATCAAATTAAGGAGAATTTCAGAGTTCCCCAAGTATTCCCCAAATTCTATCACCTTCAAGGTATGCTGTTTAAAGCAAAAACACAACGTGTGGATACTCCTAAGGTAACTGCTCTGCCTCTGCCTGTGCAGAAAGCACATTTTTCTCCTGAGGTTTTTGCAAATAAAAATTTTCTCCTTGCCAGCAAAGTAACAGCTTCAATCAATTTCTCTTTTAGCTTATGTAAGAGATACTGATTAAAATAAGGATGATTCACAGATGGAACATGAAGCACGCTGTTCCCCCTGGATATTAAAGGACAAACAAACAAGGTCTCTTCAGACTTCAATTTTCTGTCAGAATGATCAGAGAACGGTAACTGAATGACATCCATTAGGGAGAATTCAAGGCCAACCACGGCAATAGGTTTTGGTAACTGCCTGAGAGGATCTCATGGGAACCATGAGACTCTGACAAAACAGGACTCTCTTCCTGTCATGTCAGGAATCAGAATGATGGCCTTTATTGAAGATTGACATTTGGGTAATTAACTATATTTTGAACTTTTGTACTTGTTCTTTTCTGTCATGTTCTCATTCTTAGTCAAAGAGAAGTAACACCTTTCTTCTTGGATGTGGTGTGCAACACTTTAACATCTGTTCCAAACTTTCTTCTTGACTGCACCTAACTTTACGTGGTCCAACATACTAAAAATTTTACCCGAATTCTGACTTTCAGTGCTGATCAGTTGTCAAGGCTTAATTCACTACTACTTTTTTAAGCTTCTCAAGTCTCTCTCTTCTTCTCCTTCCTCTTCTCTCTCTCATTACCATTGAACTATTTCAGTCTATAATCGTGTGTGACCTGAATTACATCAAGAGCCTTCTAGCTGGTCTCTTTCTCAGGCTGCCTCCCCATCAAGATGTTTCCATACTACACTCGTGGTGATCACTCAAAATTTAGCTTTGGTTGTGTGACCCCAATACTTGAAAGACTTTCATGACTGCATCGTTTTTGGTTTTAGAGTTGACTCATTAAAACAATGTGAAAATTCTTCACTTTTTGACCCAGGCTTACGTCTCCAGCTTTAGCTCTCATTAATCTCCCTGCTCTACCTCCGGTCCTACTTAAGGACTTGGAATTCCACAAACAATACTGTTTCTCTCACATCCTTATTTACATATGTCAGTCCCTCTGCTTGAAATTCCTTTCTGCTTGGGTAACTCTTATCATCTACCTCAGATTTATCTTTACATGTTATTTCCTTAGGGACATTTTTGCTTGTTTCTCCAAGACTAGTTGAGGTGGCTCTCCTATGGCTACCCAAATCTGTGATCTTTGTTTACCCCTGTAGAAGTACTTATCAAGTTATATTGCAAATATTTGCTTTCTTGCTGTCTCATCTCCTATCCAACAAATTCCTTTAAAGCAGGAGACTAGTGTCATTGGCTATTGCATACCTAACTTCTTGAACAGTTAGTAGATGCATAATAAATATTTATTGGATAAGTCAATGAATAAAATTAATGATTTTACGTATATATGTGTTCAGATTATGTTTTCTAATGAATGCTTACTTTTCTTCCAGATTTTGACATTTGTGAGTCTACATAAACTTAGATGCAACCTTGAGAAGATGGGTAGGGGTCAGGGGGAGACTTGAAATTGACTAGAATGCTTGGAATAAGTTTTTGCAATCCCGAAAGCATGCACTGCAATATGGAAACTTCTTAAAATTACAGAGAAAATTTAAGATTCTTGCACACAAAGGGGAAAAGCAAAAATAGGTGACAGCAGATAGCCTACCTGATACATTTGGTTTATTTCTGGCAGAATTGAGAAATGAGTATTGATAGGCACTTGGATCATTTCATAATGCAACTTTCTGTGAAGGTGTGAACCAATTCACAGAAGATTCATGTGGGGCATGTTAACAGTCAAGTGTTTGAATAACATGGGAAAGGCTTTCTGATCTCCATCCCTAGATGCTGAGAATCATCATAAACTATGAATTTGGGAGATAATGGGGAACTTACCACACATGTTTTTAAAGGTTCTTCAGTCAGGCAGTTATGGAATTCTTTTGTAAGTATATACCTGAAATAAACTAGTTAACTCTTTTGGAGAAATTACAATTGATACTCCTGGAATCTACACTTTTACACTTAAACCAACTTCCCTAAGACTACTGGGTTTCCATTTGAGGGAAAAAGAAATGTTACAAGAAAAGGAAAAGTTATTCCTATGACTTTTTTATTCTAATAAATATAAAAAACTTAGGGCTTGTCTGGTGGTATAGTGGTTAAGTTTGTACACTCTGCTTCAGCAACCTGGGGTTTAGGGGTTAAGATTCCAGGCACAGACCTATGAACCATTGATCAAGCCATGCTGTGGCGGCATCCCACATACAAAATAGAGGAAGATTGGCACAGATGTTAGCTCAGGGCCAATCTTCCTCATCAAAGAAAAACAAAAACAAACAAACAAACAAAAACTTGTCAAAGTATTGAAATAAAACTGAGGTTGGATTAGAAAGGCTTGATTTCTAGCATAAGATTTGCCATTCAGTTGTTACTGTTTAAATGAAGTTAAGTCACAGGGAAGAATTACCTGAAGATTGTGGAAATTAACATTCTGATCACTGAATTTTTTTTAAAAGAGTAATTTTGCAGAATGAGCAGCAGAATAGAAAAGGCATAAGGGCAACTTAATAGTGAGCTAAATCAGGTCCAAAGACATCTCTCTATTAGAAATTCCAGCAGAGAATAGAGATCATGTGGGGTAGGGAATTACTCCCAAATAAGAGAGAAAACTTCTCCAATCTAAATTAGGCATGATTGTTAAGTAAAAGTCAAGGAATATATGTTGAATTTCTACTCTTTGTCAGGTACTGAGTTCTGTGATATATTCATGGCTTTAAACAACAAAACAAAACAAATAAACGAAAAGCAGAAAATCTTGCTGCCTTTATGGAAATTATATTGTAGGGGAAGATGAGACTAAAAATAAAAATGAATAAACCTGTATAAGTTAGGTAATGATAAAAACTATAGAGAAAATATGTCAGAGAAGTGAGAATGATGAAAATGGGGATCGAGAAAGTGACGGTCGAAAGGGAAGGGTTACACAGGGTGTAAAATGCTCAGTGCCCTCAGATGAAGACTAACAAAGAGGTTAGCATGCTGGAGCTGGGTGATCCACGTGAATATGAAGGGAAATGGGGTCTGAGTGGCTCCACTGGCCAAACTGGGTTAACTTAATACAAGTTGACAGCACAATCCAAATTCAATGGCTCGTTCAAACTGTTACTAAAATAAGAAACGTAAAATACACAAATGTCTGCTAAACCAAACCAGATCAATTGGCAAATTTATCAATTTTGTCAATGCGATGCACAGTTCACTATGTAAAAGGGAAAATATATAAACATGCTATTTGATTGAAGTGCAAAAATATTTCATGTCAAAGTTTTAAGTATATTTCCCAGAGTTCTTTATATTTAGATGTTCCATTGTTAGCAGTTCAAGATAATATGCCAATATTTCTTTAACGTTTTAAAATTTTCACTCACTTTTACTTACAATATCCCATTTTGATTTTACAACAATTTTGTCAGATGGTTTAGACAGTTTATCACCCTAGTTCTGTAGCAAAGGAAACTTTCAATCAGATGATTAAAGGCCTTTATCAAAGATTTCTAACTCTAGATATTTGATTGCATTAGGCTACCTCTTTAACAAGTTAATTAGGTGTTATCAAACTGAATTTACTATATATATGAGTGCTTGATAGGTTGAACAGATACTTTCTAATGGCTTTTCAAATGCATTATGTGATTTCTAACAAGCTATTTAAATTTTCAAATATTCCATTGCATTTTTCAAAATTGAAATAAATCTATTTCAAAATTACTTTGAAACTAGTTTTCTAAACACTCTTTGTTTCTCCACCTCCCATGAAAAAGTTTTCTTAGTTATCATAGTTATTTTGGCAGTATATCCAGAAGGGTTTTGGTTAGAAAGCTCAGCTTCGTAGCAGGCCAGCATGAGGTATTCCTCTTCATCACAGGTCCTTGCAACAGCTATTCAGCAGACAACTCAGGCACAAGGAGATGGAATCCAAAATCTTCCCTGGCTTATAACCTCCGTGCTTCTCAGAAGCTAATATTCATCACCACGGCCCTGCAATGGTCACGTCAGTTACAAGAGTCACAGCTGTCAGGGAAGCCCAAAGTTCAGAAGCCCTCTCATAGCCCAGAAGCAATTCATAAATCAGGGAACATTTTTCATATAAATACTCTTGCTTGGTGCTATAAGTGGCATTTTACATTTCTCCTGTGTCCCAGGGAAAAATCCAGAGAGTTAACTAAATGTTGACTGATCTTGCAGCAGATGCAACGGCTTGTTAATCCTCATTGACTCACGGCAAATTGTGCTCATGTTGGACTAGCTCACGAAGAACTACTGGTTCATGTTGTGTTGGTCTCAAAGGGCCACCAGTAGTGGGAGAAGCGGATCTTATCCAGAGCTTTGGGAATGCCATTCACCCTTTCATTCAAAAATTAGCAATACTGAGCATTTGCTGTTGGCTAAAATCTTTTCTAGCTAAGGAGACAAACAAAACATCACATTCTTAGAGGAAAACAAATTAGGAAGAGTATTGGGAGAAAAATGAGAGGCTTCTGGAATAGATTGTTTATATCTGCTGATTAAACATAGAGATGAGCTTTATGTAGATTCATAGAGACAGGGATATAAAACCATGAGTTCACAGAAATCGAAAGGTAAAAGGTAATAGCAGCTCCTGTGAACAAATGAGAGAATGAGCTGGCTGAATAGGAGGTGCCGGCAGGGGCTTTCTTCCATTCTGGTTCCTACTGTGAGAATGATGGCAGATCAGTCCTGACTGAAGGGCCACAAACAGGATGACAGACGTGCAAACACCACTCACGGAAGTGTAGATGCAGCACGCTTCCTCAGCTACCCACACATGTGCATGTGGACTTGAAATAGTAAAATTGTCATGTCCCAAGTAAAAAAGTATTTTCACCCTCAAAAAAACTTTAATTCTGGTTTCTAAAGATCCAAAGTGTTTGATTAAGGAAAATAATAAACACACATGCATGGTTTTTCTGAGACAGCTTCTGAGCAACGGGGAAATCTTTCATAGAAAATTAAGGTTAGATATTATGCCATTTTCCTACAAAAGCTACTGTCATTAAATAAATAGAAAGAATCCATAGGTATCTGAATTCTTTCTAAAGCAGTCATAAGAATTCTGCAAAAGAAAAGACATTTACATATCGTTGTTTGTTGAATTTTCACAGATTTCTATAAGAGGAATAGATACTGCTAAATTATTAGAATGTCAAGGAAGTCTGTAAAATTAAGACAGAAAGCCTCTATACCCTAAAGATTCAGTGTTAATCAATTTTATACACAGAGACTGAATTCTGCTGTAGTCACAACTTGAGTGACAGAGTTTGGAACACGAACTGAGTTCTAATAGACTTGACCTTCATTCTGTAGGCCAGAGACAGCCACAGACTGTTATAAGCAGGTGGACAACATGACCAGATTTGCATTTTTGAAAGATCATTCTTTCAGCAGTGTGAAATAAGAACAGGAGGTGATAAGACTACAGACTAGGACGCAATTCAGTATATGGAACAATCTATTTAGAGATACTGAATGAGATCTTGAGCTACGATGCAAATTATCAGGATAGAATGATTTGAGAGGTAAAAAAAAATATTAAAAAGATAAACTCCATGAGAAGTTCAAATGCAAGATACAGTCATCATTTGGATATGAGAGGAGAATGCTGGCACCCAACTGTGAAGAAAAACATATTATTTTGTATTGCTTCAATTTGGAAGTGTAGGAGCAGAATAAGTACAATGAGCTAGAATGATGAAGCAATCGAAGTGAAATAATCGGATTGTATACTATTAGGGATAAAAAACATTATTAAAAAAAAAGAAAGAAAACTCAAAAGTGGCAAAGGATTTTGACTCAAGGAAAGGTCTTATAACTGAAGGTCTCCAGGAGATTGAAGAAAAAGATGTTGGCAAAGTAAAAGAAAGGAATATTTGGAAAGATGAAAGTAAAGATTGCAAACTCAAATATTAACCGTGGCCATCCTAATGATATAAAACAGGCTTATACTTATTTTAGTAGTAATAATATCCTTTACACCCACAGGGATATATATAAAGTGGAAATGCAGCATGGTTTTTTTGACCCCTGTGAGAGGATGATAATGAGGAGTAGTGGGGACTGTGATGAGCTATACAAGGTGTGATATATCTAAAGGAATCAAGAAGTACTTAAATCCAGCCTATTGTTCTCATAGAAAAATCATCTAGTGCAGGGACTGAGAATACAAACTCTGCATCCAGATGACCAGTCTGGATGTCAATCTCTGTCCCTTACTAGAACAGTGACTTCTGGCAAACCACTGATCCTTCTGTCTCAGCTTCTTTGTAAAGTGGAGATTATAAAAATATTTCCTACCTCAGTGCTTTTATTGTTTCTTTCTTCTTCTTTTTTTTAGAAAGATTGGCCCTCAGCTATCATCTGTTGCCAATCTTCTCTTTTTTTCTCCTCAAAGCCCGCTAGTACATAGTTGTATATACCAGTTTTAGGTCCTTCCAGTTCTGCTATGTGAGACATCACTTCACCATGGCTTGATGAGTGGTGCTAGGTCCATGGCCAGGATGCGAACTGGCGAACCCCAGGCTGCTGAAGCGGAGTACGCGAATTTAACCACTGGGCCATGGGGCCAGCCCCAGTATTAAATTTCTTAATTCTTTGTAAGTACTCAGAAATGAACATGACACATAGTGGGCACTCAAAGGAATATCGTCTTTGGTTTTTGTGGGGTTTTTTGGGCAAATGAGCTTCTTCCTGCGCACCAACACTGAAGCACTGGTAGCAGTTGCTTGGATCACTGTGTTGGGAAGGATTAGATACTAATTTGGAAGACCCAAGAAAATATTTGAAGGCCATCATATAAAATTTCAGAAGGTGAAGTTTTACGGGTATAATATTGTTCAGAGTATGGCCGTTGGAATGATTTGTTGAAGTTAATTACAGGTAAAATTTCAAGGAATTTGGGGACTAAATTTTATTTGTTTTCTATCTGGAAGCAGAAGTACTCACAATAATGGGTTAGTTTTTTCTATCAGCATGTTTGCGTGGTGTGTGTGTGTGTGTGCATGCATGCGTGTGTGTAGTCCTTTATATTATAGGGTAAAGGAAAAAAGACTATCAAATAGAAAATAAATAGATCTAATTTCCAGGATGATACAAATTAAAGTTTTTAAAAAATATATTATTAGATCGTTTATTAAATGAGATTTAGAATTTTGTTTTTTTCAGATTGTAAACTTAACTCTTGGGAGAAAAGGAGCATAAACAGCTCAACTGCAATTCGAACTAGAATTTCACATGTATCATAAAACCGTGACTCCTTGATATCAAACTGGTTGAGATTGGTATTGAAATTGAGAAGGAAGGAAAACGTTAGCTTGTTTTCCACTTTAGTAAAGAATGCACTGGTCAACTATGATGACCAAAAATTGTCATAATGCCAATGATTATTCAGAAAGATCCATCCCGTCAGGCAGCAAATTATTTTACAATCATATCACAGAAATGCTGGAACAAGTAAGCTACATAACTCAGAGGGAGTTAGCTAAAACTAATATAGGCTAAGTTGAAGGAGACTCAAAATTATTCATGTTTGTTTGAAATAGTTTTCATTTTCCCTGGATATTAATCTCATTTTTAATGAATCCCAGTATCTGCCAAGTATAATGTTTTAATATTGCAATTACAACTTTCCAGAACCAAGAGTAATGTACAAAATGATTTTAATCTACTCAAATCGATATGACTTCTTTTTAATTGAATATTTTAGTTTGTTGAGCTAATATGTACTTTAAAGTAGGTATTTTGGTAACGCATTTTTGCAAAGTGATCAAAGCACTGTAAGGATATTGAAGCATAGTGCTCTCTGTACTATTAACTGCTCATGTTTAGTGAGGGGCTGAGTAACGAAATGCTTTTTTGTTTTAAGTTAAATGTGCAATTACTACTGGAGATTAGCTATTTTCAAAGCCATAATATAGTCACTGTTATTTTGGTTTGACTTTCCTGTACTTTAAATTTTAATACAGAAAGTAGGAAAACTTTTTAGCTTACATTTGGAAAGATTATTTTGTGACATTTATTTTTTTCGTGCTAAATTAAATGTGGGACCATACTTTCAGAAATTCCCCTTTTTTGTAGATAAAAATCATTGTTTTAACTCAACTTCCTGACAAAACTAGTCTCTTCGGTGTGTGATATTTTTAAAATTTAAATCAGTAATATCTACAATTAAATAACACCCTGGAAGCAACATGAATATATCAGAAAAATCTAAATGTAAAACTGACATTTCTATTGTAACAACCGGTGATATATGCTGAAAAATATACATGTTTTTAATTACTCGTGTAGTGTGGAATTGTCCGGTGCCCTTTCTCTACGTGCTTCTCAATACTAAAGTGAAAACCATTTCTCTTGTGGAAGAATTTACTGAGACTTCAAGAAAGTGCACGTTTATGGTAAATATAAAGCTTTGCACAAAATGTGTATGTTTTTCACGCAGCTAGGCATCAGGTGGAAACTGCAACACTAAGCATGAGCTACTTAGCTGCCCGGTGATGATTTACAGACAGTGATTTTGCCAAGCTCTGACTGACACGTTCAGAAAACCATTACGAAGAGCTGCAATGGTTTTGTCTAAAGGAGCACTGGCAGAGTAGACGAAGTTGTCATCTGAAAGACGTTTGTTCATAAGTACCAATTTTCATGAGACTTGTTCATGAGACAGTTTCATAGGTAACAGAAATATTGAGAAGTACCTTGTTAAGGATGGAAAAGTATATATATATATATGTATATACATATATATAGGTGTATATATAATGTATATATATGTATATTTAATATTAGAATATATATATATTTGAATATTAGGTTAACGTGACTTCATTTGGGCCTGGAGCTATCACTTATACATGGTGTAATATTTTTTCAAAGTTAACATCTTGTTCCAGATAATGCTTTCAAATTCAGACTGCATTTTGAACATTTCATTAATTGTTCTTCTAAGGCATTATTTTAAAGACTATGTTATGTTCCAATGAAGATCTAAAATAAATTCCACTTAAGTAATATTTTACTGTTAGAATTTAGATTTTTCTGCTTTCTCTCAACCATACATTATACATCATGAAGCAATATCATGAAAAATTTCTTCAGAACATATTTCTGGAAGTTTAATTACTGATCGTAATATAAGTATATGGCTAATGCTTTTGATACGTTGGCTTATTACTTTCTATAAATATTAAGACAATTTGTATTCTCAAACATAGTATATCAGAGTGACACTGTCACCATCTCCCCACTGATACCTGAGAATTTTGCATATGTGTGTGTGTGTTATCAATGTATGAAATGAAAAAATTGTATCCCATTTGTTTTCATTTGTGACTAAAATTGATATGACAGTTCTTAATATTATCGGTCTTTCCTTTTACATAGTTTTAGTTATGACTTTTGTTTATTTTTCAATTAGGTTATACAAACTATTTATTAAAGGTATTAATAATTTGCATGACGTGTTTTACATTTATTTTTCTGTTTGCTTTTTATTTGAAATTTGCATAGAACTTGTTGTTGTTGTTAGGCCATCCAATCGATTCCGATTCCTAGTGACACTGCGTACAGCAAAGTCGAGCCCTGACCCATCTTTTTGCGCCATCCTTTCTGCTTCTAGGGCTGTAGCAGACAATGCTCTGCTGCTGTTCACAGGGTCTCCATGGCCAGTTGTTTTGGAAGTGGGTAGCCAGGTCCTTCTTCCCAGCCTGTCTTAATCTGAAAGCTCCACTGAAACTTGTCCACCATGGGTGACCCTGCTGGTATTTGAAATACCAGCGGCAGACCTTTTAGCATCACACAGCTGCCACAGTATAACAACAACAAACAGGTGATGTGGTTCCCTATCTGGGAAATGGACTTGGGCACCCGAATCTTAACCACTAGTCCACCAAGGCTGGCTATAGAACTTCGCTATTTTATACAATCAAATATATACATATTTTCCTTTATCCTTCTACATTTATTCTTTATTTTAAATCTGTCTAAATTATATTTGAAAGTGTTCTATACTTCATTTTAATCTTTAATATATCTGAAATTTAATTTTATCTTTGGTTTGAAATAGGTATTAGTTTTAAATATATTTTTTCCAAAGATCAACCATTTTCTCAGCGCTTTCTTAACTTCATTGCTTTGAAGTGCTTTGTTTATTATTTATCATATTCTAAATATATATGTGTGTTCACTGCTTTGGAGCCTTCTACCCTGTTAGCCACCTTTTCCTTCCAGAATTAATGTTACTAGACATGGATTAGCATTTTACTATTTTCTTTGGGACACTGCTCTCCCACAAATTGAGTCCATGAAGTTGGGTGTGCTGGATTCCCTGCTCATATTCTAGGGGTTAACATGGGACAAGCAGTACATCAAATCTCTCTCACGTTGACTACATCAAGGGTGACCACATAAACAATGATTCATTTATTATGATGTTTTCTCTATCTCATCTTGTCTGCTGTGGTTTTTGACTCAAAATTTAGCATGTGAACAAAATAGATTGAAAAAACTTAATTATGAGAAGTTGATCTAAAGTGTTGCAAAGAAAGAATCTTTTCTCCACCAGAATTCAACATGGCGATATGCAAACTGGAAGCTAGTACATAAATCTAGGTAAAGAAAAGCTTGCATGCAGGAAACCAATACCAAAGGTAGAAGAACCAAAGTATAGAGAATGATTTTCTTGAACCACAACTACTAACAGGGAAATTTCTAAAACAGATGAGTTTTCCTTGCATATCTCTGGAATGATTACACGATAGCATGCAGTGGGACTGTCAGCATTTGTAGGATATAGATAGACACTTGAGTTATATCTGTCAAAATATTCTAGGATATGCAGATGAAAAGATTTATTTTTGTTAACTCCCAAGGATCTCTCTTCTATGCAATGACATAAGGATCCAGGCCCATTCCATCTACAGCTTTGTAGCCTTAGCCCAGTTTCTATATTTTCTCCTCGCTGGCTCACCATTGTCAACTTAAAGTGTCACATATCGTTTCTGTTTACATTTAATTGGCTAAAACTGGAAACACAGTTCATCTGGCCTTGAGGAGGCGGAAAAGTCTGCATTTCCTATATGTCTGGAAAATAGAAGAGATCAGGGTAAGGGTAAATGGTATTAGTTTCTCTAACAGTAATTAATGAATAGTTTGTGTGTTTACTTTCTCTTAGAGAGGAGAGAAGGCGTCCAAAGTGCGCTCTGTGTTAAAGCAAACTCAGCTCTCTTGATATTCTGATGCAGGGCCTTCCCACAGTTGAGGGCAAAGCTGAAATTCTGCAAGTTGATTATAAATAAATAGATAAAAAGAGAAAATGTATGGGAATAAGAAACAGAAGCATGCTGTTTTGGAATTTAATATGTGAGAGAAGTCACTTCACATCAGTAGAGAAGAAGCCCTTTTAGTATTTCTGAAATGCCTTTAGTATTACAGAAATACACGTATTTTACAAGAATTGTGTTACTCAATATTCAGAAAAATAATAACAATTATTGAAAAATATAACTAACATGTAGACTAATATTACCTTTTTAGAAGAATTTCACATCTAAAATTATGCCTCTTTGTTTCTCACATCTTTTTTTCACTCTTACATTGATGAATTTATTTATAAAAGAAAGTACTTTTTTTTTGGCACCTGAGATAACAACAGTTGCCAATCTTTTTTTTCCTACTTTTTTCTCCCCATATGCCCCCAGTACATGGTTGTATATTCTAGTTGTGAGGTCTTCTAGTTGTGGCATGTGGGATGCCGCCTCAACGTGGCCTACTGTCCGTGCCCAGGGTCTGAACCAGCGAAACCCTGGGTCGCCAAAGTGGAGCGCGCGAACTTAATCACTGGGTCACAGGGTCGGCCCCGAAAGTACATTTTTTGAAATACTGATAATTGTATGCTGTGATGGAAAATATTGTTTTAATATTTGGAAATGTTTTATAGTGTACATAATCTATAATTGGGCTGATGATTTCCTGGAGAAAATTGGGCCACTAGAATTATTACAGTGTTTGTCTTAAAATATATGTAAAATGGATTGCAAAGCAAATATACATCTATGTGTATAAAAACAGATATACATGAGTGCATGCACACACTCACACAAACACAAATCTGTCAACAACTCAGGCTGTGCAGCATTTACCTGTACTAGACAATGTGTTTATATTGACTGTCAATCTGATACATACACACACACACAAGTATACATATACATTTTCTATATTATTTTTATGTTGCATTTATATGTTAATACTGACTGTAGAAAAATTTCGGAACTAGTGGATTTTAACTATTCATTGGGTATTTAGAAGATCATGAAATGAAGTAAGTTTAATTATTTTTCCATTACCAAAAATTTATAATATTCAAGTTTGTTCAAATAAGTTAAAATAGTGATAGAAAGAGGAAGGAGACGGGGAAAAGGAGATATTCAAAAACAGACTGTACAAAATAAAGAAGGCTAATATGAGTATCTTCACAGAATATTCAGATGTGATATTTATATTTACGAAAAATGAATTAGATTTTATCTTAGTTTCTGGTACTTATTGATAATTTACAATTTATTAAATTTTGTGTATATGAAGAGAGATTTCAGCTTCAAGATGAAAAACAGGTGAACTGAGTGCAGAATGCCTAGATAGCTGATTTTAGGAAGCTGACCACTTCGAAGTATTTCTCAATATGCCCAGATATAAAATAACTTTTGTATAAAAATTATAGCTCATTAGAGATTGTGCATCCCAAGATTTAGTACTAAGTCAAAATACATTTAAAATAGTAAGGATTACAGGAAAGAAATACTGAAATTATGGAGATAAAGGAAGTCCTTCTTAGAACACTTAAGGCAATAAGTGCTATAGGGACAATACATAAATAAATCCTGGCCACAAATTTCTTGGAATTAGAAAAATGCAAATAAATGAATAGCAATAATATCATTTAATATTTTAAAAAACTTATTTACAGAAAGAAATTAGCACAAAACTATGATGTACTACTAATTACATAGAATATATAAATATTAGACTAAAATGATTTAAAACTCCAGTCTCTTGAGGCACACTCTTAATGTTACACAATTTTAAAAAATATACTGTATATACATCATTTCCCCATTGCTAAATTATATTCTGGTATTTTACTTAAATCACTATAATAAAATGTATTCATGACGTGGTATAATAGTATTGGAGATGCAGAAAACTACACGAATTAGCATTATTGTGTTGTCTCTATTCATCACCAATTTGGTCTTTTATAAACTGAAGAAAAATAGGGAAAATGGGGAGAAAGCTCTTAGGCCTGTCAGGATTAATTGCACAGCTAGTGTTGTTAATCTCTCTCTATTCAAAAGAGTACCAAAAGAAAGCCCCTAAAACAAAATTAGATGAAAATGTAGTCAAGACGCCCAAAAGTACTATAGAGTTGCTGATAAAGCCCTAATAGCCACTCTTTGGGGACAATTTTTTAACATTTAAACTTCAGAGTATCCTGGGAGGAGGGTTTTTGGAAGCAAGCTGTGGACATCTGGAGTCATTGCTTTGCATTAACGGTGTTAGGTGAAGTGTGGGTGGATGTTAGCATCTCTTTCTTTAGAAATGCTTTGGAACACTACTGTACAATACCCTGCAGAACAGGCAGATTCCTGTAATTATGCCACACAAACCCTCCCAATGCAGGCAAAGGAGATTTTACACACAGAGCAAGTGAAAGGCTGTATTTTCAGGGACCGTTTCTTTAGTGAGTAACAAGAGTGGTGAAATAATAGGGTCTTTTATTTATAGAGTTCCTTCGTTCAAAGAGCTCAAAGGAAGCAGTAGTCATGATCTCATTAACGAGCAAAGCAGCTCTGTGAGAAAACATAGAACCAATAACCATATTCTGCATACAGGGAAACTTGGGCTTAGAAAGTTGTGTGTGAGACCCAATTATCTTTACCTCTGTATGTGATGGGAATAGTAATGGGAATACAACACTGTGAAACCTCCACTGCACAAAGCAATACACTCAACTGCGTCCCAAGCAGCCTCCTGCAGGTTGCTGAATTACACAGGTGGTTGTAGTCTGCCTTAGTTTCCATCCTAGCCCACTTCCGACTCCTCAGAAAACCCCATGGAAGTTCCCTAATGTCAGACACAATCATGATCATCATAATTTGCTAAAGGTGGTTTCCATATAGGCTTAAATATGATCTTTCCATCAAGACAATACTTTACTTTTATGTATGTTGCCTAAGATGAGTTGGTCCCAAGATATTGATCAGGTCATTAAAATGGTGGTAGTATTTTGCAACAGTTATAAATAAATCTCAGGCTAGGATAAAATCAAATTTCAGAGAAAGATTAGAGAAGCATTTAGAAAAGATTGTAGCGTGTGCTTTATTGAGAAAGTTCAGGTTCATTCACTTTCTGTGTATTTAGGAAAATAATTGTGAGATTCCAAGTTGGTGGTATTCATGAAGTTCTAAAGATAAAGATCAAAGATGTAGAGTTTGAGAGGCAGTTACATTCCATTAGTCTTAGAAAAGAATGGAAAAATGACTTCAAAGTAGATTAGCCTGTGCCGAAATTTCTTATTTTTTTATGTACATTCTCTTGAACCAATTCTCACAAAGTAACAATGATTGGATACTGTTCTTTCAACATCTATTATTATGCTTCCTAGAGAATCCTGAAATCCATAATTATTTAAGTATTCCAAATAGCTAGTTCTCATATCTGAGAGAATTTTATAGAATTGAAGATGCATCTCTATTCTAATAGAGATTATTTTTCATTATTTGGAAAACGAGAATAATTTACATATTCATGATTCAATAATCACTATTCAAAATTTGTGATTTAAAATGTTTTGCTAAGGGGTCGGCGCGGTGGCGCAGCAGTTAAGTTCGCACATTCCACTTCTCAGCGGCCCAGGGTTCACTGGTTCAGATCCCGGGTGCGGACATGGCACCGCTGTGGTGGGCATGCCACATGTAGAGTGGAGGATGATGGGCACGGATGTTAGCTCAGGGCCAGGCTTCCTCAGCAAAAAGAGGAGGACTGGTAGTAGTTAGCTCGGGGCTAGCGTTCCTCAAAAAAAAAAAAAAAAATGTTTGGCTAAGATGAGAGCACTTGAACTTAGAGTGAATACTTATGTGTCATCGACCATGATATTTAGATACTATAGTTGACTTTGAATGCTAGTTTTAAGATTCTTTGTTCTTGGAAAGTTTCTCCAGCTTTTGTAAGTTACAAAATGAAAATATTTAATAAGATTTCTTCATCAACAAACCAAATTATTAAAGAGAGTGGCCGTTAAATACCAGCATCCTATGCTTCAATAATTTCTAGTTTACATAGAGAAAGTAAAGTAATGATTGACAAAAAAAATGTGAGAAGGAAAATGTTTAAGCACCTTTCCTCAGTGATGTGAATAAAATTCCATTCATCAATTAAATAATGTTTAGCTGAAAGCGGCCTAAATGACGAACTTGTCAAATCTCTTTATCTTCTACTTGAAAACCACTAAAGAGACCCCAAAGTACCACAGCACAGAGGTTAAAAGATTTGCTCATGGTCACGTGCTACCATAGATCAGAATGAGGAATCGGATTCCGTCCTCTGCACTATCCACCCAAAACTCTATACTTAACATGCCACTTACAGGCCCAGAAAATTATCTAAATCTTATTGCAAATAGAATTTCAAGCAGTATAGAAGGTCTGGAATTACTTTCTGGAATGCTCTTTCTTCATTTTGGAAGGGGTCAGAGTTGTACTTTCCTTTGTTTTTCACATAGAAGTGAAAATAATTTAAGGTCTTTATTACGCCATATAATCCATTTATAGATTACTCTCTGTGGTGACTGTCTATAGTTACTTTTTTTCCCCCAGATATGAAAATCTTATTGAAATTCCTTTTGAGAAGCTGCATGAGAGTTACCAGTCTCTTCTCTTCTTGGTAAGCCAAAGAATGCAGATTTGAGGGGGAAAAAAACACTGGGTGATACAATGTATCCTTTAAATTCAAACTTACTTTTTCTCAAAGTGTGTTGCTAATATTAAATAAATGAAATATGTAAAGTGTCTAACACAGTAGATGCCAATAAATGTTAAAAGTTCCCTTCTCTAATTTTTAGGAAAACCTAGGATGGTAAATAACAGCCTGAATAAGTTCATCTTGGATAGAAAAGCAAATAGACTATTGTAGCTTATTAAAAGTGACAATACCCATAAAATAATGTTTTAATGCTAAAATGTATTTGCATACGTGGCTTTAACTAAAATCCAAGTTTATTATGCACATTTTAAAAATAAGAATGAAAGTACGATCTATGATTTCATCTAAAATAAAAACTGATATTTATACCATATGATCTCAAGTGAAATCAACTTTAAAGTTGTGCTACTCAAAATGATTACATTTTGTACTAAATTAAATTAAAAAGACAAAAATGATGCACATATAATTTTTATGAAATATTCCTATAGGGTCCTGGCCTTGGATTTGAACAATCACATCAAATTCCTTTAGGTGAACAATTTATATCTATATCTATATCTATATCTATACCTATATCTATATAAATTTGTGTGACCTATTGCTGTGTAACAAGTTGCCACAAAACTTAACCCCTTAAAGCAACACGCATCAACACATATTCATTATCTTATATTTTCTGTCTGTGGCTTAGGAATCTGGATGGTGCTTAGCTGGATTCTCTGTTCTACAGTCACTCACACAGCAGCAATAAAGGTGTGGGCCCAGGGTCTGTGCACTTATCCGAAGCATCAACTGGAGGAGAATGTCCTTTCGAGCTCACTCAGTAGTTGTTGGCAGCATTCAGTTCCTCAGAGTTCCTTGACACGTGGACGTCTCCGAAGTGACAGTGCGCTTCATCAAAGCCGGTAAGAAAGAGTCTTCCAGCAAGATGGAAGTCAATCTTTTGTAACCTAATCACAGAAGAGGTATCCAATTGCATTTGCTGTATTCTATCCATTAGATGTCACTCCGTCCAGCCCACACACAGAGAGAGGGAATTTCACAAGGAGATTTATACCAGGAGGTGGGGATCATTGAGAAATATCTTTGATAAGTGCCTAAGACACTTCTTTAAAGTCACACTTTAAATATTTTCTTGGTATCCAAAACATTAAGTGAAAACTTAGGAATTTGTGTTTCGTCTAAGAAATAATGTACAAAATTGAAGCATAATGCAGAAAAAATATGTCCCTGAGATAAATGAGTAGCTAAGACATTCGTGATTTAATTTGGACTCATCTGAAGTAAAAATGATCTAAATCTAGTAAACAGTATAGGATTTAATTGAGATGCTTCAGGATCTATTGGCATTTTCACACTGAGGAACTTATTTTTTCAGTGAATATCTATGCTTTTTAAAATTGATTTTGGTTCTATTTTTCTCTCTAATTGCTGTAAATAAATCCATGCATTTTCCCATATCTGACTATGCATCCTTATACCTCCTTCAGTTCATATTTTGGCTCGTCTACTTACTAGTAATACGCCTTAGACAAGTCATTTCATTTTCTTGGGCTCAGTTTCCTCAGCCTTAAGTTATAAGGGCATTAAAACTTAGCTAATACACAAAATATATGTTCAGTAAATTATAATTATTATAGTAATACCTTTTCCCCCTCCCACAGATAATCATTATAGTTGATGAACTGATTCATTCATATATTCATCCAATTAATAGCAAAGATTTATTAATAGCTGACATAGTGCATTAGTTGCTTAGACGCTATTATGTACTGTGGATATTGAAGGTGACGTAACATTAACATTTTTAGTATTATGGTGCTTGCCATGCTAGAACAGAAACAGGATGCTATTGGAACACAAAAAGAGCACCTGACTTAGTCTAGGGGCTTAGGAAAGGTATACAAATTCCTGAATCATATCTAAAATGGTGAGGAGTCCAGCGAAAGAGGGGGAAATGGTATCCCTGGTAGATAAAATGGCATGTGAAAAAGTATTGATGCATAGAAGCCATTCAGGAATGCATGATCCATTCAGGAAAAATAAATTGCTTCTCCTAACTGATGAATGAGTACTTATGGAGACCCTATAGCAGGTGAGTCTAGAAGGGTAGGAGCAATGGGACTCATGAAAAGCTTTATGTGCTTATCAAGAGATTGTATATTTTATAAAAAACAGACAAGGATAGGAAAAACTTATGAATTTTCTTTAAGAAGCAAGATAATACCTTACTGTTTGATTAATTCAAAGTAATCCTTGAAATATTATAGATTGTGCCTAAGAGGATTTTTTCCCAATGCTAACAGAAATATTAAACTACTCAGAATTGAACTTGGCTCCAGTTTGCCTGACCTGTGTATATCTCAAGTAGAAGTTTTAGCTCACATGAGAGGTCAGCTTATTGCATTGGATATAAGAAATTGTTAACAATGGATACTCTCAACCTTCTGCAATTTTTGAATATATGTTCAGTTAATATTCAGTCTATTGAAAAATGAAGAGTGATAAGTTTTAGGAAGAGAAATTCCATATTTTAAAACTATTTTTGGGGCCGGCCCCGTGGCTGAGTGGTTAAGTTCGTGCGCTCCGCAGCAGGTGGCCCAGGGTTTTGTTTGAATCCTGTGCGCGGACATGGCACTGCTCATAGAGCCACGTTGAGGCGGCGTCCCATATGCCACAACTGGAAGGACCCACAACTAAGAATACACAACTGTGTGCCTGGGGTCTTTGGGGAGAAAAAAGGAAAAAAATAAAAGTCGAAAAAAACCCCTATTTTTTAAGTATTAAGTAGCTTTATTGACAAACTAAAGTAATAAATGAATGGAAGAAAATATGAGATCTAGCCTTGGTAATGAATGATAAACTAATACAAATTGGAAGAAAAAGAATACTAGTTTACAGTTAAGCAAGAAATATGTGAACATATGAAAATTATCATTTTTGTAATAAAAGGGGAGATAAAACCTTTACAATAAGTATAATCTCTACTGATATGGAGGTATGTGGGAGTTCAAGGAATTAGATGCTCAAATTAGTAAATTATATGGTATGTATATTATACCTCATTAGATGCCTAACAATACGTTAAAAATAAATAAAACGTGCATGCCAGTCTTCTCTCCACCCTCAAAAATGGAGAAAAATTAATATTTTTATAAAGAAGCTGGAAAATTTTGGAAAAAAAGAAAAGGAGTGGGCAGGTTTCACTCGTAACCACTCAAAATGGAATTATGGGAGCTCTGGATCTTGGAAAACCAGAGAGAGACAGAGTTTAGAATGTCTCATTTACCTTTTTCTGATATCAATTTTAGTTTGGAAATGTGTACCCTCTCTGTCTGTCTTTTTTTTTAACTACCTGTTCTTCCTACTTTTTGTCTACATTGTTCGGTCATGCTACACTTCCAAATTTTTTTTGTGAGGGAACTAAAGATCTTCTAAGATAATAATTCCACCTTAATTATACTTATTTTAAGCAAATTTTATTATAATTAACTGAGAATACGTATATGTAGGGCAAGATGTATAACTGGGAACCCAGAGGATATAATATTGTTGCAAATCGTTTAAGTTAAACTCATGTGAAATTGTTCTATATTATGTTGCAGAGACCTCGTCAGAAAAGATTTATTCAGTACTAAAGCAATAAAGTTATATATAAATCTGAAATACTCTCTCCTCTCTCTGGAATTAATGTCTTAAGGGACAACTAAACAAAGATGGCTTAGGAAATACCATGGCATTTTGTATTAGGATAAACACATATTTACACAAAGGTAAACTAAAATGAATAGATTTTATTCTGAGAAGCTATTGGATGAGAAAATAAAATTTAAAAATATGGTAAATGTCCAATTAATGTTGAGAATCCATTGTCAAACTCTGATATGAATAGCCAACATTTTAAAACTATTAGTGAAACATATTAGTGATCCATCATTTCCACAGAGGCCTGTAGATGTTTGGCTACCAGCAATACTGAAATAATCACTAACAATGGACAGTAAGCTAAGACAATTAATGAAATAAGTTTGTTGTCTTCACAAAATCTAAAACTGCATGATTTAAAAGAGTTTCTGAAGGGAGTAAGCAAAGAGATAAAATTTAAATGTGAGCAGTTGACATTAATCCTAATGTTCTCTGAGGTGCCTCATTACATAAAAGGTGAGGAACAGACTGAGAAGGAAGACTCTGGTTTGGTCACTATAAATCTTCTTTCTAGATCTACTGCTTATGTGACATGAATATTACAAAAGACAACTTTTGTGCAACTTGAATTCCCCAGCTAAAAAATCAGGATAATGCTTCTACTAGCCAACCTCAGCAGATTAACAGTCAAAACACAGGATAAAAGTGACTATACAGCAAATGCAAATGTTCGTGTAAAATATTAACCTAAATTTTGGTATATCTCATAAGAAAAATCCATTTCAAAGAGAAATTTAGCTTACATTCAACTTCCCTGAAGCTATAATGAGCTTTGAATTCAATGTTGGGTTCTAATTTTCTTAAATAGAAAATGTTATTTGTAAAATCAATGTAAGCTTTACAGCAGAATGCTTTTATTACATAGTCCTAGGCCAAGCAGGACACAGGGGCTAATTTCCTGGTATATTTTATTGAATGCACTAAGAAAAGTAAGTGCCCACCATGAGATTTAAAAATCCATTTAAAGCCTCTTCGTCAAAGGCCAGAGGAGCAGAAATCAAGTATTTGCAGACATAACCACCCCCTAAATAAACCTGCAGTAATTAGGAACCCACGACGAGAACATTTTATTGGCCAATAAGAGGAGCAGAGGCAAGACGTGCTTATAAACTTGTCCTGACTTTTAACCAATACTTTTGGCAAAATGAATTTAATGCTCATTAGAGTGTATTTTCCCATTTCTGTTAAATCCTTTAATTCACACATTCAGAATGTAACACTTATAAAACGTTTATATACTACCATTGAACAAAAATAACAATATATTTTATGATATGACCAGTAAAGGATTTGTTCAAATAAATACATTTTGTCAACAGAAGTGCTGTATTCTTTGCTGCTAACTTTAGCAAAAGAAAAAAATACATTTAAAGAAAAGTTTTGAAAATATTTTTTGTGTTTAATCTTTGCATTTCCCCATTCATACTGTCTATGCTGATCTCATTGATAATATGGGTGTCTTTGCCTTTTGTTCAAATTAAGTTTTAAGGAAGGTGATGTTGAAAAGAATAATATTTGGCTTACAGAGTATTGTGAATACCTGCACGGCAGACACTTATTTGAGCCTCCCAAGGGCCCCTTCCAGAAAGTAGACACTGCTCAGCTGCCAGTGAGTGGTTAGCTGACAGACTCCACCCATCTACATCCTCAGGATCTGCCTCAGTTTCCTAGCAGAGATGCTTCTCTTCTAGGGGGGCTCCCAGTCGATGATTGAAGGGGTGGTGTACAAGAGCCTGGCTATTTTCACCCAACACGGCATTCTTCTAATGAGCAATCTTTGCTTCAGAGCTCCTCTGTGGGCTGGCGTGTCTACACCGACTCTCTAGAGATGGATAAAAAAATCTGAGGGCAATTAACAGGCAAATGAAACTAAATATGAGTCAAAGAGTCCTTTTAGTAACTTAAAGAAACTTTTATCTCATGCAGTGAATAAGGACAAAATACTGAACATTAATTTCAGGATTTAATAGTCACAGTGCTAAACTTAAAAGATGATTGAATGCTCAGCATAAGTAAGTCAATTACTCAGAAAACTGGAGCTGCTGACATGTAGGGAGGAATAACAAAGATTTTGGTTCCCCACACTTTTCATACTCCTTTGCATGGAAAGATAATGAAGCTTTTCCCCAACAAAGTAACAGGTGTCCCTTTCATGAGTTACTTCTACCTCCTCTTGTGGACATTGGGCTTATAAACAGAGTCAATTCACATTCCAAAGGAAGCTAGAGGATCCAGACATCACACGGAGCATCACACCGACCCAGTATGTTGACACCATCATTGTTGACTGTACAGAAAGAGCAAGAGGTAGTTACAATACTAGAAGACTTGAGAGTCATCTGATTCAAAGGGTGGGATTAAGCCCTAGAAAGGTTCAAGGAAGTGCCATTTCAGTGAAATATTGAGAGATCTATTGGTCAGAAGGATGCCAAATATTCCCTCCAAATTAAAAGAAAAATTGCACCATCTTGTGCCACGTACTACAAAGAAGTAGGTACAATGCCTAATAGTCCTCTATACATTATGAAAGTTCACACAGGGGAATGCTGCTCTGACCCATATACTGGGTAACAGGGAAGGCTCTGGGTATGTATGGGTGTGATGCAAGCAGACTTGCCCCATGGGTCATATGCTCCAGCAAAACAGAGTATTGTGCTGCAGGGGTCATTATGGTGAAAATGCGCCATGTGCTATTTCTGGCAAGCCCTAGAGGAAGACTGAAAACACAGGCCTCTAGAACAAGGCTATGCAATCTGTAGCAGAGAATTACATGTCTACTAAAAACTGCTACTGGCATGTGACTGATCACTGGTAGAGATGGAATACTTGACCATGGGACGCCAAGTAGCCATGGATCTGGAACTGACCACCTTGAGCTCACTCCATTTGAACTTAAGTCATAAATCAGGGCTGACCCTGCAGCAATCTTTTGTAAAATGCAAATGGAATGGTCAAGACTGAACACAAGCAGGAACAGGGAGTATAAGTAAGCTACATGAGCACGTGGTACTCCATATTACAGGTGTTCCATGTGAACTACATGTCACATGACAAGATTGCATAAGTGCCCCTTCCTCAGCTCACACCTAGGGTATGGTTCCGTATGATCAGATGCATAAGAGAAAAATAAAAAACTTGAACTTTGTTTATAGATGGGTTTCTCAGTAAGCGGTTAAAAGCCAAAAATGGAGGATGACTACATTACAGCATTGCACATAAGTGGCATCAAAAGACAGTAGTGAAGTACAAGTTTTTTCCGGTGGGTGGAGGTTTGGAAGGTGCATCTGATCTTCCACATTGTATAACAGGCAAAGGAGTCTGAGAAGAAAAGATTCAACTGGTCAGATTCCCTGTACCCGACTTTCAAACTTTGAATCAGGAGATAGTTTTAAAGAAAAAGGACAGTGGAGAAAACATTCCGGTAGTTATGGCAGCAGAGGTGGTAGCTTCCAAGTCCAGGTGGAGCAGTAGCAGCAGCAGCAGCCACAGCAGTAGAAGCATTCCTTCTTCTGCAGCGACAATTAAAGCAGGACCAGCTCCTGCAGGACAGCTCTGTCCTCATGGGCCTAGTTCTGGAATCGGATTTCTTTTGGTCTGGCGGCTACCTTGTATTTTTTGTTTCTCACAGTTCCCAAATTTGATTCAACACCTTTCCCATGACACTGTTAGCCACCAAATACTTACTCAACAAATTTGTGTTCTGTGTAACTGGGGCAGAGTTATCTTCTGTTGCTTGCTTCGAGGAACACTAATACTGAGAGATGACGCAGCAGCAGATCCAGATGAATGAGGAAGAATGGAATGGATGGCTTTAGAAAAGTCAGAAACTGAAGTGGAACCCTGTCATCCTCTCTTGCTTTCACCGTCCACCTCTAAACTTCTAGCTAGACCTGCTGTCTAATCCTTTAAAACATATCATCCAGGGCCTCCCTGGTGGCGCAGCGGTTAAGTTTGCTGTTCCACTTGAGTGGCCTGGACTGCGCTGATTCGGATCCCGGGTGTGGAGCTACGCGCTATTTGTTAAGCCATGCTGTGGCAGGCTTCCCACATACAAAGTGGAGGAAGATGAGCATGGATGTTAGTTCGGGGCCAGTCTTCCTCAGCAAAAAGAGGAGGATTGGCAGCAAATGTTAGCTCAGGGTTAATCTTTATCAAAAATTAAAAAATCCTCCAAACTTTCTTGATTTATTTTCCAACTCCATACCTTAGTCTAAGCCACATCTCTCACTTATTTTAAGCAAATTTTTCTGTAAATGTCCTTTCTAGGTCCCAAATTAGCTAAAAACTTTCCGTAAACCAGTGACTGAAAGGTTTGGAAATCCAAGAGAAAGATATCAAATAGAAAGTTTTGTCAAAAGCTTATTTTCTACTTGAGATAGCATTATTTATTCAGATGTTAATTGCAATGGATTTTCAACCCTCTGTGTTTTTTTCAGGTCTTGAAGTTGTAGAACCACAAGTTTCCCCATCCCCCACTCTCTTCCATCTATAGAAAGCAGAGATAAATAAGTTCACATGTTATCAAATTCTCTGGAAAGGATCCAGTTACTATTTTTTACTCTATTTGAAACAGCCTCCTTCAGTTGAATGATAGACAGAGATATCACATGACAATTTTTCTTTTCCACTCTTGCAGATAAAGACTTGTTCCTGCCTAGCATCCCTGCGTACATTACAGCAGAGCAGAGAACCCTGACCAATCTTTTTGGGACATCCTCTCACTTTCCTGACAACCAGCAGAGGGGTGGTGTGGTTCCCTGGCTGGGAATTGAACCCCAGCTTCCGGGTGGGGAGAGCATCGAATCTTAACCACTAGAACACCAGGGCTGGCTATGTAAAGACTGGCTTCTTATATTTCTTAGAGAAGAGTTTGCAGTCTAGAAAGCCTGGAAAATTCTCTTAACACAGTTGAATATGTAAAGATCACAGAACACTTCCTCTCCTCATTGCTACTTAAATGACTGGTTTAAAGCACGTAAAATAAGCAACTTAAACTCTTCTCCCATTGCTCTGAAAAAACGTGGACAGTTCACTAATTTGAAAGAAGATATAATTGAATCTCTCTGTCCCTGTGCATTTCAACTTCTTTTGTTTTCTTTTTTACCTTTTGTGGAAGGTTTTTTTTTAACTTTTGATTTTTTTAATTGCAGTAACATTGGATTATAACATTGTATAGCTTTCAGATGTACATCGTAACATCTTTCAAATTCTGTGTAGATTGCATCATGTTCACCACCCAAAAACTAATTATAGTCCATCCCCTCACATGTGAGCTTAATCACCCCTTTTACCCTCCCCGCTTCCCCTATGGTAACTACCAATCCAATCTCTGTCTCTATGTGTTCGTTGTTTTTATCTTCTACTTATGAGTGAGATCATATGGTATTTGACTTTCTCCCTCTGGTTTATTTCACTCAGCATAATACCCTCCAGTTCTATCCATGTTGTCACAAATGGCCGGATTTCATCATTTCTTATGGCTGAGTAGTATTCCACTGTGTATAAATACCACATCTTCTTTATCCATTTGTCGCTTGGTGGGCACCTAGGTTGCTTCCAAGTCTTGGCTATTGTGTATAATGCTGCAATGAACATAGGGGTGCAAATATCTTTATGCCTTTGAGTTTTACAGCTCAACAACAAAAAACCCAACAACCCAATTAAAAAATGGGCAAAAGATCTGAACAGAGATTTCTCAAAAGAAGATATACGGATGACCAACAGGCATATGAAAAGATGCTCAACATCATTAGCTATCAGGGAAATGCAAATCAAAACTACAATGAGGTATCACCTCACTCTGGTCAGTATGGCTATAATTAACAAGACAGGAAACAACGAGCGTTGGAGAGGATGTGGAGAGAAGGGAACCACCATACACTGCTGGTGGGAGTGCAAACTGGTGCAGCCATTATGGAAAGTACAATGGAGATTTCTCAGAAAATTAAGAATAGATCTACCATATGATCCAGCTATCCCACTGCTGGGTATTTATCCAAAGAACTTGTGGGAGGATTTCAAAGCAGATTTCATTCCTTTAGTGATACTGGACTATTTAATTTTCCAAGTCTCCTGCTATCATCTTTATTAAGTTGTATTTATTCAGGAATTTGTCTATTTTATGCACATTGTCAAATTTTTGCCACGTGATTATTCATAATGTCCTCTTTAAATATCTTTTTGACGTCTGAAGATTTGTAGTGATACTATAATAGCATAACCTCTTATCTTAAGTAATTTATCTTTTTTTTCTTATTGCATCAATCTTGGTAGGCATTTAGAAATTTTAATAATATTATTTCAAATAATCAAATGGCTTCTTTTCTTTGATTTATGTCTATTTTTATTTTATTAATCTCCATTTTTATATTTATTTGTTTATGCTTTTCACTTTCATAAAAAAGACAAATTTTTTTTAGCTTAATGAATATGCTAATGTCCAAGCATTAATTCTGAATTCAATTCTACAAGAAAATGGAAGGGGCAGAAGACGAATGTGTCTCTTCTCATTAAGACCGCTTCTCTGAATTTTCACAAAAATTTCTGCTTATATCTCAGGGGCCAGGTCTTAATTAAATGACCTCTCCCTATGCAGGACAAGTTGTGAAATGTGGTCTTTATTCTATTGGCAATAGGCCCAAACTAAGGATAAGCCAAATGATGGTGAGAACGCATATTGTGGTAAGCAGCAAGTAATTGCCACCAGACGTCAACAGAACAATAAGGAGAAACAGTTAGAAAGGATTACCTCTGAGTTAAAGAGTGTATGAGTTGGAGATAGTAGAAAGCATTTACTTTTAATTATAACTTATATAAAATACTGTAAGAAAACATTCAATAGCTATTAAAATTATGTAGAATGAGGATATATAATAACATAGAACAGCATTGGTAATACATAGATTAGTAGGATAAAAGCTATATAAAGCAAAATAGTCAGGGGCTGGCCCAGTGGCATAGTGGTTAATTTCGTGCACTCCGCTTCCACGGTGCAGGGTTCACAGGTTCAGATCCCTGGTGGGGACCTACGCACCACTTATCAAGCTGTGCTGTGGCAGGCGTCCCACATATAAAATAGAGGAAGATGGGCACAGATGTTAGCTCAGGGCCAGTCTTCCTCAGCAAAAAGAGGAGGATTAGCCGTGGAATATTAGTTCAGGGCTACTATTTCTCACTGAAAAAAAAAAAAAAGGAGTCAGCATGACACTATTATTTTTAAAAATTAGTTATACTTATATGTGTATATACATATGCATGTATATAAATAAACAACCATACATATAACACTTTTAGAAGGAAGTAAATATCTCCTTTGTTTATTTGTGTTTTTTTGCTCACCTGTCCTACAATACTGTACTGTTTACATAAGAATTAAAAATTGTGTTTGTGTGTATGTGGATAATACAGAAGTTTATATAATCTAAGCCAATCATTTGAAAACCAAATGTTAATCTGCATGATTCAAATTCAGATGAAAGGATTCTAGGCTGCTCTCTTTGGAAGAATCCTCTTCTTTTTCTGCATAAAAGAATGTTACATTTTACATTTTTTGCAGAATATTACATTTTAAATAAAAGGGATATTACAACTTCATGAAATATTTTTAAAGCTACAACGGTAGTGAGTGACTTCTTGTTCAAAAGTTCTTACAAATAAAAATAGTTTTAGTCTCTTTTTGTTATTATTGCATCATTAACCCCACCATATCCAAATGGTAATACATTCAAATCTAAGAAAAATGATTAATTACCTGTGTTAGCTCTATGTGAGACATTGGTTGACTAGATACACTAGTGAGGAATACAAAATGACCTGGTGAGAAGCCATCTGTATTTCTGTCCAACTCTTTAAAAGCATTTCTCCTGCTGTCATTCTCACAGTGTTCAATAACAATGTAACAGAAGCTTTATCACCAGGATATCCTGGGTGGATTTCATGCCCTCTTGACATGCTTCTATTGCCTCTTGAAACATTTCGGGGTTAATTGCCTTATTAGGCATATTTCCATATCTACTTGGAATCCACAACATGGATTTTTACAAATCTCTGAAATAAACATCAATATATCAGTCTAAAACCTAGTCATATATGCCAAGAAGCAAGAAATGAAAAATACTAAAATCAATGTTGCTCTCAATATTAAATCAACGTTTCATCTGATTGTGTTTATGTAATTTATTATTTGACTGGTAGACACTTTATATGAAATTATTGAATGATTTTGCTATGTATGGCCAATCTCTAATACAAAAGATTATTTATATATTAAAAGCTTAATATAATGGACCCTGTCAGGTAGCTATCTCCAGCTTTAATAATAATTAATGTTTTGCCAGTTTTGTCTCCTTTATCTAATTAATTGTGGAGTTTAAATTCATTATATACTCAATTTTTGATGCTATTCATTACTAGACAATGTGTGTTAAAATACCTCATGAACCTATAGAGATCTAATTCTGCCAAGTTTAGCTTTACATCTTGTGGCTACTGAATGAATGGCAGAGAAGTGTCGACTTGCTTAATCTTCCTTGTTAAATGTTTTCTTCCATTATTGTGTAGAGATCATTGTTTAAAATCACAAATAATGCAAATATGTTATGGATAGATAGAGAGATAGATAGACAAGTGGTGATAGTAATATTACTATAAATCAGCAAGCCACCATTCTCCTGGTAGACTTTTGTTAGTATTGGAATAACTTTTCCCATCTTTTACTTTAAAAGTTTCTGAGAACTTATATTTTAGTTGTGTCATTGTAAATAGTTCGTACTTACTATTTCTAATTTATTTCATCTGCAAAGCACATCTTTAAGTTAGTGAAATTAGTTCGCCTCACTATTATGCAGTCAAATGCTCTACCCCTGATTCACGTGGTTATGATTGCCAGGGTATTAAGATTTATTTTTAATACATTTTTATACTTTCCCTTTATTCAGTTCAGTGTTTTATTAATTTTTTTGTGTCCTATCTTTTCTTGGGGAAGAGAGCAGAAGTAATCAAAGGTTTTTATTTTTATTTATTTTTTTGGTGAGGAAGATTTGCCCTGAGCTGACATCTATTACCAATCTTCCTCATTTTGCTTGAGGAAGATTGTCACTAAACTAACATCTGTGCCAATCTTCTCCTATTTTATGTGGGACACCATCACAGCATGTCTTGATGAATGTTGTGTATGTCCATGCCTGGGATCCAAACCCATGAACGCTGGGCCACCAGGGCAAAGTATGCGAACTTAACCAGTAAGCCACTGGGCCAGCCCCCAAAGGTTTTGATTTTTATTCTTTCCTTTCTACTGGTTGCTTAGTTATATATTTTATTTATATTTTTAAAGGATATGCATATTTAACAAATTTTCAATATAAAACAGAAATAGTCAAACACTTTAATATTAGATGAAAGTAAATGAATGAACAAATGAATGAAATAATGGATATGAAACAGAATCAGCTCATGAATACTCAGTTTAAAAATGCTGCTTTTTTGAGAGAAGATAAGCATTAAATCTTGTGTTCTTTTTAATCTATGTAATATTTGAAATATGTTTTTTCATCTGCTTGGTAATGATTTCCTCAGGAAAATGGAAGAAGAAATTCATTAGTAATCATGTCATTTAATTGACCTACAACATTTGGGAAAAAACAACAAAGATCTTTTCAATGTATTGCTGCCAAGTCTGATCTTTTCCTTTGTGATAAGACTAAGCGGTTATGTTAAAAAGTAAGAGAAGATGACCACACATAAACAGCTGGAGCTCAGTTTCAAAGTTTAGTACATAATTCAAACTATTTTAAGTATACAACTATAAACACTGGGGCTCTTTATCTATTCATGATTTGCTTTCCTATATTATATTTGGAATACATTGTAAAGCTTAAAAGGAAAAGGTAGACTCTGTATAAAAGAAATTCCTTTAAGAATGGTGTAGTTTTAAATTAAACTGCAAAGATCTGACCACTTCCATGGTTTTGTTTGTGATGGTCACTACAGCTGGATTTCGTAAGGTCTGAGAGGACACTGCTATATGGTTTTGTCACGTAATCAGTCAGTTCACACAAATTCATGGCTTTGAGGGACCCATCATTTCACAGTAGAATGAACATATCTTCTATAAGGTAACAAAGTTTTCCTGATTAGCTGAAGGATGACCTTATTATATCATTATTTATTCCAAGTAGGAACAAAATTACAGATAATTTTACTTTCAGATAATTTCAATTTAAGGTTTTTGACATATAAATAATTTTATGACTACTTCTGTGGGGGCAAAAGTAATGCATCCAGAAGGCAAAAAGGGAACTTAAAAATTGAAAGGCTTCCCTTTAAGACATGCAGGAGAAAATAATATTTACAACTCCTACTTATTAATTATTTTATTTGTACTCAATACTGTGCTAAGCACTTTACATGCAGAACATAAAGCTAATATAAATAGAAGGTAGAAGAAATTGAATTCCAAACCAAATTTCTCTTGATGCGAAAAGCGGTACATACCACAATATAAACCAGTAGTATTGGCAAGGTTAAATTACATTCCTTCCCAACTAAATATTATTTTTTCTGACCATTTGTAAGTTTGCATTATTGCTTTTATTTGCTTTTTCATTTTTTTAAGCAGCTCTTTAGTTTTTTGTTTTTCCTTCCGTTGCCGCACTTCCTCTTTTCTTCTTTTCTCCCCAAAACCCCAGTATATAGTTGTGTATCCTACTTGTAAGTCATTCTAGTTCCTCACAGCATGGCTTGACGAGCAGTGTGTGTAGGTCCTTGCCCAGGATTTGAACCAGCAAATTCCAGGCTGCCTAAGTGGAGTGTGCAAACTTAACCACTCGGCTGTGGGGCCAACCCCTGAGACTTTTCTTTTTTTTTTTTTGAGGAAGATTAGGCCTGAGCTAACATCTGCTGCCGATCCTCCTCTTTTTGCTGAGGAAGACTGGTCCTGAGCTAACATCTGTGCCCATCTTTCTCTTCTACATGTAGGACACCTGCCACAGCATGGCTTGACAAGTGGTGCGTAGGTCCGTACCCAGGATCTGAACTGGCGAACCCCAGGCCTCTGAAGTAGAACATGTGAACTTAACCACTGTGCCACCGGGCTGGCCCCATTCATTTTTTTTTTAGCTCATTGATTACCTGGTGCTGATTCTCAGACAGACTTACCTGCCCATATTTATCCACACTAACTTAACTCACTCCTGCTCTATTATCTTAAAGCCACTCTGTCATGTTCTTGTTTCATGCTATCTTTTCTTTGGCTACTTGACTAAAACTTTAGATTCATTTTTACATATATTGCTCAATCCTAGTCTGCCACGACTGGAATTTCTTGCTATCGGTCAAGGTCGTTACCCTTTGGAGTCTCGGTTTCTCTTTCCATGACTATATCAAGGTCCAAATTCTTGGCATAAAATATAGTATAAATGAATCTTGCAGCTACTTTCAAGATCCTATATAAATTGTTACTAATTTACATTTTCATATTTATCATCTAGCTTCCCATATGACCACTTTGATCCATGGTTAATTCAATGTCTAGGTCTTTGCTCTTTTTTGCTTAAGCTTTTTATTTTATCAAGTTGGTATTAAAGGATTCACATTGAAAGATGGTTATAATATTTGTAAAGGATCTGGAGATTTCCTATAAGCAAAGGTAAAATTTCAACCAAGCAGAAGACAAAGTTTATTCCTAAGGCAAAAGAATCATAACTGAGGCTTTTTTTTTTTTTTTTTTGAGGAAGATTAGACCTGAGCTAACATCTGCCACCAAACTTCCTCCTTTTGCTGAGGAAGACTGGCCCTGAGCTAACATCCATGGCTCTCTTCCTCTACTTTACATGTGGGACACCTGCCATAGCATGGCTTGACAAGTGATATGTAGGTCCACACCCAGGATCTGAACTGGTGAACCCCGGGCCCCCGAAGCTGAATGTGCGAACTTAAACACTGCACCACAGGACAGCCCCAAATGAGGCTTTTTAATTAAGGAAAGTAATGCAAAATCATTTTGTGAAAACTATTCTGAAAATACTCACAGTGGGTTGATCAAGAAGAAAGAACAGGACAGAGGGAGAAAACTGTGATCTACTTCAATAAACTGAACATATAAAGTAGCAGTCCAGAGCTAAATTTGTAGCACGAGGACCTAAAAGGCAGAAATAATTGTGGGTGATAATTGCTGGTTTATAATATCCTATTTGCTATGGGAAATAAAGAAGCGGTAATGATTAAGGACTATTTAAAGATTTCTTGTCTGAGTGACTGACTAAAGTGTGTTGCATTTGGAATATCAGAAGGATAGGCATGAGTTGAGGAATGGATGATGAGTTCCATTTTAGATATGTTGTACTTAAAGGTACCAGAAAAATGTTCACGTGGAAATGCCTTGTAGCCAGTTGAAAATGAAGTGAAAGTTTAGGAGAGAAGTCAAGTTTAACGATACAAGTTTTGAAACTCATTCACATTGATATAATAGTAAATATTATAATATTGGTTGGAACTCTTGGAGAGAAAAGAGTTGGTCAGAGACACAAATCTGGGAAATATTCACATCCAGAGAGTGGGAGGCAAGACAGGGCAGAGTGAAGGCAAGGCCTACCACAACAAGCTGTTTCTGGCTGTTTCTTCCTTCCACGTAGAGACTTTGGGCACATTAGTTAGAATCTTCAATGATATATATGGATACGGCTGGCACACTGTCATAGGTGTTAAAGATACTTTTGTTGAAGTAAAATGAAGGTGCCAAAAGAGAGTTAGAAATAGAAACAGGACAATGTGAATCCAGGGGAAGAGCATTTCTCTGAGTGGAAGCCTACACTGCAAATTCTGGCAGGGAGAATGCTAAGAAAATTAACAGAGAAAATATTGAGCCTGGCAATTAGGATATCCTTTGTGACCTTTGAGACAGAATGTAAACATATTCAAATGCAGCAAAGTATTAAGAAAACAGTATTTCTAGAATTTACATCTGTAGCTCCAAAAAGTTCTCTTCTCTGTCTATGGTCGCTTTCAATAATTTGATATGGCATGTAATCCTTGTTAATCTTTTATCCTCATTTGAATAATAGAGAAACTGAGGCAGAGAGTCAGGATATATGTTTTAAAATGTTGGCTTAAAGGCCAGAATTTTAAATTTGGCATACTGTTTCTTGGATATCAAACTAAATGTTCCTTAATTGCCACTGTGGCAAGTACTTTTTATTATGATGTGATCAGCTCATGCATGTAGTTAAATGGTATATAAACAACAATCAATTCAAATTAAATCATTCCATTTTTAGATGTAAAACCTACCAAGGCATCTCATATCACATAATTGTATAATTCACTGTAATTACATAATGCTCATATGGTGCTAAAAAATTGATAGGCTGACATTAAAGCAAAATGACTTAAACCTATCTTAATTTGAAATGCAATGATCACATTACTAATAATAAGATTAGTGCTAAATTTTGGAATTGTATCTCCTAGGAAATTTATGAGTTTTCCCTTCGACAACTTTAACAACCTTCAGAGGAAACCCCAGGAGAAAATACATTAACAAAATGTCTATTTGTCACATATTTTTAGTATATCCTGATTAAAATTTCTTTATTTCCAGTCTGTTGAGATTATAAATATATTTGGCCATAAATAGCAGCAATCTCTTTTATAATTAGCCTCATCTTTAGTGATTTATTCAGTAATAAAATAAGCCAGATTCTGGAACTTTGACCCCTTCTTAGGGAGTGAAATCTGGCATTACCAAAGGCTTGAGACAAAATTAAAAAAGACAAAATTCCTGCTATACTGATGTAGCATTTCTGACAGCTCAAGTCACCAGGGACTTCCTAATGTAGTTATAACCCTAAGACTTCAAGGCAACAGTTATGACATTTTGCTGGCCCACAACATATTTAAAATAGGCTTTTAATGAAAAGTTTCTGAAACTACTGCTTTTCAATACTGAATGTAAGGGATTTATTCTAATAAATTAGCTCACAAAGCATGTCTGGAAACAACAAGGAAGCCAACTTCTTTGATAAAAGCTGTGCCTAGGCAGGTTTGCTCACTGAGTAAAGTATGTGGGGGATCATACAGAGTCCCGTCCTCAAACCCATTGTGGAGCCATGTGCCAACGGGGAGAGAAACAAGCAGAAAGGCAAGATTACCATCTAAGGAACCTTCCAGAAGCTTCCCACCGCCCTTAACTCCTACTTCCACCAAAAGATTTTCATATGTTTTTGTCAGAAAAAACACAAAAATATATTTTATTTTAAGATTAAATATAAATATATGTGGAAAAAGAGTGACATTGCTTGATTTTCTTTATAGAATGCCTCAAAAAAATAATCATATCTGGACTCACTATATTTTTATCACCAATAAATTTATCTGTGACCCTCAAAAATTTTAATTTCCTGCAAATTGTCTGAATTCAGTCTATGGCTCCAAATCTTTCTTTTCTTACTTTTTTCTAATTTTCATTATGGAAAATTTCATACACATAACAAAGTAGAGATACTAGTATAATGAGTCCTAATGAATCTATTTTAATTTTGTACAGTCTCATATCAAGACCGCCTATGTCTCCAACATCCCTAGATTTTTCCTAAGTAAATTTAAAATAGCATATTATTTCATCCATAAATATTTAAGTGTACGTCTCTAAAAACGAATACCTTATTAACATAACCACAACATTAATAATAGTATTTCTAAATTAATAAAATGGCCAGTTAGTTTCTATATCATGGAGATTGTCTTTTTATTTAACCATTAGTTTGTACAAATCAGGGACAAATTAAGTCCTATGCACTGCAATTTGTTCATATTTTTAAAAATTATTTTATTGTATTTTAATCTGTAGTTTCTATTTCCAGTTCCCCACACCCCACGGAAATTATTTTCCTCTAACTAGCCATTTGCCGGAGGGATTTCCCCAAAGCTAGATTTACTGATTTCATCCCATTGGTTTCATTACTTAACATTTTCCTTGGTCTTCGTCTTCTCTGTTCTCTATAAATTGGTGGTTATACCTAGAATCTCAATCAGATATAAGTTCAATTTTGTGAAAAGAGAATTTTGTAAGACTTACCGTGTATTTCCATCAGTATTTGCATTAGTTTTAGTTTTATTTTATTTGTATGTGCATTCATTTGTTTAGCCATGAGGTGAATTTAAAATATATGAACTACAGTCTTCTTCACCATAATGATAAAATATGTCCCATTAGCTCTCAAACAATTTTGTCAGGAAATTTACCCAGGTTTTTGCCTTATAATGCCTAAATTAGAAAACTGATTTCCAAATATTTGGCAAAAAAAAAAAAAAAAGTAATTTCAATCTGGCTTCCCTTCAGGAACTGCTATCATGTTTTTTTTTCTTTTTCTTTTTCCACTCCTACAATCCCCTCTGAAAATCTGCAAACCATAACAAATCTAAAAGCTGTGGAAGAAAGTCAGAATGAATTGGAAGCATGAGGAGGTATAGGTAACCTTAGTTTTTAAGAATGTATCTAAATAAACAATATTTTAATTTTTGTTCACAATTTTTTATGCAATTTCACTAATCAATCAATATATAGTGTGATTTTTTTTCTTACAAAAAGTCATGGGTTAAAAAATTTTGAAGAACATGGCTTCATAAATTTTAATTGAACTGAACTTTTGTACTGAATTCTATGACAAATTATTTCCTACTGGAACCCCCTTATATCTATAATGACAAATATATTTCTTATTCACAACATAATTCATTCACTAATTAAAAGGCAGGCCAATCAGTAGTTAAATAGCTGTCATTGACTTACCAGAAATTCTGGAGTTATCTATAGAACAATTTATGACACTGTTAGCACTCCTCCTAATATAGCTCAATGACTACAGACACCAAAACAAACTTCTGTTTTCACTGCAATTATTGAGCAAAACATATTTTTGGAAATTGCTATTCAATTTCATATGTGCATATTTTCCCCTTACAAATCTTGCATTAATGTCATTCATAGTTGCCAAGGTATTTATAATTCCTAAATATTTGTCAATGTGTAGCAGTCATCACTCCACCATGGGAAATCCTTGCACTTTACAAAAATAGAGAAAATTCAATATAATCTCAGGTTGTGCTTCTTAAACTGGGGAATGCAATGATTTGTCAGGAAATGTCCACAGCCAAAGTATAAAAATGGTGCATCTTCCTGGAGCACTGATTTTGCCCTGAGATTCAGTTACAATATTTGAGCTTTTAGCCTCTTAAAAATCATCACAAAAATGGGCAAGTGATATACTGTATTATATGTCAGGCATCTTATGTTTTATGTGGATATAAAATAAGATTTTTTAAATTTACATGACTCAAGTGGTTGAAAATCTATATGTGCACGTGGTGTGTGGTGATGCTGTTATTTGAAAATTCAGTATCTAGTAATCTTAGCACAGAAATATGTTTGAATTGAGGAGGAGTAAATTGGCAAATCTCAAGAAAAAATTATTCTATTGTCACCAGTGTCCTTAACTGCTCATTCTTTGTCAAAACAATCATAGCATCAAACTGTGCACTTTAATATGTCGAATATCAGGTTTAAACAACCGATTGAGTAATCTCTGTTTAGACTTTCTGTACCATATTGTTGAATGAGAGTAGGTAGTGTAATAAGCCATTCTGTTGATCTTGGTCATATTTAGAACAATAATATCTGTGAAGACAAGTAAATATCACAATATTTAATGTTAAACTAACTGATAAGAACACTTTGAGCCAGGTCTTGCAGTTTGGGTTGTTTTTTGGAATGTAAGCTATTTTCTGGGTAATACGTCTTCTATAACCAGATTACAAAAATGGAAGGAAGATTGTAGTTTCTTCGAGATGAAATATGATAAAAAACCTGTAGTTAAATTCATTCATTTAGCAGTTAAATTTATTTTTTTATGAACCGTTTTTGGGAACTATTTTCTTAAGAGAGCAAGCTGTGAATGAGACCTTTTGACCTTTTGGCAAGAAAATACAATTTTTGAGATTTCCGTCAAGAGTATCATGAAAGTGTGCCCATGCCAACTCTTCAGCATCATTCCGCTCATCTCTTCTTAGAAATTCTCTCGGGAGAGATCAAAATGTAGTGAGAAAAATATTTGTCATTTGTGTCTACTTACTTGGTGAGTCTGTAACATTTCTGAAATATTATGATACCAATATTATGAAATTTCCTAATTGTTGAATCTGCAGAGGATCGATTTTTTCAGTTGAACCAAACTTCTCAAATTTGTAAACGTGACATAGCAGCCTTACATCTAAACCTAAAAACAGAAAGGCCATTATCTTCAAGGAATCGGAGCAATTTGAAACATGTTCAGTAAAGTTATACTTTGTTTTAGTTTTATATTAATTATATTATACTATATTATATTATATTGCCAGAGTTAATAGAATGAAAAGTTTGTATTATTTTTAAGAGAAAAAGAAGGGCCCTTTTAGGCTACTTCAGAGTCCACCTGCTCGCCTTTTAGTGGTAATCTCATGGAAATGTCTCTGAAGCCATCTCTACCATGATCCATATTTTTGTCCATGAAGGAATTTTTCCTATGGGGAAAGCACAGTTCTCTGACATTACATAGTACCTCTGAGATAATTGTATGTGTCAACTTGACTGGGCTCAGGGCTGCACAGATAGTCGGTAAAACATTTTTTCTGGGTGTGTCTGTGAGAGTGTTTCTGAAAGAGATTAGCATTCGAATTAGTAGACTAAGGATAGAGATGTGCCCTCACCATTGGGAGCTGGTATGGCCTAATCCATTGAGTCCAAATGGAACAAAGAAATGGCAAATTACCCTTGATAGCATACTTTTGATAGACTTGATAGCACTTTAGCCAATCATAGGGGGTAAAAATACGACTAGGAAGTAACATTCATACCGCCAGTGATCAGAACTGAAAAATAACCAGGTGTCATCAAAGGGTCATCTCACACAAACCCTTGCCGCATTTTGCATATTTTAGAGTTCTCTCTTTCTCTCAGTCTCTCTTTTCCTCAGCTGTAGCAGCCCAAGTTTAAAGATCTATTTTATGATCTAGAGGATTTTTAACTTTTGTCACAAGGATTTGATTGATAGAAATTGTGGTAAAATTATGCTTTACTCTGGTAATGAGAGTTTAGAATACAAATGATGTTTAATTTTTTGCCATTGATCGCGAACTGTTCTTTAATCAGACTATTTAATGTTACTAATGAAGCACAATTAGAAACTTGGTGGTTCTTCTTTTTCTTAAACATTAGTTTGTGAAAAAGCTGAAAATATTGTTTAAAAGACTGACCACAGGATGAAAAACAAGGAGAATTGGTTGTTGATAAAGCTTATAATTGAATCTAAATAATTAAAAGTTGGTTTAATAGTCAACAATTTATTTTTGAGTAATAATGAAAAAAAGAAATAAAGCCTTGATTTTATTATAAATTTTTTAAAATGTTTATAATCAGAATTGTTTAGAATGTCATAATTCTCTGACATCCAAAGACACTTAGCTAAACAAATATTGAAATTAAACTTTTAAAATATGAATTTAAAGAAAACTGAAGATATACAAGAATATGTCAGTTTGGTTTTTCTTAGATCCATGGTTGGTGAAAACATAACTGAACTTTGGTCTAAGAAGCAGGAAAAGAAAGAGTTCCGAGAGGAATCAAAGCCAATTAGCCCACCTTTAACACGTAGCTACCTGCCAAGGAATACAGACAGCTTCTCTCCTTGTTTTATGTGATGCCAGAATGTTGCAAAAAGTCCCTTTCTTAGATATAGCTTTTAGTCAAGAGTGTTTCACTAGAAAATGCATTTTAGATAAATGGGTTTCCTATTGTTCCTCTGAAATTTGGAATATGACAAAATAATGGTCATTTTTGGAAAAAAAGTATTTTTATCTTGCTTTACAGACTTTTCCTGATTGTTTTGGTTTTAAGGTAATGGAGCCCTGCACATCAGAAGATTTATAGAGTCTAAAGATAGTGGATGTAGTGTCAAATTAATCTGTGTGATTTATTGCAAATCTGAGGATGACCCCTGATCATGCAGGTCTGAGAGCATGGCTATAATGGTTTATGTGCCACTACTCGACTCACTGAACTTTCACCCCTGGGGTTTTAAAATCGTTTTGAGGAACTCTCGAGGACACCATTAACCCAACCAGCACTGAGTTCCTTGCCTTTGGCTTTTATCGTCAGCTGCCGTTTTTCAAAATATCTACACAAATTATGACGTCTAATCAAAACAGCTGATGAATAAATAGGTTATCTGGGCTTTGGTAGAATAATATATTTTATAAGGAATATATTAGATTTTAATTGTTGTTCAATGGGTATAAAGATACAATTATACAAGCTGAGTAAATTTCAGAGATCTGCTGTATAACCTGGTGCCTATAGTTGACAATAAGTTATTTTATACTTAAAAATTTAAGAAGGTGGATCTCATGTTGTGTTCTTATCACAACAAGAACTACCCCATCCCCTCCCCCCGCAAAAAAAAAAACCAAACCAAAGACATAAGGAAACTTTCGGAGGTGATGGATTTGTTTATTGCCTGGATTGTGATGCTGACATCATAGATGTATGCATATGCCCAAACCCACCAAGTTGTATACATTAATTTTGCATAGTTTTTTATGCTAATTATATCTCAACGAAGATGGGGGGAAAAAAGAAATAATCTTATTGTTGACGTGCAAACTTTATTGCCTTTTTCAGAAAAAAAAAAAGTAGTAGGACAAAGAAGTGGAGAAGGGAGAAGAGGAGGAGGTAACATTTACTATGTAGAATCCTGATAACAAAGAAACTGAATGTTCACAGGACCAAACAAATTACTGAGAATCAAACCCCAACCAAATGGAACTATCAAACCAGTTATTTAGCATCAGGTTCATAAAAAAAGATGTACTTCATTGATTTTTTACGTGTGTCATTGTTCAAAGACCACCAAGGACATACCTGTAGTTGACTAAGTTGGGTTTATTACTCACTGTAGTGAGAGAGAAGGCACACCACGAGGAATTGTGAGCATTCAAAGTAACAATATGGGATCGAGGCTTGTGTTACCAAGATTTGGGGGAGGATTTTAGAAAGCAAGGTTTTGCTTTATATTGGATGTTGCCAGGAAGTAGGAGCACTTCTATGACTGTCTTAATAAATCATATGTAGAAGGAGGGAAAACTAAACCCAAGCTAAAGTATTTAAGGAATCAATGAGGTAATGGATGCAAAGAGATTAATTCTTGCACGATATAATTTGCTTATAATAATCGTTATTACAACTATTTGCTTCATTTATCATTCTTAGAATGCTGAAAAATACTTAGTCCTTAAGTATGTCTCTATAACCTGTATTTTTTTGTGTTCTTAACAACCTGTCAGTGAATGAATACAAGTTATTAATCCTTAATGATTTTATATCTCAAACTTGATTATCCTCATAGTATCAGTTTCAAGTTTTTATAAGAATGGAAGTATTTGAACTGACAAAAATAATTTAAATTGCTGCTGCATTCTCTCCATAAGATATTTCATATGGTGTATAATATACCAAAACATATATGTCATTCTAGATGTGAAACATAAATTTAGGCCTAAATCATATCTCAGGGGAAGTTTGCGAAAATTGCACAAATTGTTCTTCAGTGGTGAAAGGATGACTTTCAAGTTAGCCAATTCTGATATTTTAGCTCTGTCATTTGCTAAGGTTGAGATCTAAAAAGAATTATTTTACTCAATAAGCTTCATTTCCTGGCCTAAAAAATGACATCTGTAACATTTATCTCTTTGATATTTTTTAAGAAATACGTGAAATAATGTATATGCCATACCTGGCACACAGCACTTTTTTCATGATAGCTATTATTTTATTAATGAGTAATATAAAAGCAGCTATTTCATAATGGTAGAGTGGTGTAGGAAAAGGATGGAGGATAAGATTGTGTTTTCTGTTTCTTGCTGGGTAGATTACTTCTTTTTTTTGTTTGTTTTTGCAGAGGAAGATTAGCCCTGAGCTAACATCTATACCAATCTTCCTCCACTTTATATGTGGGTTGCTGTGACAGCATGGCTGGTGGGTGGTGTAAGTCTGCACCCAGGATCCAAACCCACAGACCCGGCGGCCAAAGTGGAGTGTGCTGAACTTAACCAGTATGCCCAGGGCTGGCCCCTAGAGATTACTATTTTGCATGCACCATGATCCTATCTTGATTGAAAGGAGGAATATGTTCTCAAAGTTTCACTCAAAGCCACACTAAATAAAAAATGGCCCAGTATTTAAGCTTTAACTTGTTTCGTGTTTCACCAGAACTAGAAATAGAATTACAGAAGGAGTAACTTGATAGATCTCATGGTAACTTTTAAGCTAAGAAAATTATATACATATAACAGCCTGGAAGAAGTAATTCAGTAACATAGCTCTAAGTGTAACATTAATGACAAGGTTTTCAGTCTTATAGTAGAGCGGGGGAAGAACAAATAGAGAAATTCATAAAGTTATGTGGTTTTTGGCTTTAAATTGAAATCTGGGATAAACAATAGGAAACAGCTAAAAACCAAGCAATTCTCCCTTCCTCTATTCTTTACTTGAGTGTTCATTCATTTATTCATGTACGCATTCTATAAGCATATTTGAATACATATTATGTAAAAGAACCTATTCTAACAGTTTTATTTGAACAAAACAGATGAAACTCCTGTGGAGTTCATACTTAGTAGCCTCAAACCTTATTTGGCAACATGGAGAAACCAGTTTATACTAAGGAGGCTGAGCAAATCACAAAAGAAAAAAGAATGAAATATAAAGAATAAAACTGCATAGAGTTAATTTCCATTTTTATGCCCATTTTTTTAACTAAAAATATTTTAAAAGCAATATATTTTTAAATTACCAGCCTAATTTCTTTGGGCTTTCCCTTTCTTTGCAGTCTTGGATATATATTTTACAGAGTTGTTGATAGAGACCAGCAACATCAGTTGCATCTATTTGAACTCATCATCAAAGGTTAACATCGTTTCAAACACTCACAAGGAGTGCATGCATTTGAAAATTCTTTAAGGGAATACAATTTCACAGACCACTGTCTTAGATAAAGCCTTCATTTTTTATTATCTGTGTTACTACAGCAATCTACGAATTGGTCTCCCCGATGCTTCCTGGGTTTATCCCTTTCCAATCAATTATTTAGTGTAAAATAATATCCAATATCACTGAAGTACTCATGATCATGTCAACTCTTACAAAAGTCCTACAGGAGTTTCCTTGAATCTTCTGAATAAATCAAACATTCCTACCCTTTTGCTTAGCCTTGTCATTTTGCTTTCTCACTCCCTGTGTTCCAACCAGACCAACTACTTGGGAGATCCCAGATCAGGCTTTGCTGGGTTATCTTTATCTGACCTTCCACACCCAATATTTAGTCTGACTAAATCCAATTAGCGCATCTGACCTAGTCTGAATTTCCGTTCTCCCAAGATTTTTTTCCTGCTTAGAAGGGGCCTCCTCATCACCCTGTGTCTCACAGGCTAGGTTAAGGGCTTCCCGACCCTCCCATTTCCCTCTATCTAGTATTTGCCATAGTTAAATGCATTTCTGTTCATGTACATTTTCCTTCAGCCTGTAAGCTATTAGAAGGCTATTTGTTTTTCCAGTGCCTAGATCATTCCTTGGAATGTAGTTGATGCAAAATAATTATTTGCTGAATAAATGAATGAATGATTAAAAAAACAAAGACAAATATCATTGTATAATGCCGCTAATACTGTACAGACCCATAATCCTTTATGTGAAACCCATAGAATCAGAAGTGTTTCAGAATTCAGAACCGTTTAGACAGGCAATATGTTCTGAAAGGTAATAGGGTACAAATACGCACTACAGGTTATGTAGCAGCCGAGTGGAGTAAGAGACAACAGTGAGTAATAAAATAGAGTAGTATATTTGTAGAAAAATATATAAATATTCCTACTAAGTAAGGTAAATGAATATGTGTAAGTAGCCTTATACCAAATGGGGATAAACGAATATCAGTAAATAACCACATTCAGTTGATGTCAGATTTTGCTGCCAAAAAGAGTTTAGGTTAGGTCAATTTGTCTGTCAAATGAGTTACCAAATATAAAAATATAAAAAAATAAGTAGAACAAAAGACAGAAAAAAATCTTTGTTTTCTAGGCCTTTCTGGATTTCAGAGTTGTAGACTAGAAATTGTAGGCCTTTGTGAGTGTATAAATTTTGACACATCCTGATATTTACTAGGTTTTATATGTTTTACATATGTTCATTTTCTAGGTATAAAGATATATCTCAAAGCTTTAGACTTTGTATATTTTATTCACTGAGATACATTTTCCTAATGCATTACAGGACTATCTGAATTTAATTTTTTCCTAGTTTCCAATAGTGACTTTATATTTTCCTTCAAAATTAAAATGAGCTTACTTTATATGGCAGAAGTGTTAACCACCTTGCATATTAGACAAAAAGTACTTTAAAATATGTTTCTCCTTTCATTTGTTTTTATTTTATTATATATACATTCAATAATTATTTTAGCTCAAAAATGTCATCCTTTAAAACTGCATATCTGTGTGCTATAGATATACATACTTTATATAGAGAGAGATTATCTTCCCTCTTATTCTGATGTCAATATTTGAAAACCAGACTCTGAATTTCTTTTGGAATAGATCCCAATTATCTCCAAGACTTCTTACTCTTTTTTTTTTTTTTTTTTAAAGATTTTATTTTTTCCTTTTTCTCCCCAAAGCCCCCTGGTACATAGTTGTATATTCTTCGTTGTGGGTCCTTCTAGTTGTGGCATGTGGGACGCTGCTTCATCGTGGTCTGATGAGCAGTGCCATGTCCTCGCCCAGGATTCGAACTAACGAAACACCGGGCCGCCTGCAGCGGAGCGCGCGAACTTAACCACTCGGCCACGGGGCCAGCCCCAAGACTTCTTACTCTTTTAACCTCTTCCTTTCACTCATTTATTCACTCATTGTGTGAAATGAAAGGTAATTAGTCAGACACACCAACGCTTCTGACGCAGGCCGCTCCCTTGAAGCAGTTCCTCTTACACAGCATATTCATAAGGCAACTTTTAACTAGTTTTCCATCTCCCAACTTATTAAAGTTGAATTTAATCAGTAGAACTCTCATACTTCACTGTTAGAAAGGACAGATTTTGTGTGTCTATAATTGTTGCAAGTTACTTCGCTGCTACTGTGACATGGTCTTTAAAATTCTTTATTATACAGATATGAACATTTTTATTAAAACATAAGAGATTACAGTCCATGTTAAAACCCTTTGACAACAGACTGAAGGAAGAGAATTAAGCTGATTTTGCTCTCCTTCAATATGCGGTTGCAGACCACCAGTCTGGTAGTTCGGCTTTGTACATATTGCAATTTGATATAGTAGTTGAAAAGCGGCCAGCTAACAGGGAATTGCAGTAATCAAGTTGTTGGGGGAAAAAAAATCAATGTACCGAACAGACTTTCAATCTTATTATAAGACCAACACAAGTAAAGACAGGCAACGGTCCTCCTCTGCCAGCAGCAATGTGGAACGGGAGGAGAGAGAAAAAAAGAAAAATGACTTCATAGCTCAAAAGGAAAAGATATCATTCAAAAGGCCACTAAGTGTCTAAATAAATCCTAAAATCATGAAATTGAAATTTGATTCAAAGCCATTTCTGTCAAATGTAAAATGAAAGAACTTAATTATAAAGTCACTTAAATGAGTTAATAGAATTTTTTTATTATATGTGTGAGTTGAATAATAAGAGGTTTGATTATGTTACAAAGTTATATAATACTCAGGAAAAATACGTAGTGAACTAATGTTTAAATATAGTTAAGTGCCAGTGAGTTATCCTAAATGGCTAAATTACGTAAACCTTTTCAAATGTGAATCTCCAGAGTAGCTTGCATATTGCAAATTAAACCAAACCAGATTTGGAATCGTTCTTCCGTTCGCTGGTGTACTTTGTTTCCAGGAGGAAAAAAAGTAGGAGGAAGAATTGCGTGAGGGCAGATCAGAAGAGAGAAAAAGAAGGGAGAAAAGGAAAGAAGAATTATACAGAAAATGGTGTTGACTACTCTCTCGGGGGCAGCTAAGGCCTAAATCAATCTGAGGCTGCTCTTGAAATGCAGGCATACGTTTCCAAGCATTATATTAAAATTTCATGATCAATAACGCTGAAAGCTGCAGAACATACAGGCAAAATAAGTGCTGACAATTCACCAGCATATGAATTTAATAAAATGTCATCCTTCAGCCTCAGCAGTAGTGCCAGGAGGAGATGGCCGTCCTGATTGGAATCTGTCAAATGAATCTCCATTTGTCAGGTAATAATAAACTTAGGAAAGTACCTTTTGTTCCAGGTCGTGTTTACTCTCCAAAATACAGCAGTCAGTTCATATTCTAATAGAATTCTACTGTTTTCAACATTTAGTTAACAAATCAAACAAAGACCTCTTTTTTGTCCTCTGGGGGAAAAATCCAATATTATTATGTACTTTGATTCTATATGTAGATAACATCTAGACTTGAGGATTAGTCCTCTCTCAGTTAAGCAGGATTGGTTCCAGGGGCTATCCATATGTAGTCACACCCCACTTGTCTAGTTTTTAATGTAATTTCATCATCTCTTGGTGTCTTACTTGTGACTTCTTAAGGACATGGAAAATGTTGCCTTCCATACTTCCTGAAAAAGTCAATACCATTTTGCTTAAGATGTTCTGCATGAATCCAGGCACTAAGAGATAAATATTAAGAAAATTCATCAGTTTTGTCTTAAAGGAAACTCCCATCCATTTGAAGAAAGATTCACAACACCAGGTTAAACCTGAGAAAAGCATGGTGATCTAGAAGATAGCACACCTGAGTGATTAGCCAGAAATATCATTGCTACTGTCCTTTTTGTTGTTGAATAAATGGCTTGAGAAAGACTGGAAAAGAACTGGGCGGGTTTTTAAAAAATATTTCCTTCACCAAAATGCTGTATTGCCATGTTTTTTATCTATTTATAAATATTTATATAATCTTATAATTGCTATTAACACAGAGTACTGGATGAGTCCAGAGATAGCCCTACGTGCTGAGAGTTGTCCTTAAGTTGATAAACCTACAACTCACTATCTTGTCTATGGTTACCTTTCCTTTTTATTAATTATTGTAACGTTGGTTTATACCATTATATAAATTTCAGGTGTACATCATTATATTTTAATTTCTGTGTAAATTATATCATGTTCACCACCCAGAAACTAATTATAATCCATCACCACACACCTGTGCCTAATCGCCCCTTTCACCCTCCTCATTCCCCCTTTCCCCTCTGGCAACCACAAATCCAATCTCTGTCTCTATGTATTTGTTTGCTGTTGTTTTTGTCTTCTACTTATGAGTGAGATCATATGGTATTTGATTTTCTCCCTCTGATTTATTTCACTTAGCATAATACCCACAAGGTCCATCAATGTCGTCACAAATGGCCGGATTTCATCATTTCTTATGGCTGAGTAGTATTCCAGTGTGTATATTTACCACATCTTCTTTATCCATTTGTCGCTTGGTGGGCACCTAGCTTGCTTCCAAGTCTTGGCTTTTGTGAGTAATGCTGCGATGATCATAGAGGTTTGAACATATCTTTACACATTCGTGTTTTCATGTTCTTTGGATAAATACCCAGCGATGGAATAGCAGGATAGTATGGTAGGTATCTTCTTAATTTTTTGACAAATCTCCCTACTGTCTTCCATAGAAGTGGCATCAGCTTGCACTCCCACCAGCAGTGTATGAGTGTTCTCTTCTCTCTGCATCCTCTGCAAGACTTATTTCCTGTCTTGTTAATTATAGCCATTCTGATGGGAGTGAGGTGATATCTCATGGTAGATTTGATTTGCATTTCCCTGATTATGAGTGATGTTGAACATCTTTTCACCTGCAGGTTAGCCGACTGCACATCATCTTTGGAGAAATGTCTCTTTGCATCTTTGCCCTTTTTTTTTTTTTTGCTGAGGAAGATTCATACTGAGATAACATTCTTTGCAAATCCTCTTCTTTTTCTTTTTTTTTCACTTGGGGAATATTAGCCCTGAGCTCACAGCTGTGCCAATCTTCCTCTATTTTTTTGTACGTGGGACACCTCTACAGGATGTTTGGTGAGTGGAGTAGGTCTGTGCCCAGGATCTGAAGCCACAAATCTGGGCCACCGAAGCAGAGCACATAGAACTTTGATGACTCAGCCATGAGGCTGGACCCACCTTTTACCAATTTTTAATTGGGTTGTTAGTTTTTTGTTGTTGAGATGTATGAGTTCTTTATATATTTTGGATATCAACCCCTTATCAGAATGAGGTTTGCAAATATCTTCTCCCAATTGTTAGGTTGTCTTTTTGTTTTGTTGATGGTTTCCTTTGCTGTGCAGAAGATTTTAGTTTGATGTAGTCCCACTTGTTTATTTTCTCTATTGTATCCCTTGCCCAGTCAGACATGGTCATTGAAAATACTGCTAAGACAGACATCAAAGAGCATACTGCCTATGTTTTTTTCTAGAAGTTTCATGGTTTCAGGTCTTACATTCAAGTCTTTAATCCAGTTTGAGTTAATTTTTGTGTATGGTGTAAGGGGATGGTCTACTTTCATTCTTTTGCATGTGGCTGTCCAGTTTTCCCAACACCATTTATTGAAGAGACTCTCCTTTCTCCAACATATGCTCTTGGCTCCCCTGTCAAATATTAGCTGTCCATGAAGGTGTGGGTTTATTTCTGGACTCTCAATTCTGTTCCATTGATCTGTGTGCCTGTTTTTTGTGTCAGTACTATGCTGTTTTGGTTACTATAGATTTGCAGTATATTTTGAAATCAGGGAGAGTAATACCTCCAGCTTCATTCTTTTTTCTCAGGATTTCTTTGGCTCTTGAGGGTCTTTTGTTATTCCATATAAATTTTAGGATTCTTTGTTCTATTTCTGTGAAAAACGTTGTTGGAACTTTGGTACGGATTGCATTGATTCTGTAGATTGTTTTAGGAAGTATGGACATTTTAACTATGTTAATTCCTCCAATCCAGGAGCACAGAATATCTTTCCATTTCTTTGTGTCTTCTACTATTTCTTTCAACGTTTTATAGTTTTCAGTGTATAGGTCTTTCACCTCCTTGGTTAGGTTTATTCCTAGGTACTTTATTCTTTTTGTTGCAATTGTAAATGAGATTGTATTCTTAATTTCTATTTCTCCTACTTCATTGTTAGTGTATAGAAATGCAACTGATTTTTGTATGTTGATTTTGTATCCTGCATCTTTACTGTATTCATATATTGTTTCTAAAAGGTTTTTGTGGATTCTTTAGGGTTTTCTATATATGAAATCATGTCATCTGCAAATAGTGACAGTTTCAGATCTTCCTTTCCAATTTGTATTTCTTTTAATTGCCTGATTGCTCTGGGTAGGACTTCCAATACTATGTCAAATAAGAGTGGTGAAAGTGGCTATCCGTGTCTGGTTCCTGTTCCTGGAGGGATAGCTTTCAGTTTTTCTCCATTGAAAATGGTATAAGGTGCAGGTTTGTCATATGTAGCCTTTATTATGTTGAGGTACTTTCCTGCTATACCCATTTTATTCAGGGTTTTTATCATAAATAGATGCTAATATCTTGTCAAATGCCTTCTCTGCATCTATTGAGATGATCATGTGATTTTTATTTTTCATTTTGTTAATGTGGTGTATCACATTGATTTATTTGCAGATGTTGAACCATCCCTGAATCCCTGGAATAAATCTCACTTGGTCATGGTGTATGATCTTTTTAATGTATTGTTGTGTATTCAACTTGCTATTATTTTGTTGAGGGTTTTTGCATCAATGTTCATCAGTGATATTGGCCTGTAATTTTCTTTTTCGTGCTGTCCTTCTCTGGTTTTGGTATCAGGGTAATGTGGCTTCGTAGAATGAGATAGGAAACTTCCCTCTTCTTCAATTTTTTGGAAGAGTTTGAGAAGGATAGGTATTAAGTCTTCTTTGAATGTTTGGTAGAATTCACCAGAGAAGCCATCTGGTCCTGGACTTTTATTTTTGGGGTGGTTTTTGATTGCTGTTTTGATCTCCTTACCGGTAATTGATCCATTTAAATTCTCTATTTCTTCTTGACTCTTAATTTTGGAAAGGTTGTATGATTCCAAAAATTTATCCATTTGTTCTAGATTATCCACTTTGTTGGGGTATAGCTTTTGTGGTATTCTCTTACAATCTTTTGTACCTCTGACGTGTCCATTGTAACTTCTCCTCTTTCATTTCTGATTTTGTTTATTTAAGCCTTCTCTCTTTTTTTCTTGGTGACTCTAGCTAAAGGTTTGTCAATTTTGTTTATCTTTTCAAAGAATCAGCTCTTTGTTTCATTGATTTTTTCCAATTTTTTTTAGTCTCTATTTCATTTATTTACTGTTCTGATTTTTATGATTTCCTTCCTTCTACTATTTTGGGCTAAGTTTGTTTTTCCTTTTCCAGTTCCTGTAGGTGCACTCTTAGATTGTTTGAGATTGTTCTTGTTTGTTGAGGTAGGCCTGCATTGCTATAAACTTCCCTTTTAGAACCACTTTTGCTGTATCCTATAAATTTGGGCATGTCATATTTTTACTTTCATTTTTCTCCGGTATTTTTTTTTATTTCTCCTTTAATTTCTCCCTTGATCCAATAATTGTTCAGTAGCATTTTGCTTAATTTCTATGTTTTTTTTGGCTTTTCCAATTTTCTTCTTGTAGTTAATATCTAGTTTCTTATTATTGTGGTGAGAAAAGATACTTTGTATTATTTTAATCTTCTTAAATTTATCGAGACTTGTTTTATGGTCTAATATGAGATCAATCCTGGAAAATGTTCCGTCTGCATTTGAAAAGAATGATATTCTTCAGTTTTTGGATGGAATGTTCTGTATATATCTACTAAGTCCATCTGGTCTAATGTGTCCTTTAAGGCCAGTGTTTTCTTATTGATCTTCTGTTTGGATGATCTATCCATTGGTGTAAGTGGAGTGTTGGTCCCCTACTATTATTGTGTTGATGTCTATTTCTCCTTTTATGTCTGTTAATAATTGCTTTATATATTTAGGTGCTCTATGTTGGGTACATAGATATTTACAAGTGTTGTATCCTCTTGTTGGCTTGTTCCTTTTATCATTATACAGTGCTTTTCTTTGTTTCTCGTTATAGTTTTTGTTTTAAAGTCTATTTTGTCTCACATAAGTATTGCTACCCCAGATTTCTTTTCATTGCCACTTGCATGAAGTATCTTTTTCCATCCCTTCACTTTCAGTTTGAGGGTATCTTTAGGTCTGAAATGCATCTCTTGTATGCAGCATATATTTGGGTCTTGTTTTTTTATCCATTCTGCCACTCTATGCCTTTTCATTGGAGCATTTAGTCAATTGACATTTAATGTAGCTATTGATAAGAATGTACTTATTGACATTTTCTTATTTTTTTTTCTGGGTGTTTTAGTAGTTCTTCTCTGTTCCTTTCTTCTTTTCTTGTTCTCCTCCCTTGTTGTTTGATGGCTTTCTTTAGTATTATGTTTGGGTTCCTTTCTCTTAATTTTTTGTGTATTTATTATAGGTTCCTGGTGTTGATATCCTGGGGTCCATATATAATAACCTATGTATATAGCAATCCGTATTAAGTTGATGGTCTATTTAGTTTGAGTTCTTTCAAAAAGCTCTACTCTTTTACTCCCTTCTCCCACATTTTAGGGTTTTTTTTTTTTTTTTTGAGGAAGATTAGCCCTGATCTAGCCAATCTTCCTCTTTTTGCTGAGGAAGATTGGCCCTGAGATAAGATCAAGGCCTACCTTCCTGTACTTTATACGTGGGATGCCTGCCATAGCATGGCTTGATAAGCACACATAAGTCCGTGCCCAGAATCTGAACAGGCAAACCCTGGGCCACCGAAGTGGAGCGCAGGAACTTAACTGCTGCACCACCAGGCTGGCCCCTACATTTTATGTTTTGATGTCATGTCTAACATCTTTATCTATGTGTGTGTATCCATTACCCTCTTATTCTAGAAATAGATAATTTTAGAACTTTTTCCTTTGACCTTTATACTAGCTTCACAGGTGATTGATCTGCTACCTTTACTGTATTTTTGCCTTTAATAGTGATTTTATTTCTCTTTTTTTTGATAATTTTCTTATTCCTATTTGCAATCTTCTGTTTCCCACCTAAATAAGTCCATTAACATCTCTTGTAAAACTAGTTTCTTGGTGATAAACTCCTTTAATTTTTGCTTATCTGGGAAACTCTTTATCTCTTCTTCTATTCTGAATGATAACCTTGCTGGGTAGAGTATTCTTGGTTGTAGGTTTTTTCCTTTCAGGACTTTAAATATATCATGCCACTCCATCTAGTCTGTAAGGTTTCTGCTGAGAAATCCACTGATAGCATTATGAGGTTTCCCTTGTATGGAACTTGTTGCCTTTCTCTTGTAGCTTTTAGGTTTCTATCTTTATCTTTAATACTTGACATTTTAATTATAATGTGTCTTGGGGTGGGCCTCTTTGGGTTTATCTTGTTTGGTGTTCTCCATGCTTCCTGTCCCTGGATGTCTGTTTCCTTCCTCAGGTTAGGAAAGTTTTCAGCTGTTATTCCTTCAAATAGATTCTCTGCCACTTTGTCTCTCTCTTCTCTGTCTGAGACACCTGCAAAATGGATGTTAATGCACTCTATGTTGTCCCAGAGGTCCCTTAGATTTGTATCATTCTTTTTAAGTCTTCTTTCTTTTATCTGTTCGCCTTTGGTGATTTCCTCTAGTCTTTCATCGAGTTCACTGATCCATTCTTCTGTGTCATCTACCCTGCTATTGTGCCCCTCCAGTGAATTTTTCATTTCCAGTATTGTATTCTTCACTTCTGATTGATTCTTTTTATATTTTCCACTTCTTTGTGGAATTTCTGTCTGAGATCATCCATTCTTCTCCCAATATCAGTGAGCATCCTTATGACTTTTTGTGAACTCTTTGCCAGGTAGATTGGTTATTTCTGTTTCATTTAGTTATTTTTATTGGGTCTTATCCTGTTCCCTTACTTGGAATGTATTCCTTTCCTTTGTCTCCTCATTTTGCCTCTTTTCCTGTCCCTATATCTATGTATTGAGTTGGTCAGCTACATCTCCTGATTTTGCAGAGGTGGCCTTATGCAAGAGAAGCATTATGAGGCCTGGCAGTATATTTCCCTCTCATCACCAGTTCCAAATGTTCCAGGGGTGACATCCCTGTGTGGGCTATGTGCATCCTTCTCTTGTGGCATAGCTGCTCTTGCTGCAGATTCCTGACGAAGCTAGGCTGTCCTCCTGGCAATCTGGTTGTAATGCTTAGCTGCATTTGGCTGCTATGGACTTTTCAGTCACTTTATTGGGCATGGGGAGCCCCAGCACAGTGGGCTGCAAGGTCTAATAGGACGTTCCTGTCGCAGTCTTTCTGTTAAGTGAGTAGGCCCCTGGTGTGGCTGGTTGCTAGTCTTAGGGGCTTACCATTGTTATAGGCCTCTGGTCTGGAAGGCTCTTGTCAGCTCTCTCAGGATTGTGGCTGTGTTGGGTTAGCCCCAGGAATGGGAGCTCCCAATTGTTGCATGCTTTGGAAGGTGGGGCCAATCCCCTATGTGGCCATTTGAAAAGTGCAAGTCTTCTGCAACTGACATGCCCCACCACCCACAGGTCCACATTCCTGCTCCATGTGTGTGCCCCAACCAGTGGAAGCAGACCAAGTTGCCCCACTGCAGAGGTCCCACATACTCCATCAATCCTCACACACTCCACCTGCTCCTTGTGCATGCTCTGCCCCTCAGAGGCAGACCCACTTGCCAGGCTGCATAGGATCCAGGCACCCAGCTTATGTAGGCCCACAGGTTGCCCAAGGGCTTGCTGTTGGGTGGGGCTAGTCCCTAAAGTGAGCTACCTGCTCTGGTTGAGCTGGATTAAATTGGTACTCTAGTAAGTGGGGCAGACTTCTGAGCTAACAGACCAGGGGAAGAATTCCAATGGCATCTGCCAACATCTGCATCAGCATGCCTGCACAAAGTCACAATAATGGCTGCCACCAATGTCTCAGTCCCTGGAGAGGTCTCACCTCTCACCTAGCTGTACCCAGAGCATATCAGGTGAGTCTCTTCACCAAAGGAATATGCACCTTTCTTTCTGGTGATTTTAGGCTGCTTTCCAAAATGGGTGAATTTGTGCACAGGCCTTTTAAGAGCTGGCTTTTTTTCCCTTTTTTCAGATAGCTTTTCTAGTGTTTTTCCCAGTTCTTGTGAATAGCCAGCAAAGCCAGATATTATGACACTCACCTCAGTTGTGCTGAGTCCAAAAGGTGCCTATAGTGGTAACGCTCCCCCTGCTCAGGTCCTCCACTTCTCCAGGGAAGGCTGCATACCTTAGGATTGTTCCCAGCCAGCCGTGAAGCACTGTGGCTTGTGAAGATGGCTTTTTTTCTCTCCAGAAAGGAATTTCTGCTTCTTCTACCTCACCAGGATTGTCCCTTGTCATGGCAGTTCTTTTTATCCAGTTTTCAGTTCTCTCTCAGAGGTGATTGTTCCAAGAGTAGTTGTAAATTTGTTGTGTCCACGGGAGGAGGTGAGTTCAGAGTCCACCTATGCTGTCTTCTTGACACCAACCCCCATAAATATATTTTGACATTTTTTTGAAGGAAGGATTGAAGTAAAGACCAGGAAGAAAAATTTCGCTGGTGAATGATGTTCTAGCCAAAATGAGGAGTGATAAAGTCATCAATTAGGACAATGTTTGAGAAGACAATAAATTTGGGGAATATTTAGTGCTGTATAGTATAAACCATTAATACTCTTATTTTTTTACTCTTGCTTCTATGAAGCTAAGAGAATATTAAGTTTAGTGAGTGAAAGAACTATACTCAGACATATTTTTTCCTCTCTATCTTACACATCTCAAATGAAGTTGAGGTGAAAACTAATTTGAAAAGGTGGAAATATGCACACAAGGCAAGAATATATTAAATTGTTGAAATAGAAACCTTGGTTTTCATTTTCCTTCTGCCTGTTTTATTTCAGACTATGTGCACATAGACTGATTTTCAAGTAAGGAAAAGCAATTCAATATATTTGTGAAAAAACGTGAGATTGATTTGGAGTAACTACTTGTGACTTAGATAAGGAAATAATCATTTTTAGTAAAAACATAGGCAATAAATATTATATATCAGTCCTATTTTATAAATAGAAGGTCAAATATACTAAAATTGATTGCCAGAGAATAAACATCTTATTAATATATGGATGATTAAAAATAAAAAACTAATGCTCAGCAACAAAATAAATGAAGAAATACATCCCCACATAACTCTGTGTGGTGTCCAGAGAAGTAGAAGGAGAGATATCTGAGAGAAGAGACAACACACAGGACTAGTAGAATGGATAGACTTATCTACACATCTTTCCCAAAGATCTTTCTGAGGATTATATTAAAGCAGGGTAGATATGCACATCCAGCATTTACGCTTCTTTGAAATAGAATACTGAGATAAATAAGCAAGGAGTTACCACTTCTTGGCTGTGCAATTGAACAAAAGAGTATAATTTGCCAACAAAGATGACAAGACTGAGGTCTATCTATCTAACATCCAATATTTTAATATTGTTCAAAGTCAATTTAATTAAAAATCTAAAAGAGATGATGTATAGATGATACTTTCTTAATACCATACAAAAAATGATCATATCATTTACCTAATCATTAACAGTATGCTGGAAAGATTGATAAAATGATTGAAAGAAAATATTATAGCTATGAGGCTTTTTGAATTTTTTTGAGGGAAAAGTAATATGAGAATATTAAAGTAATACTAAGGCTGAATTAATATCAATAGTGTATGAATTAAGTGGGGGTAAATCATCTTTCCAGAACAACAGCTTGACACAAATTAGACTGAAGAAAACTAAATTTCATAATTATGTCATAATGGCCTACTATAGAACATCCAAAACCACTCCTAATATGGTTGATAACTTCACAATACAGTTAGCAGATTATAGTTGGTTCTGGGATGGTTCTTTACTTTCAAGCTGTCTAAGATATTTCAAGGGGTTGACTATAAAATGAGTTAGTGAAGCTTCCCTTGAGTTCTGGCTAATGAGAATATTTCTTTGGGACACTTGGTGAGCTCAGCATCCAGTCTTTGCTATATTTACTCAGGCCTAATATTTTTTTTCCTCTTCAGTAGCTATATTAGTAATCAGTACTGCAACACTTGAATTGTCTTTGTTCTCTCTTGTAATTGAAAGCTCAGTAGGAGTGCAAGGAAATATCATAGCCTTCACTGGGCAGTAGGGGTTGTATTTTTCACTGGTGACTTTAGCTGGATTAAAGGAATAATGGCAGCTCAAGAGCAATTATTCGGTTTTTCAGTTGTCATTCATAAAAGCCATTATGATAATTTAAATCTGTTGTTATTTTAGTTTTGGTGATTCATTTTCAAAGTTAAACCATTAGGAGACAAAACTTAATACTTCTATACAATTTTACATAGTGATTACTATTATTATTAGTATTATTAAATATCATTTATTGTATCTCCATTTTGTTTCTGACCATATGCAATATGACTTACCTGAAAAGTTTATTTAATCTCTTCAATAACTCTATGAGGTAATCAATATTATTATTACCATTTGGAATTGCCAGCTATTATTACCAAGAGAAAAAAGAAACCAAGGGTTTTTATAATATGTTATGTGTCAAAAGCATTAAGTGCTCAAACAGGAAATGAACCTAAGTCTGACTGATATGTCAAAATAAAAACAAAAACAATCTTAACTCTTAAGAAAAGGGTGGGAGTAAGAAAATGAGAAAAAAAGAATCAGAATCAAGACTGTGTTTACATTGATTTGTGAAAAATAGCTTAGCCAATTTTTTAAGAAGACAAATATCCTATAACTTTCATCGCAGCTATTACTTGTATTTGATTTTGAGCAGAAGTTTGAGATGAAAGAACAATATTCTTAACTTGAGCTGCTTCAGATAAAATTCATCATCTATAATCTGTTCTAAGCATTTTCTGTTAAAATATTTGTGCAGTGAAATAAAGCTGATTTAATACTTTTACTTTGACCCTAAAATATGTAAATACTAAAATATATCTCAAAGCTTATTTAGATGTTTAAAAATGGAAATATGGCCAATATGTATAGTGGATTCTGGAGCCGGACCAACTAGGCTCAAATCATATTTCTGTCACTTCTGGTTGTGTGACCTTAAGCAAGATATTTAACCTCCCTAAGAGCCAGTTTTCCCATTAGTCAAATGGGTAGACTCTTGTAGAGTCACTGAGAGTATTACATGTGTTAACACATGTATTGCACATAGAACAGCTCATGACATATAATAAGCCCTCAAGTGGATACTATTATTATCATCATATATGCCACAAAGAGCAAGGCACGATCTAGAGATGTTAAAATATAATGTACTCAAACAGTTTATCCAATGCACAATTGACATTTTATCCTTGATTGTAATATAAGCAATTTATTGAGGAGAAATAGTCTATAGGAGTGATAAAAGAAGTGTCTAAAGCCACTTGGAAACCTAAGGGTAATACTTAGCAGTTTTTTGGGTAATATAAGGGAATTTATTTAATCTAAAACTTGTATATCTCACACACAGACGTACTAAAAGATATACGATGGGATCAACACAAAAGTTCAAGAAGCAGATGTCCATCATTTCTGATCTGAATGTTTTATAGATCACCAAAAGAATCTGTTAGCCCTTTCAGAAGTACATCTATATTCACTATCACTCCACAGGTCCTTAACTCCAAATCACTTACTTTCTATGAATGGTTCATGAAAAAGAGTCTTTTACAATATATTTCCTTTATGCTGACTATTTGATAAATGAAGACTGAATACTAATAATAAATTATTAGCTTCTACACAATAAAATATCTCAAATACTGTTGAATACTTACAAGCAGTGCTGAGGTCTATATGATTGCTTAATCAGGTCTCAGGGGATCATTGGGAACTCCAATGAAATGGAAATTAACTATGTTTTATATCTTAATATACAGTGGTTTCTCCCTGTGCAACCATTTCAGGCAGAAGTGATTTGTGACCATTAATTAGATAATTGAATACAAATTAGGATCTTTTCCCCCAAAGGGAAAGGCTTAATTTCCAGATATTCAATATCAGTTGGCCATTTATTGTATTCGTGGTTTGAGTTGAACTTCCCACCAATTAGCTGTGTTATTCTGTGGTAAAACAATCATTCAGACAGGAGAAAGAAATCAAATAACCACTGTCCTTCACAAAATCGCAAAACCTTGAAGACTGAAGAGGTAAAGAAAATAAAGTCCTTAAATAGTCAAGATTTATAAACCATCAATTTTCCAAGAATCCCATGCATGCTGCATTTGTTTGAGTAATCCAGGCTGTGGTAACAAATAGATAGCAAAATGTCAGTGGCTTATAATAGAACAACTGTGCAGGTGTGCAGGTATCTGGGGACTGTTCTACTTACAAAGTCTGTCAGGCACTCAGTTTACCAGACATTTTTCTATCTCCAGCATTGGTTTCCAGTGTCAGCTGGTTCTTATCTGCATAGTCAAGTCTTAGTTTCCACGTTCAGTTTCCAGATGGAGGAAGAGGAAATAGGAAGGGTGAGAGTGCCTGGAAGATTTTTATGTCCCACTGTGGAAGTAGCACTTATCATTTCTTCTCAAATACATTGGCCTGGATTCAATCACAAGGTCACAGCTGCAACAGAGCCTGAAAAATATGTTAGGCTATGTACCACGGAAGAAAAAGACATGAATCTCGATGAAGTACTAGAATTCACTGCTGGAGAACGTACAGTGGGTGGGCCCTCTGTGTCTGCAAGTTCCATATCCAAGGATTCAACTTACTGTGATTGGAAAGGCCTGTGATGGTTGAGTTTGTACTGAATATGTACACTTATTTTTCTTGTCATTATTGACTAAACAGTACGGTATAACAACTATCTACATAACATTTGCATGGTATTAGGTATTATAAGTAATCTAGAGATGATTTAAGTATACAGGAGGGCATGTGTAGTTTGCATGAAAATACTGTACCATTTTATAGGGGACTTAAGCACCTGGGGGTTTTAGTTTCCGCAGGGGACCTAGAGCCAATCTCCTGCCCATACCAAGGGAGGACTGTGTTTGTCTGAATATGCCCATTAAACGAAGAGTTGTAAATAGCATATCGATGAAAAAGGTAAAACAAATTCAAGTAAAAGATTGACCAGAACTAAACATAATTAGAGGAAGATGCTCTCGCTGTCATCACCTGGGTGCACTGCAGTCTGCAAGGATGCACGTTTGCAAGCATTTCAACATGTCTTAACCTCTGCTGTTTTTCTTCTATCACCAAGCTTTATTAAAGTGTGAAAACTACTAAAGGGGGAATAGGTACTGAACTTGCCATAGACACAGCCATCTTCACTTTGAAACTCTCCACGTGCCAGCCATGAATTCAGCTTAGAACTTCACCTTTATTCTCTGGTCAGTATTCCCTAGATTAGGCAATAATATATATTTAATAAACATAACATGAATACCACTGAATAACAGAGGTTTTGAGGAAACGTGTTGACATTAAACTCTCGTGTGAAGATCAAACTAGATTGTACATCTGTGAAGGGATCAAGAGACTCCTGAGGGAAAATAACTTTTATTATCAATTATCTTGGGAAGACTTTGATACAGGATTGCGGGATGAAAATGTGTATGTTTTCCTTAGACAAGTTTGAGATTAATGACTGATGCTTGGGAGAGCAATGCTTCATTCCTTAAAGTCAGAGGGTCATAGTAATGCCAGTCTGAGAGGCAAAGGACGTGGAGGAGCAGCAATTGGCAAATGGTATTGCCATCAGAGAGAGAAATGAGAGGGAAAGAAGAGAGGGATGTGACTCTGAGCCTTTATGGGGGAATTGCTCAGAAATATAACGGATACAGTTGGGGAAAAGCAAATTTCTATCAAACTTGAGAGGACTTGTGCCATGGAATTATAGTTCAAAACTGAACTCCTTATCTAAACTCTTTAGCTTCCTCCTCTTTTTGTGTTTGTATATTAACACCCGTCCCTTTCATTTACTATTCAAAACACATATTTTGGCCTAGCCTTCCACATCATTCTATCTACCTTAAAGATACATCACTTTTCTTTCTTTCTTTTTTTTTTTTTTTGAGGAAGATTAACCCTGAGCTAACATCTGTTGCCAATCCTCCTCTTTCTGCTGAAGAAAACTAGCCCTGAGCTAACATCTGTGCCCATCTTCCTCTACTTTCTATGTGGGACACCTGCCACAGCATTGCTTGACAAGCGGTGTGTAGGTCTGCACCCGGGATCTGAAACAGCGAACTCTGGGCCGCCAAAGTGCAATGTGCAAACTTAAGGGCTGTGCCACCAGGCTGGCCCCACATCACTTCTACTTCTTAAGGACCACTCTAGAGGAAATTATTGCAATATTATTACAGTAGGTGAAAGATAATGCGTTAAAGCAATGAAAATATTGAGGAAGAGATGGAGCCACTCACTAGATGCTCTCACCCTCTGCATCTATGCAGTAGGCAAACTGAAGAAGAAAAAAAGACAGAGAGAAAGAAAGAGAAAGAGGAAAAAATGCTCGAAGTGCCAAAAAAATATATTTAGTGCCAAAAATAACACATCATTATCGTAACTAAGTGTGTGAAATTAAGGGCTTGTATAGGGGCCTCTCTCTACCTGCTGAAAGAGGCTGCAACTGACCTATGCCTGGGGCTACTGGAGGGAGAATTTGTAGACAGAACTTGAGCTAAGTTGCCTAATGATAAGATGACTGGATCTGCAATATTGATACATTCAATATCACTATGGAATAGAAGTAACAAGCCTTCAATTAAAAAAGCAAAATGAAAACTTGTTCTCCACACTGACAAAGTGGTAACAGATAGGACTGAGTAAGAAAAAGAAATTGAAAAATACACTAAATGATTTTGCAGGCCAAAATTCTAATATACATGAGAAAAGATAATAAAATCAATATGCGTTCTTAGATCAAAAGAAAATAATAGAATGCTCTGAAAATGAGTAAAGAACAAGAATCAATATACAATTAATTTCTAGTCACTGTAACTATTATTATTCCTGTGCTCTATAATCACAGTTTTGTGAACTAGATGAGTTTTGAAAACTTTTTTGGGCATTGGTATATGTTCATATGGGGGCATTATTTGCTTTTGTTACGTTGAGTATTCTCTTCTTTATACTGTAGAACAAGGCTTATTTTTTTTCTCCGTCAAAACTGATAACTTTCCTGGGTATCAACTAAAGGATTAAGTATCATATGCAATGCCAGGAAATTTATTACTAAATATGCAATTCATCTTATTTGGATGGATTATCCCAGTTGCTGCTGAACATACTCAAGGAAAATTACTTTTTAATGACATTAAATGAAAATTGCAATCAGAGAAACAAACACGTTGAATGCCAATTTCAGCTTGGATTTATAATGTTAATCTACATGTTACCTACATAACTAAAGGGATACTGAAAATACTTTTCAACAAAAAGCCTTCGTGTCAAATCTTGGTTTTTTCACTTAATCGTGTGACTTTGAATAAATTGTTAAAGCTTCTTTCGTACTGTAAAGTAGATGTGAGAATTACATGAGATAATGTGTATAAGGTACGTTTTGCTTTGCCTGACACTTCCTGGCTGCTTGATAAATAGTGTTTATTGTGGATATTTTATTACCTTTGTAGTTATTGTCTTATTTTACCACCTGCTGATATAAGCATATAATTTTATCCTTATTTTGTTTCCAATATTAAATGAAAAATTTTGCCTTTAAAAAAGTATGTTTAGTAACCTGTGTTCTTCTGATCATTGACACGATGTTGAGATATTCGAGATAAAGAAGTTGACTTCCTTACAACTTAGTCCAGCACTGTTGTTTGAGAAAGAAGTATGTGTGTGTGTGTGTGTGTGTGTTGATTTTCTATGCAATATCAGGCATTGGCCTTAAAATGCAGGGCTTACAATGCTTTGTCCACATGGTAGTTTTGTAAATACTGTATTTCTTAATAATGAACCAGTTTGATATAATAAATGCTTTATGTATTATAAATACATATACCGTGAATCTATATCCATAAGGAGGCTATGGATCAATAAAACATCTCATACTGGCTCATTATTAAGAAATTTATTTGTTATTAAGAAACATATAAAATTGCAACCAATTCTAAAAATTGGTTATTTATCTTTGAAATTCATTTACCTGTTGGTACATTCACATCACTCCAGAAATCTCTGTCTCAGTTAATCAAATTCTAGGGAAAGCTCTTCTTTACTGAAAAACATCTCCAGGGCCTATTCTGTGTAGTAAACACTGTACTTGGTAGCAAACTGTAGTGGTGACAGCAGAGATATAGTCCTTCCCCTCATGAAGCTTACAGTCCAGAAAAAAGACGTGAGTATAAGGGCAATGTGTTTTAAGGTAAAAGTTCAGTGCGATATGGGACTACAGCAGGAAAATCTAAATCATATTCTGCAACTTCTTATATTTTAAAACAGGACTGTCATTTTTACATTGTATTATCTTCCTATTACATTTCAATGAAATATATATTTAATTTCTTTTATTCTCAAAACATTGCTATTTTATGGTAGCAAATGAGAAGAAATGTAACTCCTTAGAAGTTGATGCTGGTGAAAATTATTGAATAATTTTGGGATATATTAATGGACAGTACACCATTAGTTGTTTGGTGCAATTTGTTTGGTGCAACTTATTGTTCCAAGTTGGCAAGATGGAGCCATTAGGCATGCCTCTGACAAAAGACTGTATATAGTAATTTCACAGACAAATATGTAGTTTGCATGAACATGATGTCTCAACAATTACAGCTTTACTTAAGTTCTTGATGATGAACCATTCCTTTATTTTCCATGCTAGAATACTGAAAGACAGATGTTTAATTTTTGGCTAAAATCATTGACTTAAAAACGGAAGGCTCATCGATTCCATGTCTCTGAAGCTAGGTCAGTTGGCTCATCCTGAAATTCCAAGAGCCTTTTCTGGGTTGGTATGGAGTTAGGAAAACCTAGTGAGAATATATAATAGTTCTAGGAGATGATTATATTTCAGAGAACTTTTAAAAGAAAAGATTACTCTAGAGTTGTAAAACACAGGTTTCCTTGAACAGATCTTATGAGTTATCCAAGCAAATCAAGCCAAAGCTTTGGGTGATTGCTAAAGATTACCTAAAATTCTGCTTTCACGTAGTATTCAGTTAGGAACATTTTTCATAGTTTAGTCAGTATACTGTAATCTTGTCTACTTATTCCTGTTTATTAAAAAATAATCATTTGGTTAGTAGCTTTAATGTCTTTGTTCTCTTAAACTTGCCTTTCATAATTTGCTGAAAGCTGACCCTGAAAACAGTGTTCGTGGTTTGTATGTAGAACTGATTGTTTTAAATTACATCTGACCTGAACAGGGAAGTTTAAAAAGGTGGCGAGTGGAAATGTGAGTCTAAAATTAATGTGTGCACATTTGTTTGAACTTCAAATCTTATCTATTCCTTCTATGTTCCGTGCCTTTATTCCACATCTATTTATTTATGTGATAAATAAAATTAAGTACACATTAAATGACTCAAAATTTATGAGAATTCTGTGTTATAAATGTGGGAAAGACATGTGAAAATATATTTTAATAGGGACAAAATAAAGTTTATTTTTTTCCTGGACAGTTCTAAGTGTAAAAAAACCTTGAACTACAACCTGGATATATTTCTGAAATTGTATTGCTATTCTTAACATGTTCTATTCCTATCACAATAAATTCATTCTTGGTTGACTCATTCTTTTAGCAATTAACACAATTTATCAGATCATGAATATGCAACAAAAATAACCCTTGACAGATTTTTCTCCATTCTGGTTATGAAACCAGGCTTCATTTTTCCATATGGCATTCCAACTGCTGGCACAATTGTTTTATTTCACTTGGCATTGACTGCCCTATTACTGTCTTCCATTGCCTTTTCTTACCAGTGTGTGTCCAAATTAACCATTTCTGCCACTTAAAGCAGAATTATTCAATCATTATATTTTAAAAATGACAAGAACTTTTGAGCAACTGGGTGAGTTTTAAGCAAAAAGCTGAAATTAGATGTAGGCTGCATGACAATCCAATTACATAAATGCAGTATGAAAGTATCATTCTACGTTTAATGCCTAATGTATAAATCTTTTTTATTGCAACAGCTTCCATCTTGGATTGTTAACATAAATAGTAAAGTTGAATGTAAAGAACAGAAGAACTGCAAAGGGAGATATAAATTTGTTCTCAGTGCTGTTGAAAGCCTGCTCTTTAACAATTGGTAAGCCGCAGAGTGCTTCAATGTGTCAGTTTACTTAGTGTACAATGAATATGTGATTTTTTGATCTTTGTGTACTTACGTCAGAGGATGAGAAGAAATTGAAGGAAACAGGTGAAGTGTTTCTGACTTCTTGGACTTTTGGAACAGCAAAAGCCAGAGATGCTATAATTATTAGTTTGGTATTTTTGGAAAAATTAATAGACCTCCTCAGTGCTATTTCTTTTCATTTAGTTTACAGCTTGAATTAAAAAAAATAGTACAGCTTAAGGAAAAATATATCTTTTAGTAAAATTTAATCTATTTAGAAGCTCAGCTGCTTTAATTCTCTCTTCAAATGTTTTAAATTCAATGAATCTTTAGGGAGCATCTACTATCATGAGGTGGACAGACTTAAAAATTTTACTTTATTTAAGTTAGATGAATAGTCTTAGTAACAACTGACAAAAGAATATGATACGAACAATATTTGCAAAAATTAGAACAAAAATTAATGGTTGTTGAAAAGCTCCATATCTATGGACTAAATATTGGCATAAAAGAAAAGCACAGATAGATTTGAGAGACTATTATAAAACAAGATGGTATAAACTTAAAACTGAACATCTCTAGTAAAATCACTGTCTTTGGTAGTACCCCCTTTAAATGACTGTTAAAGGTACTCACACATGTGCATAAAAGGCTTTGCATATGTAGATGGAAGCTGCTCACTAAGCCCTGTAGCCAGTGAAGATGTGCAAGTATTATGGGAGAAACTGCACACATCAACAACAGAACGTAACTTATCTTAAATCCTAATGACAAACCACTCCTACAAGACATTGCCCCTTCTGCAGGATTGTAGTATTCCACAGTTACTTGGTATCTGACTCGCAAGCTGCTAGGCATCCACATTATCACAGCATGTGAAGAAACATGCAATATTCAACACTTGGCATCTGATGGTTTCAGGGGACATACAGTCTTCTTAAGTGCTTTCAAATGCCAGATTTTGTTTATACTTAATGTGGGTTTTTATTTTATTCTTGATGCCACACCAATGTGTGCCCTTGTGAGTAAAGATTGAATTTGAACAGGAGAATAGAAAAGCTTATACTTGAAATGAACAACTTGACAGCTTTGTCTCCCTAAGAAACTGTGGCCATCATGAATGTTCTATTCTCCCTTTTTTATTGTCTCTTTTTCTGCTTGGATAAAAAGGGCCTGGGAAGCAGTTAAAAATGTGAGAGAGCCCCACAAACTGCTTATTCTCGGGTTACACCCACGATGGTCTCTTGTTTCTTAGAATCCAAACTGAAAGCTGCCTATCCTCATCTAATTTAAAGATTTCCTCCACATTCTTAAACACAAAATTTCCACTAGCTGATTCCTAAATTGTGTTATTTCCTACCATGGCTTAGACTGTCAATCATGTTATAAAAAGTAAGAGGAAAAGGGAAATGAGAAGAATATATTAGCCAGTTAATCAATTGATTTAAGATATATTGCCCAAGCAAATTCACAGGACCTTCATGTTCTAATCTGAAACTTTGAATAAGTTGGTCTTTCCTAGGTTTAAGAATGATAATCTTCTTTTATTTTTTTTTAAAGTAATCTATCTTGTTAGGACTTACAGCTATCAAATATTCAAATGAAATTCAGTAAAAAAATCACAAAGCAAACCATGCAATGGTGTAATAAAATCACAAACACCTAATTCCTGTGTAATTACAACTTCAGTGCAATACATTGGACGTTGAACCATGTGTCTAGTTGAAGATTGTGAGAATGAGGTCTCCAGATATACATCTCGTGTATATATGTGTCATATATATATATGACAGAAGATGAGGTGAGAGCTAATTGGAGCAAACTACAAGTATGTTCATGCTTCATCTTAATTCAGGAATCCAATTTGAAACTTCAGCATAATTCCAATAAAGAGAGAAGAGACTGTATTATCCTGTGAAAACATGGATTACATTACAACATTTTTCCTACCAAAGGGAAAATTTTCTCATTACTTAACACTAAAGTGCTGAAACCATTAGTATACCCTTTTAGACTTAAAATAAACATGTGTATTATGTGCCTGTGTCTCCCAATGGAGATCACAAGTGGTGTCACGTTGCGCTGTGGATCCATTAGCAACATAATGGCATCCAACCACAAGTCTTGCTAATGGTTTAAATTGGAAAGCAGATTTTTTTCTTAAATTCAAAATAAGAAGGAAGAAAGAGAAGGAAGGAAGGGAGGAAGGGCGGAAGGAAGGAAGGAAAGAAGGAGGAAAGGAAAGGTTCTCTTTCTTGTTATTTTTAAGTACATAGTCAGCTTAAAATGGTGTTTCTGCTGAGTAATTCAGTCTGTGACACTTCAAGAAAAAAAAGTGAATGAAATGAATGAATCAGAAGATCCAGGACTTTGTAAAAGTTGTCCAGCATGCAAGAATTAATAAAGAGTATAGCCCGTGTAAGCTTACTCAACAAGATGTTTTCCTCATGAGACAAAGCAGAACTGTAACATTTTGAAATTGGGACATATGACCTAATCCGGGATAGATATCTTCGGACAAGCTGACGTTTTTTTGTATAAATCACGTACAAAAAAAACTAAGTGGCTTCTCAGTGTTATTTACAATAGCATTCTTATAGAAGGCTGCTTTAATTACTAGAAAGAAAAGAGGAGTGGAAAATTTATAGTCATGAAAGATATGAGCAAATCCATTAACAGAAAAATAGAAAAAATCATTCTATGGTAAAATTTCAAGTATTGAAATAACTTATATTATGAATTCTCTCTCCTTTTCCTTACCATGTTTTGGGAGGGTATGAAAAATAAGAAACAAGACACTTGATTAAATTGTTCACACTGTAGCTAAAGCATGGCTCTCTGACTGCTAATTTGGCAGACAGGACATATAAAGGGAATTTGCTGAGGAGATGTCTGGCTCACAGGTAGTCTTTTTTAATGCAGAAGACAGAGTTTTTCCAAGAAACCTAGCCTCAGTATTGGTTACTGAATAGTGTCCTTAGGCCACCAAGCTCCATTAAATCTCTCTTTTTTGTAAAGAGCCCTGCTGAGAATAGCAATTCTGATCATTATTTTCTTAGGAAAATATAGGCATATGTTCACTCATTCTGCCATGCTGCACTTAAGTGATTAAAAATTCATGTTCCAAGTAAGAAGCTGTTAAGTAGCTAATTATTTATTCTGTTTACAAGATATGCCCCAACTGGTTAGGGGAAATGGATGCTGGGGACTGAAGAAAGCATTAAATATATTTAGGGTGAGAAGGCCAACCTGCCTCCTGGTGGGTATATTATCAAGTGGTACAAATTGAAAGAGTGCCTTAAGCAAACAAACCACCCATTAAACAAATGGAGTATTTATTTTAGGAAGATGTGGAATATCTTTTACCTTTTAATAATCCCACACACAAAAATCTATTTGAAATTCATTGTCAGAGAAACTCAATTCATTACGTACTCCAAACTAGCTTGTAGCATGAAAGAGCATTTTAAAATTGAATACATATCATAGAAACGAGTTTTTCAAAAAAAAAAAAAAAAATCAGGAAGAAAAAAATGTAAAATTAAAATAGGATAAATATTATGTTTAAAAAATTCCTAACTGAAAAATATACACACTAAGCTATTAAAGGAAATAATAGGAATGAAATTGCAAATGGTCACTAAAAATCGCTAATAAAAGACATTTTCATAAAGCTTTCAAAATTAGTGAGATGACTATAAATGGGATACTGGGCTCAAGCAATATGAATGGATAAATTTATATTCTGTAAAATTAATTCAGTAACAGTCTCAATTCTCATATTATTCTTATAATTTGCATAAAGGATATACAAGCTGCGGAAATAATTATAATAAAGTGTTGCAGAGTATGCATGAATATGTCATATAAGGTCTATCACTGGGTTTTCAGAAAGTTTCTTCTGAGGATAAAAGTGCCTGAATGGAAATATGAACTGAAAAGTTGACCACAGAATCTGGAAACACCTACATGACCATTTTATGAGTTTTCAATCTTTCTTGAAACATTTGTTTAGAATGTTGAACGTCACTGGAGTAAGACTCCGCACCTATAGTGTTAGATATTTCTAAATAAATGTATGATTAAATGTTTATTGAGAATGTTTAGGGAACAGTCATTCTCATTAATTAAATAAACCTGGTTAATTAACATCACATTTTCATAGAGTTTTGTATAATAAAATATACTTACATAAGCCATTATAAAATACAATCTTTATTATATTTTGGATAATTTGAGACCTCTTTTCAGGTCATAATTAGTGATACTCTTTAGCATTACAACTGCATTATTTTTTTCCAAAGTAATCATACAGACTCGATGTCACAAGTTTTTTGGTTTTCTTTTGGATCCTGTAATTCAAGGCTTCGCCTTTTGGTGTTTATGATGATATAACAGATGATATAATGAACCATAAAGTTATGGCTAAGAAAAGCAGATCCAGGTCTTGTGACAACAATCTCAATATTCTGGTCACTGTGCCATTTATGTGTTTGTTTAGGACTTTTATTTCCCAACAATGACCAGACTGATAGAACATAAAATGCAAATATATTTGATAACATCATAATTACAACTGTTCTGGGTATAACTTTTTTGTATCCTGTTTAACATTATTTCGTTCAGTTTTTAGCTTTTCATCTCCACAGGAATAATCTTTTTTATCCTTTGTCTTTATGTGTTTAGAACTTGCAAAGCCTTTATTATAACATGGAATTGTTATCTTCCATTAATGTACTCTTTGTCCTGCCATTTTTAAGTTCATCCTGCCTGTAAAACTAAAGTCATTCCTTAAGTAATTAGATAAGATGTATAATAAATAAAAATTTCAAAGTAATATTTACATTTTTATGAAGTTTCATGCTGTACTGATTTCACCCTTAATCACCTAGAATAGTAGTTGGCAAACTATAGCCTCCAGGTCAGATTTACTCGACTGTATGTTTTTTAAATAAAGTTTTATTAGAACATTGTTATACATGGGCCTCAAGCAACAATTAGTGAAAAAGAATTTCCAGGTATAAAGCCTAGGAATACATAGCAACCTACTTAGGAGGATTGTTGCATGCCAGACCCAGAAACCACTGATGTAACTTGATTTTTTAACTATAGTTTTCGAGTTTTTTCTTAGCGGTTGCTGTAGAGGTTAGAAAATGTATTTTAACATCATAATCTGCATTAGATTTATACTACTTTGATTCCAGTGAGACATAGAAAACCCGCCACACTTTGTGCTCTTATTCATATATACATAAATATATATATTTACAAATACATATGCACACACATTTGTACATGTGTGTACACAGATACACATATATGTGTGTACATATATATGCTGTATATGCTTTACACAGATACACATATACGTGTGTACATATATATGCTGTATATGCTTTACAACATACTCATGTAGAAATTATGTACATATATATGTACATAACATAATTATATGTACATATGTATACATACCTAATTTTTGTATACATAATTTCTACATGAGTATCCACTCATCCAAATACTTTCAGTGCCAAATGCTTTGGAGCATACTTATATAAAAATTACACACACACACACACACACAAACATACATAGACACACATTATATATGTATATATGTGTATATGTACACTTTCTATATATATAGAACATATGGAGATAAAAATATATAGATAAATAGATAAAAATATATAATATATGTAAAATGTATATAATATAAAATTATATATGTATATACGCACATGGATATATGTATATATACATATATGTACTTTCTATTTAAGTATGTTCCAAAGCATCTGTCATTGGAAGTATGTGAATAGTGGAGAAGAAATAGAGTTTGAAATTTACAGAGTCTAAAAATAGTCTGTGAGGGACTGGCCTAGTAGCTTAGTGATTAAGTTCACCTGCTCTAGGTGGCTTGGGGTTCGCAGATTCGGATCCCAGGGGCGGACCTAGCACTGCTTGTCAATCCACACTGTGGTGGCATCCCACATAAATTAGGGGAAGACTGGCACAGATGTTAGCTCAGTGATTATCTTCCTCAAGCCAAAAGAGGAAGACTGGCAACAGATGTTAGCTCACGGCCAATCTTTCTCACACACACACAAAAAATAGTCTATGTGGGGGCTGGCCTGGTGGCCCAGTGGTTAAGTTCACGAGCTCCACTGCAAGCGGCCCAGTGTTTCATTGGTTCGAATCCTGGGCGAGGACATGGCACTGCTCATCAAACCATGCTGAGGTGGCGTCCCACATGCCACAACTAGAAGGACCCACAATGAAGAATATACAACTATGTACTGGGGGGCTTTGGGGAGAAAAAGGAAAAAAATAAATCTTTAAAAAAAATAGTCTATGAAAACTTCTCCAATATTCAGATATGCAAAGTCATAAGAATTTAGTTCTCATAATAGCCTCATCAAAATGGAACTTCTTTCTTGGCAGAAATATACTTGATTATGCAGCATACATAATTATAAATACTTGACACACCATTTTATCGATAGCGAGTAATGTGTTTTATCAATAGTGATTAATGCTAGAGGAAAGATTGATTTATCTTTCCCTTCTCACCTTACAAAACTTTCAAATTAAAATTAAAGTTGTACATTGTACAATGTACAGTTAGCATTTACAATGACAAAATTTTTGTCAAATAGAGAAGCAAAGAACACAAGTTCAAAATATGGGGGACGGTGTTACACAAATACGTCAAGAAGTTAATATAAGTACTGTGTCAGTTTCTGGATTTGGAGTTGTTGGTTGCATCGTCGATGTTTCAAAGAAGGAGAAGAAGCCTCCTCTGTGAGGTTGGCAGAATAGAGAAATACCTTCATGATGAGAATAGTTATTACTCTGTGTGTCATGTAAAATAGTATTTCTCTTACTTGGGTACTCCTGTTAACAAAATTGAACAATTACACATTCACTCTTGGATGAACACTTTTCCTGTAGTTTTCTTTAAATAACAAATTTCCCTGAAATAAATGAAAAATTATCATCCGTAACTTGGTGTGAGGTATTTTATTAGATCATTTGTTTTATGTATTATTTATTTAGATTTGTCCTTCAACAGAAAAGAATAGAAAATGAATAGGCGACATGAGATCACGGAGAAGGAAGGAATTGTTAGAAACTAGCAAAGAAAAAAACAGGCAGAGAGGAAGTATCAGCAAGGATAAATTTTGCCTGCCCTATCGTGCCAAAATTCATCCTTCAGCTTTAGAATGCGGAACCCTCTCAACAATACTTTAAATTTGTAGCCTAGTGAATGGAAAATATTCGCCTACTCGCTGCAAAATAATAATAGTCTTTACATAGTCATTTCTAGGGCAGTCAAATAAATTAGCATTAGTAAATGCTTAATCAGTTCTCACTTTCACATATGAGGAATTTGAGGCAAATTAAATATTTTACTGAGATTCTCATAGCGAGCAGGGGGCAGAGCCAGAAGAGGAGCTGCAATCTTTCAGGTCTGGAGCTGGAGCTGCCACACTCCGGCCTGGGGCAGGGGTCTTCAACGATTAAATTTCCCTGAGGCTTAGCCTCAGTTATATCATTATTCCCATTTTCCTCCGTTTTACTAAACTAGCACAAATCTTCCTCTAAAACTTCCTTACACAAATTATTCCTTACATAATAGTACCAAAAGGCTTAAGTTATTTACTTTAGACTTATTTTTTACCTTAAATGCCTTAAATATAGAAATAGCGGTCTAGATGAAAAGTTGATGAAGGTTATTACTTTGGACATGGACTGTTTTAGGGTGAAAACTGCAGAGTATCTAAGCTCTCTGGAGACATAATAATAGACTAAATTACACTTTAGTATTTTTCCAGACCCTCCAAGTCTCCTCAGGAGAATACTGTGTCCTTTTTTAAAACTTATAAGCCCATGATTATTAAAGGAGAATATTTGCTTATCAGGTGAAATCAGAGCATAGAAAACATTAAAGTGAAACCTTCAATTTTGGTTGAAGAATAATTGAGTGCACACACACACACACATTTATATGTTTCTCTTTAGCATATTATCAGGATGTCAAATGTGATATAAAAACAGAATACTAATCAAGTTATTTTAGGAAATTAATTCAGGGTATAAGGTAGAAAAAAGCAACCCATGAAACTAATTATTTAACATACATTCCAAAGCAAAACTATATAAAATATTCTAATTTTTAAAAATATCAAGTTTGGGAGGCTAAATATTTACCCCAAACAATCTCAAAAAGAGTGTAAAGTTCCTATGATCCATTTTATTTTTTAACTTCAGGAATCAGGACACATTCTTTTGACAATTCTTAGTGATGAAAACTCTACATTCATTGATAATAAATTAGTTTTCAAAGCTATTAAAAGTTATTTAGAGTGAAGTCTAATGAATGTTTGCTTATTGAGCAGCCTAATATCATTCGTCTCTGGAACACAGGATATTTATTTAAAGCACTCTGAAAGTAATTTATTAACCCACTCCCAATATCAACTACAATACATTAAGCAAGAATATTGTTATTAAAATAGATGCATACGTTTGAAAAGCTACATTGAAGCAAGATTCTAGTGTCAGTTTGGCTGAGAAACAGAACAAAAACTTGTTACATTACTTGCAGATTTGTATAAGAATGTCCACGACTCTATCACAGATCTTATTGTGCCAGTAGATTTTGTTCAGACTCTTTACACTGTGTCTACTGTGTTTTCCTATATTCCTAGCTGAATATGGAAACATATTTACTTTTCATTTATTAGTGGAAAATAGAAACAAAAATTCTCATATATCCTCTATACCTTTATAGTATAGCCACCACATTATAGTTGTCTTGAAAGAGAGGAAAAATCTAAGCAACTGCATGACCAAAAGAAAGAAATTAATCAGAAATACTATAAATACTGTTTTTCAAATAACCTTTTATCTATGTTAGCATTAACTAGCCAAAATTCAAATATATATATAATTGTATGTATAAGGTATTATGTATATATAAAATTATACATATATAAACTAAGTAGTAAATTCCTTTAATGGGAGAAATTAACTGAAAGACTATCAAATAGCAATGTCATTGATAGATGTACACCAAGAATTCAGGTTATTTTCATCTGATGCATTAAAGGCTTTCTTGCAGTCTCTTCCCATGTTTCTTGATGAATACATTTGCAGACCTCTCTGAGTGTTTGCAATGACTTTTGGCTATAGATGTCTGCCATTGCGGAAAAATTTTTATTTCTCTCCAACTGGAGGATTTTTTTCATCACGGTGACCAGTTAAAAGTTTTAAGCAAACAGAAATAATGGCCATCTTCAAGAGTATGTGAAAAAGAATGACAGCGATGCCAAGTTACGCATATTTCAAATAATTGTGAAAATTCCAAGAAATTAATAATTGGGCTGAGCTTGCTCAATTTTCTCTCCTCTAGGAAGACTCTTTGGTACTCTGCCGTGAGAATTCATGTGCATGCATGCATGTATACGTGTGTGGGCATTTTGGTTTCCCTTATAAAATAGGCGTTACTTAAGCACTAGTTTATTTGTCCTTGACACTCACACTCCATAAATGTCATTGCAAATGAGAGATGCGTGACTTTAATATTCCAATTAAATCTCATAGGGCATGATATAACCAAGAAATTTTGCAGTTAAAAGTAGACACTCCCCTAGCTTGAATGTAGAAAGAAAATATATGCTTTATTGCAAATGGAGGATTGGGAGATGGAGTATGAATCCTTTTCGGGAAGATGTATTAAGTGTCTATCTAGCAGCTTAGAAAATTATCGCACGTGCTAGACGCATAATAATGATTATTCGATACGACCAGATTTAAACATGCAAAAAACCTCTTTAGATCTCCCTTAATTCTCCGTAAGCCACGTGACTAAACAGCATTAAAGAAGTGAGAAAACAATGACTGAATCTTGTGAGCCTCTCTAAAGGAATGAATAATAAGTTTTCAGAGAGATTTTCCAGGGTTGGTAGTGCATACTGGTTTCATTAATTTATCTTTCCCTAGTTCCTCCCATCTTAGAGAGGATTATAACAGTAGATAAAGAATGAGTGCCATGGAATATTCAGGAAAAAGAAGTGCCGAGTACACAGGCTTTTAGATTTTGTTTGTTTTTCAAAATAGTCAACTATTTCAGGATGGCAACTACACATTGAAATACTTTACAGATTCTTTGTTCCTGAGAAATATCACCTTAATAAACAATAAAACTGCACTTTCTTACCATTTCTTCCTGTTCCCTCCTTTCTTTATTTTAAGTTGTTGCTTTAAATATTGCTGAGAAAGAGAGACTATGTTGGTTTTTACCTTTTTTTCTTAATTAAGCATCCATCCTAAAGATGTGACTTCAAGAAGATATATAGCGTTTTCTCTCTAGCAACCTACTTACCACTTCTAGTCTTCCATCATCTTCCCGAGGAGCCCTAACACTCTTACAGGCAAACTTGTAGGAAGAGGCCATCGCCAGATGAAACGTTATTGTTAAAATTTAAATGATAAATTAAACTCTTTAACACAGCTTTATCGTCAGCAGGGGTTAACTAAGTTTCTGCTGAATTAATTAACTAATGCATTTTAGAATAGAAAGACAATTATAATCTATGCAATTTCCTTTAATTTCTGGTTATTATTCACCTGTTTTTTTGGTTTGTTTTTGAGGAAGATTAGCCCTGAGCTAACATCTGCTGCCAAACCTCCTCTTTTTTACCGAGGAAGACTGGCCCTAAGCTAACGTCCATGCCCAACTTCCTCTACTTTAAATATGGGATACCTGCCACAGTGGGGCTTGACAAGCAGTGCGTAGGTCCTCACCTGGTGTCTGAACTGGCAAACCCCAGGCCGCAGAAGCGGAATCTACAAACTTAACCACTGCACCACTGGGCCTGTTCCTATCCACCTGTTTTTATATAGGGGAAAGTAGAAAGAAGAGCAAGGTAAACAAAAAAACCTCAAAGCAAAATTACTATTTTGAATTGCTACTAAGAAAATAATATTCCACATGCTTCATGCTACAAAATTAGAATTCAGACGTATGTGGTTAAGCATTTTAACTACTATACTGCTTATTTAAATTTGGTAAAAAATGGTTATTCTATCTCAAATAATATATTGTATGACTTTTCTGAACAATGCACTGCCATTATTATTATTGGGTTACATAAACAGAAATAACTCAGTACATAATTTCTGCTTTCAAGAGCTTTATAATTTATCTAAGAAACATATCAAGCCAAAACATGGTTAAAGAAAAATATTTATAAGTACTTTATAATATGTGATAAACTACATTAGTCAGAATAAGGAAGAATACATACAGGAGAAGATAATGACACCAGCTACGTCTATCTCATGCTCTATAGCATTTTCTCAGTGCGTTTCACATAATAGATGATAAATAAATAAGAAAAAGTTGTATTGATTTCTTAAGATAAATCCAATGATCAGAAGATAAATTGTGTAATTATTTAATTACATACATACATTGCAGAGTTAAAACTGGACACATTTTCAATTTCAACAGAGGCAAGGAAATCATTGATACTAAATTACAAAATGAGTTGTGAACAAATCACTTTGGAGGACCTGCAAAGTGGTATTTAGGCAAAAGTTGTCCCCACACCTCATGAACTTTATCAACCAAATTGAGATTATAAAAGACCAGTGATGGTTTATTTCATGTGTCCACTTGACTGAACCAATGGATGCCCAGGTAGCTGGTTAAACATTTTTGGGAGATATGCCTGTGAGGGTGTTTCAGGAAGAGATCGGCATTTGAACTGAAGGACTGAGTAAAGCAGATGACCTTCCCCAAAGTGGCTGGGCATCATCCAGTCCATTTAGGGCCTGGAAGAACAAAAAGGCCAAAGAATGCTAATTTGCTCTCTGACTGACTGATTGAGCTGGAAATGGATCGTCTCCTCCTCAGCAATCCTGGTTCTCAGACTTTCAAACTCAGATTGGAATCTATACCATTGGCTTTCCGGCTTTCAGGGCTTTGAATTACATTTTATCCCTACCTTTCCTGGGTCCCCAGCTTGCAGATGGCAGATGGTAGGGCTTCATAGTTTCCATAATTGGGTGAGCCAATACCTTATAATAAACCTAATTTAATACATACATGTATATTGTTTTGTTTTTGGATAGAACTCTATTTTATTATCTGTTCAGGGTAGTTTCTATTGACGAACCTAAGTAGGGAGGAAAATGTTATTTATCCCTCCTTCACCCCAAGCCTAAAATGTGGAGCTGAAAATGAGATTACTTGTAGAACTTAGTATGAGTTCTTTGCAATTGGAGGAGAATGGGGAAGGAAATTTAATGAACTTGTGTCTGGAAAACCCACAGAGTAAAAGACAGATGGCTCCGTTGAGTAGCTGGAATTCCTAAAGTTTCTCAAGTCAAAATGATATGTGAGGTTTTCCCAAGATGCAAACAGGAACTACTGGAGCTGGAGGGGAAATGGAACTGAAAGTGAGTCTCTGTGGAAGATGCTACCTGAAAACCAGCTGCCAAGAAGCAAGATGGAAGGCAATATTTTTACCATCTAGTGGAGAGTGAAATTTTTTTCGTCAAGAAAATAGCAAGTGAGAGAAGTGTAAAAATTGAAATGCTCTTGGAAATACAACAGCTCATGAAAGAAAATCAGTTGCAAATATATAAATGGACAAAACTGTGTAAAGACATTTCATGACAATACTGGCAAGTTGTAATATTCCTGATTCTTTGAAGACAAAATAGAGGAGAAGTGGAGATATAAGTCTGGAAATGAAAAATATAGAAATATAGTCACTTTAACCAGCTATAGATTCCTCGCCTACTGCAGGCTCCAGATGAAGCAGGAAGGAGACATATGAATACTCAAAGAAGCTGTGACTATATTGCAGAAAGACTGGATATTTGAAGAATGGTATTGAGTCTTTTTTTGCTACATAAATCAATTATAGAAATTGTATTACATACAAGTGAAAAGTCCTGGGTTTATCCATGGGTAGTGGAAGAACTCAATAAAGGGACAAGAAAAGGCAAAAATAAAGACATTTATCAGTGGCGAGAACCCAGTATGCTATAATTACATTACTACTTTACAGACCTTTCATCCTTACTTAGCAAAGACCATGGAAGAATTTAGTATCTTATATATACCTGCATGCTTTACATACTAGATTCATAAATTCAGTGTCTATAATGTTGTTTTTTCAGGTATAAATTGAAGTTTATGATAAATCAAAAGTGGTCCTAAATAAATGTGTGTATATATGTGTTTATGTGTTAATCGGTTATATTTTCTGAGTTTATCAAATACAAATGAGAGTTTATTAAATACAGCAGGTTTGCTATATTAGTACTTGAATACTAACTGACAAAAAATATGAATCTAATAAATAGCATTACTCCTTCTACATTACGCTTTTAGTCTTCTATTGTGGCGAAACAAATTAACACAACTTAGTACTTTAAGCAACATACATTTATTATGTCACAGTTTCTGTGGGTCAGGAGTCCAGGCACAGTGTAGCTGTGTCCTCTTGTCAGTCACATTGCTGCAATCAAGGGCTTGACTAAGGCTTCACTGGGGAGGAATCACTTCCAAGCTCCTTTGAGCTGTTGGCAGAATTAATTTCCTTGGAGTGTAAGACTGAGGGCCCGAGCTTTCTCTGGCTGTGGGCTGAGGCCACCCTCAGCTCCTACAGGGTACCTCAGCTCAGACCACTCCTTCCCCACACCTCCTAGAGGCTGTCTACTGTTCCTTGCCATGTAGGCTTCCCCTTCATGATGGCTTACTTCACTCGGCCAGCAAGGAGAGTCTCTAGGAAAAGTGGGCCAGCAGGACAGTCTCATGTACCATGACATAATCAGAGGAGAAGTATGCTATCTTTGCCATATTCTACTGGTTGGACACAAGCCACAGGTCCCTATTATACTCAAGAGGAGAGAATCATACAAGAAGGTGAAGAACAGGAAACAGAATCATGGCTAGCCCCTTTTGAGTCTGTCTAGTACAATCGTGATTCATCCGTAGAGACTACACTTGTTACAGGCACAAAGAATTTCTTTATGTTCACAACAAATGGCACACGAATATAAATCATAATATTAATAGGAAATGATATGAACACTTATGCTTATTTAACCTCTGAACTGCATTTTATTCCAATCTTCTAAATTTCTCACCAAAGTTTATGCTAGAGTTGCCAATGAGTCATCAGATTCACCTTTTTTAAATTGTGGTGAAATATATATATATAGCATAAAATTTGCCACTTTAATCATTTTAAGTGTACAATTCAGTGACATTAATTACATTCAAAGTCTATCTATTTCCAAAATGTTTTTACCACTCCAGACCAAAACTCTATAACCTATAGGCAAAAACTCCTCATTCCTCCTGCCCCCTAGTAACTTCTAATCTACTGTCTGAATCTATGAATTTGCCTATTCTAGACATTTCGTGTATGTAGAACCATATAATATCTGTCCTTTTGTTTCCAGCTTATTTCACTTAGACTGATGTTTTCAAGATTCATCTATGTATCAGAAATTCATTTCTTTTTATGGCTGAATAATATTAACTTTATTTATACATTCATCTGTTGATAGATACTTGTATTGTTTTTACCTTTATATAATATTGTATGTAATATATATAATAAATATTTATAATATACATAATGTATGCAACAAATATATAATAAATATATGTTTATATTATATTTGTTATAAATAATGCTACAATAAACGTAGTGTGAAAGTATCTGTTCAAGTCCTTACTTTAGATTCTTTTGCGTTGTACCTTAGCGTGGAATTACTGGGTCATATATTAATTCTATGTGTGATATTTTGAGTAGACACCAAACTCTTCCACAGTGGCTGTACCATTTTATGTTCCCACTGGCAATGGACAGAGATTTCAATTCCTCCATATCCTTGGCAGAGCTTGTGATCTTCTATTTTTTGTTTTTGTTTTTTTCACACTAACTAGCCATCCTGGTTGGTGTGAAATAGTATGTTACCGTGGTTTTATTTGCATTTCCCTAATGACTAATGATGTTGAGCATTTTTGCACATGCTTCTTGGTAATTTATATACCTTCTTAGGAGAAATGTCTATTCCAGTCATTTGGTCATTTAAAAAATGTTTTTTATCTTCTTCTTGTTAAAATACAGGTATCCTTTATATTTTCTAGATATAAATCTTTACCAAATATATGATTTGCAAATAGTCCTCCCATTCTGCAGGTTACCTTTTCATTATATTGATAATGCCCTCTGATGCACAAACATTTTAATTTTGGAATATTCTAATTTATCTAATTTTTCTTTTGTTACTCATGCTTTTGGTATCATATCCAAGAACTGACAAATACAAGTTCATGAGGATTTACACCTATGCTTTTTTCTGAGAATTTTGTGGTTTTAGCTATTATATTTATGTTGTAGATCCATTTTGAGGTAATTTTTAAATGTGGTGTGAGGTAGAGTTCCAACTTTATTTTTTTGGATGTGGAAATTTAGTTATCCCAGCACAATTTGTTGAAAAGGCTATTCTTTTCTCCACTGAATGGATTTGACATCCTTGTCAAAATTAATTGACCGGAGATGTATGAGTTTATTTCTGGATTCTCATTTCTAGTACCTTGGTTTATATGTCTATCCTTATACCAGTGCCATACTGTTTTGATTACTGTAGCTTTGTAGTAAGTTTTGAAATATGGAAGTGTAAGTACTCCAACTTTTTGTTCTTTTTCAAGATTATGCTATTCTGGTCTAACTGATATAGCTACAACTTCAGGTAAAATGTTGAATAGCAGTGGTGAAAGTGGGCATTCCTTTCTTATTCCTTAATTCAGTTTTAATTCCAATTACTTTATTCTGTCTAAGGAATTGCTCTCCACCTTCATACAAAACCCCTGTCTCTTGAGGTTTCAGATCTCTTGCGGATGCATTTTTAAAATCTCATCATTTATTGAGTACTTTGGTATTTGACTTTGAGTCTTTCTTTTATCTCAATATCAGAAATCACGGTAATATCAAGGGACGGTCCAACCATTAGTGCATAGAAGCTTGGCAAGTAGTGGGCCTTCAGATACTTGCTAAATGAATATAAAATTGCCTTAATGGAATGTGACATTCTCAATTCTAATAAACTTTGCTACATTTCTGCCAATTTATTATCATGCCCTTCATTTCTTCCCTATTACCTGGAATGATTCCGTGTTGAAATCTTTAACTCTGATATAACAATCTTTCACCGCAACCTCCTATCCTTGGAGCTGTCTCAGCCATTGACATATAATGTACCCGCATATCAGTTTATTGAGACCTTAAGTCCTGGAGTTCACCCTTAAGACTCAACTCTGTGTTGCAGCAATTAAACCTCTATCTTTCTAGAATATTCACTACACATCACACCATTTTCTCTGTTCCTAAAATAGATCAACATGCTTAATTTTAGATTAATCTAGTTACTTACTTTTTCTTATCTTAAACCTTTTTTTAACAGAGTAGGAGTAAATTACATAGTCATGCACAATGTTGACACAAGTTTTAATGGACTGCTTGTCAACCTTTCCACATAAACTTTTTTTTCATGATTTTCCATTGTTTTCTGCTTTCATTTATATCTCCTTTTTTCTACTTATATTGCATTAACTTTGTGTTTTACTAGCTTCTTAAGGTGTGGAGTAATCACTAAATTTCACCTTTATTATATTTTTTATATAAGCATTTAAAACTACACATTTCTATCTAAGATTTGCATCTAATGCATCCAACAAATTTTGATATATTGTATTTTCATTATCACCAGACTAAAATTAGAAAATACTGTGTTTGTGATATCATCCTTGATGCACGCATTGTTTATAAGTATGTGGCTTAACTTCCAAATATTTCACATTTTTCTAGATATCTTCTTAGTATTGATTTTTAATTTAATATCTTTGTTGTCAGAGAATATACTCAATATTTTTTGTGTTAGTAATTAATAATACAGTTATTTTATGGTAGATTAAGTCTAATTGTTTCACCTGTGATTTTACTTAAAAACTCTTCTATCTTTTCTGGGAAAACAGTCTGTCATTTATTCCATCTCTCTCCTGTATGTTCAAATTAATGACTTCTATTCTTTCTACTGGTTCTTTCCCCACAAGCCACACACATGTTATTATCTCTTCTAAATAAAAAAATTAAAAGCAGCCTTTAACTAGTGCCTCACTGTTCTCTTTCATTTTCATGACTGGTTCCAAAGAAAAATCTACAATCACCCTTCTATTCCCCTACAAACTGCTGCGTCCCAGTCACTAAGACTGCTTTGGCAAAGATCAACCGTGTCCAATTTATCTACTTAGAGCATTTCTTTCAATCTTTGCCTTACTTTGACCTCTCTGAAGCTTTTAGATTTTATCTTAAATTCTCTTAACCTATTTATGTTCATGGCATTCTTTTTTCCTTAGAAAACAATTTTATTCTATTTTTTAGAGATAAAAGGAGAATGATATAGAAAGAAAGAGTTATGAAGTAAAGACAATGTTGTGAAGGAAAGAAAAATCACAATATAATATTTTCGGGGAATTCTGGGTTGAAAATACTCAGTTTTCAAGGATGTCTGTGGATTCTGGTACCATTGCTAAATTGACAGATGAATGTTATGTTGGTGGAGATTAGTTATCCAAAACTGTCCAGGATATGTATTATATACAGAGCAATTATATATATATTTCACTACACAAACAGAAATACATATTTTCACTGAGGTGTTCTACATTGGGGTGAGAATACACACTGCTTTGAATGTAAGGGTTAGTTTCCTTTAACTTAAGAATATTAACACAGCTTTGCAGTCATATAGCCTACTTTGTAGTTCTTTACAATAACTAAATTATTGTATTTCTTATTTTTAACTTATTCAGGTTTTTGTTGTTATATTCTTTTTATTTTTGCTGAGGAAGATTAGACCTGAGTTAACATCTGTGCCAACCTTCCTCCACTTTATATGTGAGTTGCCACCACAGCATGACTGACAAGTGGTACAGGTCCTCCCCTGGGATCTGAGCCCGAAAACTCAGGCCGCTGAATAGAGCATGCCAAGCTTAACCAGTACCATGGGGCTGATCCCTGTTATATTCTTACAAATGACTGAATTCATGTCTCTGAAGTTCTCATTCATTGTTCTTAGCAAGCTCCCAAAACTGCCAAGTTACTGATGAAGATATTTACAGCATATCAAATATTGACTCTAAGATGCACAAATTTCCAATTAAAATAATAATAAATGTAAGAGGCTGGCCCTGTAGTGTAGTGATTAAGGTCAATGTGCTCCACTTTGGCAGCCTGGGTTTGCAGGTTTGGAACCCCGGGCACTGGCCTACACAACTTGTTAACCATGCTGACGTGTCATCCCACATATAAAGTGTAGGACGCTTGGCACAGATGTTAGCTCAGGATTAACCTCCCTCAAGCAAAAAAAAATAGGAAGATTGGTAACAAATGTTAGCTCAGGACTAATTTTCCTCAGCAAAAAAAAAAAATCATAAATATAAGAAAATATTTTCATTGGACTTTTTATAAAGAACACTATTTCTTCTGGGAAAATATTGAAATTCTCAGCAAGTAATCTCATACTCAGTTTTACATAATAAATGTGGAAAGCAGTAAAGAATATTTTATTATCTTTTCTTAAGTTATTCTAAGAATGGCCACAGTGTTTGCTTCTGTTTGGGTAGATTAAGGTACTGGTGGTTATTTGTATATTTAGATTTTTAAAAAAATTTTAACCATATGTATATTTTTTCCCAAATATCCAGCTGATTAAGTAGAACAAAAAATTATGTTAGAACAATGTTTTATTTTAGAGCACATCACTTAGACGGAAATTTAAAATTTTTTAGGTTACCATGACAGTAAATGGCATTTTTCAAATATTTTGCAAAAACTAGGATCACCAGTCTCATAGAGAACAATCAACAGTCAGCAATAAAATCAAAGTTTTATTATTTCTCTAAAACTATCTGGTCCTCTTGTGACTTCCCAGGAGTGGCATCTAACAACTTTCAATTGTTAGGCTAGGAAGGACTACAAGCTTCATTTGAACTCCAAAATCCCATTGTTCCAATTGATAAAAGCATACACTGGTTCCTGCATGGTGACATTAATCACTGTTTCACTTTTCTGCTGACTTCCCTGCTGAGCATGGGTGTCACAGACCCACGTATACCCGTAGCTGCTGGATGGATCTTGCATTTCTGCACATTTTGCCAGCAGAGGCATTTAATGGCTTTGTTCCAGACTATCTTTTCAAGGACATTTGTGTAGCAAACATCCTTGGAAGATTATGATAACATCTCCTTTCAGTTCAAAGGATAGATGTTCTTTAATCTCAGTATAATAAAGATAAAGTCTCCATCAGGGCAAAGCTCAGGTAGAATTACTGAACATTATAAAAGTTTTGGATTCCCTAAACTCAGGGTTCCTCTCCTGTCATAAAACCTACTGCTTATGCAGGTTCTTTTTAGAAAAATGGAAAGATGGTTCCACTTACTTACAAACCAAGTACCTCTGAATAGAACATTGGTTTATCTCCACAAAAGCTATGAAATTATCAAAATAATTTTATCTATTTTACTGCTATGGAACCAGCCTCAGAAATATTGAATGTTTTTCTAATTATAACATAAATGATCTTGGTCTTAAATACAGATATTTTAACTTAAACCCGGTACTTAAAATAAATATTGAATTTCACTGCAATGAGTAGCACATACACGGACCAGACAACTCAAAAAGTACAAAAATTCAACTCCTTTTCTCTCTTGTCATACAGCCACTTAATTCTTAACCTCCAAGCCAACACTTCTGCCAGTTCTTTTTGTTTCATTCAAGAGATAATTTAGACTTATACAAGTATATACAATTTAAATTCTTTTAAAAATAATATTAGCATTTGTTATACTCGGTTCTTCACCTATCTTCTTTTCACTTAAGTATATATATTGATATTTGAGAAAGAGTTCGTTCAGAAAGCACTCTGGGTTTTCTGATCAAAAAGGGGTTTAATGAAGAGAAGTTTTTGTTTTAAAATACGTAATTCTTCCACATCTTTCTTTTACCTTCTAATAGTGGCCTCTTATTAGAAAAATTAGGCTCTAGACAACCATATAACAAAATATATTTTACTTGCTTTTCAGATGAGTATGATTGGATGACAATGAACATTTACTGTAAATAAAAGAAAAAAATGTGTACATGAATTTAATAAGTACATGGCTCCCAACATTTCATTAGAATTTCAGCTCATTCTTTAACATCACTGAGGGACCACCTTCTTGAGAAGACGAAATACAAATCTTGCGTTCTTGCCCTGTTATAGGCATAGACTAATTCTTTATTTTAAAAAAGTTGTCTATGCCCTAGAAACTTCATATGATTGGCATGAAGACACTTTGATAAATGACAATCACTTTACTAGGTCACTCAAACCATCTGTTTGTATCTATTCAGGAAAATGAAATTGCCACTAGCTCACAGTTATAATCTACTAGTTTTGAAAACAAATTTTACATGCATATTAATTCATTCACTGTTATTGTTAAATATTGCTAGTAAAATAATGATACCATTATACTTTTGGTTTCTACTATGGTGGGTTTCCACAAATGTTCGATTGTATCCTAACGTTTTCCATATGGTCAAAAACAAAAAAAGAGTGAGAGAGAGGGAGAATTAAATGAATAATTATTGGATATGTTTCTTCTATTCCAGATCTTTCTAGTAAAACCCGGGATTGAGTCACAGGACTTAGGTTTAAATCTCCTTTCCTTCTGTGTGATTTGGTGTTTTACCAACTTCTGCCCAGCATGGAGAAAGAAGGAGAAGAGGGTGGGAAATCCTGAAACTCAAGAGAAGTATGGACACCTATTACTCATGAACTTTTGGACGAGAGTGAGAAGAAAAACAGAGAAATGACATGAATCTGGGTTTTTGCCTCTTACGGCATAGTGATGTGACCCCTAGTATCTCTGGAGAAATCAACATCTGAGATTCTAAGAAAGCAGATGAGTATGTTTGTGAGAAGGAGAGAAAAAACGTAATGTCCCTGCAATAGTCAAATGGCAAACAAACACAGCGAATTTATGATTCATACATGATACAAATTTATTGCTATTTGACTCTAAAGAAGTGTGCTTTTTACAACTCCCTGGTGATGATTAACCCTGGAAAACCCCGTGACACCAATTTGATACTCTTTGAGAAATGTAGTGAACTGTATAAGAATTCTTAGGGGTCAACAGTCTTCGAAGAGAGAACACTTTCTCTAGCAACACTGCTCCTTCTTGCCTGTAGCTTGGCCTTGGAACATCAGGATTTATGTAAAATTCTCATAGGTTGTCAAAACTCTCTTCAGTGCTTATGCAACATAAAAGATTGTGTTTTTTTCCTCACCAAAATAAGAATGAGGTCTTTGCTTAACTCTTCTTCCTAAGATAAAAACTGCATTGTAGTAGATACTCTTCCTGAATACAGTATAATTTTTTTCTTTCAATTGTGAAGACATTGCTACAAAATGAAAATATGTAATGTTCAGTCTAAAACCATATTTTTAGACCAAAATAAACTTTATGACTCTCCAAAATTTTAATTTCTAAAAAAAGTAATAGCTTTTCACATTGCCGATTGACACCAAGATGTTCTCCAGAGTACTTTTTCAGGTTAGTCAAACAAACTAGAAAAACAAAAGGGAGGCTCATGGTAATGCACAACAATAGAAAATTGATCAAATACAGTAGTCCCCCCTTATTCACAGGGGATATGTTCCAAGACCCCCAATGGATGCTTGAAACCATGGATAGCAACGAACCCTATACAGGCATACCTCAGAGATATCGAGCATTTGGTTCCAGACCACTAAAATAAAGTGAATATTGCAATAAAGGGAGTCACACAAATCTTTTGGTTTCCTAGTGCATATAAAAGTTATGTTTCACTATACTATAGCCTATTAGTTGTGCAATAGCATTATGTCTAAAAAACAATGTAATTCTTTAATTCAAAAATATTTTACCGCTAAAAATGCCAACCATCATCTGAGCCTTCAGCAAGTCTTAATCTTTTTGCTGGTGGAGAGCCTTGTAAAAAATTCAACATCTGTGAAGTGCAATAAAGCAAAGCATAATAAAATGAGGTGTGCCTGTATATACTATGGTTTTTGCTATACTTATATACTTACGATAAAGTTTAATTTATAAACTAGGCACAGAAAGAGACTATCTGAATTGCCAGCATCACTGCTCTTACACTTTGGGGGCAATTATTAAGTAAAATAAGGGTTTCTTCAACACAGGTGCTGCAATACCGATACCACGACAGTTGACTTGATAACCAAGATGGAAACTAAGCGAGCTAACAGGCAGGTAGCACATAGAGTGTGGATACACTGGACAAAGGGTTGATTCACATCCCAGGTGGGGCAGAGCAGGACAGTGTAAGATTTCAGCACACTACTCAGCTAGGTGAGCAATTTAAAACTTATAAATTGTTTATTTCTGAAATTCTCCACGTTACATTTTCGGATTGCAGTTGACTGCAGATAACTGAAACTACAAAAAGCGACCAAGAATAAGGGGGGACTTTTGTAACGTAATTTGTGACATATTCATAAATAGAATCATAGAGGCATTTAAAATGTGTGCAAAAATGTTATTAATACTGGGAGTGTTTACATTCTCATGTTAAGTGAAAAGTTAGAATACCAAATTATGTATGCAAAATACTCTCAGTCATGTGAAATATTGACAAAGAAAGAGGGATATTTGCCAATAGTCAGTTAACTGTGATCACTGAGTGTGGTTCTTTGGATGGATTTTTCTGCATTTTATAATGTGCATATATTACTCATACAATCAACTCTTTCAAAACTACTTATTTTATGCATAGTTTTTAAAGCATTTAACAGTGCGTTTTCCCAAAAATGTGCAAGTTAAATGATTAAGCACTTACCGTTTAAAGAAGTTGTACTATGTAATATTCTGCTAATTTTATCAAATTAAACTCCCTATTAGCAGAAAAGAGTGAAAGTGTGAAAACTTTGAAAGGATTATTTAAATTTCTACAAAATTTTGTACTATGTTCTGACATGTATTCCAGTCTTTCATTTTGATTAAGCACCCTATTTTTCTCAGCTTTTCAGCTAATCCAACAACAACTGATGGAAAACAGTATAGCCCTTTTTCTTTAAAATCACACTTGATGTATAGATTTGTCAGATGTAGAATTGTATGCACTTTAATCCTCTCGTATTAACCATTCTGAAATCCACTGCATCTGGGCATTAGGTTCAGTTAATGAGTTACTGACATCCAAGGTAAAATTCACAGTCAATATATATGCATGTCAAAATGTAATAAACCAGTGAAGAAAGAGTTTACCCTACAACGCTTAATTACACAAGTCGATTTTCACCTAGCTTAGTTCAGAGGCATGACTGTATCTAAATGATGATAAAGTTTCCATTAAAAAACCGACATACAACTTATTCCCAATGTATATTGTATTGGAGTATTTTCTTGTGGTCTGCAGTTATACCATCAAATTTACACTTGTGAAAGAATTCTATATTTATCTGCTATATTCCACATATATTTGAGCCTAAATTCATGATAAATTGAAAACCACAAATCAAACACTACTTTTTACCAAATATTCAACAAAATATATATGAACACAAACATAAACTTTGATACTGATTGAATTCAACTTGGAGGGTAGTTAAAGAAAATTAATTCCTTGGTGTCTCATGACAACTATTGTGAGTATTTGGCACAATTAAGCTCCTGTTGCTGAGAGAGTAATTATAAAACAGCCAATGGAAATTGAGGTTAACCAAATCTTTTGGCCAGCACTTACTTTCATGTACTAATCTGTTATTCAGTTTTTATTTAATGAATATTAATTTTGTGCACACTATATACCATGCTAGGAGCTGGAGAAGCAAGATAAAGCACACAATGGTCCTGCCCTCCCAGGGCTTACCATTGACTAGCAGACACAGGTAATAAAGTTAATTCTCAAACACTGAGCTAAAGTCAATGACAAAGGAACTATAAGCTCCTGCATTAGCACCTAAGAGGAGATCTTTGCATAGACTTGTTGAAGACGTAAAGGCACCCTTAAGAAAGTGATGTCTACTTTTAATCTTAGAGAACAGGTAGACTTGACTAATAGTCAGGAATGGAACTGTTAAGCAACTGCCAGAATATTCCTATCAGAAGAAAGGGCATAGTTCAAGATAGAGATGAAAGGTTTCATGGAATGCAAAATTGATACAAATGGCTAAAATATAAGATGAAAAGGAGATAGTAAGAATGAATTATCAATTTTCAATATCAACTACATTGAATGAAGTTAAAATTGTGCAGTCTGATAATTCAATGTTTTAGCATATGCAAAGTTACTTCCCAAAATACATCATTCTGTATTTCTTTTGTATTTGTATTAAATACTAGGCAGGATGCTGCATCACTTCATTTGCTTGTAAAGCAGAGGGAAGATATCCTCCCACTCCCCTCCCCTCATCCCCCGTAGAAAATTATGCCCTGTAAGTATCAAAACCAGAATTTGAAACCGGATCATCTGACTAAACTGAATATTTCATTAAAATATCCTCTTCTGTCTCAAAAACAAAGTAAAAAGTTTAACATACACACACAGATAAAGGACTATTTGTATTCAGCCTGAATTGGAAACTCAATATGTTTGCATTAGGTTTAAATTACAAGTAGTCATAACACTAGAATGTGCAAAGATATAACTTTCTTTATTTCTATAACCAAACCCAGCTTGACTTTTAAACTTTCAATTCCTTGTGGAGTCATAAAACTTATTCTTGCCAATTCAAGGTCCTAAATCACTTCTCGTTTAAGCCACTGTGTCCCTTGGTTAATACTGAAGTCCAAGTTGCACAAACTTATCTTATACCTTCCCTTCTTCCCTGGTGGACATGTTAGTCTACAGAGAGCTTACTTTTAAACCTGACATCTAGCGCAATGTTTCTAGAATATTTAGCACTATATCAGCCTGGTGGCCTGCACTGTGGAGCAGCGTCGCTCCTATGTGGTATTAGTTTGTCAAACTCTGACTCTGCTTGCATGCATAACGGATGACCAGTTTTCCACTGAGAGCTCTGGTGCTCCTTATCAGGGCTGTAATTCTTCTTTTGGTATGTTAAAAGATAAATTGAGGCATATAACAATTTTTAAGAATTTGACTAAAAATTGATTTGAATTGGGCAGTGTCAAACTGGAAGTGCTTTATGAGCACTTCCCACACATGAGCCGGGAGAAAGACTCAGGCAAAAGTCTTTCATGCCATGATATTAAAGCCACCTAAGTCTAATGGCCTCTGTTTAATTAATTGAACAGCTATGTGGCATCCTAGCTACTCTTCCTAAAAGTTTCAAAATTTCTCAAATAGTGTCTGTAAAACTGCCCTCAATCCTATATGCGTAATCACCTCAGTCAGCCTCTATCCCTGTGGAATAAAGGTCATGAAACTCTGCCAGGTGGTTCGCTGTCTGCCTCTTCTACAACCTGGGAAATGAGTTAAATTTGCCCTGTCCTTCTGCAACACCTCAAATTACCTATGGCTCCTGTTGCTCCAGGTTCACTTTGGGGGTAATGACCAGTCAAGGACTGACAGGGACTTTCAGTTCCAAATGTAAATAAATTTTCTTGTTTACTCTTCCTTTGTTTAACTCCTACTCTCACATTAGGAAATACTTTACACTTCCTCTCTGTGTGGAAGTTAAGAAAACAAGCTCCTAAACAATCATGAACATGTCCTGTATCTGTGTATTAACTGTGCTCTAAATTTCTTAGAATATGTGCTCTTGCTATGCCAAACCAAGAGTTTTAGATTTTATTTATTTTTATCTTTATTTTTTGAGGAAGATTAGCCCTGAGCTAACATCTGCTGCAAATCTTCCTCTTTTTTGCTGAGGAAGACTGGCCCTGAGCTAACATCCATGCCCATCTTCCTCTACTTTATATGTGGGACGCCTGCCACAGCATAGCTTGACAAGCGGTGCATAGGTCCACCCCTGGGATCCGAATCAGCAAATCTCAGGCCACCAGAGTGGAACGTGCAAACTTAACCGCTGTGCCACCAAGCTGGCCCCAAGGTTTTTAGATTTTAAAACACTATTTTTCTTTTCTCAAGCACCTAACTCTTGAAATTAAAATGCTGGCCTGGTAGACTATGTCTCTGCAAGGCATTTAAAAAATATATTTATATACTCAAGTGACTTTTTTCTAGGTTTTACCTGACAAGACTCATAAAAAGGTGAACATAATTCAATTATTATGTATAAAGGTTAGGGCAACAGAAAAACATTCAGAAATGAATAAATATTGATTATTAGTTGAAAAAATTGTCTTTACTCACGTTTCACCAATATTCTTATAATAAATTGGCAATGATTATATCATTATAGAGTGTACAAGCTATATTGCAATACTTTTGAAAGTTTAAGTACTCAGTCAATTAACTGTTGTAATGACTAGTCAAGGACACTAGCTAAAATGTGAAGATATACACTCCTATATAGGTATATAAATAAGACATTTTGTATAACAAATAGTACCATACAGTTAAAAAAAACACCTGGCTTTTTCCATATGCCAATAGCTAGTCTGATTACATTAGACAATGAACAATTTTTAAAAACTTTGCATAACAAAAATATCTCAGATAAATGAAGAAAAAATTAATCCTACATAAGACCTAGAGAAAAATTGGTGCTAAATATGGACACGCAATTTAGGTTAGAGTGAATACATAATGAAATCTAAATTTAATTGTCAAAAGAACCAGAAGAAAACTTGGCTCTGATTCACTTGCTGATAAATTTCTTACTTCTTTTTTTTAATCCTTATATCAATTAAAGACTACTAGGAATTCTAGGAAGGGATGGGATTTCCAAGTAACAGGCTTGCATTTAAACATTCTTTAATTAATTTAATTTAAAGAATAAACTAATTTAATTTAAAAAGTTCGCTTATTCTTTGCTTTTTAATTTTCAAGGTGTTTTCGGATAGAATGTTGTATGAGCTAGTATTGTATTGGGGTACAGTTAACAGAAATCTAAGAGGTCGGAAGCAGACCATTACCAGCACGGATTTGGAAGTCTACTGATGTCAGAGTCAGTATCTCTGCAATTCTCTTGGCCTGTCTTTATCAGCTGTAACCTCATGGTTACAGGCTATTCACTGTTTCTCTATAAGTCACATTTATATTCAAGGCAGGATAAAGCAGAGAGATATCACATTCCAGGTACAGCTTCCCAATAATTGGTAGGGCAAAAGTTTTCCAAGAACCCTTTGGCTAACAGATTTCTGCTTAAATCTAACAAAATTTAGTCCAGAACTAGGACATATGACCACTTCTAGTTTCAAAAGTGGTGGGAAAAACATAAAAAGGGGTGTCCTGATTGACGATCTAATTGTAATCCACAGTTTGGGGCTAGAAACTTTAAGGAGGGTTTTGCTAAACCATAGAATAAGGGAAGATGGCTATCAAGCCAAAAAACAGATTCAACAATAAAATTATCATCCGATTCTGACTATAAATTAGAACAAAATTCCTCTCTTGATTATCTAAATTGATGTATTGTATCCTATGTCATAAGTGAAGGATATGACATACGGTCATATAATTTCTCTGAAATATTAAATTCAAAGTCTTAGTGTCACTGACTCAATCCAAAGGGTCAGTCTTTCTTACCCATATGAAAACTTAGAAGTCTGTTAAATCAGGTAAAGGGCAACATTTGCCACCAAAATTCCCCTGGCATTGGCAAATGACATCATTATCTAAAAACGCTTTCTGGTAATCTGAAGACAGTGCTTGTTGCTCACAGAAAGCATCAGCTTCCAATGCCTTGTTTGCTACAGCACTGCATCCTGCAGTAGTCACTGCAGTCTTGATGTGTGTTGTGGTACAGGAATATGAAATAGTCTCTAAATGTTATCGTCAACCACCGGCATACCAATACAAAAACTATCTGAGTTCCCAGAGCTAAAGGTCATCATTAACTTTTTTAGTTTTTAAACATATATCCATTTTCTCAATGCTACTAAATGCCAGGAGTTTGTGACTTCCATATATAAGCTATGTTCAAAACAAAGCCTTGCCTAGATTCTGGTACAAGTTATCTATCCAAACTTCTCTACCTCTTTTGGTACATTTCTTTTCAGTGAAGTCCTCCATTTGACATCAGTCAGGGCCACTTCAGTTTATTAAACATAATTTCAAATCTCAAAGGTCAGGGATTGGTATCTTGGTCACTTTCTTTTCAAGAAATACCTGTTTCTTATGTACGTTGACTTACATTTTCCCCAACACATCATCTATGATTAATATAAATTGATGAGAGGTGATGGATAGGTGGGAGTGAATTGACCCTTCATATCTATGAAGCCAAGAGTTAGGCTAGACTTAATATTCAGCCATTGAGAAGTGGTGCCTTCATATTTCTGCACTGCTCAGCGCTCTCACTATTGCACCCTTGTTCTCTGGACATTTCTGTACCTTGCCACTATCAAGCATATAATATATAATAATGATATAATATCTCTTGACACAATATAGGTTCTCCAGAGCCTAGCTCCACTGCTGTGGCTGATGTCAACTCTGATTGCTCCTTGCTATTACCTCTGTGGTTCTAAAATCTTCTGAATATTACACCTAGGGCCATCCAAAGCCCAAAATTGTAAAGGTATACCATTATCTCAGAAAAATGGAGATGAACTAGCTTTACATGTGTGTAACTAAAAAGTGTATTTTTTTTCCCACAAAAAAGACGATCTATTTCTAGTTTTCCTCCCAGGTACAAAAATAATATCAGAAGTCTTAGAGTAAATATTACTACTCTCTAGACACTCTAACAGGCACCTTGTTAAGTAGTTACATATCCCATTGCTGAGACTATATCTAATTACTTCCCCAAACGCAACGCTTACCTATTTATCCATTTCAAGGGCCGGGCATGGCATAGTAATATGCTGTCAAATGGCATCTTGCTAATAGAAAATGTTTATATATAGGAAAAATATGACTAAGTAAATGCAAACAACATCTCTCTTAAATATCATTAATATTTCAAAACTTTAAAAAAGTAAAAGTCAACACTTATTTTCTTCATACAGGCTAACAGGATTAGGAACTCTGTTCTAATCTTATGAATTCTCTAAAATAAAATATTCAAATCCATCTAGCATTTATTGAATTTTCTCCTACTACTCAATTTATTATATCATTTGAGCTTCTATATTAATCCCTGGGTACTGAATTTAACATATTTATTTTTGTTTCAATCTTTGAAAGATGTTTATAAAGTAATTCTCAAGTTCTCCCATTCTTTGTTTCCTTCCTGGTGACCCTTGACCTGTTTTACTCCAGTGATGAGGTTAAAATTACACTAGATACCTGTCTAAACCACTGAATACTATTTGGCCTCAGCCATCACATTCCTCACCCAAACCCTAACGTATGTCAGAAGGAGATCTTCCTAAGGATGGAACGTCTGTTTTGCTAATATTTATTCACTGCAATGACTAGTTCAGTGGTTTGTGCTTTGTTGAGATTTTTTAATACAAAGTTAATAAATCACATAGTTTTAATGCTTTCATTTCTACTTTTCACCATATATTTAGCAAAATAAACAGCAAATTATAATTATCTTTAGTATAGTTACTATCAAATTATAGAAATTCTATGAATTGCTACTTACATTTCATTACATTCCAACAGGAACCAGACTTTAAGAATTTACTTGAAGACTGTGATATAACATTAGTAAGTATATGTAAATTTGGCCTTGGCTCTTATTTCTGTCTTCATTGAAAGAAGAGTCAAATGAGTTGATTTACAATTTTTTTAATTCACATATTAATTTTCCACACTGGAGCCAATGTGAGATTCTCCCTTTCATGTTCAATTAAAATTGGATTGAACCTATTAAATGTGGCAGCTTTTATGATTAATATAAAACATCTAATTTATGGATGCTCAGAGCTTTAACCAGAGATGCAGGTAGTGTAAACTGAATCCATTCTTTTTCCTTGAGGATGACGAAACACTATTGGATGCAAGCCAAGGAGTACCTCTCAGGATACAACAGGATCAGGAAGCAAAATTACTAAGGTAAGATTGGGGTAAACTAGACCCAAAAAGAGAAAAATCAAAGATTAAATTTTGTTGGCAAGGAATTTGTTACAGCAGTCCTAGAAAACTAATACATGTGGTACATATGATATCTTTCCAGAGCAATAGGAGAGCCTTCATATAATAACTAGTTAATGCCTAAATTAGGGACATCCCTGAAGGGCCCCTCATGGGATTGTGTGTGGTCTCTGTTACAACAGCATCACAGTTCAAATTCTTCCTCTTCCCATCCTGCTACACTACTATCTTACTGGTGTTATTCCTGAGAATATTATTAAATGTACCTTGTGTAGTCTGTTTGCCAGGTAACCTAGTCTTTGGGGGTTGGTAGAAGTCTTTTTTTCCAGGAAGCAGAATCTAACATGACATGTTAGAGCCGAATTACCTGCAGATGAGCTAGAAACAGGGACCCGATCACTGGTGGAAGGTAGAGCATCATAGATATAGACATGCTGTTGGACCACAATTGCTAAAATGTTCAACAGTCATAACCCAGGATGAGATTACTGTGGCAGGGGTTGCACTGCCCAGTATATTACCTCAGGTTTTGAGAGGTAGGTTGTAATAATTATAAGACTTTTTCACTCAGAATAGTGAATGGTTTTGCAGGTTGGTCAGGACTTGGGAGAAGAAAGATGAAAAATCTAGGGCATAAACATTTGATAAAGAGGCACACAGACGGAGTTATGGGAAAGGTGTGACCTTTATATGGTGCTTTTGCCCCAGTAGGTAGAATACATATGTTTGAAACAAAGTGGTGTCCATAGGAATTACTCTTATTAGCCTCACTCCTAGTGACTCATGTGGATTATCTGTTCTTTCTGACCCTGAAACTCACATCTCTACAGCTGTAGATGTTGTGGTTTTCAGAGGTTGAATGCTTGTAAGAGTCTGACTAAGATTAATCTATTGCTGCCTCAAGGTCACTTTGGGCTCTTCGTGTCAAAAGCCCTGCAGTCAATGAAAAGAGGCGCTGTACTGACAAGGAAAATAGACCTTGAGCATCAGGAGTGGACAGGGTTGCTCTAACATAATAGGGATTGGGGAGATAGTGTTTACCATCATATTAATCTCCTGGGGCATCTATTTGACCCAACCAATTTTGATGACAAGTGAGCAAGTGCAAAGTGAATGAACTAAGAAGGACATAGAGATCACAAGGCTCAAACCACATAGGTATGCAAATCTGGGTCACCTCAATAGGTAAGCCATCTAGCCTGGCAGAGATTTTAACCAGCAGTGAAGGAAATATAAAATATGTAGTATGGGAAACAAATAATGAATAAACAGTTGCTGCCAAGAGATCAGCTTTGGTGTTGGGGACATTTTGTTTCACAAACCTTCCTCTTATAAGTTGTCCAGAAAAGAAACCAGCCAGAATCTTGGAGAATATATTCCCAGATGGGGTGAAGTTATTACACAAAGCAAATAGATCTTAACTATTCAAGGGGTGGACTGTACTGGATATCACAGCTTTGTCCCAGACTCACCTTCCATACTCCATCTGCCAGGACCAATGGTTGCAGACAACTCACGGTTGAGACTCAGGGAATTTCTCTTGGTCAAAGGTAACAGCTTTCCCACAGTTACAAACTTCTCTCATGGGCAGGTCATTTTCAAAGATTTGTCCTTTCAGAGTTACAAAGGTCCAACTTTCTTGTCTTCATTTAGGATATTTCTGAGGTGTCACCAGCTAAGGCCTACATTGGAATTGCATTGCAGTTCAAATTCTCCCTCTTCCTTATCAAGGATTCCTTCACTCTGTGAGTGAAATGGATAAATAGCAGAATGGCAATTATGAAAGCATCCCTTTTATCACAGCTATCTTCATTGATGATCTGCATATTCTTTAAATATATTCTTTCCTGAAAATCCCTTAGAAAAATCTTCATGTACTCTCAGGTGTACACATGCCCAGTTTGAAGAGACTGATACATTTCCCCCCTTACTAAATGCTCTCTACATTTGTAATCTTCACTATAACTCATTTTGTGAAAAATAAATTAAAACACCAAGTACAATTAGTCCTGGAATTAATACTTTGTTTATACTTCTCTTAAATATTTTATCAGATATGACTATTTACTCTCCTGTCTTTCAATAAATGTCAGTATTTGAATTTTATTCAAAGGTTATATCAAACTATCACAATTCCTGCCTTATAATAATCAATGTGCATTTTATGAAGAATGTTTCATAAAAGATATGCAAACTATTGAACTAGATGTCATTTGAAATAAAATTATCAATGAAAGACTAAAAAGGTGATATGATTCAAGATACCTCTTTTTATAAAGCAAATCCTTTGTTATTGCTTTAATGGAAAGAGTAAAGGTTGTTTCCAACTCAAGCAACAGGGTGATAACAAGTACGACTGGAATTTCACTAGGCAGATGTGCAGTCGCCGTAAATGCTGATAACGTTCTTGTTTAGTACAGAATGTTTATAATTTCTCATGTAATCAATGACAGCCTGTGACAGATTTCTTCCAAATAAAGGTCAAATTTTGCACTAGCCTGTCATAATTGATCTTTACACAAAAATAGAAACAGGAAAGTCCCAAATATTTCTGCAGAAGTATCTTTCAAGACTCCCTTTCTTTTCTGCAGAATGTTTCCTACACATAGGCTAAGAATTCGATGTTCTCTTATTTTTCCTACATTATAACAACACATTTTCAAAACAAGTGATATTTGTAAGTAAATCTTGCAGGGAGATTCTATAACTTATGTATTCTTGTAACGAAGGTGTCTAATATTTCTGGAGAATTAGCACACAATGAATTGTCAGCCAGTTCTGGAAATAAGAGTCACAGTTAGCCTCGGAATTGTAGTAAATGATTATACACCATTTGGTGGAGTTGTTCTCAGCTGGGGGCAACGCCTGGTAGAGGCCAGGGATTCTGCTGAACATCCTACGGTGCACAGGAGAGACCCCCAAGATAAAGAATTATTCAGCCTAAAATGTCAATAGTGCCCTGAATGAGAAGCCCTAATCTAGTGTAATCTCAGTATTCTAGCAAATATTCAGATACATTTTCAGGATGATTGTTTTAGTTTTCAAATAATTCAGAGTCAGGGTTCAACAGAAACTTTAGAAAACAGAGTTTCATTGTATTACCTTTCTAAGGATAAAGAATTTGGGTACTATGTAAATTTTCCATAGTTGTTTTAGAAAAGAATGTAAATTGGGACAAATTTATGATTTCTGAGTTATTTAACTATGTTATTTAACTGGGAAAGAAGTAAATACAAATACAAATAATAATGCTATGTATATAAATGGTGCAGATACTAATTTAGGAAACTATTGTTGTTTTGTAAACCCCTCATAATTTATGCAGATTTACAAAAGGTCATCTGCCCACATCTATTCAACCTGTAAAAAGAGGAATTTAGGATTCTCGTGACTTGTTTAATTAACATTACCAATTATTTTCCCTTAAAAATGTAATTAGGGGCTGGCCCCGTGGCCAAGTGGTTAAGTTTGCACGCTCCCCTGCAGGCGGCCCAGTGTTTCGTTGGTTCGAATCCTGGGCGAGGACATGGCACTGCTCATCAAACCACGCTGAGGCAGCGTCCCACATGCCACAACTAGAAGGACCCACAACGAAGAATATACAAGTATGTACCGGGGGGCTTTGGGGAGAAAAAGGAAAAAAATAAAATCTTTAAAAATGTAATTAGACTCTACTGTTCTTACATTTTTAATATCTATTACTTTTCTTCTTACATTTTCAGTGTTTACTTCTTTTTAAGAACAACATGCATATATGTGGTTTATTTTATATCCCTCATATTATTATTTGTTTTCTGTTGGACCTATCTACTTATTTTATGTTCGTTTCTTGACTTGTTTACCTTCAGACTTTTTAAACACTTCGTAATTTATAAAATTATTATCCCCTCTAATAATTTGTTGTGTGTATGTTATTTTACTATCATTTTAGAGATTAAAACATTAAACTTTTACCTGTTGCAGTTTAACACAAATTTTTACTTTTACTAATACTGCTAGACACTTAGAACATTTATCTGTTTATTTTTTTCTCACATTTTGAATTATTTTTCTAAAAATTTGCAAAGCCACAAAAATATTACTGTTACTTTGTACCTTGGATTATTTTATCACTACTCACTTATATTTACTCTTTTCTTTCTTTCTTTTTGTTTTCCTTTGTGCTCATCTACCTGTAATTCTGTTTCCATGTGGGGTTGTTTTCCTTCAGTCTTAACAAATTATTTTCAAATTCTCTTAGTCTAGGTTGCCTTGTAACAAATGCTGTCAGATTTTTCTCTGAACCATTTCATTTTACCTTCATTTTGAAGAATATTTCCTTCAGTGTAGAATTCTATATAAGCAGTTATTTCTTCTTGGTTCTTAGAGAGAGCCATTCCATTATATTTGGGTTTCCATAATTTCTGTTGAGAGAATTTGTGCTTTTTTTTTTACCCCTTTGAAGATAACATACATTTTTCTCTGGCTGTTTTTAAGATATTCAATTTTTCTTTGGTTTTTAGAAATCTTACTGTTGTGTGTCTCTAGGTGTAATTTTCTTGGTGTTCATTTTGCTTGAGGTTTGCAGAGGTTCTTGAATATGTGATGAGGTCTTTAATCAGTTTTTGAAATTTTTTAGTCATTTTTCATTCTACATCATTTCTATCCCTATCATTTTGTCCTCCTGGTACTCCTATTGCAAGTATGTTAGACTTTTTTATGGTATCCCATCTATATTTAATGTTTTATATAGTTTCCATTTTTTTCCTTATGTTTCAGTATGGATATATTCCATGGATGCATTCTATTGGCTTGTCTTCCAGTTTATCAATCTTGAATTCAATTGTGGGTAATCTCTAAACCCATTTAATAATTAGGAATATCAAATATTTTATTTTTAAATTTTAGAATGTCATTTTTAATGGATCTTACCAATCTGATGAAATTCTCCATCTTTTATTTTATTTTTCCACCTTATTCTCTACTTGTTTATACAGATATCTGTGCCGTATTCTTGTCTTTTTGTATTGCACATTTCTTAAATCTTTTTTTTCCAGTTATATGACTCTATATTTCATGTCTAATAATTGTTCTACTGAATTCCAGAGACACTGTGTATTAAAAATATAAATATTCTTGTTAATGGTATTTTCTTCCAGAGAGTAGGGCACTGTAAAAGAGCTAATTACCTTAGCTTAAAGATCTGTGCTCATGTAGGCTGTATTGAAGATCTGGTAGAACTTAGGTTACTTTTTGTTTATCCTTGCCCATCCTTTATTTCCAGTAGAGAGTCTGATATATTCACTGTAGTTCTTCTGCCTTGGGGTAGAGAGGACTACATGTTATTCTTTGCCTCCCAAGACCTTAGAAAGCTATGCTCTGCTTTTGAGAGATTTTTAGCTCAGGTTTATAGGTTTTTATATTCTTCCATAAATGAAAGTGATATAGCAGTAGCTGATTATATTAATTAAATCAGAAACTATACTCAGCAGAATTTGGGTTGTAAGACTCTTGTAAGACTCTCTAATACATTGCTGCTGTAAAGGAAAAATGGCACACTTTCTATGGAGGCAAATTTGGCAATATATAACAAAATGACATGGGCTATAACCTTTGACCCAGCAATGCCACTTCTAGAAATTTACCCTGAAGATACACTTCCAAGAAGACACAAAAGTATATATATAGACGATTATTCTTAGTATATAGATGAGGATTTTCTGTAATCAAAAAATGTTAAAAACTAGTTTAATTTCCAACATGGAAAACTGATCAATTTATTCAGCTTATGATAATACATGAAATTGGCTACCATGCAGCTGTTAAAGATTGAGAATGGTCTCTATGAACTGATATGGTTTGATTTCAAGAGATATTTTTCAATGGAAAAATATAAGGACAAAAGCACAAATACAGAATGCTACCTTTTATGTAGGAAAGAAGGGACATAAGAAAACATATATATTTGTTTATCTTCACCAAAAGAAGCACAGGAAGAAGTTACTTAGATATAATGGATATGTGGGTATATAATAGAAGGGATACATGAGAAAAACACTCTTCTATGTTTTCATGTAGTTTTTGACTTTTGGAAGCATGTTAATGTTCTATATACTCTAAAAATATAGATTAAATCAACAATGATGGAGGAGAAAAATAAAACTTAAAGCAGATATATGTAGTGTAAGTCCTGACAATTGGGTTTTCTCACTATTGCAATGCAAGTGGCTGACTTAAGCTTTGATTATTCAGGCATCCACTTCAAAGGTGGCTATCTTTACTAAACACATTGCCAGTCACAGGACTAAACAAAGAGCTAGGCCAGCCCCCAACCTGCATCTCCGCTCAAGCTCCTTTACTTTAGAGACCTTGGTTGGCTTTGATAACTGACCATTTGGGCCTCTTGTCTTTTCTCTTCCTGTGCTTTAAATTCTTGCTCTTATGTTTTAAATTCACCAGTAGCGATCCCACAAAACCTTAGGTCCCCACGCTTGACTCTAATAAAAGCAGAACTGCAGGCCTGTGCTCTCTCTCTACCTGTGACCTTGCTATGTGGCCCCAGGTGTGCCATGTAATTTCCAAACCTGTTAGTAATAAACTTGATTTTTAATAATACAATTTATCAGGGCTGGCCCAGTAGTATAGTGGTTAGGTTTGCATGCTCCACTTGGGCAGCCTGGGGTTTGTGGGTTCAGATCCTGCGTGTAGAACTGCGCACCACTCATCAAGCCAATCTGTGGTGGCATCCCACATACAAAATAGAGGAAGATTGGCACAGATGTTAGCTCAGGGACAATTCTTCCTCAAGCAAAAAGAGGAGAATTGGCAACAGATGTTAGCTCAGGGCCAGTCTTCCTCACAAAAAAAACAGAAAAATAATACAATTTATCATTCTCCACTAAAAGGAACTAGAGCTTTTTGTTGAAATGGCTGATTCTAGGCCTGGCGCGGTATAGATGCAAAAAGATGCTGGAACATCTTGCTATTAGAGGAAGTGAGAAGTGGTCCAAAGGATGATGGGGATATTCACAAATACAGGTCCTAGCATCAAGGACTCCAAATTGCCCAAACTAGGACACTTTGGATATCAAAATAATGAAGGATGGTAATGGAGCACCATCAATATAAACTTGTAAACCTATGAGTCCACACTGATATTAAATGAAGAAAAAAATGAGAGAAGGAGGAACTCTTGCTTATAGTAGAATTTCATGGGCTGATTGGTAGAGGGAGTTCTGAAGATGGAAAATCATCAACCACTATGGTAAAAACTGGCTCAGGCAAGAATCAATGGCCTATAAATTTAAATAAAAACATAAGTGATGATAAACAAGATATTTTCATGGCTCAAAAATGTCTCTCCATATATTTCATATTTGCCAGAGAAAAAAACAGCAACTCTACAGATTATTAAAATTAACATCATCCATAAAGGTGATTAAAATTAACATCATTCATAAAGGGCCGATGGATATTGCAGGTCTCCAAGTGTGATGCTCTGAGAAGGATATGATATCTCAAATGTACTGTCTCTACCAGGAGTCCATAACTTGAATCTAATCATGAGAAAACATCAGACAAAACCAAAATGATGAATGTTCTATGAAAAGAAAAGTCATGTGGAACCATACTCTTAAAAAAGTCAGTGAAACAAAAGACAATGTAAAACTGTAGAAATACAGCAAATCAAAGAAGATTAAAGAGATATGACAACTAAATGCATACTCAAACAGATGAAATCAATTATAGTGGTGTGGAAAAATATGCTATATGCAATGTATTGTGTCAGTTGGAATATGGATGATATATTACACGAAAGCATTATATTAACATTAAAATTACTGAAGTTGATAAGTGTGTGTGGTTATGCTAGAGACTATTCTTTTTTTTAGTTAAAAGTAGGGTCCTTTTTATTGAGATGTGATTGACATAAACATTGTGTAAGCTTAAGGTGTACAATGTGTTGATTAGATACATTTAAATATTGCCATTTGATTACCACTGCAGCGTTAGCTAAAACCTCCATCATGTTGCATATTCATTTTTTTTCTGTAGTGAGAACATTTAATATCTAATCTCTTAGCAACTTTGAAGCATATACCAGTGTATTATTAACCATAACCACAATGCTGTGCATTAGATCTCTAGAACTTGGCCAGCATCATAGTGGAGTGAGTCTTTCCATTAATCTTTCCCCTCCAATATACAATGAAAAGATCATTCATACTCCAACAGAGGACATCGAAACCCAACACAAAAATGTCGGAGAGACCCACACAGCCATATGAGATAGGGCAGAGAAGCTGGAGCCAACTTTGTAGGAGGTGGGATGGGGTAAGAGAAACCTTTGCTACCTGCCCTAAAGACTGCGATCCAGGACTCCAGGTGGGCTACAAGAGGGAAGGGACAGAGGAGGGGACACTCTTTTGTGGCAATATCAAGGACTCCCAAAAGCCCTTGCAGCCTAGAGGGAAGCCCTCTACTGGGGTGAAAGCTTTCACAGGGGGGTGACCTTATCAAGCCAACACCCCAGGAGAGCAGATAGCAAGAGCAGAGGGAGAAAACCCTGAGATCATGCAGGGGAAAGCAGCCCCCCTCACCTGCTCAGTGTGGATTCAGCCCCTGGGATTTCACCTGAAGGCTCTTGGGCCCCACAAAGGGCAATAGGTAGTAACTGCAGCCAAATAATGCCAGGATGCGAAAAAACAAAGCCACTCCCTGTAGCAATATCAAACAATATATTAGATCTCCAGACCAAAGAGAAAATGACAAGTACCCAGAAATCAGTCTTGAGGACACAGAAATATGTAATCCAAATGACAAAGAATTCAAAACAGCTATCATCAGAAAACTTAACAAGGTAAAATAGAATCTATAGAAACAATTCAACGAGTTCAGGAGCTAATTTACAAAAGAGATTGAAACTATAAAGAATAATCAATCAGAAATACTAGAGATGAAAGACACAGTGGAAGAAATAAAACAAAATGCGGATTCCCTGAACGCTCAAGTGGACACCATAGAGGAGCATATCAGCATAGTCAAAGATTGACATGTTGAAATGTTCCAGATAGAGGAGGTAAGAAAACTAAGACTAAAAATAAATGAATAAAGTCTCCAAGAAACATCCGACTCAATTAGGAAATGCAACATAAGAATTATAGGTCTTCAAGAAGGAGAAGAGAAGAAGAATGTAGTAGAAAGCTTGTTCAAAGAAATAATAACAGAGAACTTCCCAAACCTAGGAAAGGAAATCCATGTGAAAGAGGCTGCCAGATCTCCTAAACATGTCAACGTAAAAAGATCTACTGAAAGGCATATAGTAGTGAAATTGGTGAAACTGAATGACAAAGAAAGAATACTAAGGGCAGCAAGGCAGAAGAAAATAACCTACACAGGTATCCACATCAGGCTTTCAGTGGTTTTCTCTGCAGAAACCTTATGGGCTGGGAGAGATTGCAATGACATATTCAAATCTTGGAAGGACAAAATATTTCATCCAGGAATACTCTTTCCAGAGAAAATATCCTTCGGATATGATAGAGAAATAAACTTTCCCAGACAAACTTAAGGTAAGGGAGTTCGTAGCCATGAGACTCCCCCTACAAGAAATCCTCAAGAAGGCCCTCATACCTGAAAAGAAAAGGGAGAAAGGGGTTACAAAGCACAGAGTAAGGAGAAAAATAGGTAGACAGAATCAGAGCAGGATAGCAAATACTCAAGTATAGCATTAAAGACAAAGTGAAGGAAAACACCAAAAACAAAGATAATCTTGTCATTTTAACCACAAACTCATAACACAAGATGGAATAAGATGTGAGAAAAACAACTTAGGAGGGGAAGAGGAAAAGGAGTGAATCAGTTTAGTCTAAGGAAATTAGAAAACATCAGAAAAAGGATTACCTTATCCACTAGATTTTGAATACAAATCTCAGGGTAAGCACTAAACAAAAAAGCAGAACAGAGACACAAATAATAAATAAGGAGAAAACAAGGAAACACAACATAAAAAACTACATAACTCAATTGGTAGACCAAACTACACAGGACGAGAAACAAAGGAATTGCAGGAGAACTGGAAAACGAGTGATAAAATGGCAGCATTAAGCCCTCATATATTGATAATCACTCTAAACGTAAATGGATTGTATTCTCCAATAAAAAGAAAGAGTGGTGAGAAGGATTAAAGAACAAGACCCAACAATTTGCTGCCTCCAGGAAGCACATCTCAGCTCCAATGACAAACACAGCCTCAGAGTGAAGGGATGGAAGACAATACTCCAAGCTAATGGCAAACAAAAGAAAGCAAGTGTTGCAATGCTTATCAGACAAAGTAGACTTCAAGATAAGACAGGTAAAGAGAGACAAAGAGAGGCAGTATATAATGATCAAAGGGACACTCTATCAAGAAGAAATAATACCTGTAAATCTCTCTCCACCTAACACAGGAGCACCAAAGTATGTAAAGCAACTATTAGCAAACTTAACAGAAGACATTAATAATAACACGATAATAGTAGGGGACCCCAACACTCCACTCACATCAATGGATAGATCATCCAGAAAGAAAATCAACAAAGAAACAGTGAAATTAAATGAAAAGCTAGACCATTTGGACTTAATGGACATATATAGAACACTCCATCCAAAAACAGCAGAATACACATTCTTCTCAAGTACACGTGGAACACTCTCAAGAATAGACCATATGTTAGGAAACAAGGCAAGCCTTAATAAATTTAAGAAGATTGAAATAATAAGCATCTTTTCCGAGCACAATGCTATAAACCTAGAAATTAATTACAAGGAAAAAGCTGAGAAAAGGACAAAGATGTGGAGACTAAACAACATGTTATTGAACAAGAAATGGATCATTGAAGAAATTAAAGGAGAAATCATAAAATATCTAGATCTCCAGAACTCATTCATCTTCTAACTGCAAGTTTGTACCCTTCAACCAACATTTCCCCAGTTCCTCTATCCCCCGGCCTCTGCTAACCACCATTCTACTCTCTTTTTCTATGAATTGGCTTTTTTATATTCCACATAAAACTCATATAGAGTATTTGTTTTTCTCTATCTGACTTACCTCACTTAGGGTAATACCCTCAAGTTCCATCCATGGTGTTCTCATGGCTGAATAATATTCCACTGTATATATACATCACATTCCCTTTATCCATTCATACATTGACAGACACTTAGATTGTTTCATATCTTGGCTATTGTGAATAATACTGCAATAAACATGAGAGTGCAGATACCTTTTACATATCTTGCTTTCATTTCCTTTGTATATATACCCAGGTAGGATTGTTGGATCATATGGTAGTTCTATTTTTAATTTTTTGAGGAATCTTCATATTTTTTTCCATAGTGGCTGCACCAACATACATTCCCACCAACAATGTACAAAGGATCTCTTTTCTCCACACCCTCGTCAACTCTTGTTATGTCTTGTCTTTTTGATGATAGCCATTTCAACAGATGTGATTTGATAACTCACTGTGGATTTGATTTGCATTGCCCTGATAATTAGTGATGTTGAGCATCTTTTCATTCACCTGTTGACCTTATTCTTAGCAAATACACTTTGAAATATTTAAGAGTAAAGGGGTATGATATGTGTAACTTAATCTCAAATGGTTCAGAAAAATATTACAGATAGATATTAAACAGATAGGTAATACTTTATGTAAATATTACTCTTCATAAAGTAGGCAGGATTCATCCAATCATTTGAAGACCTTTAGAGCAAAGATCATAGTTACCAGAAGATGAAGAAATTCTGTCTCAAGATTGCAACATAGAACCCTGCCCGAGTTCCCAGCCTGCTGACCTGCCCTGCCTGAAGACTGAAACATCAACTCTTAAAATGAATTTCCAATGTGCTAGCCTATCCCAGAGATTTCAAACTTGCCAAGTCCTACAGTTATGTGAGCCAATTCTTTAAAATAAAAGTCTCTCTCTCGATCTCTTTCTGTATATATGCATGTACACAGTGGTTTTGTTTCTCTGGAGAACTCTAATACAAAAGTATACCTATGTGTTATGTATTATTATTATTCTTGAAACTTTTCTGTATGTTTGAAATTATTTCAATACAAAAAGTTTTAGAAAATGATTGTAACATATTTATTACATTTTAAGAGTCAAATTAAAATATTAACTTGTTCTAACCTATGTGCATGCACACATATACATATATATTTGTGTATGTATGTATATACACACATATTATATATATAAAAATTTTAATTCATTTATATATTTTTATATTTCATATTGTATCTATATATTTTTATTTTATTTAATATTATATTTACATATTTTATATACTTATAAATTTAAATTTATATATACAAATCATATATACATATGTTTCTCATTGAAATGAATATTTTCTTAGCATTTTGATAGTAGTATGGAAGAAGATGACTGTAGATGAGTCCTGGAATTCAAAACCCAAACTCAGTCAAGGAAGTGATCAAATAGAATATTTCCATAAATATTTAAATTCCAGAAGAAAATTTTAAATTATTGCAAGTCTGTCTTATATCATTAACTAATTCCTATAGCACATCAGTGAGGAATAATTTTTCAGTAGGTTAACTTTCTATCATCTATCTATGTCTATCTATTTATCTATCTGTGTATCTACCTATCTATCTATGCATATCTCTCAGTCTATCTTTATCAGTTTACATATATCTACTTAAGGGTACTCTGTAAACAAATAACCAGGGTGAAGCATAACATGGAAATTCAGACTTCTTAGAAAAAGAAGTTTTCCAGTTGAAATTTAAAGATAAATTGTATAGTTTAAAAATTATGTATCTGTAGCCTATTTGAACTCTCTTGGACTTCCACACACTATAATTTATAATATTGCCTTTTTTATGGTTATGCCTTTTCTTTTCCCTCTAGGAATCCAGTTGGTCCCAAACTTGCCATATCCCAGAGGCATTTATTGATGCCCAGTTCTCTTGAAAATAAAAATGTAAGTATTTATAGCGCTTTATAATTTATTCTGCCAGTAAATACTCGGATCTTCTTTTCGGCGTTTTTTTTCTTAAACAACACACACTTAGTCAAAGACTTTAGTAATTTTCCCACTATCAGCTCACATAAACCATTCCTTTATGTGGAGTTGTATTCTCTTATTTTCCAGTCAATTAAAAAAAACACCTTAGTCTTCATAAATCTGGCAAAACATCATAGTACTGCAGAGATACTGAAAAATTACAACCTGTGTTCAAGTACTGGTAAAGCCATATCTGCAAACAATGATAATAGAAGATGAATATTACAAATGCCGTAATTGATGTCCAAGGGAAGTAGGATACAAAGAAGGGAAACAATTTCAAGCTGGGTGACCAGGAAGGCTAAATGGATAGGTTGGTTAAACATGGGGAATAAAAAGAATTTATCTTGGTGTAGAGGAAAATTCCTTAGTTCGCATATTTCCTCTGATTGCTTGGTTTACACCATCTCCTAACTCAACTCTTTATGGTAATTTCCAACTTTTGAGCAACATTGTGAACTATTTTATCGATTAACAGTTTTAATATGGCCTATTGAAATAAATATACATGTTTGTTATATACACTTTTACTTCAAAAATAAAAACTGTGTTATTTGCAGTACTGGATTGCTTTGTTTTTTCACACAGTGTTCAGTAGCATCTAATTCTTGTTTTTATAAATGGTAGTACTATAATCAACATGATACAACTAACTAGAAAGCAAAGTATGGAATTCAATTCACAAGTATGTATTAATAATTGATATACGATATATTCTTGAGAAAAAGTTTTCTAGGAAACTTTTAGGAAAGAAGCATAGCAGCATTCCAACATTAAAAAGAATATCATGCTCTGTAAAGACAAAGGAAAAGAGACAACATAAATATACCCAGCATGTGTTAAGCAAGATCCTTGGTTAAACACTTGCTGTGCACCATCTTATTTCTGCCTCAGAGAAAAAAGACCCACATGCTCATTAATTCCTACTTCTATTCCATATTCAGTTTTTGAAATAATAGCAATTTAATTTTATAACTAGATTACTTTAGATAATCTTGTTCAAATGCTTTTATAAATTGGCAAACCAAAAACCTGACAAGTAAGAGCATGTGACCAAGGATATTTAGTGGTAGAGTGAATTCCCAGGTCCCGTGACTCCTGGTTGGTATGCATGTTTTTTATTGTATTCTTAGATCTTTATATCAAGAATAATTTAGTAATAGGAGGATTCTCCCATATCAGTAATGAAATGAACGTTTTCTGGGGTAGACTCTTCCTTGGTGTTTTCATTTATACAAGCAGGCATGCTTGTTTTCTGATTACTCCCAGGTTCTCAATGCCTTATCCATTCCTGGGACAAATCAAAGAAGAAAAATGGAAGGTCATCTTTGGGTCGCTGCTATTCAGTTTGCTGTGCCAAGCTGAAAACCCAGGCCATTAAATATGAAAATCCACTCATTGTCTCAGGCCTGATTGTATCCTGTCTTTCAGATCAGACTCATCATAGTCATAGCAACCCTAATGGGCGGATGTGCATTGGACCACATCATTTGTGGGGTGTCTTTAACTGAGAAAAGTTTTGTTGAAAATATGTGTGATTAATGCCTTCAACTATTATCTCTAATTGAACAGACATGAAAGGGGGTCACTTTGTCGGCCCAGATAAGCCTATTGCATGGCTGTTAAAGGCATATTCAGCTCTTGCTGAATTAATCTATTATGGCTTCTTGTCTTTGGTAACCATAACATGTTGTTGGAAGGCTGTGCAAAATTTGAGTAACTGTTTGAAACACAGCTCCAGTAATCCTCTAGACATGGGTGTAAGAGAAGAGAGAAAGGCTGTATAATTGAATGTGCTGTGCTATTTGTATTAGTATCAAGCAGTGGTACTTTATTTTAATGTGTTTATATAGGAGTGATGCATCACCTTAACATCATCAGCTGCTCAGCAAGATTTGCAGAGTTCTTCTCTCCATAATATAACTAAAAGAGAGGATTAATAGAGAGACACAAACTCCGTATTGTGTGTGTGTGTGGGGGGGGGGGGGGGTGAGTGAAACAGAGAGCAAGAGAGAGAGCATTAAAACTGTAAACAATCAAAAAATTTTTCAGAGATATGCAGCTGACATTAGGTCAGCATCGATGTCCTTCCTGCAGAATATGACTTATGGGAAGTACAGATTTTGACAAATAAATCCCTATGAATTGACCCACATTAATTCTGGGAGAACAGTCTGTCTGGCAAAACTGAATCCTAGAGGAACTTTGGATGATCAGATGGGCAAAGAATGATTTGTGTGTAGACTTAAAATAAAGGTAGCTGTACCTACAACAGGTATAAATAAAAATAATGTTGAATACGTTCTGTTACTTGGAATAGGTAAAAGCAAATTCTTCTGTAGTCAATGAGTTACTTAAGAAGTGTGTTACATGAACAATGGCATTTATGATAATTCAACTTGTGTTGAGAAATAGAAACTCTACAGAAATTAACTATAGCAAGTTAAAGTTGCAGAAGAAATAAGCTAATTTTTTTTTTTTTTTTAAGATTGGCACCTGAGCTAACAACTGTTGTGAATCTGCTTTTTTATTTTCTGTTTTTTCTCCCCAAATCCCTCCAGTATATAGTTGTATATTTTGGTTGTGGGTCCTTCTAGTTGTCGCATGTGGGATGCCACCTCAGCATGGCTTGATGAGCGGTACCATGTCCGTGCCTAGGATCCAAACTGGCAAAACTCTGGGCCACCTCAGTGGAGTACGCAAACTTAACCACTCAGCCACGGGGCTGGCCCCTAAGCTAATTTTAAAGATAAATTTTATTGCATAATTTTTTCATGTCAAATATGGCCTTTTATAATTTGTTAAGCCCTAATTGACTATCCATTTATAATATAATAAAATTAAATCAGCACATAACACATTAACACACATGTGAAAATAGATTCCAAAATGACCAAAGGAGAAAGCATAAATAGCCAAAATGTAAAGACATGAGAAAATATATAGGACAATTTAAAAACAATCTTGGAGGGCAAGATGTCCAACATAAGTTTCAAATTTCTGAAGTAAAATATTGCTAGATTTACTACATAAAATTTAAGATTTCTGTATAGAAAAAATTTTACATAAACAAAGTTAAGAAAACAATGAAAGCTTTCAGGAAATCCTTATAATACAGAGCAAAGAATTTTTTTGGTCACAGTATATGAAATATTCTAACATTAAAAAAATAGGACACAATTTAAAAGAGTAAAAAGTTGTGAATTTTTATTCTTAAGAAAATTCAAATTTCTTATCTCACAAGCAGAAAAATGAAAAATAAATCTATGATGTATTATTCCCCAAAAGAGTGGCAACATTTTTTAAACGTATTATAGCCATTATCAGCTAAGGTATGCAGATAAGAGCATTTTTTTATATATTCCTGGTACCAAGTAAATTGACCAAGGCAGTGGATGGGGGCATTTGAGCATTCTATGTCAAATTTAAAATACACATTTCACTGATAAGAAACTGGTTCCACAGAAATACAACTCTGTATATTTCTTGTTAAAAATCACATACTAGTATTTTCACAGCAGTATTACATCTAAAAGCTCCACCAATAAAAGAAAAGTTAAATCACGCATACAAAAAAAAAAAATGCATCCTTTGGAAAACTATACAGCCATCCAAAAGAAGTTGGATTGAAATGAAAAGATTGCTAAGACACACTGTAAATTAAAAAAAAAAAAAAAAAAGAAGAGTTGACAGAAGTTTATATAAAGAGAATCAGAAAGATAGAACATCTTTGTAAATGGGCATACATATCCGTAGAAAGGGATCTGAAATATTCTAAAACAAATTGCAAATAGCTGTATATACATGTCGTTATTTTGTGAATTCATTATTCCCTATACCTCAGTTACCTTCAGATTCTAGCTTCACACCATCTTTTCTCTGTACACTTGAGAAAATTTCTTTACTTTCCTATACCTCACTTACCTCATCCTTCATTGCTGAAACATTGTTATATATAATACTGATCTCAAGTGCTGCAAATTTGCTATATTCATTCATTACTTCTACAACCTTTTGGTAGATTTCCTAGTATGTCTATATACACAATTGTGTCTTCAGTGAACAAAGAACTCTTCACTGTCTCCTTTCCAAATTGTATAAATTTTATTTGTTTTCTCCCTGATTGAGCTGATAAGACCTCCAGTACAACATTGAATAGAAGAGGTAAGAGTGGACATCATGTCTTGTTCTTGATCATTAGTAGAAAGCATTCAGGTTTTACCACTAAGATACTAGCTGTAGATTTTTCATACTCACCTATTAAGAGATTAAGGATGTTATTTTTGCCTTCTGGTTTGCTAAAAATTTTAATTACAAGTGAATGTCGAATTTTGCAAGGTATTTTTCTGAATTTGTTAAGAAGATCATATGATATCTTTATTAATATAGTATATAGTATTAACTGATATTTGCGTGTTAAACCAATCTTAAATTCTTGCGATTAACTCCACTCAGTCAGGGTATGTCACGCTTTTTATATACTGCCGGATTTGATTTGCTAATATTTTGTTAGGGCTTTTGTGGCCATGTTCTTAAGTGGTGAGTTTTCAGTTTTCCTTCCTAAGATCCTTTGTCTGAGGTTGATGTGAGGTAACACTGGACTCATAAAATGAGTTAGAAAGTGTTCCTTTCTTCTCTGTTTTCAGAAGGTTTTTATCTATTTCCCAATATTCTGTTATTATCCTTTGAATGTGCTTGTTATCTCTAGTGATACCCCTTTCATTTTGATATTGGTAGTTTTTGTCCTCTATCTTTTTTCCTCTTGATAGCTTTAGCTTTTCCCCTCTATTTTATTGGTCTTTTCAATGCCACAATCTTTGGTTTCATTAATTATCTTTACTTTTTAACTGTTTTCAATTTTATTGACTTCTACTCATCTTTCTTATTTCCTTTTTTCTACTTATTTTGGGTTTTGTTTATCTTTTTCTGGTTTCTTAAGGTGGAATCAGATATTTGATTGATTCTTTTTAACGTCAACATTTGAAAATGTATAATTCCCTCTAAATATAACTTTAAAGTCATTTCACAAATTTTGATTTGTGTTTTAATATTTTCCTGTTCAAATACTTTCTAATTTCCCAAGTTATTTCTTTATTAACCCATGGGTAATTCAAAAGCATATGATTTGATATTCATATGTTATTCCCTTCATTTCTTTCTGATTTTCGTATCTAATTTAATTCTGGCGTAGTTAGAGAATGAATATCATATTACTCAATCCTTTTAAATATTTAAGAATTATTTTATTGTCCAGCATATGTCCTGTGCTAGCAAATTTTCCACGTGCTCCCTCAAAAACTGTGTATAGGTACAGTGTCTATAATCATTGAAAATGTTTTTCAAGTCTTTTGTATCCTTACTGATATTCTGTCTGGTCGCTCTGTCAATTGGTAAGAGAAGAATATTAATATATCCAATTACAATTGTGTTTTTGTCTATTTTTCCTGTCACTTTTCTCTGTTTTTGTTTCATGTATTTTAACTTCATCTACACTTAGATCTTTTTATATCTTCTTGGTCTCGTAATGCTTTTATTGCAACGAAATATTCCCCTTTGTCCGCAGTAATATTTCTTAAAATCTATTGCATTTGACATTAATATAGCCACTTTATCTCTTTTATGTTTACTTTTTCCATGTTATATCTTTTTCCTTCTTTTACCTTCAATCTATAGCATTTTTAAATTTAATGCCTTCTTTTGTGGACCACTTAGGCCTTTTTATTCAATCAAACTAATTCTGTTTTTTGATCACAATGTTCAGTCTGTTCACATTTAAAACAATTATGTATGTGTTTGGGCTGAGATCTACCCTTAAACTATTTTCTATTTGTGTCATCTCTTTTATTCCCTTGTTCCTACTTTACTGACATTTTTTTTGAAAAATACCTTACTTTGCTATTTTAATGCTATTGCATTTCAGCTATATTTTTGTGCTATTTTTAGTAGATTCTCTAAGAATTTTAATACACACATTCTACTTAGCATGATTTCCCTTGTTAATATGTACTTTATTCAAGTCATTTCCAACTGCACAACTCCACTTCCCCTCCTTTGTACTGTTGCTCTCATGTATATTACATCCACATATGTTGTAAACTCAAGAGTACAATTATACGTGTTCCTTTAGGCGGTCACATGTCTTCCACAGAAATTAAAGACAATATACCACATATAAAACATTTGTATCTAATTAAACATTTTATATTTATAATCTTTTCTATTTATCCACATATCTACCATTTATGTTGCTTTATATGGCTTCCTCTGGATCTGCCGTACTCTCTGGTGTCATTTTCCTTCTGCCTAAAGGACTTCCTTTTTGCATTTCTTAGAACACAGGTCTGTCAGCAATAAATTCTTTCAATTTTTGTTTACATAAAAATGTCCTTATTTTGCCTTTAATTTGAGGTATAATTTGCCGAATATCTAATTCTTGGCTGATGTTTTTGTCAGCACCTTCCATATGTCATTTCATGTCTTTTGACATCAATATTTTTGATAAGAAGATAACCATCAATGATATCATTGCATCCTTGTGATATGTCATTTTTTTCTTGCTGCTTTCAAGATTTTCTCTTTATGTTGGCTTTCAGCATTTGGTATAATGTGACTTTATTTGTACTTATCCTACTGGGGTTCCTGGCTCTCTGAGTTGTGTGTTTTTTAGCATTGAGGCAATGCTAAATTTAGGTAAAGATTATGCTCAAATACCTAAAGGCACTAAAATGTTCACCCTCCTGCTTGAGCTGTATTCAGAGATGCAGCAAAGTTGCAGCTTTTTCCTGGCTTTACATTTTACCTGCACTCCCTGGGGTCTCCTATGTGCATGTGCTTCTTAGCAGTAGGCCAGGGTTTCGTGGCAGCTCATGGCAGGTTAATATTGCAGTGCTTCTATGGTTCTCTCACTTCCAGAATCTCTTCATTAAATTTCTGAGTGCTCTGTCACCTGCCCTGAATAAAGTCTATCATTTCTGGCAGAAAAAGTTGTCGGTTTGGGCATCCTCAGTGAGGGAATGAAAGCTCCACAGGTAAGAAGGCCCCAAACTCATAGATCTTACGCAACATAGTAGCAGCTTTTTATGAGTGTATACAGTCAATCCTCATTATTCACTGATTTGATATTTGCAATTTCCCCAGTCACTAAAATTTATTTGTAATCCCCGAATCAATACTCATGGGTCTTGGCACTCATTCACAGTGTTGTGTGGAATGGTGAAAACTTTGAGTCCACACATTCCCAACTGAGTTGTAACAAAGTATTGCTCTCCCTTCCTGTTTAGCTCCATACTATAAACAAGCGTACCTTTCACAATATGTTTAGTGCCACATTCATCACATTTTTGTACTTTTGGGGGGGATTTTGCTGTTTAAAATGTCCCAGAAGCAAGTCTGGTTTTTTTAAGCACAAGGCTATGATGTACCTTCCTTGGAAATTTGTGTTTAGTTAGACAAGCTTCACTCAGGCGGGAGTTATAGTGCTGTTGGCCATGAGTTCAATGTTAATGAATCAATAATATATGTTAAATAAGTTATCTTTAAGCAGAAACACATAAAATAAGGTTACATATTGATGAGTCAATGAAAATTGTGACCAGAGGCTAGCAGGCACCTAACCCTGTCTTTCCCCTAAGGGCAAGGATTCAATATTCGCTAATTCAGTGTTCACAACAACCTTCTAGAACATAACTACCACAAATAACCCAAATCAATTGTATTTCTCAAGTTGTCATCCACCTTCAATCATATTTATGTATGAATTCTGAAACAATATTTTTTAGTTTTACTTGTTTTTGAAATTTATAAGAATAGATTCACATAGCATACACTTCTATAGTATCTGTTTCTCGTTCAAAATTATGTTTGTAAAATTCATCCAATTTTTGTATGTAGCTTTAGCTTACTCATTTTTATTGTCATACTGTATTCCATAGATTCGTAGTCCACTTAAGGACAGGGAATGTGTCTCTTCATTTTTGACTAACTAACATTCATTTTGATATAACAGTTTCTCACATTGGATGCTTAGTAAATATATGTTTATTAAAATGTGACAAATTTTGAGCCGTATGGGAATGGCTATGGTAATTATTGTAAAGTCGTTCAATATAGTGTTATATAAGAAATAATTATACAGATGCTCACATCATGGGAAAGTATCCATGTCATTTTATGTTAAAAATTTGGAGTCATCCTCATCTTCCCTGACTCTCTCATCATTCACCCATTTTGAGTGGATTATGTTGGTTCAGTTCTTAAATTACACGTAGAATCTTACCCTTTACCTCTACCCTCCACACTATCACCATAGTCTAAGCTTCCATAATTGCAACAACCTCTTTTCACTTACCCAATTTACTTTATAGAGTTATCAAAGAAATCATTTGGAAATGCAAATCAAATCAAAAAAATACTCTGCTCAAAAATGCTCTAAATCATTTTTTATCCTACTCTGAGGAGTAAAAGCCAAAGTCTTTAAAACTATAGATGATCTGGCCTTTCCTCAGATCCAAATGCTTCTACTACTTTTGGCATCACTCGGTGTTTTACGTCTATGCTGAACTCCCATATGTTTCTTGAACACACTTTTGTTTCAAGTCTTTGTGCTTATTCTTATCTCCAACTTAGACCTTTCCCAGATATTCAAATATATTTATTCCTTGCTTCCATTAAGTTTTTGCTTAAAGGCCATATTTTCGGTGAGGCTTTCCATGACAAGCCTATGCAAAATAGGACTGCTCAGTCTCCCTCCACATGAACTTTAGTCTTTATGCCCATTTCCTTTTCTACATTTCTTTGCAACCCTTACCATCAAACATCTAAGATCTAAAATGTCTTACCATCCAAGACGTAAAAGGTTGTATAAACACTTTTCATATAAGGTATGTATTTATATTATTTATTGCCTGTCTTCCCCTGCTCTAGAATGTAGGTTCCAATAGTAGATTTTTCCTCCTTTTTTCACTTCTGTGTCCCTTGTGCTGAGAAGAGTTATCTGGGACATGGCAGGAATTCAAAAATTATGTGGGATAATTTAAACAAAATTATGTAAATGAACAATGTTTGAAAATTATTTTTAGATGGTTAAATATAAAATTATGAAGAGAAGTTTCTGTATGTTCCTAAGTAATATACTCAAGATATGATAGTTTCTAGCTCTGTACTAGTTTCCTGAACTATTTCATGCAAGTATTAAGTATCTTACAAAATCTGGATTACAAATAAAATAACAGAAATTATTGATTGATAAAAACATTATCAATGACATGAATAATATGACTTCTCTATTTACATTTTAACCGATTTTTAGCAGAGTAATCAAACCATACTCTCGAGAAAAAGCCAAATAACTTAAGCACTTAGTGTATCCCAGACATAAGTGTAATATGTCAGTTTGTTATTTGGAAGTCATTTTTATAATGCTGCATATGCTTGAAGAGGGATTTCTCCTTAATTGTCATCATATTTCAGATGCACAGTGAGAAGCCCATTAACTATGACCTTGTCAGAGAGGAAAACAGGGGAATGGTAGTTAGAATGATAGAATCTTTTCTTGGAAATACACAGTTGGCAGTGAGACCAAATTTTTCTAGGTCATTAATAACAAATTTCCCAGTGTTTGTCCTTTAATTATTTTAAAATAAGTTCTAATGGAAGCAAATTAAAAACATTCCCTTTAAAATGCCCGATCAATCATTACTGGCATGTAAACCAAAAATAAATTATAGAAAATTATTTAAAAATCCAGAATGTTAACTAGCATTTTAAAATTTTAGTTCGAATACTGTTGATGCATCACCATCTCAAACATTTTGGGTTAAACCTAATTTATTATATTTCTCTCAATTCTGTTTAGCCAGATTTTTCTCCTGTTGGTTGCACCTGGTGTCACTTGTGTGACTGCCTTCAGCTGGAGCATCAGCTGGCCCAGGATGTTAAAGATGGCTTCACTCACATGTGTGGGAGGTGCTGGTTGGCTGTGAGCTTAGGTGCCTTGATTCTTCTTACAGGAATTCTCAACTTACTGGAGGTCAGAATGGACTTCTTTATATGGCAGTCAGAACTGTCCCAAGAGGGTGAAGGTAGACGATGCAAAACCTCATGATGCCTGGGCTCCAGAACTCACACGATGTCACTTCCACTACCATTTTTTCTTCGAAGCAGGTTGTAAGGGCTGCTAAGATTCGAGGAGTGGGGAAACAGGCTCCACTTTTAATGAGAAGAGCTGCACACAACAGCTCCATGGCCATATTTCATTTACCATAGCACCATAAGACTATTTCAGTGAATTTTGCAATAAGCTCTGAGTCACAGAGGTGGCGTTTAAGAGTTTATAACAGCAAGCAGATTTATAGATAGAGGGTTACTCATTTAATGAAAGATCAAAAAATAGTGTAAGAACCCAATGTGATGTCCAATTACATAGTTCATTTTTCTTTAGCCACTTGGTTTTATGATTTATTTTTACCAGAAAATAAACTAAAAGATAAACAAAACAGTTTGTCAAATCAAAGTGGAGGTAAAACTAAAGTTGTTTCCACAGTGAATATATTATAGTCATGACTGAGCTTCACCGTGCTGGGTAATGAGTAAAGTTTCTACAGCCTAATCACTGCCACATCGATTTTCTAACCCTGAAGGGAGACAATATACAAATATATTATTTGGCTCAAACTTCCTTTTCAGATGCATAGTTCTGGGCATGCTACTAATAGAGTGATAACCAGGGGTTAGTTACTAGCATCTGTACCCTTGTCAGATCAGAGACAAGATACAAAGTGTAGTGGGAAATCGCCAAGTTTGAGCAGGACTAGATAAGAAGCAGCTGAGGTTTACAGAGAGCAGGGTGAGAACACAGGAAAGATGATTTATAGGCTCATCACCTGCAGCTGGAAAGCAAACTAAAAAAGGTTTTTTGGGTGAAGTTGGGGTGCTTTGGATGTTTTTTTTATTGCAATGTCTGTGGCTACTAGTTTAACCATGCCAAGATCAGTTAAAGTTGCTGACATTCTGCAAAGACATTGAAACCAATACCAAAAGAAAAAAAAAAAATCATGTAAGGGCTAAACTGAATGTTAAAGGCATCCTTAAATATTAGTGCCCCAAATCAATGATCCTCAACCTTTAGTGTCTGTTAGAATCACCTGAAGAGCTTGCTGAGCCACAGACTGCTGGGTCCTACTCCCCGAGTTCCTTCTGGTTTCGTAGACCGGGGGTACTACCTGAAAATTTGTCACTCTAAAAAGTCCCAGGTGATGTGTTGCTGCTGGTGCAGGAGATACACTTTGGGAAACACTACCCTAAGTCAAATATGAGCACAACATCGGCCTCCAAATACTACACCCTAACCTTTAGATGATCCATACCCAGGATACCAGAAGCTGCTGTCAGCTCTGACATCACTGCTGCCCCTAGAAAATCAATTGTTTTTTCAACTACCATAAAGGTCTCCTCTACACCATCATCCTGTGATTCAGTGCACATGTTGCTGTATTAGTTTGGCAAAGCCTAGCTCACATGTTAATGTAGCTGCAAGGCAACTTGGGAAGGTAGCTCAACTCATATGTTCAGGGGTTTCCTGAACACAGAAGTGGTTCAGATTCTGAATAGACAATAAGAATAACAAATACATTTTCCGAGAAATGAGATCTCAGTTAGCAAGAGGCAAGTCTAACTCTTTCTTGATCTCTCAGATCTCAGATCTTAGGTCTTGATCTCTCAGGCCTCAATTTGTAGAAGTCCAGATGTACTCAAGATACTCTTATATTGTGTAGATGAAAGGAGGGCTTAGAAAAATAGAGGCAGCCTGAACCCTAAGCAAAGAATTATTAACTTAGTGTACTCAAAATTAAAGACAAGTATTATAAATATTTAAAAGTCAAAAGATCTAATTTCATTCTTAGTATTTGTTTCCATTTCACTATGAACAAATCACTAAAAGTTGTTTAAGTGTTCCAACCTACTCTCAGTTTCGCTACTTTGAAGGCACTGATTCCTATTAAGAAATAGAGGGAGAATGTCTAAGAATTGATGATGATAATGATAAGCAAGAGAGCTATTAAGAGGAAATAATACTCAGATGACAAAATTCAGGGCTGCAAGATCCAGCAACTATTTTCAAATCTAGATGATCTGAGATTTATCTTACAGGGTGATTGGCAACTTTAATGTGGAGTGTTATGTAGAAGTCTGTTGTAATCATGGAATGCGAAGGTTAAGGGTATGCATTAGGATGATGACATGAGAAATGGACAGAATTTGGAAAAGGAATATCATATGTGAAGGAAAACGATAGGTCTCTGTGACTAAATAATTATAAGCAGTGAAATATTTGCTTCAAGGATAATTGGAAGCATGGAATCCATTTTTAAAAGACAAATTAGTAGATCTTGTTTGAGGAAAAGATAGGAAAAAGAAACGTTTGGACATACTGCATTTGTGGTGATAGGAAAAAGTTGAGTGCTTATTTTGAGATATAATACTTAGGGAGACAAGAGAGTTTTAGATAGAGATTGCAATGTCATTCTCCAAAGAGAACAATTTTCAAAGAGCTTGATGACAAGGAGAGAAAAGGTAACAGCCAGAACTTGTTCATAAAAAGACATCATAAGTGGTATCATCCTCTTTAAGAAAAGCATATTTCTTCTTCTTGCTAATATCTAAGCACTAAAGTTTTGGGCATAGTGGATAGTCAAAAACATAGTCTTACTGACTACCCAATCTATTAACTAAAGTTTATTGGAAGAAATTAATGAATATCACTCAAGTGGTCTGTAGTGTGTTCCACATGACTTAGAAACGACTACACTATTGAGAGTAGGAAGATTAATATGTAGGAGACTTCCTGGCCTCTGAATCTTTACCACATTGTGTGTTGCTATATAAACAGTACCTACAACAGTGCTTAGTGCAGAGTCAATTCTTAGTAAATAATAGTTTAAACAATATGTTTGTTCTTTGAACTGTGAAGCAGTTGGTCAAGTTGCAATACCAAATAGAGATCGAAAGCAAACCCGGATTTAACATTTTATATGTTGTTGAAATGAAATGCTCATTAATCTTCAGAGGGTCCCAATCTTTGTGCAAAAGAACTGTAGAATATTCATTAAAAATGTTTGGTCAGAAGTCAGAATGAGCTTGAATTAGTCTTTGATTTTAAAAAACACATGCCTATTCAACACACTTGTGTACTTGCAGGCAGAATAACAAACAGAATGTGTCTTCACCTTCTCATCCCATGACTCCACCTTCACTCAGCCATCTACACTCAGGATGATTTCCCAGACTTGGCAGTCTCTTGGAATTGTTCCTCCTCTGAGTCTTTAAATCTGAGCATTTTGTTGGCACGCTTCATATTATCCCAGATCCCTAATTCCCTCACCTTCATCCATCTTTACTTTGAACTTATCTAGATTGGCAGCTTCTTTTTATCTCAAAATATCAATCTCCGACTTATTTCACTATTTTTTTAATACAATTTAGGCCCTAAGAAAAGTCCCTTCAATCCATCTCTAATCAAATATCTCATAATTTATTTCCCCTTTGTCCTTCATATTATTCTCTCAGAAACATTCATATAGCACTCATACTTTTAAATTATAATTGTTGGTTTGTGTGTTTCTCACATTTATTATCCTATCAGCTCAAGGGCAGGGAGACTTTTACTGATATTTCTCTAAATCCTCACATTTCAATATCTTTGAAGGAATGAATTTGGAAAACCATAATACAGTGAAAAGTTAAATTGTCCGTGATAATTTATTATAAAAAAGGAAGAGCAATAGATGCTTATCCAGAGGGAAGGGATTTCAGGTAGAGAGAAACTTAACGGAATAAATTCATACAAAGTGGGAGAAGATAGCCCATTTTACTTAGCTTAAAATAACCTTGCCAAAAATATCAGAATTCATAAATGTATATATAAAATGATTAAGAAAAGATTTCAGACATTGAAACACTGGATAGAGGATCCTCATGAATATCTGTTCTGTTATCTGGCCAGTTTTCAGCTACTCCCTCTGATAACAATTCTGAGAGTGTCCTTATGCATTAATAATATAATGGATAGCATCATCTATTGTTACTTGTGCCTCTCCTTGGAATGAATAAAAAAGCAGAACAAAATGTATGTCAATATTAAGTTTAAAAGTTCTCAAAATTAATAAAAGGTTAGGGACTATAACATAATATAATAATTAGTATTAATTTATGTGTTCAGTGTTCAAAAGTATTTAGAATTCATAATAGAAGATAAAATCAGTAAAACTAATGTATTTCAAATGCACAAGTATATAAATAATAAAAATATAAATATAATGTAGGCCAAAATTGATATTATAATAGTTGTTCATAAATAAATTGCTAAAAATAAAATACTGTTCAAAATAAAACTATGCATAAATATATACATAAATTTACTAATTTTATATAAACATTAAATTTGACAATTACCTAGAACAATTTAATTTTGTTTAACAATGTGATCTTTATAAAAAAAGAATATGCTTTGGCATTAGCTTGTGACAATTTGTGTGTGTGTTTGCATATGCACACATATTTCCGTCTGTTGAAGAAATTATTTCTGACTCTAGTATAGTTGGAGAAATGTAGAGGTAATAGACATTTATAAGCTAATTTCAAGTATTTTCCTCAGAGCCTTTCATCCTCAAATAATCCCACTTTTTTCTAACTATTTTGGAAAAAATTTCTTTTCTAATGCAGGAATATAAATATTTTATTGACAAATGCCTAAAACTGTTTCCAATTTTTTTCCAGTCAACTTTATTTTAGTTTGTTTAGATCATTAATTTCACTAATTTCATCTTCATATTCTATTTGTCCAGAAAATCTTATGTTAGAGATAAGTTTATTCTTACTTGATAGTTTCCTTTCTTGTCTTTTTATTTTCTTTTTCTTTCTCTTCCTCCTCCTCCTCTTTTCTTCTTTTGACAACTACCAAAAGAGAACAGAAAAGTCTACACAAGTCTACAGAAATAGTATACTTTCCTCTTGCAATAGAGTAAAATAGTACATTAGAACATAGGTAAGGCCGTGTGATTATCATCAGAGAGAATTTTAGGTATTGGGTCCACTTACATAAACACGTTTTGTCATTAATATGCCAGGCATTCAAGGATATATCTATAAGGATAAGACAATTCACTGGGAAAGGACTTTATTTGCTTTTGTTATAATATAGTAAACAGAGTTTTAGTAGTATTTGAATATATAATCCTATGCATTTGTATTTTTAAGAAGCATAATATTTATCTACTTACCTTTGAGTCTCCAGTCACTTTTAGGTTATGGTTTACTCTTGAGTAATTACTTTGGTTTCTCTTTTTGAATTCTTAATTAAAACTCTCATAATGGACAGGAATTCTTTACAAATTTCTTATTTAGTTCATTGTTTGGCTTGTTCATTCATATAAAATAGGTAATGTTTTTGGAAAATGATTTCATTTGACATGGTCCTTATTAGAGATAGTATTTGATGTGGCTGTTCTTTTTCCATATACATAATTTGGTGAACTTTTTCAACAGTTGGAAAATTTACAAGTCAATGTTAAACTCAGGAAATGGACTTTCCAATACATAATTAATTTAAAAACCTTCAAATACTTGGCAGAATGTTCCAGGAGAAGGAAATGTTTTCCTCAGTATAATAATTCAGGAGTTTGAAAAGAGTTGGAAGAGGGAGGTGCAGTGCATGCAAGGGCAATGGGATTGGCTGGCTGATACTAAGTTGCATTGACATCCAACAGTGAATGAAAGGCAGAACTGTTAATAAAAAATTGAAAACTAAGTGTGAAAGTTGAGGGCCTTTAGGTAGCTTACAAAAAGGCCCTTGTCTGTTGCTGTGGGAGAGCAGAAAAATACGATGACTAAATTCAGGATTTAATATTCAGAGTCCTTGAGCTTCAAAGACCCATTGAATGCACAGTGATGAAGGTCCGTTATGCAAAGTTAGGGTCCTGGTTGAAAACATCAGGCACTCGAGCACATGGAGTGGGGGCATCTGTATGTATAACATCCAAGATTTTGGTTCCTCAGCCTTTTAAACCCTAAGTTTACAGAGGTGGTCCACCTTTCCCTAATAATAACTGTCACTTTCCTCAAGTAGAAAGCCACTGAAGAGGCCTCTCTCCCACAGCATAACAGGATCCGCTTCCTTAGGAACTTTTCCCAACTCCTTGGCTACTACCAATTGTAACATAATCTAGCCAGGCATATGCTAGGCCTGGTGAGAAAGGAAAGAGTCAATGCTCCAAAGGAGCTGCAAAATTTAGCCAGTATATTTCATCAGGAGCTATGAGAGTGCCAGTGTGACTGGATTAAGAGGATGCTTGATAATCAAGGAGACTGAAACATAAGACTTTAAAAGAGAATTTATTGATTTGGGGATATTGTTGAGATCTAGTATATAATACCTTGGCCAGAACCCAGGAGAGGATGCTAACTAGCTGTTTGGATGACTTACAGAATCCTGGAGAAAATGTAGGCCCGGTTGAATGATATGAAAATATTTGAATTTCTATGGCAGGTGGTAGTGGAAAGAATTAAAAGGCCTAGGAAACTGGACATGGTGAAGTGGATACATTACATTAGGCCAGAAGAATGACCACACCATTCACCAAGGTCATCAAGAATGAGCTGGTGAGAAGGGCATCAATTTCACAAAGAAGAATAGTGGTGGGTGACTCTTCTCTACAGCCAGAGCTAATGGCAGGAGAGGCTGTCACACAGCTTGGTTTGTTTGGGTATGATGGACCTCAAAGAAATAGACATCAAATCATCATGCTAAAATGCCAGACACCAGGTGATCACAATTATCGTAAAACCAGCAAGATCAGAGTTGCAGTTACAAGAGCTGGACCCACATCGAATTACATAAATAAATATTAGAATGTGGCATCCATAAGGGCAAAATAAATGAGCAGCCAATGAGGGTACTACATAATGTAAATAGCCCAAAGAAAAGAAAACGGATGAGTAGGAGTCCAAGGGGGGTTATCTCAATAAAAGTTCAAAGCCTTTTACCCAATTCCTGGAAATGAGAGAGTTTTCAGATCTGAAGCTGTTGAATGAAATGGTGACTGGTCCCTAGCAGGAAGGGCTCTGCAACCACAGAGCAAGTAAATGTATAGTGATTCCCCAGTCTTTCCTCAATGGACTGTAAAGCCATTTGCTCAGGTGTGCTGTATGCTGAGGAAAGGGCAAGAGCAGACATTTTAATAACGACTGGAAGCAGAGTCTGAGATGACATTAGTACCCAGGGACTCAAAACATCATCACTGTCCTCGGTTAGAACGGTGGCATATAGGAGTTATGTAAAACATGAAGGTCTGGCTAAAGTACAGCCTATAGTGTGTCTACAGGATCCAAAGACTCACTTATTAGTCAGTTCCCAGGACTGTAAATACATAAATGAGACTGACATACTTAGCGGTTGGAGGCACTTGGCCTGTGGGGTAAGAGCTATTATGGGGGGAAGGAAACCACAGCCTCCAAGGTAGTAAGTAAAAAATAATATCTTTGTGTGTGTGTGTGTGTGTGTGTGTGTGTGTCTAGGGGATGAGAAGTGATGAGGTTCAGTGCCACCGTTAAGTATCTCAAGAATGCAGATAGGCCTTTACATAACTTCATTTAATTCACCAGTCTGATCACTGCAGCAACCAAATGGATTCTGGAGAATGTCTGTGGACTACTGCAAGCTCAACCAAGTGGTAGCGCCAATTTCAACTGCTGTGCTAGATTTGGTATCTATATTAGAGCAGATCAATCCAGTCTGAGTATATGGTATGTGGCCTTTGATTTGGCAAGTGTGTGTGTGTTTGCGTGTTTGTGTGTGATTTCAATGAAGAAGGAAGGACAGAAACACTTCTCATTCACAAGGCATAATAGGCCCACAAATTGATGTCCATTTTGGCAGAGATACTGTTCATGATCCCAACAACGTGGATTCCTGCTTACCAATTCTTATCTAGTTATTGCTTCTTCTGAATGCTCAACATGCCAGCAAGAGAAAGAAATGAAGAACCCTTGATAAGGCACCCTTCCTCAAAACAACCAACAGTCACTTGGTTGTAAGTTTACTTTGCTGAGTCCGTTCCATTTTAGAAGGGCCTGCAATTTGTTCTCAAAACAATAGTCAGCTATTCTGGGTGTGGGTTTGTAGTTTCTGCTCAGAGATCCTCAGCTGGCACCACTATCTGAAGGCTTACGGAGTGCCTACTTCCTAGGCATAGAATTTTACAAGAGGAAATCTCGTTCCTTCAGGGATAAAAATGTGTCACTTCGCAAGGTAAGCCAAAGACAGGCAGAAATGGTAGCTGAGGGTGAAGGAAATTTGGAAGGAATACTGAAGCAAAAAGATGACTCGTAGTAAATAGTGCCCTCCACCTTCTGACTCTCCCCTTAGGAAATGAGGACAACTAGAAACCCATAGGAGTTTCTCTCCAAACACAGGTGGAGAAGTGGGTCTGTGCATCACAAATGTCACCTGTGGCAGCCCCAGAAGTGCACCGCTTAATTATCCCGTCCAAAAAGAACTTGTCTCCAGCTGTGGCAACTTGAGAATCTACTGTAGCTTTCCATCAGGGCCATGCTCTTCAAAGGAAAGCCAAGACAGTGTGCACAGAGAGAGTACTGAGGCTTGGTCATTCCTTTGCAGAACGCAACTCCCATAACAGACAATTTTTGTTCTAGAGCTCTGCATTTTGGAGCAGAAATCTTGTTAGATCTGCATCACAGTCTGAGGCACTCTCTGCCTACTTTTCCTTCCTACCCCCTTTCCTTTCACAGGGACCGGATCAGATTTGCTCTCTGAAGTCTTTTGCTAAGAAATCCTGCTTCCACCCCCTTAATTATTTACAGATGTCACTCCAAGGAAACCCCTCACATTCCTAACCCCATCTCAGCAAATACTGCCTAATTGCATTGAATCAGTAGAGTTGTAAGTACCTAACGTCTTTGTTTTGGTTCAGTCTTTTATAAATTCATTTCAGAAATATTCCAGTAGTTTCACTTTGCTTACCATAAGTGTCAATTCTTAAATTGCAAATCCAATTATGTGACTTGTTTTCTTACACAATATCCTTTCAATATCTTCTCAGAGATTGTATGTACTTCTCAATATAGGATAAAATGAAGAGAGAGTGTGTGTGCGTATTTAAAACCACAGAGTTATCATGATATATCTTTTGTATAACTGTTTTACTTATTTTGAAGAAATTAAAGTTTCCATGTATATATTAAGGAATAAATGACTATGCAAAAATTATAGAACATGAGTCTCAAAAGAAATGCTACTTTTGCACAAAAATGTTATGAATTTGGTCAGTATCCTCGGAACCAATGTGGTTCTTATGATCTTAGCTCCGTCTTAAGGGGCACTTTAGTGGAAATGTTTGAAAATATGCACCCAAGAGGAAAAATTCAAACCCTTTGGCTGGCTACACAAAAACCCTGGCCTCACTTTTGAAGCTTCTCGCTTGCTACCATATGTTGTAATAACCTAAATCCCATTGAATGTCTTCTCATGTGTCTGTGATTTTGTACTGTTTGTTTCTGCTTAGAATGTTATTCCATACTAGGTTTTGATGGAAAGTGCTTTTCATCCTTGTGACTTGATTTGCTCTGACTTGCACAAGTTCAAAGAATAAATTATTAGTAGAAAATCTAAATCAGTTAATTGGTCTGAGGCTAGGCAAGGTCTCAAGGGACAATCAATGTCTCTGAAACCTGTGTGACCAATAGGCCCCAGGCTGATGCCTAAAGTGTGAAGGAGCTCCTAAGACAACAGGAGGGATGATGCCCAACTTCTGAATCAGCTTCCACCTAGTTACCAGATATATTGAACAAATGGCCCTCCTTCCCCTAAAAGTTCATGTTTTCTTCATCTGTCTTCGTGCTCTGCCTCCCTCTCTCTCTTTCTGATCCTATCTAGTCTATTTTAATATAAGCTCATTGTGCCAATATGTACTTCTTTGTTACCACAATTGGTAACTCATTTTTATTCATGTGGGCTGTGGGGAGGAAGAAGGGAGAAACCCTTAGGATTATGACTGAAATAGTTTAGTGAATACAGAGGAGGAGGTGAGGAAAGAAGTACTCAGATGAGTATTTAGATATATTATCATTTGTTCTTTCCTCTCCCTAGAAGGTTCTCTCTTCCTTTATCCTATCATTACTTCCTGCAGTAAAACTTCCTGACTCCTTGTTAACCTCCACTCTTGTTAATTGTCCCTCATATTCTCTCGTAGAATTTAGAGCCTGCCTTCTTTAAAACAATTATTACACGGCACTGAAATTTTAGTTGTTCATCTTCAGAGTAAGACTCTTGGGGAGGTTTTACGGAGGGCAGAAACTTTTCTTCTTTATCCTCCGTGCTTACATAGTGCTTGTCATTTAGCAGACATGATAAATGTGTAATTAAATATGTTGGTGTTATGAAAATACTGAATTGTTGCTACTATTTAAGAAAAGGAAAAATTATATTAATCTTAAAAAAGTAACTGAAGATAAACCAGATAATAAAACTTGATACGGATACCTGTCTGAGAAAGTATTATATACTTTACAGTTACTTTCACCTTAAGATTAATGAATCATTTAAAGTAGAGAACTCAAAGGCATGTCTCGAGTGTTTTAGTGTGTGTTTAAATGTGAGATTCATTCAATGGGAACACCAGAGAAAGAGAAGTTACTGTTGAATAAGAGAGACATAAATCTTAACCATAAAACAAAGAGACTAATTTAATTGTGGCAAAACTTCCTGTGACTTATTGCTTTGGATAGCGAACTCGGGTACATCTAAATGCTAAGTTTTATGTTGAAATCAATTACGTTATGTTTGACTTTCTTTTTCCTAGGGTAATCAGATTTTCTGTTATTGATGTAAGGATGTTGGGAAAAGCCTGGAATGTGTTCACAGTGTAGTGATTTTCAGAGCTAGGGTTGGCTTCTGGGTTGCTCTTTTTTCTAGGATAAAAGAAAAACTGAAAAATGCACATACACAAATTAATACCAAAAGAGGATGAAAGAGAGGAAGCATACTATTAACAAGTTGATTTGTAACAAATAAGGTTTTAAAGCGTTCTGGAAAAGTTTTCTTCTTCATTATTGTCATAGCCAGTTGGGGATTTCTGGTCATCCTACTTCCAAAATGTATATAAAGTTGAGAGATTGAAGGGGACATAGCAATGACAGGTGACAGTGATCTAGAGCAGTGTATTGACTTTTGAAAGTGTGTTTGAACTCTCTCCCTGGTGCAAGCTTGAGAAAGAGAGCCCCGGAATTTATGCAAATAGACAGACTTTCTAAGCAATAGCATAAATGAAATTTGAGTATATAAATCAAAGTTTTGAACTGAAGAAACTAGAATAGTTGGATACCAATGAGGAATTCAAATTCCTAGTACACTTTTCTTTTAAATATTCAAGGTGGTAATTGATTGATTGCTGGCTGTCTTATTTAAAAGCCACTTATCTACAGAGGATATAGGCAGAGTTTCAATAGAATAGCATCCGTGAAAGGTTAAGTTTCTTGTTGAAACTTTTGAGGAATGTCAAGTGAAAATCTCAGTAATTGACTTTATACATGCAGAAAAGCTAGAGGTCTGAAAGGAAAATACTAAGTGAAAAATACAACTGTCAGAAATTGGCATTTGTATCAGATGTTTCAGTATTTTTTTTCTCTTATATGAGGCTTCAACAATCTAGTAGCTATAGACCTTAAATTCCTTAGGTCTAATATTTCAGATATTAAACAAGTTTGGTGAGTCTTTCTATATGTGTCATCACAAATACAAGTGTGTTTATCCCTAATTAAATAGTATTTTTTGTATTCTACGATGTTTGTTGAAAGGCTTTTATCCAGTAAACTATTTTATGTTATAGAATACATTTTGTTTCTGAAATCTGTCATTTTGATTTGAAAGGAAAGGGGTGGTATTCAGGATTCAAAACAGATTTATTTTATCTTTGCAATGCCTTTCTCACCTTTCCCTTCCCCTCAAATCTCATCACTATCACCTTAGCAAATACCCCTATGTCAATGACCTATTGTAATACTCTAACATTGTCTCCTTACCTCAGTTTATTTGAAGCAACTCAGTGACTTTAAATACTTTACTGTGAGGTAGGAAACACCATACAGGAACAGAAAGTTGCAACAATAAAGTCTGTAACACAACGCATTTGGATATAATGTCTGTCCTTTCAAATCTACTTACTCTACATCCAATGTTTTACTCTCCAAATCTTTTCATTCAGTTTTGTTAACTTCTGTATTCAACTTTACCTATTATGATATATCCTGTCATGTTCTCATTTATTTGATTTAAAAAAAATCCAATGTTCATTATTTTTTAAAAATTGCAGAATATATGATGATGAAGAACAAATAAACAATAATTTATATAAGCGTACCCAGATCACTCTTGATTTGTAACTTTGTTTGCTCTCCTCTCAGGCATTGGATCTGCTCTCACCTGCTAAACCCAACATTGATTCTTGACCCCAGTCTGGCAACTAGGCTTGGTCACTTGACTCATGCCATTCAAAGTTCTCTGGGACTTGTAAGCATTCTTTTCCTCTTCTTTAGCCTCTATCCTGCTTGCTTTGTTTTTCTAAAGAACAGTAATGATTACATCACTCTCAATCACTCAGTAACATCAACAGCAATGACAGCAACAAAAACATCAAAAAAAATACAACCCAAAACAGAGTTTTTATGGTCTTCTATGTCTACAGAAGAAAATGTACTGGGCCATTAACTAGCAAGACAGATTTGGAATGTTGGTGGAGTTAGAGGTGGCAATCCAAGTGTCCTTCCAATATAAGACCACTTCACTATGAAGATCAGATTTATACACTGAATCAACTTCCTTCTCAATGTCTTAGGAATCAGAATGAAGTTTCTATGAGTTTAGGAATATTAATACAATACTATAAACTGTGTTTCTCAAGGTAAACTGCCCAGGGGTCAAATAGAGTCACTGTAAAACCCATATTTCAGTGGTTCCTGTGACAACCTGCTATTATAGGTCATTGGTTCAGTGATACAGTTTTCACATTTTTTTCCAGAGACCACTTTAGCAAAATGTTTTTGTTGTGTGCTCATGAATTACGCTTTCTTCCTGTCTGCAATTCTTCCTGCCTTTCTCTCTCTGTTTCCAATGCAAATATCCTGCCCTCCAGCTCTGATCCAAGGCTTCCAACATCTGATAAACGATATAAAGATGCACTGATGGATGTCTTTGGTGCACACTGAAAAGTCACTTTCACCTGACTTTCATTAGGCTCTACTTCCCCTGGTTCTGCTGCTTCCTACTCTGAGTATAGGGATTTTCTCCAGGAATCACTGCCACTTCTGTCCATTGGACCACCTTCACAGAGCAGACCATGCTCCATCAAACATGACTGCTCCCTCCACTGGTTTTACCACTTGCTTCTGTTTGATCCAGCTTGATCTCCAAGCTATGTCCACCAGAGGAATTAACCTATGTGGCTAATGCGTGGAGTAGAACGTCAAGGAGTTTATTTCCACAAAGTGTTGAAAGGCATCCCCTCCTCTTATACAATACCATATGTCTAAAGTGCACTACTTCTTACATCTAGTGCAACCACTTCTTATTACTAACACTAGTTCTGCTTTTGATTACTGTGTCAGTTTGGGTTCTCTTAGGTCAGACACCTACACGAGATTAGATATGCACAAGTTTTGTTGGAGGAAATACTGTAAAGGATAAAGAAGGAGAGTGTGGAGTAGAGAGTGAGAGCCTTCAGCACAAGGCATTTTGACTCCTGTGAAAGGAGAGAGGGAACGAAAGATTGGGGGAGAGTCTCTGACTGCAGCACAGTTCTGAGAAAGCCCTGGCCAGGCCAATGTGGAGTCCATGAACAAAGCTTGCTCGTTATAGAAGCTCTGAGTCTGGGCTGAGTGAGCCAGCTCGAATACCTCTCCACCCCACGAAGGTCAATCATTGGCTGACAGCAGCCTAAGAGGAAGTGTGGCCTCACTGTGACCACACTAGTAGATCCAAAGGGACTATAGGTGGTGCATATAAATGAGCTATTATCTTGGCAGTAGGTTGTCTTGAAGGAGATTTGAGCATACCTCCTTCATAGCCATGGCTATTACTAATGTCAGGGGCCATACCTCTATAGGATGCTAAGGCAAAGGAGGGGAACACGTACATAATAGGTAAATGATAACTCATCTCCTGATCCCATACTGAAGTGTTAGTCAAATAGTAGTTTTGTATTTCCACCTACTATCCTCTCTCTCCTCTCTGCAAAACCAAGTTATAAGTCTATGGGGACCTAAGTTGAGCACAAATCTGAGTCTTAGATAAAATGGAATACTGGCAGTTTCTCTCTCGTTCTGATATCTGAATCCATCTGGGGGCTAATAGTGTCTGGCTGATTCCATTTCACTAGGGATTATTGCCGTCCTAGGGTTTTCTTCAAGACCTCATAGAAATAAACCCCTTGACGCTTTATTCTGCACATTAGCCATATAGGTTTGGATACACCTGATGGAAATAGTTTGGGGATCAAGCTGGGTGCCCCACTACACTATCATAAAGTAGTATAGGATATCAATAAAAGAAAAAAGCGCTACTGTCTTCATGGATCTTAAAGGCCTTCAACCCCTTACATTAAATTATTAGTTTTGTTTCAAGATAGGGAATTCGCAAAGTAACTCATTGGGTTGCTTTGGTCTCTATCCTAATGACTGCTGTAACAAGTTAACTTATTGTTCAGCATATATTTACCCTGCTCCCCGCTCAACTCTACCTTCATGCTCCATTAATGTTGGCCTTGACTATGTGTCTGACTTGTCCAAAACCATGGGTGAAAGTGACAGAGTGCCAATTCCCAATGTACATCTTATTGGTAATTTGTACTTTTACTCCTTCTCCAGAGATTTTTAACCTTCACCACGAGAAAAGCAAGCCCCGGTAGATGCTGTTCCTCCAGGCTTGCCCCTGAATGAGATGTGTGTAATCAACCCCAACTCAACAAAAAGCCTGAAGCAGAGCCACAAAAACCAAGACACAGACATAAGATGGAGAAATAACTGCCTACTCCTGGTGCTACGGCAGTTTTATTATGCAGCAAAAGCTATTCAAGTAAGTATGCTCTTCTCCCCAGTGTCATGATACAGAAGTCAAGTTTCTTGTGACTTTCTCCTTTTGGCTCTGAGATCCAATAACTGAGCCTCTTTCATGAAGAGTAGCCATCAAGATTTCCATGTATAGCCTTTTGAACTTGAACTGCTTTGCCTCCCGTGCTCATTTTGTTTGTGATTAGAATGGGTCATGGGAAATACACACGTTAATTAAATTGAAAAAAGATAAAATCAATAAGGAAGACAGTACTTATTTTCAATTTCCAGTAATGATATTTGGTGTGGAAGAGTGAACCTTTATCATATAAACACATGCCATCAAGGTAGAAAGATGTCTTAAAGCGTGCATAGGGATGTGAAAGCTAACACATGGCAAATAGCACAAGTCTACTTCTGAATGAAATATCACTCTCATTTGTAGATGTCTGTTGAATATTTCGTAGGGAATTCATAGAAACAAGGCAGATTGTTAATTTAGGGAATTGACCCAACAGGATTAGAGGAGCATAGGTACATGAATGAAAATGGATACTAAACAACTGAACCTTTTTTTAAGTTAGTATGGAGAAAATTACACAAGCTTTAGTAGGTATCGTCAATTCTGCTGATGCTACCAAGCAAAATGCAAATTATAGCAAGCTACAGTGATTTTTGAAAGTTGCTGAAATCAATAATAGAGAGAGACTGGGAGACTTAGACTCAATCCAGTATGTTGATGAACAAAAGCTTTGTGGCTTAGGTATGACAATTTTGTTTTGGTTTTTAGGTATTTTTTGCAAGGAAGATTGGCCCTGAGCTGACATCTGTTGCCAATCTTCCTCTTTCTGCTTGAGGAAGATTGTTGCTGAGCTAACTGCCAATCTTCCTCTATTTTATGTGGGATGCCACCACAGCATGGCTTGATGAGTGGTGCTAGGTCCACACTTGGGATTTGAACCGGCAAACCCTGGGCCACTGAAGCGGAGCACACAAACTTAACCACTACACCACCAGGCTGGCCCCCGGAGATGACAATTTTTGAGGGCAATTTCAGAGCACCAGCTTGTGATCTCAAGGTCATGTGTAAACGTACATATGTGTGTAGGTATGAATTTTCATTCAAGTGACAACATGGATCCACCTTAAACATATGGTAATGGCATTCTAGATTTTTTTCTACACATCTCATGTGTGTAAATTTTCAATTTCATTGGATCAGTATTAGGTTACACTGTACCTTTTCAGTTAAGAGGCACATGCTCAGATTCTATGTGTGTGTCTTTCTACCTTCATTCTTCTTTTTCTCTAATATTTCCCACGCCTGCATCCTCCCTGACTCTCACAAATCTTTTATTGTGTGGGTAACACAGCAACCAAGCTCGTGAAAGCAGCAGACATTTTAGTTGTCTCTTTGACTTGAATTCTAAGTAAATGTCAGAATAGAAACAAAAAGAAGGAATTATTATGCTAAACACCAAAGGTAAATAAATTCCTTGAATACTTGGAAATATTTTATTACCCAGATGGGCAGAATGAACATAAATATATATTTGTAAAGGAAAATATCTATTGCTGAATATCTGTTTTGTTTCTCTTTATTAAAAAAATCAAAGCATAATATCATTTTAAAGCTCTACAGATAGACATGGTCTTTTGTTGAATTATCTCAAGCCTCCCATATTGAAATTCTTAATAAGTGCATAGATATTTGCTTGCAATCCTTATGAAGGAGAAGCTTTAGTTCAGGATTTTAGTTTCAAACAGTGGCAGTAGAAGGTACTTTAAAACATCTAGTTTCACTCTTTTTAAAAACACTTAAAATTAAAAACAAAACAAGACAAACAATGCACACTTTTTAATCTTTAGGATATATTATGTTCAATATGATGAAATCAGACTAGAGCTGTTGAAGATCACATTAGGTGTGAAAAGCACAGTCCTTCTAATTTATGAACCAAAAATTTTACTTAGGCAAAAAATATATTTTTTATTTACTATTAATTAATAAATTTGACCATGTTTTAACAGAGAAGGATTATTTCTAAGATGATATCTTTCAGCCAAATCAAAGAATGCGCAATGTTTACTGTGGAAAAGTATAAAGGTGTCATCTATATACTATTATTTATGTAAAAATAAATCCATCCATCTTACGGATGGAAACTTACTTTTTAACCTAGAGTTAATTCCTTCTTATGTCATTTTTAAACAAATGTTAAAATTGGCTTAAAAGATATTAATTGACATAACTATTAAATACATGGTATAATTTAGATAATTTAGGTTATCTTACAAAATTAGTAATTTGCACTGTGTACATTGATTTAAGTAAAATATTGTACAATGTGTTGTGACAAATGGAGTTATAACGGTCTCTTACTTTTTAGAAATTCAGTTAAGTTGTTATTAATGTTATCAGTAGTAGCAGTCATAGGAGTAGGATCATTCAAGATGGGTTATATTGTACCATCACCTGGACAGCTCACAGTACCCACCAGGACATTTTCTTGAATTTCCTGGTAAGCCTGTCAGAAGGAAGAGCAGTCCCCAATTATTAGCAGTCCCCTCAAGATTGACTGCTATGTTTCCATCCATCATCATACATATGTGCCCCTTTAGCCCTTTCAATAGATAGAAACTAGACTTTTTGTGGTGAGCACAATATATATAGTGTTATATTAAAATTATACCTTAATTTTAAAAATTTTGAAAAAGAGCCAGTAGAAAATTTTAATCATGGAGTTGATAACATCAACTTTTTTGTTGTTATATAAGAAGACACTCATTTAACCAATTTACCAGAAGAGGTAGAAACCTAGTCTCAGGGAAAACCACTAGGAGTCCTTTGCAACAATCTACAGAGGCATGATGAGGGCCGGAACCCAGACAATATCACTGCAGGTAGAGGAGAGGGTCAGTAACAGAGACACATTTCAGAGGTAGAATCAGCATATTTTGTTGATCTACTGAAAACAGAAGGTAAGAAAAGAGAATCTAAGGTTGACATCAAGATCTTTTTGTCTTCAGACTGAGTGAGTGCTTGGTGATGTCACCATCCAAGGCTTAAAAGAATATTGCAGAAAATATGGTGGGAGGAAATAATTTGCATATATTAGATTTCAAATACCTGCAGAAAATCTAAAAGGATATATTGCAGACTTAAATGTATGGTTTGGCTTGGGAAGATGGCTAGATCTAGTGCTACACAGCGCAGAGCAGTAGGTGAATTTACGTGAGAGGGAAGCGCAACAAAGTAAAAAGATTGAACCCTGCTTGCTCTAGGATGAAAGATATTCAGAGTAGCAAATATATTCTTAGATATAAGGAAACATCCATCAGTTACAGTGAGGGATATTACATAAGTTCATAGAATTCCATATCTACCTGGAAGCATCTTTATTGTGTATTTTTTATTGGCTACCATAAACCTTAAATTCGGGCTATCAAAAGTTTTTCCTAAACATGTATTGGAATCAGTGCATAATCTGTCTGTATAAATATAATTTGAATTAAATTAAATTGGCAATATCAAACGACTTTGACCTAGAATAAAATGGCAATTTTATGTTTAATCTAATAACCTTAAAGTATAAGACCCCGATTTATTAGTCTTAATTGGGGATTACATATGATTAGGTCAATGCTGGGAATTGGCTTAATCTAAAAAATCCTTAATTCAGAAGACAATTAAAAATTTCTGAAATCCTTATATATTAAATAACAAATTATTCAAATATGTTTACTGACCATTTGAACAAATTAACCACAATTTCTCTAGGTGGTGAATTTAGCTGTTTTTGTATTAAAAGATTTGGAGCAGAACAGTGATTTTTTATGGTTGTATGTTTGATATATTTCCAGGAGTGTTAAAAATAATATGCTGGAGAACATGCAAATAGAATAATGCCTTCATAGCCACTTATTTTTCAGTTAGAAAAAAATAAATTGACAGAATGCCATTGAAAGACTCATCTGGGAAAAACCACTCTGTATAAATCTCTCAGATCTCACTTCATTTTCTATAGGCTGCTACTCTCGGGGGATTTAGAATGGCTAACTCTAATATAAAGTAAGGATTAAATACAAATTTAGACTGAGTAGTGTGACTCCAATGTCTGATTTTTCTTTGGAGAGAACTTGAGAACCTCCTTTAAATTGAAGTTCTTGTCTTCAGGGGAAGATTTAGTTTGCGTAACTCTTTATAATTTCTAAGAGATGCCGAGGAAATTGTTGCAAATATAAGTACTCCACTGAGTTCCAACCTAGATACACCTGTGAGAAAACACCTGAAACTTTATAGTATCTAGAGTGAAACAATGGGAAAGTAGAGACGAGTGAGTCTAATACCCACTTACGGTGGCTTTTCTTTTCAAAAAAGAAGAAGAAAAAAGTTTAGTTTGTAAGACATTTACCTATTTGAAACTAAGGAAAGATAAGACAGATTCACAAAAACAGTAGCACCTTAATTCTAGCCTTGATCTTGGCTGTGCTGGACTCCCTATCAGCATTCTAGCTTCTCTCTCCACTTCTATTCTTACCCCCGACCCACTATAGACGATTCTTCACACACGTTAAGCCAAAATTTGATATTTTTAAATATAAATAAAATCGTGATTTTTTTCTGCTCAAAATCCTATAAAGATTTTTTATCACACTCAGAATAAAATTTTAACTCTGAACCACACTTTAAAAGGCCTTTTGTGATCTAAAACTAATTAATGATTATTGGGTAGCTAACTCATTTCCCATTCCTGATATCTTTCTTCTCTGTTCTCTCTGAGCTAGCAAAACTACAAAAGATAATTTCTCACTTTAAGCAGAGGAATTGTAAAAAATCATTTAATGTTTACATATAATATGAACAAAAACTTCAAGTGGTTAGAAGAGAGACGTGGAACGAGAAAGACACACTTAAAGAAGAAGCAGAGAGAAGAGACAGAGAGAAAGAAAGGGGAGGGGGGAAGAGACACAGAAAGAGAGAAAGACAGACTTGAATGAGGATAAATAGAAGAGCGGAGCAACTTTCTTCTATGCACTCAAAAGTTTGTGCCTGCCAGAACCATTTAATAGAGCTACTAAACAGCTTTGTTAAGGTGTTTATCCCCTAGACAGAGTTCTGAGCTGTGTGCATTCAGTGGTATAGAAACAAATTCAGAGTATGCCAAGCACACAAGACAAGATTTCCTAGGCAGACACAGTGTTGTGACTCATCTGCATAATCCCCTCACCCTGCTCAAGAAGAAAGGAGGAAACCATGAATCTTGGGGGCGTCAGTGCTGACAGCTTTATTACAAAGAAGGAGCCACTCAACTACTATACATTCTGACATTGCTACTTCCAGACTTGCAACATCTATTCCAATTAAGAGGATATTCAGGTTTATTGCTAGTTTTTTTTTTCTCTAAGGCACAAAGGGGAGAAAGATGAAGATGATGAAACAGATCCTACTATACTAAATCACAGGTTCATTTAATTAGATTCTTTAGGCTACTCAGGACTATGGGAGAGAAGATGGAGAAAGAATGGATTTTCTTTTTCCCCTCCATACCCATCACTGCTCCTTGTCAATACACACATTATTACTGCCAGTGCTATTGTCCTCCTTTCTCTTCCCTTCTCTTCCTTTCTTTTCTCTTCTCTTCTTCTCTTCCCTCCCCTCCCTTTCTCTCTCTCCCCTTCTCTCTCCATTCCTATTAATGGGGGAAGTGTTAGACCATTGCCACTTTATTTAAAAAACCAAACACTTTATGTTGTAGTAATACATTCAATGCTCTCTCTTTCTCTTTCTCATATTCCCATATTGAGAACTAGGTATGTGGTGTTTTGGTTAAAAAAGTTGTTTAGTTATTTCTTTTTTTTTTGAGCCAGAAGTGGGACTAGGCAAAAGCCAAATAAGTACATTAAAGAAAACTGAAATTAATTATTAGGAATTAAAAAAAAAACCTCTGAAAAACACATACCTAAAAACTAGTGGAAAGATATATCTATTTCCAAACATGTTTCAAGGATTTTATTTCCAGATGAGATCACTCTCCTCAGTATTAAAACTAGATTAGGTCTGGGTAGGTCTAGATTCTGTTAATCAAAAAGAAGAACATGATAAGAAAGGTGAGCAACTGCCAAACTTAGAATTTTATCAAAAGTAGGATGGAAAAATATTGTAACGTATTAACAGAGGAATGACATACTCTAGTATGTTTTTAAAAAAATATTCCCTATGGCTCAGTTATAGGGAATAATAGTGGAGCAGCGGGGTAAGTAAGTAAAGTGAATATTGCAGTAATTCAGTTAAATGATGATGGTGGCTTAGACAAGAGTATCACAGTGGAGCCCTCTACAGTGGCCACATTCTGGATATAGTTTGGGATAGAGTGATCAAGACTTTCTGATAAGTTGATTTGAGACTGTAGTAAAAGTAGAAAAAAGAGGACTATTAGCTTTAAATTTCAGTGGTAATGTAAATGGTGTTGCTATTTACTGAGACCAAAAGAAAACTAGCCGGAAAGTAGAATATAGAGTGTTAGATATCAAGAGGTCTTTTTTGGATTTGTTAAGCTTAGATACATAGCAGATATTTTGTCCTTCACATTAGACAGCTTTGGGAGTCGGGAGTAATAATTTACATGGTCTGCAATGAAGACATAGCAGAGACAATGAAAAGGATATGTTAAGCTGGATAAACAAGTGTGAAGCTCAAAACTGGAGAGAGTTTTAAAAATCTGCTGCTAATGTATGTATGTAAAAGTGTGTAACTGTATGATACCAACAGTCAAAAGAGGTAAAGAGAAAAGAAAAGGAAGCTCAGGAGTAATTACTGTAGCGCTTCAGTATTTAGTGGATGAGCCAGGAATGGGATCTAGCAAAAAGACCAAGACAGAGAAGTCATTCAAGTGGGAGGAAATCTGGAAAGCAAAAGAAGAAAGTGTTTCAAAAAAGCAGTTGTGGTTAAGAGTCACTAATGTGAGTGGAGAAGTCAAATAACATGAGGACTTGACAGCAAGGAAGCGAAAGCAAATTTTGATGAGACAAATGTCCTGTAGTAGAAGGGAAAGAAAGCCAACCTTAGGGGTTGTGGAGAGAATTGGAAGCAGGCAAGAGAGGGGGAAGCCAACTAGAGAAAGCTGTTTTAAGTTTTGCTGTGAAGGGAAGCTAAAAATTCAGTTTATGTTGCAGATAGCCATAGGGCCCAGAGATTTTAGTGGTTGACTTGGCTGGTTTTGCTTCTTTTTTAATTACTATTTTAAGTATGTGACCTACTAAGCTGTTTATATAGTCTTGAGGATGACCCAAGAGAGAGAGGGAAACTGATAAGAAGGAGATTATGAAGACAATAGAGACGAATATGTCTTCATAAAGCTGAGAGGCAGGATCCACGACACAGAAGGAGGGCTTGGGCTTTGATGGGTACATAAATGAGTATCCACTCTACCAAGAGGAAGGATATATATGACAGGTTAGTAGAAACAAATGTAGGAATACTGAATGATTCCTGAATGGTTGCATGTGACTTCTCAATTAACTCATCAGAGTTAGGTAAGAGGGGTTGGGTTTTGGAGAGTGACAAGACTGTGTGGAAATATTGACTTTGTAGAATGGGGAATTATCCATTTTAGGAAAGTATGCCAGGACTACTGGGCAATGTTAAGTGCCCATGTGTTATTTGCTGACATAAGCGTTAGGTGAGAAAAATGAGCTTTTGAAATTTTTCATTTTCTTTTTATTTTTGGGGGGAAATTTTCAGCTGTTATGTTGAGGATAATAGTCAACAAGCTGGGTTTAAGCAGGGCTAGATTTGATCAGGCATGATAATCATTAGGCTATTAGTAAATACTCCAATTTTCTCTTCTCCCTGGTACCTAATAAGACTGTCCTTCCTTATCCCTTGAAAATAAGTATAATTATGTGACTTGTGTTTTTCCCAGATAGGTAAGCAAAGTTGACGTATATTACATCTGAATGAGTCATAGTATGATTTCCCATTCTCTCTGCTTTGGCTACTGGAGATGCTATAGGTGAGGAGATTTTACCAGCTTGAGCTCTGTAGTAAAGAGATATGAATCAGAACCCCAAAGGACTATGATAGAAATGTAATTATTGCAAGGAATAAACATTTGTTTATTTGATTTGTTTATTATTATTTGACCCAAAGACAAGAGCTAATGAAGAGACTGTTACTATACATATCTTAAACTTCCTTGGCTACTACAATAAACTAATACAAAGAAAACAGAAGAAATCAAGGGAACTAGGGCTATTTATTGGGAAATGATTGAGATACTGCACAAACGATCTAAGGTGCACAAAAAGAAAGGTAAATTAATAGAGAAAAAGTAGCAAGTTCAGTGGACTGGGTTTCTGAATAAAGTTGAAAAGTATATTTTTCAATTATGAGTAATAGATAAGTGACCTAAAAAGTAGGTAATTGTTAGAGAGCACAAAGCTTGACCTTGAATCTCAGAGATAATTCAGTTGGATATGACACGGTCTAGGTTATTACTCTGGGAATATATCATTGAGTTTAGGTGGATGAAAAGATTATTAGAAGTGAGGAAGTACAAGATCTGAGGCCAAGATATGGATGGATGTCTCATAGGCATTGAGACTTTAACAAATCATGTTTAACATGAAAGTGTAAATTACCTGCCAAGACATACAAGATAATTTACCACATTTATGGCCTTATTTCTTACTAAGGCCCACTGAGTAGGAGGAGGCCTACTCCTCCAGGTTCTATATTCTAAGCGCAGAAATATCTCCTTTCCCTAAATACACTGTTTTTTCCTTGAACCTAGGCCTTTGTATATGCTATACCAGAAACTGGCTTTCCTCCACAGACTCACTCTACTTCCACACACTTCTGTCTCAGTAAATTCCTTATAACTTTAAAATTAAGACTCAACAAGAGCGACATTCCCAGTGGAAGTCTTTCTCGTTGTCAAACTTATCCACACCTACCTCTAAAATTATCAGGATCTTTTTATTGACTTGCATAGCACTGTGTTATTTTTCCTGTTACTTTATTTTAAATATATGTAAAGTTTCCGTCTATCTTGCCAAACGGAGATCTCTTTGATGTTTAGGAATGTGTATTTTTCTTATGTATCCCACTTAGCAGTGAAGTTAAACAAGTCAATTGAACAAGTTGGTTGCTCAAAAACTATGGTTTTAAAAGAATAAATTTATGAAAAGCTTAAAAAATTATTGGACACAATGATGAGATTCTCAGTATTTTTGTTTAAATAAAAGAACACTTCTGTTTAAAATAAAGACTCTTAGAAATGAGAGGCTAGGTTCTAAAAAAAAAAATGCCAGCTAGTTTTTTTGATAGTTTTCTTCAGGAAATGACTAATCGAAGACTTAAACCCCTAGGCTAACTCTCATGAGTTAGCTTTCCTTTATCAATTCAAAAGCATTCATTTGCTTCTAGTATCAATTCCTCTTTTTGTTCCTCTTTTCACAAAGGATGTTTTTCTGTGTATTTAGAAAGGTGATTAATGGTAAGTACCTACATCTTTGATAAATTCTGCAGAGAATATTAAGTGCTCTATAGCAAGTGCACAATTTGATTAAAAGTGATAATACTTTGACATAATGGACATCAAATTTTATTCTTTTCATTCTCTGAGCTTCTTCTGAAGGAAAAAAAGGATCAGAATTGAGATTGCAGTGAAATGAGAACATTGGTCGAAAATGAGAGTTAAGTGAAAAAGAGAATAATCAGAACATCCATCTCTAAGAAACATAATTTTATTTTGTAGAAACAAAACAAAACAGATAGGTGAGATAATCGTCCTGGGTTGTGTTCCCAGTTTTCTCACATCTTGATGTTAACGTTTTAGTTTGTTTTGTCTATGCTTTAGCCAAACCATATGAAAAAATAGGTTAAAACTGTTCTGAGAATATATAAGAAACACCCTAAATTGTGTTTCAAGTTCTGCCAAAGCATTTTGAAATACACATTATCTTTTTCTTTAAAAAGAAAAGAAGGGTATTTTGAAATAAGATATAAAACAAAGTGTTCTGCCTATGTAAACATATTGAGCTTATCTTTGTTATGTTTATAATAAATTTAGAAGCACAGAAAGTAGAACTTTTTATATATTAAAATTTTTGTTAAAGAGAAAAGTTTTGCTGAACAATAAAAGGAATCCTATTCTATAGTGTTCCATTTCAAGCCATTTTAGGAAAATACCATATGGACAGGTTCTATTGTGTTAACCCATAGGTTAAAGGTCATGATGAGACTAGAGTATTTATTCAATTTATTTTTTTTTCTGAGTCATCTTTAAAGCTCCAGCAGCAGTTGTAATCCCTACTGAGATGGTCAGTTTTATTTGTCAACTTGGCTAGGCTACAGTTCTAGTTATCCAATCAAACAGTAATCTATGTGTTGCTGTGAAGGTATCTTGTAGATGTGATGAAAGTCCATAATCAATTGACTTTAGATAAGAAAGATTATTTTAGATAATCTGAGTGTCCCTGATTCAATCAGTTGAAAAGTCTCAAGTACACAGGTAAGGCTTCCCAGAATAAGAAATTATGCCTGTGAATAGCAGCTTCAGTTTGCGCCCAAGAGCTCCAGTCTGCTCTTCCTGCTGTCCTGCCCTAAAGATTCCAGAGTTGGCTGGCCATTTTTCACAGTCACATAAGCCAATTCCTTTCAATGAATCCCTAAATGTATATCTCCTCCTGCTTTTGTTTCTCTGATTTCATTTTCCTGGAAGTGTCAGACGATTCTTATTTCCTCCCACACTTCATTTCCTCTCTGAGTGTCTTGGGACTTTTGGAGCTGACGTGGATAGTCCTGTCCAAGATTTTGTTTCTGACTGGGAGTATTAATAACCAAATAATGAATTTATATTATATAAGAAACCAACAATAACTGAAGATGAATTTTTTAAATAGAAAAATATGGCTTTCTTGTGTATGTTAAAATGTTCATGTTCCAATGAAGTGGAATAGCTAGAGAAGACCAGATGATAAAAGAGATCTCTTATTGATAATCCAAAAAGTACATATAAATTGTAGGCAGGTACACGGTCAAATAAAGAATAGTCAATATATATTACTTAAATACCTCCTTTGTAATGGACTATTTCATACAATAGATTTTTTTTTTTTTAAAGATTTTATTTTTTCCTTTTTCTCCCCAAAGCCCCCCGGTACATAGTTGTGTATTCTTCGTTGTGGGTTCTTCTAGTTGTGGCATGTGGGACGCTGCCTCAGCGTGGTCTGATGAGCAGTGCCATGTCCTCGCCCAGGATTCGAACCAACGAAACACTGGGCCGCCTGCAGCGGAGCGCGCGAACTTAACCACTCAGCCACGGGGCCAGCCCCCATACAATAGATTTTTTTAAACCTGGTTTTTCAGAAAAGCTTCAGGTTGACAGCAAAATTGAGGAGAAATACAGATATTTCCCATATACCTTCTGTCCTCAAGCTTGCATAGCCTCCCCTGTTATCAACATCCCCCACCAGAATGCTACATCTGCTACAATTTGATGAATGTAGACAGAAACATCAAAATCACTCAAAATCCATAGTTTATACTATTACAGTTCACTCTTGGTATTGTACATTCTTGGATTTGGACAAATGCACAGTGACATGTATCCATCATTATGGTATCTTATCATACAGAGTAAGTTCACTGCCCTAAAAATCCTCTTTTTATTGTTTCCTTAGCTTTGCCTTTTCCGGAGTGTCGTATAATTGGAATCCTACAGTATGTAGGCTTCAGACTGGCTTCTTCCACAGTAATAGGCATTCAGGGTTCTTCCATGTCTTTTCATGACTTGGTAACTCTTTTTCTTTTGGGGATAGGTAACAGTTTATCCATTCAGGACATCTCGATTGCTTCCAAGTTTTCACAATTCTGAATAAAGATGCTATAAACATCCATGTGCCGGTTTTTGTGTGGCCATAAGTTTTCAACTCTTTATAAATACTAAGGAGCATGATTGCCAGATCATAATGTACGAGTATGTTTAGTTTTGTAAGAGACTGCTAGGCCATCTTCCAGAGTGGCTGGTACCATATTGCATTTCCACCAACAATGAATGAGAGTTCCTGTTGCTCCATTCCCTCATCAGCATTTAGTCTTGTCAATGTTCTGGTTTTTAGCCATTCTAATAGATGTGTAGTGGTATCTCACTGTTGTTTAAATTTGCATTTTCTTGATAACATATGATGTGGAGCATCTTTTCATAAGCTTTTTTGACATCTGTATGTGTTCTTTGGTGGGGTGCCTGTTAATGTCTTTGACCCAGTTTTTAATCAGGTTGGTTGTTGTTTTATTGTTTACATTTTAAGAGATCTTTGTATATTTTAGATAACAGTCTTTTATTAGATGTGTATTTTGCAAATATTTACTCCCAGGCTGTGTCTTGTCTTTTCATTCTCTTGACATTGTTTTTCACATAGCAAAAGTTTTTCAATTTAATGAAATCCAACTTATCAGTTACTTCTTTTATGGATTGCACTTTTTGTATTGTTTTTTAAAAGTAATTGACATACCCAAGGTCATCTAGATTTTCTCCTAGGTTATTTTGTAGGTGTTTTATAGTTCTGCATTTTACATTTAGGTCTCTGATCCATTTTGTGTTAATTTTTGTGAAGGGTATAATGTCTGTGTCTAGATTCTTTTTTTCTTTTCTTTTCTTTTTTTTTTTTTTGGTGAGGAAGAGTGGCCCAGAGCTAACATCAGTGTCAGTCTTCCTCTATTTTGCATATGGGTCACTGCCACAGCATGGCTTGATGAGTGGTGTATGTCCTCACCTGGAATCCGAACCTGTGAACCCAGGCTGCTGAAGCGGAGTGCGCCAAACTTAACCACTACTCCACCAGGCCGGCCCCTCTAGATTCACCTTTTCGCATGTGGATATTCAGTTGTTCCAGAACCAGTGGTTCAAAAGACTATGCTTTCTCCATAATATTGCCTTTTCTTCTTGATCAAAGATCAGTTGACTCTGTTTATGGGGGTCTATTTCTGTGCTCTTTATTCTGTTGCATTGATCTCTATGTCTGTTCTTTCGCCAATACCACATGTCTTGATTACTATAACTTTATAGTAAGTCTTAAAGTCAGGTAGTGTCAGTTCCCTAACCTTGTTTTTCTCCTTCAAATTGTGTTGGCTTGTCTTGGTCTTTTGCCTCTCCATACAAAGTTTAGAATAAGTTTGTTGATTACACAAAATAATTTTCTGGGCTTTTGGTTGAGATTGCATTGAATCTATAGATCAAGTAGTACAAAAGGTGTTTTCCCTCAAATGTTTATATATATAGCCTTTAAAACGTGAGTCATACTCAAAAAGTTCTAGATCTGGGCTTTCTAATAAAGCTTTCTGAGGTGGCAAAAATGTCCTATTTCTGCATATGTGAACTGTGCTATCTACTAGCCATACACGTATACTAACATTAGAAATGTGTTTGGTAGGATTCAGGAACTGAATTTTTAATCTAAATTTTAATTAAGTAAAATTTAAATATCAGTGTACTGTATGAATAGCAGATAGCTAGAGCATAAATTCTTAAAGAGTAAATCCTTTGTAAATGAAAGACTAAATTCAGAAAACTGATTAACTCCTGATCTTATTCCTATACCAATCCAAAATTCTATAATTAGTTCTTTAAACGATATATGGGCGTGTGTGTAGCATTTATCAAACATGATGCACTTGATATTTGCATTTTATCAAGTTAAAATAGTTTGAAGTCACAATTCATAATAATTTTGGTTGAATATATTGCCTATAAAAATAAAAATGTGAAGACCTTATTCATATTTTGATGAATGTTAAAAGTTTTTCCCTAACACTTATATTTCTCTCTATATTCTCTTCTTACCTTCTCTAAATTTCTACATTACAATCTCTTACTATAAATACTGACCTCAATTCTCTAGGTAAACTGAGAGATGTACCCATGAATTAAGAAATTTAAAAAATATATTATTAGTTTCCAATATTTTCAACTTAAAATTTTCTCATCAACATTTAAACAGTTAATTTTCAGATATCCACATTAATCTAAAATATATTGCCAATATTGGTGCACACAGTCATAGATTCTCTTACTTTTAGGCATAATGGAAAAATTGATCTTACTTAGTGTGTTTGTATCAACATGGTTTCAAAGGTGTTTTCTTTCTTTCTAGTGAATGTAAATCTCTACTTAATAAATATATTTTTACGTTAGAAAGTGGGGTTAATGTTTTATACATGCAATTCAGTAGATACAAAAAATCACATTTATTTCATTTGAGAATCCAGCAAAAAATTCAAATATGATTTTCTGGCTATCATTTTCTGGGTAGACATTCTTTTTGGTTTGCTTCCCTTGATTGCAGATCAATGGGTAAAAAATCACAGCCAAGTAAGAAATACTGTGAATAATTCACATCTTGAAAACTGATGATAATTGATTTTCTATCAATACAACATTTTAGGCTTTCCTTGGTCATGATAAACTTTGCCTTCAGAATTCAAGGAATAAACATACATTATTTAAAATTTGGATAAATAGTGATTCAATTCATCTGGATTGCCAAAAACACTAGATGAAATATATTCCCAACGATGGAATGATGTGGTTCCTCATCTTGTTTTAATTTATATTCTATATGTTTATATATCTTAAGACTTAAGGCGTAATAAAATATTTTTGATAAATTCTCTATTGCTTTTATCATTATAAATGGGCATTTTAGCAATCATGAAGAAATTTTTAAATGGCATTCTTTTGTATTGTGTATGGCGTATTCATTTCACAAATGAGAAATTTCAGTTAGAGATTTAGTTTAAATTTATGTAACAAAGACAACACAAGATAAAATTTAAGCACTAAGTTTTGGATTTGAATCACCATGTAACAGTGCATTAGAGACACTCACAAATATTAAAGCTGTGGACTGATTTAATGCTGGCCTCAGAATGAGTCATTCACCTCAGCAACATCTGTTGCATAAATATTTCTTTTCCAAAAACTTATGATGACTGAGAGTAGTATAAAGACAAACCGAAATGAGGAATTTATAAGTCTAATCAATTATGAAGTATTAATTTACTTATGATATGCTAAGGATTGTGGAGCATACATCAGAAAATAAGATGTCTTCAGAGTCTAAAATCATACAGGGCTTATTTGTCAAATATCTCTTGAATTCTGGCAAGCACTTTTCAAGCCGTGGTTGAGTGTCTGAGGATAAACCACAATGAACTCATTTATAATGTTTCTTTTATTCTCACAAGCACCTTTCAAGCAAAGGTTGTGTCAGAAATTAATAATAAAAAATTAAATCATTTCATTTCTAGAAAACAAGACTTGGAAAGAACTCGAATTATCTGTAGTCCTCAAATGAATGGCCACTTGACTGGAGAAAAAACAAAATAAATCAAGGAAATATATTATGTTATTAAAATGGCTCATTAAAAATCTTGCCATATTGACCTATGGTTCAAAAACTTAATCCTTAATCAATGTCTATTATAAATAAACAATTTGTGAATAAAAATAAAGGCTATTCTTATATCCTTACTGTATATATGTTGAACTGGTTTAACTACTCATATCATTCATTTGACATCTGTTGATTAAGCATTCACTATATTTATTTTCTGATAATGAAATAAGAACATAAAATTGGGGGCTGGCCCCTTGGCTGAGTGGTTAAGTTCACGCACTCCACTGCAGGCGGCCCAGGGTTTCGTTGGTTCAAATCCTGGGCACGGACATGGCACTGCTCATCAAACCACGCTGAGACAGCATCCCACATGCCACAACTAGAAGGACCCACAACAAAGAACATACAACTATGTACCGGGGGGCTTTGGGGAGAAAAAGGAAAAAATAAACTCTTTAAAAAACCCATAAAATTGTTCATATTGTTTATAAAACTATGGGGGCATATTACCTAACTTGATGCTTTTAATAACATTTTGAATTAAGTAGGTAAAATTACTACTCTTATTTGCTACTGTTGTGGTTCAGATTGGTTAACTGATTTTTGCAAGATCACAGAGCTAGTGATTGATAGCTTTAGACTTTTTACTACTGCTCTGAATAAAGGCTGGAAAATAACCAGAAAGTAGAAGTGGGGAGTGGGAGTGTAAGTAATTTTATGTCAAGGAGCTTGTACTCTTTAAAAGGAAATAAGCCATGTATATACGTAATGAAAACAGAAAACATAATGGGATAAGTGGAAGAAGATGGAAGACTTTACATGCTGAGCTGAGGTGATGTGACGTTAGCCTTTATAAGAGCAATTTTATTTTTATTTTGTATTTAATAAACATTTTATTTTGAGATAATTGAAGAGTCACATGCAACTTTATGACATTTAGAGAGATCCCATGTACCTGTTACCTAATATCTCCCAATTTTGCAGAACTATCATACAATATCTAAAGTAAGATGCTGATATTTACGCAAAGGTGTAGAACATTTCCATTACCACAAAGGTCCCTCATGACGCCCTTTAGTAGCCAAACCCACTTCCCTCCTGCTATCTCCTTTCCTTAAACGATGGCAATCACTAATCTGTTCTCTCTCTGTAATTCTGTCCTTTCAAGAATGTCATGTAAATGGAAACATAAAGGGAATTGGCTTTTTCCACTCATCTGATTCTCTGGAGATTCATCCAGGTCATTGCACACATAAATAGACGCTTTTTTCAAATTGATGAGCAATACTCTATGGCATGGGTGTACCAAAGTTTGCTTAAACATTCACTTGTTAAAGATCGTCTGGTTTGTTTTCAGTTTTTTTGGATATTACGAACAAATCTTCTCTAGTCTTTCAGGAATGAGGTTTTATGTGAATATAGTCTATTTCTCTAGGATAAACGCCCAGAAGAGCACTTGTTTGTTCGTGTCATAGTTGGTTATTTAATTTTTAAGAGAAGCTGCCCAACTGTTTTCCACAGTGGCTGTCTCATTTTATACATCCATCAGATATGTACCAGTGATCCAATTTCTCTGCTTTCTCACTAGCATTTGATATTGTCACAATTTATTTTAGCAGTTCTGATAGATGTGTAGAGGTATTCGATTGTGGTTTTAATTTACATTTCTCCAATGGCTAATGATGTCGAACATCTTTTCAGGTGCTTAATTACTCTCTGCATATCCTTATCAATGAAATGTCTGTTTATGCCTTTGCCCATTTTCGAAATGGGTTTTTTTTTCATTGTCGAGTTTTGAGAGTTCATTATATATTTTAGATATTAGTCTTTTGCTAGATATGTGGTTTGCAAATATTTTCTCCCAGCCTATAGTTTGCACTTTGTCTGTTCATCTTCTTAACAGGGTCTTTTGCAGAGCAAAATTAATTTTGATGAAGTCCAATTTATCAAGTTCTTTGGCGTGAAGGAATGTTTCACCTAACCTAGATCTCAAATTTTTTTTTCTAAAAGTTTTACACTTTTAATATTTAAATTTAAGTCAGTGACCCGTATTGAGTGTGCTCCATGTAAAGTGTGAGGATTAGGGCAAGGTTCCTTGTTTTGTCTTGGCAAGCCAATTGTTGCCGCACTATGTGTGGTAGGCTCTGCATTCTGTGTTGAATTGCTTTTGCAACTTCAAAAAAATCCTTCGGGCACATTTTTGTGATTCTATTTCTAAATCGTCTATTTTGATGTATGTGTCTAGTCCTTTGCTGATACCACACAGGCTAGCTGCATAATAAGTCTTAAAATCATATAAATTGATTTCTCTTCAACTATTCTAGCTCATTTTCCTTTTCATATAAGTTTTCAAATGATCTTATTTTGTCTACCAAAAAAATATTGCTAGGATTATTTTTAGGGATTGTGTTAAATAAACTGACATAACAATTTGATGTAGAATTGACATGTCCAGACATCTAGAACATGAGTGCCACATATCTATTTATTTAGATATTATTTGATTTCTTTTGTCACTGTTTTCTAATTTTTAGTGCACAAGCTCTGAATATGTTTTGTTAGATTTGCACCAAAGTGTTTTGTTTTTTGAATGGTTTTGTTTTTATTATTTTAGGATATAAGAAGAATTCTGAAATTTTATTATTTTTCTAATTTTTATTTTTAAAATGTTAATCATCACACTTTTTAAAGTGTGATAATACAGTGCTGACAAAATAGTTCTCAGATTAGTGAGCTTCTAGAATACTCCTGTAGTCCCTCGGCCACACATTTGGCAAGATACTCCCTTAAAACCAGCATCCCTGAAAGGGAAAGCTTTGGGGGTTTGGGGGGGCCGCGTCTCTTTCTCTTTTTTTCCCACTCAGATTTCCTTCTGTGTTATGTGCCTTTTTATTCCTTATTATGTTCAAAATCCTTTTTTTGGTCACATATGAATTTTCAATTATTTCAACATCCTTTGTTGAATAGTAATTTCTGTCCTCACTGATGTATGGTGAAATCTCTGTCATATATCGACTAACCCATGACCTCTATTTCTTAGGACTACATGTCTACACAATATTAAACTGTAGTAAGTATTCTATTTCTCAAATAAGTCTTTGTTTAAGGTAAATTAAGCACTCCAACTTGTTTTTTCTCACTAACATTTTCCATTTATTTTTTTCCACTTTACTAGGGTATAATTGAAAAATAACATTGTATATACTTAAAGTGTACAAGGTGATGATTTGATATGCATCTAATTGTGAAATAATTACCATAATAGAGTTAATTAATATACTTATCACCTCACATATATACTTTAGGTGAGAATGCTTAAGATCTCTCTTAACAAATTTCAAGTATACAATACAGTATTATTAACTGTAGTCACATCCTATACATTAGATGCTTTGAACGAACTTACCTTTTAACTTTTGCTGAGGAAGATTCGCCCTGAGCTAACACTCATTGCCAATCCTCTTCTTTCTTGGCTTGAGGAAGATTAGCCCCGAGCTATTTCTTCGTATGTGGGACACTGCCATAGCATGCCTGGTGAGTGGAGTAGGTCCACGCCCAGGATCCAAACCCAGGAACCTGAGCCGCTGAAGCAGAGCATGCAATAAAGGTTTGTACCCTTTAACAAACATCTCCTCATTTCTCCCACCCCTGGCAATCACCATTCTACTCTGTGTTTCTATGAATTCAACTTTCTTTTTTTTTAGGTTCCACATATACTTGACACCTTATGACATTTGTCTTTGTCTGGCTTATTCCACTTAACATAATGCCCTCCAGTTTTATCCATGTTGTCACAAATAGAAAGAATTTCTCCTTTTTTATGGATGAATAACATTCCATTGTATATACACAGCACGTTTTCTTTATCTGTTCACCCATAGATGGACACTTAGATTGTTTCCATATCTTGGTTATTGTGAATAATGCTGCCATGAACATGGAAGTACAGACATCTCTTTGAGATACTGATTTCATTTCCTTTGAATATATACCATAGGTGGAATACTAGATCATATGTTAGTTCTCTTTTTAATTTTTCGAGGAACTTCAGTACTGTTTTCAATAATAGCTGTCTACACTCCCACCAATTTATATTCCCATCAACATTGTACAAGTACTCCTTTTCCCCCCACATCATTACCAGCATCACTTATCTTTGTCTGTTTGATAATAGATGCCCTAACAGCAGTAAGATAATTTCTCATTGTGGATTTGATTTGCATTTCCTTGATGTTAGTGATGTTGACCACCATTTCATGTACCTATTGGACATTCATATGTCTTTCTTGTAAAAATATCTATTGAGATCTTTTTCCCATGTTTTAATTGGGTTATTTGTGTTTTATGTTAAGTTGAAAGAGTTTCTAGTATATTTTGGATATTAACTCCTTATCAAATACATGGTTTACAAAAATTTTCTCAAATTGTGTTGCCTTTTGTTTTTATTGATTTTAATCTTTTGTTGTGTAGAAGTTCTTAGTTCAGTATAGTTCCACTTGTTTACTTTGCTTCTGTTGCCTTTGCTTTTGGTGTTAGATCCAAAAAACCATTGACAAGACCAATGTCAAGGAGATTTCCCCTATGTTTTCTTCTAGGGGTTTTATGGTTTCAGGTCTTACATTCAAGTCTTTAATTTTGAATAGATTTTTGTGTATGGTGTAAGATAAGAATCCAATTCTTTTGCATGCTGATATTCAGTTTTCCCTGCATCATTTATTGAAGACAATATCCTTTCCCCATTGTATGTTTTTTTGCTGCTTTGCCATAAATTAAATGATCATATATGCACAGGTTTATTTCTGTGCTCTCTAGTCTATTCCATTGATCTGTTTTTATGCCAATACCATACTATTTCGGTTACTATAGCTTTGATATATAGTTTGAAATCAGGGAGTGTTATGCTTCCACATTTGTTTTTCTTTCGCGAGGTTACTTTGGCTACTTGGGGTCTTTTTTATTTCTGTGAAAAATGCCATTGGAGTTTTGATGGGGAATGCACTGAATCTGTAGATTACTTTGGGTACTATGGACATTTAACAATATCAATTCTTCTAATGTATAAGCATGGAATACCTTCCCATTTATTTGTGTCTTCTTTATTTCTTTCATCAATGTTTTATAGTTTTCAGTGTATAGATAGTTTACCTCCTTGCTTAAATTTATCCCTAAGTGTTTTATTCATTTTGATGCCTTTATAAATGGCTTCTTTTCTTAATTTCTTTTTAGGTTAGTTCATTGCTAGGGTATAGAAATGCAACTGGTTCTTCCATGTTTATTTTGTATCTTGCGGTTTTATTCAGTTCCTTTGTTTGTTCTAACAGTTATCTGGTGGAGCCTTCAGGGTTTTCTATCTGTAAGACCATGTCATCTACAAACATATGCAATTCTACTTTTTTCTTTCTGATTTGGATTCTTTTTATTTCTTTTCTTTCTTTCTTTTTCTTTGCCTAATCACTCTGCCTAGGACTTCCAGTACCATATTGAATAGAAGTGATAACAGCAGTCCTTATTTTCTTGTTCTTAATCTTAGAGGAAAAGCTTTCAGCATTCACCATTGATGTTAACTGAGGACTTGTCATATTATGACCTTTAAGATGTTGAAGTACATTCCTTCCAAATGCCTAATTTGAGAGTTTTTATCATGATAGTATATTGAAATTTCTCAAATACTTTTTATGCATCTATTAAGATGATCATATGATTTTTATCCTTTATTTTGTTAATGTGGTCTATCACATTTACTGATTTACATATGTTGAATCATCCTTGCTTCCCAGTGATAAATCTCACTTGATCATGGTGTATTATCATTTGCATATACTGTTGAATTAGGTTTCCTAATATTTTGCTGAGGACTTTTCCATCCATGTTCATTGAGTGGCGGTAATTTAATTTTCTTGTAGTGTACATTCTGGCTTTGGTGTCAAGATAATCCTGGCCTCATGAAATGAGTTAGAAATGTACCCTTGTTTTCAATTTTTTGGAAGAGTCTGAGAAAGATTGGTATTATTCTTTCAATGTTTGGTACAATTCACCAATAAAGCCATCTGGTCCTGGTCTTTCCTTTCTTGAGGTATTTTTGGTTACTAATTCAATCTCTGTACTCATTATTAGTCTGTTCAGATTTTCTATTTCTTCATGATCCAATCTTGATAGGTTCTATGTTTTCAGGAATTTACTATTCCCTTTTCTCCAATTTGTTCGCATATAATTGTTCTTAGTCTCTTGTGATTCTTTGAATTTGTGGTTTCGATCATAATGTCCTGTCTTTCATTTATTTTATTTGAATATACTCTTTTTTTCCCTAGTTTAGCTAAAGTCTTGACAATTTTATCTTTTTTAAAAAAAATGAACTTAGTTTCATTTATCTTTTCTCTTGTCTTTCTAGTCTCTGTTTCATTTATTTCTGCCCTAATCTTTGTTATTTCCTTACTTCTAATAACGTTGGACTTAATCTTATTTTTCTTCTGTATTTTCTTAGTCTTTTTCTAGTTCCTCGATGTGTACAGTTAGATTGAGATCTCTCTTTTCTTAATGTAGGCATTTATCCCTATTAACTTCCCTCTTAGAACTGCTTTTACAGTATCCCTTAAGTTTTAATTTATGTTTCCATTTTTGTTTGTTTCAAGATAGTTTTAAATTTTTTTCTTAGACCCATTGGTTGTTCATGAGTGTCTTGAATAAATCCATATATTTGTAAATTTTGTGGTTTTCTTCCTGTTAAAATTTCTAGTTGTATACCTTTGTTGTCAGACAAACTGCTTGGTGTGATTTCAGTCTTCTTAAAATTGTTAATAATTGTTTGTGGTCTAATGCATAATTTATCCTGGAGAATGTTCCATGTGAACTAAAGAAGAATGTGTATTCTGCTGCTATCGAATGTAATGTTCTGTATATGACTGTTAGGTCCATTTGGTCTAAAGCAGTGTTCAAGTCCACAGTTCCCTTATTGATTTTTCTTTCTGGGTAATATATCCATTGTGAAATTGGAGTATTGAAATGCCCTAATATTATTGGATTGTTGTCTATTTCTCCCTTCATATCTCTTAGTATTTGCTTAATAAATTTAGGTGCTCTGATGTTATGTACATATATATTTATGATTATTATATCTTCTTGATGAATTGACCTTTTTATCATTATAGAATGACTTCCTTTGTCTCTTGTTACAATTTTTAGCTTAAAGAGGATTTTGTCTGATTATAAATATAGCTATTCCTGATCTATTTTGGTTTCCACTTGTATGGAATATCTTTTTCTATCCCTTCACTTTGAGTCTATGTGTGTCCTTAAAACTGAAAAGTCTCTTGTAGGCAGCATATTATTGGGCCCTGCTTTTTAAAATTTATTCAGCAAATGTATGCCTTTTGATTGGAGAATTTAATCTATTTCCATTTAGAGTAATTATTGATAGATAAGGACTTGCTAGTGCCATCTTATTAATTGTTTCCTGGGTGCTTTGTAATTCCTTTGTTCCTTCCTCCATCTCTTGCTGTGTTACTTTGTGAATTGGTGACTTTTTGTAGTGGTATGCTTTGATTCCCTTCTCCTTATCTTTTGTGAATCTATTGCAGGTTTTTGGTTTGTGGTTACCATGGGGTTTATATCAAAAATAGATATAACAGTCTATTTTATGCTGAATAACAACTTAGCTTCAATCACATACAAAAATTTTTTACTCCCCCCATTATGTTTTTGATGTTAGAATTTACCTCTTTTTATATTGTATATTCCTTAACAAAGTATTATAGCTATAATTATTTTAATACTATTCTATGCATGCTATAGTTATTTTTAATAACTGTCTCTTTTTTTTAAAAGATTGGCAACAGATGTTAGCTCAGGTGCCAATCTTCTTTTTAATTCTTCTCCCAAAAGACCCCCAGGGCATAATTGTATATTCTAGTCATAGGTCCTTCTGGCTCTGCTATGTGGGATGCTGCCCCATCATGGCTTGATGAGCCATGAGAGGTCCACGCCCCGGATCCAAACCAGCAAAACCCTGGGCCACTGAAGCAAAGTGTGCAAAATTAACCACTCGGCCATGGGGCTGGCCTCAATTATATCTTAACCTCCACCAATAAGTGACCTTTAATTTCAGCTTGAAGAATACCTTTCAGCATTTCTTGTAGGGCCAGTCTAGTGGTGATGAACTCCTTCAGTTTTTGTTTGGCTGGGAATATCTCTGTCTCTTCTTCATTTCTAAAGGACAACTTTTCTTGATAATGTATTCCTAGTTTAGTGATTTTTTTTTTCTTTCATGACTTTAAATATATTGTCTTACTCATTTCTTCCTGTAAGATTTCTGCTGAAAAATCTGCTGATAGTCTTATGGGGGTTCCCTTGTACATAATAAGTTACCTTTCTCTTGATCCTTTAAGATACTCTCTTTGTCCTTAGCTTTTGACAATTTGATTATGATATGTCTCAATGTGGATCTCTTTGTAATTATCTTATATGGTACTTTTTGGGCTTCAAGGATCTGGAATATCTATTTTTACCCCAGATTTGGTAAGTTTTAAACTGCTATTTCTTTTAATCAGCTTTCTATCCCTGTCTTTCTCTCCTCTCTTTCTGTCTCCCAAAATTTGTATATTGTTCAGCTTGATGGTAGCCCATAAGTTCCTTAAGCTCTCTTCAGTGTTTCTTTTTTACCTTTTTTTTGCTCTCCTTATTGGATGATTTCTACTGACCTATCTTTGAGTTCACTGATCTTTTTTTTCCTCTTCATCTATTCTGATGTTGAAACCCTGTAGTGAATATTTCAGTTCAGTTATTATATTCTTAAGCTCTATGATTTCTATTTGGCGTTTTTTTAGTATTTTCTATTTACTTGTTGAAATTATCATTTTTTTCACGCATTGCTCTCCAGACTTTAGTGAAACTATGTTGAACTTTTTTGGGGGAGTAAATTACTTATCTCCATTACATTAGAGTCAATTTCTAGAGACTTATCTTATTCTTTGGTTTGGAACACATTCCCTTATTTATCCATTTTTCTTGACTCTCTTTGTTGGTTTTCTGTGCATTAGATAAAACAACCACCTCACCTAGTCTTGACAGACTGGTCTCAGGTAGGTGACGAAACTTCCCAATCAGCCTGGTCCATGATTCTAGGAGCTTCTCAAACTTTTGTGCTTGTCCAACTGCCATCTTTGTTCTTAGTGGTTCCCAGGAGTTTAGGCTGTGCCAAGTCCTGTCAGTGTCCCAAAGGCAGAGGAAATCCTACACACCCATTCAAGCTCCTGGAGCACTAATTACTTTCTGCCCTTTTAGTTCCCAAATGCAGGCTGCTTGGAAGCCTGACTTTCTTGCAGCAACTGGGAAAGTTGGGACATTAGACATGGAGTCTAGTCCCTATCAGGGAAAAATTGTGGACTGTTGATCTTTCCTTCTCACTTTGTGCTAAGCCAGGGCAGTAGCTGCTGGTGGGGCTTGTGCACCCATATAGAACAACCTCTTTGTTCTCTGTGGTTCTGAGGGAGTCATGAATGCCGAGCCAGATGAGCTCCCAGAGCTAAGTGATTTAGGAGCCATCCTTTGAGTTGGTGCTGTATAAATTAGAGTACTAAATATGTGGACAAGCCCTTTCCAGAGAGAGGCTGGATATTTGGTTTTATTGTTGGGGTGAGCTGGGGATTGAAGGCACAGAAACTCCCTACATGCCCGATAAGCTCCCAGAGGACAACTAATTATGTTGCCCATCAGCTTCCATATGTAGGCAATCTCCTTACAGGGAGAAACTGGGAGCCTTGCAGTTGTGCCTGCTCTCTCTGCCCTGAGCTTGAGGGGATAGCTGCAGTTCTTGTACCCTCATTTAAAATATGCCGCTTTGTTTAATTTGTTCTTGGAGAATTTGCAAATGCTGAACCCCACTGGCTCTCCAAACCAAGTGTTTCATGAGCCATTGCCTTGCGTGGCAATTATAAAAGTTGGGGAGCTAGGTTTGTGGTCCAAACTCAACCCTGCTCAGGGAAAAACTGGGAGTTTGGGTTCCTATGCCAGGTGTGGGCTTATTGTATGAATGTGTCTCAGCTTTTCATATTGATTTCAATGGGGATATATTCTCATTCATCAGATGTGAAGAAATCACTCTACCAGTTTCTGGATTTCACTGGATTTCCACTGAAGGAATTGATCCATATTTATCTATATATTCAGAGTGTCCATGGGAAGAGGGAGGTCTCCTATCTACCTTCTTGCTGTTGTCCCTCTTTGAATGATTTTAAATACTATTGTATATTTAATTTTGGTGTCTATCTGTTGGCTAATATAGAGACACAATTGATTTATGTATGTTCATATTGTAACCTACAATCTTGCTGAATTCATTTATTAGTTCTAGGCTTTTGTTTTGTTTTTTTCAGGGGGTAGGTTGGGAGATTACTTGGAATTTTACATATAAACTAGAGTATCAGGTCATCTGCAAAATAGTGACAGTTATATCGTATGCCATTTGTCTCTTTTTCTTGCCTTATTACGATGGATAGAACTGCCTTATAATGGTAGATTACATTGATTGATGTTTTTGCATCCCTGGGATAAACCTCACCTCTTCCATGTGTATAATTCTTTTTGTTTATAGCTAACTTGTGTTTTCTAATATTTTGATTAGAATTTTTAAATCTGAATTCATAATATATATTGACCTATAGTTTTGTTTTGTTGTACTTCATCAAGTTTTTGTATCACAGTAGTATTAGCTTCACAAAACAATTTGGGAAATGTGCACTCCTGTTCTATTTTCTAGAAGATATTGAATAGAATTAGTGCTAGTACTACTTTTCGGCACAATTCTCTAGTGAAACTATCTGCACCTAGAGATATTTTTTTTTTGTTTTAACATTAAATATTTAATATTCTTAATAGTTATAGGGATATTTAAGTGATCTTTTATATTGGGTGTGTTGTGGTATTGGTGTTTTTTTGAGGAGTTGACGCATTACCTCTCAGTTGTCAAATTTATGTTTACGATAGTGAGTGTTTATAGTATTCCTTTACTATCTTTTTGATGTCTGCAGGGTCTATAGTGAAATTAGTTGTTGCATTCATGATAGTAGTAACTCATATAGTAACTCATATCTTCTCTCTTTTTCACTTTGCCAGTCTTGCAAGTGGTTTCTCATTTTTGTTTATCTTTTCAAAGAACCAGGTTTTGCTGCATTGTTTTTATGATTGCAATTTCATTTATTTCTGCTCTATTTTTTCCTTCCTTGTGAATATCTTTGGTTATTTTATTCTTTTTTTTCTAGGTTCTTGAGGTGGGGGCTTAGGTTCTTAACTTAAAACATGCCTTTATCCTAAGGACCTATCTTCTTTAACCTGTTTATATGGTGAATTACATTGATCTTTGAATATTGACTTGCTTTACATCCCTGAAATAATAGTTAAAGTTAGTATGATAAATTTGGCTCTCAGTACTGCTTTAGTTATTTCTCACAAATTTTTATGTGCTGTATTTTTATTTTCAATTCAGGAAAATATATTTTTTTCTACTGTGATTTCTTCTTTGGCCCATGGATCATTTAGAAGTGAATTGTTTAGTTTCCATATATTTGAAAATTTTCCTGTTATCCTTCTCTTACTGATTTCTGGTTTCATTCCATTGTTGTTTGAAAACACTCTGTATGGTTTTTATTATTTTAAAATTGCTGAGATTTGTTTCACGGCCCAGGATTTGTTCTATCTTGTTATATGTACTGACATCACTTGGAGAGAATGTTCATTCTGCTGTTGATGGGTGGAGCCTTCTATAAATGTTGAGTAGATCTTGTTGGTTGATGGTGTTGCTTAGTTTTTCTACATCCTTGCTGTTTTTCTCTCAAGTTGTCTTGTCAATCACTGAGAGTAGTATTGAAGTCAACAGCTATAACTGTGGATTAGTTTGTTTCTCTTTTTAGTTCTATTAGTAGTTGCTTCATATCTTTTTCAGTTCTGTTTTTCTGGTGCATACACATTTAGGATTGTTATCTCTTCTGGGTAGATTGGCCCTTTAATTATTATGCAATTTCCTTCACTTTTCTGGTAGTTTTCCATGATCTAAAGTAGATTTTACGTGACATTAATGTAGCCACACCTGTTTTCCTTTAATTAATCTTTGCACGATGCATTTTTCCATCCCTTTAATTCCAATATACCTATATCTTAATATTCAAAGTGAATTTCTAGTAGACAGCATATATTGGCTTACGTTTTTTAATCCACTCAGTTAATCTCTGTCATTTAATTTATATATTTAAACCATTTCCATTAAAAATATTTATTGATATGTTAGGGTTTAATTCTTCCATTTTGATTTTATTTTGTGTTCATTTTCTCTCTTCTTTATTTTTCTGTTTTTATTCCTGTCCACTTGTCACTTACTTAGCTATTTTTTAAATTCCTTTTTGATATATTTACATTGTTTTGAGTGTGTCTCTTTCTATAGAATTTTTAGTGGCTGCTCTAGGTATTACAATAAATATACATAAATTATTCCATTCTGCTGGTATCAATAGTCTGCCATTTTGAATTAAGTTTGGAAAGCTCACCTACTTTTACCCCCTAAGTCTTCCCCATTTATAATTGTCTTAAATATTATTTCTGCATAGATTTAGACCTGTATGAGATGGTTTCATAATTGTTTTCAGCACCAAACACAATCTAAAAAACTTAAGAGAAGGAAAATTAATTTATCCGTATTTTTAATCTTTCCATTGTTCTTCTTTCCTTTTTGATATTCCAAGATTTTTTCTATTGTTTTCTTTCTATTTAGAAAATTTTCTTTATCCATTCTTTTAGGACATGTCTACTGCTGATACATTCTCTTAGTTTTCCCTCCCATTAGAATGTCTCGATTTCCCTTCCATTCCTAAGCATATTCTTGTTATATAGAAAATTCTTCATTGACAGTCCTTTTCTTCCAGCACTTGAAATATGTTGTGCTATTTCTCTTTGACCTCCATGGTTTCTGATGGGAAATCTTGTCAATCAAATTGTTTTTTCCCTATAGGTAAGGTGTGTGTTTCTCTTTTGCTGCTTTCAAGATATTTTCTTTGTTTCAGTTTTCAGAAGTTCTACTGTGATTTGTTGTGACGTGGATGACTTTGGGTTTATCGAATTTGGAATTCTTTAATCTTCTTAAATCAATAGGTTTTTGTCTATTGCCAAATATGTAAAGTTTTTGGCAATTATTGATTGGAATACTTTTCCAGTCCTGCCCATTTTCTTCTTTCCTTATGAAACTCAAATGACAGAAATATTAGATCTGACAGGTCCCTGAGGCTATGTTTATTATTTTTTTCAGTCTAAATTTTCTCTATTCAGATTGGGTGTTTTGTCATTCTATCTTCAAGTTCACTAATTCTTCAAGTTCAATGGATGACATTATCTCATTGGGGACAAGTGTCTCGGTACAGAGAAGTGTCCATTGAAATCCAGGCTCCTTATGTGGTCTTCAATGACATCACAAGCAAGGGAATAGGGATTGTTACCTCCCCATTTGGATGAAAATTCCGACTTCTTACTCAGCCTTCTTTGACATCAACGTGGTTGAAGGGTTGTTCACATCCAAGCCCCCTACTTGGCCTTTGCTGGCATGAATGAGGTATCAAAATAGTTTCTTCTGTGATGTTTGGATGGAATAGAGTAGTCATTGTGTAAGGGTTTTTTTCTTGCTGGACTGTCCCTTTTCTGGTCCTTTGGTGAGAGAAAAGCAGTCTCTCTGGGGCCTTTTTTGACTATGCCCACTGACATTTCCAAGCCTTAGGCTTTTTCATCTCCAAGTCTGGGATATGAAGTAAAAAGAAAACTCGAAGAACTCACTACCCTGTTGTTGCGGGGTTCTGAGGTGCCTAACTGGTCTTCCTTCTTCTCTCCAACTTTCAGAGTCTTCTTATATTTGTTTTATGTATAATATCCATGGTTTTTCATTGTACCTAGTGAGAGGGATAGTCAAAAGTATTTCTACTCCTTCTTCCCATAAGCTGAAGTTGAGACTATATCAGATTTTTTTTTTTTTAGAGGAAGATTAGCCCTGAGCTAACTACTGCCAATCCTCCTCTTTTTGCTGAGGAAGACTGACCCTGAGCTAACATCCACGCCCTTCTTCCTCTACTTTATACGTGGGATCCTACCACAGTATGGCTTTTGCCAAGTGGTGCCATGTCTGCACCTGGGATCTGAACCAGTGAATCCCAGGCTGCCGAGATGCAGAATGTGAGAACTTAGCTGCTGTGCCACCGGGCCAGACCCAGATTTTTTTTTTTTTCTGAGGAAGATTTGCCCTGAGCTAATATCTGTTGCCAATCTTCCTCTATGTGTGAGTTGCCACCACAGCATGTCCGTTGACAAGTACTGTGGTCCATGCCCAGGAACTGAACCTGGGCTGCTGAAGTGGAGCATGCCAAAGTTAACCACTAGGCCACCAGGCCGGCACCTCAGCTTTTTTAAAATTTGGATTTTGATATGTATCGGTAAAGAATATTTCTTGAAAAGAGGTACATATCTATGAAAGAGGCTAATTATAATCAAGGAAAAGAGAGTAGTTCAATTTGATTGAATATAAGAAAAATGAAAGGCACTAACTATACAATAGAAAAGGTTTCTAAGAATGTTTTTGCACTTTTTATGGGTTGTAAAAGAACTAGATGAAGAAAGGCATTGAAGTAGGGAAAGAAATATACTATGATCATTAAGAATAAGACAGTAGAGTTAGATCTATTCTTAAAAAAATAGAAAAATTTTAAATAATTGGGCTATAACTTTCAAATTTTCCAGTCTCTCCAGAAGTTATTGTAACCCCAGTACAATAGCTGTAGCTGTGCAATATTGAAGGACTTCTTTAATCTTTCCAATTTTCACTTTCTCACAAGATGTTTTTAAAGATTATTGGGGATAATGTAACCTGCTGAATATATGTTTGAACATGGGAAATACTGAGAATTTAAACAGAAGTTTTAGGGAGAGTAGACAGGGACCACATCATTTCTACAGAATTTAGAAATTCAAGAGCCTGGAAGGAGGTTCTAGATGAACAGGAGGTATAAGCAGGGTAGAAATTTAGGGAGACAGATTTCATGTGAAACCAAACAAGAGAAAGAGCCATGTTGAAGCGACTAAGCTTAAGATAATGAATGGAAGATATCTGGTGGAAAAAAAATCCTTAAGAAAACATGGGTTAGGGAACAGCCTTGTGGCTGAGTGGTTAAGTTTGCACACTCCGCTTCGGTGGCCCAGATTTTCACTGGTTTGGATGCTGAGGGTGGACATGGCACCGCTCATCACCATGCTGAGGTGGTGTCCCACATAGCAGAGCCAGAAGGACGTACTACTAGAATATACAACTATGTACTGCGGGTTGTGGGGAGAAGAAGAAGAAGAAAAGAAGATTGGCAACAGATGTTAGCTCAGGTGCCGATCTTTAAAAAAAAAAAGAAAAAGAAAGAAAACAGGTTAATACATTGCCCAAACTGAACATAACTCCAAGTCTAGAATTTTTAATAATTCTAATTGAAAGATGCTCTCTCTTTTAGACATTTTTATACTAGAAAAAGATATCTTTTCTGACTCATATATCTGTAGCTTTAAAAGCCTAATCAAGATCTGCAGATAAGAAATGGATACGTTGTCTGATGTAGCTTCTATTGTTTTCTGTATTCCCAACAATAACTTTCAATTTGGTGTGGTCAAGAAAAAAAAAGGTTTAAATATGCATAGTTTAGTGTTTAATCCTCTGTTCTCTGATAATAGATACTTAACACTGCATTCTTTACAACTGCCTTCTCAAAACAGAATCAGGACTATCTCTACTTCAACTCAATAAATTTTCTTGGGCTAAACTATTTTTCAGGAGTTATAAAAGCCGAATCTGTACCCTAAATTAAAACATACCATCTTTTCAGAGAGAATAGTAGCCTGTTAATGTATAATTTTGTTCGAGTGAGTTGAAGTTACACTAACTTTTCGAGAGATTAGTAAATTTGAAAGTTACAGGCCAAACTAGGAGACCCAAGATTTTAAGGAAAAAATTTTGTGTGCCAAGTTTAAAATAAAGGCATCAGGATAAAAATCACTTTATTTGTATGATATTGGGCAAATTCTCAACTATCTTTACCTACATTTCTTTAATTCTGCTTAGAGTGCCTTAGATTATTGTGTTTTGTTTTGTGTTTTCTTAAAAAAGTGCATAGCATTGTACCCAGCCTTAGGTATCTACCAACTGCTACCTCAATTCTCATATTTGTGTTGTGTTGACAAAACCAAGTCAGAAGAAAAGAGCTGGAGGAGGACATGTGAGTGGCTGACAGGGATGGAGAAGTGTCATTTACTTGGTTGTATCAGTTGTGGGGATTTCATAGACTGATTGGAAACGTGATGCTTAGATTCTTTTTAAAAGGTACGTCCACTTTTTTTCCTGTCTAATGTACTGTCTTCTTTTCACTAATCTTCAGTCGGCATATTGTGCCTCTCTGTTCCCCATCCTAAAGAGAGTTCTTTCCATGTCTCCCCTCCCCTCCTTTCCTGGGACACTGAGGACAGCATTAGTCAGGATTAAGCCACATTGCATCCATGATGCACTGTTTAAATGCATCCCATTGAACCAACAGAAAGGGTAAGATTATGATAGTCACTCATCTTAGCAGGTCACAAGCTATATTTTGGAACTTTCAATAACTCTGTGTTAAAATTCTAAAAAAGCATATTCTTTTAAATTTTTGTCAGATAAGAATCAAAAGAAGAGAATTTATGTGTGGTAACTAGAAATTTTCCCCTAGATATTAAATCATCTTTAAGGAAAAACCTTTTCCTGTGGTAAACAACTATAATGGCTTAGGGTATATTCCTTCATTCCTTGTGCACACATGCTCAATAGTCTGAATCTGCACAAGTAGCTTGCTTTCTATTTTGCCTTAACTGGTAGTAATCTATATAAACAAATATTTCAAAATTAAATTATATATGTATGTATATATATGTCCATATATACATACAGATATATAATTATTGCCATATTGTTTATATGCATACACTTGTCATTATTATCACATTCTTTGAATAAGCATTTATTGAGAACCTAACAAGTCCAGGATGGCTACAATATAGTTGTTAGGGATACAGAGCTAAAAGAGAGGTTCTGCTCTCTAATTCACAGGCAAGTAGGTCAGTGTAGGCATTTAAAAAAAATGCAAATGTGACTTTTACACAAAAACATAAAGAGCATATGTCAAAAATTTGTTTAAGTTACTAAAGAGGAACCAGCAGAATGGCAAAGCTGGTTTCAAAAAAGACTGTTAAGAGACCAAAGTATATATAGTCAATAAAGAAAAGAATGTTAAAATTAGATTGGAGAATTGTAAAATGATTACAACTTGATTATAAAATTTTATTTGGGGCTATCTTTTCTACCAAATAGAAATTATTAGCATTTCTACTACACAAAACTTATTTGCAGATTATCAGTATTCTTCGAGGCAGCATCTAACCTTACAGATATAGGGCCACAATGGATAGTAAACAAAAAGTCAAATGATGGGAGAAACCCCTTTGGCTCCAAATGACTTTAGGCAGGATTTTCGCACGATGCTCTAGGATAGCTTTGCAAAGACACACAGTGATCCTTTGCCATATTTCTTACTTTGGGTAATTTTTATAAACATTTATATGAAGAAGACAGGTAATTAGAGATTTCACACAATGTCTTGAGTGATTTGAGACTTAGGAATTACTTACCTGAGTTTTCCTTTACATATGTTTCAAGTAAAAGGATGAACTGAATAAAATAATTTCTAAACATTGACCTTCATTGTACAAACAATTGCTTAAAATTGACTTATTTGATTCTCTGAAGTTTGTTCTTTCGACTTCATCTATTGTGGGGAATACTTGGGATAATTTTCTTTACTGCCTTGGTGGCCCTCAGTAATTAAGTTTTATTGTCTCATAGTCCATCATTTTAATCTTCCTAAATGCTGCCTGGTAGATTCCAGATACAGTTGCTGGCTTCCAGTGTCCTCAAATCTTGATGTGGCTATACACCCCTTATCTAATCCATGTGAATGAGGAGATTTGCAGCTTCCATGGTTATTATCTCGGCCCACCCTGCACAGCCTAGAGTTAAGCAGGAATCTCTGAAGTAAAATCCTCTGCTGGGCCATCTGTTAATATAGCACAGTTTAAAATATTATTTGCATTTACTTTATCCCACAGGACACCACAGTAGAATTCCCTCTTGGGCAAATCTGTGAAATAGATATTAGCAATAGATTTTTAAAGGCAATTTTTTTTTGGATAGGAGATAATATAACACCCATTAACTCAATTGGGAATATACTTGAACTGCCTATTCTCACTCCAACTTGTCATCACCATGAGCAGATGTTAACACAAAAATAAAAATCACAATATGAAAATCACAAATCAACACTTGAATTAGTGGACAAAATATTCAAAATCCTTAAACTTTGAAAATAGAAAACCTATAATAGATTCAGAATGCTTCAAGATTTCCACATTCCTGCCACATGATCCATACAAGAACCATGCTATTTTATTCTTTATAAAGTACCTCTGATTCTACATAAAGTGGCGTACACTAAACCACTCATAAAGAGTATCTAATCATAGCTTAACTACATTTGAGGCAAAAACACATCTAATATCTGGTGGTCCTTTAAAAATAAGTCTGAAGAAATCAGATACGAGACCTTGTTGAGATTGGATTTTTGTTGCCGTCATCCTGATTGTTTTATAATCCAAATGTATATTTACCTGTAGAATATTTTTTAAATATAATGAAATGCCTGCATTCTTAAACTTTCTCTTACAAGAAAGTTAAAAGTTTCTCTATCTTCCAACTTTAAGGTAAGTCTCTGGCTGCAAATAATAACAATGACTATTGTCGCAAAAATATCAAATTATTATTTTTGTAAAAATTATAAATGTTTATTTTAACAAATTGAGCATATGAAAAAAACTTAAATAACTGCTCCACTTTTCGATACCGGGAAATAGATATCACTATTAAAATTAGGTTAGTATCTTCCCAGACACCTTTATTTGCTTATAGAGAAATTAGAGTCAGATAGATTAAAATACTTTCATAAAAACTTGACCATATTATATGTGGTAACTTGAATATGTGTTGTTAAATTGTATTTAAATTAGTACAAGGAAAAGAAATTGAATTGAAAGTGAAGGAATGGCTAAAATTCACTTAGTATTTGCAAGGCAAATAATACTACTTTTTAAAATATTTCCTTAACTATTAATAAAAAAAGATAATGACAAATGTGACTGGAATCACTGTATTTCTTTCAGATACTTGTCTGTAGTCAGATTTGCCTCTCTGCTGTGATAAAGTCATTAACTCTCACCCATTTCCTCTCACTCCTCAGCTATGAGTGTTTGTTAGTTCCAGTATCAGCTTTTTACTCTCAACATTTAAAATATTTGTTTTCTTAATAATAAGTTGAATTATTATCTAGAAATTGTTCCAAATTCAAATGGAATGATTATTACCTTCCTTCCATCCCTCCTGTCACTTTTTAATGCTGATATCAATGAGCAGTTTTCTTTCCCTGCTAGGTTGTTCATAGAAATTCTTCCTTCCTTCCTTTTCTCCTTTCTTCTTTCCTTCCTTCTCTTCTTTTTTCAATTCATTCTTATTTATTTTTAAAGAGATTGACAGAGCTTGCATGGACCTATTTCCCCAACACACTTTTGAAGATTTATATATTTGCGTTTGTTCTCTCTGCTTATTTTTTAATGAATAATGGTCTACAGTATAAAATAGGGTGACTGCTTAAACCCATAAACCTTTTATTTTGATTCTATAGAAAAGATCAGTTTTTCAAGTAGATGCTTAACTGTGAGTTCATAGTATACAAGGAACTTCAGTTAACTTCATATGTGCTTCAGAGGAAGAGCAGATTCATATTAGTTTATATTATCCCTTGCATAGGGCTTACAAATAAAATATAACCCCTTAGTCAAATTTCAATATTAGACAAAAAAAATGAATATTTTCTTTTTACTCTAGATAGTCCAGTGAAACATACTTACATTAAAAAAAAAAAAAAAGAAAGAAAAGAAAACTTCCGTGTATCTGATATTCAGATTTCACCTGGGACCTGTATTTCTATTTGGCTAATTTGGGCTACTCGCTACTCTATCCTTGAGAAGACAAGAAAAATAAGAAATGGAATAAGGTGAGAAAATATGATGAAATCTAAATCAACTAAAATTGATAGTTTATCCTAAACTGTTATGAACTAAGTATTCATGTTCCCCTAAAAGTCATATCTTGAAATCTTAATCGCCATGTGATAGAATATGATGGTCTTAGAGGGTGGAGTCTTTGGGAGGTAATTAGGGTTTAGTGTCCAGATAAGAAGAGATACTTTCTTTCTCTCTCTCTCCCTGCCACGTGTGGAAATGTCACAAACCAAAATTTGGGGGAAAAAATGTAGCCAGACACAAAAGAATGTTGTTTAATTCCAAGTATATAATGTTCAAAAATAGTCAAAAAATTAGTATTAGAGTTCAAGATAGTTGTTATTTGGCCAGGAGGCATGGGAGGTGGCGTTCGGGAAGGGCATGAAGAGGGTTCATAGAGTACTAGAAATATTTTATATTTTGAACTGAATGGTTGTAGCATAAACAGTCATCTTGTGATGGTTTGTTAAGTAGTATGTATACTTTTCTCAATGAGCAATATATTGCAAATTTTTTAAGTCAAAAAAAGAAATTATGAGTTATTTCCAATGTGCATGACATTCTTTAAGCACTTAATACCATTTAAGAGACAATACAAATAAACTGGGTGATCAGAAATTATAATTTTTATTTTTTAATTCTTATATGCTGAGATAGTGAAAAATTTAGAATTCGGTGTATATTAATTAAGAAGAAACAAGTTACTTTATTCAATTTTATCTTAATCATCAAATTTTGTCCACCTAAAAACTTTATCACTATTTTTTTTTTTTTTTGGTAAGGAAGATTGGCCCTGAATTAACATCTATTGCCAATCTTCCTCTTTTTTTTTCCCTCCCCAAAGACCCCCCCTGCCCCCAGTGCATAGTTGTATATCCTACTTGTAGGTTTTTCTAGTTCGCCTATGTGGGACACCACCACAGCATGGCTTGATGAGCAGTGCTAGGTCCATGTCCAGGATCTGAACCAGAGAACCCTGGGCCACTGAAGCGGAGCACACGAAATTAACCACTTGGCCATGGGGCTGACCCTATCACTAATATTTCAGAAATGTTAATTTAAAAGTAAAGAGCAGAAAGTAGTTTTAAATAAGACAGATTGTTTTTACCTACTGTGTCCTTCCATATTATAAATATCTGAATCATATATTAAAAGTTACATGATCTCATATAACTTATGTTTGCTAGATAATTACCTAATTGAATTTATTAGTATTCTCTTGTCCAACCACTGTCAATGATTAGCCAAACCTGTTAACATAAAACACGTATTCCTGTACCCAACAGGAGGGGTAATGTGTAATATGGCCTAACACATCTTAGCAGCTCATCTGCTACTACTCAGTTCATCCTCTTCAGTAACCTGTCTCGTCAGTAACTATAAACATGTCTTGCTTTAGCATCATCACCGTCATTATCATCACTCTTCTAAGAGCTTAACATATAATTTATTCAATCCTACTAATAAGTCTAAGAAACGTACGGTTACTATTCTTATTGTACAGTTGAGAAAATTAAGATATAGAGTTTAAATAATTTACTCAAGGTCATACAGCTAGTAAGTAGCTGTTTTATAAGAAGAAGCCATATGTAATAAGTTATTCACAAAAATTCTTAGGCTTAAATCTTCTTTGAGAGAAAAGCAGAAAATAAAAGAAAACGTTTTCTAAAATGAAACATTCATTTTCCATCTTGGTAGTACTATTTAAATGTACTTTTTTGTATATTATGTTCCTTTTAGTAGAGATGTGCAACAATTTTAGCAATATAACAATATGTTTACAAATAATCATAATATTACCACTATATCTTATGATAATATACTGATACATTGTGACCTCAATAAAGACAAATGCAGGCTAAAGTCACAAATGTAATTACATGTGGTTCATTTCATTTTCAAAGGTCATTGAAATATTGTGATAAATAATGTGGTTTTCTCCATTTGGATCTCAACATTTATTTTCATATGTTTCAAAATCATGGATGTCATGCATGAACCAAAGGCTTGCTGTGTAATGGATGTGTCTATTTGTTCATGTCTAGATAAACAACTAAAAACACATTTCCAAACTCTTATTAACAGCAACAAGCAAATAATTCCTTCAGGCTACAGAGGCAAAACACAAACATAGAACTTGCTCAGTTTATCATATTTTTATCTCATAGAATTATTGCGCCTTAGTTTTATTCAGAAAGGTATAGAAACCACATAATGCAATTCTAAACCAGTGCCTGCCCTCCAGCCTGAAGACTTCCTTGGGATAATGAGAAAGGCCATGCAACACATATGTGCTTGGTCTTGAGCTTGTTTCCTTCCAGAAATTCCATTTAGAGAGACTTTAGATTTGTGAGAACTGAAAACCAACATTTAGTCCACTGAGTGTGTTAAGGAAGACTCGGTGAGAAAAGATAGAGTGGAAATTTATTAGATTCCTCTTGAAGGATCTCTTTTCTCTCTCTCTCCCTCTCTCTCTACCTCCCTCCCACTCTTTCAACTTACTCTCTTAGGTGAGGACCAGAAACTTTTTGTGTGACGCACTTTTGAAAGATTGGTGTTCTGGATCTACACGTTCTCACGCACTCTTTGGCCATAGCAATAGCGGCCACATTCCCAGATGCATTTGGGAACAATTCTCAGGAACAGTGAGAATTCTGGTTCCAGCATCCACAGATATGCAAAACCAAGTGATCAGGTAGGAGGATAAATCATGCGTTCTTGAATAACGTCATTCCATAGGGTCTATGTCAGGCCTAGACCCAACTCTGAAATGGAAAGTGCGTATTTCTCATCCTTTTTTCCTTTTCTTTCAGATCATATACTTGAGTGGAATGGCAAGAATTGCAAGGGAGAGAGACATTTTTCTCTCTGTAAGGCCCTGGCATAAAAATCATGACATATGGATAAAAAATATAGAGATCAGAAATGTAACCTGGCACGAGAAAATTCTGAAGAAAATATTAAAAAAGAATAATATCATAGCTATTATATATGAAGTCCAGGAGACATCAATGACATTGACAAAGATAAGTAAGCCAGGACACATTTTCAAGAGAATTAAAATTAGTTTACTTCAGGATTGAATCAGAAAGTCATGATTATTTTCAGCTGGGGAACATTTTAGACTTGAAACCAAATTAAGTCGACCTGAGGCTCAAGTAAACATCTTCCAATTCATTTGGAATATCAAACTAAAATAAAGAGATCATTATTGTCCCAAGAAAGAGAACAATAAAAACCTAAAGAACATCCTAAATGGATAGCCTTTATATAAGGAAAGGAAGATAATAAGCTGGTCCAGAAGTAATCTTGTTGGTTTGTGGCAGAGAATTCCAAAAACACACATATCTGAAGCATGGTCCAGAGGAGAAGGTGCAACCTCCAGATGAATATGTCCACTTAATGCCTGTAGATGCCTTGCCCCTGGCAATATAGACAAAATAAGAGCCACTGCAAGTGTTCTAGAGCACATGGCCCAGATCAGACTGTTACTTGAGTCTATAAGTGATATTGAAAAGATTCTGAGTATAGTTAAATACAGGTTATTAATATATAAAATTGGGTGCAGTTATATCAGAATGTTTCCATTTTATCATTTTTTTTTTTTGTTTAATCTGTGCCACTTCCTAGGCATTGATCAAAATATCAGCAAGGTAGGGGCCGGCCCCATGGCCGAGTAGTTAAGTTCGTGCACTCGGCTTCAGCAGCCCAGGGTTTTGCTGGTTCAGATCCTGGGTGTGAGCACTGCCATCAGTTCATCAGGTTCATGCTGAGGCACAACCCACATAGCATAACTGGAAGGACCAACAACTAGAATATACAACTATGTACTAGAGGGCTTTGGGGAGAAGAAGAAGGAAGACAAAAAAAGATTTGCAACAGATGTTAGCTCAGGTGTCAATCTAAAATGATATCAGAGAGGTATAATATAACTTGTTTTCTCAAACGTGTGAGCTCTATGAGTCTCTATATTAAGATAGTCATTTACTTTTTAATAATTACTCTGCCCCAAATATTATACTAGATTCTAGACTACAGAAATATACCATAATTATTTCCCTCACGGAACTTTCAGCCTTGCGGGAGGGACAGGAGAGAAAACCGTTGATGAGTGCACTGAAAAGGTTCGCTTTAAAGACTAGTCAGCAAAAAGGCACCATTTGTAATCTAATGGCCGAGTAAGGAAAGCTTCCTCTTGGGGAGTTCTGTTTTAGCTCAAAATAGACATTAGCCAAGTGGACTCTGGGAGAAAAAAAGAGAAAAGAAGACTATTTTAAGCACAATGGCCAGCATATGAAGATAGAAAACATAGAATTGCTAAATCTAAAGTTAATACGTTTCATATGGAAGATTACTTTGTTATATGAAATAAACAGTTCTTTTTATGCTCAGCTTTAATTATTTGATATGTGGCATCACCTACCTGAAAGCTTTGAATTTCTTAGAGAAGCCTGGTTACCACATCCCGTGTGTGTGTGTGTGTGTGTGTGTGTGTGTGTGTGTGTGTGTTAGAATGTTTAATTTATTAGAGATCTGAGAGAACCATTTCACAACTGATGGGAAAAACAAGGCGCAACACTGAAGGATAACTATAATGAAGCTTTCAGATGGAAACAGGAGTAAGTAATTTTGATTAGGCTTTCTTGGGTTGGTGAGGACCAAAGGGGTAAGAGTAGATTCACTGCTCCACTCCATTATATGCTCTGGAATTTCTTCATTTCCAATAGTATTTCACATCTTACTGCCAGAATTCCAGAAATGGAATCTGACAGGGAAATAAAATCCATTGAAAGTAAATAGTTCTTATAGTTTGTCTTTTCTGAGAGTTAAATACTAGTTATGGATACATTAAGCAAAGAATAAGGCTTATTTTGCAATCCATAGAATTCCTGATAAATTATTATAAGAAGAAATATTGAATAAAAATTTAGTGTGTGACAGAAGATTCTTTTCCGCATATAATACAATTTTGAAGACGTACTACCAATGCTAAATAAGGGTCAATTATTTTATAGTAAGATTTTGGTAATGTATTGCCAATTTGGTAATGTATTCTAAATATGTTCTCCAAGTAAAACATGCCTGGCAAATCTTTAATTTTTATTTTTTTATTGAGATATAATTCACATACAACATTATATTAGTTTCTGGTATACAGTATAATTGTTTGATATTTGTATGTATTGCAAATGATCACAATAATTCTAATTAACATTTGTCACCATATTTGGTTACAATTTTCTTTTCTTTTGATTAGAACTTCTAAGATTTACTCTTAGCAACTTTCAAATACGCAATACAATGCTATTAATTATAGTTACCATACTGTACATTACATTGCCATGGCTTATTTATTTTATAACTGAAAGTTTGTGTCTTTTCACCCCCTTTACGCATTTAGCCCACCACCTATAACCCACATCCAGCAACCAACAATCTGTTCTTTGTATCTATGATTTCCTTTTTGTTTGTTTGGTTTTAGATTTTGTAGATAAGTGAGCACAATGCCCTCAACATCCATCCATGTTGTCACAAATGGCAAAATTTCCTTCTTTTTTGTGGCTGAATATTGTTCCATGATATGTGTGTGTGTGTGCGTGCATGTGTGTATCTCACATTTCTTTATCAGTTATCCACCAATAGACACTTAGGTTGGTTCTGTGTCTTGGCTATGTAAATGATGCTGCAATGAACAAGGAAGTGCATATATCTTTTTGCGTTAGTGTTTTTGTTTTCTTCAGATAAATACCCAGAATTAGAATTGCTGGATCATATGGTAGTTCTGTTTTTAATTTTTTGAGGAAACTACATACTGTTTTCCATAGTGGCTGCACCAATTTACATTCCCACAAGCAGTGCACAAGGGTTCCCTTTTCCACATTCTTGCTGCTTGTTATTTCTTATCTTTTGATAACAGCCATTCTAACAGGTGTGAGGTGATACCTCATTGTGGTTTTGATTTACATTTCGCTGATGATTAATGATGTTGAGCACCTTTACACATACTTTTTGGCCATCTGTTTGTCTTCTTTGAAAAAAAAGTCTATCTTGATCCTCTGCCCACTTTTTAGTTGGATTGTTTGATTTTTGCTATTGAGTTGTATGAGTTTTTTATATATTTTGGATATTAACCCCTTATCCAATACATCATTTTCCATTATTTTCTCCCTTTTGGTAGGCTGCCTTTGTTGATGGTTTCCTATGCTGTACAAAAGCTTTTTAGTTTGATGCAGGCTCACTTGTTTACTTTTACTTTTGGTACCTGTAGCCGCCCCTGACGCAGGAAGGGTTGATAATCACTGGAAAAGGCTTGCCAACAAACTGTGACCTGGAGGTGAGAAGGCCGGTTAGCCAATGATGGGTAAGACCTCCAGGGGGAGGCAACCTAAGCCAGGCATCGGTAGCCCGGGGGCACAGATGGAGACAAGATATCGATATCAGGAGCAGGAGGAGCTGTTGGCTAGGAGGACTTGCCTGCTCCGAGATAAAAATATACCAGCACAGCAAAAACATGATAATATCAAAACAGAGGCTGAGGGAGGGCTCCCTGAGAAATCACCAAGAATTCTTGGCATTCGCTAATTACTTCATCCAGAACACCTGTGTATGTTTAACAGCTTTAAGCTATGTATATATTGAAATGCTGGTTATAATAAACTCAGAGTGGCCATCAGCCCTCTCCGCATCTATCCTAATGTGTACATTGGATTGCAACACCGACAGTACCTTTGCTTTTGGTGTCAAATCCAAAAAATCATCACCAACACCAATGTTAAGGAGCTTACCACTTATGTTTTCCTCTAGGAGTTCAATGGTTTCATGTCTTATTTTCAAGTCTTTAATTCATTTTGAGTTAGTTTTTGTGTATGGTGTAAGATCGTGGTCCAGTTTCACTCTTTTGCGTGTGACTCTCCAGTTTTCCTTGCATCACTTATTGAAGGGATTATCCTTTCCCCATTGTATATTCTTGCCTCCTCTGTCAGGAAATAATTATCCATATATTTGTGGGTTTATTTCTATGGTCTCTATTCTGTTCCATTGATATATGTTTGTATTTTTATGCCAATATGATACTGTTTGATTATCATAGCTTTGTAATATAGTTTGAAATAAGGGAGAATGATTCCTCCAGCTTTGTTCTTCTTTCCCAAGATTGCTTTGACTAGTCAGGGTCTTTTTTGGTTTCATACAAATTTTAGGATTATTTGTTCTATTTCTTTGAAAACCGCCACTGGTATTTTGATGGGGATTGCATTGAAGCTGTAGATTGCTTTGGATAGTGTAGACATTTTAGCAATATTAATTTTTCCAACCCATGAGCATGGAATATCTTTACATTTATTTGTGTCTTCTTCAATTTCTTTCATCAGAGTCTTATAGTTTTCAATGTATAGGTCTTTTACCTCTTTGGTTAAATTTATCCCTAGGTGTTCTATTCTTTTTGATGCAGTTGGAAATGTGATTGTTTTTTAATTTCTCATTCTGATATTTTTTGATTACTGTATAGAAATGTAACAGATTTTTGTGTATTGATTTTGTATCCTGGCATTTTACTGAATTTGTTTGTTAGAGTTTTTTGGTGGAGTCTTTAGGATTTTCTCTACATAATATCAAGCCTTCTGCAAATAGTAACAGTTTCACTTCTTCTTGTCCAATTTGGATGCTTTTTTCTTTGCCTAATTTCTCTGGCTAGGACTTCCAATACTATGTTGAATAAAAGTTGAGAGTAGGTATCCTTGTGTTGTTCCCGATCTTAGAGGAAAAGCTTTCAATATTTCACTAATGAGTATGATGTTAGCTACGGGCTTGTCAGATATGGCTTTTATTATGTTGAGGTGTATTCCCTCCATAGTCACTTAGTTGAAAGTTTTTGTCATAAGCGAATGTTGAATTTTGTCAGATTCTATTTCTACATCTATTGAGATGATCATGTGATTTTTATAATTCATTTTGTTAATGTGGTGTATCACGTTGATTGATTTGTGTATATCGAATCATCCTTGCATCCCTGGAGTTAGTCCTACCTGAGCATGGTGTATGATATTTTAATGTATTGTTGAATTCATTTTCCTAATATTTGCTGGAGATTTTTGCATCTATGTTCATCAGGGATACTGGCCTGTAATATTTTTCTTATGGCATTCTTGTCTGGTTTTGGTATGAGGTTAATGCTGGACCTGGTAAGTCTTTAAATAATTGATGTTTATGTAAATTCCATAAAAGAAGGCAAGAAGGAGGTGTTGTTTCCAGAGAATGAGGGAAAATAAACACTTTCCCAGAAATTATAGGTAAAGTTAAGTACTCTAACATTTTCTGTTACTAATTTATTTACCATTAATTTGGAATTTGCAAACTGGCACTCTTCTAAGTGTTTACATGTATTAACGTATTTGAAACTCACACCAGTACTCTTATTAGCTGAATTTACACATGAGAGTATTGTGGCACAGGTGGACTGCATTATAAAAACTTGTTTAAAGTCATACAACCAATGAGTAGAGGAACCAGCATTCTAACATCTAGAATCCAGTTACTCTGTTGTCATCTTTTTGAAGCATAAACCACAATCAAAGATAATAGCTTGAATCCACAGCTTCTGAGCTCAACCACAAGATCTAAATGCCTTCTTGAAATTTGTTCAAAAGACATTAATAATGTAATGGAGCTTACCATAATCATTGTAAATAATTGATAGTTTATTTTTGAGGTATAATCGAACAGAGTGAACTAATTTCTTTCAGAGTGTAATGGGTCTTTGCACCTGCTTGAGTGATCTACTCCCAAGGCATTGTGCTCTTTATGTGCTCCTTCTGATACATATCAACATTTTATTCATTATAATAGGGATATAATAAGTTATAATTTTGTCTTGAAAGAGTCAAAGTCTTTTCCACATTTTGGATTCCTTCAGTGATGGTAAATCTTTATAAAGCATTATTTGTTGAGTGCCTTCTAAGTCATGGACACTGAGTGATACAAAAAATGTAAATGCATTTCTACTTACAGGGACTTGTACATTAACCGAAGAGTAGTCATATGTTCCTGGAAGAATTGAAAGAATTATCCTGGGACCCAAACTACTGGTCTCCTCCCTCTCCTCTCCAAGTTTTGTCACTTGCAGATGTTCTTTATAGTTTAAGAACTTTACTATATGAATCTCTACTCTGTTCTCTCACTTGTTACATTCTTCAGTCCTAGCATTAAGGCAGTCCTTCAAGGAGACGAAAGGATGCTCCATCTCCTAAAATGAACGGGGTCCATACAAGTATACATCACTGTACACTGATCGGACAAATGACAACGTGTTAAGCTCAAACATCTATATCTGTGTCTATTACTATACCTGTATAATTATCTATATCTAGGTCTATGTTTATATTTACATACCTACATCTCCATGTAGGTACAGCTACATATATATGCATATTTTTTGTTTGATACAGACTGAGTGAAAAGTGGGTAGTGAGAGGAGACATATCACAAAAAAGGTTTTTATAGAAGAAAGTTATTTATTGATTCTACTTTCATGTATTTTATAAGACTTATATGAAAAGCATTAAGCTAGATATTGGAAACAATATTGAGATTTATTCTTTATGTGAAACCACGCCACACCCCCTATGATGTCAATCCCCTCTTCTACATTTTCCTATTGTCATAGCATGTGATCCTCTAGATATGCTATTTATTACTTTATTTTCTTTGTTATTTAGTATTCTATCCTTGCCAAAATATAAGCTCCACAAAGACAGAGATTTTGCTTTGTCCTCTGATATATCTTAAGCATGTAAAAGAATGTCTGGCACATATTGGGCTCTCAATAAATGTATGTGGAAATAAATTGGATTTCTATGATGTGATTCCTTTTCTGAAGGGTTTTGGAAGTCTAGGAAAGCTTATAAGAGAGATTTCAAAGGGGTGAGTCAGAGTTATTTCAAGAAAGAAAGAGTGGTCAATAATGTCATATGTAACTGAAGGATCAAAGAAGACAGGGAGTAAAATAAGTTTCTGGTTTGAGGATCTGACCACTTGGACAAGTTAGAAAGAGAGTAGAATCAAGGTTTTTTGTTTTTGTTTTTGTTTTTCCATAATAGCAAGTATTGTTGTTATAAGTTTGATAGAATCAGGGCTTGAAAAGCAGAAGAGAAAAATCCAGTTCCAATAGAGAAAGAATTACTGTGAGATGAGTCATGTGAGAAAAAGGGTGTAACACTTGTTCAGCATAAGTCCTTGAAATGAAAGAGTTTATAAAGATAGGGAAAGAGGAGGGAGCGTGGTGACACTAAGTGATGTATACTTTTGGGCCACTCTTTTAACTGTTGAGAAGAGTGCAATATATTCACAAAGGACAAAGGTAGAGATTCATATCCTTCACCTAGGAGAAATAGCATATTGCTACATACATCTGTTAGTGGACAGAAAATTCAATGTTCTTCAAGCTATATACAACCAAAGAGAAAATTTAATGATAAAAAGAAATGAAAACTAATCAGCGATAATTTTAAAAATGGACAAACTTCACTGGACTTCAAATTCACTTCCCTCTCCACAAAAGAAATAGAATCTACACACTAGTGACTCTGCCAAGGTTTTAACATTCAGTAATATCCCACCGGTGCACACTAAAGAAAATGGAAAGCAAATGCCATTCCAAGATTAGGCGTTTGTAGTTCTGTCTGCCTTTCCAACTCTCATCACACTCAGACACCAGGGACTGAAACAACATCATTTTAAACTTAAAAGTAAATTTTGTCATGTGAAAATTGCAGATGAAATAAATCCAAGATAAGCATGCCCTTTTCTCTCAGGGAAAAAAAAAGTAAACTGGATTATAAGGATCAAATTGCCCCACTGATTTGAGACATGTTCAAATATTCAGTTATGCACCATGCATTTGTAATTTATGCATTGTTATTACACTCCGGTTTTTGTCATGTACTAATGCTAGATAAACAGATTCCCTGCAAAATAAACTCGACTTAAAGGATGTTAAGGTTAGGACACATGCATATGAAAGCCAGCAAATGCAAACTGAAGCTGCCTCTGGTACTTAGATTGCCCTGCTGGGGCAAGAAAACACATTCCCAAATGCAGTGAAAGGGATCAAAATTAAAAGTTAGCATGCCCAGAATATTGTCTTTGCAGAAATTAGAAACATCAAGTTCAGTTATTTGAATTTTTTTAGTGAAAAAAATGTCTAGTTCTAAAAAGCACAAAAATCTGTAGCAGGGAAAGACATGAAAGTATATATTTTATATGTTTAATTAAAACTATACTCAGTAGCTACTATTTTTCTGCCCTTTGGAAGTAGTTTATGCTTCACAAAAAGATGACAATAGTGGTAACTGCAGTCTATTTTATGTTTATGTTCCCTAAGAATTATGGAAGCATGACCTATTCCAATTTATTTTGTAGCGGGTTTATTAAGGTATAATTTACAGACCATATAATTTATCTATTTAAAATGTACAATTCAACATTTTTAGCATTTAGTATTTAGTTTAGTATTAGACCATAGCATATTCATAGAGTTATGCAGATATCATAACCAATTTTAAAATATCTTCATGATCCCAACACCAAACACTTGACAAATAGAAATGGCAAGCAATAGGATATATTGGACTATATGAGGGAGCCATTTGGTGTAAACCTAATTTGGCCTGACCTTGTTTTTCCAAAAGGGCCTGACATGGCCATTGAGCATGCATTGTACATCTGCTTTAAACATTTACTATGGCAAGAACAAAGGCCTTTAAGATAAAGGTGCAACTTTCTCCACATTGGCCTTTCCTTAAGGATAAGCATCTCTCCCTAAGCTAGGAACTGATTGCTGTGCTCACCTGTGACCACCCAACTTATCTGTGATGACTCAGCTCAAGGCAACAGACCTGCCACCCTGCTGTGTCCACTGAGACAGCAGACCTACCTGCTGTGCCCATCAATTGCCGTGCCGACAGAGCAGTCTCATGACTGTTGTAAAAGGGACATTTCAATCATATGTGAAACATCCTCTTTGGGGGTATACGACCACTCTGTACACCCTACTTCTTTGGTGCCCTTTCTTCCTTTGGGAAGAAAGACCCCGGGCCATGGTCTTCACATTTTAGCTCAGAATAAACTCACCCCAAATTTTCATTTATAGATTGGTTATGGATTATTTTCATCGACACACTGTACCCTTCAACTATCACCCCCCAGGCCTAGGTAACCACTAATCTACTTTCTGCCTTTATAGATTTCCCTTTTCAGGACATTTTATATAAATGAAACTATATATGTGTGGTCTTTCATGACTGTCTTCATTTTCTTAGCATGTTTCCAAGGTTCATTTACGTTGTAGAATGTATCAATGCTTTGCATTTTTGTAGCTGAATAATATTCTAGGGTATGGAGAAACCGTATTTTGTCTATCTATTCATCAGTCGATGGGATTTGTGGTTGTTTCCACCTTTTGTGTATTGTGAATAATGTTGCTATGAACATAGTGTACAAATTTTTGTTTGGACATATGTTTTTATTTCTATTGGATGTATATCTAGGAATTGCTGGGCCAAATGACTACTCTCTTACAAAGTGGCTACACCATTTTACATTCCCACTGGAAGTGTAAGAGAGTTCCAATATCTCCACACATTCACCAATACTTCTCACTATCTATGTAGATTAAGGATTTTCATCAAATTTCAGTAATATTCAGCCATTGTTTCCTTGAATACTCATTCTTCTCCTTTCTCTCCCTCTTCTCTTTCTGGCATTCGCCTTATGTCTACGTTGGTGCACTTAGTGGTGTCTCACATTTCTCTGAGGCTCTGTTTATTCATTCCTTTTTTCCGTTCTTCAGATTGTATAATCTCTGTCGAACTGTCTACAAATTCACTAATTCTTCTGCCAATTCAAATCTACTATTGAGCCCATTTAGTGATTTTATTTTCATTATACTTATGTACATTTGAACTCCAGTGTTTTCATTTAGTTCTTTTTTCTCCTAATAATTTCTATCTCTTTATTGATATTCTCTATTTCATGCGACTTTGTCATCATATTTTCCCTTACTTCTTTAAACACCGTTTCCCACACAGGCATACCTCGCTTTATTGTGCTTGGAAGATATTGCCTTTTTTACAAGACCCTCCACCAGCAAAATGATTATGACTCACTGAAGGCTCAGACGATGATTAGCATTTTTTAGCAATAAAGTATTTTTTAATTAAGGTATGTGATGCGGGGTCGGTGAGCCGAGGAGTCGAAAGAAAGATTTCTTAGGCTCTCAAGATCTGGCAGTAGTGCTCTTTTATTTAGAGAATAGTGTGGAATAGCATGGGGACAGGACCCATGGGCAGGCAGAGCTCCTGCTGCTGCCCTGAGTTGAGGGTTAGGGCTAATTTTATAAGGCATGGGTACGTGACTTATTTTTACTGCAAAAAAAAGAAAAAGAAAAAGATGATGTAAAAAGTCATTAAATGATTTCAGTGCAGATGGGGTCTGGTTATTGTGCGGTCATATAACTTTAGATACGAATCTGGCCATATAGATCGGCATGCAGGTGAGGATGCCCCGGGCTTCTCTCCCTGGGGCAGTCCTAATTCATACCATAAAAAAGTCCACTGGGTCATATAGTTTGGCATGTAGGCCAGGTCACCTTGGGCTTCTCTAGCTGGGGCAGCCTTAATCCACATCAGTATGTACATTGTTTTTTTTTGGTATAATGCTATTGCACACTTAGTAGACTACAGTAGAGTGTAAACAACTTTCATATGCTCTGGGAAACCAAAAAAACTTGTGTAACTCACTTTATTGTGATACTTGCTTTACTGCAGTGGTTTGGAACTGAATCTGCAATGTCTCTGAGGCATGCCTCTAGCTCTTTGAACATATTTATAATGACTTCTTTGAAGTCTGGTTAAATTTGACCTGTGAGTGCTCTCACAAGCAGTTTCTTTTCCCTGCTTTTTCCCAAGTCAGAATTTCCTGGTTTTTTTGCATGCCTTATAAACATTTGTTGTTGTAAACTAGATATTTTAAAAGATATATTGTAACATATCTACGTACATGTTACCTTCCACTCCGGGCTTGTTATTGTTATTTGCTTGTTTGTTTAGTAATTGGTTGGATTATTGCATTGCCTTCTATTCCCCCAGCAACGTGGGGCTTCTGATGCTCCTCAGTGGTGCAGCCTTGAACAAGAACAGTCACTCTGGGATAACAGTGATTTTAGCAGAGCTCTGTCTCTTTTCTTCTCCCACGTAGAAGATAAGCACCACTATTTGCCAGTTGATTGTTCTGTCTTCTACAATGTTCTTGGTCATAAATTATTCCAAAGACTGATCCAATTTAAATCTGGCTCATTTACAGGGATAGTTTTTGAGGTAACTGTTTAAGATTTATTCTGACCCCTAGGTGAACACTACTTAGCTATCTCTTTTCCTGGTTCTCTTATGAACTAGCTGATGTATGATTTGCTTATATCTCCAATAATACTGCCAGTCTCTTCCTAACTGCTTTTCCCCACACCCTCCATTGTCTTTGAGAGCATCCTTAGACTTAACTTCCTCACACTGTTTCCAGTAAAGCTATTTCTTTGGAGAAGGACTTCATGCTCTCTGTTACAGCCTGCCTCTCTGCCTGGTCAATATCTCTGAGCCATGGCCCTGGAACTGGGGGCAGGGACAATGGTATACTTCTTTTTGAGGACCACCTCTGCTTTAGGATCTGGGTACTCAATGGAGGGGTGGTGGTAGCATCATTCTCTGATCTTCTCAGCTTTCTTACCCTGACTTGGAACCTTTGGTTGGTGAATAAGACAGTAAGGGTGAATAGGTCTCCTATACTCTCATTACACTGAGCCCAAGTTAGAGCCTCAACACCACAAGTGGGAGCTGGACAGAAGAAGGGAGCCCACGCCTCTTGGCTGCACCCATTAGGAATTTAGCCTCTAACAGGTATCTGGGAGACAGAATGTGAAACGCTGATGCCCCATTCCTGACTGGGAGGTAGAGATAGAGGAAGCTCTGTGTTCCTGGCTTCTCCTGCCTGGGGTGGAGTTTTCATCACCCTGAGCAGGGATAAGACTGTGGTTCAAATGCCACAGGCTTTCACTGTTCTTAGGTAATTTTAGTAGACTTTATTGAATAAATATTTCCTCCTTTGCTGTATACACTGGGGACCATGTCCAGAGACTGTAATTCATTTTAAATAATTTCACCAGTTTTCCTGGGGAGTGTGGATCCACAGAGCTGCTCATGTTGCCATTCTAGAAATGGAAACCTCAACCTTTCTTTTTAGGAATACAAATGATTTCAAACTTTAGTGTTTCAAATTATTAGAGATTTCCATTGCCGTTTCTAAAGCCCCAAAAGACTAATCCCTAATTTGGAGTCTTATTGATGGTCACAGATGGATAACATAACCAAAGTTATAAAGTAAGCAAAAGGAAGAACCCTTCTCTCTGGAATTGCTGGGTTCCCTTCAGTAATAATAGTAACAACTTTTGCCACCATGGTGCTTTTCAAAGTCAAGCACGTTGTTTAAATTAATCCTGACGGTAAACTCACGAAATGGTTATGGTAATTCTTGCTTTACAGATAGGGAAACATTGGAGATACTGACTGTGTTTTCCTTCAGAGCTCTTCCTTGCCCTTCCCCTGTTCTTTCCTGCACTTCAGGGGCTGACCTGCAGGCTGCATTTGCTACACTCCGCTATCAGCTGGGTTCTATATGGGATTAAGCAATGGGGCAATACTGGGATGTGAAAGGATGGAGGAAAGAGAGAAGCCAGTTTATGTCTCCCCCTCCCTCTCTGCCTCTCCTTTCTCTACTTCCATTCCCACACCTGCTACATCTCTTGTCTAGTTCCAACTGCCACTGAATAGGACCACTCTATTGCTACATTTTCTGAATGATCTGGACCCTGCTCTCAAGTAGCAATGCTCCCTCCCTCTGACCTTCTGGTCTTGGGTTTTTAGTCGCTTTTTGCTTGGGTTTATCTGTAGGTTACCTTACTTTCCCTTTTTGGCCTCACATCTCCCTCATCATCCACGTAGCCCAGTCCCCAAATTAAAAACTCCTTTGTTTTAAATATTCAAGTGGTTTCTGTTGTGGGTTAGGTTCTCACTGAAACAGTTACTTTGATGGTAAGTAGCAAAAATACAGCCTAATCCCAAGTTTGCTTCCCTTCTATACCAGAGTTGCCATTTCTTTTTTTTTTTTTTTGGTGAGGAAGATTGGCCCTGAGCTAACATCTGTTGCCAATCTTCCTCTTGTTGCTTGAGGAAGGTTGCTGCTGAGCTAACATCTGTGCCAATCTTCCTCCACTTTGTATGTGGGATGATGAGTGGTGCCTGGGATCTGAACCTGTGAATCTCAGGCCACTGAAGCAGAGCATGCGAATTTTAACCACTACACCACTGGGCCAGCCCCCAGAGTTGTCTTTTAGACTCAATTCAATGTTTACGATGATTGAGAAGGGGATATTCAGTTTAACGTAAAAAATGTAACACTTTGTGGAATGACAATTCTTAGAATTCTGTATGATATAAATATAATTACTGAATGCTATTCATTGTTCTGTGATTATTCTGGAGATATTATTAAATCTTATGTTTTCTTTATTGTTATCTACTATAAACAGCAAAAGAGATCCTATATTATCTGAAAAAATATAACATATTTGATATAATATTACTTAATAAAATGTTAAATAAAAAGTATTTAGCCACCTTTGTCCCCGTGTAAGCTCTGATTTGTTTCAAATAGGTTGGCAAATAACTATGTTTTTAAAATTCATTATCACAGTTCACCTATAGGGCATAGAACATAGCTCCTGAGGAAAAAAATCTATTTAAATCACTAAAACCCAATGTTCTCTTTTCATCATAAAATATATTTTAATATGTATGAATAGTATTTATATAAAAGTTTAATGTATCTTTCAGATTGTATTTACTCACTTAAAAATGTATATTTTCCTTATTTTTTCACCATATTAACTTTGAAAGCATAAATTATTGAAATTATACTTAGTAATACACATTTTTTTCTGTTTGCCTTTTCTGATTAATCAATATTTGATAGAGGACTCTCAAGAAACAGTGGAAAGGCTGGAGGTATGCACATATACATATCTCTAGAAAGGCTGGATGTATATGTGTATAACCCCAGCCTTTACACACACACACACGCTTCCATCTAATTCCTGAATACTACGTCATTAAGAAAAAGATTGCAGTGCAGATGACTATATTAAACTAATTTATCTTTAAGCTAATTTTACCCATTTCTTAAATGGGGTATTGGTTTGGTTCTAATAGTACAATCGCAATGGAAACAAATATCACATTTTTGCTCATAGTTTGTCTATTTCTTTGTCTTATCTAGTAGCGTACAATTTATGTCATTTAAAGCTTCTTCTTCCTTCTCATTATTATTATCATACTATCCAAAAACATGTATCAAGTGCCTACACCCACACAAGCTCTAGTTACCAGAAATGTATTTAATTTAAAACGGCGGTTAATGTCCTTTCCCAGCTAACAAAATCAAATTAAAATCTATACTGGCAAAGCGACTAAATTGGGAGATGGCTAATATAATACATATCCCCATAGACACATAAGCACACACACAGTCACCCACACTAGACACAAACATGCATGGTGACAAAATCCTAGAGTTTTAAACGAAATTTGTATGCTAAGTGTCCTGGAAAAGCAGGTTAAATAAGCAGTGACTTCTTATTATAGATTCTCCAATTTAAATAGCTACAATAAAGCCATCTGGGCATATCCACAGATGCTCAGCTTGGCAGCAAGCACAGCAGTTTACAGAAGGTCATATGCTAAGTTTGGACATCCCAGCATTCCCTTTGCACTAAATTTTCAAAGCCAGATTATGAAGAAAAGAGTTTTGAACTTAATGCACATGTATAGTTAGCAATATTTTTGCATTTGACATATTCGAAATCGATTACAGTTTAAGGATGCAGTTATGTGCTTTCTAATCCCATACTGAACCCATCTTGGGAAGTCATTCCAGAGTAATCACCTCATAAGATGCAGTTCTGTAAGTCAAGTCAGTTCCTTAAATGTGTAATTCAAACTTGTACCTTGACTAATTTTGTGATTCAGTCCACAATTAGATTTAATTACTCTTGTTTTTGAGAATCTAATATTCCCTCAATGACTAGTTATTAATAGCAATATTTTTTTAAAAATTATGTAGTAGTGCTCAACCAAGGATGATTTTATCCCAAGCGGACATTTGGCAATGTCTTGGATATATTTTTGACTGTCACAATGGAGGAGGGGTAGGTACAGGCATCTAGTAGATAGAGATCAAGTGGGCTGCGAGATTTTCTACAACACACAGGACAGTCCTCTTGTTATCCCGCTAAAAATGTCAATAATTCTGAGGTTGAAAATCCTGTTCTGGTGTAACATTTGATGATGACTTTTTATCTTCATGTCACTGTTTCATAAATACACGCATGGTCAGTTTGGCGTGTCGTGGGTAAGAACAAGGAGACTTCACTGGGTAGACTTAAAAGCACTCTGGACACGGTAGAATAAAGAGTTAGTAAATCCGGAGTCTGATTTCTAGTAATTATTCAATCCGAAGCAGTGAGACAAAAAGAGATGGATTAATAATAAACAACACCTCAGTAGCTTGTCAGACAATATAAGGATATCTCACAAGCAAGGAACTGGAGTCCCACAGGGGGAGAATGGGTCAGAAAAAATCATTTAAAGACAGTAATAGTCAAATATTTTCAAAGTTTGGTGATAAACATCAACCTAAAGATCTAAGAAGTTCAGTGTATCTCAAGAAGTTTACAAACAAAGGAAAAATACATCTAGGAACAGCATAGCCAAAACTTTAAAAGATGAAGAGAAAATCTTGAAGACGGTGAAAAGGAATCATCCACAGGAAAGAAATTATAGAGGCCAAAGAAAAAGGGAAATAACATCTTTAAAAAGATGAAAAAACTTTTCTATTTGCCCAAAATTCCATATTCAGCAAAAACATCCTTCAAAAAATATAGATGAAATAAAGACATTGTAACATACATGAAAGCTGAGAGAATTTATTGCTAGCGAACTCCTCTTCTAGAAATAAGGAACTTAATCAGATTGAAGGTAAATTATACCAAAACACCTGGAGAAAAACTACATCTAAAGAAAGGAATTAAGAGCATCAAAAATGGAAAATAAGTGGTAAGTATAAAGGACTTCCATTTTCTGTCAGATAATATAAAAACAAATTAGTTTAAAAACAGAAAATGATACCATCGTTATGGGGATTGATATTGTTTGTAGAACTAAAATACATGACATTAATAGCCAATGCGTAGGGAGTGACATACGTAATTGTACTGTTGTAAGATTCATAGATGTTCAAACTGTGGATATGAAGTGATATAATAGTATTTAAATACGCTGGGATAAATTAAAGATGCATTTCATAATTGCTAGAGCAACCACTAAAATACAATAAAAATAGATTTGGGTAAAAATTCAACATAGAATATAAAATTCATCTGAAAATATTAGAATACCACAAAAGAAAACAAGAAAAAAGAAATGGAAGAACGAAAAAGAGATGGGGATAAAACACACAAACAGCAAGTATTTAAATGCAAGACATGGATAGCTATGCTAAATGTAATGAACTTAACATTTCAATTAAAAGGCACAGACATGGGGCCGCCGGGTGGCGCAGCGGTTAAGTTCGCACTTTCCTCTTCTCCGCTGCCCGGGGTTCGCTGGTTTTGATCCTGGGTGCGGACATGACACTGATTGGCACGCCATGCTGTAGTAGGCGTCCCGCATATAAAGTGGAGGAAGATGGGTACAGATGTTTGCTCAGGGACAGGCTTCCTCAGCAAAAATAGGAGGACTGGCAGTAGTTAGCTCAGGGCTAATCTTCCTCAAAAAAAAAAAAAAAAAGGCATAGACTATTCCAAATAATTCAAAACTGTAAAACCCAACTATGGGTTGTCTAAAAGAGATGAACTTTAAATACAAAGACTCGCATAAGTTGAAGGTAAAACTGTGGTAAAAGATATAGCATGCCAATATTAAGCATAAAATAGCTAGTGTGGCAATATTAAAATCAGAGAAATTAGACTTGAGGATAAGGAGTCTTCTCAGAGACAAAACGGGCATTTTATGTTTATAAAGGGTTCGATTCAACAGAAAGACATAAAATCCCAAATGCATCTGCACCTACTAACAGAACTTAAAAATACATAAAGAAAAAATGCCAGCACTAAGGGGAGAAATAGACACAAAAAATTTTCAGAAGTTTTTGTTTATTTTGTCTATATTTAGTTATAAACGTATTATAAAACCAACAGGCAGATATGATATAGGATCAGTGACTCACTTTTTTCCCTCAATATCTCACTTTTATTACTATACTAATGTAAGCAGAGAAACAGATAATCAAAAGACAATAATCTCAAAAATGACAATTTCTACCTAGAATTTTAATTCAGTAAGCGCACGTGTTTTAATGAGGAAATTAATCCAACTCATTATTTGGATCATGTTAAGGATATAAACAATATCAAATGCATTGGCATTCTCTGAGCACACAGTGAATGACAGACAGTAAGGAAAATTTGTCTTGTCAAGTGATAACCAGAAGCCAGCTTCGAATTAACCAATTTGCTATGGGTAAATAAAAATTTTTATGATACACATCGAGATCACAGTTAACTGAACTAGAGCAGTCACAAAGACTTTTAAAGCAGAACAATCTGACTTGCTAAGTTTTCAGTCTCAATAACAGCTCTTTGTTTTCAACAACACTGACATAACACAAAAATATTGTGTTCATGATCCATTATTTTTACAAGGCTAGCAACTATGCGTATTTCAGTGTCTTCCAAAAGTTTTTGGACCATGCCCCATAGTGAGTAATACATTTTACAGTGATGCCCAAAACACACACACACACACACACACACACTCACACACTCATGCTCACTCATACAGAAATCTGGAATTAATGTTTCATAAAGGAATACCCCTTCTTACAATGCGTAAGCAATCTGTTCCATTCCGCTCTATTTTGTTCTATTCAATTATATTCTATTCTACTTTATTCCAATTTATTTATTTGTGCTGAGTTTAACCCATTAAATTGATTTCATGGTCCACAAATGAGTCATGAACCACCATTTGAAAATTAACGTTTAAACTATATTGAGTCCATTTGGTTAGATTAAGCCACCAAAATGTAGTAAATAATAAAAAATGGTCTGTTATCATTGTGTTAAGTTAAATTATTTAAATAATCATATTGTGAATGGAAGTATTTAATTAGATTCTATTTGATTAGAAGAAATTAATAACCTGATTCTTTATACTGTTCATCTGTAAGGTAGGCATGACTTGCAGTGTGCTACTCAATGTCTGTGACTCTTTTTCCTTTTCAGTTATATGGGTTGTATGTATAAAGAGGGTTTCTTCAATGAGTCTTGAGAAGTCAATATGTAATGAGATGCATAAAAGGAAGGAAAATTAGAAATATTGATGAAAAGGATTGGATTAACATAAGATCAGGGGAAGAAAATCATGCAGAAGAATACAAGGCAAAAATAGAGAAAATAAACATATACAAAATATTTGAAAAATCAATAAAGACAAAAAAGACAAATGTCATGCTACCACTGTGAAATGAGAAAAATATCAATATCAAGAGTCTTTCAAGAGCAGAATCTGCCAATAATGACAGTAAAGCTGTACCGAGCGCTTCTTACTTGTCAGGTGCTTTTCTAGATGTTGAATATGTGCTAACTCGTTTAGAGTCTCATAACAATCCTAGAATGCAGTTAGTATCCTCATTTCATAGACGAGCAAACCAAGGTAAGGCTTTCAGGATCACACAGCTTGTAAGCATTCGAGCCACGATAGGAACACACATTGTCTAGCACCAAGGCCCACCCTGTTAACTACTACCTCAGTTACAGGCACTCAGTAATTGTTGTACTACAGTTACTACATTGTGAGCTGGACAAAATTATATTCATGCTGTGAATACGGAGGTTTTTTATAGTCATACAAACCAGTAAACAACAGAACCATGCTTCAAACTCACATGACTCTTAAGTTTAAAGCTTCCTCTCTTAAGAAACTGCGAACGTTGACTACGCCCTGCATACTCTGCTGCCTGCTTTATCCACTTTGCTGTATACCTATATACCCTTTGGTATATTGACCTCACAAAGACCTTATGGAAAGCTACCATTGTCATCTCTGTGTTGTGTTCATATGAAGACATTCGGATACAGATGCTTTAATAGCTTATATAAGATCACACAGGTAGTAAGTAAGAAGACTGTGTTCAAACCCAGGCCTTCTGACTCTAGTGCATTTAATCTTTACCAATATGGTGTGAAGCTCCTCAATAGGGATGTTCCAGAGCATATCATTTTTGCAGTACAGTATTTAAAATCATAGGAATTGCATATTTTATGGAAATATTTTCAAATGCAGAGAATTAATGATCATAGTAGATGAAAAAGGGACTGTGCTGCTGGAGAATCGTTAGGATCAAATAAAGAACCATGGGATATTACACGTCCCAGAAAGAGTTGTACATAGGTCTGCTGTTCTGAAGTGAACGTAAGTATGATGCAGAACTGTGGGCAGACTTTGCGGAAGTAGGTTTTTACACGTATGAATGAGAAGAGTCATGACTGGTTATTGGAGTCAGTGAAAACCCTCTAAGTTCTTCACTTTATACCAAACACCAAGATAAATTCCTAATATATTGAACAGTTAACAAAGAAAATAAATAAAACTCAAAATAATAAGATATAGGTAAATTTATATTATGTCTAAGGTACTATGGAAACACGGAAGAAAGTAAAAAAAAAAATCAATAAAAAATATGTAAGTTTAAAAAGAACATGTTAATATAATCAAATGCAACCAAGCAGAAAACTTGGAAAAACAGAAGTATTTGCAAATATATGACCAAGCAAATATTGCTAAGCTTAATCAACAAATGCTCATAAAAATCAATATGAAATACACTGAAATCCCATTAGGAAAATAGACTCCAAAAGGAAAAGGAGAGAAGGTGGACTTTGTGAGCAGACACAATGACCTTTTATTATGCACGGACATAGGTCATGAAAGAATAGGGTTCTTTATACGGCTTCAAAGTGATTAAGAGTTTGGGCTTTGAAATCTCTTGGGAAATTTTCAATTTCTACATGGCTTTCTCAAGTTACTTCTTATCCTTGCAGACTCGCTTCATACATATTTCTTATAAGTACCTTGCATTCCTTCCTATCTTCCATTTATTCTCTTGTGGATCTCTTCTTCTTTTTTGGGCTTATCCCTATATCTTGAAGATTACTTAATAGAGGAATCATAGAAAATTAGGATAATTAATACTTGTGAAAGAGACAATATACAGCATGAGAGGGGAAGTCAAATTTGGAAATTTTCAGAGAGAATTCTGAGGAAGATAGCGTTGCCATATATAATACAACACCCAGCTAAATTTGAGTTTCAAATAGAGAATGAATATTTGGGACATATTTATACTAAAAAAATGTTTTGGTAAACGTAACAATCATAATGAAAGGGCATATCCCAAATAAAACAATCCTAACACTGGAAAATTCAATTTAATGCTGACCCATTTTTGAAGTAGACTAAAATGTTAACCTCGGAGCTTAGGGACAAATGAAACTGAAAAATGTTAAAAATAAATCAGGCCACTACAAGGAGAAGAATATAGTATAAAGCATGGAACTGGATTTAGAACTCCTCTTTGGTCAGAAACTGTGGACGACTCATGCAAGGCAGGCAATTTTGTTTAGTACAAATAAAATGGCTGACCTTAAGATACATCAGATAGGACTTGGAAGATTTATTGCATGGATGAGTCACCAAGGGAAAAAAAAAGATTAATGATTATGTATAACCCAAAGAGATAGAAGTCTAGAAAAATATTTATTTATGAGTCAAACCAGAGGACGATGCAGTATGTCAAGTCAAAAGTATGTCAAATGAATTATTTGAAATGGATGTAAGTATCCCAAAATTCTGTTAGGACTGTGTCAACCATGTGGGAGAGCAGTTTTATCTACTTTTATTAAAGCCAATGGTTGTATAAACCTTTATTTTTTTCTCTGCATAAGAATATTTTTTCCTGGAAAATTTTATGTACAAGGTAAAAACATAAAACATACGATAATGAAACTGCAGTGGTAGAAGCAGTTGAGGGCCTCAAAATCCCAATAAGGACCAGATTAGATATTTAGCAGCCATAAACACTGCAGTGATGATGGCTTTCCTCACTATGTAATAAACTCAAATATAAACACACGCACACACTCGAAATTGTAAAGCAACTTGAAGCGTCAAAGTGTCAATTCCTAATTGATTCTTATTTTCAAACATAATCAGAAAAATTTTTTCTACCTTTTGGAGCATTTGCTTTACTGGTAGTTTATACAAAAGCGTAGTATACTTCCTGGATAACTCAGTAAGAGAAAGGCTGTGTCTTTCCTGCTTCCTCCAACCGGGGTTCCAAAGAACAAGTAGAGGTTTGATCAAGAATATATTTGAGGCAAAGTATGGTAAATTCAGCAAAAATAACAGAAACTATGAGCAAGAAGAAATACAAGTTGTTAAGTGTGGAGTTAAAGACTGGCTTTCCTGATTGTTGTAGTGTTAGAACTCAAAATTTATTTTGTAAAATGTAGGAATGTTACATGGCAATGATCTAATTCTTGGGATAAGAAGGAGTTATTACAGAGGAGATAAAAAGAATGAGGAAAGGAAGAGAAGCCTCGTTTTTATTTCAAAGTGGCAAAGTATAGGTATAATTTAAAGTAGAATATAAAGACATCTTACATAAAGGAAGTATAAAGCTCTGGGGATTTAAAGAGCATAAGTAGGTATTTCCAATTGCAAAATCATTTAATGGAGTTCAAAGGCAGAGGGTAGAAATTGAAGAAACAGCAGGCAACAGAAATACCTCATCTTCACTGTAGAGTGTAGACATATACATCTACACTGTATAAGCCTTTCTATATATTCTGGTCACAGGCTTTTATTTACTATACTCTCTTCCTGGGCATTCCCATCAGCTCCCAAGGCTTCAGATATCACCTCTATGTTCACAAGTAAAATGCATATTTCAACATTTCACAGAGGTCATACAGAGTGGAGTTGGCGGATGTCAGATAGAAAGATGGATAGATACATACATACATACATACATACATACATATTTGGATGGTAGGTGACCAAAAGCAATATAGTTGCATGTGCATTGTAACTCAAAGCCAGCCACCTTACTCTGAAATGTCTAAAAATTACAATCCTCATATTTGGTCCTTACTTTGGGGGTAGGTATGCTGTGAAACAGAAACACATTTGAATTTTTGTCTTGGAAGCCTCAACTCTTGATGGGGCTCGACATTCTCTTGGGGGTGAGCAACCTTGGCAGAGGGGAGTTTAGAGGTTTATCTATCATTCAAAGCACTTAGTTTTCATGTAGAAGTTGTCATGACTCGATGATGAGTTGAGAGGCAGCAAATATACAGTGAAGACTAGAGTGGCAGGGTAAGAAAGCCACTCTTCTCTCCTCAGGAGCAGATGCTGAGGTGGACTGCTCCATGACTTTTCCTCATTGGAGGATGTAGCAGAAACCTGTGGCCTGATAGATGGCTAGAGTTAAAAGGCATTTGGATCAGCTTGAGAGTGCTAATGGGTTCTGACCAATCCAAGAGAGAGATTCACTAGCTATACCAAGCTTAGATTTCAGCACTAATGATGAGCCAAGAGGGGTCGGCCCGGTGCCGCAGTAGGTAAGTTTGCACGTTCTGCTTCAGAGGCCCGGAGTTCGCCGGTTTGGATCCTGGGTGCAGACATGGCACCGCTTGGCAAGCCGTGCTGTGATAGACATCCCACATATAACGTAGAGGAAGATGGGCATGGATGTTAGCTCAGAGCCACTCTTCCTCAGCAAAAAGAGGAGGATTGGTGGCAGATATTAGCTCAGGGCTAATCTTCCTGGGGAAAAAAAAAAAAAAAAGATGAGCCAAGAGCCAGTGATGAGAGGATGCTGAGCTCAATACATGAACCTAAGGATGACATCTTCTCACTATTACTGCCTTGTCTTTGTCCTGTCTCTGCCCATCCCCCCACTTCCATAGGACTGAAAAGCCATGTGCTTTATCCAAGAAACACATTCTGAAAATCTGATTTTGTTTTTATTAAAATGAGATTGAGCATCACTTAAGTGGACTATTTACATGATTACACAGGATTACATTTACTGTTTATAACTAAGTGAAGTTAATGTTTTCACATTAAACCATGAATGAATTCTCATGAGGAAGTAATAAATAAACAAAATAAAGTAAATTAAATAAGATTAAAAAGGAATGCTTTCTCAGCACATAACAGCTAGATATAGGTGAATTTTGCCAACTCACTACTAACAATTCTATTCATTTTGCTGCATTTACTAATACTCAGTGACAATCATACTAAGTATCTCATACACATTGCTTGCCAAATATGCCTCCAGAATTTTGGTAATGGAGGAAATTGAAGGAGGCAATATTGTTGAGAGAAAGGCTAAGGTCCCATCTTGAAAATCTCTTTGCTCTGAAAATATTCTTTTCACTTAGAGTGAACGCTTATTTAGTGTGGCTTTGATGAAATTGAATGAAACTAATTCAGTACTTTTCCCAGTGTTTTAAGGAGCGCCTACCTGGAACTGTTTATTATGCTTTCAGAGCAGATAAATGCAGAAATTATGACTGGCAGTTATACTTGAAATTTTATTTATCTAGGCACTATGCAAGTTCAGTCTCTAAGTTTAAATGCGTGGGTGTGCGCTGCCAACTCTTCAGATTCGGGTTCAAATAGTAGTTACTAATCTCCACTTACAGATCAGAGCTGGTGCTAAGCTCTTCAGAAACATTTTATCATTGAAATCTCCTGAAAAATCCGTGAGGTAAATATTGTTATACCCAGTTTATAGATGAAAAAACTGATATTGAAAGCACTTAGTTAACTTCCCAAGGACAAAGAGCTATAAAGATGGTAGATCCAAGATTTGAATTTTGTAGGTCTTGTGATTTAAATTCCAATGCTTTTGTTGTCGATGCTGCAAATTTTTTTCCTCTTCTTGTTTGTTAGTTTTTAGTCTGCCTTTCTTTGGCCCCAGTAGTAAATCAACGTATGTTCCTGGGACTCTCATATTCGACCACCTTTCCCTGCTCCCAAACCCTGTTCAAATTAGAAAGATTGGGGCTTTTAAAATAATGTTTCAAAATTAAGCCAAAATAAACCCTGTTTAGCTTCACGGCAGATGTTCTAGTTCTAGGCTGAATTAGTCATCAAATCTCTCTCTCCTTTGTCCGCTTTTATTGTTGTTGATTTTGGAGAACACCACCAAATTAATGAATTGCTTTTCAAATCCCCCTTGAAAATGTGCTTATAGCCGTGGACAGTAGGCCCAGGTGTGGTAGCAGAGTTAATTAGAAAGTGCACATTAGACACATCTCAGAAGGCTGCATATCCAATGCAAATTTTCGAGTGCTTAATGTTCATTCAGATGTGTGTAGTGATTGCCACATTGCAGAGGACAAAGATAGAATGCTGTGAGTTTATGAGCTTGGACAGAGCTTTCTTGTGAACTCAAGAGAAAACTGAATGAGGCAAAGTGGCAAAATCTTTTACTGATTCCTTTGCAGTTGGCTGTTATTGCATTAGCCAGTAGGATGCACATCTTGCATAATAATAATAACATTGCTATAACAGGACATTCATTTTGGCCTGATTCAGTACACAGTACTCGTGTACTGGCCCCTTTTAAAGAACCCACTGTCAAAAAGATGCTAGTGTCACATGACAAACGTTCTAATATTCTTGTTTACCATCAAGTGATTATACCATATCTTTAACAATTTCTATCATTGCTGTTGGGATTTTATGAGTTAGTAAATTATACCTTTTTTTTTTTTGCACAAATTGGTGCAAATTGAGAGACACAAGAGTCTCTGTCAGACAGATGGAAATCAAAATAGCATTATTCTTACTGAGTAAGCCAGTTGGAAAATGGTGCTTTAGATTTACGACAAAAGGGACTCATTGATGCCAAAATTAGATTAGAATTAGGTAGTCACAAGCAGCACTGGACAACCTCAGACCTCCGCCGTCAGGAGGCGCCTCTCAGCAAGTTGCAGAGAAAGCGCAGAATGAACGCATTTTGCAGATGAGTTTCCAAAAAGAGAATCAAAGCAGAGCTTAGCCACATGTATTTAGTTCTCCTAAACTCACCAGTCAAGTAAATCGGTTACCATTTGAAGACGTCAAATGCTCTATCCCATAATACAGTAATGTCTTACTTTGTTAAAACAAAAACAAGGATAAAAACAAACCATCAAAAATTTTAAAGTGCCACTGATTTGAAGATTGGCCTGTTATAAAAAAATAAGTTAGACAAGATACAGAACCCCTCTGAGAGTCTCTCTCTCTCTCTTTCTCTTTTTGCTTCTCCATCTATCTGCCTCTCTGTCTCTCTGTCTCTCTGTCATTCTTTTCAAGAATGCATGTAAAACTGCTGATTTACGCAGGTCAGGCCAGCACACTGAAGTATTGTAAGGATTTAATGTTGATTGTAAGAAACCACCGCAGTTCTCTCTAAAGAAGGCCCAAGAGATTTAAAAACTGTGAGAAAAAATATACTCATAGGCCTGAACATTTAAGCTAAGTTCACCCAAGCTATGTCTTACGCATCTCATGTTGATATTACATCCTCATGTCTTAGTTTCCTATTGCTCCTGTAAGGAATTGCCACACCCTTAGGGGCTTAAAACAACACATAAGAATTTCTGATAAAGACTCTGTGATGACTTTGGGCTCGCCCTAACAATCCAGGATAATCTCCTCATCTCCAGGTCCTTAATGTAATTACATCTTCAAATTCTCTTTTGCCATGATGAAGGTGCCAGTGATTGGGAGGCAGATGCTTTTGGGGACTATTTATCTTCCTACCTCACTTAAGCATCTCATATAGCCTGGTGGGTGTGACTTTTACTCATGTTAGTACCCACAATCCTTGTCTATAAAAAATCAGAAGTAAAAGCAACCCTATAGAGTCATAAATTATAAATGCAATATTTTGCTTAGAGTAAAAGGCAAAAACCACATGATCATCTCAATAGACACAGAAAAATCCAATACTCATCCATGATAAAAACAGTACCAAAGTAGGAATGGAGTTGAGAGTCCATAAATAAAACCTTAAATTTTTCTTCAATTGATTTTTGACAAAGGTGTCAAGATAATTCAATAGGGAAAAATAGTCTTTACAACAACATTTGAACAGTTGAATATCCATATGTAAATTATGAAGTAGGACCCCTAACACACCGTCAACAGAAATTAATGCAAATTGCTTCATAGAACTAAATGTAAGAGTTAAAACTATTAAACTCTTAGAAGAAACCAAAGGGGTAAATCTTTTCGTCTTTGGGTTGCATAATGAGTTCTTACCAAAAGCGCAAGCTATAAAAGAAAAATATAATAAATTCGAATTCATCAGATTGCAATCTTATCTCAAATGACAACCATAAAGAAAGTGAAAAGAGAATCCATAGATGGGAATCAAACATTTTATTTTTTTTAATTTATTTAATTTTTTATTGAGTTAACATTGGTTTATGACATTATGTGAATTTCAGGTGTACATCATTATATTTCAATATCTGTGTCACCTACATCAGTCTAATTTCCATCTGTCACAATAGACATATGCCCTTTTATCCCTTTCACCCATCCCCCTGCCCCCTTCCCCTCTGAAAACCACCAATCTATTCTTTGTGTCTATGTGTTTGTTTTTTGTTGTTGTTTATCTTCCACACATGGGTGAAATTATATGGTATTTGGCTTTCTCCATCTAACTTATTTTGCTTAGCACAATACCCTAAAGTTCTATCCACGTTGTCGCAAATGGCAGGATTTCATCTTTTTTATGGCTAAGTAGTATTCCATTGTGTATATATACCACATCTTCTTTATCCATTCATTCATTGATGGGCACTTAGATTGTTTCCAAGTGTTGGTTATCATGAATAATGTTTCAATGAACATAGGGATGCATATATCTTTATGCATTTGTTTTTTGGTATACTCTGGATAAATAACCAGAAGTGGAATAGCTGGATAATATGGTAGTTCTATTCTTCATTTTTTGAGGAATCTCCATACTGTTTTCCATAGTGGCAGCACCAGTTTACATTTCCACTAGCAGTGTATGAGGATTTCCTTTTCTCTACATCCTCTCCAACACTTGTTATTTCTTGTCTTTTAAATAATGGCCATTTTGAGGAGCATGAGGTGATATTTCATTGTAGTTTTGATTTGCATTTCCTTAATAATTAGTGGTGAACATCTTTTCATGTGATTGTTAGCTGTCTGTATATCTTTGGAAAAATGTCTGTTAAGATCCTCTGCTCATTTTTTAATTAAGTTGTTTGTTTTTTGTTGTTGAATTTTATGAGTTCTTTATACATTTTAGATGTTGACCCCTTATCAGATATGTGATTTACAAATATCTTCTCCCAATTGTTAGGTTGTCTTTTTGTTTTGTTGATGGTTATTTTTGCTATGCAGAAGATGGTAGTTTGATGTAGTCTCACTTGTTTCTTTTTTCTTCTGTTTCCTTTGCCTGAGGAGACACGGCATTCAAAAAGATACTGCTGAGACTGATGTTGAAGAACATCCTGCCTATGTTTTCTTCTAGGAGTTTTATGGTTTCAGATTTTGCATTCAAGTCTTTAATCCATTTTAGGTAGTTTTTGTGTTTGGTGTAAGATAATGGTCTGCTTTCATTCCTTTTTTCTCGTGACTGTCCAGTTTTCCCAACACCATTTATTGAAGAGATTTTCCTTTCTCTATTGTCTTTTCTTGGCTCCTTTGTCAAAAATTATCTGTTCATAGTTATATGGGTTTACTTCTGGGCTCTTGATTCTATTCCATTGATCTGTGTATCTATTTTTGTTCCAGTACCACGCTCTTAATTACTATAGATTTGTAGTATATTTTGAAATTAGGAAGCATGATACCGCCTGCTTTGTTCTTTTCTCTGGATTGCTTTCTCTTGAAAATTTTTATAAAAAGAACCATATGATATGTGTTCTTTTATCTGACTTCTTTCACTGAATACCTTGTTTGTAAGACACATCCATGTTTTTGCATATATCAATCATTTCTTAATTTCATTGCTATACAGTATTTCACTGTATGCATATAGAATTAAGTATATCAACTCCACTGTGGATTTGTTTTCTGCTATTTGTTCTTGAGGTAATTAAAAACACTGTTTCCATGAACATTATTATTCATGCTTATATATACTTTTATGTGTCACCACACCAAAATTAAGTACTAAGTGGAAGAACTTACACAACCAGATATTAAGAATTGCTATAAATCTCTAGTAGTTAAGGAAAGATGGAACTGGCCTAAGGTTAGACAAATAGATCAATGAGAAAGAATAGTGAGTCCAGGAACAAACACATATGTACATGCTCACTTGATTTATGACCTAGGGACCAGTGTAATTCAATGTGTGTAGAAGGGTCTTTTCAGTGAGCACTGCTGGAGCAATTCAATATACTTACAAAAAAAAAATTATGTTCATCAGATAATACGACTAAGAAAATATTATTAAAAATCAGACTTGGAGAAACTGTCCACATTACCTATATGATGCAAAAGACTCATATACCTTGTCTCTATGTGTGTGTGTGTGCATACCCATTCATACACATATATACGAATATATACTCACACACACATATATATGAATATATAATATGAATATGTGAATGAATATATATGGTAAATGTAAACAAATAAAAAATATTCAATTTTTTTAATTGGGGAAAAGACTAGAACAGATACTTCATAAAGAGGGTATTGAAATGGCTGATAAAATTTTTAAAAACATCTGGACATCATTAATCATCTTAGAAATGCAAATTAAGACCATGGAGAAATATTGCTGCACATTCACTAGAATGACAAAAATTAAAAGCATGACAAATATCAAGTATTGTTGAAGGTGAGGATATGGAACACTGGAACTCTTATACATGGCTCAGAAGAAGGTAAACTGGTACAAACACTTTGGAAACCAGGTTGTTTCTATGTTGAGCATATGATCAGCAATTCCACTCCAAATTAAGGACCCAAGAGCAATAAGGGCATAAGTCTGGAAAAATACATGCACAGGATGTTCACAGGAGCTCTCTTTATCACAGCTAAAAATTGGAAACAATTTAAGTGCACACTAAAGGGTAATGAATAAATAAATAATGCTATACTTAAAAATAATGGAATAATTCTACACAGTAATATGAAGGAATAAACAAAAATTGTGTATAGCAAGAGGTATGAATCTCACAAACACAGCAATGGACAGTAGAAGCCAGAAAGAAAAACATACAGTTTCCTGTTTAAGTTCAAGTACAGTTAGCAAATTACATGAAGTTCAAGTACAGTTTGAAATCAGAATAGAGTTACCTTTGGGGAGTGCCACCAATTGGGAATATATATGAGGAAAACATACAGGGTGCTGAAAGCATTCTAAATTGTGATCTTAGTGGCAATTACATAGATGTCACATATATACAATATTTAAGCTATATGTGTGAGATTAATGCACTTCACAGCTTTTATGAACATTATTTACCCAATTTAAAATCAATACTAATCTACGTACCAAAAAAGAGAAAAGATATTTCATTGGGATTATGTTTTCCAATCCAGGTATAAAGCCTATCCATTAATTTATTTAGGTGCTCTTTGCTTTCTCTCAATAATTCTTTATTGTTTTTTTAATAAAATGTATTGCATAATTTATTAGATTTTCCCACAATGTATTTGGTTTGTATTGCTATTATAAGGGGTATTTTTAAAATTTCTGCAACTAATGGTAGTTTTAAATTTTTCTTTTCAAGTTTATATGATTTTTATTTATTTTTCTTGCCTAGTTACATGAGTTAGTTACTTCAAGACACATCAAACAGAAGTGATGATATTGGATATTTTCATCTGATTCCCAGTCTCTGGGGAAAAACTTTAAGCACTTGACCATTAATGATGATTGCTGAAGCTTTTTGTATTTTTTTTTACATTTTCAGGGTGGTATCTTCTAATTGTAATTTGCTAAGATTCATATTTTTATCATAAATATGTGTTAAATTTTATCATATTTTAATGTACTGTGAGGAGAATATGATTATTATCCCTTATTATTTTAATACAGTGACTTATTTTTCAGTTTTAATATTATAGGCTTAGCTGTGGTTTTCTTTGTATCAATCTTGCCTGACACCTTTAGGACTTCTTGATCTATCCTAATGTACACTTATAAGTAGACTTGGAAAATTCTTGCATATTATCCATTTCAAGACTGTTTCTGCCCCATTCTCACTCTCTGCCCTCTATGCATATCTAATTACATGTATGTTACTAATTTGATTCTGTCATATATTTCTCTTCTCTACTTGTCCAGATTTAGTATATTTTTTACTTTCCATCTTTTAGTTCTCTCATTCTTTCTCGTGATATGCCCAATCTTCTGTTAAATTCATCTGAGATTTTAATTTATAATGTTGCATTTTAAAATCCACTTATGATAAGTCCCCAAAGTGGATCATCTATCTCTCTGTAAATATTATCATTTTTTCTCTTTGTTATTTTTTTTGATGTGCTTGGTTATTGTTAATAGAATGCCAGTCATTTTAAAGGCATTGTAAAGGCTCTTGATATTTTTCTTCCTCTGAAGAGGTTTCTATTCATCCTTTGACAAGAAGAGTGAAGACAAGAGGAAGTGAGTTCACTAGAAGCTGAGTTACAGCTTTGTAGAAAGGGCGCACACTTGAAGTTTCGTAGGAAGTGTGTACACTCCTAATGGTATAGCCCACATCCACTTCCAACTGAGATCTGGAATATTTTCTTGTCCCTTTTCTTTTTGGCAATTCTTTCAATAATTTCTGGCAACTTTTTTTTTTCACTTTAGCGCTGTGAGATGCTTGAAAACTCAATTCTACTGATCAGTGGCTCTTAGTCTAACTTCTTATCCTGTTGCCTTGTGAATCTCAAGAATTTGGCACACGTCAAGTGGAAAACTGGCAGATTGTCAGTATTGCTTTGCTAAGCTTCCCTTCTTACAAGGTGAATTCTTGTACCCCAATTTCCTGACTACTTGGACAACTCAAACTCAAATTTATGTCCCTCCACTTTTGAGAAATTGCCAAAATTCTGTTTCTTAGCAAAAGCCCTCTGCCTGAACTCACTCTAGATTCTTGGCTTTTCCATGCACCAATAATAGCAGAGGTACTGAGGGGGAAAGTGACTATAGACTATTGCATCATCTCTTTGCAGTCCCCTTCTCTCTGATATTTTCCCCCCTCAAGTCTTGTTTGACTCTGGAGTTCTCTAGTTCCATCTAACAGATGTTTTATAAAACAATGGTATCTGGCTTTCCTAGTTGTTGGTGGCAATATTGTTATTCTCCTGCAAAGTACTCCATAGCTGGCAGAAGTCATCTTCCATGATTTCATTTAAATTTTAAATTATGGAATGACTATTTTAGGCTAAATGTCAGACTCATAGTCGTATGTATAACACAGAAAATCTATGTGAATAAATTGAAATTCTTTATCATTTTGCATGTTACTGAGTGATAAGTATTTAAGGGAATGTGATAACGTGCTAACCTCTTTATCAATAACATGCTGGGAATAGTCAGTCTGATGCAGGTCTGACTCTATTACTCCATCTTCACATTTCTATAGACAAAGTCTAAATAAGAGTTCTCTGTGCAAAACACAGCAGCATTGGCCCAGAAGTCGCAGCAGAGAAGGGTATAGACTGGACTTTTTGTCACTAATTATACATTTCTAAGATTAGTACTGTATTTTCTAGTTTTTAAAGTCAAACAAAAATTTGAAATGACAGATAACTTATACTATTTTTTACGTATCCTAACTACATTTTATTTTTCATGTAAAACAGTACGTTCATGTGAATGATACCGTTGTCAAAGTCTTGCTAGGATCAAGATATAATTTGGAAAATGTCCCTTCTTTTTTATTCTCTGGGATAGCTGTGCCACAGTGGTGATATTTTTTATTTGTTTGGGAGAATTCAACAGTGACTCTAACTTGTCTTCTGGGAAGATAGTTAATTTAGATTCAATTGATTCAATAGACATACGACTATTCAGTTGTACTATGTCCTCTTGTTACAGTTTTAGTAATTTTTATATTTAAAACGATTTGTACATTTCATCTTTTTATTTGGTGTCTGATGGTTCTTTCTATATGATATTCTTTGATGTCCTAATAGGAAGCCGTTATATTTTAATTTTCATTATTATATTGGCCCCTAAATCATGAAATGAGTAAATCCCCAGTCTTCTTGGAACATTTTAAATATGGGGAGACTTACTTGTTATACTGGGAGGAAAAAAGTAAAGCAGTAAGGCTTTCTAACAAATTTCTTAACAATTGACCCCATAACCCTTAAAATTGTAACACTCAATCTCCATTACATAATCAGAACAGCATAAAACTCTCTTACATTTTTCTCTGAAAAATCTAACATAAATAAGCAAGTTCTAGTATAAGAGTTGCAAACAGCATTGTGAGAACAGAGAAATACATGCCCCAATTAACATAAGAAACATTTACATCACTGTTCTGTGTATTCAGAACAAGTCTGTTTTCTGTAACAGAACTACAAACATTCAAAGTCTTGATATCAATCTATAGCATTTCTTCAGCCAGGGAGGTATTCCTATGTATTTATAAGACAGGAGTCAATGTTGTTAAAGCAGTATATAAAGAAGTGTCATAGTAAGCATAAAATGTAAAATAATGATCTGTCATTAATTGTGGAAGAAATGGCTCTTAGAAACAGCTTGGGTGGTGTCAGAAAAAACAGAATTAAGGAAGAAATCATGATGCGTTGGCACAGAGAAGTTCTAAGCCTAAGGAACAGCTAGGGGAAAATTTAGATGAAATTGAAATTTATAGGAATAGAGGAATTTGAATATATTTCCTGAGAGGAATGGAGAGAACAGGCAGAGAAGTGCGGGAGAAATAGAAAGCAAGAAATTGTGTCCAAAAGTGGAGGAAATGTAATGGATTGCATGGCAATGCCAGACAGCTTCTCATAATCAAATCCATAATTGCATTCATTCTAGTTTGAAGTTTATCAACTTGGTCTGAAGTTTGACTCTTTTCAAAACACTTTCTGCATGCGTGGAATTTAATGTAATTATCAAGTCAGAAGAAATAGAATTGGAAATATTACAAGGGAGTGGCATGTCTCTAAGAAAAGTAAAGTTTTCAACTTTTTATACCGTTAAGTCATTTCACTTCTAACATGTTCTTACCTGCTTTATGACTTATTGATGAAGAATTGGGAAAAATGAAAAATAAGAAAGAATAGAATTCTTTAGATTTTGGACCCTGTTTTTGTCTTGGTCTCTGACTTTAATCAAAGCAATGGGTAACAGAGTTTATGCACAGAAAAGAGGCTTATGCCTCCTCAAGCATGTGAAATACCTGTCCTGCATACTGCCACTGGATTTACTGACTTCCAGATGTAAGGTTGTTTTATTTACAGGACTTGCTAGGGAGAAAAAGACAGGGTTCTAGGAACTCATAAGAAAGCATGTACCCAGGAAATTTTCAGCTCAGTTTTGCAGCTGTAGCATATCACGTCTGTATAAGATTGAAGAGTTTATCTGAAATGAGCTTCTGAACCTTTCAAGGTTTCTAACGCAGTTTTGGTACAAAACACATTTTCCTTTGTCGCAATCTGGAATGTGGAAATACCCTTTCAGTGAACCAATATCAAATGTGACAGTCAGTCTAGTATTAGCAGAATATTTATTTAATTTTTTTTCTAAAATTCCATCAATCAAAGAAATGAAAGTTAGGAGATTTGATGGACTGTACCTATATACCAGTGTGTTAATGGATTTTCTCGATAAGGAATACTTACAATCATGTGTCACTGTGTGGCATATATATGTGTTCTCTTTGTAAAGCAAAATTATTTAACTCTTTGATAAAGACATTCCATGTTTTTTTTTCTTGATTCCATGTTTTCCCCTTATCAATTTAGAATGCCACTACCCTTCGATTGAAAAAAAGGGTGTTAGTTCATTGTAAAGTCAATCTCATGATCAAATTACATGTCATACTGGAAGATGTGAGTGAAATATCAGATTTTGAAAAAAAAACAAAAAAAGGTGATTGGAACAATAGTTCTTACAAATTAATTTATTCTAAATTGATTAATAAGCATTTTATTCTGAAATGGTTTTAGATTTACAGAAGAATGACAAAAATAATACATACAATTCCCATATGCCCTCCATCCAGGTTCTTCTAAGGTTAATATCTTACATAATCACAGGGCATTTATAAAAACTAAGAAATTTTGTTACAATACTAAACTACAAATTTTATTTGAATTCCAACTGTTTTCTCAGCAATGTATTTTTTCTTTTACTAGATCCAATCCAGGCTACCACACTGCAATTCGTCATTGAGTCTCATTGGTCTCTGTAATCTGAGTTTCTTAAGATTTCCTTCTTTTTTATGATCTTGACACTTTTGAAAAGTACTGGCCAGGTATTTTATGCAAAATCCTAAAGTAGAGTTGGTATGATGTTTTCTCATATTAAACTAGAGTTAGGGGTTTGGTGATGAAGATCACAGAGGTGAAGTACCATTCTCATGACATCATATCAGGCAGCACATGATATCAGTATGACATTCCTGGTGATATTAAACTTGATTACATGGTTAAGGTGTGTTTGCCAGTACTCTCCACTGTAAAGAAGTTACTATGTTTTTTTCCATACTTTATTCTCTGGATGTGAGTCACTAAGTCTATCTAACCCGTACTAGGCTTGGGGGGATACTAAATAAATGCCACTTCCTGGAGGAGAGTTTCAGAATATATTATTTTAAATTCTTCTGTAAGGCTGAGTCATCCTTTCTCCCTATTTATTTTTTATTCAGTATTTTTATGTCACTATGGATTCACATCTATTCATTCTATTCTTTGAGTTATTACACAGCACTATTGCTATTTATTTTGCTCAAATTTGGGGGGGTTTGACCAGTGAGAGATCTTTCATGTTGGCTCCTGTGTCTGTTCGACTTACCCCCCTACCGTTTACTTATTTCTTTGTTTTTATTTATTTTATTTTGTTGAAACCAATTTGACACATAGCATTGTGTGTGTTTCAGGTGCACAGCATGCTGATTTATACATTTATACATTGCAATATTTTTGCCACTGCAGTGTCAGCTAGCACCTCTATCATGTCGTATAATTATCATTTCTTTTTCTGGTGGGAATAATTAAATTATAGTCTCTTAGAAAGTATGATGTTTATAATACAATAATATTATTTATAATCACTATACTGTGCATTAGCTCTCCAGGAGTTACTTATCTATTAGTTGCAAGTTTGTATTCTTAAACATCTCTCCTCTTCACCACCCCCAGCACCTGGTAACCACCATTTTATTCTCTGTTTTGTGAGTTTGGCTTTTTTAGCTTCCACATATAAGTAATATCATACAATATTTGTCTTTTTCTGTCTGACTTAACTCAGTATAATGTCCTTAAGTTCCAACAGTGTTGTTGCAAAGGGCAAGATTATTTTCTTTCTCATGGCTGAATAATACTCCTGTGTGTGAGTGGGTGTGTATGTGTGTGTGAGTATAATCTCATATCTTTTTTATTCATTCATCCCATTGACAGAGACTTAGGTTGTTTCTGTGTCATGACTATTGTGAATAATGCTACGGTAAACATGGAAGTGCATATGGGTACACCTTGGAGATATTTTGGGTTCAGTTCTAGACCACTACAATAAAGCTAACATTGCAATAAAGCAAGTCATACAGATTTTTTGGTTTCTCAGTGCATAAAAGTTACATTTACACTACAGCGTAGTCTGTGAAGGGTGTAATAGCATTGTCTAGAAAAACAATCTGTAAATCATATTTAAAAAATACTTTATTGCTGAAAAATGCTAACCATCATCTGATCCTTCAGCAAGTCATAGTCGTTTTGCTGGTGGGGGATTTTGCCTCCATGTTCATGTCTGCTGACTGATCAGGGTGGTGGTTGCTGAAGGTTGAGGTGGCCATGGCAATTTCTTAAAATAAGACAAAAATGAAATTTACCACGTCCACTGACTCTTCCTTTCACCAATGATTTCTCTGTAGCATACCATGCTGTTTGATAGCATTTTAACCACAGTAGAACTTCTTTCAAACTTGGAGTCAATGCTCTAAATTCCTGCTGCTGCTTTATCAACTAAGTTTATGTAATATTGTAAATCTTTTGTTGTCATTTCAACAGTCTTCACAGCATCTTCACCAAGAATAGATTTCATCTCAAGAAACCACTTTCTTTGCTCATCCATGAGGAGCAGCTCTTCATCTGTTAAAATTGGATCATGAGATTTCAGCGTTTCAGTCACATCATCAGGCTTCACTTCTAATTCTAGTTCTTTTGCTGTTTCCACTACATCTGCAGTTACTCCCTCCACTGAAGTCCCTCAAAATCATCCATATGGGTTGAAATCAACTTCTGCTATTGTTGATATTTTGATCTATTCCTATGAGTCTTGAATGTTCTTAATGGCATCTAGGATGGTGAATCCTTTCCAGAAGGTTTTCAATTTATTTTGCCCAGATCCTTCAGAGGAATCACTGTCTGTGGCAGCCACAGCTTTACAAAATGTATTTCGTAAGTAATAAATTTTGAAAGTCAAAATTGATCCTTGATCCTGGGCTGCGGAATGGATGTTGTGTTAGCAGGCGTGAAAACAATATGAATTTTATTGTACTTCTTCATCAGAACTCTTACTTGACCAGGTGCATTGTCAATGAGCAGTAATATTTTGAAAAATATCTTGTTTTCTGAGCAGTAGGTCTCAACAGTGGGCTTAAAATATTCAGTAACCCATGTTGTAAAGAGATGTGCTTTCATCCAGGCTTTATTGTTTCGTTACAGAGGACAGGCAGAGTAGATTTAGCATAATTCTTAAGGGCTCTAGGATTTTCAGAATAGCAAATGAGTATTGGCTTCAACTTAAAGTTACCTGCTGCATTAGCCTCTGAGAGTCAGTCTGTCCTTTGAAGCTTTGAAGCCAGGTATTGAATTCTCTCTAGCTATGAAAGTCCTAGATGGCATCTTGTTCCAATATAAAGCTGTTTCATGTACAGTGAAAATCTGTTGTTCAGCATAGCCACCTTCATTAATGATCTTACCTAGATCTTCTGGATAACTTGCTATAGCTTCTGCATCAGCACTTGCTAATTCATCTTGTACTGTTGTGTTTGGGAGATGCTTTATTTTCTTAAACCTTATGAACCAACCTCTAGTAGCTTCAACCTTTTCTTCTGCAGTTTCTTCACCTCTCTCAGCCTTCACAGAACAGAATAGAGTTAGGGCCTTGCTCTGGATTAGGCTTTGGCTTAAGGGAATGTTGTGGCTGGTTTGATCTTCTGTCCAGACCACTAAAACTTTCTCCATCTCTGCAATAAACTTGTTTCACTTTGTTATCGTCGGCGTGTTCACTGGAGTAGCACTTTTAATTTCCTTCAAGAACTTTTCCTTTGCATTCACTGGCTGGCACACGAGGCCTAGGTTTTGGCCTATGTTGGCTTTTGACATGCTTTGGTCACTAAGTTTAATCATTCCTAACTTTTGATTTAGAGTAAGAGACCTACAACTCCTTCTTTCACTTGAACACCTAGAGGTCATTGTAGGGTTATTAACTGGCCTAATTTCAGCATGGTTGTGTCTCAGGGAATAGGGAGGTCCAAGGAGAAGGGGAGAGATAAGGGAACAGCTGCTTGGTGGAGTAGTCCGAACACACACAACACTTATCAACGGAGTTTTCTGTCTTGGAAGGGCACAACTTGTGGTACCCCAGAACAATTAAAATAGTAACAGCAAGGATCACTGATCACAGATCACTATAACAAATATAATAATAATGAAAAATTTTGAAATATTGAAAGAATTCCCAGAATGTGACACAGGGACATGAAGTGAACAAACGCTGTTGGAAAGATGGGTCCAATAGACTCGTTTGATGCAGGGTTGCTACAAACCTTCAATTTGTAAAACGTGCAATATCTGTGAAGTCCAATAAAGTGAAGCACAATAAAACGAGGTATGACTGTATATCTCTTCAATTTCCTATTTTCATTTCCTTTGGATGTATACCCAGAAGTGGAATTGCTGGATCATATGGTAGTTCTATTTTTTAATTTTTTAGCAACTGCCATACTATTTTCCGTAGTGGCTGAACCAATTAACATTCCCACCAAAAGTGCACAGCCAGGCCCTTTTTTCCACATCCTCACCAGTACTTCTGTCTTGTCTTCTTGATGATAGTCATTCTAACAGGTAATGTGCATTTCCCTGGTGATTAGTGATAATCAGGACCTTCTCATGTACCTAGCCATTTGGATTTCTTTGGAAAATGTCTATCCAGTTCCTCTGCTCATTTTTTAATTGGGTTTTTTCTTTTGTTATTGAGTTGTATGTGTTCTTTCTTTATTTCGGATATTAACCCCTTAGCCAACATATGACTTGCAAATATTTTCTCCCATTCTGTAGGTTGCCTTTTCACTTTATTGGTTGTTTCTTTTGCTGTGCCCAGACTTTCCAGTTTGATATAGTCCTATGTGTTGATTTTTGCTTTTGCTCTCTGTGCTTTTGGTGTCATATCCACAAAATCACTGCCAAGACCAATGTTGAGGAGTTTCTTCCTACACTGTGTTTCAGGTTCATCTTGTATTTTCCTTGCCCCAATCCCTAGTTCATTTTTATGGAGAATGGTACTTGGAAAGCGATATCTGGGGAGGGGTGTGTTCATTATTACTGCACTGTCACTGCTTCTAGGTCCTGTCAGCTGTCAGATCAAGCAAATATAAATGTGTATACTAGTGAGCACACACATACAGACATATATATCTGCCTGTACCTATCTATCTATCTATCTATACCTTTCTCCATATATCTATCATCTATCACTCTATTAATCTGTCATGATCTATTATCTATCTATACTAAAATAAACATGCATTCATATGGATGTTCTACTCTGACCCAACACTGTAGGGTTCATTCTAGCCCCACTTTCTCTTCTTTCTTATTTGTGACTTCCTTCTCTGACAGTGAAAAATCTGACTCCCGTTATCTGTAATTTATCTATTTATCCATTCAACCTTGGATAGAGATAAAGTAATTTCAGAATTTGTAACCCATACCCCTATGGTGAAAAAAATATAAACTAGGGTAGGGATTGGTAAACTCTTTCTGTAAAGAGCTAGATATACATTTTACGTTTTGAAATGCAAATCATTCTTAGCTTCACTGGCCATATAAAAACAGGTGGCAGCCAGATTTTGCTCACCAGTTGGTTTGCTAACCCTTGAAATAAAGCTACAGTATTTATGTATAATTCTTTTTTATCCATTAAAAATACCATTTTCCATAGTTACTTAGGCCAGCTTTTTATCCCCCCTTCAACGAAATTATATCATACATTTCTGTTAATGTATTTTTAAGAAACCCAATTAGATTCTGCTAACTTTGTACACCAAGCAAAAGCAACATTATACAAATGACCTTTTGTATGTTTTGTATTATTTCATAACTCCTTTAATATGTAAGATGTGTAATTCACTAAATCAAAAGAAGGTAAAAAAATAGAGTATTTTTCTGTATCGTGGAGGATGAATTGACAATTAGCTAAATGGAAATGGTTATCTCAGTCAGAGATTTGCTGAAGGAATTGGTAAAAAGGCTAGTAGCCACTCTATTCTTAAATAACCTGTTTTCCTTCATACCAAGCCCTGAGGGAAACTAGATTAAGAGCTGTGATTTGAAGAGCTCTGAATTGTGGAACCTTCACCCTAAATCTTAATTCTAAAGTTAACTTTAGAGGTATTTGGTCAGATAAGAAACTATTTGGTAGAAAATCCACTTTACAGTGAAGTAAACATTTAAGAGAAAGTTTTATTAAAATATTTGTTTCTCACTACTAAGGGGGAAATGAAAAGATTGCCGTTCAGTAGGAATGCCATTACAGTGGTGTAAATGATCATTTCCACAAAAGAATTTTCATGCCTTATTTAATCTTCCTATCTGGATCAGAAAAGTAGCAGAAGTCATTTTGCAATTTAGAAACTGTCATTTTTTGTTTCTTATTTTTAATTGAGATATAACATTGTGTAAGTTTAAGGTGTACAGTGCATTGTTTACCAGGAACTGGGGGTTGCGGGAATTGGGGGGATGTTTAGTGATACAAACTTATAACTAGCAGAGAAAATGTCTCTTTTCATGGGCATAGGCAGAATTCTGAGGTTTTCTTGTAGATTTTCCACGCCTCATGTATACTCCATGTGTAATCCCTAGGAAAGTGACTATAGTAGATTTTAAGGTTCATTCTGAGTGCTGTGTATAGAGTAGACGCTAAAGATCCATATAGAGAAATAGAGAGGAATTTCTGGAATCTCTTACCAAGATTAAGTCATGTTATATGGCATAGTTGACCATCAGATAGAAAGATTTTATGGGGAGGCCTGGCCTGATCTCATGAGTCCTTTAAAAGCAGAGAGTTTTCTACAGCTAATTGCGAAGAAGTCAGTTTCGAAACACAAGAAGGATCTGATGCACCATTGGTGTTCTGATGATGAAGTAGCCACCTAGCCAGGAAATGGGGATCTCAGTTCTATGACCACAAGGAACTGAATTCTGATAAGAACAAAAGTGAGCTTGAAAGTGATTTTTCCCTGGAGCCTCCACACAAGAACCTAGCCCAGCTGACACACTGATTTCAGCCTTGTGATACTCAGAGCAGACCATCCTACTATTTTATGGTGTAGTTCTGACCTACAGACCTCCGACTCATAAAGGGGTGTTATTTTTAGTCCTTATGTTTGTGTAATTTGTTATGCAGAAATATAAAACTAATACATACATAGTATAAAAATAGATACCCAAGGTAATTTTAGTGCATAAGGTTATTTTCTAACTATGCTTGAAATTTTAAAACATTATACAAATTAGAAATGTGTTGTTTTCTCTTTTAGAAAATCAACAAAACTGAAAATCTGAATGTGGATTGATTTATCCAAGAATGTACAATTAATCATAATAGGTGAGAAAAGATAATTTGAATGGAATAATCTTAAAGTGCTCCCTAACCAATGTCACATATGACTTGGTTACATATCATGCTGTAACATATCACATTCATGAGGGTATATTTGTCGTTATATATTCTTTCCCCCCTACTTTTTATAATGTAATCAGATTGCTAAAATTTGGAGAATATGATTTATAATAATTTATACTCTCCAAAATTAGCTTTGGAACTGATATATTGACAAGTTTCATTTAAGTTCTTTTTCTACAAAGTCATTGACTTTCAATAATTAAAATCATTTATGCTGTAGCTGGAAGCCAAAGCAATATAAAGTGCTTTGAAATAAAAATAAATATTTGAGTACCTACTTTATATTGAAAATAATCTGGAATGATTGTTCTTTGTCACATATTAAATTTGGAATCATAAGAAGTAACAGCTTAAACTTATTTTTAAAAGTTTGCTTTTATGTTGTAACTCGAGTCTCTGTTTCTCTTAAATATTAGTTACTCTCCAATCAGAAAACGAGGAGATTTTAGGAATAAGTATAATGACGATATAAATGTTATGCCATATGATGGTAACATTATAATCCCATCCTATTTTGTTGAGTATTTATCTAATTACCAAGTACTTTCATGTTATCTTATTTATATAATTTTGAATGCTTACTACAACCTTCTGAGATATCATGGTGGTTCTTCTTTCCAAAGGTAACTACAACAGTATTTCCTATTCTTTATGTTCTGCTAAAATATGATTTTGCTGCTCCTCCCTCAAGAGGTATGGTGTGTTTTCTCTCCCCTTCAATCTGGGCTTGCCCTGTGACAGCTTTGAACAGTAGAATGTGATGTTCTAGGTAACTGACAGCTTCTGCTTCTGTGCTCAGGGCAAAGTCAGCCATTATATCACACCACCTATCCTTGAGACCACCATGCTTAAAAGAAGACCAACTGGCCATGCAAAGGGACTGTGGAAATAAGAGAGATGAATGACTAGTCTCCAGTTATATTAGCCATTTCATCAGAGACATGGAACAAGAGTGAAAAAGCCATTTTAAACATTCCAGCACTCACAGAAGCCAGGTGGAGCAGTATCATGGAAATGAACCATTTTCTCCAATCCCTGCTCTAGTTGCATAGTTGTGAGCAAATAGCTTATTGTTGTGGTTTGAGCCACTAAATTTTTGCACATAGGAGCATCAGTGCCTATAAACTCTGCCTTTTTCCTTCTTTCTCTGGGTGAACTCCCTATGCTCTTATTTAAGCAAACTTTCTACCTGTGACTATAAGCCATTTCCACTTACCAAATAAGGGATATGTCTCCATTCTTTTCTCCTTTTCTCCATCATCATCAATTTTTTCTTCTCTACTAGATAATTGCTATTAGCATATAAATATGCTTCTATTTCTCCCGTTATCTTAAAAAATATTTTTAAAAATCTCTTGATTCTATATTTCCCTCCAGCTGCTGCTTCTCTTTCCAGTCCTTTTTATAGAGTTATAATTTAAAAGAGTTATCTGTATGTGAAATACTGTTCATATCCTACCACTCTCTTGAATCCAATGCAGTCAGGCTTTCATCATTTTTTGCCTCTAAAAGTTCTCTTGAAAAGATAATCAGTGATTTTCAGGTTGTTAAATCTAACAAAAAATTTTTAATCCTCATCTTACATGATTTTTTGTTGTTAGTGCAGTCCAGTCAGTTTCAACTCCTAGCGACCCTCTGTACAGCAGAACAGAATCCTACCCGGTCTTTTTGTGCCATTCTCTCACCTTCAGACGCTGTATCAGACAATGCTCCACTGCTATTCATAGGGTTTTCATGGCCAATTTTTTTGGAAGTGGGTGGCCAGGTCCTTCTTTCTAGACTGTCTTAGTCTGGAACCTCCACTGAAACCTAGCCACCATGGGTGACTCTGCTGGTATTTGAAATACCAGTAACATAGCTTTCAGTATCACAGCAATACAGAGCCATCACAGTATGACAACAAACAGATGGGTGGTGTGGTTTCCTGACTGGGAAACAAACCTGGGTTGCGGTGGTGAAAGCTCCGAATCTTAACCACTAGACCACCAGGCCTGACTCTTAGTTGACTTACCAACAGTATTTATACACTCGATTACTCCTTCTTTCTTAGTTTTCAGGATACTACACGCTTCTGGTGTTCCTCTCCTTAGCATCCTTATCTTCTTCTTTCTTTCATCCCTAACTTTTAAAGTTGACATCCTCAGGGATGTGGCTTTGGACTCACTATTTTATATCTACACCTGTTTCCTTGGAGATATTGACTCACACATTTATATCACTAGACCAGAGCTCTTCTTTGAATCCAAACCTTGATTATTCATCTTCCTACTTGCTATATTCTTCAATATTCAGTAGGCATCTAAAACTTAGCACATCCAAGCACAAACACCTTTCTCTTCAAACCTACTACTCTTATAATTTTTCCAGTCTCAGTTAATAGCAATTCCATTCCTCTCTTTTTGCAAAGATTTTTTTATCACCCTTTACATCTCTCTTTCTTTTCTTTTATACTCAGTCAATCAGGAAAGCCTATTAGCTTTACTTCTCATCACCTTCACACTGGTCCAGGCCGCTCTTCTCTAGACTGAGTTACATCAATTTTCTCCTAACTAGTCTCCTTGTTTCTCTACATGGATCCTTAATGTCTACTCGAAACACAGCACTCAAAATGAATGTCACTTCATATTCCTTTCTGTTCAAAACTCTCCAACATTTTCCCCTTCTCACTCAGAAATACAACCAGCAAACTGCTCGTAATGGCTTCCAAGACCCTACAGATTCCGTCCCCACGTTACTTCTCTGACAAATCCTACAACTTCTCACTGGCTTACTCTGCTCTAGCCATACTGGCTCCCTGATAGTCCTCAATAAACCATATACTCTCATCTTAGAGCCCTTGAACTTATTTTTTCTTTGTCCTAGAATGATTTTCCTCCCGTTTTCCATGGGGAAAAAGTGTAAGGGTAAATTTACATTTTTCAGGTTTTTGTTCAAGTGTCATCTCAGTGAGTCCCTCGTTGATCTCCCTATCTAAAATTAACTCACCCCTACCCTATATTTCCCTATTCCCTTTCTGCCTCATTTAGTTTTCTATTCAACACACGTCATCATCTAAATATATATGTATGTGTGTATGCATGTCTGTGTGTGTGTGTACATATATAGCTTATTTATGTTATAATCATTACACCTCCCAAGTTAAAACGCAGCTCCATAAAGGCAGGAATTTTTTTGGTTTGTTTGATTACTGTTGAATTCCTAAAATCAAAAACCATACGTGATACAAAGAGATGCTCAATAAATGTATGAGGAGCTAATGAATGAATGTGATAAAGCTGTCAGCATAGGGAAACTTCAGTAACTTTATAAAAAACATAGAGATGAAAATGGAGATGAAGCCACATAGGATTCTAAAGAGTAAAATCTTATAATAAGCTTTTTATTGTTTTGAACAAAATATAATACGAATGTGTTCTTGATGATCCAAGCATGGGTTGAAATTTGTTGACTAAAGCTTTACTTGGGAAGCTGAGTTTCCTCACAGTTAAAGTTAATTCTTTTCTAGCAATTTTTTCCTGACATTTACTTTGGAAAATGTTCATGATTCATCATAGGCGTGATTGGTTTTGTGTGTTTTTAAACACACATTAATAGACAACATGAAATCAGTATCTTTTTTGTAAGAATAAATGTCCCAAAAATGTCCAAATCAGGCTGTCATTTTTTAAGATAATTTTTAAAAATCTTATAATACCTCAAAAAAAATTCACAGGGTTTTCATGGTGACTTTACCCTTGACTTTTATAAAAGGCTTTTAATAAGAATTTAAACTTAGGTAATGATCAAAGAAGAAGAAATTCGCCCTTAATTAGCAACAGAGACCATTGACCAGCAAAATAATTTTTAGAGCACATCATCAACAATTCTCACTACTCTACACATATTAAGCATGTGTTATAATGTGTTAAATTATAGACTGATGTCCAAATTATAAACAGTAACAACAGCAATAATATCATTACCATTATTAGACTGTTTTTGAAGAATTGTATTCATCAGTGATTTACACCTGTAGGTACTTGGTATTACACACATATTTTCTCTGACATCATCAATCTTCTTGATGTGAATTACCATTCCCATTTTATAGATTAAAAAGGGGATGCCAGATTTTATGTAACTTGTCCAATATCACCCATCTAGTTAGTTACAGAGTTAGGTCTGGTTCTAAATCCATTGTTTTGGTTACATCTTTTCCACAATTTGATCACATTTTCCAAATTTCGACTAATTTCTACTTTCTTTCTCTTTATCGTTCTATCTTGCTGAATTGGGTCAATGTCTACAAGCCTCCTGACTCTCTTTTTTGAACAAGATGCAAAATAAATAAATGAGTAAAGTAGCAAAAAAATACATTCATGAATTAATATCAGTATGAGGTAGCCATTTAACACATAAAGAATCTAATATGAGAGTGAAGTCTTTTGAACTGACTCAAAGTGATTACAAAATTTTGTAAGCTTTTATTTGCAAAATTTTGTAGACTTTTAAAGAGATATGATTTCATACTCAGAGCTCTTTCTGTTTGTTCATATTTTTACAATCTTTACTCCATCATTCCACTGTATGTTCACATAGATTTATTTTTTAATTTTACAAATTACGTTTCTCAGTCCTTGAATTTTTATGTGTACTTTTTTTGCTATCTCTATTCTCTCTAAGATTCTCATCTATTTATTTATTGTGATAATATTTTATTTTACTTAATTTACTCTACTTGTCATTGCTACTTTAAAATATTGTCTAGCTAGTAATCATATTTGTCTAATTTTTCTCCTTCTTCATAGCATCTAAAATACATTCTCTCTCTCTTGGATTACTATGATAGCTTCCTAATTATTATTCTTGATTCCATTTCACTCATATACAATTCGTTCTCCACAGAACAGCCAAGGTTTTTAAAAACTAAACAATAACACTCTCTTACTTAAAACCCTTCGATGGCATTCCCATTTAACACAATTAAACCTCATTATTCAGCCTACAAGGCCCTCCCTGTTCTATCACAAGCCTAGCTCTTTGTCCACATCTACACTCTGTTCCTTTTATTTAGAGTGCCAAACCCAGCAGCCTCATCAACTCTGGCTATCTTTCTCTTTATAGAACCAAGGCGTGTGCTAGGTTGGGGGTTATTACACTACTTGAAAGCTTCTGCCAGAAACCCTCTCCAACGATTATCATTCTATGATTCATTCCTTCTTGACCTTGAGTTATTAATGTAAATGTCATGTTCTCCAAAGGACTTGTTACAGCCTAACATTTACTCATTTATCTATTTGTCTATTTGTCCATGGCTTTCATCTCTAGAATACAAACTCCAAGAGAACAATGGAGTTTCCCTTGTTCTTGCTGCTGTATCTGTAAAGGATGTAAGAGTACTTGACACATTGTAGATACTCAGCTAACAATTCCTGAATAAGACAATAAATAAGGGAGTGCCTCCATTAGTATAGAAAACCCTGGACACCTTTTTATAGAAAGAGACACTTCTAGAATTTCAAGTTAAAAAATTTGCCCAAATGTCCTTGTGGATAATTTATGAGCTGAAAAAAATTTCCCTGACAAGAATAGCACAGTCTGTGGGAGGTCACATTATGTTGGAAAAAAGAGGTTGGCCTGGTGACCCCAGTTGCAACCTAAGAACCTAAATGTTCTTAAAAGGTAGTGTTGTTTCTCAGTAAAGCTTGTGTTTAAGGCTGGAAGCCTGTCTCTAGTTAGTGTTCTAGTAATCTTCCTTTGAAAAAGATTTCTGGGTATGAGATGAGAAAACAAAAATAGATGTAATCCTTAGGCTGAAGGGTGGAGTAATCTGTTGTCTAATTCGAGACCTCAACCAGCCAGGAAATACTTGCTACACTGGACAAGCATCTACTGCACTGTATGTGATCAATGACCATTGGGCAACTCCTTGTGACAGTGACCAAACGACCCTGAGATTGACTTTGTGGTTATCACTCTGCCTGGTCTGTGAAAACATCACTGAATATTTTGGATTAGATAAGCCATGCTTGGGGTTCTTAAATGATTCCAGGCAAGAGTAAAGAGTAGTCTCAAGAGAAAAATAATAGATTTTCTGCTAATAAAGTCAGAAGGAGGTCAATGTGTTTAAGTGGAATAATAAGGCTCTATTTGTGTGTTAAACTAAGTTAGATTTTTCCAGTTACATATAAGATGGAATAATATGCAGCTATTACAAAGTTTATAAAAAGTATTTCATAAAATAGGAAAATATGTAAATATAATACAAAGCAAAATATACCCGGTTTCAAAGTCATAAAAACACTCTGATCACACACACAAACACACACATACGCTGTCCAAAATCATTAAGAGTGTACCTCTTTGGTGGATGGTATGAGATTGCAATTTTCTTTTTTATATTTTCCTACATTTTCCCAATGCATGAAGTGTAAATGTGTTACTCAATCAGGAGAATAGTTTCTAAATGAAAAAATATATATTTTGTGAAACTCTAATATTTTTACATTTTATAACAGCCCAAACTTCCAAATATACAAAATCAGTTTTCCTGAGAATTCAAATAGATAAACACATATCACATTTAAAAAATAATTGTTTTTAGTGATTTCTTAAATTTTACTTGCACAGTAATAACTGTTTTTAGTTAAATTCATCTGAGTACTTCAGTTATTTAAAATTTACCTAATGATATATTGTTATTTCATTCCATAAACACATGAAATTTGGAGAAAGAACATTCTTCAAGTGTGTTTTCATGTGTTTGCTATTCAGTCAGTCTCAGAAGGACAGCCTTCCATAGGCCAGGAGGCATAATATGCCTTCAGCCTTCTGAATTATTGACATGGCAGATGCATGCATAGTAGATTATACACTGGTTCTTGTTTTTCGTTTTTAACACAGATTTATCAGATTCTTTTTTAATACACTCATAACTTGGAGAGTATTTTGCAACTTAACTAATATTTATTTCCACCCAACTTTTCTCAATGCTATCATCCCGTGTTTTTGAAATTAAAAAGAGTTGTATTTATCCTTGTCCCTGTTTAAACTCTTTTAGTTTTGATTTAAACCCAAGACTAAATCCTGGTTTAAGATTCATCAAATCACTACCTATAAAGCTTTAATATTAGAACATTTACCATTATAGGCATTAAGAACAATAGTAATTATGTTTTATTTTTATGTTCTCATACTTTATTGTAAGCACAACAATTAACAATTGTATTCTCAGATAGAAGACAATAAAAGTTATAGTTGAACTTATGAGAAAGTAAGACATAGTTTGTAGCTAACATTGCAAAAGTTTGTTTGTGAGCCAGCCCTAATGGCCTGGCACTTAAAGTTCAGCATGCTCCGCTTCAGCAGCCTGGGTTTGGTTTCCAGGCATGGAGCCACACCACTTGTCTGTCAGTAGCCATGCTGTGGCAGTGGCTCACAGAGAAGAACCAGAAGAACATACAACTAAACACAACTAAGTACTGGGACTTTGTGGGGGAAGGGAGAAAGGATGAAAAAAGGAGGAAGATTGGCAACAGATGGTAGCTTAGGGCAAATCTTCCCTTGCAAAAAAAAAAAATTAAAAAGTTGGTTTGCTTAGATGTTTATAATGATGGAACAAGTATAAAAGGACAATTTTTTCTTTTGAATATAGAAAGCATATATATTGATCAAATGAAATAATATGTATAATATGAAGAGACACATCGTAAGTTTATTGCAGCAATGAGTTGTAACATTATGTTCTTATAAACAGTTTATATACAGAAACAATTATTAACTCAGTGTTAACTATGAGACTACACCAGCGGTTTGTTGAGCATAAGATACCATCCCCAAACATAGCAACCTACAATAACAATCATCTATTATTATCCTCTTGCCTTCTGGTAAATCATGATTCATCTAATCCAGGTTTAGCTCAGTTGACTTTGATGTCAATAGTCCATGCATTTGAGGGTGAGATGAAGTCTCAATTCTTGGCTGGGCTTTTGGGCAGCTCTATTTAATATGTCTCTCCAGCTCCTCCTGAGACATGTGAGCTTACTCAGGTATCACCTTCACTTGCTCAGTTTTGCAAGCACTTGTTAAGACAGCTTGTGTTATATATACTAACATCCCATTGACCAAAACAAGACACATGGTGCTGCCAAAAGGCAAAGAATTATGCCCTATCTCCACAGGAAGGTACTACAAAGTTACATGACAAGAAGAAGGGATATAGGCTGAGAGAAAAGTTTGGACCATTAATACAATCTACCAGAGAGGGGAAAAAGTAAGAATGCACTTTGTACACTGTGAAATGAAGAGAAAAACACTGATTAAAATATTGTACAATTTAAAAAGAAATTATGACCTGTAATTATACATACAGTTCAAAGAGAAATATTAAAGTGAGCATACCCAAAGGAAAACCAGAGACACTGTGCTCTAACTGGACACAGATAAATATTGTCTAGCTTGAAAACAGATGAATGTTGCAAGACAGGAGCAAGGGCATAGTGAGTGGAAAGCATCACTTCTTAGTGAAAAAGTGTGAATTAGAATTGGGGCGTAAGAGTAAGTAAGGATAAAGATGTCACATATGCTAAATTATAGAAACAAGGCAGAGAATCTATAACTATGGTAAGTAAACTTGTTATAGGTTTATTTAGCAAGGCCAAAGAAACAAGAGTTGGAAGGCTACCTGGAAATTGTCGTGGTGAAATTAGATATTAGGTGGAATTGAAGATAGAGAGGAGGAAATGTTACATAAGAAATTTAAAAAAATCAGCGGGATTTATGGCTATCAAAATGCAGTAATTCATTCCAAGACAATTTAAATACCACAAAAGTGCACAATGCTACTTATAAAATTTAAACAGTTCACAGTCTCTGCCCTGGGGGTGGGGGGTTCATGCGAGACTTGGGACAAAAGACATAAAAAGAAGTTATCCTGTCCCCGTTAAAAGTGATATTTGCTAGGATAATAATATCTTATATTCCTGGAGATTATTGAATCCTCTGAAAAAATCATTTTTTAAAAAATTTATTCCTTGTGCAGTACTATGGGGTGATAAAATTTATTTCCGTATTATACATTTTAAAAACCCATTTGGGTAAATTCAGAGAGTGTGTTAGTCAACATTCAGCAAGTATTTACTGAGCACCTATTGAGGCACTATACCAGCTTAATTTATAGATTCGTGAAGACTATCATTTGACAGGGAAGAGTGGCATTAACCAGGTAATATCAGGCAAATAATCAAGCAGTACTCAGCAGTCTGAGTATTGTGAAAGGAATTCTGGGATGTTACTTAGAGCACCAGGAATGTAATGTGATTTTTTTGCCTTGTGTCCTGTGCAACTCACAGGCAGAGCACTACAGAGTGTATCTCAAACATTTTTAAAAAGTTATTTTAAAATATTTTTTAAATTTTAAAAATATTACAAAATGGTAGAGCAGTAGGAAACAGCATGACAAGAGCTTTTTGAGAACATAGATTCCAGTTTTGTTTGAAATGTTTATTTGAATTCTTCATGTGCTCCAATGTTTTTAAAAATATAAACATTGTAATTGTAATTTATAACAGGAAGAAATTTTAATATTGTCTAATTAGTTAGTGAGCATACTATTGCATTATGTTTATCATTTTAAGGGAAAGAATGGAAAAGTTGAAGAGAACTAACTCAGAATTGGTTTTACTTTTTCATAAATTTGTTTTCTGACGGTGGAATAATAATTCAGAATGGCAAACACACATAAATACATAAGAATACCAATCAGAGCAGTTTTTTTAAATTTAAGAGTTATGAGAGGCAAATAATTTTATTATCTAGAATGATGGTAAAAAGTAAGGTTGATTCAATGTTTTAGAATAAATAGCGATGAACATTTTGATGAGCATATTTTCTTGTTGAGAGTTTGTCAGTCATATCATATTGCTCATCTGAACCATTTGTGCATCTATAAACCATCTTAAGAACCAATCAAAACAGATTTTCCAAGAAAAATTATTGCTAAATATACCATAAATATTATAAAAGTCAAACATCATCCTGCTAAGTTTTGTACAACTATTATTTCTATTGCAGCAAAAATGTTAGGAGAAAATGGAACCAAACCAACCTAACAAAAGCCCAAATCTGTAACAAGTTTGCCTTTCCTTTTGATGATGAGAACATATTTATTTATAAAATCAGTAAATGCCCAAGGATGATTTTGGCATTTTGCTAAGCACTGGGAACTTACCAGGAACAAAATAGCTACTTCCTCTGCTGTCCTGAAGCTACATTACAATCAAGGAAACAGATATTAAATAAATACTCCTACAAATAATGTATAATTAAAACTCCTCTGATAGGAGCCTTGATCCTGAATGGGCCATGAAAATTTCACTGGGAAAGTGACATTTCACTGAGGATGAAAGAACAAGTAAGATTAACTCAGGTGAGTTATTTTTGAAGGAAGAGGAGGGAACAAGCAAGTAGCATAAGGATAGCATTTAAAGGCATGATGTCTTCTTCTAAAGAAGTATACATTCTGAGCTACACTTCAACATTAGGATTAGGAATGAATCAATTTTCCTTATTGAAGTTTTCTACTATTGATTGTAATGTGTGTCTTATCTCTGTGAAGACAAGTCACAGGTGAACGCTGTTACGGAAAAATGTCTAGCAGCATTTCCAGTTAAATCAGTATCTGTGAAGTAGAGCAAACTTTCAAGGTCACTTTGCCTTCATTACAAATTTCTATCAAATAAAAAATACTGAATTCTGTCTTGGTGCAAGATTTAGAATCTTTCTATTCACTACACCAAGAAAATGAATGGGCAAAACACTTGATGTAAGATGTTCTTAGTGTACAAGGCAATGGCTGCTGAAGCATTTAGGGTTTACAGTGACCCTAATGTGACATATTATGCCATTGAATTATTTAAGACAGCTCTTCATAAAGAATAGGCCAGTAATGACATGGTGTGATTTAAAAATATAATGAAAACCAGTCCTAAAATATGTTCCCTGTTCAGCTATTCTTTCTAAAATTTCCCAAATGGAACACACTTTACCTCATGTATTGAAAAAATTATTAAGATAAAAATATACATATATTTCTGAACTGAAGTGGGAAGAATAAGGGGAAAAAAGACTGGTTTAAATATCTACTTGGCTTTATAATAAAGCTAGTTTGGAAACGCAAAAAGTAGTATGATGCCTAGAAAAATCACAGAGCTGTAATCTGAATGACAGGCAGATGTGTAATTTCAGAAGCTTCAGCATGACAACAGTGGTCCCTTGTGTTTGTCCCTCAGCTGGACACAGCTATTTTGCTTGCTGGACAGAACAGGCACTGGGATATTCCTATTGCATATGAACTACATTTTCTACTAGAGAAATAGATGTGGATAAGTCAGAGGCATCAACAGATAGGACCATGTTAACATGTTAACTTGGGATCCTTTCTTCTAACGTTCACCCTCCACCCCTACCCATGTAGTATATTAAAGAAAAGCAAAGAAAACAACTGAGGCTCACATCCTAATGAAATTGTGAAGAATCAACAACAAGGATGAAATAAAATATAAACACATTTCAAAAGTGAAAAATTAACATGATGGGATTTTTGTTTCAAAAGATCTGGGGCTTGGATCTGTTGGAAGGAGAAGATAGATGATCCTTGGCCAATAGTGGAGTGGATGTGACCTGGCAGAATTAGCAGTGCCCCAAATCAGCGTTTTACTTGCATTCACAAATTTATAAAGAGGAGAAAGAGCTTCCTAGGGAAAAATCTTTGAGATTGTGACCCATAAGCCTCTTTAATGATCAAAGATATAAACTATATTACATAGGCTAGGGAAGGCTGCTTCACAGCAAAGAACCATGAGATTCATCATTAACATCTTTTCTTCATCATTAACATCTTAGTAATCAGAGAAGAATGATGGATTTAGCACATCACATGACAGATATAGAACCAATACTGACATCATCTCTGGAATGCCATGCATTTAAAAAATATTTTATTAACCTCTTTGTTTAGAATAGTTTTAGATTTACAAAAAAATTGCAAAGACATTATGGAATTCCCGTGTAGTCTGAACACAGTTTCTCCTACTGTTAACATTTTACTATAGCACATTTGTCACACTAATGAACTAATCTTGACACATTATCATTAGCTAAAATCCATACTTGATTTAGAGTTCCTTCATTTTTACCTAATGTCCTTTTACTGGTCCTGGATTTTACCCAGGATGCCATATTATATTTAGTCATCATGTCTCCTTATGATCCTCTAGGTTGTTTCAGTTTCTGGATTTCCTTGTTCTTGATTACTGAGGAATACTGGTAAGATATTTGTTAGAATGTTCTTTAATTATGATTTTCTGAGATTTTTCCTCATATTTATCCTGGAGTTATGCATTTTTAGAAGGAATACCAGAGAAGTAAAATGTCATTCTCATCACATAGTAAGAAGGGTATATGGTATTAACATGACTTGTCACTGTTGATATTAACCTTGATCATCTGGCTGAGGTAGTAATTGTCAGATGTCTGTATGGTAATATTTCTTCCCCTCCTCTCTCTCTCCCTTTATTAGAAAGTAACCATGTATATTCCAGAATTAAGGGATGGAGAGTAATGCTGCATCTCATTGAGGAGTATCCACATCAATAGATTGGAATCTTCCATGATGGAGATTTGTCCTTTCTCCCTCATTTATTTATTTAATCATTGATTTAAATCAGTATGGATTCATGCATATTTATTTTATATTTTGAATTATCATCCAATACTGTATTATTTCTTTTGTTTTTCAAATTGTCTCAAATTAGGTTATTGGCAAATCTTTCAGATGAATCCTGTGTCCATTTGCCACATCCACATTATTTCATTTTCAAGTACTACTTTACAGTTGTAGAATCAGCAATTTTTCCAAAGGGCCCTGCTACCATTTGTTGGAGAATGATATTAGAAACCAAGACTGGGGCAATGGGTGTGTTTGTTGCTGCTGAAGGCCTAGAAATAATTTTTTCTAGGCCTTCTCAGAAGAGACAGCTAGGCAATACTAGTGATTATGATAACCTATATGTACATACATATCTGTATTCTATCTGTCATCTTTCTCTCTATCTTAAGCTAAGCCTGAGTTCACATTAGTATCTTCAACTCCACTCCAGTACAACATAGTTCATTCCAGCATTACTCCTTTGTGAATATGTCACTTCCTATTCCTATTGTGAGAAACTTGATTCCTACCATTGATCCTTCATTTACTTATAGGCGTACCTCAGAGCTATCATGGATTCAGTTCCAGACCACTGCAATAATGCTTATATCACAATAAAGTGACTCACATGAGTTTTTCAGTTTCTCAGTGCATGTAAAAGCTATGTTTCCATTATTCTGTAGTCTATTAAGTGTGCAATAGTATTGTCTAAAAACAGTATATACTTTAATTAAAAAATAATTGCTAAAAAATGCTCCACATCATCTGAGCCTTCAGCAAGTCTTTCTGCTGGTGGAGGATCTTGCCTTGATGTCATCGGCTGCTGACTGATCAGGGTGGTGGCTACTGAAGGATTGAGTGGTTGTGGAAATTTCTTAAAATAAGACAATGAAGTCTGCCGCATCCATTGACTCTTCCTTTCACAAGTGATTTCTCTGTAGCATGCAAGGCTGTTTGATAGCATTTTACCCACAGTAGAACTCCTTTCAAAATTGGAGGTATTCCTCTCAAATCATGCTACTGGCTTATCAAGTAAGTTTATGTAATGTTGTAAATCCTTTGCTGTCATTTCAACAATCTTCACAGCATCTTCACTAGAAGTAGATTTCATCGCAAAAACCACTTTCTTTTCTCATCCACAAGAATCAATTCCTCATCTGCTAAAGTTTGATTATAAGATTGCAGCAATTCAGTCACATCTTCAGGCTCCACTTCTAATTCTAATTCTCTTGCTATTTCTACCACATCTGCAGTTATTTCCTCCACCGAAGTCTTGAACCCCTCAAAGACACTCATGAGGGTTGGAATGGACTTCTTCCAAATTCCTCTTAATGGTAATATTTTGACCTCTTCCTATGAATCAAGAATGTTCTTAATGGCATCTAGAATACTTTCCAGAATGTTTTCAATTTGCTTTGCCCAGATCCATCAGAGGAACCCCTATCTATGGCAGCTATACCCTTACAAAATGCACTTCGTAAATAATGAGACTTTAAAACCAAACTTGCTCATTGTGTGTGGCAACTCCACACCATGGATGTTGTGTTAGCAGGCATGAAAAAACCATTAACCTCATTGCACATCTCCCTCAGAACTCTTGGGTGACCACATGCATTGTCAATGAGCAGTAACGTTTTCAAAGAAATCTTTTTTTCTGAGCAGTAGGTCTCAACACTGGGCTTAAAATATTCAGCAAACCAAGTTATAAATAGATGTGCTGTCATTCGGGTTTTGTTGTTCTGTTTATAGAGCACAGGCAGAGTAGATATAGCATAATTCTTAAGGACCCTAGGATTTTCAGAGTGGTAAATGAGCAATAACTTCAAATTAAAGTCACCAACTGCATTAGCCCCTAACAAGAGAGTCAGCCTGTCCTTTGAAGAAGAGGAATACCTGTCCTTCAAAGCCAGGCATTGACTTCTCTCTAGCTATGAAAGTCCTAGATGGTATTGTCTTCCAATATAAGGCTGTTTTGTCTACATTTAAAATGTATTATTTAGTGTAACTGCCTTCATGAATGATCTTAGCTAGATCTGAGTAACTTGCTGCAGCTTCTACACCAGCACTTGCTGCTTCACCTTGCACTTTTATGATATGGAGACAGTTTCTTTTTTTAAATCTCATGAACCAAATTCTGCTAGCTTCAGACTTTTCTTCTGCAGCTTCTTCACCTCTCTCAGTCTTCATGGACTTGAAGAGAGTTAGGGCCTTGCTCTGGGTTAGGCTTTGGCTTAAGGGAATGCTGTGGCTGGTTTGATCTTCTGTCTAGACCACTAAAGCTTTCTCCATATCAACAATTAGGCTGTTTCACTTTCTTGCCATTCAGGCATTCACTGGAGTAGTACTTTTAATTTCCTTCAAGAACTTCTGCTTTATATCCACAGCTTGACTAACTGTTTGGTGCAAGAGGCCTAGCTTTTGGCCTATCACAGCTTTCACATGTCTACCTCCCTAAGCTTAATTATGTCTAGTTTTTTATTTAAAGAGACATGTGACTTTTCCTTTCACTTGAACACTTAGTGGCCATTGTAGGGTTAATAATTGGCCTAATTTCCATATTGTTGTGTCTCATGGCATAGGGAGGCCCAAGGAGAGGGAGAGACATTGGGGAACAGCCAGTCACTGGGGCAGTCAGAATACATACGACATGTATCCATTAAATTCACTGTCTTATTTGGGTGCAGTTCGTGGCTCCCCAGGACAATTAGAATAGTAACATGAAAGGTCACTGATCAAAGATCACCATAACTGATATAATAATAATGAAAATTTTGAAATATTGTGAGAATTACCAAAATGTGGCACAGAGACATGAAATGAACAAATGCTGTGGAAAAATGGTGCCAATAGATTTTCTCGACACAGAGTTGCCACAAACCTTCAATCTGTAAAAAACACAGCATCTACAAAGTACAATAAAGAAAGGTATGCCGGTATTTGTTCCTTCTCAACATATTGATATATAGGTTTCAGAATTTTTAACATGTATTCCTATGGGAAATAACTTTACAAACTAGAATACAGGACTTAAGTACATTTCCTTTACACTGTATGTAGTCTTACAGTTTCTATTTATTACGAAATTTACTAGATCACCACCTTTTCCCTCATCTTTTTGGTGAGTTTATGTCAAAAATTTGTCGTATAGTTATGATCTCTTGTAACAGTCTGCATCCCATCCTGGAATTCCCCAATCTCCTTATTTATTTATTTTTAACTTGCACACATTAATTATTTAATTATTTGTAATTTAAGGTCTATGAGTTTGGAAAAATGCTAGTGTTGTATATCCACCACTACAATAGCATACATAATAGTTCCACTACCCTCAAATATCCCCTGTGCTCCAGCTATTCAACTTTCCTTGAACTCCTGTCCCTGCAGACTACTAAAATTGTCTATAGTCTGTATAGTTTTGCCTTTTCCACAATGTCATAAAAATGAAATTATACATTGTCGCATCTCTGGCCTGACTTTGCTAACTTAGAAACATGCATTTAAGATTCACCTTGTATTTTGCGGCTTGATGGCTCATTCGTTTTTATCCCACCCTATGGATGTACAACAATTTTGGGGGTTTTTTGTTTTGCTTTAACCATTCACCTATTGAAGAACCTCTTGGCTGATTCTGGTGTGGAGCGATTATAAATAAAGATGTCATAACTTTCTCATGCAGGTTTTTGTGTAGACATAAGTTTTTACATCAGTTGGTAAATATTTGTCTATAGTTTGTTTTCTTGTAATGGCTTTTTCTAGTTTGGGGACCAGAGTAATACTTGCCTCATAAAATGCTTTGGGAAGTTTTTTCTATTTTCTGAAAAAGATCATATAAAATTGGTATTATATCTTACTTAAATGTTTGGTAAAATTCACTAAGGAAACCATCTGGGTCTGATGTTTTCTCTTTGGGAAGGTATATGTCTACTAATTTATTTTATTTAATAGATATAGGGCTATTCAGGTTATCTACTTCTCCTTGAGTGAGTTTTCATAGACTGGGCCTTTTCAGTAATTGGTTCATTTCATGAAAGTTATCAAATTTGTGGACAATTGTTGTTCATATTACTCCCCCAGTAACCTCCCCTCCTTTTTTTAGAGGAAGATTAGGTCTGAGGTAACATCTGCTGACAATCTTCCACATTTTGCTGAGGAAGACTGGCCCTGAGCTAACATCCATGTCCATCTTCCGCTACTTTATATGTGGGACGCTTACCATAGCATGGCTTGCCAAGCAATGCCATGTCCACACCCAGGCTCTGAACCGGAGAACCCCGGGCCGCTGAAGCAGAACGTACTCACTTAACCACTCCACCACTGGGCTGGCCCCCCTTATAGCCTTTCAATGTCTATAGGATGAGTAGTGATGTGCCCTATTTCCGATATTGGTAATTTGTATCTTTCTTTTTTCTTAGTAGGCCTCACTAGAGCAGTTTTATTTAACTAATTTATATTTTTCCTTTTATTTACTAGTGTAGGTTTGATTAGACTTTTTATATAGTTTCTGAAGGTGGGAGGTTAGGTTATTGATTTTATATCTTTCTTCTTTTCCAATATACACATTTAAATATAAATATATCGAAGCACTGCTTTCACTGGGTCCCAAACATTTTGATAAGTTCTATTTTTATTTTCATTTAATTCAAAATACTTTTAATTATCTTTCATTTAATTTAACTTCTTTCTTCTTTGACCTATGAATTATTTTGAATATGGTTGTTAATTTCCAAAAACTTGAACATTTCTAAACAATTCTTTGTTAGTGATTTCTACTCGAATTCCGTTGTGGTCTGACAACATATTTTGTATGATTTCTATACTTTTACATTTGTTAAGATATGTTTTATGGAACTGAATATGGTCTATTCTGGTGAATGTTTCATGTGAGCTTTGGAAGAATATGGATTCTGCTGTTGTTGAATGGAATACTCTATAAATGTCAATTAGATCAAGTGGATTGATAATACTCTTTAGATCATCTCCGTTCCTATGCTAACCCACATGATCTATCAATTACTGCGAGCGGATGTTGAAGATTAACTTTAATAGTGGATTTGTCTATTTCCACTTTCAGTTCTATCAATTTTGACTCATGTATTTTGCATGCTGTTGTTAAGGTATTTAGTAGTATTTTGACTCCTTTGATAATTGACCTCTTTTTTTTAAAAAAAAAATATAATACCCCTCTTTATCCCTGATAACCATTCTTGTTCTGAATGAAGCCTTCTTTGTCTGAAATTGATACAGCTACTTCTACCTTCTTGCAACACTCTTTTATTTCACCCTATTTGAGTCTTTATATTTAATGTGGGTTTCTTGCAAGGAGTATATAGTGGAGTCCTTCTGGTTTTTGTCCAACTCCATCTGGCAATCTCTGTCTTTTAACTGTTGTGTTTAGAGTCTTACCATTTTAAGTAATTATTGATATATTTAGATTATGAGTCTACCATCCTTGTCACTTTTCTAATTATTGCTTTTGTTTTTTTTCTCCCCTCTTTCTGCATTCTGGTTTTAATAGAGCATTTTATATGATCCAGTTGTCTAGTAATTTTACTAGAGTTTATAATATACATTTTGAAATAATCTAATCCATCTTCAAATAACACTATATACTTAATGTTTAGTGCAGTTTTCTTATAATGGAGTATTCACTATTCCTCTTTCTTGTCCCTTATGATATTATTGTCATTCATTTCACTTATTCATATGCTTTAATCATCCAATCATTGTTATTCATATTTTCTACAGGTATCAATTAGATCAGCTAAGAATAAGAAAAAATATTTTTTTACCTTCCTTTATTCCTTCCTTGATATTCTCCATTTTTTATGTATATCTTGTTTATGATCTATATAATTTTCTTTTTTTCCTGAATTCTTTTCCTCTTCTTTCTTTTTACATTTTTTTTCAAAGGAGGTCTCCAGGTGAAATATTCTCTCAGGTTTTGTTCCTTTGAAAAGGTTTTTATTTATCCTTCACTTTTGAAGGATAATTTCACTGGATATGGATTGTACATTGGTAGGAGGTTTTTTTTTTGCTTTTTTCTTCCAATATTTAAAGAGTTAACTCCCTGGTTGGATGCATTCTTTTTGAGAAGAACTCTGATATGATTCATATTCTTTTCTTATGTTGGTAAGACAACCCCTTCGCTATCTTCCTTCAAAATTTTCACTTTGTGTTTGGTTTACTGTAGTTTGTATATGATTTACCTGTGTGTATGTGTCGTGTGTGGTTTTTATTTTTGTTTGTGGTTTTTGCTTGAGGAAGCTTCACCCTGAGGTAATAGCTGTGCCAGTCTTTCTCTATTTTGTCTGTGGGTTGCCACCACACCTTGGCCACCACCAACTCTGGTCACCGATGAGTGGTGTAGGTCCAGACTCGGGAACCGAGCCTGGCCCACCAAGTTGGAGCATGCTAAACTTAACCACTAGGCCATGGGGCTGACCCCATGTGTTTGTTTATTTGTCCTAAATCTACTTGGTATTTTCTGAGCTTCCTGCATCTTTGGTTTAGTGTCATTAATTTTATTTTATTTTATTTATTTTTTTTAAAGATTGGCACCTGGGCTAACAACTGTTGCCAATCTTCCTTTTTCCCCCCCCAAAGATTGGCACCTGGGCTAACAACTGTTGCCAATCTTTTTTTTTTTTTCTGCTTTTATCTCCCCAAACCCACCCCCTGTACACAGTTGTATATCTTAGTTGCATGTCCTTCTAGTTGTGGGATGTGGGACGCCACCTCAACATGGCCTGATGAGCAGTGCCGTGTCCGCGCCCAGGATCCAAACCCTGGGCCGCCAAAGTGGAGCGTGTGAACTTAACCACTCGGCCACGGAGCCGGCCCTGTGTCATTAATTTTAAACAGAATATTGTTGGCCCAAGCCTTTTTTTTTTTTAATTAAATCTGACAATCTCTGTGTTTTAACTGATTTCTTTAGACTTCATATTGATGTGATTATATTGATATATTTAGACTAAATTATACCACTTTTGTAACTTTTTCTTGTATTTTGGAGGTTTTCTTAAATAACTTTTTTCCTTCTTTTCTTCCGTTATTACTTTTTACATTTTTTCTCTTTGAATTTCAGTTTTGGAAGTTTTTATTAACCAATCTCCAAGTTCACTATTTCTTTCTTTAGTTATGTTGAGTCTACTGAGCCTGTCAAATACTCCGTTGATTTCTATTACTATGATTTTTCATTTCTAACTTTTCCTGTTGATTCTTATAGTTTTCACCTCTTTGCTACCATTATCCATTTGATATTGCATGTATTCCACATTTTCCACTACAGCCCTTAACATATTACTCATAAATGGAAAATGTACAGTGCTTACCACATTACTCATAATTACTTTAAATTCCTTGTCTGATAATGCCAACATTTGTATCATATCTGAATCTAGTTCTGATGCTTGCTTTACCTCTTTGCTTTGTGTTTTTTCTTGGCTTTTTGCATGGCTTGAAATGTTTTCTTTAAAGTCTGAAAGGATGTATTGATATAGGCACTGAGGTAAATAGGCCTCCAATGAACTGATTTATATTAATCTGGATGAGTTAGACGGTGTTTAATGTGAGTTGTAGTTATCAGTATAAGAGGCTTCAAATCCTCTAGCATCCTTGTTTTTGTCTCTTTTCGTGGCTTTCTTGCTCCCCTTTGTACTCCTGCTCAGAGAAATTTTATGTCTTGCAGCTCTTTCAGCTGTAAACCACTATTATAATACTAGAGGCTGATTGATGTGGTGCTGGGGTATGGGGGCCAGAGAGCTTTCTACAATCTTTTGATTAAGACTTTATCTTTTAGTGAGCCTGTGACTTGGAAATGTGGTCTTTACAAGTATTTCTCTCCCACTTTCAGAATAGGTTTTAGTCCTCCCCTGCCAGCCTCTAGTCCTTTTCCTGGCTGCAATATTTTCAAACTATTTCCTTGAATCTTTGTCCCCTGTTGACTATTTATTTCCCTAGGTGATAAAGCAAGACTATCGCAGCCTGAAGTGGGGCAGAATTCCTTTTTCCAGGAAAAAAGCTTCATAATTGTCCTCTAGCAAATTTTTTTCCTCTAGAGTTATGTCTTTGTTACAGAGAAGAGTCTTCGAGTGTTTCACTATGGTACGGCCAGGGCCAAGAGAGGATCTTTCTCAGATCCTCACCAGGAGAACCTGGTAGGGCTCTTGAAGGGAGAATGTGAACACCACCACCCCCAATGACTGTAGCTTCTCTTGGAATTTCTCATTCTCATACTGTTCTGCAGTCAGCTTCCTGTAATTCATCACTGGCATTTAAGTGTTCCTCCCTGTTTACGACTGTCATTGGCTTCTGCCTCTGGTAAGCAATTCTTGGGAGCCATGTATATCTAGATACCCTAGTCTCTCCAAATTTCAGAGTGGTAGTTTGCCCTGCTGCCTCAGTTCTCTGAGGGGTCCAAAAACAGTTGTTGATTTTCAGTTCATATAGCATTTTCTTGATGTTGGATAGGAGTGAATAGTTCCACACTCTCTATATATTGGAACTAAAACTAGAATTCCTCATGCATTCATTTTGGATAAATTATGTGCATGGATATGAGCTGACAAGACCCGTGTCACTAAAAAATTGTAACCAGTCATTATTCTGGCCTTTGTGAATAATTGCAGGAAGGTATCACAACAGGGGATCAGTGAATAGAACAATGGCAGCCTCAAAGATGGCCATGATCCAGGCACTGAGCCTAGGTAGCAGGATATAGCAATGCCATGAGAGGCTTAAAAATCAGAAGGCAGAGCTATCTGGGCTCAGCAGTCCAGAAGGTAGTATAGAGAAACTCAACTAGAGGAAGTAGAGTGTAGAAACCAAAAATTCAGGTTAATACTCAACAATTTTTAAAGAGTTAAAAAATATGGGTCTAGGTTTATGCATCTCTGAAATTTTTCTGTTAAATAGATATAGAACACAAAAATATACCACTGAAGACAAGTCAGTGTGGACGGTGTTTCTCATTTCATAGTATAAGACATAATATATAATGCTAAAGATAACAGTGTTTTATTTGTGTATTGAAAGTGTTAACTTTATGGCATGTATTTTAGATACAAACCTCTAGAAGTCTGTAAGTTTCTCTTTTTACAGGAGATATTAATTAAGTTAAATATCAAAATGAGTTAATTCAGGAACGTTAATTCTCACATACATGAAAACCTCATGTCAACGTCTTTAAGTCTTCAAATTTGCACATATGGGAGACTCATCATATTTCTATAAATTTCCCAGTTAACTTCATTTAAAATACAAGATATTTGGAACAATGATTCACTTAATTCTGCTTATCAATTTATTTTCTCATATTTGTTCGGGCTTAAATTGCTCTAAGCTAAATAGTCACTAATATTGAACTGAAAGCAGTGTTACTGACGCAAGCTGTTTTTATTGAATCTTCTGGGAGGATAAACTCTGATAATCATTTTGAAAATTGACTTGTTTGATTTTCAAACAAAGGAAGCAATGTTTCATGACAAACAAATAATAAAAATATGGCCAAAATTAGTAAGGAAGTATGAGTAGAAATATAAGTAGATACGTATCATATTTCAACAGAACATAAAAAAGCAAAAATGTCTAACCAAGATTAACTTGATATAAAGAATATCAGATTTTAAAAGCATTTTAGAACTTTCTTCTGAATCCCACTTCTACCAGATAAAATAATTTCATAGAATTACAGAAAGTTTTGTAGAGAAAATGTAATTGGATAGTGGCATATGTTTTGTATCTTCCCTCCAACAATTTTTTGCTATAGGCAAATTGGTTTTGCATTACTCGCTAATCAATATCTACATAGCAATCTTAATTGAAATACTTGCTACATTCCCCTATTCAGGTCTAAATCTTCCCATTCCTTTGACGTCATCATAATTGCACTTTTCCTGTAAAGATTCTCTAATGCTCTCACACAACTTGTAACTATTGCTTACTTCCATCAACTATATAACCCTCAGAATATGAAAAGTTTAGTGATATCTTCTTATTTGTGTGCTCGTTCTGTGCCCCTCAAACAAGAGTCCTTTGAAAATTAAATTTACTCGATTTCTAGGGCTGTTATATACCTCTTTGTACATACTTAATAAAGACTGGCAATTTATTTACTACTGGCAATTCAGTTGTCATCAAAGGATGGGAAAGTTGTTTGTTTTGTTTCGCTTTTATTAAATTGTCTTCCTTTGGAGTGTGGCAGACATAATTTCAGAACTCATTTTTTCATAGAGATATAAAAGAAATGAGTTCCACCATGGAAATTCTAACGTGGAAGAAATAGGAATTTCTAGATGGGAGAAAACACCACAGGAAACAGAACATCTATCCAGCTGTGAACGCATATAAACTGTATTTGCCACTTCTTTGATTTCCACACTCCATTCCACTCCCAATTTTGTTGAATATTATCATTATTGTGATATTTTTATGTACTCTCTTACACATATCCAGATATAAAGTCTTAGGAATTACAATGCCAGTTAAGAATTAATATAATAATCAACTGATAAAAATAAGAAAATAAGGGCCAACCCCGTGGCTGAGTGGTTAAGTGCATGTGCTCCACTTTGGCAGCTCAGGCTTGCTGGTTCAGATCCTGAGCACGGACCTATGCATAGCTCATCCCGCCATGCTGTGGCAGCATCCCACATAGAAGAACTAGAATGACCTACAACTAGGATATACAACTGTGTAGTGGGGCTTTGGGGAGGGAAAAAAAAGAGGAAGATTGGCAACAGATGTTAGCTCGGGGCAAATCTTCCTCACCACAAAAAATATGCTTTAAAAAATAAATAATTAAATAAATGACCTTCCATTTTTCTTTTATTTTGTTTTGAATTAAGTCCTAGTTTCATTCTTCTTTGTCTTCCATCAGGAGATTTTTTTTACTAATTGTTACCATTTGCGAAATCAGGAAAATATTTTCAATCAATCAAAGAAGATTTTGAATAGAAAATTTTTCTCAGAGTTTTGTATAGGTTTCTGAATGAATGTGTATATATCATTTCTTTATCCACTGAGAAAAATTATACAGCAATGAGGTCATTCTGTTATTAGTACCCTAAGTTTTTGGAATAAACCTGAAAGTTCTGAATTTATGAAAGAGCATTTTATTCATGAAACTCAAAAACTCTAAGTCTATAGGTAAGGTGGAAAGTAAGCTGAATAAATAGAGAAAGTTGCACTCTCACCCAGCCTGTCCAGTCTAGTGTTTTAAACACAGCCTTTAGTTGTGAGCTTGTTCACATAGCACAATGTGTTTTCATTGGACATTGATTACTAGTACTGTGGGCCTAGTTTGGATCAAATCTCACTTCCCACAATCCATTTCCTATCAGAGCTAATGGATTTGCAGCTCATTTATAATGATCATATTGGCAGGGATTTAGCTGATGTTTTCAAATACTCAATAGGAGAGGTTTTTCCACTCTCCTGAGTGCCTCTCAGCTGCAGGTAAAGGATGTTACAGCTGGATGAGAGAGCTAATTAGAGCCAATTATAGCCTGAATGACCAGCAGTGGCATTAAAATGTCTGGCAGAATCTACCTTGTCCTTGCAACACAGAGGTTTTGAATCTCTACAAATACCTGTCTTGGAACATTAAGCATTTTATAGAATTGCAGGTAATAAGCACTTAAATTTAATAATCGAAAGAGGCATTGCCAAATGAATCCTGAAAGTAGGACTGCACTAGACATGATTTTACACTGACTGCCAAAGGCGTCTCAAAATTAATAGTAAATTTCAGATACTTAATGAGAAGCATCGAGGTTCTACAATCAATTTGGACTTAATAAATCCGGTGACCTGAATTTAATTCAACATATACACTCATATTTTCTCATATAAGACACATTGGCTCAGCATTTTGAAGGAACTATTTGCAGACTATCTTCATTTTATTTTTGTTTTATTTTACTCACTTTTTCCAATGGAAAACACACTTCCTTTAGTGAGTGGGATTGTTTTTGTCCAATATCTCCATTCCCATCTACTCCATTGATAAGTTTGTAGGACCTCATCTGGCCCTTGAAAATAGGAAAGAGATTGTATAGGCAGAAACAGAAGGGTGGAATCATTAAATCTTTGCTATCTTCTTATATCTTTTGCTTGACAAACAAAATTGTATGATAGAGGAATAGAGAGAAGCAGAATACTTAGCTCTAATTATTAAATTGAAATTTAGAAGAGATATTAAAGACGCATCATTTTCAAAATGCAATTGTGAAAAATTAGAATTTTTATCTGTCTAATCTACCTCTCCAACATCCATCCATCTATCTATCTCTCTGGCTCTCGATCTATCTATCTATCTGGCAGTCATGAATATAGCTATTTATGACAGAAACTATAGTACCATGTTCTAAAATATCCAGATGTTCCAAAGAATGTTTAGAGGTAAATATAATGAATAATTTTTTGAAATATTTTTAAAAGGGCTAAGGATTTAAAATATCCTAACTTGGAAATATATAAAAACACTTCATTCATATACTTTATGCTTGAAATGTAAATGGTAGATACAGGAAATTATATGAGAAGTTTCTACTGCTTAATCAGTTTTTAATTTAAAACACAAAGCCTACATTTATTATAATTGTGTGTATTTATAACGCACATTTTCTGAAATTCACAGCTACAGATTGTAGCCATAATTTATAAGAGAGTAATCAATAATTTCTGATAGGTTGAACACAACGAAATCAATTAGCATGTATCTAAAATGTAATTGTTTTTCTGGTATACATTTCTAAACAGCTTTAAAAACTACATGATGAAAATGCACTTCACACAATTGTTTGTCCTTACTCAAATTCAATTCCAGTTATGACCCTGAGAGATGATTAGTAAATTCGACTTTTTAATTAGCATTTTGCATAATTCATTGAAATTATAATGCACTCATGCATTTGATTGTCAAGGTGCAGATGTGCTAATATGAAGCTATAATTTTCTCATCTAAATAACTCTTTTAGTAAAACCTCTAATTTCTTACAATTCTATTGTTTAGGACCTATTATTGTTCATTTTGAAAAATGAGTTCAGGAGTGGATTTTGAAGTCAGCTTGTATTGTTATAGCGGGTTGTTTAGGATAGCAGGAATCAAAGGAAACTAACTATTTAAAAGGTCGTTTATTCTATTTTAGTGAAAACTACTTGATCACAGTTAAAGTAACTTTTCAATGTAAAATGTGGCTTTCTATTTCAAATAACTACCAAATTACAGCCAAATGGAGCCAAATAGAAATTATCCAAAAATAAAGGGAAGCTTGTTTTTTGTTTCATTGCACAGGAGTTGCCTGGACACGATAATCATAACATTCACCACGAGACATTCAAGTGATGTTAGTACAAAACCAAAAATAGGGGCATATATTTGATATTTGGTTTTATGAGATAAGCCCTGATACTTGAAAATACATGAAAGGGGCCCGCTCCGTGGCCGAGTAGCTAAGTTCGCGTGCTCCATTGCAGCGGCCCAGGGTTCGAATCCTGGTCGTGGACATGACACCGCTCCTCCGGCTACGTTGAGGCGGCATCCCACATCCCACAACTAGAAGGACCTGCAACTAAGATATACAACTGTGTACGGGGGGATTTGGGGAGATAAAGCAGAAAAAAAAAAAAAAAGATTGGCAACAGTTGTTAGCCCAGGTGCCAGTCCTTAAAAAACAAACAAACAAACAAAAAAGATTGGCAACAGTTGTTAGCCCAGGTGCCAATCTTTAAAAAAAAAAAAAAAAAATGAAAGATCATCTATTAACATCTCTGTTAAACAGCTTTTCAAACTTTTCCCAAAGATATATCTGTGTCTATCAAAGTTTAGTATTGGTTTCTATATAAATGGCAACTCCTGTCAACTGGGCAGCTCAGCTACAACACTGAAGAGAATGGGGAAAAAAGAGAATGAAGTATGGAATGTGGTTGTTCAAAGGAAGTGACAAAGTACACCATGTTTTAATTTAAAAACTCATTATGACTCTGTTTTTCTTTCTGTACGCCAGAGGAACTGTGAAGAATGAAATAAATGTTTCCAAACATGGTGAGAGAATTTGCAAGCTAGGATTCTTGCCGTTGGTCCTATTTACAAGTGAGGTAAGCTGCAGGGAATCAAGCACCCACACACGTGGATAGTTGCTACCTATTTTGCCAATAGAGATTTTTCTGCTCTTAGTGCTGAGAACATTGGCCAGTAAAACTGCTATTATTGCAAACGTGTGTGGCAACGCTGAATGAGATTTCTAGAAAATGATGTGGTAGAATGAATATTAGTATTTGCGGCAAATGCTTCCTTAGGACACAGTACAAAAGCACTTCCTACATTTCCAAACTCTGCTGTGCAGAATTCTTATTACATGGGTAATTGTATGAAAAGACCTCTGTGTTGCTCCTGGCGTAGTCTATGTGGGTCCCTAGTAGGTAATCCCTCACAGTAATTTTATAGTATCTGGCTCTAGGTGCTCATAAAACAAAGTGAAGCATTGCATTTGTGGCAATGCTGATGAGCTGAGATTGGCTCATGTTGAGTTCCACAGTTGTACTTCTAGGTAGCATTATAGTGTGCCTTATGATTCTTCCATGCTAAGATATTTTTTGCCCTTTACTTACAAATGGTTGTATAAAAAATTGAAATAACAGGTTGACTTGATAGTATGTAAATTAACTTGAAATTTATGAGGATAAAGGTCCCAAAAATTGCCAAATGTTTGGAAATCATCTTAGATTTGATAATGTAGAATTTCTTTTATCTTTTTTTTAGGAAGATTAGCCCTGAGCTAGCATGTGCTGCCAATCCTCCTCTTTTTTGCTGAGGAAGACTGGCCCTGAGCTAACATCTGTGCCCATCTCCCTCTACTTTAAAAGTGGGACTTCTGCTACAGCATGGCTTGATAAGCAGTGCTTAGGTCCACATCCGGGATCCAAAATGGCGAATCGGGGCTGCCAAAACTGAGCGTGCGAACTTAACCACTGCACCACCAGGCCAGCCCCACAATGTGAAATTTTATTTACATAGGCAAGAATGGTGCCTTCTAAACACAAAAGCAGTTGATAAAAAAGTATGTTCCACTAAGGCCTTAAGCGTAAATTTACAATTCTAAACTGTATGTTGATGGTCTTTCTAATTGAATTCTTTATGTGTTCTTCAGGCATGTATTGCTTTTATTTTTAATAACGATATGAAAGTCATGAACACATAGTAAAATCTCAAATAGTGAGGATCTTGGAATAGCAAATATATTTAAATGAAGACTTACTGAGTACTATTCAAATGACAACATAAAGACAACCATTTATAAAGCCACTTAGAGATGAGGCCCAGCTTTATGAGACATCATATTAATCTTTTCCTAACACTAATGCTCCCAGAAAGTTTTCAGTTAGGAAGGAGTAAATCTGATTTTTAAGACAAGACGGCGAAGAAGAAATAGTGAGGACAAAGTAAATATACTTGTAGTTTACCGTGTTGCTGTATCCTAAATCATATTTTTAGACATTTTCTTGTTTGGCAACATTGTCCATGTTCCTCAACTTTACTATTAACCTGAAGTGTTTGAATCACTTTCATTGCTTTACTGTAATGTTTGTTTCTAAGGAAATAGAACTTCACTAATCTACATACAGCTATCAGAGGAAGGCGTATGTATACATTACATGCCTCCATGGGTGTATGGTGATCCTGGGACAGGGAGAAGTGAATTAGGTCGCAGCATTTCAACTGTAAAGGTTTTGTGAGGTCATGCAGAGCAAAATGGCATTCAGATTGACTGTTGCGCACTATACCTGAATTATAAAGATAACTGTGACAGTCCTGTTCTTACATTTTGCGTAAGATGATGAGGCAATAGCCTAATGTTATTTCCTTTTGCAATTTTTGTTTTTGTTTTAGTGATATCATATTGAAATAGACCAATTTTTAGCTTGATTTTTAGACCAATTTGTAGCAATTTGAAATAAAATAGGAGGAGGGACAAAAATTCAAAGACAAAAAAAGATGCAAAATCTTTTACATTTTTTAAATTAATGTTTTTTTAGAAAGACATTTTCATAGAAAGAGCAATACCCAGGAGTCAATGAAGTAGCTCACTGGGGAAAGTATTTACGAAGTTATTCACGAGTAGTTAGAACCTCAGAAGTCTCTGTAGCATTGCTTACTGGATCAGGTAACAGATGAGGTTAATAGGTATTCTGTTAATCAGCAACAGCATTACCGTCATCAATCATAGAAATATGTTTTTCTTATTTTCCTATTTGAAAAACCCTGAATTAGACATCTCTGCCAGGAAATCAGATATTGGGGTAAGACACAGCATATGAAATATATATATGAAATACATATATAATTTGTTTGAAAAAGTAAAATTTGAAGAGAGAATTAGTAAATTGAAACATAGACCAGAAAAAAATTCAGGAAAAGAGAAATGAAGATGGAAAAGTTGAAAAAAGTTAACAGGAAAAATAGATAGAATGATAATATAATATGTATCTAATTAGAGTCACAGAAGGCAGGAAAAGGATGTAGTACAGACAACTTTTTGAGAAATAATAACTGTTAATTTTCTAGAAACGTTGAAATATATGAATTGACAGTTACAGGAAGTATGTTATATACCAAGCATTATAAAGCAAAACAACAGCAACAAATCTAGATATAAAATTGTGAAATTACCAGGACATAAAGCCAGTTTCAACAAATTTCAAAAAAGTTGGTGTCATACAAATCATGCTATTCACCCACAGTGAAATGTGTTTTGTTTCCTACGCTGTTTTGAAATGTATATATTGAATTGCTATTACCCTACAATACATTTAGTACTTAAAAGATAAACATTAAACTATATATTTTTCTCTAATAAACGTATTTACTTTTTTGGATCATCACCTTAGAAAACTTATTGCTCAACTGTCCATTTCGATAATTTTGTTTATGATTTTGTTATGCATTTTCAAACACAGTTAAGAACAATATTACTTTATATTCAACATTTAATCAAATTTATTGATATAATGTGCCAATTTCTGTACTTGGCAGTGGTTCTGTCTTACACTTTCTATCGATGTGCACTTTTTTCTTGCTGTAATGAATTCTTTATAGTTATTAGTATTGAGGGTGGTATCCTAAACACTCAAAGTTATTTCATACATGAAAACACCTTTCTTGTATGCTGAACTGTAAATGAAAGCATGCCTAGATTTAAATTATATGTTGAGTCATTTATTTAATATTTTGATGTTGATACATTTTGATCTCCATTCTGGTTTTTTTGTTGATCAAGGCCGACAGCAGCTGTTCACTTGTAAAACTTGTTTTATCCTCTGGTAATTTTAAGATTATTTATCTTTGATATTTTTGAAGTTTCATTGACATGTCCATATATGGATTTATTTTTATTTAACTTACTCCATACTTGGAGAGTACATTGTATCTGAGATCTCCTCTTTTTCCTAACTTTCAAAATTTCTCAGCAATGATCTCTGTAAATATGGATTCACAATAGTTCCTTCTGTTCTCTCCATTTGGGTTTGGAACTGCTGTTAGATTATTATTGGAAATTCTTGATTTACCCTCAATGTTTCAAAAGTTGCTTCCTATTTTTACCTCATTGTCTTTCAGTTCTGATCCAGATGTTTTCCTTTTTCTAACTTCCAATTCAATGTCTCTGTTTTCCTATTTATCTCATTTTTATTTGTGTTTATTGTCAAAATTTAAAGTTCAATTTTATAGACAATTTAGCTTCACTTTTGATTCTTTTTGTTTCATAATATCATGTTCTTTGCAAAGATAGTTATGTTTTAATTATGTGTGATAAAATACCAAACATTTTTAATATATCTTATTTTAAAATTTTTGCTAAATGGACTGTTAAATGATTTTCATATGAGTGAATTTCCATTCTGATTATGGATTATGTTGATTTGTTTGACATTAGATTTCTTCATATGTTTTTGAATGGTTTTCAGGCTTATACTTGCAAAACTTTTTGTATCTTTTTTCTCTCTCACTCCTTTCCTTTCTCATTTACAACTTCGGTGTTACTCTCCCTATCTATTTTGTGATTGCCTACATCCAAACTCAAGGCTCATATCTTATAATGTGTGTTTAACTGTTGATTATACAGCAGATCATAGTTAGCAAGTGGGTGATTTACATTTGTTCTTGATTGTAAAGCTACACTCTTGCATGTCATGTATATTACCATTCATTTGAAATTGTTCCCATCTGATGGGTTAAAACAACTTGTTGTTTTGTCTGACTTCTAGTAAGATCAAGCAATTTTGCATGCATTTATTATCCAGTTTACCTCCCTCTTATGTTGATTGCATGTTAAGGTAGTTTGTTTCAGTCACTCCTCTCTTAATTATTGCCTTAAGCAACAGTTACCACTGCCAATTTCACCCTAAGCAACCACTCGTTTTAGGCTGGACATCATCATATTGCTACCTAAGATTTCAACCTCCAAGGTCAGCTAACACCTTCCCAACACCAATGCTGAAGAAATTCCAAGTTTTTAAATGGAGAATAATGCATGGAAATAAACCACCAAATTTTAAAACAATATGAACACGTATAGTAATTAAACAGTGTGGTACTAGTATAAGATTAGTCAGAAAGATAAAAAGGAAGGTAATAAAAAATAGAGAAGTATCTTCACATACACAATCACATACACATACAAACACACTCAAACACTCATGCATGCACTCATACACATACACAAACACATATCTATGATAAAGAAGCATTGAAAATTAGTGGGGAAGAAGGCTTATTTCAATACATTAAAATTCAAAATTAAATTAGGACCCTAAATTCTACCTCCACCTAACAAAGTTTATTATACACTTATTTTTAAAGTTCTGTATAAAACTGATACAGTAAATAAATAAATGATGTTTGTAAATATACATATAAACTTAGAATGAGGAAGTCTTTTTCAGTACAACCCAAAGGCAAAAACCATAATGAAACCTATTAAAAGATATAAATAAATAAAAATGAAATATCATTGGTCAACAAAATTCACTCAATTCTATTTAATATGGCACCTGGGTAATAGGTTCTTATTTCAGTCTCCCAATTTTATGGAAAAAACAATCATGAGTCTTTAAAAAATGGTGCACTATGCATCAGAAAAATTAATATTTTTAATCTAGAAAACCCCAAAATAATCAGCTAAAAACACTCTTAGAAATGGTAAAATTCTACATTAAGCCTGTCAGGCACAAAATATGTAAAAAACAATAGATTTTATGTACATATTATAATTTGTATTGCTTAAAAAATGACAAAATTAATATGTCATTTATGCTTTACAGAAATACAGATGTTTGTATAAAACACCTAAATAAATGTGAGCAGTTTTCATGCCTTTATTACTGAAACTATTAAATGTCATATTGCTAAAACTTTGTTGTTCTTGTTACATGCCATCAAGTCAGCTCTGACCCCTGGTGGGTGACCCTATGAATGAGTGATTTCCAAAATGTCTTGTCCTCAACAACCCTACTCAGCTCCTGTAGACTCATGCCTGTGGCTTCCTTTATGGAGTCCATCCATCTCCTATTTGGTCTTCTTCTCTTCCTGTTGCCTTCTAATTGTCCCAGCATTATTGTCTTTTTTAAAGAATCCTGCCTTCTCATGATATGCCCAAAATAAGACAGCCTCAGTTTATGATTTTTCCCACCAGGGCTATGCAGGCTTAACTTACTCCAGGACCCATTTGTTCATCTTTCTGGCTATCCAGGGGATCTGTAGAGCTTTCCTCCAACACCAGATTTCAAATACATCAATTTTTTTCCTGTCAACCTTCTTCACTGTCCAGCTTTTGAACCCATACCTAGTAATTGGGAATACGAGCGTGTGGATAATCTTGGCCTTAGTCTCTAATAACACTTCCTTACACTTGATGATCTTTCTTAACGCTTTCATTGCTGTCCTTCCAAGTCTCAGTCTTCTCTCGATTTCTTGGCTGTAGTCTCCATTTAAATTGATGACTACACCAAGGTAAATAAAAGCTTTAACAATTTCAATGTTTTCATTGTCTCTGTTTCAGTTGTGTGGTTCTTCTGTAGTCATGATTTTTGTCTTCCTGATTCAAATGCAGTCCAGCTTTGGCCCTTTCTCTTTCACTTTTCTCCTGTCATTTCAGGTCATTGCTGCTTTCTGCCTGTAGGATGATGTCATCTGCATATCTTAGATTGTTTATATTCCTCCCACCAATTTTCACTCTTCCTTCAACTGAGCGTATCAGTATTTTGTACAATCTGTTCTGTGTACAGATTAAACAGATAGGGAGAGAAAATGCACCCTTATCTGACACCTTTGCCTATAGGAAACCATTCTGTCTCCATTCTCTATCCTGACAGTGGCTTCTTGTCCACAATGCAGGTTAAACATCAGGACAGTGAAGGACTGAGGCATGCCCCTTTCTTTCAGAGCAGCCCAGAGCTTTTCATGATCCACGCGGTCAGAGGCTTTACTGTAGTCTGTAAAACACACACTAACCTTCTTCTGAAATTCTTTGGAACACTCCAATAGCTAACGAATAATCACAATTAGATCTCATGTCCCTCGTTTTTCATGAAATCCATCTTGGACATCAGGCATTTCTTGCTCTGTATAAGGTAAGAGCCTTCACTGCAGCACCTTGAGCATCACTTCACTTGCATGGGAAATGAGAGCAGTGGTCCTGTAATTACTGCAATCATTGGTATCTCCTTTCTTGAGGATTGGGTTACATTTTGAGTGTTTCCAGTCTGTAGGCCTTTGTTTTGTTTTCCATATTTGTTGGCATATTCTTGTTAGGATTTTGACAGATTCAGTCTCTGGCTTGAAAGAATTCTATCGATATTCCATCAACCCCTGGTGACTTATTTCTTCCCAGTACTTTCAGGGCAGCTTCCGCTTCACTTTCTAAAATTGTGGTTCCTTCCTCATAGGAAACTTCCTCAAAGGAATCTGTCATCCTTGTGTCTCTTCTGTATAGATCTTTGGTACTGTTTCCAATTTCCCTTTATTTCCTCTTGGTCAGAGAGTGTGCTTCTCTCTTGGTCATTAAGAATTCTTCATCTAGGTTTAAATTTCCCTTTGATTTCTTGAGTCTTCTGGAGAGAACTCTTGTTCCTCCTATTTTGTTGTTCTCTTCTATCTCTCTGCATTGGCCATTATGGTAGTTCTCTTTATCTCCAGGTAATAGTTGCTGAAAAACTGCATTCAGTATTCTAACCCTACTTTTGTCACCTTTTATGTTTGCTTCTTGCCTGTCCTTAACAATTTTTAGTGTTTCTTCTGTCATCTATCTTGATTTTTCTTTTCACTTCAGGCATTCTCTTTTGGCAATCTTCCCTAATAATATTTCTGGTTTCTGACACTTACTGAATAACGTAAAAGAAGTCTTGAATAAATGGAGTGATTTTCTATGTCTCTTATGAAAAATATAAAATTAAAAATAAATCAATTCTTCAAAAATTATTCTATACATTTAATGTAATTGTAATCAAGCAGTTTTGCTGTTGTTTTTAAGCAGACAAGACAAAATAATTCTGAAGTTTATTTGAAAGTATATAAACAAGAGTAGCAATGACACATTTCTTAGATTGAATATTTACGTGTTATTTAAGCAGACAGCCCTCTAAGTATGACACAAATAGCACAAACTAAAAAGAGAGCAATTACAGATGTGACTATGCAAATAATAAAAACTTCTGTGTATAAAAATTACCGTGAACAAAATAAAATTGGTTTTCCACAACAAGATGAGAATTCAATAGAATTCTTATGCTAGTTCATATTTTGTATTAGCAAAACTGCTATGAAAGTAACAAGAAGTGTTCACTCTGTCATGAGGAAATGGCCATTTTTATGCATTACTGGCTAAAGGCAAATTAGTATCAGCTGTTGAAGTATTTGCTAATACCGGTATGGTCACTTAGTAAATCTACTTTTAGACTTTTACCCTTAAAAAAAGAAGAGATATGTGCAAAAGTTTGACTGAGATAATTTTCACCCTCCTGAAATCATTTTAAAAACTAAAAGTCAAAATTATGACATATTCTTAAAATATTCTCTATTATAATAAAATATGGAATAGGAATTTGCTATAATTTTGTTGACAATAATTATTTTCACAATGTGTTGCTTAGTAATAACATCAGTTTTCGTGATATGTTATGAATACTATGATCCCATTTTTGTTTTTTGAAATAATATTTTATAATAGGAAATATAAAGATATGCTGCAAAATATTTCAAAGCAATTATCTCTGGAGAAGAAATTACAAGCATTTTTGTTTACTTGTCTACTTAAATTTTTATTTGAAGCATAATATTCGAAGTGGAAAGTACATAAATTGTAAGAATGTATTTGAATAAGTTGTCACAATGAGTGACCTCTTACAAAACCGGAAAACAAGATCAAGAAACCAAACGTTACTAGCATCCCAGAAACCACAGTTGTGGCATTCAGTCACTATTCAATGCAAAGGAGCCCGCAATCCCGACTTCTAGTACCAGAAATTAGTGTTGTGTGTTTTTGATCTTTATATAAATATAAAAAGAAAGAATGTATTTTTTTGCTCTTTTCAGTATTATATTTTGAGATTGATATGTCATGGATTTATTTGTGGTCCACTCAGTCTCATTGCTCCATAGTGATTAGTGCACAACATTGCAAAGGCCTAATTGCTGCTGTTGAGAATAACTGTTCTTTAGTTTAACAACTTTAATAATAGTGCACAGGTTCACTAGGTTTCTGAGTGCAAGCCTGATCTTACTCCACTCAACAGGTTTTGAGAAAGCCTTGGGTATTACCAGGTGAATGCTGAGTCTGATCATATAACAAGGCAGACAGCTGGTCTCTTTTATACAGTTCTAGAGACTTTTTAGGATCATCCCAATTAGTTGTTTTAGTTCAGTGTTGTGCTTGGTATAAACCTGAGAAATCTGGTTGGTAAGTCTGGGGGACTATATCAAATTCCTCGGCAAATCTATGAGGATCTGCAGTAACTCTAGGAAAATCCTTGACGATGACCTATAGTTTGTCCTTAGATCAGGGGACATAGGAAATTAGGGGCTTAGCATTAGGATTTTCAGAGGGTCCAATTTTAAAGGAGCAGGTTCTAATGGGCTCAGAGGAGGAGGGAGCAGGGGGAGGTTTGGAGAAAAAGGGAAGTTTGGTGAGAGAATTAGGATGAGGATGCAGGGGGTATAAAAGACGTGGGGATGGAGACAAAGAGGATGGGGAGAGGGGGAAAGAGGCCTCAAAAGGTTTGTTGTCTTTTTTCAACTGTTTGTTTTCCTCTGTTAATTTAGAAACGGCATTTTGTAAAGAGTGACTTTAGAGTCCTGAATACACTTGGAAGTCTCAAGATACCAATTGAGAGCCAGCCCTGATGGCCTAGTGCTTAAGTTCAGCACACTCTGCTTTGGCGGCTCAGGTTCAGTTCTGGGGTGTGGAGCCACACCACTCGTCTGTTAGTGGCCATGCTATGGCAGTGGCTCACATTGAAGAACTAGAAGGATTTACAACTAGAATATATAACTATGTGCTGGGGCTTTGGGGAGGAAGAAAGAAAAAGAAAGAGGAGGATTGGCAACAGATGTTAGTTCGGGGCAAATCTTTCCCAGGGGAAAAAAAAATGTGGGCAGGCAGAGTGATGAAGTGGGTTCAGATCCCAGGTGTGATCCTACACACTGCTCATCAAGCACGCTGTGGCAGCATCCCATATACAAAATAGAGAAGGATTGGCACAGAGTTAGCAGGGACAACCTTCCTCAAGCAAAACAAGGAAGATTGGCCATAGGTGTTAGCTCAGGGCCAATGTTCCTCACACACCCACACACAAAATGCACCATTCTAACCCTTTAAAAAAAAAAAGATACCACTTGAAATAGGTGTCCCATTCAGTTTGTTTTATTTTAGCCTTCTAATTTGGTTCCAAAAACAGCAAGTTTGGAGAGATTGAAAGTTTTGCATAATGGCTATTGGGATATTAAATTATTTTTGGTTAAGTTGGTCCAATTAGTTGCAAATGCACATGAGAGGGGATCATAATTTTTAAACATAAAACTGGCCAGGCTCCCAGGAGAACTCTGCTAAGAGAATTTAGCAGATCCCATTCCTTAAAACCAAAGGTTCAGAAAACATAAGAGTACTCCCCAGGAGGACAATGCCTTCACAAAAACAACACAGATCCCAAATAAAGTTCGAGGGCTCAACCAACAGGACGGAGATTGGATTTGAGAGGAGACTTACTACAGGAAAGGAAAAAGCTGACTCGTGGAAACAGACAGCACAAGGGGCTCAGGTGGTGCCAGGGGTCTTTAGATACTCAGGAGTTTAGTGTCTTCATATCCCACTTCTGATACTATGTAATGTTGACATTAAAAAACAAAAGAGCCAGTTATTTTACCAGGAAAATGAGTTTATTCAGGATTGGCAGAAAAACTGCTATTCAGGACATGCAAACTATGGTGAACCATAGGCAAGTCTGGAGAACAGAGGAGAGGGGCTTGCTTTTATAGAGGAAAGGAGAAAACTAGGAGAGACTGTTTTGAACAAAGTCCGTTCCAGGAGAGGGAGAGTTGCAGGGAGCAATGGCTTCTGTTTGGTTGAGTGTGGCAGTTTCTCATTGGCTGGGCTGTTGCTAGGCAAGGAGAAATTCTTCATTCCTCTTGCTGGGTTGTGTAAAGTAAGCTTCTTTTATTTGGGGAATGTGAGGTATGCTTCTGTTTGTTTGCAGTATGCAAGGTATGGCAAGTGTAGTGTGTGAGAGCTGCCCCCTTTAGGGCTTCTTGACTCCATTTTAAATGAGGTTCCTTTTTTTTCACATATAGTTGAAATCATATAATATATAAACTTCTTATATTGGCTTCTCTCACTCAGTAATAAGTTTTTAAGTTTACTCCATGCATTTTCACAGCTTGATAGCTCATTTCTTTTTAGCACTGACGAATAGTCCATTGCCTGGAGGTACCACAGTTTATTTATCCATTCACCTGCTGAAGAACATCTTCGCTGCTTCTGAGTTTTGACAATTATACATAAAGCTTCTATAAACATATGTGTGCAGGTTTTTGTGTGGACATAAGTTTTCAACTCATCTGGGTAAATACCAAGAAGCATGATTGCTGCAGTCTATGGTAAGAGAATATTTAGTTTCATAAGAAACTGCCAAACTGTCTTCCAAAGTATGTGTACCATTTTGCATCACCACTAGCTATGAATGAGAGCTTCTATGACACCACATCCTTATCAGCATTTGACATTTTCAGTGTTTGGGATTTTGGTCATTCTAATAGGTGTGTAGTGTTATTATTTTAATTTGTAATTTCCTAATGACATACAATGACCATATTTTATATACTTACTTGCCATCTGTATATCTTCTTGGAAAGGTGTTCAGGTCTTGGCCTATTTTTTGATAGGGTTGTTCATTACTGTCGTGTTTTAAGAGCCCTTTGTATATCTTGCATAACAGTCCTTTATCAGTGTGTCTTTTGCAAATATTTTCTCCCAGTCTATAGCATGTCTTCTCATTCTCTTGACAATATCTTTTGCAGTGCAGACATTTTAATTTTAATGAAGTCCAGCTTATCAATTATTTCTTTCATGGATGGTTCCTTTGATGTCGTATCTAAAAAGTCATTGCCATGTCCAAGGTCATTTAGATTTTCTCCTGTAAAAGTTTTATAGGTTTGCATTTTACGTTTAGTTCTATCATCCTTTTTGAGTTAGTTTTTGTGAAAGCTGTAAGATCTGAGTCTAGATATATTATTTTGCATGTGGATGTACAGTTTTCCAGCACCATTTGTCTAAAGGCTATGTTTTCTCTATTATGTTGCCTTTGCTCCTTTGCTGAAGACCACTTGACTATATTTAAGTGGGTCTATTGCATTTGATATTTTATAATCCTAGGATATGTTAAAGAATATCTTTTTCAAAACAGAACATTTTGATTACTGGTATATAAATACAATTTACTTTTGTTTTTTTACATTTTAGCCATTGACTAAACTCATTTATTAATTAGTACAGTTTTGCATGATTCTTGGAAATTTTATACAACCATATCATGTGTGACTAGTGCCCATCAGTTTCTTCTTTTTTAAAACTATTCTGTTTATATCTTTTCATTACTCTATTGCTCAAATACTTCCCTTACACTCTTGAATAGAAGTGAGAGTAGAGATACGTTTTTTATTGCAGATAAGAGAAATATCGTTATAATTTATCTTTAAGTATGATGCTTATTGTATGTTAGTATTATCATACTAAGGAAGATGATAATGGTGATGATGATTATTATTATAAGGCAGTTGCTTTATAGTGCCAGATTGCTAAGTGCTTCTATCATGAACAGGTATTTCATAAAACACTTTGTTTGAATCTTTCAAATTGAGATAATTTTTTATGTCTTTAAATGTAATGAGTGATAGTAATTTCTAAATATTTAACTATTTTTGCAATCATAAACCCAGTTGATTATGATATATAATCAGTTTTATATAGTCCTGGATAATATTAGATAATTTCAAAAAGATTTTCTGCACTATGTGTATGGGAATGATTATCCTGTAATATTCTTTTTTTTAAGATATCTTTGACAAGTCTTGGTGTTGAGTTTATGCTTGCCCGATATAAAGAACGGTTAAGGTTTCCCTCACTCTCTATTTGCTGAAAGAATTTGTGTAAGGTTGCACTTATTTTTTTAATAAATGCTTAGGAAAATTTAATGGCAAGGCCATGTGGCCTGAAAGTTTCTTTGAAAGGAAAATATTAAATACTGGATATATTTTCTTTAATATAAATCATATTAATGATATTTGATACTTCTACTATAACCTTTATTAAAATTTTTTCCTGAAAGTGTTTGTGCATTACACTAAACTATCAATTTTATTGGAAAAATCACTAATATTGCTATTATTTTAATATTTGAAAGATCTACACTGACATTCCAATTTTCCAACTGATATTGATGATGCTTTCTCATATTTTTTCTTGATCTTTCTAGCTATTAATTTATGAATTTTACTATTTTCTCCTAAGAATGAACTTCTGGTGCTATTTTCTCTGTTATATGTTTGTTTTCCACTTCATTTACCTTTGCTCTTATCTTTATTATTTTCTTTCAATTATTGTTTTTAGATAGGATGTGATTTTCCTTCTTCCAGTTTCTAGTTTCTAATGACGGAATTTTGATCACATCTTCTGTGAATAACCAATATGAATTTCCCTTTGTTTATGGGTTATTCGTAGACATCTTGTTTGATTTTTTGTTTTCTTTTTGTTATTTCCTAGCTTAATTCCACTGTGTCAGAAACATACTGTGTATGATTGCACTCATACAACAAAGTTTCAAAATATTCTACGTTCATCTGAAAAATGTGTATTCTCTCATACACATTTACGTAGCGTACAGTATTGTATATACATCAATCACATCAGGTTTTCTAATCATGTATTTAAATTCTCTATTATTACTGACACTTTTGATTTACAATAGGGGAAAGTTTGTTAAAGTCTCACATATTTTATACAAATATGGACCTTTTGGATCTACATTTAATCAATTTTGGCTCTACATACTACAAAGTTAGATTATTTGACAAATAGAGATTTGGTATTCATATCTTCCTGTTGGATTAACACTTTAATCACGATATTATATTTGTCTTCATCTCTAACATTTATAGACTTAAAGCGTCTGATTTAGCATAGCTATATCTTTTCTATAATTGTTTATATAGTATAATTTTTCTTTCCTTACATGCTTTATTTGGGATTAATCATTTTTGTTTCCTACTAAAATAGTATCATATATTAGCTTATTATTTATCTGTTTAACTCTTTAAGGTTGTTCCCTTAGAAATTGAAACTAGTATTCCTGGTTTATTAAAGTCCTATAAAAATAATTACTTTTGGAGGCCAGCCCAGTGGCGGAGTGCTTAAGTTCAGGTGTTCCACATCAGTGGCCTGGGGTTTGCGGGTTCAGATCCTGGGTGTGGACCTACACACTGTTCATCAAGCCATACTGTGGTTGCATCCCACAGGGAGGAACTAGAATGACCTACAACGAGGATATATAACCATATTCTGGGGCTGTGAGGAGAAAAGAAAAAGAGGAATATTGGCAACAGATGTGAGCTCAGGGACAATCCTCCTCACCAAAAAGCATATTTAAAAAATAATAATAGTAACTACTTTTACCACTTCCTTAACAGTGCCAGAATGGTTCATTTTTCTCCTTGTATAGTAATGGTAGAACCTAAGAATACTTTAGCACTCTGTTTATTTCACCTTTACCTTTTATTGTCACATTGCTTAATTCGACACATATTTCAAATCCCAAAAATGTTTTAATTATTTTGACTGTATAACCTCATTTTACCTATCTTAAAGATACTGATTCTTTCTTCTGTCTGGTCAAATCTGCTGTTTGTTAAAGTCTCACATATTTTATACAAATATGAACATTTTCATTTTAGTTATTGTAAGAATCTTTCATTTTAGTTCTTGTGCTTTTAACCTATGGTATTTCTATTTAAAAATAATATCTATCTCATTACTGATATTTTTTATTTGGTGAGAAAACATTCCTATACTTCTTCATAATTCTTTAGACTTGATTTCCTGTAGTTCTTTATATTTTAAATAGCTGATATAAAATCTTTTTCAAAGAAGTCCAACATCTAGGCTTTTTCAGGGACACTTCCTATTGACTGCTTTATTTTTTCTTGTGTGTGGACCATGCTTTCTAGTTTCTTTACATGTTTTGTAATTTTCTCTTGGTAACTGTACATTTTAAATAATTTAGTGCAGCAACTCTATAAATCAGAATTTTTCCTTTCCAAGCATTTGTTATTTTTTCTCTTTGTTATTGTTTTTTGTTTAGTGACTTTTCTAAACTTACTCTGCAAAGTCTGTGGATTTTGACAAAAATTCTCTGCTTGGTATCTGGGTGTTCAGCTAATGATGGGTAGAGATTTACCAGAACATCTGAAAACAAAAAGTCTACCAGTCTTTACCAAGGAGTTTATTGTGTGTTTTGGGATACACCTTCAACAATCATCCAGACCCTTTACAACTCTGCCTTAGCCTTCACTCCTTGCTTGTGCAGAGACCCAAAGTTAGTCAGAGGCCCAAGTTTAGTGCCTTTTAAGATCTTGCATCCATGTACACAGCCCTGTTCATAAGCACAGCCCTATTTTTATGTATGGACTTTCAGATTCCAAGGAATATGTTAGAGCTTTTCAAAGGCTCTTAAGAAACTCTCATTCCTCAGCTATTTTTTTTTCTTGTAGCTTTTTGGTTAGCCTATTATTTGCCCCAATAGTTATTTACTGCCTCAGGCAGTTTCAATGTTAAACAATTGCCTTAGATTATTTATAACAAATGTCCCTGGGGACTATGCTGCTCACTCTGGGAGAGCCTGAATGAGCCTTCCCAATGGGATCTTTCAGGGAACAATTACACAGATTAATCATTAGAAATCCCTAGGAACATGGTTAGAAAGGAATTCCAATCCTGTTTTGCCCCCACCAGCAACTGGTAGGATGCTAGTGTTCACCATGATTGTGGGCTGCTGTTTTTTAAAGCTGCCATGGAGCTGTGGAGAAGAAGATGGCAAAAGGGCAAGTTAAAATACCAAAGGACTCATTGCACTTCCCAAGATTAAGCCATTTTTCTTGAAAAAAGATTCCCAATTGCTGCAAGCCTTTGGTTAATTTCTAGGGTTCTGAAAAATTCATTTCTGACTATTTTTGCCAGTGTTCTCATTGCTTTTATGGAGGAGATGATTTTTTCAGGTGCCTACTCTACCATTTTCACTGACATTACTGCATTAGAGTTATGTTTTTTTCAGTTAAACACGATTTATTCAAGGTCAAATCTCAAGTAAGTGAAAAGCCATTAATATAGCCTTTCTTCTGCTAAGTGTTCTGGATGCTGGGCAATACTGTGTGGTAAAGTTTTGACTTCTGATTGCTGTTTTCAAATTCCCCTTGGGTATTTAAAAGCTCATGTTGATATTAAAAGTTCATGTTGATAAGATAGAAGAAAGAAGTTTTTAATAAGTTTCATTAATATTGCACAATTTCACACTTTTGGCCTTATTACATGTACCAACTAATTTTTTTAATTGTCGTAAGAACATTCAACATGAAATCTACCCTTTTAACAAGCTTTTAAGTATGCAATAGAGTATTTTTAACTACAGGTACAATTTTGTACATCAGATCTTGAGAACTTATTTGTCTTGTATAACTGAAACTTTATGCCTATTGAACTGCAACTTCCCATTTTTCCCACTCCCCAGCCCCTGACAACCACCATTTTGCTCGCTGCTTCTATGAGTTTGGCTGTTTTAGAGACCTCTTATAAGTGGAATCATACAGATTGATTTTTTTAATCTTAAAGTAACTTTGTATTTCTGGGACAAATTCCACTTTGTCATGATATACTATGATTTTTATATATTGCCGGATTTGATAGGGTAAAATTTTCTTAATGGCTTTTACAACTGTTTTCATAAAGGATATTGGTCTGTACTTTGCCATCCTAGTAATGTCTTTGTTTGGTTTTGGTATTAGTGTTATGCTGGCTTCATTGAATGACCTGGGAAGTGGTTCATTACGTTTAATATTCAAAAAAAAGACTTTTGTAGAATTGATACTATGCCTTCTTTAAATTCTTGGTTGAATTCACTTGTTAAATTATCTGGACATTGAGTTTTCTTTCTGGAAAAATTTTTAAGGTATTATTCCATTTTTCTAAATAAAAGAGACCTATTCAAATTACTATTCCTTTTATACCACTTTATACATAATATAAAAACCCTACACTAATATAATTCGACATATTCTCTCCCAGCTTTTATTCTAATTTCATATATTTTATTTACACATTTATTATAAACCACATACTACACTGTTACTCCTTTTGTTAAATGCTTAATTGTCTTTTGTTTCCTCCTCCAAAGCCCCAGTCCATAGTTGTATATTCTAGTTGTAAGTCGTTCTAGTTCTTCTATGTGAGCCGCTGCCATAGCATGGCGACTGACAGATGAGTGGTGTGGTTCTGTGACCGGGAGCCAACCTGGGCCAATGAAGCAGTGAGAGCATCAAACTTACCACTAAGCCATCAGGGCTGGCTCTTATGTGTCTTTAATAGATGTATATAATCAGAAATAGATCTTATGTACTTACCCATGCGCTTAACATTATTAGTGCTATGCATTATTTTGTATTGGTTCATATTTCCATCTGATATAATTTTCCTTCTGCCTAAAGAAATTTCTCTAACATTTCTTGTAATATGGGTCTGTAGGTTGTGAATTATTTCAGCTTTAGATGTTTGAAAACTCTTTATTTTGCCTTTGGTTTTGAAGCGTATTTTCAATGGGATTGAATTCCAAGTAGTTAAATTATCCTTTCAATACTTGAGAAATGTTGCTCCACTCTCTTCTCATTTACATGGTTTCCAGCAAAAAAAAAAAAACTTTGCTAACATCTTTATTTTTGTTGCTCTTTATGTAAAATATGTTTTTTTACACTGAGTGCTTGTAAAATATTCTCATTATTTCCAGTTTTGAGCAATTTGATTATGGTTTACCTTGGTGAAGTTTTCTTTAGGTTTCTTGTGAGTGAGGTTTCTATTTCTTGTGTTTGAGTAATTGGATCTTTAGGTTTATAATTGTTCTCAAATTCTGAAATAATTCAACTTTCTTTCCTTCAAATAATTTTTCTGCCACTTCATTCCTTCAGGAACTCCAGTTATATGTATATTAGGTAGCTCAAAGTTTTACAATAGCTTATTAATTCTCCTTTTACTTTTTAAAATTCCTTTTTAAATCTTTCCTTAGTGTTGTATGGTTTCTATTTGTATTAACTAGGGTTCACTAATGTTATCTTCTGCAATGTTTAATTTTCTGTTAAGGTCATCCAGTATATCATGTTTAATTTTGAAATTCACACTTTAAAAAATAGAAATCAAAAGAAATTTGGGCCAACCCTGTGGTGTAGTAGCTAAGTTCCTGCATTCTGCTTTGGCGGCCCAGGGTACACAGGTTCAGATCCCAAGTGTGGACCTACAAACCACTCATGCTGTGATGGTGTCCCACAAACAAAATGGAGGAAGATTGTCACAGATGTTAGCTTGGGGACAATCTTCCTCAAGCATAAAAGAAAAGGAAGATTGGCAACAAATGTTAGCTCAGGGCCAATCTTTCTCACCAAATAAAAAGAAGAAAGAAAGAAAGAAAGAAATAGAAGTATATTCAAGGGAGGTCCAACAGCCCAATAATGGATCAGTAAACCATAACTTATTAAGGGAAATGATGGCCTTTATCTTCAAAATGGCTATTAACTGGAAGAGAATTTAGACTATTTTGTATATTTTTATATATTAGAATAAAATCTATGGAACAATGCTGGAAAAAGGAAAATTTTGACTTGGAGAAAACGCAGTATTGAACGAACTACTTTATAAGGTAATGTTTCCCATCATTGGAAGTTTTCAAGTTTAGTCTGCTGAGACATATATAAGGTAGAAATTTGCGTTATATTTACTTTATTTTTATAGTCTATATTTCAAATTCCTATTTATCATCCTTACTCCTAATGTGAAAAACATTTTTTAACCTTTGACTTAGAGAACATTGTAGATTCACATGAAATTGTAATAAATAATTAAGAAAGATACTGGGTCCCTTTTACCTAGTTTTCTTCAAAGGGATCATCTTGCAAAACTACAGCATAATATCACAATCAAGATATTGACATTGAGATAATCCACATATACAGATTTCTTCAGTTTTCTTGGACTCACTTTTTTGCATGTGTGTATTTAGTTTCAGACAATTTTATCATACAAATAGGTGTATCCACCAGCACAGTGAAGATAAAAGAATAGTTCTATCATCACAAGGATCCCTTGCGCTGCCCATTTATAACTATATCCTCCTGCTTCTCACCTGCCAACATCCCTAAACTTTGACAAACATTTGTTCTTGATTTCCATAATTTTATCCTTTCAAAAATGTTATGTAAATGGAATCATATCATATGTCACATTTTAGCTGTCTTTTGGTAGTTTACAGTTGGAGGCTTCTGGAGCTCTCTGTCCACAATGTATGGGAGGCATTAGGAAACCTAGGGCACTGACCGCTCTGTCTCCCTCAACCCTGAGGACCCAAGGTAGTCCACCTTCTTCCTTTCACCTTTTAGAGGCTTTCTGTGCTTGGTTGTCATGTTATGTTCAGGATGTTTTAATCATAAGACGAAGGATCTGGGAGGAATGGGGCAACTCCATATTTGCCAGGACCCCAAATTCCCTTTTTTAGGTTCTAAAGATTATGAAGAGAGATTTAGTGTCCATTAGATAATCACATTCAAGTTACATAATTTTCTTCCCCTGAATATCAAAGGCTGATTTCCATTATCACAGCCCTTTATAGAACCTATAACTGTATTTCAATCATAAATAATAAAATTCAAAAAACATAAAATATTGATTTTATCTTCTCTCACTCCATCTTCATATTCTAGGTAGTCATTTTGCATTTCTTTCTTGTTTAGGAAAAACTACTAGGTTTTCATTAAATCAGCAACAGACGTTTTATTATTAATTACACTTCTCTTTATACAGGACTTTACAGTTTACAAGACAATGTTTTCATGTCTTATAATAATAAAGTAATAGAATTATAACACTTTAACATACACATATATGTGTGTGTGTGTATATATATATATATAATTTCTCTCTCTTGAGATTTAATAGTACAGTTTGAATTGTCCTCATACTTACATTGCCATATAAAGAGAGAAAGTCATTTAGTTTTTCATAACTTGGTAGCAGCAAGGAATAGGATATGTTTTCCAGAGTTCAAATGAGGCAACATTTCAAGATCTGGAGTAAACTATTAGTTGAAAAGAACGAGTAATGAGAATGTCACAGGGTAGGATTATTCCAGGGAAAGTTCCCCCCGACCTTTGCCCTACCACACACTTTCAAAATTTGAGCAGTTTGGACTCTACCTCTAAGAGTCCATATTTAATTATGTCTGAAATTAGTACTATGACAGTGAAAGAAAAATCATGGTGCATGTGTCAATGGAAATGAAATTAGTCACTGTGGCTTCTTTTTCTAAATTTTGTTTTCCTCTGAAGATCTAGAAAGTCCTCAGGAAAATAGTCAGCAGATGGCTTTACCTGTAAGTTTGTTTTTCTGCCAAAGATCAAAATGGCATTGCTAGAGTGTGCAAGCAAGATCAAAGGGAAATGTTTCAAATAAAAATAAATGTGTAGGTGCCTTGAGAATAGTTAGGACTATTCTATGCTGGCTGCCACTTCATTCACGCCACCCTAAACCTTTAAAGACAGACTATGAGAAAGCAATCACAGGTTGAATAATATTATTTACTGAAAATCTTGTTATATAATATACTAAATAATATTGTAATATATAATAAATAATATTGTATGGTATATACACAATATACAGTATATATAATATGATTTATATTATATGTATAATTTATAATATATAATTATTTTTGTTATATTTATATAATAAACCTATAGCTGTATAATATATATATCTATAATAAATAAATGTGTATAACATAATATAATTTAAAGGAAATATTTGTTGCCTTTGACTAGTTTTCCTTCTCTTTTCCCATGAAATAGATTATATAAATTTTATTCTCTTTGGTTTTTGAGGTTAGCTTCATGGATTTATCTGTCAAGAAAAACAAGCAATTTTCCAATATTGTGGATTTTGTAATAGTCAATAAGTTTTGTTAAAGATGTAAACTTTTCTAGCATTGAATTTCTTGCTGTATGTTTTATGATAAAACTTAATCAGAGGACACATACCCTAAAACAAATTAACAAGACTAATAAAACATTGTAGATCATATAGTATGCTGCCCAGACTCTGTTGCCACCTGCCTGAGGATTGGAGTCCTCATTCACTGGTATTGTTGGCAGCTGGATGTTCTCAGATGAGACCCTCTGTAGGAACTGCCCTTGAATGAAAGCGAGTCATCTCACCCAGATCTCCAACCAGGGATATTTCACATAAAATGGTTGGTTAATTTGGATATTAAAGGCTGGCCCGCTTGTTTCAATGCAATCAACTCTTCAAAGCCATCCCAGATCCAGAGCTCCCTGTGAGAGCGACTGAGCGCTTTTTTTTGACTGCCCAATTTCACATTTTTTATTCACTGCAGGTACTGAGCTGATCTTGAGAGCAGGGCAATCCTTGAGAAACCCTACTTCTTACTTCTTACATGTCAGTCATTTCTCGGTGTTCTGCAGTGCTTTGAGGAAGGTTGAATTCTAGATCTTTGCAGGTTTGTCCAGCAACGTCAAGGTCCAGACTGGGAGGAAGTGGGATTTTAAAACACAATGTGGAACTATCTGGACCAAGGCCTAAAATAATTTTTAGTCTCCATATTTCCCAGGAATCTCTGAGTCTGCAGACATTGTTCACATCTCTCTGGTAAAGGCTAATGCTTCCCACTTAATTGAAGACGTTACAATGCTTCTTCCTTGTAAAACAACACGTTCCAACCTTAAAGATCTTCCTCCTTACCCCTCTTGACCATCAGAACAATGAGTAGTTCACAACATATTTGAGCCATAAATGTCATGGATCTACTAAAGAGCTGCAAGAGCTGGTCAATATTTACCAGCTGGAATCAGGATAACATTTATGAAACTTAATCTTGAGGTTCCAGATCAAGGGGACTGAAACATAAGATTGGGTTATTCTACTTAGGATGCCATTTCATCCATGTGACACTTCGGATGAAGGAAAGAGAGAATGTATTGACATGGGAACACCATGCTGGTAAGGCATCTGGATGATGGTTCTAATATGGTTCTCAAAAGCTTGAAGAGAAAGATGGCTCACAATATATAATGTATAAATGATAGAGCTACCTTGACAGATGTTGGAAGAAATGATCAAGACTTAAAGAAGTGAACATGTTAAAGTGGTTACATTATGTAATGCAGGAAAACATGATGGATATATTCTCCAAGAGGGCTTCAAGAACACTCCACTTTGCAAAGGCATGAGGAAAGTCTTGAGGAGAGGGGCATCAGCATCTCTAGGAAGCTGAATGTTAGGCATATTTTGTAGGCCAGGGCTGGCAGAAGGTACATAGGCTTGCATTTACCATGGCTGATCAAGCTACACTCGCTACTGTCAAATTGGGCCCTTCTCATCCTGGATGGGGCAACAATTCATCTTAACTGGAATCAATGCTTATTCCAAGCATAGGTTTTCATTACCTGTCTGGAAGGCTTCCATCAACATTATAAGAGCTTAATGTACGGTTGATCTTACAGAACGTTATATCAGACCCACGGTCTCATTTCATAGGAAAATAAGTGTGGCATTTGGCAAATGGCCATTGGATCTCCTGGTTTTATTATGTACTATACTGTACAGAAAACTACTAGCCAGATAGAATGAGAGAAACACTTTCTGAAGATGTATTGAGGTACCTGCTTGGAGATATTAGCTTACAAGGATGACATGCTCTCCTTAAAGATGAAGTACACACCCCAAATTACCATTTTGTGTGTTGGTTCTGGGAACAAAGGTGTGGAAATAGAAATGACCTCACTTACTATCACTCTCAATGATTCATTTTGATAAATTTGTTTTCTATGCTTGCTCCTCTGGTGCCTAGAGTGGGAATATTTTCCTCAGGTCATATAGCAAGAATCCCATTAAATTTCAATTTTACACATTCCTCAGATATCTTAAGTTTATTGTGCTAAGAGACTGACGGGCAAAAAGGGGGTATCACTATGCTGGCAGAGTAACTGTGATCATCAACTGGAGATAGAGCTGCTTTTAGACAGTAGCACAGGGAAGAATTTGTTTAACACCTAGGTGATTCACTTGAGCATCTTTTGGTATTTTCTTGCCCAGTTTTGATGGGAAAAGAAAATAGTATGGTGACTAAAGTTTCAAACTTCTTAGAAAGAGAATCTGTGTCACCTCAACAGATGAGCCACTCAGACCAGCAGAGGTGATAGCTGAGTATAAGAGGAATCTATAATGAGTAGTTAGTAGACGAGGGAAATAGCATAGATCAAGAACAGCTAGAGTGGCATACAGTTCATTTACAAATCTTCTTATAAATTCTCCTGATAAAGAGGCCCATCAGAATCTTGGATTCTGTCCAATCTAGCTCTGTCCAGAACTTATATTACAAAGCAATGTAGGTCCAGTGGTACAGGGGTGGATTGGACTGGATCCCTCACAACTTCTCCCCTCTCCACCATTGCTTCAGAACTGAAGCACTCATTTCCCTACCTGATGGGTGTGTTGGTAGCTGGCAGTTAGCTGAATCCCTCTTTGGGAATTTCTTTGGTTATAGAAAACTGCCTTACTCAATGTCAAGTCTCGTCCCCAGGGGCTACTTATATCCAATGACTGTTTAATCAGAATATATAAAGACCTGGTCCCTTTGCTACAATGTAGAATAATTCTGTCGAACTGTCCCTCTTCCATAATTTCCCAATTCACTGAGACCACTGTCGTAACTGTGTTAATTATAATTCAGATTCTCTCTTTGCCCAATGCTGCTTCATTCACTCCTCACCATTTTTGATTCAAAGAGTACTCTTGCATCTCAGAGTCTTTTTCTGGGAAACTCCACTGTATGCAGTGGGTTGAATTGTATTCCTGAAAAAGATATGCTTAAGTCCTAACTTCTGGTAGCTGGGAATGTGACATTATTTGGAAATATGATCTTTGCAGATGTAATTAGTTAAGGTCATATTGGATTAATGTAGGCACTAAATCCAATGACTGCATCCTTATAAGAAGAGTGATATTTAGAGACAGAGATGCATAAGGAAGAAGGCCAGGTGACAACACAGACAGCAATTAGAGCGATGCAGCTATAAGTCAAGGAATGCCTGGGGCCACCAGAATTTGAAGAGTCAAGGAAAGATTCTTCTAAGAGCCTTCAGAGTCAGCACAGCCCTGTGAACACCTTGATTCTGGAATCCTGGGCTTCAGGATTTCTCAAGAATAATTTTCTGTTGTGTCACGCCACCCAGTTTGTATAGTCTTAGAAGATTAATACACTGTAATAAAAGCCAAAAGCAAAGAATGAGTATAAATTTTACCAGCATTTTGAGAAACAGGTAATGTTAATCAAATAAGGTTCTTGAAGAAGTTAGACCTTAAACTCTCTGAAGAGTGAAGGCAGAAAAAATGTTAGACTTCAGAGGTTAAGAAAAGTAAATTAGGATGTATAATAAAAAAATGCTGAATAAGAGGGGCTGGCCCCGTGGCCGAGTGGTTAAGTTCGTGCTCTCCGCTGCAGGCGACCCAGTGTTTCATTGGTTCCAATCCTGGGCGCGAACATGGCACTGCTCATCAAACCACGCTGAGGCAGCATCCCACATATCACAACTAGCAGGACCAACAACGAAGAATATACAACTATGTACCGGGGGGCTTTGGGGAGAAAAAGGAAAAAAATAAAATCTTTAAAAAAAATAAATGCTGAACAAGAATCATTATTACAAACAAGTGTTTACTTGAAATTAACAAAATGGACACTGAACTAATCTTTAAGGCTTGAAAGAGGGAATTTGATTGTGATGGTTAATTTTATGTGTCAACTTGGATGGGCCACAGGATGCCCAGATATCTGGTTAAAGATTATTTCTAGGTGTGTCTGTTGGGTGTTTCTGAAAGAGATTAGCATTTGAATTGATGAATTGAGCAAAGAAGGTGGCTCTCCTCAATGTGAGTGGACATTTTCCAATCCTTTGAGAGCCTGAACAGAACAAAAAGGCCAAGGAAAATTGAATTCACCTCTGTCTGACTATTTGAGCTGGGACATCCATCTTCTTCTGCCCTCAGTGCTCCTGGTTCTCAGACTTCAGATCTGGATTGGAGCCTACACCATCAGCTCTCTGACTCTGAGACCTTAGAGCTATAACACTGGCATTCCTGGGTCTCCAGCTTGCAGATGACAGATTGTGGGACTTCTCAGCCTCCATAATCATGACAGCCAATACCTTATAATAAATCTATACATGTAATAAAACTTTATATATCTCCTACTGGTTCCATTTCTGTGTAGAACTCTAACACAGTGAGATTGGGCATAAGGAAACTTCTATTAGGAGGAAGGACAGTAATCAGTAAAAGTGAGAAACAGAGGGAGGTAAAACAAAAAAAAGTGGAAAGCAATGCGAGAGAGTCAATGGAGAGCATTAACATTACTGTCAGCATTTTGTGATTAATAGGAGTAATCAGGGAATTGCCTATGGTAAATTATTAGAATATTTGTGGTGGCAAAAATTCACGTAGCTTGACTAAGTATAGGTTATAGATAACTAAATTAGGAGAAAGAGAATTTTATGGAGGATAAATCTAATAATATGTATATTAAGATAGGATTAGAAACAGATAAGTGGTATAAATTATGAGAAAAGGAATATAAGACTTATAAACTGAATGAGTAGGGAGCCATGACTCTCACTTCCCTAGAAGAGTCTTGGTATATGCTGGATTTTTAATAACATCTTTTTCCTCCTCAAAATTGTCTTGGTTTAAGTGATAAATTTTTGGGTCACACTACATATGGGTGATGTAAACTACTGTGATGAAAGTTTTAATTAGACAAAAGACAATTATTATTGTCATAGAAACATTGAATGTTAATGCTCTTTTATTTTAACTATCTCATTTCTTATGAAAGGGAGGACTACACTCCACTTGTTAAGGGAAGAACCCAGAGTAAAACCTAGTCTCTAAGGCTAGGCTAATGTCTCTTGCACTATCTTATAATATCTCCTGGGACAATTAAAAGGTGACTGGATGTTTTGGGTGATCAACTGTTATGACATTTTTGAGAAATGTGTAAAGTTACCAATCATTGTTTTAAATCATGAATGTTTCAGTAATGTCTTAACATTAACTATACACATAAAGTAGGATACTTATAATTTGTGATAAATTCATAAATTAGTCAAATAAATACTCCAATATTGTTTTCCCCTGGTTATCTTGGAGATATAAAAGTTTTATGTATATAGGGAAGAGCACATTTACAGGTTTATGGCAAGAAGCCAGCTACAAGATGGCAGAGATTCAGAAGTTGTTTAGCTTCCATCCTTCACCTGAAGGTACCTGGAGATTCCCTATAATAATCTCACCGTCAGTCTCTTCATGTTTGCCAAACAATGAGTTTCACTCAACCTACAGTCTCCTGGGAGGAGAAGTATGCAGTGTTTGACAATGATTAACTATATAGAATCTCTATACGGAGCAACTGGACAGAAGTGTGTGTGATATATGTTCATGGTCTGTTTAAAAGATGAATGAATAAACAAATGGATAAGAAATAATGCATGGTAAGGATTGTCTTAAAGCAGGAACAGAGGATAAATGGGCATGAGTTAAATCCGCTAAAGAAGGGTAAAAAGAAAAATTAAAAAGGAGAATGATCAATGGAAAAGACATATATGTGGGGTGCACACTTTTCTACTATCAATTCTCTATGGGAAATGTGAAATAATTTAATAATTGTAAAAGCTATCTGGAGATTATTATTTCCTTTGCTTTATTGAAACATTAGCCAAAAATAGAATTTCTTTTTTCTAGATGGATTTTATAAGAGACTCTGAAACAAAAGCATATTGCCGGGAACACACACATAGACATATATATATATATATATATGTATGTTTATATATTTATGTATAATGTATATATATTAATTTCATATATACATATATTTCATATATTTACACATTTAAATTGATGTTAGTGTATACTGATGAGCCAATACAGCTTAATAAAAAATGTAGGTACGATCATTTATTGGAAAATAAGTTCTGAAAAAAATAATAGTTAAAAGTGTATTTTTTATAATGTGCTGACAAATAAATGCATATAGCCTGTAGAATGACCCAGACATTTTTTAAGCACGTGGAAAACTAAAAGGAATTTGAAGTTATTAGAACACTATTAATTTGGAGATGCTGAAAGGTGGATAATTAAGTAAATAGACGTATCTTAAATGAGGCATATTAATAAGGAAACATTTTTAAAGGGAGAGCAGGAAAACAGGGTCACATAAATATTATTTCAAAAACCCACGGTTATTTTCCTAATGTTTATCTTTCTTCTCTTCCTCGTTGTTAGGGACGTTATATAGACCACAAGTGGATGTGGTGAGTCTTTCTTGGCAAAAGAAGAGCAAAGCAGAATGTAAATTCTCTAGAAATCCTCTAGGGGAACGAGCCGGGTTTCTTTTGCATGCGTATGAAATTACCTCCTGAAGAGGAAAGGAGAACAAGAAGAAGGACAAGCTCTTGCATCTACTATTTGCTGAAACCTCATTACATGAGCTTTGAGTTCTCAGTTTTCCCAGAAGAAACTCTTATGCATTTCAAGTTCAAATATATTGGTCAAAATTGTAAGATTTTCCTGACACTTTTTATTAAAAATCCAAGTGTGCTAACTGTCATAACCAGACAGTGGAGCATCTTGAAGACTGTGTATTCCTGGGATTCCAAATACCCTGAAAATTATACGTACTTATCACTTTCTCGGAGTCTATATATTTTAAACATCACTACAAGAAAGAGAGGCTTTATTCCTGTCTCATGAATTTTATACAATCCTGTAGTATTATGACGTCAATTTCCTGTGACATATTTTTAAAAAATACTTTTTGACTTGTTAAATACCTAGAGTGGGTAGGTTCTTGGCTAGCCCAAGTCTTGTATCTCTCGTACAAATAACCAACATTATATTCAGTTGCACTGGATGTAAATGCATTTTGCTCACTTTCTGAAGTCTGATTTAGCATACTATGATGAAAAAATGTTGCTTATAGGAACATGTGGGGAAAAAGTGTTTAGAGAGAATCTAGGAATAAAATTATTTGTAAGTACAATTTTCATAATTTTTCAATAATAAATCTGTAGATCCTAAATAATATTGGCTCTTAATGGAACACTGAAATGAAGGCAAACATTTGGAGCAAATTAGTTTGGAGAGGTTGAGTCCTCAGATTTTAATTGAATGTAAATGGTGCATTCAGTATGCAGGGCACCATCATTTGAACAATCTTGAAAAAGCTGAAAAGAAGATTCTCTGTTCAGGAAATAACACATTAAAAAGATATGTATAGCCTAGTTATGTCAGTAAACCAGTGTTATGTGTGTGTTAGCAGACCACCTCAGTGGATGAGATGTATTATAATCAGGATGTTTATCATACATAATTACTGAACAGGAGCTGTATTATATGTCACTGACAAGCGCAGATCTGTACTTCTAGATTTATGTCCTCCCAGGTTCCTAAGCAGAGCTTGTTCATGTAAAGCAGCAGCACCAGATGGACTGCCCTCCAGAGTACAATAGAACAACGTGGGATTTTACAGGGGAGAACGTTTCCTGTATCAAAACCACGGAAATACAGGCAGCCAGAGAAGCAAATCCCACCACTGACCAGAAAGAATTACTGGTCATATTTAAAATCTTATTGATATATTTGAACCTGACAAGCAGGATTTACTAAAAGACAGAGGTTGTGAGAGCGAGACAGAGAAACAGAGAGAGGGAGAGACAGAAGGAAAACTTCTCTTCTTATTAAAAGACGAGCACAAACCGGTTTCTGTTTAATAGTAATTGAAAGCACACTCTAAAGCCACTTTTTAGTAGATGTGTGACTATGGACACATTTGTTTACCGCTCTTCCATTTCCTCTTTGAAGCAATGGAGACAATAACTGCACTGCCCATGAGGATTAAATGTGATGAGGATTAAATAGTAACCTCGGTGTAATTGTTGGATGTAATTCTTATCCAGATTTTGTTGATGAGGAAACTTCTCAGAGAGTTTAAGAGACTTGCCCATCATTACCCAGCTAGTAACAGTAAAAGGCAATTAAGTGCCTCAGTTATCTATCGCTGTATAACAAATCACCCTAACATTCGGTGACTTAAAACAAGAACACTGTATCATTTCTCATGATTTTGTTGTGGACAGGCGGTTCTGCTGCTCGTCTCACTTGGACTCACTTTGCAACTGCTTTTCCCTGGGTCAGCTGAGTACTAGGCTCAGCTAGAACAGCCACGATGGGAGGGCCTTTGTTCTCGAAATTTTAGTACACCTTTTCTCAGGTTTTCAAGGCACAAGCCACTAGTGTACAAAAACCTTAACACCTCTGCTTGCCTGACATTTATTGATGTCACATGGACCAAATAAAGTCACAAAGGTAAGCCCATACTCAACATGGGAGAGGATTACCCAAGGGTGTTGACACCAGAAGGTATGATTTATTGGAGACCATCAGAGAGACACTCATCCACATTTATGGATTTGAAAATCGTTTGACTTTTTGTTGCGCTCTTTTGCTTATCAACTTCAGATAAGGAAATTTTCAAAATACAGAGTAATTATTTATTTACATTGTTGGAGTGAAGAACCTCTGTGTATTTATTTATGTGTGTGCATGGACACACACTCATGAAAGCTTACATGGGGAGTGTTGCTGAAAATTCTTAAAATTTACTGACTCAGTGATCTACAGATTAATTGACAAAAAATATGGATAAATAATGTTCAAAAAAATTGTGGCAAACCAAGCCATAAAGATAATAAAACTGTTAAAGCAGGAACATGGATATTGAATCATGCTTGTGGCACCAACCTGCTAATTCATTACCTTCTGGTGGGTACTTGCTGATGAGTACTTAAGGTAACGATGTTACCTCTCATATCGAATGCTTTGCCCATCTGAAAATACAGTTATGAAATAATGTGTAGATTTTTATGAAAATGTACCTTTGATGTCCTGTATGTCTCTCTTGAGTGGATTCACTTTTGTGTGATACTCCTTCATTTACATGGTATCATTTCCTTAAACAAAGAGTTGGTTCCCTCCTCTCCAAAATGCAGATAATAATACCTATAGTATAACTTTTTTTCTGTTTTTAGAATTAGAGATGATGTACATCGAAAAGCTGTCATAGTGTCTGGCACTAAATAAATGGTAGCAATCACTCCTCCTTGGTTTCGCTGGTGCGAATGCTCCTCCTCCTCTTCTCCTGGTGCTCCTTCTTTTTCACCTTAGACTCCTCCCCCTCTCTCCTACTTCTTCTCTTCTCCCTGACTCCTCTTCTTTTTCTGCTTCTGCTTCTCCCATTTCTCCTCTTTCTTTTAAATTTGTAGTGCCTAACAGAGTGCAGTCCCAGTAGGTGTTCAATAAATATTTGGTCATTGGATGAATGACTTTATTTGTGGATTTTGCATTAATTAAATGCCGTATTCAAATAACCTTGAAAGTGACAATTACACCAGTGACATGTATGTACCATATTAACACCACACATAAGTTTGAAGTAAAGAGATTTTATATGGTGTCTGTGTATTCTTCCTTTTAAAGGTAAGCGTCTTCTCTTTCGGGCTAGGTGTTTACCTTATATCTCATACCAGACGACACTTCCAAATGTATTAACTGTCATTGGTCAAGTCTTTATTCATAACTCCACCCAGCTAAGTCACCCACTGATTTTCGGCCTTTATGATTCCAAGTGATAGAAAATTAGGCAGTAGGATTAATATTTTGTACGAAATGTTTCTGCTTGGCATTCCGTTTAATTACACTTCATATGTGAGTACTTATTGTACTTGATGCTGAGGAAACTCACTCTTCAGTTTAGTGAGTTCCTATCAGATCATTAATTTTCACACAATTTAAGAGCCAGCAGGTGTGAGGGTAAAAGCAGAATATTTACATCAAAGTTGGTGTGTGAGTGGGTGTGTGTGTGTGTGTACATACATGTGCATGAACCCTTATTTCCTTCCTTCTTAAATTTTATTTCTGGTATCTTTTGCTATGCACTATTTTAAGTATTTGTTTAGTAACACATAGCAATATTTGTCTTCATGGTTTCTGGGTTACAACATACTTAGTAAGTTTACAACCATAAACTATTTTTTAAATTTTCCATATTTTCTTCCAATTGTGTATAGTTTTTAAAAGTAGGTATATTCTAAATACACCATGAATTTTTATGCAGATGGTTGGACATATGTTGGTTGTAAAGTCAAGCTCTACACTTTTGGTGTACAAATGTGGAGCCAATTATCATACAATCACTAATTTAATATCATCTTTACTATATACTTCTTTACCATTTATACATGCTTTTCCATATAGACCTAATATGTTCCATTAATGCATTTTTCTCTTCTTACACCAAAAGCACACATTTTTAATTACTGTAACTTTATCATGTTACGATGTCTGGTAGGATATGTTTACTTTCTCTAGCTCAAGTACTGATTTTTCTGAATGCTCTTGGATATTTTTGTACATTTTACATATAAAATTTAAAATCTTTTGCTTCTTGTCTTTCGATTTTAACTTCTGGAATTGTTCTCACTTGCTGGAATCACAATTAGACAAATATTGGATTTTCTGACTCCTCAACTTTTTGTAAACTTTTTATTGTGTTTTCCTTCTCTTTATACTTTGTACTTTTATATTTTGGGTTATTTCCTTAGTTACATCTTTTATATCATAGATTGAAACTTCATGTGTCTTTATTATACAGAACTTTATTGGCAAAAATTTTAGAATTTGTATTTTAATTATATAATCTTCCTTATTCCCTAATTTCTTTTATGCATAGCTGCTATATTTTAAAAAATTCTGAGACTATTAAATAAAATGTTTTTATTTTTATGGTCTTTTTTGTTTCCTAATTTTGTATGTACTATGTTGAGATTAGTCATTTTTTGTTTTCATCTTGGTCTTTTTCTTTCACGCTCTTTGTTATGAATGCCTGCTAATCCGTGGTTGATAATTCATATTTTTTAATGGGAAACTTCAGTAATTTTTCACAAGTAGTTAATATTATTATTAAACAGAAAAATAGCTAATACTTACACTGCTGTCACTACACATAAGACATTTCACCAATGTTAGCTCATTTAATGCTATCAACAACCCTGCAAAGTTGGTATCTTATTACCATTTTTTGCATTTGGAAAATTATACAGAAAGTGCCCAAGGCCACATTACTGTTAAGCAGGAGAACATAGATTTGAATCGATGCACCTAATTTAAGAAGTGATCTTAACCACTTCACTAATTTCTTCTAGAGTTATTTTTACCTATTTCCTAAGCAGAGAATGCCATCTAGTTGGCTGTCCTGCAGGATGAGTGGGAGAAACCAGACAGGCAGATGGGGATTCCCAACTCTACCTTGACTAAGAAGAGCTTTACTCTGGAGGTGAAGTGGTTTTGTCTATTTCTCCACTAGAATTAGTTGGTTTTTAAAATTTCTTTTTCTTATGTACAATTCTTTACATCCAATAAGATGATTTGAATTATTTTGACTGGGTTCTGCTTCCGTGTTCATCCTCATCATTCAGTCTCCCTAGGAAAGTGTTACACTTCTCAGTTTGGGGGCTTTATTATCATAAAGGCAGCATTTAAATACCTGCTCTGAATATTCACAAGGCAAATCTGCCTAGCTACTTCACAGGCAGTCCTTTATCTAATTATCATGATAACTCCCAAAGCCCTTTTTTGTGTGTGTGAGGAAGATTGTCGCTGAGCTAACATCTGTGTCAATCTTCTTCTATTTTATGTGACATGCTATTACAGCATGGCTTGATGAACAGGGCTGGGTCCACAACCAGGATCCGAATTGCCAACACTGAAGCGGAGCACGTGAACATAATCACCACACCACCGATCCGGCCTCTCTCAAAGTCCTTTTTTTTTTAAGGAGGTAATATAGTTTATGCCACATCAAAGCTATTAAAATATAGTAACACGGGGCCAGCCCGGTGGCGCAACTGTTAAGTGTGCACATACAACTTCGGCGGCCCGGGTTCACTGGTTAAGATCCCGGGTGCAGACATGGCAATGCTGTCAAGCCATGCTGTGGTAGGCGTCCCATATATAAAGTAGAGGAAGATGGGCATGAATTTTAGCTCGGGGCCAGTCTTCCTCAGGAAAAAGAGGAGGATTGGCAGGAGATGTTAGCTCAGGGCTAATATTCCTCAAAAAAAAAAAAAAAGAAAAAATATAGTAACACTATTTAACGTTATATTTCATCTATACATTCATCTGCTCCATATCTCCCTGCTTCATTGTTATTATATGTTAAAGGATTTTAAATGACATTTATGTACATCAAAATGCACAAATGTTGGATTTTAGTTTTTTTTACAATCCAGTGGTTTTGAGTGTATTCAGAATTGTACAACCATTACCAACAATCTGATCACAGAATATCTTCATATCCCCAAATCAGCCCATTAATTAGTAGAAGTCACTCCTGATTTTCCCCCCAAACTCTCTCTTCCCCAGAACGGGGCAACCAGCAATATACTATCTGTCTCTATTGTTAAAAGATAAACTGAGGTACACTAAAATTTTCAAGAGTTCATTTGAGCATACATCAACAGGAATTGGGCATTGCCAAACCAAAAGTGGTTAGGAAGACTCCACCAACAGGACCTGGGAGAGAGGTTTTGTTTTCTTTTTTCCCCCGAGGAAGTTTAGCCTTGAGCTAACACCTGCCAATCCTCCTCTTTTTTCGGAGGAAGATTGGCCCTGAGCTAACATCCGTGCCCATCTTGCTCCACTTTATACGTGGGACACCTACCACAGCATGGCTTACCACACAGTGCTATGTCCGCACCCGGGATCCGAACCGGCAAACCCCAGGCCACTGAAGCAGAGCCTGTGAACTTAACCGCTGCGCCACCGGGCCGGCCCCAGACAGAGGTTTTTAAAGAGATGTGGAAGCAAAGCAAGGAAATCATTTTATTGTTATAGTTTAAACAGTTGCTTTATTTGAGAAAGCCAAGTTGGCTGTTTGTGATTTGCTGCTCTTCAGTTCATTTTCTTGATTTCGGTGCATTGACTGTGGCATAGGTTACCAAGGCATTAGAGCCATGCCAGTCAAAAGACCTCCTTGTTTAATTACTTTAACACTATGGATTTGCCTACTTTGGATATTTCGTATAAATAGAATCATGAAATTTGTGGTCTTTTGTGACTTACTTCTGCACGTAGCATAATATCTCATGTTCATCTGTTGTAGCATGTATCAATATTTCATTCCTTTTATTGCTGAATAATATTCCATTGCAAAAAAAATGTAGATCTTGTTTATCCATTCATCAGTTGATGGACATTTTTATTGCTAGCATTTTTGTCAATTACCATGTGGTTTTTATGTATGTTTCCATTTCTGCTGGGTGTATGCCTAGGCAGGGAATTGCTTGGACATATGATCACTCTGTTTAACATGTTGACAAACTGCCAACTGTTTTCCAAAGTAGCTGCAACATTTTACATTCCCAACAGTAGTGTATTAAGGTCACATTTTTTTCTACATCCTCACTAACATTTGTCCTTTTCTGTCCTTTTGATTATAGCCATCATAGTGGATGTAAGTGCCATCTCATTACTATGTTGATTTGCATTTCACTGAATGACTAAGAATGTTGGTCATCTTTTCTTGTGCTTTTTGAGCATTTGCATATCTTCTTTACAAAAGTGTTTATTCAAGTCCTTTTCCCATTTGACAAAGATGGGCTTTTGTCTTTTTATCGTTGAATAATAAGTATTCTTTATATACTCTGGGCACTAGACCCTTATCAGATGCATGATTTGCAAGTATTTTCTCCAATTATGTGGGCTATGTTTATTCACTTTCAGATAGGAGTCCTTTTCAGTACAGAAGTCTTTAATTTTAAGGAAATCCAATTTATTTTTCTTTCTTTACTAGTTCTTTTAATGTCTTTTTTTTTTTTAGGAAGATTATCCCTGAGCTAACTACTGCTAGTCCTCCTCTTTTTTGCTGAGGAAGCCTGGCCCAGAGCTAACATCATGCCCATCTTCCTCTACTTTTATATGTGGGATGCCTACCACAGCATGGTTTGCCAAGCAGTGCCATGTCTGCACCCGGGATCCGAACCAGTGATCCCCGGGCTGCTGAGAAGCAGAACATGCAAACTTAACCTCTGTGCCACCGGGCCGGCCCCTTTAATGTCTTATCTCGTAAACCATTGCTGAATCCAAGGTCACAAAGATTTACCCCTATGATTTCTTCTAAGAGTGTATAGTTTGTGCTCTTACATTTAGGTCTCTGGTCATTTTTAAGTTAATTTTGTGTGTATGTGATATAAAGTAGGGGTCCAACTTAATTCTTTTGCATGTGAGTATCCTGGTGTCCAAGCATAATTTGTTAAAGATTATTTTTCTCTCCATTCACTATTCTTAACATCTTTGTCAGAATCAGTTGGCCATATTTATCTATTTCTAGATTTATTTCTAGGATTAATTTCTAGATTCACAACTATATTTCATTGTCTATCCATCTATCCTTAGGCCAGTACAACATTGTACTGATTAGTGTAAATTTGTAGTAACTTTTGAAATTGAGAGCAATGACTCCTCCAACTTTTCCAGATTATTTTGGTCATTCTGAGTGTTTAATATTTCCATGAGAATTTTGGGAACAGTTTTTAAAATTTTGCAAACGAGTCAGCTGAGATTTTTTTATTAAAATGAATTGAATCTTTAGATCAAGTAAGAAAGTATTACCATCTTAACAATATTAAGTCATTCAATTTATGCACATGGGATGTCTTTCCATTAATTAGACTTTCTTTAATATCTTTCAACAAGGTTTATAGATTTGTTTATAGGTCTTACACATTTTTTGTTAAATTTATTCCCAGGTACTTACATCTTTCTGATGCTATTGTAGATAGGGTTGTTTTCTTAATTTAATTTTTGAATTGTTCATTGCCAGGATATAGAAATATAATTGAATTTTCTACATTGATCTTTTATACTGCAACCCTGCTGAAATTGTTTATTACTCCTAATAGTTTTATTGTGGATTTTTTCAGATTTTGTATTTTGTATATGCAGGATCATGCCATCTATAGAGATAGTTTTACTTATCTCTTTCAAACCTTTATTTTTCTTGCCTAATTGCTCTGGCTAGAGTCTCCAGTAGAATGTTGAATGGAGCTGGCAAGAGTAGACATCCTTGGCTTGTTCCTAATGCAGGGAGAAAGCATTCAATCTTTCACTTATGTAATGTTAGCTGAGTGTTTTAATTAGATGTATTTTACCAGGCTGAGGAATACCCATCTATTCAATATGTTGTTTTCCTCTTTTTTAATCACAAAAAGGTGTTGGATTTGATAAAATTAGACAAATATTTTTTGTCTATTGAGGTTATCATATAATTTTTCTTTTGTTCTGTTAATGTGTTGCATTATTGATTGACTTTCAAATGTTAAACCTACCTTTCATTCTTGGAATAAATCCTACTTGGTAATCAAGTACAATCTTTTTCTTAATACTTCTGTCTTAGGTTTGCTGGAATTTTGTTGATGATTTTTGCTTCCATAGTCAAGGGATATTGACCTATAATTTTCTTCTTGTGATGTCTTTGTCTTGTTTTATTAGGGTGATACCATCCTCACAGAATGAGTTGTGAAGTATTCCCTCGTCTTCTATTTTAAGGGAGAGTTTGAGAGGAATTTGTATTAATTCTTCTCTAAATGTTTGTTTGAATTCACCATTGAAGCCATCGGGCCAGGACTTTTCTTTGTGGGATGCTTTTGGATTACAGATTGAATGTCCTATTATAGGACTATTCAGATTATCTTTCATTTTTAGTTAGTTTTGCTAGTTTGTGTCTTTCTAGGAATTTCTCATTTCACCTGTTATCTAATCTTTTAGCATACAAATGTTGATAGTGTTCCCTTATAATTCTTTTCTTTTCTGTAAAGTCATTTTTATGTCCTTTCTTTTATTCCTGATTGTGATAATTTGAGTTTTCTCTTTTTTTCCCATGATCTATCTAGCTATAGGTTTGTCAATTTTTTTTTATCTTTTCTGAAAATCAACTTTTTGCTTTACTTTTCTCCAGTGGTTTTCAATTCCCTATTTCACTTACCTAATCTTTATTATTGCCTTTATTTCTCCTTGTTTTATATTACTTTGATTTTTTAATTTCTTAAGGTAGAAATTTAGCTTGTTGATTTGATATTTTCTTTTTTGTTAAAGATTTTATTTTTTCCTTTTTCCCCCCAATGCCCCCCAGTACATGGCTGTTTATTCTTCATTGTGGGCCCCTCTAGTTGTGGCATGTGGGACGCTGCCTCAGCATGGTTTGATGAGCAGTGCCATGTCCTCACTCAGGATTCAAACCAATGAAACACTGGGCCACCTGCAGTGGAGAGCGTGAACTTAACCGCTCGGCCACAGGGCCAGCCCTTTGACATTTTCTTTTTAATGCAAGTGTTTATTATTATACATTTCTTTCTAAGCACTGCTTTAGAAGCATTCCATTAGTTTCAGTATGTTGTGTTTTGTTTTCATGCATCTTAATATATTTTATAACTTCCCTTTGATTCCTTCCTTATTCCTTTGGTTATATAGAAATGTGTTGTTTAATTTCCAAATGCTTGTGAGTTTTCCTAATTTTGGTCTTTTATTGGTTTCTAATTTTGATTCCATTGAAGTTACACTATTTCAATCCTTTAAATTATGCTGCATCTTGTTTTATAGCCTAGCATAAAGTTTATCCTGGAGAATGTTATATGTGCACCTGAGAAGAAAATGTATTATGCTGCTTTTTGGAGTGTTGTATTTTTGTTAATTAGGAGTAGTAGGTTTATAGTGTTATTCAAGCCTTCCTTTTTTTTTTTTTTAGGCCTTCTGCCTAGTTGTTCTATCCATTTTTAAGTGCGATAGTAAAGTCTCCAACTAATGTCATGGAATGGTCTATTTCTCCCTTCTGTTCTGTCCTACTTTGCCACATGTATTTAGAGACTATGTTGTTAGGTGCATATATGTCTATAATTATGATATTTTGCTGATGGATTGTTTTATCATTAGAAAATGTCCCCCGTAAAATTATCTTAAAGTCAACTTTTTCTGATATTAATAGAGTCATTCTAGTTCTCTTTTAGTTCCTGTTTGCATGGTAAATCTTTTTCATTATATTACTTTCATTCTGTTTGTGTGTTTGAATCTAAACTATGTATGCTATAGACAGCATATAGTTGGATCATGTTTTGTTTTGTTTTAAAAAATCTATGCTACCAATCCCTGGCTTTTGATTACAATGTTTATTTGCATTTTACATAGTTACAGCTAAGATGGGATTTACATCTGTCATTTTGTTATTTGCGTTTTCATGTTACAAGATACTTTCTAGTATACAATATTGAGTTCTTTTTTCCTTTTATTATGTATTTTTAGTTATTTGCTTAAATGTTGCCCTTGGGATTACAATTAGCATCTTATCCTAAAACAATGAAGTCCACATTTATACTTACTTAGTTTTAATGGCATACAGAAACTTTGCTGCAATATAGCTCTGTTACCTCCTCTCTCCTTTGTGCTATTGTTGCCATAGATTACATCTTCATATACTTTAACCCCAACAAGATGATTTTACAATTTTTGCTTTATGCAGTCATCTTTCAAATTAGAGAGGAAAAAAATGTATTTAAAATTTTAAAGTATAAAGCCGAACAAACAAATATCAACAGCTCTTATTTTTAGTCTGTCAGAGAAGTGAGGTCACAAAGATAATTGCAGCCCCCAAAATTGGAGAGACAGACAGTCAGACACAGAAAATTACATTTACTGGAGCAGAAAACCACAAGAAACATCCAGGGTAGGAAAACCTGAATTCAGGATGACCCAGTCTTAGGGGGTCCCTCACAATTCTGTGAGTTTTGCTCGAGAAGCTCTACAATATTCCAGTGAATATTGATGAAAAATCCCTTCATGCTTTTGGCAGTGGGAGGGGGAAAGTAACCATTCTGAAATATGCCAGAGCACTCTGTTCCTAACAAGGCCTTGCCTCAGGAGAAACTATTCTGCCAGAGTCTACCCTGCTGTTGTTATTTCACAGCCTGACTTACCTGGCACAAAGGAAATACCCATCTCCAGCTCCCTCTAGCCTTCTTTGTGGGGGAAGTGAAATACCCAACTCCAGATCCCTCCGGGAATCCTGAACCAGCTAAGGGGGAAAAAATTGAGAAGCACTAGTGAAGTTTGTAGGCAGAGGCACAGGCTAACCAAAAGACTGAGCCCTAACCATAGCCTTCCACATATTTTCCTTCCCCTAACCTTACGATTATGTTACTAAAGCCCTATTTACTGCAGTTCCTTTTATCCAGTACATTGCACTGGCCTTTCAACACACAAGCTATATTAACTGGAAAAAATATAGTTTAAAGAAACTGAAAAAGCATCAGAACAAGAGTCAGATATGTCAGGAATGTTGCAATTATGACCAGGAATTTTTAAAAACTGTGAATAATATGCTAAGGGCTTGAACAGAAACAGTACGGAACATATAAGAAAAGATGGATAATGTAAGCAGATAGAAATTCAAAGAAAGAATCAAAAAGGAATGCTAGAGATAAAAATACTGTGACAGAAATAAAAGTGGTGTGATGGGCTGATAAGTAGACTGGACCTAAGTGAGGAAAAATTCTCTGAACTTCGGCATATGACAACAGAAACTTCCAAAACTTAAAAACAAAGAATAAAAGCCAGAAAAAAAAAAAAGAATAGAATATGCAAGGACTGTGGCACGAATACCAATAATGAGAACACCAGAAGAAGAGAGAAAGGCATAGAAGCAGTATTTGAAGGAATAATGGCTCAGAAGTTTCCACAAATTAATGTCAGACACCAATCCACAGATCCAGCAAGCACAGAGAACACCACACAGTATAAATGCAAAAACAAAAACAAAAACAAACTTGACTTAAGGAATATCAAATTTAAATTTCAGAAAATCAAAGATAAAGAAAAGGTTGTGAAAGAAGCCAGAAGGTAAAACATCTTATCTACAGGGAAGGTAATATAATTTACATCTGACTTTGCCTCAGAAACCACACAAGCAAGAAGAGAGTAGAATGAAATATTTAAAGTGTTGAGAGAACAAAACCGCCAACCTAGAATTCTGTACTGTATAAAATTATCCTTCAAAAGTGAAAGAGAGAGAGCCAGCCCTGGTTGCTTAGTGGTTAAGTTCAGTATGCTCCACTTCAGCAGCCTGGGTTCAGTTCCCTAGTGTGGACCTACACCAGTTGTCTATCAGTGGCCATGCTGTGATGGTGGCTCACATACAAAATAGAGGAAGATTAGCAATAGGTATTAGTTCAGGGTGAAACTTCCTCAGCAAAAAAAAAAAAAAGTGAAAGAGACAGATTTTCTTAGACAGATATTGAGGGAATTTATGGCCAGTAGACCTGCCTTGAGAGAAATGTTAAAAGAGGTTATTTAAAGGGAAAGAAAATGATAGTGATCAAAAACTTGGATCTAAATAAATACAGAAAGAGCATCAGGGAAAAAGCAAGTGGAGGTAAAATAAAAACTTTTACTCTTCTTAATCTTAATTGATCTAATAGACAACAGTTTGTTCAAAATAATAATAGCAACAATGTATTCGTTATGTATGTATAATATACACAGTAAATATAATGCTTATGTATAAGTAAAATGAGTTACAGCAATGATGCTGGGTACTTGTATTACACATGAAGTGTTATAGTGTCATTTGAAAGTAGACTTGAACTAGCTGTAAATGTATATTACAAACTCCAGAGGAACCACTAAAAAAATTCTAAAAAAGAATTTAATTGACATACTAAGAAAAAGAGACAAATGAGAGCATATAAAATGATCAGTTAAAACCACAAAAGTATAGAACACAAAAGTATGCACAAATAACAAAGGCAACAAAAAGAAAACAGTAAAAAATATGGTACCTTATAATCCAACTGTATTGATAATCACTTTAAATGTCAATGATTTACATACACCAGTTAAAAGACAGAGATTATCAGAGCAGATCATAAAACATGACCAACTATATTTCGTCTACAAGAAACTCACTTTACATATAAGGAAATATAAAAGTAAAAAGATGGAGAAAGATATGCCATGCTAACACTAATCAAAAGAAAGTGTGAGTAGCTAGTTAATTTCTGACAGAGCAGATGTCAGAGCATGGAAATTTATGCGATAAAGAGGGAAATTACATAATGATAAAGGAGTCAATACTCCAAGAAGACATGACAATCCTTAATGTGTACATGCCTAATAACAGAGCATGAAAATATGTGAGGCAAAAACTGATAGACAGCAAAGAGTAATAGATGAGCCTACTATTATAGTTAGAGGCTTGAACACCCTTCTATCAGAAATAGAAAGTTTCAACAGGCAGAAAATCAGTAATGACGTAGTTGAAATCAACAACACCATTAATCAACTGGATATAATTGACATCTATAGACTACGTCATCTCACTTCAGCAGAATTCACATATTTCTCAAGCTCACATGGAACATTCACCTAAGATTGACTACATTATAGACCATAAAACACATCTTAAAAAATTTAAAAGAATAGAAATCATAAAATGTCTACTCTCAGACCACAATGGAATTACAGTAAAAATCAATAACAGAAAGATAGCTGGGGAATCCCAAAACTCATGGAGATTAAACAACACAGTTCTAAATAAAACATAGGTCAAAGAAGTTCTCAAGAGAAATTTCCAAACACCTTGAACTAAATAAAAATATAGCTTATCAAAATTTGTGGGATACAAAGAAAACAGTACTTGGAAGGAATTTACAGCATTGAATGTACATATTAGAAAAGAAGAAACACCTAAAATCAAGAATTGAAGCTTCCATCTTAGGAAACCAGAAAAATAAGAGCAAATTAAATCTGAAGTAAGCAGAAGAAAAATAATAATAAAAATTAGAGTATAAATCAGTGAAGTTAAAAACAAGGATTCAATAGAAAAAAATTAATGAAATCAAAAGTTCGTTCTTTGAAAAAAAATCAATTAAATCCATAAACCTATCTAGCCAGGCAAACTAAGAAAAAAAGACAAAAATCAATAATATCAGAAATAAAAGAGAAGACATCACTCCAAATCCCATGACCATCAAAATGATAATAAAGAAATATTTTGAATGACTCTATGCTCACAAATTTGATAACATAGATGAAATGAACTAATTATTTGAAAGCTGTAGGCAGCCAAAACTCGCACAACAAGAAATAGAGACTCTGAATAGGCTTATATCTACTAAAGAAATTGAATCAATAATAAATAACCTTCCAAAACAGAAAGCACCAGGCCCATATAGGTTCACTGATGGATTCTACTAGATGTTTAAGGGAGAAACTATACTAATTCTCTACAATCCTTTCCAGAAGATAGAAGCACAAGGAAGACTTCCTAACTCACTTTAAGAGGGCAGCATTACCCTATACCAAAACCAGACAAAGATATTACAAGAAAAGAAAACTTCAGGGCATATCTACCAAAAACTTAAATGTAAACATCCTCAACAAAATATTAGCAGGTTGAATCCTACAATATATATTAAGAATTATACATCATAACCAAATGGGATTTATCCCAGATATTTAAGGCTAGTGCAACATTTGAAAACTAATTATTAAAATCAGCAGGCTAAAGAAGAAAAATCACATGATCATATCAATAGATGCAGAAAAAGTATTTGATAAAATCCAAAATTCATTTATGACAAAAACTCTCAGCAAAGTAGGAATAAAGAGAAACTTCATCAACTTTATACAGAACATCTACAAAAAAGCTACAGCTAATATTATACTTAATGGTGAGAAATTTGAAGATTTTGCACTAAAGTCAGGAACAGGCAAGGATGTCCTCTCCCACCATTGCTTTTCAACATTCTACTGGAAGTCCTAGGTATTGTAATAAGACACGACAAATGAAATAAAAGGTATACAGATTAGGAAGAGAAATAAAACTGTCTGTGTTTGCAGATCATGTGGTTGTCTACATAGAAAATTCAAAAGATTAGACAAAAAACTCTTGGGACTAATAAGTGATTATAGCAAGTTTGTAGGACACAAGGCTAACATAAAAAAGTCATTTGCTTTTCTATATACCATCAATGAATGAGTGGAATATCAAATTGAAAACAAAGTACCATTTAAACTACCAAAAGTGAAATACTTAGGCATAAAATCTAAGACCATATGTTCAAGATATATATGAGGAAAGCTACAAAACTATGATGAATAAAATTAAAGAAGAATAAATGAATGGAGAAATGTTCCATGTTTATGGAAAGGAAGACAATATTGTCAAGATATCTTCTTCTCAATTTGACCTATAGAGTCAATGCAATCTCAGTTGAAACCCCAGAAAGTTATTTGGTATGTATCAACAAACTAATTCTAAAGTTTATAAGGAGAGCAAAACCCCAGAATAGGTAGCCCAATATTGAAGTAGAACAAAGTCATGTGACTGATACTACTTAACATCAAGACAATATTATAATGCTCCAGTAATCAAGACAGTGTGATATTGGTGAAAGAATAGACAAATAGATCAAGAGAACAGAAACAGACCCACATAAATATATTCAACTGATCTTTGACAAAGGAGCAATAGCAATACAAAGGATAAAAGATTTTTCAGCAAATGGTGCTAGAAAAACTGGGCATCCACAGGGAAAAAAATAATAAATCTAGGAACAAATCTAATGGCTTTCACAAAAATCAACTCAGAACGGATTACAGACCTAAATGTAGAAAGCAAAACTGTAAAACTCGTAAAAGTTAACATAGGAGAAAACCTAGATGTCCTTGGATATGGAGATGACTATTTAGACGCAGTACCAAAAGTACAATTGATGAGCTGGACTTCACCAAAATTAAAAACTTCTGCTCTACAAAAGACAACATCAAGAAAATGAGAAGATAACCTACAGAGAGAAAATATTTGTAAAAACACATCTGATGAAAGACTGTTATCCAAAATATACAAGGAACACTGCAGTAACTTACATTTCCAACCAACAGTGCACGTGACTTCCCTTTTCTCCACATTCTTGCCCAGACATGTTTTTTTGATAATAGTCATTCTAACAGGTATGAAGTGATATCTCATTGTCATTTTGATTTGCATTTCCTGGATGGATGATTAATGATATTGAGCGTCATTTCATGTTCCTGTTGGCCATCTGTAAATCTGTTCAGATCCTCTTCCCATTTTTTAATTGAATTGTTTGGGATTTTTTGCTCTTGGGTTGTATGAGTACTTTATATATTTTGGATATTGCCTCCTTATCAGTAATATAATTTGCAATATTTTCTCCTATTCACTAGATTGCCTTTCCATTTTGCTGATGGGTTCCTTTGCTGTGTAGAAGTTGTTTAGTTTGATGTAGTCCCATTTATTTATTTTTGCTATTGTTGCCTTTATTTTTGGTGTCAAATCCAAAAAAAAAAAATCACCAAGACCAATGCCAAGGAGTTTACTGCCTATATTTTCTTTTAGGAGTTTTATAATTCCAGGTCTTACATTCAACACTTTAATACATTTTGAATTAATTTTTCTGTATAGTATAAGATATTGGTCCAGTTTTATTCTTTTGCATGCGGCTGTCCAGTTTTCCCACCACCATTCATTGAAGAGACCATCCTTTCCCCGTTGTACATTCTTGGCTTCCTTGTCATAAATTAATTGATTATATATGCATGGGCTTATTTCTGGGCTCTGTATTCTGTTTCGTTGATCTATGTGTCTGTTTTTATGCCAGTACCATACTGTTTTGATTACTATTGCTTTGTAGTATAGGCTGAAACCAGGGAGCATAATGACTCCAGCTTTGTTCTTCTTTCTCAAAAGATTACTCGGGCTGTCTGAGTTCTTTTGTGGTTCCATACAAATTTCAGAATTATTTGCTCTATTTCTGCAAAAAAATGCCATTGGAATTTTGATAGACATTGCATTGAATCTCTAGATTGCTTTGAGTAGTATGGACATTTTAACAATATTAATTCTTCCAATCTATGAACACGGTATATTTCCATTTATTTGTGTCTTCTTCAATTTTGTTCATCAACGTCATGGTTTTCAGTAGAGAGGTCTTTCACCTCCTTGGTTAAATTTACTCCTAGGTATTTTATTCTTCTTGATATCCTTGTAAATGAGATTGCTTTCTTAATTTCTCTTTCTGAAACTTTGTTATTGCTATATAGAAATGCAACAGATTTTTGCATATTGACTTTGTATCCTGCAAACTTCTGAATTCATTTATTAGTTTTAACAGATTTTTGGGGGGGGGTTTAGGGTTTTCTATATATAATATCATGTCAACTGCCAATAGTGACAGTTTTCCTTCCTTCTTTCCAATTTGGATGACTTTTATTTCTTTTTCTTGCCTAATTGCTCTGGATAGGCCTTCCAATACTATGTTGAAGAAAAGTAGTGAGAGTGAGTAACCTTGTCTGATCTTAGAGGAAAAACTGTCAACTTTCACTCTTGAGTATGTTGTTAGTCTGGGGTTTGTTATATACGGCCTTTATTAGGTTGAAAAACCTTCCCTCTATATCCACTTTGTTGAGAGCTTTTATCATGAAGGGATGTTGGATTTTGGTCAATGCTTTTTCTATTGAGATGATAATATGATTTTTGTCCTTTGTTTTGTTAATGGAATATATCACATTGATTGCATCCCTGGAATAAATCCCATTTATCTTACTGTATGAATCCTTTAAAGTATTGTTGAATTCAGTTTGCTATTTTTTTTGAGTATTTTTGCATCAATGTTCATCAAGGATATTGTCCTGTAATTTTCTTTTTTTTTTTTATGGTATCCTTGTCTAGTTTTGGTATCAGGAGAATGTTGGCCTCATAAAATTAGTTTGACAGAGTTCTCTCTTCTTCTATTTTTGGAAGAGTTTGAGAAGGAATGGTATTAATTCTTTTTTGAACTTCTGGTAGAATTTACCAGTGAAGCTGTCTGGTCTAGGACTTTTGTTTGTTAGGAGGTTTTTGATTACTCATTCAACCTCCTTACTAGTAATTGGTCTGTTCATATTTTTCTATTTCTTATGATTCAATCTTGGTATGTTATGTGTTTCTAGGAATTTACTCATTCTTCTAGGTTATCAAAATTTTTGGCATTTATTGTTTATTGGATTCTCTTTATGACCCTTTGTATCTCCTTTATTTTTAAAGAATAGTTTGTTGGATGTAGAATTTTTGTTTACTACTTTTTTATGTTAGCTCTATGAATAGATCATCTTACTTCTTTTTGGAGTTTCAGTTTCTGATGTCAGTTGTTAATTGTATTGAGGATCTGTTGTAAGTGATGGATCATTTTTCTCTAACTGCTATCAAGATTCTCCCTTTGAATTTAGTCTTCGACAATTTGAATATAATGTGTCTATGTGTAGATTTTCTTGACCTTAACTTTCTTAGAGCTTGCTGAGTGTTGAGTCCTTGGATATGGATATTAAAGTTTTTCATAAATTTGGTCAATTTTGATCCATTTTTATTCAAATATGTTTTGTCCTTTTCTCTCTCCTCTCCTTCTGAGACTCCTGTTATATTTTTTTTTTATGCCTTATGATATCTATGTTAGGATGAAAATAGTCCCCCAAAAGATACCCATGTCAAATCCTTGGAACTAGTAAATGTTACCTTATGTAGAAAACAGGATTTTTGCAGATGAAATTAAGTTAAAGATCTTGAAGATGAGATCATCCTGGATTATTGAGGTGGATTCTAAATCCAATGACAGTGTTCCTTGGGAGCTACAGGAGAAAAATAGAAGAGAAGGAGACAATATGATCACAGGTAGAGATATAAGAGCAATGTGGCCCAAGGATTCCAAGAGACACTAGAAGCTTAGAGAGGCAAACAATGGATTTTTCTCTTACACACCAGAGGGAATATATCTTTGCCAATATCTTTATTTGGACTTTGGCTTCCAGAAATGAGGAAGAATAATTTTCTGCCATTGTAAGCCACCAAGTTTGTCGTAATTTATTATGAATACTTAAGGAAATAAATAACCTGTCTTAAAAGTCTCTGAGGCAGTTTATATTTCTTCATTCCTGTTTTTCATACTGGGTAATCTCACAGACCTGCTTATGATTATAAAATTCTAGATTCTCAGGAATATGTCAGTACTTTCAAAGCCCCTTATGGATATTTCATTACCCAGATTATCCTTTCAAGATTTTTGGCCAGCTTCTTGTTTGCATTACATAATATATCCACCTCAGGCATCCACCATTTAAAACAATTAACACTGATTGTTTTGGGCACATACCCTGGGATCAGGATTTCCTCACTGAGTAAGGTCTGAGTCAAGTCAAATAAAGACAATTTCTGCGAATGTGGCTTTTCTAGGAATATTCTAGAAAAGCCAAATAGTGATAATTCTCTGAGCACGTTTCCTTTCTTTTCTAAAGGCTCCAAACCCATCTTCGACTATTAGTGGCTGCTAGCCTGCTGATTTTCACAGCTAACATTGCTCCAAGAATGCTGGCTTTTAAGGCTACCATGGTGCTTGGGAGAAGGGAATTGTAATAGGACAATTTAGAATGCTTAACAAGATTCAGCCATTTTTCTTGAAAAAACACTCCTTAGATTGTTGTAAGCTGTGGCTATTTGCAGAGTTCTGAAACATTTGATTTTGACAATTTTTGCCAGTGTTTGAAAACTTTTATGGGGGGGGGGGTAGATTTAGAAGACCTCATTCTGATGTTCTGAAAATATGACCAAAAAACAATTTTGAGGATTTTTTATAATACTTGATTCCAATTTTGTTCCCTAGGTTCTAAAGTATGTGATTTCCCTTGAGAGAAGGATGCAATAGCTTTTTGGTTACAGGTTTCTTCTTTCTAATTTGCTTATTCTACTTTTTCACTTTATGCTTTCCAGAAATAATACACAACCTCTTCAACTGATAGCACCTTTTTGTTTTGGCAATTCTTATTTTGCTTGTACACACATACCTATACCTAAATTTATTTTCTCTCATTTCATTGGGGTTAGGAGGAATGAAATTATACATGGGTGTTTAATCTACCATCTTGAAGTAGACTTCACATTCACTACTTATATTTAATTTAAAAGATCCATATATGCATAGATTGATAATGAACATGTTCCTATCATTCAATTTGTGTCTAACTGAATGCTTTATTTAGAAAAAAACTATTTTTTTTTCATTCTTAAGGGGTTTTCTTATTGTTCTTGGACACTTTTACCAGGATACTCATTCTTAGTTCTTCAGTTTGAATAATTTAAACACTGAAAGAACAGCTAATAGACAAATCTTAGAGAGAAAGGGAGAGAACTAGCTTGCTATGCTACATGAGAAAAAGTCTTGAGACTATATATCATTAATAGGAATGCCCATGTAGGCTGAGCATTACTCTATTAAAGCTAAATATTTAAGATATACTATGCAAATTCCATTCCTCCTGTATTTGTTAAAGTATGCATAAAACAAAAGATATGCACACTCATTCATAAAAGAAAGTATTGCCAGGTTAAAAATCACCGGCTAGCCAAATAGTTTCTAAATATGACTATTAAAGCATTTTTAGCAAGCAGAAAACTATCTATGAAAATATCTACAGTCTATGACATGTAAGTTTTCTACCTGAGTAAAAATGTAAATTTTGTGCACGAACTTCCAATGCATTTCAATTATAATTACATAATATTGCCAGTGCTTTTGTGCCTCTCTTTTTTATTCCTTTCATTTCTGAGGACTGTGTTGCATTCAAAGGAAAAATTGGGGGATAAATGGTTATTGAGATTGGAGCTAACTCGATCGTTTTGATGTGTTTCTATGAAATGCAGACAAAGGCTTTTGGTTTCCAGTGGTGCTCAGGCAGTTTGAAATTATGGAGTTCTGAATTACATGAGGATAAGTGGCTCATATTTTATCCATAACCAGAGTGCGTGCTTCACTCATGGGTAGGAGGCAATTTTCATTTTTAGGAATCACTTCTCTTGAAGGGACGAATAACCAGCAATGTTTCTACAAGCTGTTAGTAAAGTATGGTTCTATGTGTTATTAAAATGTCTCTATTCATAAACCTTTCTCCTTACAACATTTGAGAACTAGCTTTAAGAATATTATAGATGATGTATGACTATGGTTTGTATTGTCTTATGTACTTGGGTGATTGTTTCTCTTACATCTTCAGCCCTCTCTTCCATAACCTTCATCTACTCATTACTACTTTCCTTTCTCTGTTCACCCAAAGATATATTCTCCTCAGTAAGTCTCTATTTTAACTTCTTGTGTCCAATCAAATCTTTAGAAAAGATATATTGTTCTCATGAGTATGCCAAGTACTAAAGGGGCCTGAAAAAACAGGAGAGAGAGTTAAATCAGTTTCTGTCCTTAAAAATATAGGAGCATGGAAGAGTACTCATTATCAACTATGAAAAAGAAGCTCTCAGGTTAAATTTGGCAAGCTTTCCATTTCATTTTTTTTTTTTTTTTTTGGTAGAGTTAAGCATGTCTATCTGAGTTTTATGATCCTGTGGAAAGCACCTCACAGGTGAATTTTAAAAAGTGTCATTCCCCATTACTGAGAAACCCTCACCATCTTTTGGAAATCCTGCTGATGAGCTACCAGTAATTATTAATTTAACAGAGCAGAGGAGTCCAGACTTACTAAAACATATTCAACTTATTATCCAGTAGCCTGCAGAAGTAGCACAATTAAATCCAAATATCAGATATCCCAAAGAACATTGAATTAGTTACAGATACTTGTTTGCTCACAAACAATAACATCTCCTCATCTAGAATAGTTAAATAACGAAAAGGAAAAAGCATCCTGTAAGGTTACAGAGAAGACGTGGAACTTAGCCCAGGTGTATTTTGAGGATAAGGATGAAGACAGGGCACCTCAGATTGTAAAGGGGCTTCCTGATAGGGGTATGGAATAACAGAGCACGCCAGCAAACAAATTTGCTAAACGTAACCATTAAGCAATTCAATAAACATTTTCACTTTCTCTCAAACACATATGACAGTAGAAACTGTGAAATAAATTGACCCCAATGTGCAGTTGAGTGTAAAGCCCCTGGGACGAGTCCAGCCATGTGGGTGGAGACACATGCCTGGCAACAGCTAGCCTAGAATATACCTCTCTAAAAAAGAAGAATTCCGTATAAATCAGAAAAGAGAGGGGAAAAAAGGATTTGAGAAAGAGAAAAGCATGTCTATTATTATCATATTTAATTTTTTTTCTACCAGGCTGAATTTTTAAAGATTTCTATAAGAAAAACTTTTTGAAATTACAAAAGTAGTAACAAATGGTATTCTGTGCATCTTTCAGTCTGCTGATTGCAGCATCTCACAAGATGCTTAACTTGTAAGACAGGGAAGCTTCTTTTGTTGATTTACTTTGTTATACGAAGAAATAGGAGAGTGATAGAAAGTGAACAAAACCTCTTTCTCTTCCTTTCTCCATATAGTTTTCATTTTCTAGCTACCGTACTATTCTGCAAAAAAAAAAAATTGTATATTATACAAATTAAAGTGCTGAGAATATTTTTTAGTCTATTTCTAGATTTAAGAAATCTTCACCTCTTATTTACTTACTCATTTTCTGCTCCCTCCTTCCATGAAATTTTAGCTGTGTGAGGGCCAGGACCCATCTGTTTTGTTCACTTCCTGTTTCCAATGTCCAGACCAACACCAGACACAAATTTGAGCTCATAAATTTTTAGTAGTGTGTTATTATGACTTTACTTACAATGACATTGTGCAAGTATCAGTGTAGAACCAATAAGTCTATAGTGCTCATACTGGAAAAACAAAGGAAATTTTCCAAGTTTATTATACATTCAAGCTATAGTGACAATATATAAAAATGAAAGGATTTTACTTCAGAGTTTTATCTGGTTGTCAAAAACATCTATTCAATTTTTGCATCCTACAAGTATAAGTTTTGTCTTGGAATGACATTATATTTTTTTCTTAACAAATTGATATGTTATGAAAATGAAGAGGAGATTTAAATATCAAATACACGACTGGATTAGATGTGGCTAAGAGTCTCTTCTAATTCTGAGATTTCAAGTTTACTTTGATTTCTTAACAAATGAGAGACTATCAGAGGAGCCTGGCCAATCAGTAATTGCGTAGAACTAGATACTATGTAATTTATTTTACAAACTGGGACAGTTTCAAAAGTGAAATGAGATGCTTTTAATAATTAGGCAGGACAACTGGCCTAAAGGATACTGCCTAGGGGAAACTGGGATTTCGTTTCCCACTGTCTAAAGTGATGGTATGAAGATGGTCAATTGCTCTCACCTCTCGAAAACAGCTGAAAAAAATCCTACTGAGTCTGAAGATAAATGCATTTCACACACATGCTCACAGAAATGCTGAAGAAAGCTGGGGGTTCCCCAGTATCTGGAAGATCTGAGCAGGACACTGCTCTTCAGTAGTTAAAAAAGGGGATAATCAGAAATGTAGGGCCGAGGGTTACTCTCTTACTGATCCTCTATTCTTGGCATTTGTTTCATTAAAAACATTTTACCTGTCCACTTTTTGCCAAAGATTTCAGTGTATGAGCTTTGGGAAAATAATTCAATGGAACTAGACATTATCATCACAGAGCCAAGTTCACAGAGTTCAGAAAGATTTTCGAATGGAGTTTTTCATTTGGTAAACGCTGATAACCTAACAAAAAACTGGAAGAATCAAGACAAACTGCAACCCGATCCAGAGTAAACAGCCCCAAATGACAGTGATAACTGCCTTGAAAGCTTGTGACCAAGATAGAATTACACAAATGTGTGGATCTTTTGGTCTGGATTTACTCTTCTAATCCCAAGAGAGTTGCTTTAATTTATGCTTGCGAAAGTAGCCCTGCTTTGCACCCTTGAAATAATTGCGGCTTGCATCTGACCACTATTATACATGACATGTTTACTGTAATGTTCCCAAGTCTGACAATTGTTTCTAATATAGATTTGCAGTAATATGGCTCGCATTCCTCTAGTTTTTTTCTTGAAATATTCGGGAATGCATTTTCAGAATGGAAAGAACAAATAATCTCTTCTTTAAGATTGAAAGGAATCATGTGATGAACTTCAAGACCAGGATAAGGAGAGGTTATTCCTGAGGACCAACAACCCCAACTACTTCCTGGGTGTGCTCAACATAAAATACTAAATTGCCAATGACTCTAATGTGAGTTAACCAGTTATAAAGAGACTAAGGCTGATAACAGGTTCTAGTCATGTCTTGTTGATGCATCAAGGAGTGCACAGAATAGCTGAAAGATTGATTATGTTTGTAGGCATGTGTGAGTGTTCCTAAGTGAATAAACGGGTCTTCCAAACAGTAAGTGTTGAAATGTTTACAGATGTTTTCATGGGTAATATTTTACCATTTTCTTGTGTTTGCTCATTATACATACTTCTGGTTTAAGAGTTTCTACATTCAGTATTTAAAATAGTTGCTTTATTATTTTTTATGAAGCTTTAGATTTTGTGAATAGAATGTCTATATAAAAACGAAAATTTTAATATTATTCTGGAAAAAATATTGTTCCTTAAGAGAAAAAAAATAATGGAAAATAATACTATGAGAATATATCCAAGACGGTATGTGTGGTAGTTACTGAAATGGGTGATTATGGATCATTTTTTCCCTGCTGCTTGACATATTATATAGTATTGAAATGTTATGCTCAACTTAAGTTGCTTAGATAAGAAAAAAAATAGTAACAGAAAATCCTAAAAAAAAACTTAGAAAATTAACTTAGCCTAAGATTATTGACTTGGGTATACCTTTTAGGATCTTTTAATGAATTTTCTATTTTTAAATTGCAAAATGAAAAAAGTTTAGAATTGACTTATTTCATAATAGGTGATGTAAAAATTAACTTGAAATAATGAAATTAAATTTTATAAAATGTATTTTTAAACAAGCAATAATTCCCATATTCATATTTGTGATTGTAGTAAAGAGGCAAAATAAAAATAGATATTGTCACGGGAACATATTTTACCTACCAGCAAGTCATATAAAACAACTATGGCAATCACAAAGACAAAACAAAAATAAAGCAAAGCAAGTTCTCTACACTAAAATGAGAAAACTATAAGAATGAATCACTGAATATCATTCTGTTCTATTTGATATTAATATTGACTCATTAAAATATAATGATTATAAATTTCAATATGAATGATTAAGTCCGATGTTAAATGTGGAATAACTGAGATTGAAACCCATCTGTTTCAAATTATGACCACACTACCAGATTTGTTCTCTGTCCTCCACAATTACATGTATTAGAAATGGGCCATGTATCATTTAATATGGAGGGAATAATAATGAAGTTGAGTTACAAAATTTGGTTAGCTAAAAACATTAATAAACATTTACATATATATTTATATATGTACAGCCAGGTCCCAACTTAAAAGAATTTATGTTATCTTTATATGTACACATCTACATATCAATAAATAGCAATCTATCTTTATTCATCTACAGATACAGCTATTTGAATTTGTATAAAGAATTCCACATAGTCAATTCATTGTCAGATATTTTGATTCATTTTCATATGGGTTCCAGATGATGATCCCCCCCTTAATTACATGAGAGCCTATGATAGCAAGAATCTAGTCTTTGCTGATTTTTTTTATTGAAGTAAAATTAACATATTATATTTGGGCGTACAACATAATGTTTCAATTTTTGTATATACTGCAAAATGATCTCTACAATAAGTCTAGTTAATATCTGTCACAAAATAGTTACAAAAATTATTTTTTGTCTGGTGATGAGGATTATTAAGATGTACTCTCTGAGCAATATTCAAATATGCAAACAGTATTATTAACTATAGTCACCATGTTTATTTTATAGTGACTTATGACGCTTATTTTATAATTAAGTTTGTTCCCTTTGACTCCCTTTGCCTACCCCCACCCCTTGCCTTTGGCTACCAACAGTCTGTTCTCTGTATCTACGAGCTTTTGTTTTTTTTTTATTCCATATATAAATGCAATCATATAGCACTTATCTTTTTCTGTCTGGCTTATTTCACTTAGCATAATGCCTTCAAGTTTCATCCATGTTGTTGCAAATGGCAAGGTTTGATCCTTTTTTATGGCTGCATATTATTCCATTGTGTATATACACGTGTGTGTGCATGTACAGCTTCAGTGTACATGGGAGTGCATATATCTTCTTGAGTTAGTGTTTTCGTTTTCTTCAGATAAATACCCAGAAGTGGAATTGCTGGATTATGTGGTAGTTCTATTTTTAATTTTTGAGGAAACTCCATAGTGGTTGCACCAATTTCCATTCCCACCAACAGTGTACTAGGGTTCCCTTTTATCTACATCCTCACCAGCATTTGTTATCTCCTCTCTTTTTGGTGATAGCCATCCTAACAGGTGTGAAGTGATATCTCAGTGTGGTTTTGATTTGCATTTCTCTGATGACTAGTAATGTTGAGGATCTTCATTATATGTACTCGGCCATTTGAATATCTTCTTTGGGAAAATGTCTATTCAGGTCCTTTGCTCATTTTTTAACTTTATTGTTTGGTTTGTTGTGTTGAGTTGTGTAAGTTCCTTATGCATTTTTGATAATAACCCTGTAGATAGATGGTTTGCAAATATTTTCTCCCATTTTCTAGATTGCTTTTTCATTTTGTTGATCATTCCTTTTCTGTGCAGAAGCTTTGGAGTCTGATGCAATCTCACTTATTTTTAATTTTGTTGTTTATGCTTTAAGAATCATATCCAAAAGATTATTGCCAAGACCCATATCAAGAAGATTTTCCCCTGTGTTTTCTTCTAGGAGGTTTATAGTTTCAGGTCTTACATTTAAGTGTTTAATCCACTTTGAGTTAATTTTTTTCAGTAGAGTAAGATCAGGGTCTAGTTTCATTCTTTTACATGTGAATACCCAATTTTCCAAGCACCACTTTTTAAAGAGACTGTCTTTTCTTCATTGAATATTCTTGACTCTTTGTGAAATGTTAGTTGACCATATATGTATGAATTTACTTCTGGGTTATTTGTTCCATTGATCTATGTGTTTGTTTTTATGCCAATATCATGCTTTTATGATTACGATAGCTTTGTAATACAGTTTGAAACCAGGGAGCATGGTGCTTCCAGCATTGTTCTTTCTCAAGATTGCTTTGGCTATTTGAGGTCTTTTGTGGTTCCCTATAAATTTTAGGATTTTTGTCCTATTTCTGTAAAAAATACCATTGCAATTTTGACAAGGATTACATTGAATCTGTAGACTGCTTTGGGTAGTATAGGCATTTTAACAATATTAACTCTTCCAATCCATGGACATGGACTATCTTTCCATTTATTACTGTCTTCTTCAATTTCTTTCATTAATGTTTTACAGTTTTCAGTGTACAAGTATTCACTCATTGGTTAAATTTATTACTAGGTATTTTATTCTTTTTGATGCAATTGTAAATGGAATTGTTTTCTTAATTTCACTTTCTGACAATTCATTATTAATGTATAGAAATGCAACAGATTTTTGTATATTAATTTTGTTTCCTGCAACTTTACTGAATTTGCTTATTAATTTTAATGGCTTTTTGGTGGAGTCTTTAGAGTTTCCTATATATAATATCACGTCATCTGCAAATAAGTACATGATTACTTCTTCCTTTCAAATTTGGATGCCTTTTGCTTATTTTTCCTTGACTAATTGCTCTGGCTTCGACTTCCAATACTATGATGAATAAAAGTAGCGAGAGTAGGCATCCTTGTCTTGTTCCTGATCTTAGAGTAAAAGCTTTCAGCATTTCATCATTGAGTATGATGCTAGCTGTGGGTTTGCCATATATGGCCTTTATTATGATGAGGTACATTCCCTCTATACCTACTTTGTTTTTATCATAAATGGATGTTGAGATTTTTGAAATGTTTTTTCCAAATGTATTGAAACAATCATATGATTTTTATCCTTCATTTTGTTAATGGGGTATATTACATCAATTGAGTTGTGAGTGCATGGTGTAGGATCCTCTTAATATATTGTTGAATTTGGTTTGCTAATGTTTTGTTGAGGGTTTTTGCATCTATGTTCATCTGGGAAATTGGCATGTAATTTTCTTCTCTTGTGGCATCCTTGTCTGCTTTTGATATCAGGGTAATGTTATCCTTGTAAAATGAGTATGGACTTCTGTTTTTTGGGAGAGTTTGAGAAGGATTGCTATTAATTCTTAGTTTAATGTTTGGTAGAATTCACCAGTGAAGCCATCTGGTCCTAGACTATTGTTGTGAGGTTTTTGATTACTGAATAAATCTCCTTATTAGTAATCACTCTGTTTTGATTTTCTATTTATTCATAAAAGAAGGAACAGAAGTAGACGTCAGGTTGTATGTTTCTAAGAATTTATCCATTTCTTCTAGGTTGTCCAATTTGTTGGCATACAATTGTTTGTATCTGTCTCTTATAATCCTTTGTAATTCTGTGGTATCAGTTGTAATGTCTCCTCTTTCATTTCTGATTTCATATATTCGAGTTCTCCCTTTTTTTTTTAAGCATTTTTCCTCCCTTTTCAGTCCGCATTTTATTTATTTTAGTTCTCATCTTTATCATCTCCTTTCTTCTACTAACTTTGGGCTTTGTTTGTTCTTCTTTTTCTAATTCCTTTAGGTGTAAATTTAGATTGTTTATTTGAGATTTTTCTTGTTTTTTGATGTAGGCCTGTACTGCTATGAACTTCCCTGTTACAACCATTTTTTCTTCTTTGATTTATTTCATGACTTGTTGGTTGTTCAGTAGCATGTTGTTTAATTTCCATGTTTTGTGATGTTTCCACTTCTCATATTGTCATTAATTTCTAGTTTCATACCATTGCGGTTGGAGAAGATGCTTAATGTAATTTCAATCTTCTTACGTTTATTGAAATGTGTTTTGTGGCTCAACATGTGATCTATCCTGTATAATGTTTCACGTGTACTTGAGAAGAATGAGTATTCTGCTGCTTTGGGATAGAATGTCCTGAATATATCTATTAAGTCCATCTGGTCTAATGTGTTGTTTAAGGCCAATGTTTCTGTATTGATTTTCTGTCTGGATGATATATCCATTGCTGTAAGTGAGGTGTTAAAGTCCCCTACTATTATTGTATTGCTTTTAATTTCTCTCTTTAGGTTTGTTAAAATTTGCTTCATATATTTAGGTGCTCCTATGTTGTGGTCATATATATTTAAAAATGTTATATCTTCTTGCTGGATTGATCACTTTTTCATTACGTAGTGCCCGTCCTTGTCTTTTATTACAGTTTGTGTTTTAAAGTCTATTTTTTCTAACATAAGTTTGGCTACTCCAGCTTCCTTTTTGTTTCCATTTTCATGGAATATCTTTTTCCATTCCTTCATACTCCATTGTTTGTGTCCTTAATTCTGAAGTGAGGCTTTTGTGGACAGCATATACATGGCTCTTGTTTTTTAATCCATTCAGCTACTCTATTTCTTTTGATTGGCAAATTTAGTCCATTTACACATAAAGTAATTAATGATATGTGTTCACTTACCGCTATTTTGCTAGTTGTTTTCTGGTTGTTTTGTAGTTTCTCTCTGTTCCTTTCTTCTCTTTCTCTATTTCCCTGTGGTTTGATGACTTACTTTAGTGTTATGTTTAGTTTCCTTTCTTATTATCTTTTGTGTATTTACTTTAAGTATTTTTGGTGGTTACTGTGAAGTTCATGTATAACAGTATACATGTATGTATATAACAGTCTCTTTTAAGTTGATAGCAACTTAAATTTGAACACATTCCAAAGCTTTACATTTTAACTCCTCCCACATTTTACATTTTCGATGACACATTTTATATATTTTTGTTTCATGCATTGCTTAACTAATTATTGTAATTTTAGATGTCTTTTGACCTTTATACTTGTTTTCTAAGTGTTTATCTACTAGCTTTACTACATATTTACCTTTTCCAATGAGATTATTACTTTTGTATGTTTTCTTAGTATTAATTGGTGTGGTTTATTTTCAGGTTAGAGAAGTCCCTTTAACATATCTTATAAGGCCTACTTAACGGTGATGAACTTCTTTAGCTCTTGCTTATCTGGAAAACTCTTAATCCCTATTTCAATTTTGAGTAAACCTTGCCAGGTAGAGAATTCTTGGTGGGAAATTTTTTCCCTTCAGCACTTTTTAAATGTCATGACTCTCCCTTCTGGCCTGTAAAGTTTTTGCTGAAAATTCTGCTGATGTACTTATGGGCTTTTCCTTTATGAAATAAGTTGTTTTTCTTTAGCTGCTTTTAAGATTCTCCCAGTATTGTTAATGTTTGTCATTTTAATTATAATGTATCTTGGTGTGGTTCTCTTTGAGTTCATCTTATTTGGAACAATCTGGATTTCCTGGACCTGGATGTCTGTTTCCTTCCTCAGATTAAGGAAGTTTTCAGTTATTATTTCTTCAAATAATTTTTCCGGCCCTTTCTTTTCTCTTCTCCTCCTGGGATCCCTATAGTCCAAATGTAACTGCTCTTAATATTGTACCAGAGGTCCCTTTTAAAATTCTTTTTGTTGCTACTTTGTCTGGGTGAGATCCACTGCTTTGTTTTCCAGTTCACTAATTTGAGCTTCTACTTTATCCATTCTACTGTGGAACCCCTCTAGGGTATTTTTCAGTTCAGTTACAACATCTGCTTGTACATTCTCGTATTTTTTATCTCTTCGTTGAAGTTCTCACTGTGTTCATCAATTCTTCTGATTTTGGTGAGCATTTTTATGACCATTTCTTTGAACTCTTTATCAGGTAAGTTGCTCATCTCCCTTTCATTATGGCTTTTTTGCCTGGGATTTGTCTTATTCTTTGGTTTGGAACATGTTCTTCTGTCTCCTCACTTTGCCTGACTTTCTGTGTTTGTTTATGTGTATTGGGTGAAACAGATACCTCTCTGAGTCTTGAAGGAGTGGTTCTCATGTAGGAGATGATCCGTGCAGCCTGGCGACATAATCTCCCCTGGCATTCAGAGCCAAGTGCTCGAGGAGTGTCCCTTGTGTTACTGTGCATGCCTGCTGCCTGTGGTGGGGCCATGGCTGCAGTGCAAGCTGGATGGTGCATGGGACACTTACTTGCCCTAGCTGTGGTGCAGCTAACTGCATGGTGCACTCACCTGGCCCAGTTGTGCCACAGCTGCTGTATGGGGTGCTTCCCTGGCTGTGGCACAGCTGCAGGGAAGGCATGGTATCCTTGCCCAACCTGGCTGTGGCATGGCTTCTGTACAGGGTGGGTGGGTGGGTGCAAAACATGCCCACCAGTGATAGCAGGCTCGAGGGAGGGCACCAAAAATGGTACCCACCAGCTCCATCACCATCAAGCTAGAGTGAGCTTGCAAAAATGGTGCCCCCCAGCACTTCTGTCCCCAGAGAAAGTCACTGCAGGCTCCTGCCTCTCTGGCAGTCTCTTTAAGATTAATAAGTGGGTTTCCCTCACTTATGATCTAGGCACTGTTTAAACTGTTGCTTTTGCACTGGATCTCAGTGTTTGCAGCAACCCCTGTAAGAGCAGGTTCTGCATTCCCTACAGTTTTGTAGTTCCCCTGGACTTAGTCCCTGTAGATCTTCAAAATCAGACATTTTGGGGGTTTGTCTTTTCAGTGCTAGACCCAAAAGTCAAGTTGCCTGATGTGGGACACAGTTCCTTCACTTCTCAAGGGAAAGTTCCACATTTTGGGGATCCTTTACTAATTGTGCATCTTGAGACTGTATCTCTGCGGCTCTTATCCTTATCAAAGCGTCTCTTGTTTTTTGTTGTGGAGACACTGTTTATCTTATTTAAAGGTACTTTTAAGAGGAAAATTATTACATATGTAGCTGTAAATTTGTTGTATCTGTGGCAAAAATGTGAGTTCAGGGTCCTCCTATGCTACCATCTTGAACCCCTCTCCTCTTCAAGGTATTTTTTGATTTCTACTTTGATCCATTGGTTGTTCATTAGCATGTTGCTTAATTTTCACACTAATTAATATGGAGACATTAACAAGAATATAAAGTAGTTTATTTTCTGTTTCAACACATTTCTCTAAATAAACAATCTTTGAAATATTATAAATTCTGATTGTCTAGTGAGTTAAAACACTTAACCATTATCCTTTACCAATTAAATTTTCAGATTTATGACTAGCTCATTACATTTAATGCCTTATTTTCCCGACCATTGACTTATTTTCTCTTACCAAATTTGTATAAACAAACAAGAAAAATAAATATGATAGTTTTGCCTTCAATCAGATAAAGTGGTCAAGTTACAATGCTAACTGGACTTAAATGTTTTCATATCCTTACTTGGGGGCAAACTGCTTTGTGGGCTTCTGTCAAAATTTTGAAATGGATGAAATAACATCAAAGTGGTTTGATGAAGAAATGAAAATAATAGATATTAATAAAATAGAAATATCTTTGGGGAATATTTTTTATATTTTAAATTGGCTCAAAAAAACCCCTAATTTACAAATGCTTAGGCTGAAAACTAAGCCCCTAATGCAGTAAATTTTTGTTAAATAAATGCAGTTAGAGCTCCTAAGGATTTTTTTCTCTACTTTTAAACAAATGATGAATGTCGTAGGTTACCTTTATTGAAATGACCATAACATGAGAATACACAGTAATAGGAGCATTGACATGAAAATAACATTTTAAAGCTGTACAGAATAATTGCTCATTTCTAAGATGCAAAATTAAAATTTATAAATTTGTTTTTAAAAATTTATTAGAAACAGAAAGAAAAAGCAAAAAAGATCTGAATCTGTTTACTTACACAGTCTTACTATCAAGAGGCAGGATATGTGATTAAAGCCTAGATTGTGATACTAGTCTATCTGGGTATAAATCTTTAGTTCATCAATTTCTAGCTGGGGATATGTCACTAAGCTTTCTATACTTGTTTTCTCTTAGGAAAAAATAAAGATAATATATTTCCTCACTTGTGTGTTCATGTGAAAATCAAGTTATTTAATATATGTAAAATGCTGCAAATATGAGCCTGGCATATAATAGGCACTATATAATTGTCTGCTGTCCATTTGACTTCTTAAAAACTTATTGCTAATGTAAGATTCTGATAGTTCCTAATAGAACAGCACTAGAAAGATTTACAAAATTATATAATTTTACTTTCTACATTATGTTGGCAAGTTGTAATGAGAAGTCTGACACTAGGCCAGCCCCAGTGGCCTAGTGGTTAAGTTTGGCATGCCCTGCTTCAGCAGCCTGGGTTCAGTTCCTGGGGGTGGACATACACTACTCTTCTGTCAGTGGCCATGCTATGGTGGCAGCTTACATACAAAAAGAGGAAGATTGGCAGTGGATATTAGCTCAGGGTGAATCTTCCTTAGCAAAAAACAAAAAAAAAGTCTGACCCCATCATTTAAGCCTCACACCCAATTCTTCAGCTTTGAGCTCCACATCTGGGCAACCTAATAAAAACCCTGAATGCCAGCCCATTTGATATCAGTTGGTGGGAAATTCAAATCATACAAATCCCTGGCTGTGTGCCAAAACCCTAACCCTGGCTCTGTGTGCTAAGTACAATAAAAACTCCAAGCCCCGTCTCCTTTTCCCACTTTCTCAAGCGATATTCACACCAGCTTGAGAGACATTCCCTGTTCTCCCCAGAAAAGCCCAATTGTGTAAATAAATAATTTTTCATACCTTTTTTGCTGTATGTGTCTGTGTGTGGCATCGTGAGTCTCAATAGGTGGACCAAATTTTGGAAGGGCCTCTATCCTCTCTCTGTAGGCAGCTGGACTACATATGGATAAAATAGGGAATTATGATTATTCTGTAAAAATTACAGAAGTAAAGATCACCCAAAAATGTTCAATGTATACACAGAGTGATATACCTGTATTATAAACAAGACTATTATCCATTTTATCAGAATTTTTTTCAGAATTAATTTTTCCACATGATTTTGGTTCAGACCTCTCTTGCTAGCATTCTCTCTTAAAAAAATCTAAACTTCCTGGTCAATGTTTATTTTTATTTTCTTGAACAATTCCTTTACACTTCTTCAAGAGAACACTCCGTCTGCTCTCTTGACATATAACAGTTTTATGCATCCTTTTGAGAAGTTATAGATATAATACTCCACAAAGAGTTGAGCATTAAAGGAACATTTATCCTTGCTTTTCATGACACACTTGCACTATTAAATTTCTATAACAAATCAGAATTTTAAAGAACAAATTCTATACTTCTCAATCATGTTCAATTTATGATCTAATTATTTCTGATGAAATAGGTTCCAGTTATACTTTCACATATTATCAGCCATGTTTAATACATTTTTCCTCAACATCTATTTACATTGTTTTGCACCATTAAATTTCACTTAGCGATTTGATTCTGTCTGACATGCAATGGATGAGAAAACTGAACGTTTAAGTAATTTCCAGTAAGAAAGATATTGACCTAAATTTGGATGTTGTTTTAGAAGATATGTTTTAGTAGTAGATAAACTTACATAATTAGGACAGTCAGAATTTAATATGACAAAAATATTCATTGGATGTGATTTTCTAGAGAGGAAAGGCCCATTGTCATGGGCCACTGAAAACAGTTGCCCCTGAAGTTTGGTTCATGTCATTTCTCTTGTACTTATATACATGCATTGAAAAGTACTTAAACAATCTCTATTGTAAATTTTCATCTAATGTCTAAGGAACCTGAGATCATAATAAAAATTAACAGGAAAACTGAAACCTAGAATATGTATTTTGTCTTTAAAACTTAACATATAAATGTGACATGAAATGATCTAATAATTCTGGTGTAAAGCAGCTTAGAAAAGAGTTAGTTTGAGGGGAACAAATCGAAATTATACACACACACCCCAACACACATAAGAAGATGAAACATTGTCAAATATTCAGTCTAAACATGGCAGGTTAAGTGTGTATATTATGTAAAATACATTAAGAAATTTTGTTATATATATGTTATAATAAACCAAAGTCCTATCAACATTAGTCCATATGTGTTGACACTGGGACTCACATCCAGTGGTCTACTACTTTAAATGGGAAATATTCAAACCATTTATTTTGGATACAAGACATTTTTCCTTCACTCTGCTCTGTGAAAGGAAAGATCTTATTTGGCTTACTCATTGCTATTTCCATCACTGTATACATAATATTTTGGGCCTTGTAAAAGAAAATCAAGTAGGAAGAATTGGAAAAAAAATAATGGGCTGGTGAAATGACCAGACCCTAGCATGATCCTGTAGAATTATGTTATCATTGTATTTGTTGTTTTTTGAAAGTTAACAATACAAAGAATTTAATAAAAAAAAAATAGAGAAGGAGTTTGGCAGGTAGGAAAGGCTTAAAGGATCCACCAAGGACTATATCAATATCTTGAAGGTCTGGTGAAATCAGAAGCACTGATTAAAACTTAAAGCAAGAAGATTGGACAACATGGGCTCAGAAATGCAAGCATTTTAGCCAGCACAACAAGAAGAGGTATATTTTAGATCAGAGATAGCAAACTATGACCCACAAGCCAAAAGTGGACCTATTGCTTGTCTTTGAATGGCCTGAAAGTTAGTTAGAATGGCTTTTACATTTCTAAATGGTTGAAGAAAATAAAAACTATAGTTCATGACATGAGAAAATTGTATGAAATTCAAATTGAAGTGTCCATAAGTAATGTTTTATTGAGAAACAGCCATGCTCAAGTGTTTATATACCATCTACGGTTGGTTTTACACTCTAAGAGCAGACTTGAGTAGTTGCTACAGATAATATGTGGCCCACAAAGCCTAAAGTATTTATTCTCTAGATAGTTGCTGACATGTGTCTTAAACTGATGATGCCAGACAAGAGTATTCACGTTTAGTTCTACCAATAAAAGGTGCTAGACTTAGAAGGTGGCTGTGAGCTACTACGTGATTTATGGCTAGAGTGAGAGTAGACAGCAAGGAAATTTCACATATAGGATTCTATTGTTCATAAGACATTAAAATTCCATGTCATATCTTTTCAAGGAGTTTTTTTCTTGTTAAAAGTCTGGAATATGAAAAAAGAATATTATATCCACTCCATTATGTAAAATCATAGCCATGTGAAGTCATAATTTGGAAAACTAATGTCTTAATAAAAAAGTTATAGCCCATTAAAATATTTTCTCCATCTATTAAGACACGTATTAAAAATAACACAACTTTTATATATTTCTGGAAGAGTCAAAGAACACATACCTGAGAAACCCTTTACTTTCATGAATGCGACTGATGTAAGAGTAAATGATGGTTTAAATGTATCCTTCTCTAAGATGTATAAGACATCCAGGATATAAAAAATGCTTATGCTTTTAAAGTATTTTAAATCTCATAGAATGATAAAGAAAAAAATGTAATAGAAGTTCCAAAAAGTTTTTGTTTAGCAGGCTTCCATGCTACGCAGTTTAGCTTTGCATGATTTCCCCACAGCCTTTGCAGAAATGTTATTAAGTTCAGAAAATTGTTTCTCCTCCTGCATGTTGAGAGGAAAAGCAATTTGAAATGTTTATTTTATGTTTGAAGTTTCTATTCATAACGAAAAGATGAAAATATTATTGTTGACTTCAATTTGTGGCTTAAATCACCAAAAGTGCACATTCATGCAATGATTTACTACAGTTGGAGTCTGATAATAAAAGTAATCTCACATTTTCTTCGTTCATTAATACAAATTGATGTAAAAGGTGCTTTGCATTTCCATGAAGAGAAAGGAAGCCACTGCCATTTTCATTTTCTCCTGGCGGCAGATGAAATACTTTGTTCCTAGGTGGAGGTCAAGAGAGCTATTGCACGCTGATAGAATTTGTAGAGTTGAGATCTTGTTCATTCACATTAAATGAACTGAGACCCATTGCTAATTACTAAATTTTGTGTGCTAATGTATAAACAAAGAAACTGCAATAAAGAAGTGGATTCAGTATCCTGCAAATGTCCTTTTACTTGAATGGGTAACTGTATGTGGTAAAATGGCTTATTAAGTACTTTAGTATGGTTTATTGGCCAATCAAGTTAGATGCAACTTACAAAAGCCATTGGCTATTTACACTTTGGTAAACTGCAAACCTAAACACCCTCAATAAGGTAATAAGTGTACATTTCTACATAAGATTTCTATTGCCCAGGAACCATACTTCCTATGTAATGGCTTACACTCCATTGACCTGATTAAACTTCTAATTATACTGTATTGAATGTGTCTCTATAATGCTCACACACAAACAAAATCACACCCTTCTATAACCACAGTTATTAGGACTGAAAAGAAACTTGAGAAACTCACTTTTTTTATATTGAATTCATATTGCATTTTACTCATGTTAACACAGCTGGAAGTACTTCACTATGAAAACGATGAAAATATAATTCAACTAAAATATAAGCATATATTTAGATCAAGGAAATATCTAGTAAGACTATATATAAGCATATATATGCCATTAAATGAAAGTTTTCTTTGGCTATTAACATACAACCTTCATAAAGTTCAGGGCTTTGCTGTATACCAAGTTGAAACCACAGCAACGAGACAGTGTTTCCTAGTATGTAACTATTAACTAAATGAATAATAAATGAATGACTGAATAAAATAGATTTTCTATGTCAGTCAGATTTTATTCTTTGGTTCTGCTTTGGATCCCTTAGCTTCTTACATATTTTGTTAGTACCATTCATGTGTAATAACAAATGCTAAACATTTAACAGAAATAAATTTAAAAATCCTTCTACAATCTGATAGCAAAAATTCTCTGCATGGCCAGCCCTGTGGTATAGTGGTTCAGTCCAGCATGTTCCACTTTGGCAGCCCAGATTCATTAGTTCAGATTCCAGGGGTAGACCTACACTACTCATCAGCCATGCTGTGGCAGCAACCCACATATAATGTGGAGGGAGATTGACATAGATGTTAGCTTAGTGTTAATCTTCCTCAACAAAAAAAAAGGAAAAAATTATCTGGATAATGTCCTCATTTTTGCAAAGCATTGATATTTTTACTTTTATAGTCAATAGTGTATAGCCACTTATTATTAGCTGACCTATTTCTGTAGTATGCAGTGCCAGATTTTGTACAAACACAGAAAGTTACTAAAGATGTTAACAAAATGATGGATACAATTCATATGATCATCTCTGTAGATGCAGAATAAGCATTTGACAAAATTCAACATCTACTTATGATAAAAACTCTCAACAAAGTGGGTATAGAGGGAACATACCTCAACATAATAAAGGCCTCAACATAATATATATGACAAGCCCACAGCTAACATCACACCCAACAGTGAAAAGCTGAAAGTTTTTCCTCTAAGATTAGGAAAAAGGCAAGGATACCCACTCTCACCACTTTTATTCAACATAGTATTGAAGTCCTAGCCAGAGCAATAGAGCAAGAAAAAGAAATAAAAGTCATCCAAATTGAAAAGAAGGCAGTAAAACTGTCACTATTTGCAGATGACATGATATTATGTATAGAAAACCCTAAAGACTCCACAAAAAATTATAATTATCAAAAAGAATAACATACCTAGAATAAATTTAATCAAGGAGATGAAATACCTGTACACTGAAAACTATAAGACTTTGATTAAAGAAATTGAAGAAGATGCAAATAAACGGAAAGACATTTCATGCTCACAGATTGAAAGAATGAATATTGTTAAAATGTCCATACTACCCAAAGTCATCTACACCTTCAATGCATTGCTATCAAAATTCCAATGTCATTTTATTACAGGAATAGAACAAACAATCCTAAAATGTATATGGAATCAAAAAAAGACCTCAAATAGCCAAAGCAATCTTGAGGAGGAAGAACAAAGTTGGAGGCATCATGTTCCCTGAGTTCAAACTATACTACAAAGCTATAGCAATCAAAACAGCATGGTATTGGCATAAAAAAAGAAACTTAGATCAGTGGAACAGAATAAAGATCCTACAAATAAACCCATGCATATACGGTCATTAATTTATGACCAAGGAGCCAAGGCTATGCAATGGGGAAAGGACAGTCTCTTCAATAAATGGTGCTGAGAAAACTGGACAACTGCAAGCAAAAAATGCAACTGAACCACTATCTCACACCATACACAAAAATTAACTCAAAATGAATAAAAGATTTGATTGTAAAACCTGAAACCAAAAAACTCCTAGAAGAAAACATAGGTGGTAAGCTCTTTGACACTGGTCTCGGCAATGATTTTTGATCTGACTCCAAAAGCAAAGGCAGCAAACACAAAAATAAACAAATGGGACTACATCAAACTAAAAAGCTTCTACACAGCAAAGGAAACCATCAAGAAAAGGAAAGGCAACCTACTAAAGGGGAGAAATTACTTGCAAATCATATATTGGATAAGATGTTAATATCCAAAATATATAAAGAACTCATACAACTGAATAGCAAGACAAAAAAACAATCTGATTAAAAAGTGGGCAGAGGATCTGGATAGACATTTTTCCATAGAAGATGTACAGATGACCAACAGGTATACAAAAAGATGCTCAACATCAGAGGAATGCAAATCAAAACCACAATGAGTTACCACTTCACACCTGTTAGAGTGGCTATTATCAAAAACGACAAGAAATTGAGGGCCAGCCCCATGGTGTAGTGGTTAAGTTCAGTGTACTCACCTTCAGTGGACCCAGTTTGTGGGTTTGGATCCCAGGCATGGACCTATACCACTCATCAGCCATGCTGTGGCAGCAACCCACATATAAAGTGGAGGAAGTTTGGCACAGATGTTAACTCAGGGATAATCTTCCTCAAGCAAAAGAAAAAAGAAAGGAGGTCTGACAACAGATGTTAGTTCAGGGATAATCTTCATCAAGCAAAAAAAAAGAAAAGAAAAAGAAAGGAGGATTGACAACAGATATTAGCTTAGGGCTAATCTTACTCAGTAAAAAAAAAAAACTCACAAGAAATAACAAATGTCGGCAAGGATGTGGAGAAAAGGGAACCGTTGTGGACTCCTGGTGGGAATGTAAATTGGTACAGCCACTATGGAAAACAGTATGGAAATTCCTCAAAAAATTAAAAATAGAACTACAATATGATCCAGCAATTCTAATCAGGGTATTTATCTGAAGATAACAAAAACACTAACTCAAAAAGATATCTGCACTCTCTTGTTCATTGCAGCATTATTTGCAATAGCCAAGACATGAGAACAACCTAAATGCCCATTGATAGAAGAATGGATAACAAAAATGTGGTGTGTATATATACACAATGGAACATTATTGAGCCATAAAGAAGAATGAAATATTGCCATTTGTGACAAGATGGATGGACCTGGAGGGCATTATGCTAAGTGAAATAAGTCAGAGAAAAACGAATACTGTGTGACCTCACTTATATGTAGGATCTGACCTTTAAAAAAAAGAAAATGAGTTTAACATTACAGAGAACAGATGGGTAGGTGCCAGAAGTGGGAGGTCGGGGGATGGGTGAAGTGGATGAAGGGTGTCAAAAGGTACAAATTTTCAGTTACAAAATAAAGGAGTCATGGGCACGGTGACTATACTTAATAATGCTGTAGAGTATATTTGAAATTTGCTGAGAGATTAGAACTTAAAAGTTCTCATTATGAGAAAAAAAATTTAGCTAAAATATCAGGTCATTTCTACAATAAATATGTTGCCCTTGTTTGAGAGGGGAAAAAAAAGTCTCCAAGTTACTGTTGCTTTCAAATATGTAGCCAATGACTACAAAATGTAGTTAGCTAATAGGTTTTGTTTTCCTTTGTTTCCTCTATGAGATTAGTTTCTACACAGTACCTCTGTCAGTAAGTATGAGATTCAGAAAGGGAAGCACTGAAATGTGGATATCATGTATTTCTATTGGGTTGAAACGTGGTCTCAAGGCAGATCTGTATATAATCTGTGTAAGGAAGTAAAGCCTTAAAGAGACACAGAAACCCATGTATTTTTAACACTACAAATCTGATGATAGGTTTTAATAAAGAGAGGTGATTAATAGAGTAAGCATAATAAGATATAAAGGGTTTATGTCTCAAATTAAGATTAAGTTGATTAATCAAGAAAAACTTATTAGATACCTTTCATGTGCTGGTTGTTGCTTTAGGAAGATAGATTCAAATTTGAACATAAACAGAGGATTCCTATTCTTAAGGAAATGTCCTGTGGGAAGAAGAGACATTAAAAATAATTACCATAATTAAGCACTATAAATTACATTTTCCAGAAAAGGCATACAGTGTGCCATGAAAACGTATAAGAAGAAGACCCAGGGGCCTGCCTGGTGGCGCAGCAGTTAAGTTCACACATTCTGCTTCAGCAGCCTGGGTTCGAGGGTTCGGACATCGCACTGCCTAGCGAGCCATGCTGTGCTGGGCGTCCCACATGTAAAGTAGAGGAAGATGGGCACAGATGTTAGCTCAGGGCCAGTATTCCTCAGCAACAAGAGGAGGATTGGCAGATGTTAGCTCAGGGCTAATCTTCCTCAAAAAAAAAAAAAAAAAAAAGAAGAAGAAGAAGAAGACCCAGCCTGGTCTCATGGTCATTGAAGAATTTTCCGAGGATGCAACTTTACACCTGCGAAATTATTTGGTTGTAATTAAATCATTCCCAGCTTAACAAAATAAAGATGAATCATAACTTTTTTATTCAGTGGATTCTACATTTCTACCAGCTCTGAGGGAGGCAATAATTCAGTAAATATTTCTTCATTAACATGATTGGTGCAAATTTTGGATATTATCAGTTGAAAGCATGCCTGAAATATCCTTCTGATTGACACTAATCTGTAAATAAACATTCTCTAAGCAAAGTTACTCATAACATAACAGATTTACTTAATTGTAAGTACATACAGCCTGTTTTCTTGTTCCTTGTCTATAAGATTGCCATGCAAAAGTTTTAAAATACCCATGTTGAAATATTCATGGCAATTATATAGCACTTTTATGATCTCCCAGTCTGAAAACTGTCCATAGAGAAAGAGTCAAGTTTACTTGGGATGTGTTACACTTACTGAATTTAAAATGGCTTTTAGCGATGGTGTCTAACTCCACTTTGGAATTTGCAAATCGTCTGTGTGGTAATGTACCAAAAAGTACACTAGTCATTCATATAAAACTCATTGGTAGATAGCTTTTAAACAAAAAGACCTTAGCTTATCTTCAGTTTTCTTGCACCAAACTTTGTAACTTAGGCACTAGAGTATATGAAACCAACTCAGCCCCAGTGACTGCCCTCGAAGAGCTGAGGCTTAGTTTTCTCTGGTCTTGACGGTAAAACCCAATTTCTCCTTTTGATATGGCAGTGAGTCCTTTGATTTCAGAAATGCCATTTCCATCACGTTTTCTTGCCATAAGTGCAATTTCTGTATTTTAGTAGTCTCTAAAGGAACCCATCAGAAGCAGTACCTAATCAAGTTGCCTCTACATTTTAGAACATTTCTTCATTGCTGAGCAATCAATGATTCATTACAAAACTATAAGAAAAAACAAACTGCCTCAAAATCAGGACAACAACTAAGTTTTTTAAAGATGAATTTTAAAACATGTAAAATTTTCTTCACAGTTACCATCAAGTGCCAACTATGCCTTACGCACTGTATATGTATATTATCTAATTCCCACAGTAACTTTACAAGGAAGATGTCATTGTCCAAATTTAACAAACAGAGAGAGTGAAGTTCAGAAATGTTAACTGGCATCATTTCACACAGCTCGTAATTGGTACCATCATGATGATGGGTGTTCGACTCCATGGTGTATGCTCCTTCTGTTGCTTCAGTATCTCTAAAACTGCTTTTCCTGCCTGTTTCAGAGAACCGTCTGTGTGGTCTTTAAACAACCGTGTTTTTTAGAAGCACAGAATATTTTGGAGAAAGTTGTATAATGTGGTTGGAAGTGTTTGAATGCATCAAAGAATGCCTGGCAATAAGTTGTATTTTATGAAACAAGCACCATTATTGTAATATGTAGCCCACTGAAGTTGAAAACCTTAAATTATATCATAGTGGCCTGAAAGTTTCATGTTTTGAAATGTAGCTTCAAAATTTTTCACGTGATTGTCATTGAGTCATCTATCTATTGACGAAATATATTGATGTTCAGATGGGTTTATTGGAACTGCTGATGACTCCCAGATTTCATCTTTCCAATCACTACAACTTACAGATTTTTTAGTCCTATTACTTGGACCCATGCTAACAATCAGCAGAAAACTGAAACAAATGACTATTGATTGTTAGACTCAGCTCTCTGAGTATTTAATAGTGATAATCTATTAGAGTTTTAAAATTATCAAATTGAACTTTTACTCTCAACAGTAATCCACTAAGTTTCAATCTTTTGATGCTCCTTTTGCGGTGTCCTTCCTCCACTTCTATAAGAAACTATATTACGTTGGCAAAAAAACCTTTCTATTTTGTAAAACTATCCATAAATTTTCATTTATAATCCGGTGAGTACCTGCCACATTCTCTGATTTCTGGTTTTTTTCTAAATGATCTTAATGGTTACTTTCATCCCTACAATTTTAGGCTTCCATAATTGTTCTTTCCTTGGATGAATTTTGATAGAACTCTGTACACATTTCAGTATTTTATGAAGTGTTATTTTTCCAACTGAGTGGGTATATCACTGAGTATGTGATAAATAATAATAGTCTCTCTATTTTAGAAATACTAGGCATGACACAAGGGGACATTCTATTGAGTTCAACAAATACATATTTACAGTCTACTATAAATAGACATTCTGCTGAGAGGAGACTGCTATAAACAAGGGAAATGAGACTTCTGTCTTCACATAGCTTATATTCCAGTGGAGGGAGACAGAAAGAAAAATCAAAATAATAATCCATTATAATGTGTGCTATTGAGAAAATAAACAGGACTCGGAGGGTAAGCTCAAAGGGGCAGGATGTTCTACTACATTTGGGAGTTTATACCATCCATTAAATGAAACAGACGCTTCTTTGTTAAATGCAGAGAAGACCCACGGCTTGTTGCTCCATGGCAAACTTTATCTTCAAATTTCTTCAGCCACTGAATAACGTTTGTTTTTGTTTCTTAAATCAACAATTATATCATAATTTTTTCTTTTTTACCAGTACTGAGAGAAATCAAAAAAGAAAAGAAACAACTTTGGATTTTTTTGTTTCTTATGTTAGTATTGCTCACAATTTAAGAGATAAGACTTCTATTCTTGAATGAATGATTACCTGGACCTCCAGAGTACTAAATGCTATTTTTGGACCTGGTTTTCAGAAATAATGATTTTTGAATCAGTCACTAAATTTCTACAGCTTCCCTCAAGTCCATCCTTAATATTTCTAAAAGATTCAACAGTTTCCTTCCCTTTTTTTGTTATTAATAGGAAGAATTGTATAATTGTATTCTTTATATTTTAACTATGAAGCATGCCAACATCAATGCTAGGAATTGGACTTTGAGAGTTAAAGTTATCTTTAAAAATGCACAACATCTCTCGTAGGGCTTATTTCTTGCAAGTCATTCTAGCCTCACCTGTACATTATAGAGTTTGGCTTACCCTGCTTCTTGACTAAGAGTAAGCAGTCCTTGCAAGACTGGTTCATAAGAAATGTTAAATAGGATTATCATTATTAATAAAATGAGGAAACTGGTCGGTTTGGAGGGGCAGCAACATTGAGAGGGCTTCAGTGGATGGACTTTCATTGCGGTTGTTGATTATGAGGTTGTAACATGAACATCCTCTGTGAGTCTTCAATTTTGCCTGTGGGGAAGTCTGAATTTTCTTCACTTTCCTCTCACTGACTTGACTAAGTATCTGGTGCCCATTATTGGGTTTTAGCTCTGAATCTACCCTCCAACAGTCTGCACAGAGTTGCTGGGCCTAGAATTCTGGAAACTATATTTCTTAGACATCTTTGTCAGCTAGTTTACTATTAATTTCAGCCAGTGGAAGCCAGAGACAGAGACTGAAAGTTAGGGGAAAGGAGCAAGTGACTCCCTTCCTGCATTGAGTTTCTGACAATGTCCCTCATCAAAAGAGAGCAGCTAACTTCAGCTCCAGCCTGCAGACTTTTTTTGGTCTCCTGCCACCAGCCACACAGAGGCTCCTAAAATGTATCAGTAGAATCTTGGCCTTGGCAGTTGGGGTCACAGCTGTGGGCACCCCCTCCTCATATGTTTGAATGTCAAACGCATGATATCCCCTCCACAGAGCCTGTCTCTATAGGCCCAAACACTACAGGATCGATCTTCTAAGTTCCTAGGTTTTGGCAAGCCCGCACTCTTCCCTTTGGATTCCTTAATCATAGGGGCAGTGGACTCTCTGCAGTTATTAATCTCTGGTAACCTCAGCATCCCCTTCATGCTATTTGCACTTTCCACTACCTATATAAACAATTTCACGTATTAAACCATTTTCTTTTTAAAAATACCTAATGTTTATATTTTTTTCCCTATTAAACTCGGATGTACATGTGGCCCTTACATCATATTTTACCCAGCATGAGATCTTTGGTAACGTTTACCTGACTCAAGGTGCACTAAAATAAAGATATCTAATTTTTAACGAAAACTCTTCATTGTATGTTTAAATTTAAAGAAAGGTTTAGTTTTGCATTATATAAGAAAGAGGATACAAATGCTACCTGAAGTGAGGTATATATGGAGGGTAGATACTTAGCAAGATCATCTTTTTCCCATTAGAAACAGAATTATGTTATTGGAAATCAGAAAAGAGCCCCAGATCTAGGGGAGAATAATCAAATTCTTATCTGAATCAAACAGATAAGAGCCTGGAGAAGGCAACACTGATCTGATTACTGTCTACTTTTGCTCATACGTTCTGAGGGAGTTATTAATCATCTCTCACTTATCTAATTCACTGAGCCAATTCCTTCCTAATACACCAGAAGGAGTTTATAGCAGCCCATTGGCAACCAGGGGAGCTCACTCAGGCCAAGTGAGGGACTTTTTTGAAAGATCCATGTCTAGATAATTTCTGGTAATATTTCTGGATTTAAGAGTAAAATGAACATTTTGTAATCTTGTAAACAGAAAAAAAATAGCTAAGAAGAAAAAAGTCTGATGTTTCATTACTGCAATATCAACTTCTTGAAGATACACATTCTTGGGTAGAGGACCAAAACTTGAATGTGATAAACTCTGTCAACATATGTAAAGATGAAAGGAAGACATTTCCAAACTTGCAAAGACTCAGAAGGTATGCCACCATACAATATCTCTAAAACAGACTACTTGAGGAACTATTTCAGCCTAAGAAAGATTGAGCCGGAATAAAGTTGAGCTAGGCAGCCACAAAGACTGGGCCAAGTTTGAGGATTACTATGATATAAATTTATGTTTGGTAATGTGTTGCCTTAATCTTGGTTTATTTCCAAAGTCGTCAATAGTCAGTACAAAGTATATAGCTAGATAAGGATTCAAGTGGGTAAATATAGCTCTTCAGTGCCTCATTTATTTCTCGTTGAGGTACACCTAAGTTCAAGGGTATTTTAGTCACACTGTGGAGGGAAATGTCCACCAGGTCAGAGGTAAACTATTAAACTGAGTCTTGTTACTTTTTATCAATTAGCATACAAAGACAACTTATATTGGCACTAAAGCAATAAGTCCAGTTTTGACAGGCTGTGTCATACAGGCTCAATATCTAGATTTTTAGATCTGAATTTGTCAGTACTTAGGAGTCTCCCCTTATCTGCATCTATGTCTCAATATAAAATGTTTAGTTTATGCCTTCTTAGAAGCCATGGCCAACACTGTTTCTAGATACAGAAATTTAATAATAAATGAGTAACTAACAAAGCCTTTAGAATCTATTAAAATACTTTACTGAGGGATGTTGTAGCAAAATAGTGAACTTCACAGACAGTAAAGAAGTATGCCATCCATTCAAATTCTGGCTTTGCTTCATACCGATTGAATTACCTTGGAAATCTATTATACTTCTCTTTTCCTTATTTCCCTATACTTAAAGAAAAGAGTATAATAGTATTTAGCTTGTAGAGTTAACATGTAGGTTAAGTAAGTTATTGTGTTCTAAGCAGGCAAGAGCTTAAGCAATATTCTAAATTATAATAAATATTATAGCTTTTGACAATATTTTTATACTTCTATAATGTTTGATAATGTGATTGTAATATGAAACATAATTCTCAAGGAAATCAAAATAGAAGTGGCACAATGTTAACAATAATACCCAAAATGACTTTTAGTGTGGTGGCAGAGAAGTTAAGATGTGTTAAAGATGTTTTCTTCTTGTATAGGAGTAGGTATAAGCACATTTATAATTGAATCTTTATGTTTGATATTGAAATAGAAATGTTCATTATTATAACAACTAGTGGAATAAAAATTTAAAAAATAAAGCTTCCAGTTCATTGGACAAAAAGAAAATGAGAAATAAGATATGAATACAAACACATATATTCACATCCTATAAAGATAACATTTCTCTCAAACACATAAAATATTATTAAAACTGATTATATAATTGCCTCCCCCTCATGCACACACACACCTTATTTACTTCTTTAAGTACAAATCTAATCTATTGGGTTCATCTAACACCTGTGTGATAAAACTTGATATTAGCAAAAAGTTAAAATTAACAGATTCTCCTAAGAACAAAATAACTTTAGATCAAGGAAGAAATGGAGGGATAAATTACTCATTATTTATAGACTCATAAAAAAAATCTGAGGAATGCAGTGTAAGCAGTCTTCTGAGAAACTTTAATAGCCTTAAGTTAGAGTAAACACAAATAAACCTTCAACTCAAAAATTTTGAAAAAAAATAAACTAAAGAAGAGAAATAATTAATAATTTTAGGAAAAATAACTAACTTAGAAAAAGATCATCAATCTCATCAAAATGGCAGCATAGGCAGACTTCGAACTCATCTCCTCCCATGAACACAATCAGGTTACAACTATTTTTGGAGAAATTACCCTGGATAGAAAACCAAAAACTGGATAAAAAGAACCCCCACAACAAGGGACAGTCCTGACTAAGGCAGAAGAGGCAGAAATTCCTTCCGGAGAGAAAAAAAGCCACCTTCAGGAACAGGGGAGTTTCTCAGCTGGCCAGGAGGGAGCCACCCTAAGGTACACAGCCCTCCCTGGAGAAGTGAGGTCCTGAGTGGTGGCTGATACTGCTATAAGCATCCTTCAGACTCAGCACAACTGAGACAAGGGTCTTACTATCTGGCTTTGCTGACTATTAACTGCAGCTAGGATATCCCCAGAAAAGCTATCAGATGAAAGCTGAAAAGACCCGGGTCTTAAAGGACCCACACACAAATTTACCCATCTCAGCAACCTAAAATCACCAGAGAGAAGGCTGACAGTCCATTGGTGAAAAGAAACTCACCTGGTAGGCTCTGGGTGCATCTCGGTGAGAGGAGGGACCTCTCTGGAGATTGAGACATTGGTGGTGGCCATTGTTGTTACCTAGTCCAGGTGTGCTGACACAGACCTTGGTAGATGCCATTGAAATTCCTCCCTGGCCTGTTAGCCCAGGGGTCTGCCACACCCACTAGAGCGTAGATTTAATCCAGTTCAGCCAGGGCAGGCAGGCCGCCCTACAGAAGGCATGCCCAAAAGCAAGCCCTCAGGCTACTTGATGGTCTGCATTGACTGGGTGCCTTGATCCTCTAAAGGCAGGTGTGTGTGTCTGCCTCTGTGGGACAGGGCCTGTGTGAGGACAAAGTGAACCGTGGGGGGCATTGCTAGAGAGGTGGGGACCTCTGCAGTGGGACATTGGGGTATGCTCCAAGGGATTGGGAAGTGTGCATGGACTAGGACTGTGTTGACTGTGTGTGGTCCTGTGGGGGCTGAGGCTTATCAGCCGCAGAAACCTGTGCTTCACAAACAACCATAAAAAGGATCAACCCTACCTTCCAAAGCATGAAACAACTGGGTGCTCCAGTGCCTAGGGCCAGCCCCACTCAACTGCACTCCTAAGAGAAATGACAAAAGCCTTGTAGGCCTCAGGCCTATAGCAATTGTAAGACCCTGAGTCTAGTAACCGGCTACACTGGGTACCTACCCAATTAACAGGAAAACTGTGTGCTGTTAGACCTTGTAGGCAATGGTGCCGAGGCTCCCCAAATCAGATTTACAAACATCTGGCCAAGGAAGGAAAGACTAGACTCCCTGGGTACCTGCATTAAGAGCAACTCTGCCATAGCAGAAGGACACAAGTAGCCTGCAAAGGAGTCACTCCTGGATCATTTGGACTGGTGACGAGAGGGAGGCACACTGCTTGGCCCCAAAAGGCATCTCTTACATAAGGCCACTTCTCCAAGATCAGGAGACACAGCCATCTCACTTAATACATAGATATAGGCACAGAGAAAGAGGCATAATGAGGAGACAAAGGAATACATTCCAAACAAGGGAACAGGACAAAACCCCAGAAAAAGGACTAAGTGAAACAGAAATAAGCAACCTACTTGACAAAGAGTTCAAACAAAAACTCATAATGATGCCCACAGATACTGGGAGAAGACTGGATGAACACAGTGAGCTAGACAACAGAGAACTAGAAAATATAACAAAGAACCCATCAGAAATGAAGAATACAATACCAGAAATGAAAAATTCACTAGAGGGACTCAATAGCAGAGTATATGATACACAAGAATGGACCAGCAAGCTAGACAAAAGACTGGAAGAAATCACCCGAGCTGAACAGAAAAAAGAAAAAAGAATTAGAATGAGAACAGTCTCATGGAACTTTGGGACAATATCAGGCGTCTTAACATTCGTATTATGGGTGTCCCAGAAGGAGAAGAGAGAGACAAAGGGGCAGAAAATCTACTTGAAGAAATAATTCCTGAAAATTTTCCTAATCTAAGGAAAGAAACAGATGTCCAAGTACAGGATGCGCAGAGAGCTCCAAACAAGATAAGCCCAAAGAGGCCCACACCAAGACACGTTATAATTAAAATGTCCAAATTAAAGATAAAGAGAGAATCCTAAAAGCGGCAATAGAAAGGCCTCAAGTGACATGCAAAGCAAAACCCATAAGGCTATCAGCGGACTTCTCAACCGAAACCCTACAGGCAAAAAGAGAAGGGCATGACATATTTAATGTGCTTAAAGGAAAAAACCTACAGCCAAGTACTCTATCCATCAAGGTTGTCATTCAGAGTGGAAGGAGAGAATAAAGAGCTTCCCAGACAAGCAAAAATTAAAGGAGTTTATCACCAAGAAACCAGTTCTACAAGAAATGCTGAAGGGACTTATTTAAGTGGGAAAGTGATGACCACAAATAGGGATAAAAAAATTATCGAAAAAAAACCAAAAAAGCAGGTAACAAAATCACTGGTAAAGGTAAAAATTTAGTAAAGGTAGCAGATCAACCACCTGTGAAGATAATATGAAGGTTAAAAGACAAAAATGCTAAAAGCACCTATTTCAATGATAAGAGGGTAATAGATAGACACACACAAAACAAGAGATTAGATATGATTTCAAAAACATAAAATGTGGGAGGAGGGGAGTGCAAAAGTAGAACTTTTGGGAAGAGGTTAAGCTAAAGAGTCTATCAACTAAATATAGATGCTGTATACATGGAATATTATATAGGATCTTCATGGTAATCACAAATCAGAAACCTATAGTAAGTAAGCAAATAAATAAGACAAAAGAAATCAAACATATTACTAAAGAAAGCCATCAAACCACAAGGGAAGAGAGCAAGAGAAAAGGAAAGGAACAGAGAAGAACTACTAAAACACACACAAAAAAGTAAAAAAATGACAATAAACATATATTTATCAATAGCTACTTTAAATGTCAATGGACTAAATGCTCCAATTAAAAGCCATAGGGTGGCCAATTGGATAAAAAAACAAGATGCATATACAGGCTGCATACAAGAAACACACTTCAGACCTAAAGACACTCACAAACTGAAAGTGAAAGGTTGGAAAAAGATATTCCGTGCAAATAGCAAAGAAAAGAAAACGAGGGTAGCAATACTTATATCAGAAAAAATAGACTTTAAAACAAAAATTGTAATAATGGACAAAGAAAGGCACTACATAATGATAAAGGGAACAATCCATCAAGAAGCTATAACACTTCTAAATATCTATGCACCCAACATAGAAGCACCTAAATATATAAAGCAATTATTAACAGACATAAGAGGAGAAATAGACAGTAATGCAATAATAGCAGAGGACTTTAACACTCCACTTACACCACTGGATAGATCATCCAAACAGAAGATCAATAAGGGAACACTGGCCTTAAACAACACATTGGACCAGATGGACTTAGTAGATATATACAGAACATTCCATCCAAAAACCACGGAATACACATTCTTTTCAAATACACATGGAACATTCTCCAGGACTGATCACATATTAGGCCACAAAACAAGTCTTAATAAATTTAAGAAGATTGAAATAATACCATGCATCTTTTCTGACCACAAACGTATGAAACTAGAAATCAACTACCGGAAGAAAACCAGAAAAGCCACAAAAGTGTGGAGACTAAACAAAATACTACTGAACAAGAATTGGGTCAATGAAGAAATAAAAGGAGAAATCAAAAAATTCCTGGAGACAAATGAAAGCGAAAAAATGACAGGCCAAAATCTATGGGATACAGCAAAAGAGGTTCTAAGAGGGAAGTTTACAGCAATTCAGGCCTACCTCAAAAAAGAAGAAAAATCACAAATAAACAATCTAACAGCACATCTAAAGGTACTGGAAAAAGAAGATCAAACAAAGCCAAAAATCAGCAGAAGGAAGGAAATAATAAAAGTCAGAGCAGAAATAAACGAAATAGAGATTAAAACAAGTAGAAAAAATTAATGAAACCAAGAGCTGATTCTTTGAAAAGATAAACAAAATTGACAAACCCTTAGCTAGATTCACCAAGGAAAAAAGAGAGAAGACTCAAATAAATAAAATCAGAAATGAAAGAGGAGAAATTACAATGGACACCTCAGAAATACAAAAGATAATAAGAGTATACTATGAAAAGCTATACACCAACAAATTGGATAATCTAGAAGAAATGGATAAATTCTTAGGAACATACAACCTTCCAAAACTGGACCAAGAAGAAGTGGAGAATTTGAATAGACAAATCACCAGTAAGGAGATCAAAACAGCAATCAAACACCTCCCAAAAAATAAAAGTCCAGGACCAGATGGCTTCCCTGGTGAATTCTACCAAGCATTCAAAGAAGACTTAATACCTATCCTTTTCAAACTCTTCCAAAAAATTGAAGAGAAGGGAAGGCTTCCTAACTCCTTCTACGAAGCAAACATTATCCTGATACCAAAACCAGACAAGGACAACACAAAAAAAGAAAATTACAGGTCAATATCACTGATGAACATTGATGCAAAATCCCTCAACAAAATAATGGCAAATTAAATACAACAATACATTAAAAAGATCATACATCACGATCAAGTGGCTTTCATTCCAGGGATACAGGGATGGTTCAACATCTGCAAATCTATCAACGTGACCCACCACATTAACAAAATGAAGAATAAAAATCACATGATCATCTCCATAGATGCAGAGAAAGCATTTGACAAGATACAGCATCCATTTATGATAAAAAATCTAAATAAAATGAGTATAGAAGGAAAATACCTCAACATAATAAAGGCCATCTATGAGAAACCCATAGCAAATAGGATTCTCAATGGAGAAAAACTTAAAGCTATCCCTCTAAAAACAGGAACCAGACAAGGATGCTCTTATTTAACATAGTATTGGAAGTCCTAGCCAGAGCAATCAGGAAAGAAAAAGAAACAAAAGGGATCCATATTGGAAAAGAAGAAGTGAAACTGTCACTCTTTGCAGACAACATGATGTTATATATAGAAAACCCTAAAGAGTCCACTAAAAAACTTTTAGAAATAATAAATGAATACAGTCAAGTTGCTGGATACCATATCAACATGCAAAAATCGGTTGCATTTCTATACACTAACAATCAAGTAGCAGAAAGAGAAATTAAGAATACAGTCCCCTTGGGGGCCGGCCCCGTGGCTGAGTGGTTGAGTTTGCGCTCTGCTTCTGCGGCCCAGGGTTTCACCAGTTCGAATCCTGGGCGCGGACATGGCACTGCCCATCAGGCCATGCTGAGGCGGCATCCCACATGCCACAACTAGAAGGACCCACAACTAAAACTACACAACTATGTACCGGAGGCTCTGGAGAGAAAAAGGAAAAATAAAATCTTTAAAAATAAAAAAAAAAGAATACATTCCCCTTTACAATAGTAACAAAAAGAATAAAATACCTAGGAATAAACTTAACTAAAGAGGTGAAAGATCTGTACCCTGAAAACTATAAAACATTGTTGAAAGAAATCAAAGAAGACTCAAAGAAATGGAAAGAAATTCCATGCTCTTGGCTTGAAAGAATTAGCGTTGTTACAATGTCCATGCATCCTAAAGCAATCTACAGATTCAACGCAATCCCTATCAAAGTTCCAATGACACTTTTCACAGAAATACAACAAAGAATCCTAAAATTTATATGGAACAACAAAAGACCCCGAATAGCCAAAGGATTCCTGAGAAAAAAGAAAAAAGCTGGAGGTATCACACTGCCTGATTTCAAAACATACTACAAAGCCATAGTAACCAAAACAGCATGGTACTGGCACTGAAACAGACACACAGATCAATGAAACAGAATCGAGAGCCCAGAAATAAACTCACACTTTTATGGACAGCTAATATTTGATAAGGGGGCCAAGAGCATACGATGGAGAAAAGTGAGTCTCTTCAATAAACAGTGTTGGGAAAACTGGACAGCCACATGCAAAAGAATGAATGTAGACCATTATCTTACACCATGCAAAAAAATCAACTCAAAATGTATTAAAGACTTGAATGTAAGACCGGAAACCATCAAACTTCTAGAAAAAAACTTAGGCAGTATGCTCTTTGACATCAGTCTAAGCAGCATACTTTCAAGTACCATGTCTGATCGGGCAAGGGAAACAAAATAAAAAATGAGCAAATGGGACTACATCAAACTAAAAAGCTTCTACATAGCAAAGGAAACCATCAACAAAACAAAAGACAACCTAACAATTAGGAGAAGAAATTTGCAAACCATATATCAGATAAGGGGTTAATATCCAAAATATACAAAGAACTCATACATCTCAACAACACGAAAACCAACAACCCAATTAAAACATAGGCAAAAGATCTGAACAGAAATTTCTCCAAAGAAGATATACGGATGGTCAACAGGCATATGAAAAGATGCTCAACATCATTAGCTATCAGGGAAATGCAAATCAAAACTAAAATGAGGTATCAGCTCACTCTGGTTGGAATGACTATAATTAACAAGACAGGAAACAAGCGTTGAGAGAATGTGGAGAGAAGGGAACCCTCGTACACTGCTGGCGGGAGTGCAGACTTGTGATTAGGCTCACATGTCTGGTGATGAACTATAATTAGTTTTTGGGTGGTGAACATGATGTAGTCTACACAGAATTCAAAATATATTACGATGTACATCTGAAAGCTATATAATATTATAATCCAATGTTACTGCAATAAAAAACGAAAAACATCAGTAGAATTATAAAATATCAGATTGACATATTTTCTTTGAAAACATAGGGCAAAAACTCAACAATCCTGTTTTGACAGATGAAGAACATAAAGGGAAAAGATACATATATGACATTGCAAATAATAAAGGTAATAAACCACAAATACAAAGAGGATATATCATATAAAGAAGATTATTATAACTTTGGAAAATGCTTTTGATAATACTTATAAAATGACTTTTTTCCACCTTGGAAACAACTGGAAATTACTAAACTTTTCTCAGCAAAAGGTAGGAATACAGACTAATTTCCCTGAAAAAACTAAAATCTTTATTGATGATATACATCAAAAAAAGACTAGTGGTCGTAAAGATAAATTCTAGCAAAATGTAGGAAGGTATTTAAGTATTTTATAGGATATATAAACACAGAATAATTCTAAATTCAATTTATGAGGTGAGCATACAATTCACTGGATAGGTTTAAATAAGTCTTAAACTAGTTTAAATCAACCAAATTGACAAATGATCCCAACTAAGAGACAAAAAAATCCCAAAACCATAGACTCATATTACAAATAAAAATGGAGAAATCTCACAAAAGATGATTGTTAATCAAATCAAACAAAGTGATGAAAATAGACCATGGTTAAGTAGGTTTCAACCGAGGAAGAGAGGAACGATTCAACATCAAGAATTTAGTTTACATAGCTCAGTCCATTATGCTAAAAATTATAATAATATCAGCACATACTAGAATGCATTAAATAATGCACAATTATCTATTATAGTCTTTTCTGCTTTGAAAAAAAGACAAACTTCTTAAATGATGCCTGGAATGGATCAACTATATCAAAATTAAAGGTATAATTTGTATACAAACTGCAAACATCATATTAAACAACTCTACACAATTCTCAATGAAGTTAAAAACAAATTTCTCCAACTATTTAAATTCTCTTGAAGATTGTATCCAATGCCAGAAAAGGAAAATTTTGAATAGCGCTTCTGGAGAAAAATCTCATAGATACTTGGATTAGTGCTAGTAAAAAGCACATTATACTCACATCCAGCTTGGTCTTCAAGGCATCTTGGAAATCTTTCCACGTGACAGTGTAATTTTTTGTCACATTCCGCTCAGAAGATGCTGCAAATCTTTAACGTTCTTCTGAACCTCCCTCACATCACCTTCAGGGATAAACTTCACTACGTTCTATCGGAGAAGAAAATATAATGATGTAGAAACTGCCTCAGTTCACTTCCCTTCCACACAATTTACTTTTATCGAAGATCATCTCTTTCATCTTCCCTCCCATCACAGTGGAAGAGATCGTATTTTTATATCCAAAGTTAATATGTTTCTGGAGCGGCACTTGGAATAGTTGTTTTAAGATAGAAAAGACATTGAATGTGTTTATGCATCAGACAGAGGGATGCTGACAGAACAAGGTGTGAAAGGCAGCTGGGGAGGCTGGAATACAGACAAAAGTTCTCCTATTCAAAGCCTTTCCTAGAAACCACCCAGCCAGAGTTCTCCACTTCACTACTGTTCTACAAAAGCACCATGGGCTTATTTTTTATTATATATTGGGTTATTTATATTGGTGTTTTACCTGTTTCTTCACTGTTATAATCTCCCTCAAATACGATAATGTTAATAAATTCACTTATTTAACAAATTCATATATTTATTGAACACTTATCATGTATCATGCAGCAGTCCATGAAAAGGTGGAAGGAAACAAAAGAACTGAACTCCTCATTCAATAGGACAGAGGTGTAGAGTGATGTTAGTCAATTGTTTATATGATTAAATGTAAAATTATCAAAGTTATAGGAAGTGTAAAGGAAATGACCAAAGGCGCATAATGTTTAGAAATTATAAAGGAAAAGTCTGATTCAGTGTTGGAAGGTGGGAAACATTTCATTGAAGTGATATTTAACCTGAGATCTTTAGAACGAGTAGGATTTAATTTGACATACGTAATAGGTAATTATAAGAGGTACTCATCTCTGACGATTTAGTATTTGCTAAACTTTCCATTGCAATTGGAAAATCACATAGAAGTCTGAAGTCTATGGTTCTTTGTTCTTAGTTGCAACACTAAAACTATGATAGAAATCATCATTTGATGATGCAAGAAACAATTATTAATCACCTAATTCTTAGCGTATCATAAAAATTAATAAACACTGCCTTTGCCATTAAGCACTTATGGGATTCAAATAATTACAAAAGAATCACAGCATCATCAAATAACTTAATAAACACTAAATTAATGCATGAATTAGGAAAAATAATACATAATGCATTTTTAAAGAAATATAATTTCTTCAACTAAAATAAAGGGAGCTAACTAAATAAAGCTAAAAAATCAGCCTCCTAATTCTATTGCATACTTACTTCATCCTTGATCATCTCCAAGCTACAAGCAAGGCCCAGATAGCACCATTCCCCATGCTGATGGAGAGCCTGTCTTCTCTCACTTGTCTTCTTGGCTTACACATTTCCTGGAGTGAAGAGACCAATGCGGGTTTGGCAGCAGCAGAGTTTCTTCCTTGGAAGAGAAACTACATAGAGGCATCAAATTAAATCTCAATCCAAAAAAAATTGGTTATCTGTTAAGAATGCGTATTTATTTCACTAAAAACTTAAATAAACAACTGCCAGATGTAAAATATTGAGAGAGACTGCTGTTTACAATCATACATTAACTTTATGCTTAAACTCAGTATATACTGTGGTATGGTGTGTAATGGGTTGTCACAGCAGATCCAATTTAGATGATATAAAGCCTTCCTATTAATTAGTTAAAGCAGAGCCCTTCTGACTTCCCCCCACCAACAATTATTCTTCAGAGAGTAAAAGTAAACTCTAATAAGGTGGAAGGCAATATAGAGGGAACAAACTCATTCAGACTTTACTATTCCATTAGGTCTTTAAAGCCAACTGATGGGCTGCTTGGTGATTTCCACTTACAATGGCTAATAAAAGAAGCAGCTGCAACTCCAGTCTTGCTAGCAATGGTATTCTCAGAGCACAGTCACTGAAAAAGCATCATGTTAACTTCAAATTCATATTTTGTCAGTTAAAATTCATGCCTCTAATCCCCTCAAATCACTGCTTTGTTGAAAAGTAGCATCGTTTACAACCCTGACAGCAGGGGTTTGGGGTGCCAGGAACTGAAAATGTGTTGTCGTCTGACTTCAGCAGTGGTTTAGGAATCCAAATAATAGTGCAGCATATTTTCAATGAGGAAAATTCCCTTAAAAAGAAAACACAAGAAACCAAACATATAAATAGGATAGAAATCAAACATGTTTTAAAGCCTCTGCTAAATAGCTTTTCATCTATACTTTCATATTCTTTTCTTTCTGATTATTTCACCAAATAAGATTTTGAGAGTTTTCTCCTTCTCCATTCCAATAACATTTGTGCCAAATCTGTAGTCACAATAGCAGCCTTCAAATAGAAATTATGCATTTTTGATTGAATTTAGTACCTTCAAGTGCTCATTACTTTAAAGATTTTTTGAACAAATGGTGATAATCTAAGAAAACTGGTAGGAGACTCAGAAATCCAAACCTGCTATATTCCACAAAGCTACACACAGAAAATGTCAATGTTTTAATTCACAGATGTTTTAAAAGCATAGATAGAAATATGAATTCTAGACCTCATTCCCTATATGCATAAGGGTGAGAATAGACATTCAACTTTTCTCCCTTTTCTTAACTCTCTTTTGAATCACTCTCCTCTATTCACACCAATTAGACAAGCAGAAGGAATAATTAATGGATTGTGCAGCTTCCTGGATACCAAAAGGCACGTGTTCCCAAGTAGGTGCTATCATTGTGGCCCAGGCAACTCCCATTCTCTGTAGAATCCTATCCTTGCACACGTTTGCATTCCCTGTGATAAGATTTAGGATTTGTCTTGGTGGAGAGAATTAGGCCGTATGCTCCAACCCTCCAGAGGTTTCTACATTGGAAGATTTGGCTTTGCTTCCATTTGGCATTATCTTTTAAGTTTTTAATTCTGTGTGGAACAGTAGCAGACACACAGAGCAGGAACCAGGTATGTCGTGTTTTGCAGAGGGGGATGTGGAACCTGAGTGGTCATTAGCCATCCACTGGGACATTCATGGTCTTATTTGTCCACCCAGATTACCAGCGGCATGTCTTAGGCAAGTTTTCCTTGTCCAGTAACTCTTAGGTATTTCTTCGCTACATTAAGAGTTACTTTCATGATATATTGGAGCTTGAGAATCTCCAAGGCTTTCTAAAGCTCCATCTGCCTTGAATTACCTGCATAGATGTTCATTTTCCGGGACCTTACTATCTGTCCAGGAAGGGACAGGCAGAGCCTGTTTCTCAAATAGGCTTTTGATCTCCAATTTTGCTTTCATCCCATGATCCATTCCTAGAGGAGGAGATTATTTGTTAGTACGGAATAGGATGGTCTCTCATTCTTAAAGTTCCATTTCTCCCATATATTTTGGCTATATCCCGAATTGCCTTTGATTCTCTAAATGTTTAGATATTTGTAAACCTCTTACATTCTTTTTCTGAAGACTATCCATACAGAAGTTCTTATTACTTGAATTAAAGTTGGAATGTTATGGAGACAAAGAGGGGAAGAACCTAGAGAGGGAAAATAGTTGATGTTTTAAAAATGTATTTCCATGTTCTGTCTATCCACCTGTTCACCTCTAGTCACATACTCACTGAATGCTGGAAAAAGCTATTCAAGTGTGGAGAGAGGAATTCTAATTATTTTGCAATAACTGAAACACTTTGCTTATTCACCCTCCATATTCTCTTCTACCTAATTTTGTGACATAGATAGTTGTCACTGAACCCAGTTTGTTACTTCTTTGATATTTTCACCTGACCAACTTTCTGTTAGAGGGTTTTAATCTGGATTCCATGGATAGAAGCCAGGCAGTTCATGAATTACGGTGGAAAAATGTTAACTGCATCTATATTTTCAGTAACCTTTAGCTTAAAATTAATATTCTCCTACATTTTGAATATAGATAGACTACAGCAGTATTAGTATCTATAATTTGTAACCAATTTAAAATACAGATATATTCATGTAATATTACAGTTAATTTAAAACTTTAAAATATATTTGCATTTATAATTATTACAAAATTTTAGTAGTTATTGAAATCACTACTAGATCTTGTTATTTAATATGTTAAGAAGCAGATATATTACTCTTCCTCAATTTTGGTTTGAAATATTTCAATAGCTAAATTTTAGTGTAGTTAATTTCCTTTATAATTGAATGCATTTTACCTTCATTTAAAAACATTATTTGAAGAAGGGGTACATAACCTTTACAGACAGTCAAAGGGATACGTCACACACACACACAAAAGTTTAAAAACCCCAAACATGACTGTAGTTTCTGTCAGAGCCAGATATGTTTCTACGTCACTCCCGTCACTAGCAGAGCAGAGCTGTGAGGGCTAAAAGTTAGTGACTTGATATTTTCTGATCCTTGATTTGAAATCTCCTTGTGTGGAACTGCAATTAAACAAGAAAAAGAAACAAGGCAATGTCTATTTATATTTGACCACAAACAGGAAAGAAATTATGCTTTACTAATAGTGAATGAGTGGAGGGACACTGGCGCCTCACCAGGTCCATATAGCTGACGGTCACTTGTCATAGTGTAGAAGGATTCCTATAGGAAGGCTGTGTAATTATAAACAGTTGGTAATGGTGGACTCACTACTCTTTCACTAGCAGAACATTACAATATATTGCAGTTTTTGTGCTATAAGATGTTCCCAATATAGATAAATATTTTTTGGAGACTACCTTAAACAGAAAATTCTACAATAATTTGTAATGTAACAAGATTGAGTTTCCATTTTTCCACTCATTTTTCTCATTTTGCAAAAAGATAAGTAAAAGTTTCAGATTTGCTGACCTTTTCTACAATAAGTCAGTAGTTTTCTACCAGCAGATATATTCAAAAAGAATAAAGACACTTAACCTGCCTTTTCGATATAAAGGTGGCATTTTAATATTGAGGGAGAAAGTAACTGCTGTTCAAAGGAAAGTTTTCTAATAGAGAAAATAGTTTTAAAAAGAGATGCTTGCAAATTTTTCCAACTTTGTGTGATTCTGTTGCCAAAAATATATGTGCCACCTATATCTGACAGTTTCGAAACACTGAAACAAGATTGAGAAGCTAAAAAGTTTCTAAGTGAAAATTTTCAATGGGTTTTAACTTATTTGTTAAAAATACAAAAATACAACATCTTAGTTTGGAAGAACTCTCTATGATTAGGGAAAATGAAAATTTTCAACCTGTATTTCAACAAAAATCTGTATGTAATTGGAAGATGATATTGAAAAATTATCATGATTTAATAGATACAGTCAATGGTGCCTTTTTTTCCATTTTTATATATGAATTTTTGTAAGGTATTTTCTCTTTCTTAACCTGTGATTGTCATTAAAAATATTTCTTTTAAAAAAACTGAATTTTGCAAAAGATCCCCAAATTGGTAAACCCAAATTTTCAAAAGTCATGAAGTAATCAATCATTTGCTCTCAACAGAAATATTAATTTTAGTGAAACCAAATGTTTTATACTATTAATAAAAATATAATTAAATATTTTATATCATATATATCTCACCTCATTAACTTTCTCTAATGTATTTTACGGTATATTCTGTTTGGTGGTATATGTATGCTACTTATTGAAGTTAATAAATATATATTGAGATATAAAATTTAAAATCTTTTTATTAATAGGGAGCATAATTCAAAAAGTTGGTACATCACTGGAATAAACATGTAAGAATTTCTGTGAATGAATAACATTGATTTAATCCTTTGTCAACAGATATTTAAAAAAATAAATCATTTACTGTTTATTGACTGCTTTGCTTTTAACATCCCAAGTGGTCATTTGAAAACCATTTCCTCTTGAAGGTCACTTAAAATGACTTTTACTAGCAAAGCTATTTGTTTCATGTTTCAATTATTCCATGAGTTCTTGTAATTATGGGCATATTTTGTCTGCTCCATGTTCCATGACATGGAAGTTCTCTCTTGCATAAGTATGGTCTTTAAGTAACTATTTAAGCTGTAGATGAGTTTTTATTAACTTTTGTTTCTCTGGTCTTGTCCTCTCTCCACTATCAATGCCTTAGGTCTGGCTATTCAAATCTCGTGCCCAGATTACCACAAGAATCTGTTAACCAGTCTCCTTATCCACTGTGGTTTTTCAATGTTACTGCCAGGATATTTCCAGAAAGTAGCCCCATACTCAAAACTCTTTAATGGCTTGCCTTCAGTCTCAAACTAAAATCCCAATTCCTGAGCCTTGTGACAAAGTTCCTGCTTGATTGGGCCCTCACCACCTCAGCCTCTTTTAGACCACTTGCACCACCAGAAGTGTGTAAACTTGTCACCACACCATTGCACATGCAGCTTCCTTTACTGAAAACCCCATTTTCTGACACCTAATACCTTCTTCCTTAGTTCCGGCATCTTCTCTTCTCAAACATCTGATGTTCATCCCTCCTCTGTTTCATTTCATTTGGGTAAACATCCCTGGTCTGTACTTTCACTGTTTCCACTTCAGTGTTTATCAATTCACTTATCATATTTTAAAATAAGTTGTATAATTGGCAAGAACACTAGACAAGGTCTTTGACCAGAAATTCTAAAATGTGACAGTTTTTTGAATTTACCCACAGAAATGGAAAGTTGAAAATTTCTGTGAAACCATCTGAAAGAATGGTTTTATTTTCACTCTAATTATAGTATCCTTTGAAAGTAGAGGAGAGAAAAATGGTACTCGAAAATGAGGAAAAGGGTATACTATACATATTGAGACTAACTGAAGAATGTGCATGTGTTTTTAATATCCGAAGGATTTTACCTTTTATGTTTTTAAAACAAATAATTTAGTGTTCTGTCTTTGCATAATCAAATATTCTTAACTATGAAGAGAAACATTAATCACCCTTATGAAATAGAATAAAAGCTCCACAAATTAGATAAAATAATTTCAAAGGTAAAATTAAAAAGCAAAACAAAAGGAAGAAAATGCGTTCATTTAAGAAGATAAATTCATACTCTCCATTCAGAGTGATTTAACATATGCAAATATTATGATGTTTTTAAAATAGTGTAATGAGGGAACAAGATTAATAAATTCACTATCACTCAGATGTTAATTTACAAACTAAAATTATTTTTAAAATATATTCTGGTGAAAGCTCAAGAGGATAGTTAAAAGTGCCTTCAAAAGTTATATTGATATGTGATCCTGCTAACGTGTCTCTACTTCTGGCTAATTTCAACTTTTAAGTATTTATTTTCAGAATTGATTGCAAGTGTTAACATCAGATTATTCTTTTCACAAAGCTTTTCAAATATCATCACATAAAAACTGATTATTCCATAAATATTTCTGGCCAATGGTGCTTTACTATCTGTGTGGGTAAATGTCTGTGTTTTTTTTAAAATAATATTTACTAAAATAAAGATCATATTGTTTAATGAAAATTAAGCACTTTTACTATATATTTCCAACTTTGCTTTTAGCACTTGGTTGGGGTGTGTGTATGTATTTCTTGTTTAAAACATTTACTGCCCCTTCCTTTGTCCCATTCTGACTGGCCGCTTTCTACTGGTTCCCTTTGTATACAAGTATTACTCTTGCTGATCTACCAATATAAGGTAGCTGACTTGCTTTAGCAAGTGGGATGTGAGTAGAAGTGATTTGTGCTAACTCCTAGTAGAAGCTTTGAAGCCATTCCATGGCTCTACCATAGTTCTTTTCTGCCCAGCAAGATACCAGCATGTCCCAGTCAAGACCTTCAAGTTCACATTTATGCTAGAATAAATATCTGCAGCCACCCTGCAAAGAATAATAATATGAGAGGAAAATAAGCTTTGTTATTGAACGCTATTGAGATATGGGGGCTGTTTGTTACTGCAACATAGCTTTGTAAACACTGACTAATTCAGGAGGATGCATCAATGGCCTACTTATGGCAGATTTACCCTAATATCAATACCTCCTTAGCATTTTCTTCTCTTCTGCATATGATGTTATCTTATACTTCAAGTATATTGTTTCACCACTTTATTTCTATATCTGCTTCACCTTACCTGTCTATAAGTTCCTTAAGGACAAAATCCATGTTTTTTAATTAATTAAAATTAATTAATCTATTAATCTCTGTTTCCCTCATGCCTAGGCTAAATCTGGTTCACAGGAATGTTTAAGGAAAGTGCTTAAGTAAGGTTTGTCAAAAACACATAACACCAGAGACTGTATTGGTGGTTACCAGAGGGGAAGAGGGGAGGGAGGAGGTGAAAGGGGTGATTAGGAACACATCTGTGGTGATGGATTATAGTTAGTCTTTGGATGGTGAATATGACATGATCTACACAGAATTCAAAATATATTATGATGTACATAAAAAAAGTAAAGGGAAATATATACGGAAAAGAAGGAAAGATTTTTTGAATCAATACTGAGCCCACTACAAAGTCATATGAATGAAAAGGTAAAATATTTATTAAAGAAATGGAATAAAAGAAAGCATAGTGGAACTTGACAAGGAAAAAGGACAAAGAGATCTCAGATTAATAAGCAAGGAGGCTCATATTATAAACCTAGGGAGCTATTCCATAGCTCTGAATATCAAGGCAAAGATCTTTTACTTTTAAAATGTGTTTATCTATATGCCTACCATCTCTCTCATTAAAATGTTTATAGTATTCCGTTTTAAATGATTTCCACTAGTGATGATTTTTCTCATTTTTCTTGAAATATTCATTTTGTAGTTCTGTTTATTCAGTTATGTGCTTACCACCAAAGAAGAGTCATTCCCATTGGAAGCATGGAGGAAGAACATAGTAAGACAACTTTCGTTAGTGAATCAGACGTTAAACTGAATACTTTTGCTGAGAAATTAGTACCATGACAGAAAGATGTAGATTCCATCAGAAAAGACAATTTTTTATTTTATCACATTTTTAAATTGATTCTGATATCTCATTATACCCAAAGGCACAACAAAATGTTTATTAATCAGATTCAGGGATGAAAATATAACAAGATTTTAAGAAGCCCAATCTATTCCACTGACTGCTGTATAATAATACCTTATATTTTTTAATACTTTCTATGTACCAGCTTTGGTACTAAGCACTTAATGAACATTATCTCATTTAATCTTCACAATAATCATATGAGTTAGGTACTCACATGAAGGAACAGAGGCACAAATGTTTTATGCAGCATCCTTAAGTTGATGCAACCAGTAAATGTGGAGGCAGGATTCATTCAAACTCCTAGCTTTGTTTTAAATCACTAAGTCATAGTACCTCCCTAAAGATATATGTCAATGACAGCATTTCTATAGAGTTTAAAATAAACAACTAGTACTATGGAGAGGGAAATAGAGATTAGTAGCTGAAAGGTGTGCACTGTGTGAGTTTAAGGGAAAATATGGAAAAAACTAAAGAGAAGGAAGGAAGGAAGGGACAGAGGAAGAAAGGGAAGGAGGAGAGAAGGAAAATGGGAGTAGGAGGAAGACCAGGTTAGTGATCTCTTTAGTTTCCTTTCTATCTCTCATCTCTAGTTGGTGTCCCACCTCTCTCCTTTCCACTTCCACTAGTTTAGTTCATGCTCCCCATGATGTTACTGCCAAGGCCATCAAGACAGGATTCCCAGAGCAGTATTGAGCCAGCAGAAGACTAGATACCCAGGATGGGAGCAAGGAGCATTTTTAGATCTCTTGGCAGAGGAGGCCTAGGCAGAGGTGGAGGTCAGATCCAGTGCTCTGTGATCACAGAGGCAGAGCTTCGAGCTCTGGTTCCAGACCAGCTCCAATTGAGGCCCCGGAGCTCAGAGCTCAAGGGAAAATATTTCGTGTCACAAAATCTACGTTTTTGCTTCACCTTTTGAATGTCAATTTCCTAAGGTTTAAAGGGGAGTAATAGTACCAAACTTGTAGGATTTTTACAAGATTTAAATGCTTCTGGTGAATATTAAACTCTCATTAAATGGCCAAATTATATTTGGTCAAATGGTCAAAATATCTTTTGGCTTGGGCCAAGATATAACTAGGTCTAGAGCAAGTTTTTCCTTCTCCCTAACTGAGCAATAATTTAAAACGTTTCTCGTCTGACAACCTATGCATTCCTCTTTAACACTCTCTGAAAATATTGAAATCATTACAAGGAAGCACTTAAAAGTTATGTGAACAGAATTTGCAAGTATTTTCACAAACCAGGTAGTGGCAATTTACAGAAAAGAGCTATTTTTTCTGTATTTTATGAAACATTAAGACAAATTACTTCATAAATTTAGAAAAATAGATATTTTGGAACATTCTTCACATTGTTTCCTAAATTATTTTTAAGAGACAAAAAATTTCATATGGATTTAAACATCAGTACTCAAGCCTGTTAAGGATAGAGTAAAATGTTTTGCACTTTCTAACAACATATACATTTAAATAGAGAGTATTGGTACTGGAATAATAAATTTAGTATTTGCATTTCATTTACTTTAATATTCGTTTTAATTTAACTAGTTCATTTTCTTTGAAAGTGCCCTATTCCGGGACAGTGTTAAAGGTTTTTCAGTTAGTTCATAATATTTGAAATATATTTGTCAGTTGATAAAAATGTTACCAATAAATATAATAAAGGTAATATAAAGATATGTCAAAAACATAGAAATATTATGTGAATAACTATAACTTAGAAAATACTACCATATGAAATAGGGGAAATGATTAGTACATTTTCTTGATTTACAAAATTCATCTTGCTAATATTTCTCCTCTAACGCAGCTTGCCTAACTTGCTCTTTTTAGAACACATTTACCCCCATTCTCAATTTTTATCATAGAAATTTATCAGTTTTTATCACCTCTCATCCCTTCTTTTTCACCAGGGAAATGAATACAAACTAAATGCATGCCTTTCTTATCCGGTTTCTTCACAAACCACTTCACCTTGTAGAAACCATTATTTTAAAATACAATGGTATCTTAATAACAGAGTTATGAATACTCTTTGAAATAGAGTTATGAATTGTTCTTTAATTTTCTCCATTTTTCACCTATTTGTCTTATATCCTCAAGTAGAAAGTACAGTGTTGGGTCAGTAAAGATTTTATTTCCATAATGCACAGAACACTGGACTAGAGTCTATGATCTTGAATTTCTAGTCCTGGCTTAGCTGTTAACTCGTCAAAAAAGTCAATTACCTACCATAGTTGTCAATTTTCCGTTCTTCAAACTGAAAGAACTGAATTCGATTGTCACTAGTATTCTTCTCAGATCTCTGCTGGAAGGAGACGTGTCTCTAAAATATTGGCATTGTCTGACTTTATACAAATTCATTTTATAGATACATGCATTTTTAGTTTAGATCTATTTGGTTTTCATCTGTCATTTTTGACCCACACTATTTTTTATCAAGAATTAGAAAAATCATTAATGATCATGATACATCTCTGAAACTTGAGGCTCATATATTAGAATACAAACTTTAATAAGTTTTATGAATCATCTGTCTCCCCTGCTAAACTAGGAGTACCTTAGGGCATAATCCTTGAGTAATTCACCTTTGTATTTTCATAGCAACTGCCTTGGATGTTAGGGTCTTAAAAATGTTTATTGAATAAAAGAAACAAAGCGAATAATTGTTTAGATTTTTAGCACTGTTTACATTGAAAAGACTAAATTTTCTGGAATCCCCAATTCAGAAACATAGTTCAGTTTAGTGGTAGATACTAAAACTGAAAAAATAATTTTATAACATCAACTTTAGGCTGATTTTCATCAGGTAAAGCCAGACTTTACATTTAGAAAAGGAGATAACATAAAAGAATGGAGAGGTGGGAGATGATAAGGTTGACATACATGAGATATTAAACATTTCACTCAGCCATAAAAAAGCCATATTTAAAAGATTTAGCTTTTTACATTATCTTAGGAGTTGTCTTTCCTATTTCTATAGCAAGTTATTATTCATGTAGATGATAATTTCAAGTGTCCTTATAAAATCACAATCTGACAATTCACCGTTTAATTTCCAGCTCCCTTTCCCTCTACTGTTTCTGTCGGTTTTGAACGTGACTGGTGATGTTGGGAGCTTCATGGCATTGTTGCCTCATGTGGCTTGATTTCATGAAGCAGATGTAATCTCAGATGATCGGGCATCTATTACTCCGATGAGGAAATATCTACAATAGGCAATTAATTGTGCTTCAGATCCTCCAGTTAGTCATTTATAGGAGATTTAACAGTATAGTTCATGGACATTCTATTGATCTGCATGTGTAGCTAATTTATCTTTCCTTCTCTATGACTGAAGATAATGTAGAGCTTATCTTTTTATTTCCTTTCATCAAATTATCATGTCCAAGGTTTGCTTTTCTCCCCCCTCTTTAAAATGTTGTTGGATTTATTTATAAAGTCTAGCATTTATATATATGTGAAGGCCTTGATTCTTATTATCACACCCAGGCATTTACAAGAATACAGAAGTGTGAGCCTTATTTAGTAAATAAGTAAAAGCAAGCACCAGCGCCAGTGACCTTCTCTCTTTCAGTGCTCATAGTTGCCCCTCGTAACACGGAGTGCAAAAGCTTCAAAGCAATGCAGCTCTCTTTCTTTTCTTTTTTCCTCAACACATACAAACACATATACAAAGGTACTGCAGAGGCTTAAGATGGTCCAGTGCTGAAGAAGATATTTCCTTTCTCGGATCTATCACAGTCTAAGATTATTTTGTGACCAAGAAAAGTAGGCCCAACACAACAGGGATAGAGAAGCGGACTCAAACAATTTATTGTCTTTATTTTCAAACATACCCACTTCAGAAAATGATAGACAGCCTAAGGATGAGGGAGTCATGAGTTTGCACAAATCCTCCTAAGTTTTTTCTCCAATGATAGCAGAGAGCATTTGGAAAGAGACACAGAGGAAAGACCCAGAAAGCAACATGATCTTCACTGTTTACGAATCATAGCTTAAACTTTAGCCAGCTTTTGTAAGCATCTTCTAAAATGCATCTTTCTAGTTTTCCTGGGGAATTTTTTTCCCATTTAATATCTATCATATCAAGTTTTTAAAAAATAAATGCAAATTCATACATAATCATGGTAAAAGCAGAAGAAGACAAAAGAAAAGTCACAGCCCACTTCCCAGTTAAATAATAACTTGAATTTTTGGAGTTTCATTTTTTATTCCTCTTTTTTCTCTTATCTCAAAGTACACCTCTTAGTATTCCAGAAGAACTCCAAGATTTGCATATAAATCTAATTGTGTGTATTCATGCAAAACTTTTCAATTCATGACAAACTATCCACAGATATTAAAATTAATTTGTGAGGGGAGAGCCATTGTGTTCAGAGATAGAAAGCGTCAAGCTTCCTGCTCGTCCACATTTTACTACCACTCAACTGTCCGCAGCATGGACTCATGAGAAGTACTAAACATTTACCTAAGAAAAGAGCTACTTGTCTGAGAAAGGTGTATGCATGAACTTGATCTTATATATATGTGTACTTTTGCATATGTACTTATTGCTTTCACTAGTATTGAAGGGAAATCTAAGACTTTATGTATTAAGAGGAGATTACTCCAAATAAGAAGTCACTTAAACCTTATGACAAGTGGAAGCTATTTTTATCACTTACATCATACAGTAATCACAAAGCTATTTAGCAATGGACTAGCTACTTATGAAATTTTTCTGTGTAAATCAATTTTTCTGTCTAAAAACAAGAACATTAAATTTTCAGATTTTTAAATTAATTTTGTAACTAGGTTGAATTCAATGGATGTAGTGTTTATTTATTCAGTTATATATTGTCCTAAGCATAGTGCTAACTTTAGCGCTGATGTAAGTCATAGGATTCTCTATGAATTGTGTTCCTTAAGGAAGACAGAATGGGATATTGCCAGTAAATACAATGAAACATCAGTATTTTGACAGTGACTTTTGCAATTCCCATTAGCTCTCTATGACTGTGAAATTCCAAGTCTCAGTGTTTACCTCTTGAAAGTCTATCATACTATTTCTATAGCTAACTTAACAGGAAAGGAAAACGTTTGACAAAGTATCTACTGATGCAGATGGAACAATAATCTTAAAAGTGGAAAGGGAAAATTTATTATTAAACACAAAGGAGGAAAAGCGTAAAGGTTACCAATTCTTATATTTATAGCTTTCTCAAAGCTATTCTTTAAGCCCATAATTGTTTTCATGGGGGAAGGAAAGAGAAGTTTAAGACTATAATCCTGATGTTCTGGATAGCACTTTATTGTATTTCCTATCTTGTTGTTGGAGATTTTACGGACTGTGGGCTTATGTCATCCACCATGCCATAGGATCATGCATGATTTTATCCATTGTAATGCAGTTGACATGACAATCACAGGGGGAAAGAAGACGTGTTTGACCTAAAACTTCAAGTGAAAAACTTAAAAACTCCAAAGGGAATCTAATTGTTCAAGAACACTTGATCTTATCCACTCAAATAAGACAATTTAGAATTTAGAAACTATTATTAACAAAAATTCAGAAATTCTGTATCTTGACATTCCTCTTTAAAAGTGAGTCATCTAGGTAAACTACCACAAAACGGAGTGTAAAATAATTATCTGTTACCGAGTAAAATTTGGAAAATGTTTGAAAACGCTCCAAAGGAGATATAACATTTGGTACCTGTATAATGAGAATGGCTTTTCAAACTTAAATGGGAATATAGAGGTCTTTATTATCAACAAAAAAAGCATTGAGATATACTGAAATTAAGAAAATATAGAGATAATGAAATTAATGGATGCTTATTATACACACATAGGCAAGTAAGCTTACTGTGCTTATTTCATTCAAACATTCTACTTTCCAGTTGGTAATGACAGAAATAAGAAGTCCTATTTAAAAAGTCAGTTGATGGCCTAAAATCAATAGAGGTTGCATATGTCCATTCACGGATAGAATTTAACTTTTGAAATTCAGGATAATAGCCACTTCTTAGACGCTACTTGTACAGACAACCTCTAACTGTGACAGTTGCATTACAACTAAATTTTCTGCCTTGAAGTCAATGAGAGTTCTGTTCCCAGAAATGTAACCAAAAATTGATTTACTCTGATATAGTGGATTTTATTATTTAATTATGAGACCTCTCTCATGGGCATTAGGAGATGACTTGAGAGTTTGTGAATGGGAGAATAATTATTTACTAAATGTAGTATAAAGGCTTTCTTTCCAATTGATAATCTCATGATGAATAAGTCATCAAGATAACATGATAACTGTTATCTTTCTGATGTTCTTAATCTGGAAACTAATAAGACAATAAATCGGCAGTTTCTATCACAAAAAGATTTAAGCATTATTCGACGTATTACTCTTATTAGAAATATGTATTCCAGGACCAGACAGGAAGCTTTTTCTCTTCTAAGGGGCAAAAACAAGCAAAAAGAAACAAAATGCTTTACATGAAAGGGGCTTTGCAATAAGTAACTATTTACTGTTAACATGTTCTTACCATTTCTGGACTCTTTGCCTATTTAGAATGAAAAATAACAGGACATTTCCAGACAAAGTTGACAAATTCATCCAAAAATGCTCCTGCCAGATTCAGTTTTGTTGTTTTTTGTTTGCTTAATCTGCTGCCTGAACTGTAAAAGGAAAAGGACACAAATTAATATATTTGGGGATAAATGTAATCTATCATCATCTGTATAAATGGGTGAGTTCTGTTGTGAATTTGTTGGTATGCAAACAATTTAAGCATCAGGCTGATCATCCAAAATAAAGATTGCTGAGATTTGACTTTACTTTTTGACACTATTTCCTTATACTGTAATACAAACATAATTTTTTTAAGTGCCTGTTAGGAGGACCAGACTCAAAGAAGTAGAAATCAGCACAATCACACATTTTTCTTAGCCCTGTTCACATTGCTCAAACAAATCCTGACAGAACAACACTATTCATCAGAGTGGCTGAGAAGATGACTCGCTTGCCTTGCTTTACCCGTTCTGTACATAGTCACAATAAAAATTTTCCTCATATAACTTCTTAAAGTTCATTAGCTGTCCATAATTTCTCAAAGTACAGCTTTGTCTGTGGGATTAGAAAGTCTACTTAGAGTCACTATTGTGCCAGTAATCTTCAAAACTTATTTCACTTAAATGGACTCTAATTTCTAGATATATGCTCCTTTCTAGTGCAAAACTATTATTTTTCAAAATTACCAATTTAACAAGTGCATACTGCCTGAATATTTTAGATTTTACAGAAAAATTTTTCACACTTCTTCTGACATGTGAAGTAGCCAGTTCTGTGGTTGCTACTGTATAACTCTTATTATTATGTTTTCTGTGGAATGTTTGGCCATTTTTCAAATGCGCCAAGTTTAATTTGTTTCCTTTTAGGTGTGTTGTAGTGTAGTTTGACAAATTATACTCAAGTGGTCACTGTAATAATTTTTTGTTGCATATTTAAAAGAAAAAGGTAAAAGAAAATATAAATATTGCAACTGCATAATGGTTCAATCAACACTTTTTAAATAAGTTATGTTTGATTAATCCATTTGTAATATTAGAACAGAGTTGGTACTATAAGGAAATTCAAGGAAGACAATGTCTGTACTATCATAGGTTGTGTCATTCTCTACCACTTTCCATTCTATGATATATGTAAGGATCCTTCATCATGTGTATAATTAAGTATAATAAAGTAATTCAGAGTGTAAAAAGAATTGCTTCTATTACTGTAAATATAGCAGATAGTTTTTTACTGTTTTTTTTTAATTTAAATATCCCTTTTTGGTATGTGTTTAATTTTCAGAATTTATCTTATGTTACTCAGACCTTTGAATTTGAAACAGAAGATACCTGGAAAACATAAAAATCTTGTTTCCTTTAACTTCAATTTTGAGTCTCTTCACTCTGTACTTATTAAGAGATATTTATTTCCTATATTTTATTTCCCAAGAAATATGGGTGATTCTCTGTATTCCCATCCATTCTACTAGATAGTATCATAAAAATCAATAGGAATTTCTTAACATTTTGTGGCTACTGAGCTTAGAATTTTAAAAGCTGCAATCATTTTTGACAGAAAGTTGATACAGATAAATCACCAAAGAAGACCATTTTTTCATTTATAGCACAGAAGATATTTCCATAATGACTAATACCAACTATATAATTACTTACAGCTGAAATTTATTTTATAATTTAGCTCCTATAAGTACTTTTGTTTCTGTGAAAAACTGGTAAAAGTTTCTCCTTCTCAACAATTAGAAGTTATTTGCAAACCATGTATCTGATAAGATGTTCACATTCAAAATATATAAAGAACTCATACAGCTCAACAACAAAAAACTAACAGACCAGTTAAAAAATGGGCAAAACATCTGAACAGATGTTTCTCCAAGGAAGATATACAGATGGCCAAGAGGCACATGAAAAGATGTTCAATATCACTATCAGAAAAATGCAAATCACAATTACAATGAGATATCACCTCATTCCTGTGAAAATGGCTGTAATTAACAAGACAGGAAATAACACACATTGGAGAGGATGTGGAGAAAAGAGAACTCTTATACACTGCTGGTGGGAGTGCAAACTGTTGGTGGGAGTGAAAACAGTATGGAGATTCCTCAAACAATTAAGAATAGAACTACCATACTATCCAGGTATTCCACTGCTGCGTATTCATCCAAAGATCATGAAAACATGAATACATAAAGATACATGCACCCCTGTGTTCATTGCAGCATTATTCACAATAGCCAAGACTTGGAAGCAAACTAGGTGCCCATCAAGGGATGAATGAATAAAGAAAATGTGGTATAAATACATAATGGAATACTATTCAGCCATAAAAACGATGAAGTCTGGCCATTTGTGACAACATGGATTGAACTTGAAGGTATTACACTAAGCGAAATATGTTGGAGGGAGAAAGTCAAGTACCATATGATCTCACTCATAAATAGAAGATAAAAACAACAGCAATCACACAGGGACAGAGATTGGATTGATGGTTACCAGAGAGGAAGTGGGGAGGGAGGAGGGCGAAAGGGGTGATTAGGCACATGTGTATGGTAATGGGTTGTAACTAGTCTTTTGGTGATGAATATGATGCAATCTACACAGAAATTCAAATATAATCATGTGCACTTGAAATTTATATAATGTTATAAACCAGTGTTACTGCAAAAAAAATGTTTCTCTCTCTCTCCAATATAGTATATATAAAATATTATATATTTAACTACGATATATTCAAAAATTTGTTTCCACCAGATAGTGCAATCTCACTTTTAACATATATATTCTTTTTGTGGAACACATAATTTAACAAAAAAAAGCTACCTCTACACACATGAGCTGCTAATCCATATCTTTGTTGTAGCTAAGACTCAAAAAAAGTATCAAAATAAATTATTGTTTCAAAATCTCAAGATATATTTTTTCAAATCAAAGTCAATGCAGGCAAACTAGTGGTGACCATTTTCACTTCACTGTCCTTCATGCTTCATGTATAACCTGCAACCAAATCCTTTTTTTTTAAATCATTATTTTGATGAAAGGATTTCCTCTCTCCCATAAGTATTAAATAATTGCAAGACATTTCTCTGTAAATGTTTGACTGAAGGAGCTCAATTTTCTAGAATATGTTTGAACTCTCCTAGAACAAATATTGGTAATCTCTTTAATGAGTTTGAGATGAGCAAAAATTTGGTAGATTTACTAAAGAACAGCATTTAGCTATTCTATAAAAATAACTTTTATAAAAATGTATAGAGAACAGGATTTAAATGAAATAAATAACATTGAAGTCTGTTTGCCATTTTTTAAAATTTGTCTTTCACTGATTTTTATGTCTATTATTAACCAGGACTGAATAGAATTTTGTTGCTGAATAGGATAAAGTGAGAAATACAACTTATGAGGTTAAAGCAAAGTTAGGATTTAGGGGGAGGAAAAGGGAGCTCTAATTTGAAAGATAAATATTAATATGGTAGTTACATTCTTGGATGCTTACTTGGTACCTGGAACTAGTTGAATTGTTGTATATAATTTAACTCATTCAAACTTCTCAATAATGTACCTTTTAATGAGAAGGTATAATTTTATGCCTATTTAATAATTCAGGCGACTGATTCACAAAGAGGTTAACTAAGTTGCTTAAGGCAACAAGTTAGAAATGGTAGAGCCATGATAGAAATTTAGCTAGTTCTACTCCATTGTCCACACTCTTACACTGAACCATATGGTGCATGATGAAGTTAGATTCAATTATTTTATGAGACTAGTAAAAATCATCTTTTAAAACTGGAAAGAGGTAACTATGGGAAGCCAAGTATTTTCTTACATTGTGAAAAGACTGGAGTAAAATGAAGAGAAAAAAAGTGGAAAGTGTATAGTTTCTGGAAGAAGATTGTGGATTGAGTATACATATCTTTCCTGCCTTCCCAATCCCATTTAAACGTAAAGAAATATGTACTAAATAGAGTAAAACCATAACAAAACAAGGAGTGTACTCGTTAGGACTTTTGACAATGTTGTGGAAGACAGAGACCACATGGAGTACAAGTTATTGATGAAGTAGAGGAAGACACACCAAAAACACGACAAGGCGAGGCTGTAATGCAATTTGGAGTTTCCTACCAGATGGGACTCAGCAGGGATTCCAAACTCAGAGGCACAGTCTAAAAAGCAAGAGTGGAATATAACGAAAAGTTCTAGGTTTTTAATTTAATGATCATCAAAGGTTATTCAGTCTTACCCATACTCTTCACATAGAGAACACTTGTCAGTGGAGATACTTGTCATACCTAAAATGAGAGTGAATCCACTGAGTTCATAAGAAAATGTATAATCTGCCAATGAGTAACTAAAGCTGAGTGTCAGGCTTGGCACACCAGATTCAAACCCTCCATTTCCTGTCATATGATAGGTAGTTCAGTTTGTCAACATTTTGACCATTAATTCTAAAATGAAAAGTGTCAGTAGACATGCCACATACTTAAAGTTCATAATTGGTTCAAGAAAACACATATGAAAGTAAATCTTTATGGTAATCAAACTATTCATAAATATTAATAAAAAACAGACCAAGTGGTCAATATATTTTTAAGAAAAAACAAATGAACAAGAGGGAAGCATCACATGAAAAGTAAACAAAATACACCAGAGGAAAGAGAATTCAAGGAACACAGGGGCATTTTAAAATAATCTAAATAGCAACTTTGGAGAGTATAAGAAATGTTGCTTCAATAAATCAACTTAGTCTGCTATAAGGAAACTGAATAACTGAATTGAAAGAACTAGATATTTTTTAAATTATAAACACATAGAAAACAAAAAATTTAATAGAGGACTTTGAAGATGAAAAATAGGAAAATTTGTAAAATGTTAACTAAAATGTCAAAATAAGAAAGATAAAATTTAATAAGCATAAAGATTGTATTCTAAAGATATGTTAAATAACAGGATAAAAAGATTAAAGAGGGTAGGAAATGAACAAATAAATGTTAGAAAAAACTTGCTGAATTGAAGGGCAGGAATATTCAAATCAAAAAATTCACAGTAACTGTTAATTCTGAATTTTCTCCATTTTTGAAATATTGACTAAATTCAATAATTTTCCTTAATAAAAAATATACTGCAGCATCTGTAGAAGGTCTTTTAGAAAGTGTGACCAGAACAATTTACATGTCAAGAATCATAACATCCATTGAATTAGATTTCTCTATGAACTAAAATGGTACTAATTAAAATATATTAAATATATACAAATAAATGTTAAATATTGGCTTTATATCTGTGTGGTGTTATTTAATATATCGCCTTCTAAATCATATATTTAGTATGTTGAATTTTTCACTGTTTAAGTTTCAGGTTAATTAAGCATACTTTTTAGAGAAAATGGTAGGTTCTAGAATTTTTAATGTTCTTTCTTTATTCCATGTTTTTACAAAATATGAAAACGATTGACCTAGTCAACAAGGTAGATGGTAGGTATGCAAGGGCAGACGTGGATACAGGAAGGTTTCCATGTTGAAGAGCAAAAAACTGTCAAGTTTCTGCTCTCAGCAAATGACATCAACACATTTTTATTTCCAACACGCAATACACTCCCTGACCTCCACAAGGTATCTTGATTTGTTATAAATGTTCTATGTCCTAGTGATGACTATTAATGTTGTAGAGCTCCTAAGAGCACCAAAGGCATATATTTTAGTATTAATTTATGTTAATTTCACTCATGATAAAGCATTATGAGACAATTTTGTGCACGTGGGCTCTATAATAAAATCCAATTGAGAGAAGGGCAGCTCTGTGCTATCGACACGTTATTACTGATATATATTTTTTCAATCTTATTGGTAGTCTTAGTCCTGTGATATTTTTTATGTCTAAACACAAACGATATACCAAGAGCATATATATAAGCCCAAAAGAGGAACTTTTCATTCAGAAAGAAAGATCTTAAAATCGTTTGATGTATTTTACAAATGAGTTCCTGTAGAAAATAAGATTTCATTCTTTAGGAAGAAAAATTGGCAAAATGGCACTACTTTAATGCCATTTGGGCAATAGCTATATCAGGAATGCATTATTTGTTTTACAGGAAGTGCTATAAAAACATAGAAGTAATAGGCATAGTCATTTATTATCTTTCCCTTTAGCAAGGTACACTAAGTCTCTTTCAACATATTTCAATCCTTTGGCATTTTTAGTTAATTTATTTACCTAGCACATTTCAGCTCAAAAGCAACATCTGTTGTATTTCTTGCTTTGTTATAATATTGAGAGGTGAAGCAAAAAAATTATCATTGGGCTATTTATACATATTTTCTGTGTAGAATGTGAGATCTAAAATCTACCTCAAACTTAGATGGCATAGAGAAAATTAGAAAAAGTCCGAAAGTGTGTACATACATAATTGATGCATATATTCATAGAATAAAGCAACAGGATTAGACAGTAGCCAATCCAGCATCTAAGATTTCTGCAGTCTTCAGTTGTGTGGAGGAAGAAACAAGGGAGAGAAAATTGATTTAGCATGATGAACTCTCTGACACTTAGCTGTAATCAGAAAATTGAACATATCTAGTTTTAGCATATAAAAGAGACAATGCTAAAGACGGACATTCATTTATTTATTCAACAAATATGTATAAAGTATATGCCCTATGACAGCCAACAGTCTAGGTAAAATAGTCAAAAATCTCTACCATGGCAGAACTTATCTTCTAATTGAGGGTAAAAGATTACAGAGTTTGTCAGAAGGTGGTGAGTGTTTGAGAAGAAAGGAAACTAGGGAGCACAGGTTGAATCCAAGATGTGCAAGAAGATGCAATGTTGTGAACAATATTTGAGAAAGGCTTTAAAAAAATCTTTGAAAATTTCGCAAAAGAATCTGACATGAATACTCTTGTTCCAGCTCTGCTGAAGCCTTCCTTCTTCAGTCCCTTCACATATTCCCACAAATGTTACTTTCTTGGTAGTCTTTCAGATTCTGTCCTCCTTCCAATCTTTGCTCAAATTTCACCTTCTCAGTGTGGTTTTTCTCACCTCTCTTCTTTAAATTATAACTCTCCACCCTACTTTAACTCTATCCTCCCCATACCTTTTCTTGAGTTTCTTTTTCCCCATTTTTTTCACCATCCGAACAACTATAAATTTTATGTACCATTTAGTTTATAGTCTGTCTCCCCCAACTAGGATATAAATTCTATGAAGGCAGGCTTTTCTTTCTTTTGGTTTGTTTTCACTGCTATGGGTCTAGCTGTTGAATAGTGCTTAGACTTAATAGGCACTCAACAAGTATTTATTGGATATATATTTAATTAATCAAGCTATTATCTTTGAAACAGCCATTTCTTTCACTTTTTACCTCCAATTATCCTATCATTTTATTTTTCCTCCTAAATATCTCTTTAATCTGCATACATCTCTCCATTTCTAGGGGCATTGAGACACCCTCATCTAACTGCTGTATCCTCTGCTCTTCTCAGTTTCCACCTCTGTCCTTTCAAATCCATTCTCTTCACTTTAGCTAGAAGAAACATGCTAAATGAACGTCTGATAAACTCATTTCCATTTTAAAAATCCCTCAACCAAGTCCTGTGCTTCTTAAAGTCCCCCCTCCAGTATAATGTGGTTTTGCCAAGATCTCCAGCCTCATGTTTTGCTATTTCCAATTCTTTCCTGATATTGGGGTCATACTGCCATTTTCCATTTGATCAAACTCATAATGATTTTCCTTTCTCTAAAGTTTTTCCCATAACAAGGCCATTCCTAGAATATATACTCACGTCCCCTCTCCTCTCATCCATTCTTTGCTGTTGAGTCAATTCACTTTCTCAGGGAAGCCTTTTTTTCTAACCCCTAGAACTTCTGTTTGTACTATTATACCGATCTCCAAACTTTTCTTTCATAGCCCTTACCTAAGCTTGTAAATATTTATTTGGGGGATAGTTTTATTAATTTGTCTCCTCCACTAGGTTGTATGCTCTGTGAGAATGGACACTATTTCTGCTCTGTTTACCATGCTAGGTTCACCATGCTAGGTTCACCATCGCTGGAAACTTGCACACAGGAGATGCTCAAAAATAAAACCAGAAAAACAAAACAAAATGTATGAATAAAGGTGAGTTTATTTAATTCATCACAAATATAATGACATATACTAAAGAGAAAATGTGGCCTGAGAGTGACAAATTTGAGAATGAATATTCAGTTGAGTCATTACCTTTTGATGCTAGTTCAGTGTGTTGATTCAGATAGACTAGCTGAATAACACTAAAATACTAAGACCATTTGAAATAAACCAGTAATAAAGTGTGTCCAACTTATATAAGTCTAAACACAAGAATATATGTCCAATTGAGGACCTACGTATTTCTGTTACTTTATTTCCTTTTCTCATTATGTTTGACATTTTTGAAACTGAGTTTTGTTACAGTTCATTAGCCTATTGCTGCATGCTAGTAGATGAGATTGCACTGAGATGCATAACATAACATTTTAGCATGAACAATTGAAATTACAAGGTTTTACAGATAGTGTGCTTTGGAGATTGTTTCAGCTTGGCCTGGATGCTGAGTTTGTGAGCAGGTAACTTGTTGTGATGGAGTGAGATGAAACTGGTGCCCAATCATTAGAGAAAATTGTAATGATGTATGAAATGAAAAATCCCTGCCCTCCCAGAGCAAAGAGAATACAAATCCTCCTTTTCAATCACTGCTGTGCTATTTTCTATAAGGTATCAAGCAACTCCAAAGAATGGAAAGTCCATGGCAGAGCCAAAACTTGCAGTTTACCAGAGAAATTGAGAAATAAGATTTCTTGAGGGATTTGGGAAAATGAAGAATTACATAGCCTCCTATTGTAAGCAAGATTTTTTTAATCAAATATATACCCTGACTTAAACAAATAAGCTCCAATGTTCTTAACCCAACCCAACACGCCGTACATGAGTGTGTGCCCGCACACATGCACGTGCGTGTACCCACACACACACCCACCCACCCATAGAAAACAATCTATCCAGGAAAAATACTTTGAAAACATGTAAGTTAAAACCTCAATTTCATAAAATATTTTTAAGCCACTTTTATATTGTCTCCTTTCCAATGTTCTAGATTAGCCTATGATAAGAAAATTCAGGGATTCATTCAGTAATTATGTATCGAAAGTTTAATGTGTGTCATGCACAGTACTCAGCACTGGGGTTATAGAGTGAGCAAAACAGAAACATCTCTGCTTTACTAGAATTTACATTCTAATTCAGACAATAAAGAGAATGCATAAAGAAAGAATTTAATGTGTTTGCAGTAAGTGTTACGGAGTAGAATAAAGTGGAGAGGGGAATCGAAAGAGTAAAGTGAAGGTTTCTATTATAAATAAGTTGGTCAAAGAAAGTCTCATCAAGAAGTCCTTGAGAACAGTCCCAAAGAAAGCAAGGAAGCAAGCCATTCAACGATTTGGGGAAAGGGCATTTCAAGCACAGGGAAAATCAAGGAAAATAAGGAGAAGACTGCCTGGAATATTTGAGAAAGACCAGTAGATCACTGTGGGTATGAAAATAGAGTTAAAGAGACATTGAGAAAGAAGGCAGCTCATATAAAGACTTGTAGGCTATTGTAAACTCTTTGCTTTCTTTATTCTGAGTGAAATAGGAAACCAGTGGTGGGTTTAGAAGCAGGGAATGACCTAGTCAGGGATATCTGAAGAGGATCACTTTGGCTGCTTTATCTAAGGATGAAGATTAGTCAGGAATTACTGCATTAATCCATGGGAGGTGGAAGATAGCTTGCATTAGGATGATAACAGAAGTTGAGAGATTAGAAAACTTAAAATGGGGGGCTGGCCCCGTGGCCGAGTGGTTAAGTTCGTGCGCTCCGCTGCAGGCGGCCCAGTGTTTCATTAGTTCGAATCCTGGGCGCGGACATGGCACTGCTCATCAGACCACGCTGAGGCAGCGTCCCACATGCCACAACTAGAAGCACCCACAACGAAGAATACACAACTATGTACCTGGGGGCTTTGGGGAGAAAAAGGAAAAAATAAAATCTTAAAAAAAAAAAAAAAAGAAAACTTAAAATGGAAGACAGAGACAAATAAACCTAAAACTACTTCACATGTGTAACACAACCACATGAAATAGATGGAGGAGAAGGGAAAAGAGGAAGAGGAGAAGAAGAGAAAGAGGGGGAAAAAAGGACTAATCTGGGTAACTTTTAAACATGGGATTTTTATAGCATACTCTATAACTAGTGACAAAAAGAACTTAATCATGAAACTTTATGAAACTTTAGTTACTAGGTTTAGCTGCCTATTCTTTACAGTGTTTGAATTAAGGATTCTGAGTCCACATTTGGTGTATTCTAGGAATAATGTAGTATGTAAATATATTGATAATATAATAGGAGTCAGGTCTTTCATTTTTGGAGAAGAATGTTACAAACAGAAGGGAAGAGGTCTAGAATAAACCTTATGTTATTGGACTGGAATTGGATATATCAGTATAAATTCAAAAATAGATATAGAAATAGATACATATAAATGTATATGCACACCATACACATATTTCCTGGGTTTCTTTTTCCTCACTGAAAGGACATAAACACAATGACACCTCAGTAGCTATGAGCACCCCTTGTACCTAGATGTCAGTATTTAAATAACACTCTTCACTAAAAACAACCAGGGCTCTGTGGATAAGTTATTTCAGGGCTGGGCAATACAAAAGCAAGGGTTGAAAGACTCATGGGAACATGTCTAAGGGGCTCCTACTGACCAAACCAATTTGAACATCAGAATAAATAATGACAGTGATGTATCATAGCCCATAGAATAAAATATGATTCTATTAGTGCATAACAATATAAATATAAAATTCATTCATTCATTCGTTAACAGAGGGAAAGGAAAGAAAGCATCTCTTTACAGTACACTTCCAACGAATAAAAACAGGATGTAATTAATCAATCACCATTTGGCAACAATCAGAGTTATAATTGATTCAATCAGGAATCATCAATGGATGATAGAAATAATAAGTGAAAGTTTGATGAGGAATAGGAATGCTTACATGGTCTCAAAATATTTCCCCACCAATTACTCACCAATTGGGAAGGGAAAAGTAGTAACTTTACAGTTGAAAAACCTAAAGGCACCATTTTAAACCATTTAAGCCATTTTAAATGTTGTGATCAGCAACATTACCAACAGTGGGACAAACTAGCATTACGTATCTTCTTATATTATGCGTTGGTAAGTTCACAACATGACTTGTATGGAATTTGTGATTAAAATGGACAACCTGAGCCTGAGGAAATATTGACAGAAGTTCTACAAAATGACTGCCCTGTGTTCTGAAGAGTAAAACAATGAAAGACAAAGACCAAGAAACTGTTCTGCATTAAAAGAGATTAAATTAACCCAGGAAGAAAAAGCCATGCCTTATTTCCTGATCTTAAGATTTTCTTATACTGTGGTTATGCTAAAAATGTCATTGTCCCTAGGAAATACACACTGAAGTAGTTAGAATAAAAGGCATAATGTCTGCAACTTATTCTTAAATGGTTAATGGTTCATAAAATTAAAGAAAGAGAGAAAATAAATCAAATGGGGCAAATTTTCCAAAATCGTTGAATCTGTGAAAAGGACTCACAAAAGTTCTGTGTACTAGCACTTTTTCTGAAGTTTGACACTAAGCAAAAATAAAAAGTTATGAAACTTTATTGGAAGAAATAACATTTTCGCAATATTGCATTTTCCAATGTAGTAACAGTCTACCTACTGCCTTTTTTCCTTTAAAAAAAATCTTTCTTTGTCACTCAGTAAAGTTTTATAGTTTTTCCAGAAACAGATCTCATTCAAATTTTGCAAAATTATTTTCCAGCAGTTTTTACTTATTGATTCCTTTGTAAAAGGATTTATTTTCTTTATCAAAAGATGAGTTTGAATATTTATATATTTCCTTTTTGATAGCTATTCAACCAAAACATATCTTCTTAGTTCTAACAGCTTGTCATTTACTATTTTTTATTTTATGGGTATATAATCATATTATCTGAATATAAAAAATGCATATTACATTTTTCTTCTCTTCCTAGTCCATTAGGAAAAAATATTCATAATAATCTAACACGGGGGACCAAGGAAAAATTCTACTGGTGATCCTAATTGTGAAAAATCATACTTATTATGATCACATTCACAAATATCTAGGTTTTTAAGAAATGAGAGATATAGGCAATTAAGAATTGAAATATCACGAATGTTTACAGGAATGTTTTTATGGTTTCTTTTCCTTAGAAGAAAAAAAGAAGATATGCTAAATATTTCTAGTTTTGATATTTAACATAATTTTTATACAATGGACATAAATTAGAGTTAACTTTTTTATTTTTCAACACTGCTTGGCCATGTAAACTTTTTAAATTCGTCAGCATTATAAATTCTTATTATTGTATGTGAAACAAAGCAGTTGAGCTAATAATGATGAAGCCCTCTGCTTCTTTGAATCAGTCTTAGGAATAAATAAACCATTGATCATGTAACCAATATTTCTGTTGAAACAGCCATGGAAGAGAGGGACCAGGTGGTAAGAGCTGTTGTTCTGAAAGAAAGGAACAGGCAGAGAGGCACAGTCAAAGGGCTGAGACTCGATCCAGCTGTGAGACAGCTGGGGTTGGCACACTTTCCTTTGGAAAGATAACCCTGAGATCCGAACTGTCTCTGTGACAAACATGCTTGGGGTTTCTTGGCAAGATTTTTCTGTCTAATAAAAACACGGAAAAAGCAAACTCTTTTAACCCCCTGAAACTCTTCTTTACTGCTTAGGACTCTTTTCTCTTGTGAGGATATCCTGTTAAAAGCTGCTGCCACCATCTTGGGTCCCTGAATGGAAAGACAAGACAATTAGCATCCTGACACTGTTGAACTACTATGTAACCACTTCCAGATTCTGAAGGGATATAATTAAGCCATCATTAGCCAGATATTCTCCTACTAGAAGCTAAACGCAACCTACATGACATATACTTTTAATGGTCAATGTGGCAGAGAACTAGAGCAGTGAAATCACAGTCAAATAGAGACACTAACGTGGCAGCTACCTTCAGCCACATCCATCCTGGTGGGAGAATTTTAAGACCATAAGCATACCCTTTGAGGGCCCAGGGAGAAAATATGGGAAATGGGATATCAGGAAATTTATGCATCTTTTATTAAAACGCTGGTTTTGGGGGCCGGCCTGGTGGCACAGCAGTTAAGTGCACACGTTCTGCTTCTCAGCGGCCTGGGGTTTGTGGGCCCGTTCGGATCCGGGTGTGGACATGGCACTGCTTGGCATGCCATGCTGTGGTAGGCATCCCACGTATAAAGTAGAGGAAGATGGGCACAGATGTTAGCTCAGGGCCAGTCTTCCTCAGCAAAAAGAGGAGGATTAGCAGCAGTTAGCTCAGGGCTAATCTTCCTCAAAAAAAAAAAAAAAAGCTGGTTTTGTTTTGATTTTGGGGGGACATTTTTGGTACACTCAATGAATGTATCATTTTGATTTTAAGATTTAAGTGCCTGGAATGGAAGGTTCAAGTCAATTGATACAAGTGGATAGATTAAATAGCGGACTGTTTTTAATTAATTGCTCTAGCCTTATTATGATTCATCCACCAAAGGAATTCAACCCTTCACAGTTATTGGGAGTCTTGATATTGTTACAAGAAAAAGGAAGGGCAAATCTATGCAGAAATAAATAGGAACACAGATATTTTGTTGACTGTGACACTATCGCAACCATGCAAATTTAGATTAGGAAAAGGGAAAAGAAAGACATTAGACTATACTTTTAAGTAGTTATTATCTCATTTAAAACTTAAGCCACTTCGAATACAGACATTACTATTATCTTCTTACAGATGGGAAAAATCAAGAATTAGAGAAGTCATATAAATTGCTCTAGGTCACACAGCTAACACATGCTGGAATCAGGGCTAAGAATGTGACCTCCACACATCATAATCTGTAGTCTTAATTGCCTTGCTACAAACAACCTACATTATTTTCCTTCTAAAACCTAGATATCTATACAAAACATCTTCCTTGATTCTACTTTATGTTGCAAAAAAATGTCAAATTGAAGAATGTCCTCTTGACAATATCTTTGAGCCGGTTTATTAAATAAACCTGTTTAAAGGTGTTAGAACTCTACTCAGTCTCAGTTACTTTTAGAGTTAATGTCTGTGATTCAATAATTAAACCAGTTTATTAGGGAAACAATTTGTTGTTATTCTTTGGAAGAAACAGACAATACTTATTCTGCTCATGATTTTGTCTCTAGGACTAAAATAATTACATGTATATGTAAAGAAAGGAACAAGGAGACCAAGTCAGAAGAAGACGTTGTCTTTAGATAAAAATAAACAAACAACTCAGGGCTGGCCCCGTGGCCGAGTGGTTAAGTTCGCGCGCTCCGCTGCAGGCGGCCCAGTGTTTCGTCAGTTCGAATCCTGGGCGAGGACATGGCACTGCTCATCAGACCACGCTGAGGCAGCGTCCCACATGCCACAACTAGAGGAACCCACAACGAAGAATACACAACTGTGTACCGGGGGGCTTTGGGGAGAAAAAGGAAAAAATAAAATCTTTAAAAAATATAAAAAAATAAACAAACAACTCAAAAGGGGGCAAAGATGAATTTTGGAAAATACAAATCAATAGAATATATGTTGATAAATGGTATTTTTTTACCCAGGGTTATTGATGAATTAAATTCATTTAAGAAAAGAAACAACTGACCTGTTAGGCTGGCATGGATTCAGCATGGATACATATGCTAGAGGTATACTGTTAGATTAGAAGAACATGCATATACAATGTTTCACGATTTTGTAAAACTTATCATACTACACAAGGTACAGGAAACTATATTAGATTGCATACATACAAAGGTTCTGGGTTAAAGGATCCACAAACTCTCTCTAACGGCTCTCCATCATCTGACTTTGAATATAATAGATTCAAAATATGTCAACCATACAATTCTAAAAGAAAGAGGTAGAGCCATCTGTTGAATAACTTGAGCCAAGCAGTTAAAAGCATTTAATAAAAGTTTGTGTTGATTTAAAGATTCAATATTTGGAAAAAAGAAAAAAGCTAACCCGGAAGTGTGGTGGTGTGTAAAAACAACAAAAACAGTAACAAATGAATAGTTTATGTAATTTAGAAACAATTTGAGTCATGTAAAAAAGACAGCATTAGTGACACTGATTTAATATAATTTATGTGAAAGAAGCAAACAACTTTCAAGCGAATATAACAAAGTACATCAAAAGCATAAGTTTTCTCTACTCTCTATGCAAGTGATATTGCTCTCACAGGTCAGCTGTAGCCTCCTGATTCTCAGATTGGTGGGCCTCTTCCCTTACCTGTACATAGTCTCAGGTAGGTGTGGGCCAGATGAGAAATTTTGCATGAGAGGTGGCAGAGAGGCAAGAGCTATATTCTTTATGTGCTTGGAAGGCCAATGCAGACCGTCGGGCACTGATGTCGGTCACACATATTGTCGCTTATCCATGGAGCAGCAGCCAAACCTACAGCTTCTCCAGTCCCTGCCAGATCTGCTTTGCCAACTTCTCTAACTCCTGGGCCAGGTGCGTGTCTGGCTCTGTGATGAAGGGTGCCATTATCTCCCTCAAGTAACTTGCATCACAAAAATGGATACTCCAAAGCTGTAAGTGACAAACATGGCTTCCAATCTAAACTTGTAGGTTCCAGCTTATTTTTTCAGGCTCCAATTAACACCCATCTTCTCCTAATTAACGTCTATCTTTTCTTACTAACTGCCTGCTCCACTGAATGTAAGTGCCAGCATCATAGGTGGGAAAAGCAGATTTACATAGATGGTTTCACTGGATTAACTAGCTCCCAAATTGTGTAAGGGCAAATATAAAATTATTTTTATTAACGTAAATTTAATTATTTATTATATTTATTATAAATATGCATAATTATAGTTGAACAAAGTTTATACAGCTCTTCTAGATCTGGTTGTCTTACGTGTTATGTCCTATTACTTCTTTGTATTATATTGAGGAAGAATCAGAATTCTAGTTTAAAAAATTCACTTTCTTGTTTTTCCCATTCTGTTATTAAGAATATTTGTTTGTTTTGATTCTTTCTTTTCCAAGAACTCAAATTGCTTTCTTTTTAAGTAGAAGTCTGTTTTCTGTTCGTGGACACAGCATTCTGTTATCCTTATGAGTCTATTAATTATACTTCTCTTAAATTTTCTTTCTTTTAAATACTATTGTGTCTTTGTTCCCACCATATTGGATTTTCTCATGACGAATTTGGTGCTGCTTGTTCATTTCGATTGCTTGCTCATTTTGATTGTTTTCCCTAAATATTTGGTGACTGTAGTTTTATGTTTAAAATTGTATGTGCATTTACCATATGCCTAACTGAGGATGCTTTTTTAATCTTGAGTGGTAAAAGAGAGGGAAGGACAAGTTCTGGGCAGGGTATGTGGCTGTCCTGTTTCCCATGGTGCCTGCAGTGTTCACCTTTGATCTCAGCCATGCTTTTTAGTCACTGCCCCAGCCTTTGGGCAAATGTTTCTGCTACCTGGATTCTTCAAGGGGTGGCAATGTCATAGGGGATAGTCCACCCAACTTCCCCAAATCACTTTCTCATTGTACCCCCTTTATTTGGCCCCAGGTCCTTTCCCTGCTCCTCTTTCTACCTCCTCCAGGCTTGGCACGCAGATCCTCTCCATGTAGGTTTTGGGCTACAGGCTCCTCCTCAGTCCTCTATCAACTATTTTCTCTCTCTTGGAGCTTCTCATAATTTCTGGGCCTTTGATAACATTCTTCTTGCTTTGGATATTTTTGTTTATTCCTTTAAAAATACCTATTTTCTTTTCTTATTTGCTTTAGGGTAAGTGATAAATGTCTGCTCAGTTCATTACTTTTATACAATTTTTTGTAATTAATTTATTTCTATAACCCTCCCACCCAGATTGTAAAATAGATCTTTCTCTCATTTATTTGTGCCTTTCAGTGCATCTCCAGCGCCTCATGCATAACAGATGCATAGTAAGTGTTCAAGGAATTGAATTGGGAGTGTCCGTACAACAGAGATATTACTGAAGGGGTTTCTAATTTGGAGGAGGATTTAAGTGCCTGATTCCTCAGTGTCTTCACTGTTTAAAGTCTATGATGTAAATCACTCTGTATTTATCTATATTGCTTGCAACTATCAAGGTAACATCCCCCTTCCTGCTTTGTCTCTTTAAAACTCCTTGATAATTAAATAAAAAGAAGAAGAACATAAATAAAGAAATGCGCCCCCAGGACTTTTCATTATTAATGTTCTATGACTAAATTGGAAATCTGCTACTGTACCCCAAGGGGGTGATTAATTTAGCAGACTAGGAATTTTGATTAAAAAGGAATGAAATGTCTGACACGTAGTCTATTTATCAGTTATTATGATATTAAAACACTCTAATCATTGTGGTGTCTAAATTAAGACTTCACAGCCTAAATGTCACTTCATTTTGCTTCTTTTGATTTGGTGATGTTTTATGGGCTTATTATCTGTGAATGTGTATGCATGTGTGTGCATGAGCGGCACACATTCTCACTAATCTTTGAAGAAAAATAACGCAGCAACGAAGCTTTCTGCCACAAGCTGTGTTCCCTATTTCTCCATGTTTCAGGAGATACGGGAGTACATAAAGAAACTTATAATTTCTGAATTAGCTGGTCATTCCCCAAATTCAGACCTGATTATAAAATTATTCTATTGGTATTAAACAGCCAAAAAAATCAGTTACTATAATTTACAATTTGATTTGATTTTAATAAGAAATTGATTCCCCTGAACCCAAATATTAACGTTATACCCTAGCATTGATTTAAATATTACCTCTACTTTAGAAATAAACCACATAGAAAAGCAAAGAAAAAAGATATAGATTTTTTCAGTGAGTATAGGTTTTTTAAAATCCCATAAATATGCTAAAGATTTCAAGTGCTAGTGAACGCATAAGATAAATAATAAAATATAATCCTAAATGTTCATTTTTCTATTTATGAAAATGTTTACCATATTTTAACCTCTCTTCCCAGATAATTTCACTATTCATTCCCATTTGGGTAATTAAGTCAAAAAATACTTCCTTCTCATAATTCTCTCTCTGCTTCTCTCTTTCTTTGTCTCTCCCTCTCTCTTTTTCTCTCTGTCTCTGTCTCTCTCCTCCCTCCCTCAGCATGGAACCACAACTAGCCTTTTTTATTGCTTCCTAAGCAACTTTTTATACCTGACCTAAGTAAGATTGTTTGACTGGGTCACTCCTTCTCAATCTTATTTCTAATTCACTCTTTAAAGTTTCAAAAGGCTTAGACCTGGGGCAAGACATGTTACATTAGGAGCAATAATCTACTTTTTCCTCTTCCTTTCCACTCCAATCCATATTCAAAAGTGATTCCATATCTTGGGTTGGAGAATCAAGAAAGTCATGAGACCCTAGAATAGAAATAAGGTCAGCAGGAAAAGACCACTTACTCAGCCTGAAACCCTATTCAACCCTTTACTGACCCCAATTTCCAAGGCTTAAGTCACTCAAAATCCCAAAATGAAACATAGGGCTCCAATGCGCAAGCAGATCTTGGTAATGTAAAAGGGAAGATGCTCCAATCCTTAAAATTGCCAAAGGGAGACTACACAGAATCAACACAAGATTTTCCAATGATACAGATCAGAGATGGACACTCCCCCCAATTCCCTTCCCACCCCCATACAAAAAAATCATTTAGATTTCCTTCCTTTTTTAAGGCTGAATAACTCAATTGTATGTATATACCACATTTTTCTTTTTGTGCATTCATCCATCGAAGGACATTTAGTTATTTTTATATCTTGGCTATTGCGAATAATGCTGCAGTGAACATAGGAATGCAAATATCTCTTAGAGACCCTGATTTCTGTTCTTTTGGATATATACCCAGAAGTAGGATTGCTGGATTATAAAGTAGTTCTATTTTTAACTTTTTGAGAAACCTGCATATTGCTTTCTACAGTGGCTATATCATTTTACATTCCCACCAAGAGTATACAAGGGCTTCAATTTTTTCACATCCTTGCCAACCCTTGTTATCTTTTGTTTTTTGATAATAGCCATCCTAACAGGTGTGAGATGATATGTCATTGTGGTTTTGATTTGAATTTCCCTGGTGATTAGTGATGTTGAGCAGCTTTTCATGTACCTGTTAGTCATTCATGTGTCCTCTTTGGAGAAATGTCTATTCCAGTCCTTTGCCCTGCCATATCAACAACATGAATGCACCTGGAGGCCATTATGCTAACAGAAATAAGCTAGTCAGAGAAGGACAAATACTACATGAGTCCACTTATATGAGGCATCTAAAATAGTCAAACTCATTGAAATGTAGAGTAGAATGGTGGTTGCCAGGAGCTGGGGACATGGGGAAATGTGGAGTTATTGTTCAACGGGTATAAAGTTTCAGTTATACAAAGTGAATAACTTCTAGAGACGCTTATAGTTAACAATTCAGTATTGTACACTTAAAAATTTGTTAAGAAGGTAGATTTCAAGTTAAGTATTTTTAACACACACACACCCACAAAGTGGGGGGGGCAGGAGAAAACTTTTGCAGGTGATAGATATGTTTATTACATTGATTGTGGTGATATTTTCAGAGGTGTATGTATATCTCCATATTAATCAAATTACATACATTAAATATGTTCAGGGTTTTTGTTTATCAATAATACCTCAATAAAGCTGTTTAAAAGAAAAGTAATTTGAGGCAAGAGGAAAACATTAACAATTATAATAATATAAAAGCAACTGGCATTCACTATTATCTCACTATGCTGTATCAGGCACAATGATAAGTAATTTATATATATTTTATTATCAAACCTTACAAACATCTTATAAAGCGGGCAATATCATTGTTTTCATTTTATAGTTTTTATTGCCCTTAGTAACTTATCCAGGATCAGATAACTAGGAAGTGGAAGAGATTGGTTCCTATTGCCAAAACCCAGTCTTAATTGCTAAAAAATTGATATGCCGAGTACTAGCAGCTGCTAATTAACTCTACACATAGACTTCTCTCAAATATTTGTTCAAATTGAGCTCCTAACCTGGGATTAATCCATAACACAAAAATCATAGACCTCATATGAGGTACCAGGATTCCTTCCTTGTAACAGATGTCTCACATCTGCCTTGCTTGCTTTCTCCATCCATTCCGTTTTCAGAAATGCACCCTACATTAATGCAGCATGAGGGTGGTGAGAGCACAAACTTCAGAGTTCTAAAACCTTGAGGGCAAATAACTTCTTTCCTACAAGCTAGCTATGTGAGACTTCAATGAGCCACTTAGACTTTGAGTTTAGTTTCCTCATGTAAAATGAGGATATAAGGTAATTGCCTTCTAGGTTGATCTGTGAACATGTAAGATAATAAATGTAAAATGTCTAGTGCTATGATTGACCCAGATAATGTAATAAAAAAAAATGGTACAGTTGTCCCTCCCTTATCCATGGGAGATATGTTCCAAGACTCTCAATGGATGCCTCCAACCACAGAGAGTACCAAACCCTGTAGATGCTATGTTTTTCCCTATGGATACATACCTATGATAAAGTTTAATTTATAAATTAGGCACAGCAAGAGATTAAGAACAATAATAATAAAATAGAAAAATTATAACAATATACTGTTATAAAAGTTACTGTAGATCTTAGCAACCTCAGCATACAATTTTTTTCTTTCCTTATTAAATCAAGAACTTTCACCTTTTCACTTAAAGGAAGTTCTTCAGGACTTCTCTTGGCATATCTGAATTGCTAGCATCACTGCTCTTGAGCTTGGGGCCATTATTAAGGGACATAAGGGTTACTTGAACATAAGCATTGCAGTACCATGACAATCAATCTGATAACCAAGAGAGTTACTAAGTGACTAATGGACAGATAGTGTATACAGGGTGGATACACTGGAAAAAAGGATGATTCATATCCTGGGTGGGAGGGAGGGAGATGATGTGAGATTTCATCACTCTACTCAAAATAGCATGTAATTTAAAACTATGAATTATTTCTGGAATTTTCTATTTAATCTTTTCAGACCACAGTTGACCGCAGGTAACTGAAATGTGGAAAGCAAAACTGCAGATAAGGGGGATACTGTAGATATGTTACTAAGATCTCCAGTTTCTCAGCGATTGATGAGAATATCAGCTGCTTAATTTGCTCTGCTTCTTTAACTCTGATTCTAGCTAGAATTCTAATCTAGCTACATTTACCTATGTTTTCTCTTTTAATTTCCCCGAGAGGTTGATCATCACATTGGGTAAGGAGGAAGTTGAGGCTCAGAATTTACATGATTAAATTGAAACTTAAGAGGCCCCCTAATCCCTTTCTGGTCTGCCCATGTTGATTTTCACAGTGCCTTCTAGTGCTCATTGACCTTATGTTACTCCCCTCCAAAAATATTCATCAGCATCCCAAGTCAGTCCTAGCTCAATAGCTCCCTGGATAGCTGCAAATTGCTGATGATAGAGGGAAGTTTGAAAACTGCAGACCTGGACACGGAGCATCCTAGAAGCTATCAATTTCTTTGGTCCAATTTCAGCCTCACTTCACTACCCGACAGAAAGATGGAAAAATTTTGACAGGCCCAAAATAGGCCATTCACCCTTAATTTAGCATATACTAGATTTACGTTTAGTGCTTACGTCTTGGTAACTTAAATGTGTTTATATAACTGTACCTGTCACATCAAGCCAATTTGCTTGGAACTAGATGTTTCTATTTTGGGGGCTTTTTCTTTCTTATTTTACTTTTCTTTTTGTAATCTGTGATGATTCCTAAGCAAAGAAAACAGAACTAAGTAGTTTAAACACATACACACAACAGAAGTGGTGCTCAGAGACATTCAATGTGTTATAAACAGATTCAAAGTAAATAAAAAGAGGCAATTTTGAGAGGATCAAGGGAAAAAAAAGAAGAAACTACACTGCACACTATTCCTAGCTTCTGGGTTTGAGAAGTAAGCCAAAATGGTGCAATCTTGGGAGAGATAAGTCTATGTTTTTAGGCAAACTGCAGAGAGCTGGTTAAAAGTAAACCAGACCCATCAGACTCTCTTGACCTTGGGAGGAAGTGGGTAAAGCATGAAGGATGAGGAGAGGTAGTCTGTAAAGATATTCATTTCTATAAGAAGGGGCAACTCTAACTTAAAAATATCTCCCTGTGACAGACAGGCAGAGGCTGACTGTGCTCCCAAAGTGGGCTTTCTGTTTTAACAGTATAATAAATATCTTCAGATAACTCTGAAAAATATAGCTTCTTTCTCTTCTCACCTCAAGGGTCCCCGTGTTTATTTCCATCATTAGTCGACACCATAAAGCTAAGCCAGTGATTCCATGTGCATTTTATTCTCCGAAGAGCGCAAAAGAGTTCAGTTACCCTCCTTGCCCTTCTTCTTTCATCCTCATTGGGATCTGCAGCATGCACAGGGACTATCGAAGGTCTCCTTGCATTTCTTTGCTTGCTGGATCAGAACCTGGGATGAAGCCAAGAGTGACAATAGCTTTGCGTTGAAACCGAACAGGAATTTAAATTCTACAATCATGTTGCTATTTCACGTTTATTTAATGCTCAGAAAGTTTGGCAGTCAAAGGTAATGTGGGAATAGTGTGATAAGGATCATGCTAACAAACACCAGTTCTTTCAGATACTTATATTCAAATGAGACAAAATCATATCTGTAGCATTCGTGAGTTTTATGCTTAGGTTGTTTTATTTGGTTGAGTTTCTTTTCCTTCTTATTTTTTTCCTTTGCTAAGAGCAATGTTTCAGGGAATAGGGGCATGGATAGTCTCAAAACAAATTAGTAGACATTTGATAGAAGATACAGTTGGAATAAAATGAAAGTAAAGTGACTTATTGTGGGTTATTGGAAACAAACAGGCAAAAGTGTGACAAGCAAAGTAAGTATGATAGCACTAATGGGAAAGGGGAGAAAGGATGTCAGGAGTAATCAGAAAAACACAGTTGTTTCTGGCTGAAAATTGAATTATGATTATTTGAGTATGCAAAGATAGAAATGATGTTGAATCTGACAGCACTAGTATTATGGCTCCTGTTCTAAATCCATGGATAACAGCTTATACTGTTTTGTAAACATGGTTTTTAGTTCCCTATGGAATAGACACGGTGCTGCCGTGTCATTTTTATTTGTACCATCATCATATCGCTTTTTATGAAGCATCGTTTCTCTCCTCTGGGATACTTTGGAGGAAAGTAGTGAGAGATTATAGTAATCTCCGTTCACTGGGGCAGCAGGAGAAACCTGCCCTGTTTGTCTTTCTCATATCTATTTAAACTTGATGTTACTAGGTGGAAAATCTATAGACTCGACAGTATATACTCCCTTAAGTAATGATCACTCAAGTATAAGTAATGCTAAAGATCGTTTTCAGCAGGTTCTGGACTTTGTGCAATTTTCATACATTCTAACTTAGTGTAAGCCACAGGACCAAAACCAGGTGTGTTTGTGCTTTCACTGAGAGGATGACCAGAGCTTTCCTTTTTATCAACATTTTGACTCAGTATTCTAATATTGTGGGTATGTGCATATTTTTAGAGGATCTTCAAATAAGCCTTTCATTGACTTAAGAAATAAAATAGAAAAGATTAAGGCAATGGGTTAAGTGTCAGGGATAAATTTAATTCAAAGTTTGTTGCAAACTTTTCCTTTGCCCCCTCAAAGCTGGCAACCCACTTAGTTATATTTCCATTGGATATCATGTTCATTACAAGCTTCTTAGTAAATAAGGGTTAGTTTCTTTCAAGAGTTTGTTCCATTTCCCCTCAGAATCATTTTATTTGTACTTTGCTTAAATGTAACAAACATAATAAATATTCTGGCAGCTTATATGAGAGATTGAGTTCTTGTATTAAAAACAATATCACAGCAAGCAATAATGAGCTCTGTCTCTGGCACGTGAGTTAGAAACAGACTCACAAAGCTCAGGGAGACGTGCATCTGTGCAAAGTTTTAAAAGAGATAAATGTTTCCCTTAACTATGATTCACAATGATAATGCTAAACAGAAATATGTATTTTGCCTAACTGCCAATACAGCTGCAACACTCTATGTGGGATTCTGAATTTAAGTGGAGATGTAATGGGTATACCAGACAGACTCCAAATACATAACTACAGCCCCCATTCAATTATTCAAAGCTTCTTAGGTGACCCTGAAAGCAATTCAAAATCTACGTGAATCTGTGCTTATTGTCCAGTGGGCCCAAATGGGTACATATCTATTTGAACCAGGCTGTCAAGTTTAAAAGGGAGTTTTAGGGACATATAAGAGGAATGTCTGGATTTTGCTCTATCCCAAAAAGGGAAATAATTATTAAAAGTACTTATCACTTGATGTCTTTTACATACACCTCACAAATTATAGGCATGCTTCTGAAGACCAGGAAAGTTCTTCATAATTTTTGTATCCAAAATAAAACCTACACATAGTAGATGTTCGACAAATAAGTGCTGAATATCAACATCTGTTTATAGAAGGATTGGCATCAGAATTTGATGGAGGAAATCTTTTTCCTGAACCTTGGGGATATGCATATGGACTTTCTCCCTGTATCCCTAATGCTGCTAATATCAACGCAAGATAGAACACATAGATAGATAGATAGGTGGATAGACAGATAGATGCATAGATACATAAATACATAGATACATAGAAAAATAGATACATACATAGAAATTACATATATGGATAGATGATAGATACATAGATATATAGATACATGATAGATAAATAGATACACTCATACATACATACATAGACAGATAGATACATAGACAGAGAGACACAATGATCAGAAAGCTTTATGCAGCTCCTTCCAGACCTTATTGAGAAATATATATGCATATATACATATGCTTAAGACTGATCAATGATCACATACTGGAATAATTACCAATCTCAAAAGAGACCACACAATTTTCTTTTTAACCAATAAAAAGTTGTCTTTAGTATTTCCCCATCACACTCTCATGGCTAGTCCTTTCGTTCTTTACTCAAAGAATTCATTGCACTTGCTCTTAAGTGAAGCAGCACTCTCTCACCTGGACAGCTAATATATTCAGTTTTGAAGAAGCTACTTTAGTGGTCTTAGACGACTCTTTAACAGTGTTTTTTAAGCTGAAATTTCATACTGTATGCTCTTTGTCCAGTGTCCCCTTGTCTGTTTACTTTCTGCCAGGCAAAGACAATCTGTCTTCTCCTTATTTTACACAGACTCAGGTTAAGTCGAAGAGGTCAACTCTAACCAAATTTTAAGATCAGTCCCTGTTTAAACCAGGAAACTGATCTGTGATGCTCCCTATGCTTTCCACTTGTCTTTTACCACCACATCTTCTATAGTCTTGAGTTTGCTCATAGGCAATGGACTTTGATCAAATGCTATAAATTTCTAAGTATACCTTAGAACAAGCAGGTTTGGAACCTGCAAGTCATTTGTCTTTCTCTGTGCAAACAGATCTTCAACACAATTTTTTATTAAGATAACTGAATGGTTTCCCTCAATTCTTGATTTAAAAACCCTCTTTAAATGTGTCCTCACTTCCTTTATGGTCTTTGTATGTATACATTGTTTGTCCATCTCAAGAAACTTCTTTTGTTTTTTATTATAAGAACTGTGTCTCTTGGACCCACACTGGCATCAATGGTTGTGAGGATGTTGGCATTGTAAATGTATTTGCCTGATCAGAAGACAGCCAAGAGGTACTACACACAATCTAAAAGCAACTTTTACCTTTTCCTTAGTTTTGTCTATTTTTAAGGCTGAAATTCCTTCTAGGGGCACTTCTGCCTTTTAAATACTTTCTTCTTATGATCCTAATTCTTGTTTTTCTAGATACTTTCTAAATGAAATAACTTTACAAAACATAACTTTGTATTGCAATTGTTTTCTGTGGAACTTACAATTTGACTAAATTGGTATGTTTAAAGGGAGTTTTGAACAAAAAAAAAAAAAGACGGAAGAATTTCAAATGTCCAGTGGTCAGTCTATCTTGATTGTATACTGAAGCTTCCAAATAAAACTGAGCAAACTCTGGACGCAATTGGGTTTCTCAAAAATATTTCTTTACTAAAGCAAAAGAGAAAATATCTCTGAGTGATCTCTCTAAGGTTTTGCTTCTCTTTTCCGCTACCCTTCTCTGTCCTTTCCATACTATATCCATAACATATACTTTATCACAGATTATCCTGAAAAGAATGTACTGCATGAATTATCATTTCTTCATGATTATATATAAGTCCTTAATTAATTCCAAATTAAGTTCACTGCCCAAGTTCCTTGAGGTAGAGTTACTTAGCTTACAGTAAAAACTAACTTTTGCTTTATTGTCGAGCTACATTTAAGAAATTTTGAAAATCAAACAAGATAGAAAAACATTAGACAAGAATTTAGAATTATATTAGATAGCAACGTCCTGGGTTTACCAGACCGCTGACAATTTATTTACTTGCTGGATTAATCAGATGGAGATGAATAGACAAAGGATATCCATTAGAATCTAATTAAAAGTCATAAATAGCCTAAGATACCTAATACATAAAAAGGCCTTGTAATGGCCAAAAAAATAGGAGAGAGCCCTATACAGGGCTGTTTTTCCTTACGGGCTATTGAAGAAAAATTCAAAACTATAAACAGCACGATAAGAAATTGTGAATAAAATTATGAGGTAATTTCAAAACCAGACTACATTAAAGCTTTAAGTAATATTTGGATGTCAACACAGCTACAGAAGTTAGGGAACCTCAAATCTATTTGTCATTGGTTAAACATGAAAAAGGCGATTTGACTTAGCAAATCTTTACATCCACAGTGCTACAAGGAATAAACAAACCAAAACCCAAAAGGATTTCCCCACCTTAAAAATTAAACAACTGGTCCATGTTCCAAGAACCAAATTACAAAAGTTCAACCCTTTATATGTCCTAAACCCAGTAGATTGACAAATATGTCTGTAGATAATGCAGAAAGAAAGGATGTTGGAAAAAAAACAATGCCCAACCCTAGCAAAACTATTTCAAGGTGGTGATGCTGTAGATAAAACACAATGATGGTACTTTGAAGAATGCTGGGGGTCTTCAGATTTTACCTTTGGACCAGCACAAGGGAGTTGGCAATAGTCAGAGGAGGACACAAATATAAATACCTTTTGACTTAGATGCTATTATCTAAAGCTTAAATCCTGCAACTTTATAAAATTTATCCACTGAAGAATGTAAAATCACCAATACATTTGTAAGTACTAACAAATATCAATCATTCTGTCTGCCTCAACTAATATATTTCCTTTGGTCCCTTTACTGAAAAACATTCTCTTTTTTTATGTGCTGGCACTTGCAGATTTAATTGAAGAGATTTATTATGTAAAAGCCATTGCCAAACTAAATGTTCAGAAAACATTTTATTTTTAGAAGTATTTATTGGTTTCTCATGCATAATTGAATTAAACCAGATCTTGGCAAAGCTGTCCAACTTGTGATGTCCTTTAAAAAAGTAGGTCCTGATTAGTTAGAAGTTCCAAATATTCTCTGGGACAAAATTCAATGTATTATGAAATGACTAAAGGGGACAGATCCAATTGAAGTCCAGATTGAAAGCCTTCTTTCTCCAATAGCCTACAATACATACTAAAACTAGAAGTAAGACTGGCTAAAAACCAATAATGGGAACAATCAAAAAGGGCTTAGCAACACCTTTCACTACTCTATAACATGCATATTCTTCTAATTAAAAAGAAAAACCAAAAGTAGAGAATATAGACTTGAATAGGACTTAAGAACATTTTAAATATTAGCATTTGTAAAATTTTCTGTATTACCTATCACAAATACTATAGTATATATATATACATATATATAATTTCATGTATTTACATGTATTGTTTTTAATTATATAAATAATATATATCTATATTATAGTTTCACATATTTATGACATATATATGAAATAGAATAAGGAGTCACACAAACAACCAAAAACTATAATACATAATCAAAGGACAGGTTAAATCAATGGAAGCATACTCACTGATGACTCAGATATTATATTTAGCAAACAAGGACCAAAAAATAAGTAAATAAAATTTTCATTATAAATCTTTAATTGTAGATATTGATTTAGTGGGTGGAATTATATGAATTATGGGACACAGAAGGATAAATAGGGAATAATATGAATAGCTTTAAACCAGGCAATAAATTCAACAACCTAAATGAATATACAAATTCTATGAGGCAGGCATAATTTTGAGTTAAGAAGTCCAAATTTGTCATTATTCAAGGTTGTGTTGACTCTTATAGATAATTTGAAATTCTACGCAAATATAGAATCACCTTGGAAAATTTACAATATGCCTGCTGAAATTTGAATTGCATTTCCAGTGAACTTACAGATCAGTTTTTAGACAATTTACGTTTTAATGATATTGAGCTCTCAAAACCATACACATGGTATATCTCTCCACTTATTTAAGTGTCATTTTTTTCTCTGCAGCATTTTGCAGTTTTTTAGTATGTAGGTATTGCACACTTTTTGTAAAACATATTCTTAATTTGTTATTTTATTCTTTTGCACATTTTATTCAGAAATTTTATTTCTAATTATTATTTCCCAAATGTAGAAATAAGATTATACATATATATAGTACACTCTCAATTTATTTAATAATTTTACTACTTTTTAAAAGATTCATTGCAATTGTCCACATGCAAATCAAGTAAATTGCACATCGTGAAAGTTTTAACTCACCTTTTCCAAAGTGTGTGACTTTGACTTCTTTTCTTTCCTTATTCTAGTGGCTGGGACCTCCCACGAAATGTTGAAGAGAAGTGATAAGAGAGAACATGATTGACTTTTTCCTGATCCTAGGAAGATAATGTCCCATATTTCAGTAGATATGATTTTTCCTGTAGATTTTTTTGTAGATGCTTTAATATTGAGAAAAGGCTCTCCTATTCCTTAGTCTTCTTCAATTTTTTATATTATGAATGATGTTTAAATGTCAATATTTTTTCATCTGTTGTGATGAACATTTAATTTTTCTTCTGTATTCCATTACTGAGTTATATTACGTTAATTGATTTTCAAAGGCTAAACCAGCCTTGCATTTCTGGGATAAGTCCCTCTTAGTCATGATGCATCATCTTCTTTACATATTGCTGGATTCTCTTTATTAACATCTTCTGAAAGGCTTTTAAAGCTATATTCATGAGCTCTGCAACAGATTTTGGCTTCTGTAAAAACTAGTCTGACATTTGGACCTTATGATCTAGCAGATCAAATGTTATTTGAAGTATTTGTAGCAGATAAGGATGCTGTGTGGTAACTTTGCCTGGTTCCTAAAGGAGAATGACAGAACGGACCCTTGGGATATTGGAGCAAAATATTGCCATCTATTATAGATAACTATTATCCATTGAAAAAATAGTTTCTGGCTTGCTAATGGGCACTAATAGAGACTGAAGATATGAACGTAATTCACTGAGTTATCATATAGTAGGAGGTATCTATTATGAATATGGTGTTGTATAACCCACCAAGCCATAAATTTGGGCATTTGTAGCAGTACTCATCAAGTGAAATTCAATATGGAGATGAAATTGGGTTTGAGCAGGTCTTAAAGGCAAAAGTAGCATGAAAAAATGGTTCAGTCTCATGAACCTCTATTCCCTCTGTATTAACCATTTCTGATTTAACCCAAACATAAAGTCACTCGAGGAAATTATCTATAATGAGTTGACTGCGGAAAAACAAATAAGGGAATGATTTAGGAGAGATTCTGTAAAATCTGAAACAACTGATCCTGATTATCAAGAGGAAACAGGGCTTCTACTACACACTGGTTATGCTGCAATGCGAGGGAATTTCTGATTTGTCTACTGTACTTCTCTGTCCCATGGCTTAATTTAATGGAAAACACAGGAACAAAAGACCATTTGTAGTACAGACCTTTGGGAAATAGAGGTTTGGATCACAGCTTAAAGTAAAAAGTCATGACCATTTGTTTGGGTGCTCTTTGTTCCTTTAAAATACTATGTTTTCTAAACTTGATTATAAACACTCACATGAACTTGAAATTTATCAAATCACTTTGTATCCTGGTGACTTTTCATGTGCTATCTTGGAAGTGATGACTTCTGTTTTGATTCAGGGTAAGTGCAAAAGCCCTTTGGGTAGATAATGACCACATTCAATGAAGATCAGAATAATTGTTTAAAAAAAAAGTGAAAATTTATTATCGGATATGCTGTGGAACTCATGCATACTTTAGGCACTGACAAATGGGAAACTCATTTGTGGATCCTGAGACCTGTAACAGTGGGTATCATCTACCATTTCCCATCACTCTCCTTGGCATGGAGGGCAAAGTACACCATAATCATACAAGAAAATAATATTCAAAATATCTCCTCTTGTTATTATCAGTAATTGGCCAGATGTTATCTACTGTTGGAAAAGTTCCTCTCTTGAACATTCTTTAAATTAAGTATTCTAAAAACCAAAGAGAAAGAGAAAATACCAAGTGCTTAATTAATGTTTCTTCTGAAGTAATTTTCCAGTTTTGTTTTTTTTTTAATTAGATGTGGTAAGGTGGATTTTATTTTTTAGTTTCACATTCTTTTGATGATAAATTTATCTAAGTTATGTTTTCATATGTTCATACTTCTAAAATGCATGAAAACAAAACACAAATGAAACTGAGAGGGAAGATTCTGCCATTACTTATAGAAATATCTACTATTCATGCAGTCATCTATTCTGAATGATCAACTCTGAGACATGAGACATGCAATAAAACAGGAAATCATGATGTTAGAAAGTGTGCATTGCTCCAAAAAGGATACCTCTTGTTTTGTTTTGTTTTAGGACTTTTGTATCATTTGATATATTGGGAGATAAAAAACATTAGATTTCGTAGGCTATTTTTAGTTAGCTTCATTCCTTTTGTTCATTTTTAGTCTGTTTATTATTCACCATTTTCATTTGTTCCAACTTCTCTTCAAATTAATGTATTTTTAGCATTGGGAAATAGGGTTAAAGTAATTTTAAACTTCTTAAGTAGCAATGTCCAAAATGAAAGATCTTAAAATTTAATTCATCCCTACTTTCAGATGGGTAACTCTGTTGCTTTCTAACTGATTACGATTAGAAGTAGAAGAATCCAGAGAATCCTCATGTTTAAGAGGAAATGTGAGGTGGTGGGAAAAAGACTAGAGTGGAATTTGAAGACCTAGGTTCTAGGATCGGCTGTGTTTTAATTTAGTTAAATCCTATGAACTTCAATTTCTTCATAGATAAATTCATAAAATTGGAACATTCTTAATCCTCAGTCTTTTTCAACTCAATGTATTTGTTATTGATTCTATTTCCTATAGTAGAGATAATCCAATAATGGGGATATCCAGAGAGGAATTGCAGAGCAGCGTTAAGTAAAGTTGGCACAGGAGAGAGCACCTAGGGTGACTGGCTGAAATTTCCAGCTACTTTACTTGTTAGACCTTCAAGTAAATTATATATATTTCAAATAAAAACATTTATTTTCCTGAGATCCACAGCTGAAGGAATATGGAGCACTTGTTTGTTTTTACACAAATATTTAAATATTAATAAGACCTTCTCAATTAAGAGGGCTGCATGCTGCATTTTTCTCTATTTGGGAAAATTTACAGTTTAGTAGACTAAAGTGAGAATTGGACTCTTGAAGGATATTGAATTCAGTTTATATGTAGAAATTAAAATCAAACATCTTAAATGAAGTAATTTTAAAGGAAAGAGAAAAAATTCTTGGTGTTTGGAATTTTTCAAGTAGTAAACAGGTTGAGTTCAGACATTTTGTCTATATCTATGCACATACGCACTCACTGTACAAACCCATGTAGCTAACGTGGAGGGGAAGTTATGTGAATGAAATGTACCAGTGGAAAATTACCCTAACAACATCAACTGAGTATGCTTTATTTAGCAAAAGCAAAAGGTAGATTCATTAGGACACGTATCTAGGACAAGGATAGGAACAGAAAATGTGTTCAATACAGCACAGTTATTCTTTTAATGCCATAAATTTTCTTTACGTTCCCCCACAATTTTAAAAGATAAAACCTGATGTTTTATGGGGTGGCACTTGGACTTCCAGCCCCTAGCTTTCTCCTTTACACGTGGTGTGGGGGATTCTCTATTATTAATACATGAACAAGGCTCACATGGATCAGCAGCCAGCTGAAGAGGATTGTCTTGGAGACTGTTTCTAATAACTGAATGCAACCCGTCTTTTCAAAGGACTTCGTCCTCTTTGTGTAAGTATATGTGTACTTAAGAGTATGCTAGAAGGAGGAAGGCAGAGAAATGGGATAAATTACATTACTCTTCCCACCCTCTGTGTTCTCACTAATGCATAGCTTTTAGTAGATTCCTGGTACTGTGTTTGTAGGACAAAATGGTATGACATACCAAGAGTTCTCTTCATAGACTTTTTCCATTTTGTTCTAGAGTGTAATTAGAGGAGATCACACTCTTAGCAGAGGAGTATGGCTGTTTGGAAAGTACTCCAGAAGAAAATAAGCCATTTCGCATAGGAATTTGATGAAGTATATTGTTTTGAAATTATATTATGTATATCATACGATGTAAATAGTGTCAATAATGATAATCCTGGATATGGTATCTTTTGAAGAATCATAGAAACGCAAACTGTATGGATTTGCAAGGACCTTAAATATTATATGATAACTTAATTTAACAACACATTTGAAATTGAACACATAGAAATCTCTAGCACTGGTTGGACTGGCAAATATGTGTTGGCAAAATGTCAGGTAGAAGAGGAGTTATTAAGATTCGATCGTATTGTTTTCCTGTAACTTTATAGTTCTTTCCAAGTTTTTGTCTTTTCCTTTTTAACAGCTATAGGCTATAAAAGGTGGATGTTGAACTTTACAGTGTTCTAACTATACTAGACTATTATAAAAACCTGTTCTTTGACAATGTTTTTATCCCCACATATGGCATGCAAAGTTATGCAAATAGGTCAGAAAAATTTTAGGTAACTATTGAGAAAATATCATATAATTTTCTTCATAGGAAATGCTGCCAAAATAAGCTAAAAATACATGTTCACATGTGCATAATGACTTAGTAATGATTTTTGACGGAACTGATCTTTCTTTTGTTTTTCTAATTTTTCTGACAGGTACATATCAAATTTGATTTTCTCTCTTAAATTAAGCTGGTCTTTTGTCATAATCAAGTATCTCTAGGCTTCTCTTCAGATCTTTTAGATCTTTAATGCCTGAGTGTAGGTCTTATTGTTAATGGTCACTGATCTGGTTGTCACTAACATCTGTGAAATATTAAGAGCACATTTTGCTTAACAGCAAAAACATTAGTCTATTTTCTTATGAAAAGTTCTGATTTTATAAAAGAATATTTGCAGATAAACATCATGCTGCTTTAAAAACATCTATTACACCAAAGGGCCGGCTGGAAAGGAAGCTAATCAACATAAATGATTGCAACCATTAAAATAATCTGCTTTCTAGGGAATTAATTAAGTTGAAAATAACAATATAACATTATTAAAATTGTCTCATAAGGCTGAAAACCTGACCTCTATAATCAACCTATCACATACTATCATGTTTTTCCTATTTAAGTGTCATTCTAGTACATACCAATATCTATCATTTACAGTCCTAATATACACACTGATTAGTAATAACATTATAGTTTTCTCCTGGAAGAAATCAAAAGATATTTTAATAATGCCATTCCCCTACTTCTCTTCTCTCCTTTATAATGTTAGAGAACATAAAATATATTTTAAAGGTAAAGGGGCAGATAGAATTTCTACCGGAAAGCTTACACTTGAAAATGCTGAAAGTGTTGAGCACAGGAATGCATATAGAAGAAGAGAAGAAAGGGGGTAAGGTATTTTATTGAGAGATAAGGAAGAGATTTTATTGTGAAAATCATGCATACCAGTTTTTCAAGTCTCTATGGCAATCAAAGGCATGTTTTTAGGTATTATATCTAAAATAAAAGTTTCCTCATGTAGGCATCTTCCTTCGTTAACAATATTTTAGTGCCTACTCATCTCAGCCATTTTTTGGGAGGATAGAGTATCAGCAGTGAATAAAATAGATAAACTTTTGCTCTCTGGGAGCTTTTTTTCCAGTCTAAGGAGGTAGATAATAAACAGAGATATCACCATCATAAGAAGAATATCAGATAAGGATAAGAGCTTTTCAGAGAAGAAAATAGATTACTGTGTACTGAGTAGAAGGCCACATTAGAAAGTGGTATAAGGGAAACCTCCCTAAAAATGGGACATATAATCTGAGACCTGAATGACAAGAAGGAGCCAGAAATGTGAACATTAGGGGAAAGAATTTCCAGTCAAATGGAACAGGGTAAAAAACGCTCTGTGATGGGAAAGGCCTGGCATGTTCAAGAAGAGAGAAGCTAGAAAGGCTGGACGGTAGAGAGGAAGGAGGAGAGAGGCTGGAGACACAGGCAGCGTTAGATCTCGCAAGACTTTTTTGGGAAAACGTAAGAATTTACTGAAATGTACAAAAGGAATTCCAAATAAATGGAGATAAGTTGTGCTCATGGAGGAGAAAAATTACATAATTTGAAGTATCTATTCTGCTCATATTAATAAATAAATTCAACAAAACCTCAACTTAACAAATCTCTATCAGAGTTTAGGGGGTTTGTCTAATAAACTTAACATGAGATTATATATGTGCAAAAGTGAGCAAGACAGTGTTCAAAAATTAGGAGAACAATGATAAGAAAAAAAGGGATCTGACCTTTCTGATCAAATATATTACAATGCGATATGTTTTAAAACAAGTGATATTGGCAAAGGATGATTTACTCAGTATAGCAAAATTTTTAAAAAGTCTAAAATAGATTCTAGTATATGTGGAAATGATAGAGATTGCTGAGATAAAAAAACTATTCTATCATTATAGGGATTGTAATATTAGTTATTTATTAAGAAAGTAAATCAACTTGTATATTTGCTAGGTACAGTTTGCCAAATTGAATTCAATAGGATTGCTTGCCTAACATCTCCATAAAAGTGTTAAGCATTATAAGAATAGAAATATATATAAGAATTTCCGCAGAAGCCAGAATCCCTTGTGCAAAAGCCCATTCATATAAAAACACTTGATAAAATAGAATTTGACCAAATGTGTGTGCCAATTAACAGAGAAATGTGTCATATGTGTGTGCGCAGGTGATATAGTTCAATATTATATATCTAGAAAATCAAAAAGAACCAATTGAAAAACTAATACAAACAAGATAAGTTAATAAAGTAAAATTTGCATATTGCAATTTAGAAAAATTAATATACAAAATCACTAGATGTCATATGTAAAAAATAACCATTTAGGTTTTATTATAGAAATGAAAATTCCTTTTGCAATAGCAACAAATTGTTGACATATCTAGGCATAAAGTTAATAAGGAATAGGCAAAACCTCTATGTTTATGTGAGGTTAAACTTCAAAACACTCTTAAAGCACACAAAAGAAGAGGTAAATAAATGAAAAGATACTATATTCTTGAACAAAAAGTCTCATATCCTAAAGATTTCATTTCTCCTGTTAGTTTATAAGTGTATTGTGATCATATTAAGAATAGTCACATTTGTTGTTTCCACATCTTGGCTATTGTGAATAATTCTGCAATGAACATAGGGGTGCATAAGTCTCTTTGAATTATTGATTTCAAGTTCTTTGGATAAATACTCAGCAGTGGGATAACAACCCAAGTGCCCGTCAACTGATGAATGGATAAAGATGATGTGGGGTGTGTGTATATGTATACAAACACTATGTGATTTCTCTCATATGTGGAAGACAAACAAACACATGCATAAATAGAAGAGAGGGGAAAGGGGTTAGGGGTGGGCAAAAGGGGTAAAGGAGCAGATATATATATACAGTGACGGATAAAATTAGACTATTGTTGGTGAGCATGATGCAGTCGATACAGAAACTGAGAAATAACAATGTAAACCTGAAATTACACAATATTATAAACTATTATGACCTCAATAAAATAGTTTAAAAAACAGAATAGTCATTTTTGTTTCTTCACTTGAAGCAAAACAAGATGGTTATAAAATTTGATAAAAACTTAAACAATGTTCATTAATCAGAAAAACTGAGAAAAGAACAATAATGGAGGTTTAGGTATACCAGAGATCGAAGCATTTCATAAAGCCACTATTATTAAGCCCATATAGAATTTGTTTATGGATAGAAGGAAAAACTAATGAAACAGAATAGAAAATCCAAAAAGATACCACTATTTACAGAAACTTAGTATATAATAAGGGTGGCATCTCATATAATTAATGAAAGTATGGATGATGTAGCAATAATTAATTAGCCTTTGGAAGAAGAGATCTATTGGCCTTTTTCTTTTGCAAGGCAAAGCAAAATAAAACAAGATGTAAACACCATAAGCTAAATCAAAATGATGACAAAAGTAGGAAAAATTATTTACAAGCTTATAATACTTGAAATGAGATATCACTAATACAAAAGTCTGTGACAAATTGAAATGGAAATGGCCAACAATATTAAATAAAAATGGGTAAAATATATGAGCAATCAAGGGAATAGACTGATGACAGAGGGGAAGAAGGGAGGGGAGAGGATGAAAGTGGTAAAAGTTTACATGTGTACGGTGATAGATGGCAATTAGACTTTGGGTAGTGAACACAACGTAGTCTGCACAGAAATCGAAATATAATGATGTACACCTGAAATTTATATAATGCTATAAAACAATGTTTCCTCAACAAAAAGAAGTTTAAGAATTACCATGGGGGAAAAAAATATATAAAGTATAAATTAAAATGTGAGAAAATTTAGCTTTCATAAAATAAAAGAATAAACAAATAAACACACTAGAAGTAAAGTTAGCAGATATCAAAGGATTGGAAGAAGAAATTTTCTATAAAGTTAAAACAGGGGATTTATATCCAGATTTTGAAAAGATTAATACAATGAAGAAAAAAGAGCAAAAGTTCAATAGAAAAGATGGACTAACAAACAGATAATACAAAGAAAAATACAATCCAGATAATCAAATAACAAACTAAAAAAATGTCAGAAAATTCTATTAGCTCTATTTTCAAAATGTATAGAGAATAGAAACACTTCTCAGCACTTCTATCAGTATATCTATGGACCAAACCACATCATCTTCCACCTAGATTATAGCATTAGCATCCTGTTAATCCTGCTTCTTCCTTTACTTCCGTCCTTCATTCTATTCTGAACATAGTGGCTAAAGCAGGGATTCTTTCTGTTGTGTTGCTGGTTGTTGTTGTTTTTGCCATGGGCCTCTTTGGCACTCTAGGGATGCCCGTGAACCCCTTTCTAGAAAAAACATTTGAATGCAATAACACAAAGCACATAGGATTTTGAACTAACCCATTATATTGAGATACAGTTAAAAGATTTTTAAAAATTATGTCCAGGTAACAATAAGAAGATATTTCAGATAGAAAGATAGGTTAAATTTAATTTTTATAGAAATATTGGGAAAGCTTTTGCTTATTTTGAATAAAACCATTAGATTGTGTGTAATCTTTGACAATAGAAAATTAATATTATGTAGGGCATCTAACTGATTTTGATTCTTTGTTTGTTTGTTTTGGTAGTTGTAAGTGTTGAAAATCCTCATTTGCAAAGAAATGGTTTGAAAACAGAATTAAAATGTCCTTAGCTCATCTGTTTTTCAGGTTCAGCCAGGCTTTTGTCAATGAATACATGTATTTTCCAAGGTTTTTGAGTTAACCTTCAAATGTAATGAATTGTTTTTGGTTCTAAGTTTGATATGTTTATCTTTGACGAAGTCAACATTTTTAAGAGATTTTTTTTTAAATCAGAAAAAAAAAATCACAGTTCAAGTCACTGCCATCAAGACAGATACACTCTTGAAAGAGTAATGAAGTGCTTTCAATTATTTGCACATTTATATTTTCAAAAATATTGAACTTTGTGTCTTAACTCCATCTTAGTAAAGCACTTGTTTCAGCTTTGGAAAGATGTCAAGGCAGCCTGACCCCTCTCTTTTGTCAGGATCGGTAATTTAGCCAAGAAAGCTTACAACTGTTCAGTAACTTCCATAATGGTGACTCCGAAACCCTGATCACAAAGATTTACCTCATTCTTGTCATCAAAAAATTCTTCCGGTTATGCCAACCCATGAATAAAATTCCTTTCTTTCAAATTGTTCCCAAAATGTGTTTTCATTTTCTTTCAAATAAAAAGTAAAATTTTTGTTACCTTTAGAAGAAACAAATGCTTTAAGACTGTTCTCTTGAAAGTCAACAATTTCCTGTGTGATACAGAAAAAAAGCCATATTCTGTAACCATATCTTGAAAAATGTTTTAAAAATATGATTCACAGATTTGTTTCTGACGATGATTTTTATAGCTGTTGGGATTTCTTTCAGAGACACTGTAAGCAAAGCAAGACCTATCACCACGCATCAAGCATCAAAACCATGTGTGCAGAGGGAAGAGCGAGAAACTTTTCTTCCTGGCTGTATCATTTTCCTGTAGCTACTGAACAAATTATAACAAATTTGGTGGCTTAAAACCACAGAAATTTATTTTTTCACAATTCTAAAGGCCAGAAGTCTGAAATCAGTATCACCAGGCCAAAATCAAGGTGTTGGCAGGGCCATGCTCCCTTCAGAGGCTCTAGGGTAGAATCCATACTTGTCTCTTCCAGCGTCTGGTGGCTGCAGCATACCTTGGCCTGTGATGGCATTGTTTCAGTCTTCTAGGCCAAGAACTTCAACTCTCTTCTATCTTCACATTGCCTTCTCTTCTGTAAGGGTATCAAATCTCCATCTGCCTCTCTCTTATAAGGATACTTATGATTTCATGTTGGGCCCATCCAGATAATCCAAGATAATTTCTCCATCTGACAATCCTTAATTTAATCATATCTGCAAAGATCTCTTTTCCTTAAGGATTAGGATCTAATACCTTTTTTGGGGGATGCCATCATTATTCTGTTATTCTACCTACCATGCCAGTCATACTTTTATTTGGGAGGACATGAACTTATCTATTGGTTAAATAATAACTGTATTTTTAGTTTACTATCCAAAAGTGATTCACAATCACAACTCAATTATTCTTTTTTGGTGGCCACTACCAGGAGAGGTAGGTTTTTATTCCTCCTTCAGCTTAAATCTAGCAAGAGATTTAAGGTAATAGTAGGAGGGATTAATTAGTGTCTCTTGAAATTATAGGAACTCAGTAGACTGGTATGTGACTCCTCTCTGAAAAATCTAAAGGACAAGCAACTCAAAGAGGAAAGTCAAGGAGTGTTTGCTACTAAGTAGAATCATCCAACACAGTCAGAGTCTTCAGGGTAGAGAATGAAGAGTTTCGGGGCCAGACCGGTGGCGTAGCGGTTAAGTTCGCACGTTCCGCTTCTCGTCGGCCTGGGGTTCGCTGGTTCGGATCCAGGGTGTGGACATGGCACCATGCCATGCTGTGGTAGGTGTCCCACATATAAAGTAGAGGAAGATGGGCACGATATTAGCTCAGGGCCAGACTTCCTCAGCAAAAAAAGAGGAGGACTGGCAGTAGTTACCTCAGGGCTAATCTTCCTCAAAAAAAAAAAAAAAAAAAAAAAAAGGAATGAGGAGTTTCCCATAGACAAAATGTGGACCTTAAATATAGGGTAACTGACTGATGGGACCCTAAAAATAAGGGATAAAGAGCTTTGTAACTGGACCCCAAGAACCAAAGTCCAAAAGACGAGTCTAAGGACCCACGAAGGAGAAGGCATCACTTATTTCAAGCAGTGATAGTGAGGGAGTTGTCTTATAAAAATTTACAAAAATACTCCTCTAGAGAAAGAATCAAATTTCAGCAACTTCACCACCAGAAAGTGCAACACCAGCCTCGGAAAGCATAAGCCAAGAAGGAACTTCTATGCCCTTTTAGCTGCCGCCCTCTCTTTCAAACTTCAACCCTGGAAAGGTCAGAAATTCAGAGGAAGTAAGAATACGAGGAGGAAAAAAAAAGAAAAGAACCCAAACAGTTCACAAAAGATAAGCCAACTGAGTGATTAATTTGGCTGGATTTTATGACACTAAAGAGAAGACAAAGCAAGTAGATGTAATAGATTGTTTTCAATTTCTAGTGAAAACACACGTTTGTATATATAGATGATTTTTTAAGGAAAAGCTTGTTCATTGGTTAAATCGTGAATAAAAAGCAAGATTGGATTTTGGTAAAAGCAGTCTTTTTTTAGTGGCCAATATATTATTTTCTCATATTCGTGGCAAGTAATCACTCAAAAATCAGCATTTTCTTACCATGCATTATGTTCCTTATGCACTTATCAATCTCTATTGTATCCAATTAAGAAAAATTTCACTCTTGCATTTTTACCCAGCCACTTTTAATCAGGTAAGAAAATCATAATTATGAAGCTTACAGGTTGTGGACTAAATTTGAACACTGATGTATTTGAAATTTCCATAAAACTAATGCTTATGCCATTCAAGATGAGAAGTTTGTTAATTTCTAATGAAATTTATTTCACCATCTAGATTTGTAATAGAGTTGTTGCAGTCATTTCACAAATAGGATCATTGACAAACGTGATCAAGTGCTTTCTATTCATATACTATCTCAAGGACATAATTTATTTCCACAAATAACCATGTGAAAATAATAGCACAACACATCACTGTTAACCATCACAAGCCCAGAGGCTCAGGCTCTTAAATTGAGTTGCTGCCCAGCTGCTCACTTGAAAATTCATAAGATATATTAAAAAAAAATTGGAGATCTCAAAATATGGTTCCCTCCTGGTGGTAATTTTTTTCTTTGGCATATAGTATAGCTCGTGTTTAGCATTTAAGAAGTTGCAGCTACATTCCATTATCAAAGACATATTTGTTAAAACATGCATATAAAAGGATTTGTAATTGAAGCACATCTTTGATATATTTAATAGGATGTAAAACTGCCATCCTATTTTAATAGGCAATGTTTTATGTGCATTAGCAGTAATATAATAATGCTTCTTCCGTGTGCTCTTGCCATTAGCACTTTTTCCCTCCCTTTCTTTTAGTTAATCTTAAAACTTTAATGTAATCCAAACACATTAACATCTTTTTCTCCCCTCACTGTTCTTGAACAGAAGGAAGCTTTGAAATGAACTTTCCTTAATTGAAGGATAGTTACTATACAACTTGATCATTGGTACTTTTCCTCCTATTCTGCCTGCCCGTTGATTCATGTACACCCTTTCTAGCCTTGGAATGATTATGGTCACTGAAAGTGTTGGAGTGGAGCAATCAAGGAGATCAAAGTGAGTTAGAATGCAGAAAATCGAGAGGGAATGAATTTCATGCATTTAAGAGTAACTGAATTCTCTTATGTGCTATTAGGCCAAGCCACTTCTGATGGCCTTGAATTAAAATGAGAAAACATTGGTTGTAACATCATGTGACTTAATATTGGCAGTTATTGCATTCTTACAAAAATTCGTTAGTATTATCTCATGTTTTTTTTTCATTTTCTCTGATTCACAAGATTGAGATTGTACTATTTTTCTTATGATATTTCAGCATGACTTTTAACATTGTCCTTGAAGAATGTACCATGTAGGAATATGTCAAGAAAGTTAATCAGACTAATGGGAATTAATTGATTGAATTTCCCTAAAGTAGTCTTATCTTGATTGCAGCTAAATATACACACACACAGCTCCATAATAGCAATACAGAAGGAAATCTTCGCCTTCAAACAGCTGGAGAAATCTGTATGGTTTAGTGGTCTCAGACTCTGAGCTTTGATAAACTACATCTCAAACTTCATACTTTCTATTCTTTCAGGAGTAAGTTTTAGTACTTATTTAATTATTTTCATGATAGATAAACTAGAGATGCTGAACTCAGAGACAATTGGGTAGGTTCCCCTCTTCAACTCCATCAAATCTTAAGTGTCTTGGGGTTTCATGTAAGTGAATCTAAAATTTTTTCAGAACTTAGACAAGATACTAGACTTCAGTATTGATGCTGTTTACAGGGACTCAGTAATGTAATTGAAAATACCCCAGGATGCTTGAATGTTTTTGCTACTCCAGAAGTGTCCTCTATCAGAGGCTTATTAAAACATAAAGGGTACATTTCAACATAGCTGTATACCTCTTGAATTTTCTATTAACTTAAGTTGCAGTTGTTTGTGTTAGATAAAATTGCTAACGAGTATTAACCCAACATTTCCTTGATGTAAAATTGAAAATTACTTCATCTAAGTCTTATCATACATGAGCTTTAGGGAATAAATGTCTAACAATTCATTCATTAAGTAAATTTTGAGTGTCTGTTACATAGAATGTATATATTTCTCACGCTCACATTTTAGACAAATAGAGATGTTTCAAAAAGCAGCTTTAATAAAGAGGATATTGCAGTCTTGCTTCTTTGAATGTACACGTCACAAAATTTTTCACAAGACTAATGCTGGCTTTTGATAAAAAAAAAAAAAAAAAAAAAAAAACCTCTCCAATGCACTGACCTCCTTGCAGGGCTTAATTACTTAATTCACTTATTTCAATATCTTGAGCACAAACGATATGTTGTGCATTTTCCATTCTATAGACTCTCATTAAATACATTTTTAGGTGCTCTTTAGATTTGTTAATAATTTGCAGATAAGGTAATTAGATACGTGAATTCTAATTCTGTCACATTTAGGATATGTAACTATTTTTGTATAGGTAGATAAACAGATGAGAGAGAGATTTCCTGAAAAGATTTGCTTATTGAAAATTTGCAAAGGAAGTATTAGACATTATATAAAAGTCTTGACTTTATACATAGAAAGTGGTTAAAAAAAAACTTTGTTTCAGAGAGTGGGAAAATTGTCCTTTAAGTCCTATCTCTGATAACCCAAGTATAATAGAAAAGGTTCTCTGAAGTACTGATTTCTAAAGTTCTGAATTAACATGTAATAAATTAAGTAAAACATAGAATGTTAAAGAACAATGTACAGATGAAAAATCAGAAAATATATAATCTAAAAATTTAAAAAATAGCCACTCATATTAAATAGACTTAACCTTATGAAACACTGCCTTGGCCTTATTTTTTCAACCATTTTAGGAAGGTCAGTAAACACTAAGTTACAATCAAATCAAATTCAGTAAAATCAATCCAGCAGTATAGCAATATAACAAATCAATTCCAAACATATACAAAAGTTAAAATACATCATGACCAAGAAGGGTTTAGTTTAGCAATGCAGTTTGGCAACAATCAAAGTAATTCACCATATTAAAAGACTAAAAATGAAAAAACCTTATGCTCATTTCCACAGATGAAGAAAAAAGCATTTGATAAAATTCAGTACATATTCATTATAAAATGTTTCAGCAAACTAGGCAGAGAAGTCAACTTGCTCAGTCTGATACAGGGAATATAAGAAATTCCTACAGCTAACAATCTACCCCAAAGTAAAAGCTAGATGCTCTTCCTCACATTTAAAATAAACTATGTGTGCTTACCTTAAATATCACTATTAAATATTATACAGTAAATCAAAGCCAGCATAATGAGGCACGCAAAATAGGTAGCCTACAGACTGGAACTCAAGAAGCAATATTGACTTTATTTTTAGACCACGTGATCATCTTTGTAGAGAATCTTAAGGAATCCACAAAAATATGGAACTAAAACATGAGTAGAGCAAGGTAGGAGAATACAAGGTTATTAGATGAAAGTCGATTGTGTTTCTTAATACCAGTAGTCAACAATTAGAAATTTTAAATTTTAAATATAATTTACAATAGTAAAAGAAATAATAATTAGTGATTAATATAATGAAAGATGTATAAAACATTTACACTACAAAACATCCTGAAGAGAAGTTAAGGAAGACCTAAGTAAAGGAAGAGATGCTATGTTCATGATCAGAAGATATCACTTAAATAAAAGACAATTACTTAGTAAACTGAGCTATCAAGCCAATGCAATCTCAGTCAAAATCCATTCAGGTTGTTGTAAAAATTGACAAACTGTTTCCAAAATGTATGTGGAAATGAAACTTTGTATGAAATATCTAATGGAATTTTGAAAAAGAAGAACAAATTTGGAGGAATTACACAACCTGATGTCAAAACTTAGGATATATCCTATAGTAATCAAGTTAAGTATTGGCATTAACATAAACATGTTGACCAACAGAATAGAAGAGAGTGTCCCGAAATAGAACTACACATATATGGTCAATTAATTTTTGACAAATATGCCAAAGTAATTCAATAAATTATTAATAACCTTTTCAACAAATGGTGCTGAAAAGTTGGCTATTTGTTTTTTTTAAAGGGATCTAAATCTTTACACCATACATAAAAATTAACATGAAATGGATCATTGGCCTTTAAATAAGTGCTTAAATTATAAAACTTCTAGGAGAAATAATAAAAAAAATTCTCTATGACCTTGGCTTAGGCAATATTTCTTAGGCCACAAAAAAGATGGATTAAGAAAGACAAAAAAAGATAAATCGAACACCATCAAAATTGTAAACAATTTGCATCCAGGATATGTCAAGTACTTTACAACTCAAAAAGAATTATACAGACAATCCAATTTAAACAGAGGCAAAAAACCTAACCAGACCCTTCATCAAAAGCACATTTAAAGATGCTAACGATTATTAGTATCATGGAAATGCAAATTAAAACAAAAAAAAATGGTACACGCCCACTCGAATGATGAAATGAAGACTGATGATATCAAGTGTTGGCAAGATTGTGGAGTAAAAGGCACTCTCAATATTGCTGATAGAAAATGTAAAATAGTGCAACTACTTTAGAAAACAGTTTGTCAGTTTCTTAAATGTTATCACACATTTACACTATAATCCAACAATTCCAACCCTCCATCTTTACTCATGAGAAATGAAAATCTATGCTTATTCAAAGACTTGTACTTGAAAGTTAATAGCAACATTATTCATTAAAGCTCAAATCTGGAAACAATCAAAATGTCTATCAACAGGTGAATGGATAAATAAAATGTGATATACAGCAGTCATACAATGAAATACTACTTGGCAATGAAAAAGAACAAAGCAGCAAAGTCATACAATGAAATACTACTTGGCAATGAAAAAGAACAAAGCAGCAAGAGATGCAAAAATGTGGAAAAAATTCAAGAATATTTGACTAAGTGAAAAAGTAAGACACAAAAGACTATGTATTATAAGATTCCTTTTATATGACATTCTGGAAAAGGCAAAAGTATAGCAACAGAAAGTAGATCAGTGGTTTCCAGACGCAAGGTATGATGAGAGGGGATTGACTGCAAAAAGATAGTCAATTTTGGGGTGATGGAAACATTCTATGTCATAACTGTGGTGGTGACGTCCACAGTACTCTATGCAACTATAAAAACTCACCAAAGTGTGCAATTAAAATGGGCGAATTTTATTGTATCTAAATTATACCACAATAAAACAAACAAAAAATATTGAGTATCAGAAAACAATATATAGATAATCTCCCCTCCAAAAGTAGAAAGAACATAATCTTCAAATAAAGCTCTTTATTTTAAATAAACTTAGCTTCATTAAACACTCACTGTATTATCTTTTAAAAAAAATTTAGTCTTTTACAAGAACCACTTAAGACTTGATCCCCAACCCATTTTTGGGCAAACTACTCTCGAGTCCTTTTTCATTAATGCTTTTTGAGTTTTGTGCTCCCTCTTGTGACCCTAGTTGCCCAGATGCTCTTTAGAACTCTAGGATCAGCCACTCTTCCTGCGCAGCAGCTTGGGTTTTAACAACTCTGGTCTCCTCAAGTCAGGTTTCTTGATATTCCATAAACATGAACCAGATTCACATTAAGATACTGACAACTCTCTATAGATAAATGTGTCTCCAAGGGCTATATAGATTCACAAGTTTTATATAATTAAGATATATTTATATAATACCTTAAAGTCTACAAAATACTTTCATAAGAATTATCTCATTTGATCCTTGTAATTCTGTGAAATAAATGGCAGGCAATATCATTATGTTCATTTCATAAGTGACACGGCAGAGACATAAAGAATTGGAAGGTACTATTTTGCTATGGAAATATTGTAGTTTACCTAAACTGATGACATTCCAGTGATTGTCTGGGCCTCTTGTTAAGGAGTTATATTTAGGGGCAACCTGTCAAATGGCTTCAAATCCCATTTTGTAGACAAACCTGCATGTTTTCTTGTTATACCTAGGCCAGCCTGAATAATAGATACACATTACTTGACAGTTTTTACTTCAAAGGTCTAAGTTGCAGATATTAATAAAAATCTTACAAATAAATAATATATTTCTATTAAAAATCATTATGCTATGATTTTTTTTTCCATTTCTTAGAAACTCACTAGCATAACAGCAAGGACTCATGAGATGCCTGTAAGCTTTAGTAGTTTAGAAAGTTATATGATATCTTTTAAGCCACCAGACTATGCTAATTTTATGACTGTGTTAATTTCCTAAGTGACAGACATTATGAAAGTGCTGAGCAGAATAGATTGTGATTAGGACAACAATGATTTTAATGGAAAAAAGGTCAGCAGTTGTATGAATAATACAATGAGAGTGGAGAGAGTGGTGCCAGAAGGGATACACCCTCTGACATGTCGATGGATTGGCTAATGACGGGGCCAGACAACAGAAAGCAGAGTGTCATGGTCCAGATCCTGCACTGACCTTCATTATTACCATTCTTTAGAAGGGAATATTCAACTGCCACACCACTTTAGTGCTCAATTATAAAAAATCAAATAATTCATCTGACCAGAGTATCAGCTCATGCTTGAATCACTCTGTGAACTTTACAGACATCCTGCCCTTCCTGAGACTCAGCACTCCCTAACATATTATGTTTAGGTTTCACTCAATTTGTAAATATGTAAAAAAAATAAAATTTAATCGCTTCTCAATAACTTCTAACACTTTGTTTTTGTTGTTCTTTCCTATACACAATATCCAATGTAGTCCCTGTTTTATAGAATTGATTTTCAAATAGTCAAAACAATTCTCTCTAGCCTCTGTCCATCCTTATCATGTAATGTCAGAGGTTGACTCTTGGTAATAAAATCCAACAATCTTCTCTTTAAACTTATTCTTCTTTGGTTTCTCCTGCAGTTATTTGATCACTGTTGGCCTTGATTCTTCTAATTTTCTCTTCCCTTGACTTTAGGGACACTATTACCTCCTAGACCTTCTCCTGCCTCATGAAACTGCTGCCTGTCTTCTCTTATGCTTCTGTCTTTGTCAGCTCCCACAATAAAGGTACACTCAAAGAACCTCTTTCTCTTTTATATTTTGTTCCCACCTCTTACTCTATACTGCCTTGGAAGTATTCTTATTTCTGAAAGCATTGACTATCCATACTTTGTATCAATAGCCCTGTCATGTTTTCTTAATTCTATTCATATATTTTACCTATAGCTTGCTATGTGTCAATATCAATATCCTTCCAAATTCATAAATGTAACATATCAAAAACAGAACTTTATTTTCCTTCTCATACACATCTTTAAATCACATCACCAAATTGCTAGTCATCCTGGCTCAAAACCTTGATTTGTTCCTCTCTTTACTTGCTACATTCGGTGAGTTGTCATGCTCTTTCAATCTAATTTCCTCATTCTCTGTTGCAATTGTATCATCCCTCCATTCTGACCATGGCTACTCTCTCTTACACCATGCAAAAACTTGTCTCTCTAGTTTTGTTCAGAGTTCCTAAAATAATCTTCCTGAAACACAAATCCTCTCTGAACATTTTGTTACATATGTATTTTCAATATTCAATCTATTGCCTACAAGATTCAGAATAAAGCAGACATTCTATGCTATGGCCACAGCCAATGCTATTTGTTGCCATTTGCTTACGTAAGCCTTTGCTCTAACTAAACTTCACCATTTTCTGATCCTCTTGAACATTTTCTACTTTCCAACTTCTCTGACTTCTTTATGATTCCCTTTTGTTGCGTTCTAGAATAATTCTCCATTTCCCTTCCCTCCTGCTCATACCAAATCTTGCTTCTCCCTTACAAATGCCACTTCACCTTAATGTCTTTTTAAATTGCCTTCAGATGGACCTAATCCTTTTGAATGCTAATATCCCAAAGCATTTTATCTATGAATTTCTTTTGACATGGTTGCTATTTTTTGATACTTTGGTAAACCATTTTTACTAAAGTACGGTTAATCTTTCAGTGAGTTTCAGGAGCACATAGTCATTTCTCAACTCTGTTTAAACATGGAAAAATCTGAGATATTTCAATAGATATCTTAAGACCTCACCAAAAAAGAAAAAAAGAAGACAATAACAAATCATCTCTCATATCAAACCATGTAAAGAAATTCCTGGGAGAAGTACCTAGACTTCTGTCGTCAGTTTTTAGCTTTTTGTTATCATGGAAATGTAGTCCCTACTGAGAGTAGAATGAACAAACAAACATAACAACCAGGGTAGGTCCCAGCCTAGGAGAGAGGACTGAGGACAGGCATCACCCAGCCTTTCATCTGTGAACCCACTGATGAATCATCAGAGTGCCGAGGATGTGATGAAATGAGGATGTCAGTAATAGATAACATACTTTGAAAAGTGGGGAGGAGAGAAATGGATGAGATTGTTTTGATGGATAATCTGAGAAGAAAGAAAATACACAGAGGAGAAGGCTGTAATAAAAGCAGGAGCCATTTTTCTGAGAAGAGTTTTGGAGAGAATTCTCATCTGGAATTTGCAGGATCAGAAGTGAAGCAAGATCCACGTGAATAATTGAGGGACAGCTGAAAAGAGAACATTTCCACTTATGCTCCACAGTCCTCTCCTTCAGCTCCCATATACGCAAAAACTGGCAACTGTGATGTTTTACTCACAACATACTTGAAATGATTCAGAGAACATGTCTTAAGAAAGATTTCATAATTAAGAGGGGAGAGAATTTAGAAGTATTACAAAGAAGTCATAAGCTTCCTGCCTGATTAAGAATATATGAAAATCTATTTGAAATTCCAGAAAATTAAAAATAAAATCTGTCCTAGAAAACCCATTTACTTAGTGTAGTGGGTGCTTTTGCTTGAATTACCTAAACCTTACATATGGACACATTGCTAAAATTATGACCCATTCAAAGAAAAAAACATATCATGAAAGGGAAGAACCACATAAATAACAAGAAAATACAGACACTTTTTTTTAAAGAAAAGGAAAAGTACAAAGAACACAGAGGAAAAAGAACATATGGAAATTAAAATTGAGAGCACATTTCAGAAAGTTGATATAAAAGCAAGAAAAAGTAAAGAAAACCAGATTAATCCAAGCAGCCCAACATTTTAATAATAGAGCTTCCTGAAAGAGAAAACAAATAAAGTTGTTTTCTCTAAAGAAGTACAGCATTATTCTACAGAACCGAAAGAAAAAAAATGCTTTCAAGATTAACAGTATCTGCTGAGCGCTCAGTTTAATGAATCAAAAAAAGTCTCGTGCTGAGGGAGAATATGATGAAACTTGCAGCACTGAGGATATAAAGAAAAGATTCTAAAATCTTCCAGAGGAGGAAAAATTCAAGTTTCATCAAAATATTCAGAATCAGGCGGCATCAGACTCCTGAGCTGCAATACTAACGTCTATGATAGAGGAAAGCACTGGAATACGGCCAAGACGTGATATTCAAGAAATAATTCTATGCCCAGTCAAAATGTAAGGGGATAAAATAATTACGGCTCTACTATGGAAGGTCTTAATACTTTTACCATTCATAAACTCATTACTAAAAAGCTAAAACTACATCCATATTTTTTAGAAAGTACAATAATATAAAGAAAATTATGGCAGAATGTTAGTTGAGCAATTAATGACAAACCTTGATTATATTTGAAAGCCAAATACTAACCTAATACACATGTTCCAGTTGCCCATTGCTTTATAATAAACCTTTCCAAAACTTAGTGGCGTAAAACAACTATTCTAATAGGTTCATGGATTCTGAGAGCTATTAATTTGAACTAGGCACAGTGAGGAGGCCTTGTCTCTGTTCTACAGAATCTGTGGCCTCATCTAGGAAGACCAAATAGCTGGAGGCTGTTATTAGCTAAAAGAGTTTCACTCACGTGTTTGGTGTTTAATGCTGGCTTTCAACTGAGACATCAGCAAGAGCTATTGCCAGAACATCTACACATGGCCTTTTAATGCATCCAGGCTTCCCCACAGCATGGTAACTGGGTTACAAGAATGAATGCACCAAAGGAACCAGAAAGACATGTATTGCCTTTTATGAACTAGGTTTGGAACTTATATAGTGTTAATTCTGCTGTAATCACAAGCCTGCCCAGATTCAAGGGAAAGGAGCCTCTGTGCTATTTATTGATAGTAGGAGCAACCAATGATATGAAAGAGGATGCTTTCCTGTGAAATTTTTGGGAAAGTTCTTTTAAATAAGGACAGTCATTAGGCAAAGGCCTTTATGTTACTCCTTTTTTCTTGTTCTTCTTCAATCTTAGAACATGGACATGATTAGAGTAATAGTAGCTATTGCAGACCATGAGGTAACCTGAAGATGCAAGTGGAATCTACATTTACTCATTTGACAAAAAAATAAGCCATCTAACATGCACAAAACACTGCTCTAGGCACCAGAAAGACAAAGAGAATCAATCAAAGGAGTGACATGACACATTTGATTTTTTTAAGAAAAATTTGATTAGCTTTTGTGTTGAGAATAGACTGCAGAATGGAAGGAAATGTGGAAGATGGAGAACAGAGAATTCGTAGCTGCTGTTGATCTCTTAGAATTAGAGTTGGTAGCGGTGGAGGTAGCAAGAAGTGTTATAATTCTGTATATAGGTTTGAAGGTAAAGCATAAAGGGATTTACTGAAAAATTGGATGTGGAAGTGGGAAAGCATCAAAAGAGTTAAGAATGTCTTCAAGATTTTTAATTTAAGAAACTAGGAATAATAGAGTCGTCTATTTTTCTGTGATGGAGAAGATTGAAGGAGGAGCAGATTTTAGAAAGGAAATTTTCTAACAAGTTCCATATTAGACCTTTTAAGTTTGAAATGCTTATTAGATTTCTAAGAGAGATAAATTTCCACTTGGGTATATCAATCAGGATTTAGGGCTGGAGTTATAAGTAAGGAATTCATCACTTATATCTGTTATTTCAATGTAAGAAATAGAATAAACTATTAAGGGAGTGAATGTAGACAGAGAAGAGAGGATTCCAAGTTATCCCAATATTCAGAAGCTGGGGAGATGAGAGTTAACAAGCAAAGGGGACTGAAGAAGAGCAGCATCTAGAGTAGAAGAAAATTATTGTGGCCTTGAAGAATTATTGTGGCCAGGAGAAGAATGTGCTTCATGAAGGTGGAAATAATAAACTTTGTCCAACACGATGATTCCTTAAGAAAGAAGGAGGAAAGTTTTTCCATTGTGCTTCAAGAATGTAAAAGATATTAGAGACATTGACAAAAGCAGTTCCCATGAAGTTATAAGGGCAAAATCCTGATTAGAACAGATTCAAAAAATTGGAGACAAGTACAGAAAAGTTTTTCAAAAGTTTTGCTGTGAAAGGTCACAGAAAAAATTGATGTCATGAGGGTTTTTCTATAATGGGAAAGTGTGAGTTGTTTATATGCTGATGGGAATGAGTCAAAAGAAAAATAAAGTAATTTTGTAGGAAATAGTGCAACTATTGGCACAACAGGCATAACTATGTTAGAAGTGATGGGCTTAACAAAAAAGGGAAAGAATCAGTCTTGAAAGTGTGAAAAGTTTATCCACAGTAATAGGAGGGAGGCAGGGTATGGGGTATGCATGAATGTTGGTGAGTTGGTGGGGGTATGTATTATGGAACTTCTCTTTTGATTCTTATATCTCTCAGGAAAATAAAAAATAAGGTCATCAACTGAGAGTGAGAGGAGAAGAAAGTAGGGCAGGAATGAGAACAGAAAACAAACTATGAACTATTTATCTAGGAGAATTAAGAAGTGCATGGAGCAGGAGAATATGGTAGAATTGGGCAGCACCGCACTCCTATTTGAGGTTCGTGGTCATGATTTTTAAGTAAGAAGAGTCAGAGGGAGTTTCTCTTCATCCTTGTTCAGCAGCATAGGTGCTGTCAAAGTGTTGGATTTAACCAGAATTGGAGCTTTGCATGCTGAGTGTGACAGAATGAGGAGAAAGGCAGTTAGTTGAGCATTGAGGTTGGCATGGTGGATGGGCTTGACCAATGTGTATATCAACTTCCTTTTAAGGAGCCTTCTGATATTGATGGAGCTGAAAAGTTAAAAACTACCTATCCCAGATGCGCTTGGATCTAAGTTCCAGATGCAAATTAGGATCTAGAGTAAATCTATTCCTGAGACAGGAGCTTTCTTCCTGCTACTTTTTTCTGTTTTCTGCTGGCAAGTCAGATTCTGGAGTTTGGGGACTTTCAGCAGCAACATTGTAGGGTTCAGTTAGTGTTGGGAGGAAGTTTCAGTAGAGATAGTGGTCAGACTTTGCCGTAATGCATTCATTTAACAAACGTGTCTGTGTATTGAGAGACATTTGGCACAGAACAGGTTTCCTGATCCTGGATATCTAGACTTTTGTTCACAATTATAGATCACGGTTTATGTTCTTGAACTACATACTTCAGTATTACCTCTAATTCCCTTCTTTCCTGATTGTAGAAGGGTTAGTAGCTCTCCAGTTGGTCAATCAGTTGTGACTTTCTAACACGGATCACTGGACAGTGTCTGTGCACATTTAGGGTGACTTCACTTACCAGCTGTCCAGAACAGTCTTGGGTTGTAGACTGTTGCCCTGTTTGTTATTAGCACTTCATTTTATTCTCTAAAGTGTTCCAATAAAAATGATAAAATTTATAGTCACTGTAACCCTTTTGAAGCCCAGCTCTAGAGAATGTGAATAATGTTTTAATCAATGTCACAAGTCAAGAAAAAGATCCATTTTAGATATGAAGGGCTCAATAAAAATAAGATTGAAACCATTTTTCCCCATATTATTGTAGATTTTCTCATTGAATTTAATTTGTAAACCTCTTGAGTAAAAACTAACATTTAAACTTATGTTCTATATAATTTCATGATTTATAAGACAATACTGGCAATTGTTTGGCTACATAGCACACTTGAACACCTTTTCTACATGTGGGGTTTAGTTCATTTTAGGAATCTTAAAGCAATGTAGAAATCATATCAGAAGCCAGATACCTTTTCCAGCCTCCGTTGATGCTACGTTGAGATGAATAATCCTGGCTCCACTAATCAGCTGCATCTACCTAAGATCTTTGAATTTTAGGTGAGTTGAGTAAAGAAAGAAAGAACTCATGACATCCATTCCAGTAGAATGGTAGCTGCTTCAATGGCTTCCAGAAGCATTGGTGACATTCCATTGGACTAGACTGCTTTGGCGATTTATTCCTAGCTCTATAAAACACGAATCTGTTAACCTTTCCATCTTAGAGATGTTTAACATGTTTCATTTAGCTTAGTCAGAATTGTTTTCTATTTCAGCAACAGAGAATGATATCATTTTATGACAACTATAATAATTATTTATGGTGATTTTTTTTCTTATTTCTATTTCCTGAAAATAAGTACACTCCAAAATGCCTGACAGCAATTCCTCCACCAACTAGGCTTTTCCAAAAGATCTGCCTCTATGAACGCATTTTCCTTTTTTACTAAGTATTGCAATAATGTCCACTGAAAAGAATTAGTGAAACTAATTGAGGCATGTTTAAATAATCTAGGACAGCGCCTCATTTGTTAATTTTCCTTCCTCTTGCTTTTCTTCCAAAGCAAATTTGAAGTGATTTAAATTTAACAACAAATCTGAAAGTTACTCTGATTTCATTTAAAATGCTAATTAACATTGTGTATACACTTACCATTATATTAATATTTTATTTTTATGGTACTAGAGTCAGCGTGAGTCATTACCTCCCTGTTTCAACTTGTTAAAGGTTAAATTTTTAAAATATGTGTACTATTTCAATTATATCATTTGCTTATTTGTTCATTTAACTTTAATCAAATGATATTTCCTGTCATCACCCTTCAAGAGTAACTTTATATGTTCTACCAACTACAGTAATATATTAATTAAGCACTCGAGTGTTCGCTTTCTCCAAGGCAACTTCCTTTTTCTGTTATTGAATTCCATATTTTTCTTTCAAATTTGATTGATTCATTTGTGAAACCCAGCTCTTTGTCATGTCCAAAATCACAGAATGGTCACTTTTCAAACTAGAATTTTTAAAATTATTATTTATCTTCAGACTCTCTCTTCAAAATAACTATCATTTTCCTTTTCTAAATTGGATGAGTTTGTTCCATTTTCCACTGGAATAAAGACAGATGTATCCTAATATTAATGACGAAGATATGTTTAGGAGCTATATTTCAAGCTTTCTCTATTTCTAAGTGAAAGCCTACATAAATATTATCACGCATACCAATTCAAATGGTTAGAATTTTTCTGGCTGAAACTTGTATTCACTTCAGGAATGTGAAATAAAACCTATTTTTCATCCATGCTTACAGTATAAGCTATCTGAATGCTTTTGAAAAGTTTCATATAATTTTAGTTTACATAAATGATTTCCCTTAAACCAAAATGTCAAGATAATCAGAATTCCTTTATTTGAGAGACAGAAAGTATTTAAACTGAAAATATGAACATTGTGTTAAAACCGCTGTTTTTCAGGAGGCGTGTGCGTGATTTGAGGGTAAATTGTGCACTCTGGTTTTGAGAGATTTAAGTCACTGACTTCAGTCACATCACTACAGCGGGAAGCAATAGTGATTGGACTGCAGCTGCACAGAAGTGCTGTAAATGGGGCTCTGGCAATGTATCCCAAAAGTCCCTCAGGAAACAAGTCTGGAAGGAGATATCTATCTGGAGAGTGATAGAAGCCTTATTTCTAAAAACTATCCAGAGACCACATGAATTGGTTATGACACTAAACACATAGTATGGACTGTCCTGTCCCAATGGAACAATTTGAGTTATTATCTTGTCCAAACATTGCTTCAAGGATCCCTTGGAAGGGATCTCCTATGCCAGCTGTGGTCTGAGATTTGCATATTCATACCTTGGACAGCAAAGTACTATAGAGCAGCTTTTCTTAAATATCAAGGTTCAAATGAGTCATCTCAGGATCTTGTGAAAATGTGGATTCTGCTCCCCATGAGTCTGAGGTGGGGTTTAAGAGCCTGCATGGCTTAGCAAGCACCTAGCTGGCGCTGACACTGCTAGTCCACAGCCTACTTGGTCCACAGCTTGTCTGAGTAGCAAGTAAGAGTGAAAAGAATTAAGGAACACCAATATAAAAGGCAATTGAAAAAAAGAGATACTTCATCATTACACTGAACAAAAGAGGCCAAAATGTGGGGCCAACATATAAATCCTCCCCTTTTCCCTTTCCAGATGACCTTTTCCATTTCCTGGCTTAACTTGTTTTATACACTTCTTACATGGAAAACCTGTTGTTTTACCAGTTTAGATAACCAATAATCTTTTACTTACAAGGCACATAGTAAATCATTAAAAACAAAAAGGAAAAAGTTACATGTATTCTATAGAGGTACATGCCTGACATGTTATATAATCTTCATTTAGCTTGTATAATCAGTATTTCTTATGTTAGATTACCCATCTTCTATATGTAGAAAAATCATCAAGTTTGGCAGCTGGTAGTGGTTATTTCAAAACCTATTCCATTATTTACCACCTAGGTGAGGTTAAGGAAGTGAAGTATTCTCTAGGCTTCTGTTCCTCCAGATGCAAAATGTTAAAGCACATTGAATGGGCTGAATGATGTAAGACAGGTAAAGTGTCTGCGGCAATTCTGACACTCACGGGTCTGTTTTCGTTCAACAAATTCTTAAAATAGTTTCTTAAACATTGTGATTTTTAATAATCCTGAAAGTACTGCAGCCCAGGTCATAAGAATATTTTTTCCTTAACTATATTTTACAATGCATGCAATTTTGGAAAGAAATGTACTTCTAATTAACTGCTACTTTATTTAGCCAAGTGATTTTTAAGAAATGTCTGGTGTCTAAGAAAAATTAGTCATCTGCAAGCTTTAAAAAATTTCCTTGCAACCACGATATCCCCCAAATACAGAGAAATGCTTCAGGACAAAAATCAACTCTAACCTTTAAAGAATTCACTGTTTAAGAAAAATTATAGAGATGAGGATCACCTTTGCAATATGTCAATGACTAACTTATAGAGTTGGCATTTTTTGGACCATGATTAAATCTCTCTATGTGGAATAATTATCAACTTGGCACCTGATCGTGACATTTTCAAAGCCATTGTTTACCAACTATGTGAACTACACGCATGTGGAAAGTTACTTCTTGTTATCAGTGGGCTCAGCCAAGCAAGTCTGGACCTGGCCACTTGTACGTACTGAGAAGTCAACGAGAACAAGGAAGTCTTTATAGATCTGTTTGACACTTTGAACATTTTTCTCTCTTTCCTCTTTAACATAATGTTATAAATTGAAGAAAATAACCAAAGATACAATAAAATATAATTCTGGAGTTTTTCCTGAAGAACAAGTGAGCTATTACCTCATCAACTCATAATGCTATTAGCTCAACTCATAATAGCCATGAACTCTGGCTAAATTTATCACATGCATATGTGGATTCCAAATACAAACGTATTTATATTGTGATTTTCAAATAAACTTTTTCAGTTTAATTTAATCATATAAACACATAAATGGCTTTTGTTATGATGTGTATAGCGGATTTTAAATATGAGCAAATCTGAATGCATGGCATTATTGTTAAAAAATTTATTATTTTCTATTTAAAATATTAAAACATTTCAAGGATTAATAAATAAAGCAGGCAATCAGAACTTTGTAGAGCAAATTTGAGGAAAGAAAGCAATTCTTTACATAGAAATTAATTTTATAAGCCAATTCTTAAAGATTGACCTTGGATAATTAAAAAAAAAAGGTCAAAACTTTAAGTATAATAACCCCGAGGCAAGAAGTAGATACACAGGCAACTTTTCCAGCATTAGCAAAGTTGAGACTCAGCAACACCCAACATGAAAGGAGTCTACTTCCAAAGTCCTCAGATACTGGAGGAAGATGAACCAGAAAGATTCTCTTAGTCTCACTGGTTAAGTTTTATTACCAATGCCTGAGTAATGAGGAAATAGAAACTATGTAAGAATTTCCATATATCTACTGAGGTTCATTTTATAAGACTATGCATAGGCGATTGTTTGAAGCTCTAGTGAGAGTATAGGTTCATTCATTCTCAACACATCCACTAAAGGCTTCACAAAGTCCCAAATTAGAGACATGTCCATTTTTAAGTAGATATGGAACCAGGTGAGAACCTTGTGTTACAGATTCCTTGTTCCTGTTTGTCATTCTAGGCTGTGCTGACATGTGCGTCTTCTGATAGGCTCACTATTTGCAGATCCCTTTGGTATTGGCATATGCCCATGTTTAAAGTTCATTAATGTGCAGAGTAATGATCATTTGAATATTATGAAAGTTTGCTTCCATCCTGTAGTCAAATAAATGACTCAGTTCTTTTGGATCTTATCTCCTGTTGCTCTGCTTCCTGTGCAGTGTTCTGCATCTGAATATTTTGTCCAACTAGTATGTCTATTTTCATAAGAAAGGCCTATTGTATCCCTTACTTGACAGAAATGGCAACTCCCAAAATAGTGACAAACCTGAGAATGGAACTCTCTTATCCTGCTGGGCAGAAACAGAGATCTTTATCTCTTCTCCTATAAATCTATCAACCCTTCTTTGGGAAGTAAAATTTCCTTTCTCTTATTTAATTATCTTATGACTAGTTAATTTATAGTATAGAGAGAATGCATTTATCTAATACTTTTCTCTGTATCAGTTTCCTCATCTACAAATTGGGGACAAAATTGTATTTCAATGAAGTGATATACTATTATTGTAAGATGCATCATTACGTACCCCAGAGAAAGAAAACAGTAACCAGTTAAATGATGACACCACACATCAGCAACAGTACTGGATAACATGTTAATCACTCCCATAAATCTGTTGCCACTTGAAATTTCTTTCAAATATTTAAGGCATTTGGCCATTTCTCTTGCCTTTAGTAGAAAAGCATTGTCCTTGATAGGAATCCTTTTGCATGTTTTTCAGGAATAAAATATTATACAGCCTCAAGGCAGTGATTCTCAAATTTTAAGCATACGCATCACCTGGGGAGCTTATTAAAAAGTAGATTCTAACTTAGTAGGTCTGGAGTGAAGCCTAAGACTCTGCATATCTGAAATCCTCCTTCCCAAGCTCCCAGCTATCTGGGACTGCAGACTCTGCATTTCTAACCAGCTCCCAGCTACCTGGGACTGCACTTTGAGTGGAGAAGGCATAAAGCACTCGGTAGAGGCTTCCAAAGAAATTTGGAATTTTGTCATTTTTCAAATGGCAAACATATGCTTCACTGTTTATTTATTATTCACAAATTGTTCTGTTTCTGTGCCTTTCTGAGTTTAAAGTAACTTTCTGTTTCGATGTTAAACCAGAGGTTATTGTTTATGAAGACACTTTAAACAGATATAATGCCAATGATGTCCCAAGCTCAATCGAAATGTTTGTTTGAAAAGCCATGACCAAAGTGGTGTGGGGAGTGACAATACTGGACTTCACCTGAGCCTTGTGTTCCTGCAAAGTGGTGACAGTGGAGAAATCCCACACCATTTTGTATTCCAAGAAACAGGCTGATGGCAAAGGACCATGCTGCCCTCTCATATTCCAATGTAAACGCTGCCTCCATTCTTCCCCGGGACTCCTGTTTCCCTGCCTCTGTAAGACACTGGGTCCTCTTCCTTTACTCTGGGTCGTTCCTCAGTAGGGAGTGTTCTCCCCTATTGCAGTAGTTGGAATGAAATTATCTGCTTAATGGTTTAGTTCATCCTGTTTTTCACAGCAGGCAGTGTCTATATTTGGAGCATAGCATAGTGGATAAATACATGGACCCTAGAGTCAGATTAATTAATTTTTAGTCCTGGGTCTCCTGCTTATTAGCTGTACAACCTTAGATAAGAGATTAAAACTCCCTAAACCTCCAAATCTCCATTTTGACATAACTAAAAGGGGAATAGTAAAGTATTGTTATCTAATTAGATACTTCCCTGTTAAAAAACCTGGGAACTCCCATCCCACTTAGTTGAAAATCAAAAACCCCTTCCTAGGGCTTCACTGCCCCTTGAGACAGCCCCTTATGCTGTTCCCTCTGTCCTAGTATGCCACAGGTCTTAGTAGTCTTCTTCTCATCATTCTTGCCTCTGTTACAATGCCACCTTCTGAAAAAAGTAGAATCCTTTCCCCAAAATCCTTATCTGAAATCCTCCTTCCACTCATCACTATCTATTCCCTTCTCCTATCATAACACTTCCGTACCTGCCATTTTAATGGTTTGTTTATTGTCTGTTTCCTCATGAGAATGTAAGCTCCAAAGAGGGCAGGCTACAAAATATATGGGTCCCAGTGAAAAACAAATGCGTGTGGCTCCTCACTCAGAAATAGGTATCGAAATACAAAGTTTTCTTTTTCTTTTTCTGTTGTCTGTCTCTCTCAACTCATCATGGTGGTTTTATTTGCTATTTAATAACACATTCCAAGTAAGGAAATATTTTAAAGTATTAGCAATGAATTTTACCATTCACCTGTTCATCACGCAACACAGTTTAAATGAAAACGTAAGAGAATTTAACTCATGCAAAAATCACAGAAATTATACAAGTCATTCGTATTGTCCTAACCAGAACGATAGAAATACTGCACAATTCTACCCTTCGTTGGCTTCTTGATACATGCACATTCTACCAGTACGCTCTACCTTTGGCTTACTGATGAGTAAGGAAAGACTGACTGAAAGGTAAAGGAATTATGGGTTACACTACCTTCCTATTTCTTTCTATGTCGTCATTTTCTGCATATGTGGTTGGCAGCTTCCATAAGTTACTTATCTTGTATTTGTCTTGAGTACCACTGAATTCTCATGCATCAGTGGTCCACCAGAATTCTGTGGTCATGGGCCTCATATATGCAACTTGTGAATGGTGCAGAAAGGAAGCACGCAGATTGTATGTACCTCTTCTGCTCGTGCTCTTTCTCCATTCTCACATCAGCCTTCACATACAAAACACAAGTTCGACAATAAAATTAAAAATTTCAAGATAGTAAAAGCAGAGCATTTAGCCAAGTGAGGAGCTCTTCTGAATATGGGGCACAGGTCACAAGTCCATGAAGCCAACTCAGCCCTGTTAGCTCAGGAACCCTCAGACTGGTTCAATCCTGTATTACAGATAATCAGGAAAAAGCCTGGGGATGCAGAAAGTAAAGAACTATTTTTGAATAAATAACAGAATACACGAATGTTTACGGTGAGTGTTACATGTTATATGCATCCTTTGCAAAGTACCTGGTATAGTAAGTTATCTATTAATAGTGCTATCATTATCATTATTACATGTTAATAATTTCTTAGATGCTTCTGGAAAATGTTTCTTGGACCAAATTTCTACTTGTGCATTCTCTCTAGTCATAGGACTAGTTTATGTGGATTGAATGAGGGAAGATACAAATGAATTAAGTTGACCTCCTGCTAGCTTCTCAAGTAAAAGTTCCTTGAAATAGTAAGTTGAATTTAATGGTAAAAGTAAAACTTTTGGCAGGCTGGCCCAGTGGCATAGTGATTAAGTTCACATGCTCTGCTTCAGCGGCCTGGATTTGTGGGTTGGATCCTCGGCGCAAACCTACATACCATTCATCAAGCCATGCTTGGTGGCATCCCCCAAACAAAACAGAGGAAGATTGGCACAGATGTTAGCTCAAGGCCAATCTTCCTTACCAAAAAATAAAATAAAACTTTTAGGTTAAATGCAGTTCAATTACCTATATGTACATTGTACTCAATAAAAATGTCATAACTTATGTATATTTGGTTTCTGAAAAACATTAGCACTTCAATTTTACTATGTAATTCAAGACTTAGAATAAGCAGTGGGAGCTTATTGTCATGATCATCTTCCAACTCTGTTCCCAATGGCTTTGCTGTGAAGAGATATCTAAAATCTCCTTCTGTGGAAATTTTCCAAGGCTCAAAGCACAAGCGCAGTTAATGTTAGCATTGGATGGGGAGCAATTATGCTGACATCTTCCATTTTTAAATAATTCAAGAGCTTATAGTCCCTCTATAACCTTATTTCACAGAAGGTGGAGTTAAATATCTCAATCTCTCTGGTCAGATTTTTTCTAGAATAATGTCAAATTGGTTGTAAATAATTGATCTACAAATATTTGCAGAATATCTCTATGGATGAGTCAGAGTAATTGGAGTTGGGGGGAGTGAAGAAGGTATAAGACATTTTAATGCATTCACATAATTTTTTAAAAAGACTTCAATGATAATTTTGTGACAGTATATATTTAATAACCAGTGAATAGCATTTAGCTTAAGGTTTGGACACTGTATCAAAGGATAAAGATTTTTTTAAAAATACAGCTGCTTAAAATATATTTATATGCATATATGTATATATCGCTTTACATTTCTCTCACATGACAGTCTGGGTATGAGCAATCCGATAATGATGTGGTAGCTGCACAAAATTGAAAACTGTAAGAAAAAATATGTATTCAATGGAAAATCTTGCATTGTCTATAGTGCACCCTTCAGAGTTATCTGATTCAGAATCTGTGGGAGCTAATTTACAACTCTGTTAACTGTAGATAACTGATAGCAATGCAAAATTATTCCTCTCTATACATACACTCAGTGTCAAGAGACAACACTTACTCCCTGACTTTTGCCTCTATTTTCACATTCACTATAATATTCTGAATCCATAAATGTTCTGTTTTTCAGACTCTTCCTTTGAACTGATTGTTAACATCTAACCAGTTCCCTCATCAATAATTTAAATAAAATCTTTAATTTTTATATCTATAAGACAGTCATGATTTTACCTTTAAAAGTATTATCTTTTAACAGGACTCAGGATCCCTCTAATGAATTTACTCTGCCATCTACAACATGTAGCTTACATATTATAATCTAAGATGTCTGTTCCAAGGCCTACTATCCTGTTCACATTCCATCTAGCAGGACTTAGAGAAGGCAAAGGAGAAGCCAAGACTCTTTTCTTTCTGGAGGTAGCATACTTCCTGTCCACTCACTTCTTCTTATCCAGAATTAAGTCAAACAACATACTTACTGGCAACAGAGGCTTGGATATGTTGAATTTATCAGGCCAATCATGTGCCCACCATCAAACTTTAAATTCTAATTACTGAAGAAAAAAGGGAACAGTAGACATTGACCAATAGCTAGCAATTTCTACTAAAAGTAGTTATATGGAATGACTAAGACTGCCTTAATGTTCCCCTCAGCTTGAATAATCTTTAGACCAGCTTCTTCCTAACTCTAGATGCCTGATCTCACTTTTCTTAGAAAATTAACCTTAGAAAACTTGCAATTGTAAACTCTTTCTCTGACCTTTGAGATGTAAATCTCTTTAAAAGCCTGTTGCAAGATTTGCAACCCAGACAGGTCTTTCTCAAGGAACTAGGAGTCATCCTTTTGAAATATAACCATCAAGGAAGATAGAGCTCCTATCTCTCAGTCTCTGTGGGAGGGTAGGAACCTTCAATAGGCCACAGTGCCAATGACCAAACACAGCCTAATCACAGAAAAAATTTGCAAAGCCAAAAATAACACAGTGGGATCCATATGACCTGTCCCATTGATCAACCTCTCTTCCACCATCCTCCGGTACTTTTGCACAAGCTCAACCTCTGCATTTTGTTTAGCAAACTTAAGCTCAGATTGTGTTCTGGTCTCTCTCCCCTTTTGCAGTAGCCCTCAGTAAAGTCTTCCTTCCCTGTTTAACACTGTCCAATGTAACTTTTGCTTTGATCAGGGATTTGGAGACAGTAAACATAACAATGTGCTAAAATTATATGGGAAGACATCATGGAGAAGGGATTGACTTGCGTCTTAAAAACTAGTAGGACTTTTATAAATGGAAGGGTACAGAAATTTGTACTTCAGATAAAAGAAATAGTGTGCAATCTAGTGCAGAGAAAGTTCCTTCTGACATGAAGGTTCAACTATATAAGATTCAACTAAACTCAGATGCAGGCAAGTTAATGAGTGAAGTAGCCCCAGTGTAAAACAAGTAGAATTGTGGGAACTATGAACTAGACAGCTCTCATCCCTTCTGAGGAGGCAGCCCTATTCAGTCCCATGTGGTTGCTGTTATGTGGTCAGATTTCTTAATTTTTCGAAATAAACTAGAATATGGAATTGTATTTTAAACTTCAATTTCATCTATGTATAACTAATTCAAAGTTAGAAAAACACATGGGGATACAACCAACAACTAGGCTACCCAAAATGTGCCCTAATTTGTATCATTTTAAAATAAAAATGGCTAGCATTTGAGGCGCTAAATAATAAGAAAGAGAAGTGTGTTTAGTTGGAAAGTAAATTACTTCCCAATTCTATCATCATGGCAACTTAATTTTTCTGAGTCTTGGTTCCCTCATCTGAAATCCAGATAACAACCATACACAGGGTTGGTTTGTTGGTATTGAGATAATGTGCATAAAAGTGTTTGGAAAATGGTAAAATATAATACAAAGTATGAGTTACAGAAGAGTTTATAACATAGAAATTAAACATGAAGGCACAGGCACTTGTCCATATAATATCCTATTTGCAAAATAAATATACTATTTATTTCATAGGACTATGCTGAAGATTAAACAAGATAATCCATAGAAGGTTTCCAGTGTGATTTGTATTAAGTACAGAATAAAAGCCTGTGACTATCACTAGGAATAGGAGTAGAACATGGCATAAATCATGATCCCAGTTAGTCAGTGAGAATAATGGCAACTTATTGAGCAACAGCTAAAGTGGGGAAAAAGAACAAACAAACAAAATCACACCACAAAGGTTGCCAATTATCTGTGGAATATTAATGCTCATTTTATGCTGATGCTGCTTTAATGTTAATTGGGAATCCAGAGCCTTCTCTTATGCACATAATGAATATTCTTTCTCATGCTCCACTTATTCATCCCTGACAATTACTAAATTAATTACTTCAAATCTGAGCTCATACCAGTTCTTAACCCTTCAGATTACTACTCACTGTGGAATTTAAATTTGGTCCTCTAAAGTATTTTCACTATTGATTTACGTAGGTAAATAAAAGGTCTATGAAATATCATTAAAGTTCTCTTGAATATAATTATGTAGCAGATATAAAAAGATTTGAAAATGCATATCCTATAAAAAGCTTAGTTTGGTCAAAAGCTGGCAATGCAATTTCTTGATATTGACATTTCTTGACCTCTGTGTTCACATAACAAGCAAACTTGAAATAGAATATAACTCTTTGGAATATGAAATCTACCATTTACTTGGCTGAAAACTAGTAAGAATCCATTAAATTAATACAAAGATATAAAACTTAATATGCAGACAACATATATCTTGGCATTACTTAGTGATTTTCTTCTCGGGTGTCAACTGAGCTGCAAGAGATACAAACATGAACAAGCAAATGACTATTAAAACAAAATGGAGCTTTTGGTGGCTGATAAAATCAGCAGGAAATTTTAATAACCTTATAAAAAATCAAACAACATCTCCAAAATAGTTTGTTTAATAAATTGAATTATTACTTCTCAACTTAATATTTTGACCCCACCCGTAAATAGTAAAGATTTATTTTTTTACATATTGTTCACTCTTAGTGACTTCATTTATGCTTTGGAGGAGATCACTTTCTGGTTTAATGCTTTGGTATTGGTTTAGACTAGGAGAGATATATTTCACTTGGTAAGTAGTAAATTCCTGTCTTTGATTTGCATGACTTTGAGGACACAGCATATGCATTAACACCACAGCATCACAAAACGCTGCTGCACCATCATAGTGCCAAAAAAAAAAACATAACGAAGAGGTTATTGACATAAAAAACATATTCCATACAGTGGAATATTATTTAGTCTTAAAATGGAGTGAAATTCTGACACATGCTACAACACACATGAATCACAAGGGATCATGTTAAGTGAGATATGGTAGACATAAAAGGACAAAAACTGTGTGATTCTACTTCCATGTGGTACCTAGAATAATCAAATTCATAGAAACACAGAGTAGAATGCTGGTTGCCAGGGGCTGGGAGGAGAGGGGAATAGGGAGTTATTGTGTAACGGTGGCAGAGTTTCAGTTTGGGAAGGTGAAAAATTTCTGAAAATGAATGGTGATGATGGATGCACAACAATGTTAAATGTGCTTATATATATATATGTATATACTCTAAACTGGTTAAAATGGCAAATTTTCTCATACATATTTTATCATAATTTAAAAAAAGACATTTCAATATCTTTTTAGAGTAAATGTAACTTGTCAATGATAGTGGGAAAAAGATACACACTTTGAAATGAGGTCATTAAGCTAAAATGTGAGAGTAGATAAAAACACAACAAAGCAAATTTCTTATTCAAGGTTTTCTTAAAGTTTTTAACTTTGGTTTTCATTCCTTTTATTTTGAAGAAATGATTTTTTAAATGTCTCTATTTCTCATTCTTTAATATTGACCAAGTTAAGTGCTCTATCCATATAATAGTTTCTATATTTTCTGAGCAAACTTCCTAGCTTGAAACTTTTTTTTTTTAATGGAAGGACCAATTAAATATGAAGGCTAATACAAAATTCCTGAAAGAACTTTAATACTCACATAGAGTCTATTTAAATGTGGTGAGATTGGAAAAACTAAAGAAAATATTCCTTGCAAATTATCCATTTTATTTCCCCTTAGATTTTACAGATTTGTGAGTCAACGTAATGGTTTTCAAGCAGTCAAGATTATCATCCGAAGTTTGCCTGTCTTCTGGTAAAAATACAATGCATTTTCAGAATAACCAGATTCTATTGTATTTATGTGCATGACATCTAGAAGAGAAGTATGCCAGTTTCTGGAACTTCCCTTCTCATTGTCAAAATTACGTTAATCCAAAGATCAAATAAATATGACCTACCAATATCTAGAGGGTTTTAGTAAGAGATGTAAGACTAAAGCAAAAATCTCCCACTTTCACTCCTGTGTTTTCCTCATTACAATAGCACTAAATATGCTCCCATTCCAGATCTATTTAGCAAGTGTTCATTAAAACATCTATCAGGAGATATATGTTAAACTAAATACAGATTTTCAATCTCTTATTCACAATCTCATTATCAAAATCTCTCTGAAAATGGAAAAATTTTTTCATGTTTACATTAAACACTTCATTGTCAAACCCCCATGTGAAGTGAAAAGAGGCTATTTATAGATTCACACATTCTGAATATTCATATCTTCTTCTGCCTAAATATGAGTGATTAGGGGGTGCTGCCCCAGATACTAATGGGAGCATGGCATAATAAATATATATACCATCTTAACTTTGTAAAAAAAAATGGAATTTTGAAATATATCTCATTCCATGTGTTTTGCATAAAGAATTTTGGACCTGTAACTAAAACCAATCTTTAAATATTAGAGATCATCAAAAAAAATTGTATTCTTGGGGGTGTGGGGCACACAAATTGTGAATGAGTATGTAAGTCATTTCTCTTAACTTAGCGATAAAATTATATTCTATTTATTGCATAAACAATACATTATTTCCAGATTTTTGTGCTGTTTAGGAAAGTATCTATTTTATACTTTTTTGTTGTTTGGCAATGTAAGGGAATTCAGATTCTTAGTTCATTTCTATTCTCAAGCGGCCATCAGTTCTAATCGTGATATATATAAATGCCAGAAGTGCAGCACATTTTAGATGAAGAAAAAAGACTACTTTGTTTTTCCAACTACAATAAATTAAGGACAATCGATATTTTTTAAAGTGTTATTAAAATATAGAATGATATTAACAAAGACTAATAGTTTCCACTTCCCAATTGCTTGCATAAAACAACAAGTGTAACTAAGGTTAACAGGGCCATTATCTTAGAACAAGAAAAACCTCTTAAAGTCCTTCCTCGTGTTTTACATCTCCCCAAATAATACCAACTTTGTTATGTACCATGAGGAAATTGAAAAGGTAAATAAGTGGAATAATGTGCTCAGCTTCACAGAATCATCCTGAGACCTCTTGGGAAAATGCTCCCTTTTAATAAATATCTCTCCTCCCATATACAGACAGGTCATCAATTCCTCAAAATTGATTAAATTAAAGAAGTATGTTCTCTCATGGTGATGAGTAGTCATAAGTGACTGCTAAAATATAATCAAGGAAAACTCAATTGGACGTATTTATTATGAATTTTTCCCACATTAAAGAAGTAGTAAAATGGACAATATACTAGCGATAATCTATCTGGAAATGAGGACAGCTTTTGTTCTCTTCCTCAAAGCTATTGATCTGCAAGGACAGCACTAGGGTGAAAGAGCAGAGATCTATTGAAATGGATGGGAAATAGGCTCAAGTGTGGATATAGACATTGTCAATAAAAGGATTAAAAAACAAGCAAACAACCTTTGGCCCCTTCAGAAAGACTTGATAGAACAGATAGCAGAGGACATCCAAGGAGAAGAGGCAGTTTCAGGTAGGATGGTGTTTGCTATTCTTTGACTTCGAGAAGTATCTTTCAAAAAGAAAGGAATGTACTAAATAATCAGATTAAATCAAAACAATGGTTGCATGTACTTATATATGGGTTTAAATATATAATTATATATTAATTATACATTTTTTAAAATTTAGGTATTTTTTCCCAGTTGTCTTATAAGTAAGGAATTAGTTGGCAGACTTTTACATTTAAAATGTTTTCACATATCATGATGCTTTAAACAGTAATAATCAGAAAATCCCTCTCCAAAATAGCTAAAACACCAAGAAAATTTTTCTCACCTGAAGTTCCCAAATTTATCATAGACTCCTAGATATAATTTGATCAGCAATTCAATAATATTGACAAAGACTTAGATCCTCCCCATCTTCCTGTTCTAACTTTCTCGTTGTCAACTTCTTTCTTTCTGAGACTATTTTCCCTCATGCTGAATATCCGCCATTGTTTAGGGGATAACAGTCAGATACAAGCAACTGATATCCTAATAATCAAGAAGCCATTCCTTCCTGTGTTTTATCTATTAGGAATGAGAAAATCTTTCTGGGAACATCTAACGTTTTAATTTATGATTCCTTGGACAGAACTAGAACACATGTCCATTCCTTCTGTTGTCGGTGGCAAAAAAAAAAAAAATTCATCTGACTGGCTACCAATAGCCATCTGAGATTACATGGATGCTGGGAGGTCTAGCACCATAACCTCTAAGTAAATCTTTTATGTAAACATAATTTTAGATAGTTTAAAATATTTTTAAATTGTTTTATGTGTTATTAGAAATATAAAATATCTGGTGATAAATTTGGTGATATATCTAGTAAGTCTGTAAATTTCAGAGTAAAAAAGTTTAAGACAGTTAAAAGGATTTAAGCATTTCTAAGCTGCATGTAGTTCAAATTATTTTATGCATTTAGAACAGTCATTTACTCTTTCACTTGTTATGGCAAAACTAAAATACTTCAGATCCCCATTTTGTGTGTTTATATCCTCTGTATGTCCACTCATATTCGCTTGAATCACCTATTTATTTTTTTTCCTTTCAACTTTTAATCAACATTTAAGTCTTATGATAGTCACTGGCTATCATAAGAGTTAAGCATTTTTTGGCCTGCTGTTATTCTTTGAAATTCTACACTCCAATTCAACTTTTTGAAAATATAATCCTAATTCTTTCTACTTTTCCTACTTTGTGGAATCATTTCCATAAGGATTTTTTTTTTTTTTTTTGGGGGGGGTGGGGAAGATTGGCCCTGAGCCAACATCTGTTGCCAATGTTGCTGAGCTAACATCTGTGCCAATCTTCCTCTATTTTGTCTGTGGGACACCACCACAGCATGGCCTGATGAGCAGTGCGTAGGCCTGTGCCCGGGATCCAAACCCACAAACCCCAGGCTGCCAAAGCAGAGCATGCAAACTTAACCAATACGTCACTGGGCCAACCCCACTACAAGGATTTTTTTTAAACCTATACCCAAAAAATAAAGCATTAAGCCTGAAAACTGCATTCTTTTTAAAAACCATTCTGTATGTATACCAAGAGTACTATACTTCAATATGGAGCTATAAAGAAGTTTAGAAAGTTCAGATTCAATATTATGGTATTTTCTCTATTTATTCTTAGATTTACTATTTTTGATCATTTGAAGAAATAAAATGCATTGTATCTGTAGATTTAGCTATTATCAATGATTACCAAGAGAAATCACCTCTCCTTTTCAATTACCCTTCCCACTTTCTATGTACCTTCATGGGATCCCCTGATATTGCATTTGTTTCTAAAAAGTAAAGCTCTTGGGACCTCACTGCACTTTACACTTTACATCCATTAATTAATAATCCACTAATATTTGCTTCAAAAAAAGTAAGTAAGAGTCTCCCTGTAAAAACAGAGAATCTGGGATTAGCACTCAAAGATTCCAGATATCCGGATGGCATGCTTCTGGGACTGGTATTTTGGTGATTATTGTGAAGCCAGTAAAGCTGCTATCCAATCTTGTTGTGTCCTTATTTAATGCAAGGCTGATGTAGGAAGAGCTACTATTAAATTGTAAAGCAGTGTACAGTACTAGGTAAAGGATCTATGAATCTTACTGAGGCCTGTCAAAATCGAGCAGCTAATAATCCAATAGAGAGCCTGGAAAGCACTGTGCATGTTAGCCCAGGGTGAAGAGTTTATCTTTATTACCCTTTTTAAAGTATCTCTCTATCTTGTTGAATTGCACAAGTCAGATAACCCTGTGGCCATATGATCTATGCTCAGGATAGAGAAAAATAAGTAGAACTTGTAAGACTATTTGTTGCTGTTGACAAAGCTAAACTTCTCAACAAGACAGCATTTATTTTAGTGTAAAGAGCACATAAGTAAAAATTAAAATACCTGAGCTTTGAGAACGGTCTTTTTCACTTATTAGCTTTGTGATTGCAGTATGCATATTTCCCAGATATTAATTGGTTGCAAAGAATAGAATCCCAGGCAAATAAGCTTAGGTTAAAAGGATGAGAATAGGTTATTAGCATAAACCAGATGGAGTTAAGTCTTCTAAACTATTGAGATTATTCTTTCTCTTAGAACCTAAATACCATAACTCTAGTTTTCTTCTCAAGTATCCTAATTTCAGGTATTCCATGCTGGTTCCATCACTACTCCTGACACGGCTTCTTCCATCTTGCCTCCAATGAATACTGGCTTCCATCAACACCTTCAAAAGCTATTACTGGGCCGGCCTGGTGGTGTAGGGGTTAAGTTTTCACACTTTGGCAACCCAGGCTTCACACGTTCAGATCCCAAGCACAGACCTAAGCACCACTCAAAAAACCATGCTGTGGCAGTGTCCCACATACAAAATAGTGGAAGATTGGTACAGATGTTAGCTCAGTGACAATATTCCTCAAGTGAAAAGAGGACGATTGGCAACAGATGTTAAAAAAAGGACAAAAGCTGTTACTGGTCTTCATTGATGAACACAACTGCAAGTCTTCCACAGAGTATGCAGAAAACCGTGAGCAACGATTTGTTTTCTGGTCATCTTAGATTTACAGTTTCTAACTTTATAGTGTACACATAGAACAATGCATCATATACTCTTCAACTTTTAAAATTTGTTAAATTTTTTCCAGAAGTGTAAGCTCTTATCCTACTATAGTTGCTTGAGGGAAGCAGCTTAGTCTAGTATAGACCAAAATGGTTTAAATTTAAAATAACATGTAATTTAATCTGCAGAATAAATAGAATAGCAAACCATTATTAAGTGTTTAGCATGTTAATTGCTTGTTAAGAAATACTTCTAATTTAAGTCTTATAATATTCTCTGATATAGGCAATCCCATTTTGTAAAGGAAAAACTAAAGCTTAGAGATGCGTAAGGAAGAAAAATAATGTCATCAGATTAAAAAACTTTATATGATAGTGATTTATCTGAAAATAATGTAGGGTAAAGTATATAATGTTAAAATTGAAACCTTGTACTCCTATATCAAATATCAGATGTCAATATTAGGGATTAGTGAATTCATCATATTTCACCAAATTTACAATATTGAAGTTAGTTGAAAAGAGAAATGTAATATGTGACAATGTTATGAACTGAATTGTTTCTCACTCAGTTTCATACATTGAAGCCCTAAGCCCTATTGTGACTGTATTTGGAGATAGGTTCTTTAAGGCAGTCTTCAAGGTTAAATGAGCTCAAGGTAAGGAAGACTGGGACCCTAATCCAGCAGATCTACTGTTCATATGAGAAGAGGACAGGCCGTGTAAACCAGGAAGAGATCTCACCAGAAACCAATCCTGCCAACACCTCGATCTTGGATTTCTAGTTTCCAGAACTGTGAAAAAATAAATTTCTCTTGCTTATGCCACCAATCTGTGGTATTTTGTTATGGCAGCACAAGATAATACAGTCAATAAAATCACCTTGCTATATTTCACATATTTTGACATTTTTATTGTTAAAGATTTTTTTAGGACCCTATGAAAGTAAATTTAAAGTTTCAAATTTTAGTAAAATAATTCAAATTTTTTGTTCCTTATTAATGAGTTTTATGCTCGTGGTAATTATGAGCTATGTCTTTAGAATAAAAATATTATAAATAAAAACACTAAAACAATATTGAAGTGTTATTAATATCATACCATGTCCAGGTAAAAAGCACGTGTTCTCTAATTTTATATTATCAGGTTAGAGTAATGGATTTGAAATCATCTTAGAGATATCCAGTCAATCTAGCCTAAATTTTTATATGAAGACACCAACGTCCAGAGAAGTTAAGTGATTTGTTAAATGTCAGAGTTAAGTCCTGGCAAATAGGAGATTATAACCATATCCAGTTAATATTTCTTCCTGCTGATTTTTAAATACTTTTTTTCATTTAGAATGTATTTTATGCAAGAACTGAGAAAACTGAGCTAAGTTTTATGTAGATTTAAAAAGATGGGAAAAAATTATGATTTCTAGGAGATTTTATAGTAAATTAACCACTAATTTGGGAATATCAATGCTAGTTACATTTTTCTCTTATAATCTGCTGTATTGTACATGACACTTACCCACTTCTCTATTCCGACTTGCAACTACATCATGTGAACTTTATGACCTCTAAGGTCACCAGAGCAGGACAGGAGAGAGATGAGTGAGAAACAATGATTCTTAATCACCTTGGCCCACACATCACTTTTGCTCTCAGTTTATTGACAAGAACCAGTCAAATGACTTCAACTTAATTGTAAATTGCCTGTGAAGTGTATCTCTAATGTAACCGTATTTGCAGATAGGTCCTATAAGGAGGTAATTAAGGCAAATGAGTGATAAGAGTGGGGCCCTGCTATATAAGATCTCTAAGAAGAGACACCAGAGATCTCACTCTCTCAATCTCTCTGTGTGCACAAAGAGATCACGTAGGCACACAGTGAGATGGTGGATGCCTACAAGCCAAGAAAAGCAACTTCAGAATGAAACCTACCATGCCAGTACCCTGATCTTGGACTTCTCGTCCTCCAGAACTGTGAGAAATAAATTTCTATTATTTAAGCCATCTAGTCTGTCGTATTTTGTTATGGCAGCCTCAAGTGACTAATACAGGTGGATAATGAGTACTTGGGAAGTTGGCTCTCTCCTTTTTCTTTTGTTATTATTGTTGTTATTACTATTTTAGTTTACAATCTCCTTCTCCATATTGGAAAACAGATGCAAAGCGGACCATACTCTTTGATTAGAAGTTTCCTTTGTCAAGAGCAAATGCGTCATAGATAAGTGCATTTTTGCCCTTAGAAAAATTTTCCATTATGTGGATGTGGCTTTGGGTTGGGAGAGCCAGTACAGTTTACTGGTTAAGAACATGAATTCTGAAAGCAACTGTCTGGATCTGAATTCTAGCTCTACCACCTTCTAGCTGAATGACCTTGGAAAAATCAACCCACCTCTTTATTTCATCAGTTTTCTCATCTGTAAACCACGGATAGTAATTCACCTAAGTCATAGTGTTGCTATGCATGTTAAATGAGTTAATATTTGAAAAGTGAATAGAACAACGCCTGGCATAAAGTGCTAGTAACATGTTAGTTATGAAATCAAAAAAATAAATAAAAAACGGATTTGTCAGAAAAAGTTAGAAGCAGAAAGCTACTTTATAAATTGACTAAGGTACAAAAGCAACTCGGTTTTTAATAGTAGAGTCTCATTAACTTGATTTTTAATTTTGCATTCCTGAACATTTATGACACCTTAGAGAATAATGAAGTCCCATGACATGCTCCATATAAAAAGATGTTTGACAACCAAGTAGGTTTGAGGAATTCTGCTTATTAAGTCACTTGACAAAGAAGTCATTCAGAAGAGAAACTGTTTAAATCTGTGTAGCCAAGAGATTTTCTAACTTATTCTAAATATGGATTCTTTTAGAAACACATTTGATCATCCTGGGAAACTAATGTTCCATGGAACACCCTATGGAAAAATGCTGTCAAAGAAAAACCCTAGCAAGTATTAGGAAACAATAAAACATGACTCAGTTAACTCGAATGTCGTGAAGTCGACCCCAGGTTCCTGGATCCTGAAGCTACACGCTTCGCTATGGTTGGAATATGTGAAAAAGCAGTAGGAAGACCTAACCAGGCCCAGACGCTTAGAGGAATCTCGTTCTGCAGCTTTTTATAACTGAAGCACATGGTCAGAAGTTAGCCTAGACATAAAGGTGACCTGATATTGAGTTGGAAGTCTGGGTTATTGTATTTTAAATACTTCCTCCTGAAGGTGAATATTGGCCCTAGGAATGGTACTATGGTCACATATGGAAGCATCAAGGCCTCATCCCTTAGTACTATGGTTGGCAAACTTCTTTAAAGGATCAAATAGCAAGTATAGTTGGTTTTGTGGCTATGTGGTGTTTACCACAACTACCCAATATTACTGTTATATTAGTAAAAGCAGCCATAGACCATGCATTAAACAAATAAGTATGACTGTCTTAAAAAAATTATTTGTGATCACTGAAATTTGAATTTCATATAATTTTCATATGTCCAAGTGTTATTACTTTTATAACTTTTTAAAAAAAATTTATAAATATAAAAGCCCTTCTTAGCTGTTAGAGTGTACAAAAACAGTGGGCGGGATTTATCCCATAATTTGCAGACCTGTCTTTTCAGAAGACGAAACCTGAGTTATGACATCTAATAGGTCTTATATCAGAAACTAGTTTTAATATTAAAAATACTCTATATTGGAGTGAAAAATGTAACTGGCTTAAGATCAGGTTATTGACTTATTGGCCTCAAAGTATGAGCATCAGATATGATTATTTTTTAAAGAGGAGATAACTCTGTGTATGAGGACAGTATTCATCCTCGCACAGGTAATGACCAAATAAAATATGAATTTAAGAGGAGAAGGGAGTGAATGGGATATTATTTGGAAAGGACATACGAGTTCCTATATGTGTGAAGTTTACCGGAATTTTCAGAGTACTGTAGTATCAATTGGAAGAAACCCACCCTTTAAAAAGAGCTGTTTATGTTATGAAAAGTGCTCTTTAAGTACCACTTGGGACCACCAAAACACTTCCTTGAAATATACATGTTTACTGTGCATGTTAATGGGCTTAATTGAAGAGTTTAATAAATTTAGATCCTGCAGAAATAATTGAAAAAGTGATTGATAATGTTAATAATACATTGAAAGTATTAAAGATCCAGAAGTAGTTAATTCTTTGCATATCTTGGGAGGATGTAAATAATTATGGCAGTGGTATGTTGGCTTAAAGCCAAACATCTGGATGCAAAGTGAAACATCCAGTCAATTATTCCAAACTTTTTATGTTTGAGGCAAACATCCTTAAGATTCAGGAAAATATTCACTTTTTATCTGAATTGGTAGTACCGATGAGGCCCTATTATAGGGATGAAAATGAGTCAAATTCTCTCACCTGCCTTTTGTGATATATAAATCAGTTTTATCCTGAAAATTTAGTAGTGTGTATATTAGAAAATAACAATGCTGAATATAATATATAATAGAAGTAGCAGCATTCATGGAATAAATCGACACCCTGTGATCTGCATTCCCCTGCTCTGTGTTCTCAGCTCACAACCCTGATCTAGGTGGGCAAATAGCGCCAGTTCAGAGCTGAGCTATCAAGTAGCTCTCTCAACGTTACCCAAAATAAGGGGGAGAGGAAAAATTAGTTCTCAATTTTCTGATTCCTAAAGAGACCATATTCTCTCAATATCTGCACTTGTCACATAACTTACAAATGGATTAACTCATTACGTTATCACTGAGCATTTTACAGGCTTTTTCATATGAAATGATAAATGAGAGAACTTAGGGAAATTGACTGATGCAAGGTTACAGAGCCAGTAAATGGCAGGTGCTAGATTCAAATATAGTTCTTCCTGATCCATACTCAAAATGTCATTCTCTGTAAAATACACAAAGGCATTATGTGACAGAATTCATGTGCGTAATCTGTATTTAAATAAATTTCCAAATGGAAAAGAAAGGTAATGAAGCTACTCATTATAATTGATATATTTAATAACAAATGCCAGAAATGACTTCATATAAAGACATAAACTGTATATCGCCTATATTTGGAGACAGTGAAAACCCTATAAAACGTTAATTGTAAGGAGTTTCCAATCAAGTATATGATTTCCAATAATTATGTTGGCATTTATATCTTCAAAAGAATATATCTTTGAAAATTGGCACTGTTATTTTATTCAGCCAAGTATCTGCAGAAATTCTTTTAATCTGAGGTCAAAATCAGCATAAAGCTAGAAGTGTACGTCTTTAATACATGCTCATTGAAGTCAATCAGGAACAAGCCATGCAGGATAATCTGTCATTTATTAAGTAATATTGCTCTATATAACTATAAAGTCACCACTTCTGGAGAGAAAATACTTTAAGCTAACTCTCCAATTTTACTTTCTTTAATACAAAATGTTACCAAATTAGATTAACGAGTGTGACTCAAATTTTATCACTTCTTTAAAATCAATTCCATCGTCACAAAACAAGTACCTCCCACCATCAGAAGAATGTGACTCTGGCAGCCCAAAGAAAACCTGTCACCCCTGATGGTTATTCTGAAGTAGAGAGGAGAAAAAAAACACCTGTCATTTATAGGCAGAAGATCAAAAATTGTTGTAAAAATATCTGTATCATTACATTTTACTCCTGTACCATGCAGAGATACATAGACAATTAAAGGAGAAGGAAAGGCTATCCTTGTGGAGGACATATCAACTGCATAAACTCTGTATTAAAAACTAGTATGAAAAAAAGCATTCCTTTAGGATATATTTATTGATTTATATTTTAGTTTTGATGGACGGACTGATAAATAAAGGCTACTGGTATTTGTCCAACTTTTTAAATCACACACACAAAGATTCATTAAACGTGTTTTAAGAAAAGTATGAAATTAAAATAAAAATAAGAAATATATGTTGTTAAAAACAAGATAATAGGTCCAAAATGGAGTCACTTATGCTAAGCCCCATGCCCCCAAACCAAGATATAACTTAATCATAGTTTTAACTCTCCCAAAAATGGAATCTTACATCAATCAGGAATCACATGATTCACTCTAGTTAGGTAATCTTCCATAACAGACCCCTTTCATCATCTAAAGGAAAGTAACTTTGCAATAACCAACTCATTTTTTGCCTCGTATAACTCCCTTGTTCCCAGCTCCCTTCTGCCTATAAAAAGTCTTTCATTTTGTGCAGCTCCTTAGAGCTTCCTTCTATCTGCTAGATTGGATGCTGCCTGATTCATGAATCATTGAATAAAGTCAATAGGATCTTCAAAATTGACTCAGTTAAAATTTTTTTAACAATGTTAAACATATCTTGCATAAACTGCTATAATATTAATAGCCCATTTAATTTAGTTCTCAGTCCTCATCTTAATTGACCTTTCAGCATCATTTGACACTGTTGATTGTTCCTTCCTCACAAATGTACTTTCTTCAATCAGCTTCTAGGACATAGCTTTCTCTTGTTTATGTTTTCTCCTTTAGGCATCACTGATTGTTCCTAAGCAGTATCCTCTGCAGCTTGCTCATATCTCCCAGACCTTTTAACTTTGAAATGCCCCCTGACTCAGCTTCTCTTTGCTTTCTGCATTCATTCTTTTGATAATCCCATCTAAACCCATTTCTTTAAATACTATTAATATGGAGATGTTCCCAAATTTATTTCTCCGCACAGACTTCTCCCTCAAATTCTCACTTTCATAAATCCAATTTAATCTAATGGACATTAAAATTTCCACATTTCCAAAGCTGAACCATTAGTATTGCCTGCACACTTGCCCCTCCAAGAGTATACCTCAACTCAATTGATAGCAATTGTGTTCTTCTAGTTACCAAGTCTAAAAACCTTGCAGCCGTGCTTGATTTCTTTTATCATCCCATGTGCTACATTTAATTCATGAGTAAATCTTGTTGGATCTATTTTCAAAATAGGATCTAATCATTTCTCATCAAATCCATAGCCTTACCTTGAAACCTTGTCTAAACTACCTTTATCGTTCATATAGGATAAGATTTGGGCTGTCTAAATGTACTCTTACTTCTATTTTCTGGCATGACAGTCTAATTTCAACACAGCAGCCAAAATGATCTCTCAAGCAGATGCGGTAGACAATGGCAAAGGATTTTCATTTTGAGATGACCAAACTAAAATAATATCTAACATTTAGGGCCAGCCTCAGTAGCCTAGTGGTTAAGTTTAGCATGCTCTGCCTTGGCAGCCCAAGTTCGGTTCCTGGGCATGAACCTACACCACTCTGTTAGTGGCCATGCTGTGCCGGCAGCCTACATACTAAAAAATAGAGGAATATTGGCGTGGATGTAAGCTAAGGGCAAATCGTACTCAGCAAAAAAAAACTACAACTAACATTTAGATATTTTAATTTAATCCTGTTGCATGTCATTATCTCAGATTTGCAATGAGTAATAAGACATTATGTTATAATCTATGGAAAAACACTTATGAGCAAGAGAAAACAAGGCAAGAAGAGAAAATAGGAATCAGATCATGCATAAGACAAAAATGGACAACCTTGGAAGAATCTCACTTATCTCCCTAATATTAATCTGCTAAAGGGCAGGTTAGTTAACTTTGGTTTTATTGTGATTATTTTATATGGTTAGAATAGAAGAATTAGAAAGAATGAGGCAACTTCTTTCTATGAATTACCTCACAAATAATTCAAAATAATAGTCTTAAAGAAGCTGGGTGTACTACAAGAGAACACAGTTAAAGTAAATGAAATCAGAAAATAATACATGAACAAAATGAGAACAACAAAGAAATAGAAACTATAAAGAAGAAAAAACAGAAACTATACAATTGAAGAATACAATAAATGAATCGAAAAATTCTCTAGAGGGGTTCAATAGCAGACTTGATCAATCAAAAGAAAGAATCAGTGAACTTGAAGATAGGTCATCTGAAGTTATTCAGTCAGAGGAACAAAAAGGAAAAAAATGAATAAAAGTGAAGAAAGCCTAAGGGATTTATGGTATACCATCAAGCAGATCAATAGACATATTACAGGAGTCTCAGAAGGAGGAAAAAAAGAGAAAAGGTCAGGGAATTTGTGTAAAAAAATAATGGCCAAAGAATTCCCAAATATGAGGAAGGAAATGGACCTCCAAATTCAAGAAGTTCAAAGGACTTCAACTAGGATAATCCAAAGAGGTCCACACTGAGACATGTTATAATCAAACTGTCTAAAATTTAAGACAAGGAGAGAATCTTGAAAACAGCAAGAAAAAAAGCAATTTGTCACATACAAATGAACTCCCATAGGACTATCAGTGGATTTCTCAGCAGAAACATTTTAGGCCAGAATGGATTGGGATGATATATTCAAAGTGCTGAAAGAAAAATAAATTGCCAAACAAGAATACTATGTCTCTGGGGCCAGCCCAGTGGTATAGGGGTTAGGTTCGTGTGCTCTGCTTTGGTGGCTCAGGGTTCACAGGTTCAGATCCCAGGGGCAGAGCTGTACATCGCTCATCAAGCCATGCTATAGCAGCATCCCACATACAAGAAATAGAGCAAGAATGGCACAGATGTTAGCTCAGGGTTAAGCTTCCTCAAGCAGAAAGAGGAGGATTGGCAACAAATGTTAACTCAGGGTCAATCTTCCTCACCACCCCTCTCCTCCCAAAAATCAAAACATACTATATCTGACAAAGCTGTCCTTCCAAATGAAGGAAAAAAATCAAAAAAATATCTTGGACCCCAAGGTAAACAAAAGCAGAGCGAGTTCATCTCGCTAGAACTGCTTTAAAGAATTGTTAAAGACTATCCTTCCAGTTTAAGTGAAAGGATGCTAGACAGCAAAATGAGGTGTATGAAAATATAGAGCTCTCTTGGGGCCGGCCTGGTGGCACAGTGGTTAAGTTCACACATTCCACTTTGGCGTCCCAGGGTTTGCCGGTTGGGATCCCGGATGTAGACCCGCTCACCATTTGTCAAGCCATGCTGTGGCAGGCGTCCTACGCATAAAAAGTAGAGGAAGAGGGGCACAGATGTTAGCTCAGGGCCAGTCTTCCTCAGCAAAAAGAAGAGGCTTGGTGGTAGATGTTAGCTCAGGGCTAATCTTCCTCAAAAAAATAAAATAAAGCTCTCTGGTAAAGGTAAATACATAGACAAATACAGAATCCTAGAATACTGTAATGATGATGATGCCTAAATCACTTTTAATTATGGTATAGATTTTTAAAAATAAAAATATAAGATAACTATAACTGTGAAACTAGGTTAATGGAAACAAAATACAAAAAGTTATAATTTGTGATGATAACACAGTCCAGGGGAGATATAAAGGAGTAGAGTTTTTTTAAGTAATTGAAGATGAGTTGTCATCAGTTTAAAATAGATTGTTATAGGAGAGTTACATCAGCAAGATGGCAGAGGAGGAGACCCTCAGCCTTGGTGACTCCAAAAAAGAACAGCAGTTAGACATCTATCCACTAATGAAAATAGCTCTGGGAGAGTTCAAGAATTCACTAAGAAGCTTCAGCAACATAGTGGAGCAAAAAATCTGAGAGTAACTGCACAAAAAATGTAAGAACAGTTTCATTTTGCTTACGTCATCTCATCCCTAAGGCCAGAACGGCTCACTGCCAAGACAGGATTACCCAGCCTGAGAGAGCTCCCCTCATTGGGAAAAGGAGAGCCAAGTGACTGACCAGCTTCCCCACTCTATCAGGGCACTGCATGAAAGTCTTGCTTTGGTTTCACTCCATCCAAGACTGGAATAGCTGAGACATCTGAAGATGGCTAGGAAAAAGGAAGAAGGGCAGGGGCAACCAGTATCAGCCAAGCAGCAGGAGTGACTGTGGTCCCAGTGGCCTGATCTGTAGAGGATTCCAGAGCAGCCTTCACCACTGAAGACCTCAATAGCCCTTGCAGATACTGCAGAACGTTTGCAGCTTTCATCACAGAGAACCCTCTCCTGAACCTCAGTGGACTGCTCCACAAAGGACCCCAGCTGATTTTGCCACTGAGGAAATCAATAACCAGCACAGCCACCATGGACCCCCTGCACCTTTCACCACTGATGGCACCACAGATTTTCACTTTCACAGGCTCCAGCTGCCCGAGTTCTTCCCTGCTCTCCTCCCATTGGAGTTGCCCCAGCTAGTGCTGCTGTTGACACCCTGGTCCCCAGGATCCAGTGTGGCTACTGTGCCTGAAGCCAGCCTCAACCTCTGCAGTAGCATGCATGCAGTACGCCAGCCCAGGCCCCCACAGCTGACCCCTACTGGCATGTGTGTGCCCACTGCTAGCCCTTTCAGCTACACAAGTGCACACCAACAGCCCAGGCCCCTGTAGCTGCTTGGCAGCCGAAGATAGCCTTAATTCCTGTCACCAGCATATACTTCTGTATGCAACCACAGCTAGCCCCTGCAGTCATGCACCTGCACTCTGCCAGCCCTGACTCTCATCACTAGCAACCACCATCCTGTGGATGCTTAAGGCTATCCCCTGCAATTGCTTGAATGCATGCCAACAGCCTGGGCCCCTGCAACTGCTCCTGAGCTGCACTTGGACCTGGCCCCAGCACTCCCAGCTATGTTTGTACCTGCAGAAGTTCCATGCCACCAGTATGTTCAACCTGCTGGCTCCAGCCACCACTGCCTGCTGCCCTGGTCCCTCGCCACTGAAGCTGGAGGTACTGCTGAGGATCTGAACAGTCCCAGGAGCCACTGTGGGCCCCCATCAGCTCTTGCCACAAGGACCATACAGCTGTCAATATGACGGAACCCAGCTGCCTGAGCTAAGACACCATGGCCCCACAAATCTGGAGCCATCACACAACCCCTGCAAATGGTGCTCCGCACCGCTTGTTCCAGTGCCACGGAAGCTCCAGTGCATTCCACTCACACGTGAATATCTTTGCTGAAGCCAGTCCATAAGTCTGGAAGAGGTGACTGCTTCCCCAGATGTGCAAATACTTACACAAGGCTACAGAAATCGCAAGTCATCAGGGAAACATGAAACCATCAAAGGAACACAATAAACTTCTAATAACTGATCCCAAAGAAATGGAGATTCACAAGTTTCCTGGATAAAATCTAAAATAATTGTTCTAAAGGAAATCAGAGAGCCACTAGAGAACACAGATAAACAATTTGACAGAATCAAGAAAAAGACATGGCAGGCATCCACATTGGAAGTAAAGAAGTAAAATTATCTCTGTTCATGGTTGATATGACCTTATATGTAGAATATCCACACATAGATTCCACAGAAAAGTTATGAGAACGAATAAATTTAGCAAAGCAGCTGGCTACAAAATCAACACACAAAATAAGTTGTGTTTCTATACACTAACAATGAATGATATGAAAAGGAAGTTAAGACAACAATCTCATTTACAACAGCATTGAAAAGAATAAAATACTTAGGAATAAACTTAATGAAGAGGCATATTGAGAGTTTAGCTAAACTACTTCATATTATTGCCTCGGCACCTATTTTGTGTGGCTAAGCAGCCTGTAGAGGCCTTGAATTGACACCATCCCCTCCCTTGAGTGTACCCCCTAGATGACAGCTGGTAGAGTCACAAGTAAATGTAAGTTTCTTTGATATGATTCCCTCAATGCCCCTTATAATAAACAGTCTCTCCTGCCTCCCAGCTCCTTCCCCTTGTGTACTGTTTAGATAAGACTGCAGGGGAGCTAACTAAAACCTGCTCTTTTGGGTTTGAATTGACCAATCCAGCCTCAGCCCAGGAATCCCAAAGCACTCCACCCACAGATCCTAATAAAAGCATGTGCCCCAGGTTCTGCTGCTTATTCTCTGCCAGGACCTTGCCTTGACTTCCCCATGTGGCCCCTCAAGGCACACTGTTTACCTCTTCCGGGACCTGTGAATAACAAGCTTCTTTATTTCACTTTCTTTTGTGGTCTTTTTGAACCATGGCTCATCATCCAACACTGAGGTTTTACTTAACAAATGCTAATTTAACAAAAAAAAAATCACAAAGCAAAAGTGTGCACTAAAAGCTACAAAATGTTGCTGAAAGAAATTAGAGACCAAAAAATGGAAAGGCTTTGTGTTTATGGATTTGGAAAATTAATGTTGTTACAATGTTCATATTACCAAAAATGGCCTATAGGTTCAATGTAATCCCTATCAAAATCTCAATGGCGTTTTTCTCACAGAAATTGAAATAAAATTTTAATATTCATATGGAATCTCAAAGTATCCAGAATAACAAAACAATCCTGACAAAGAAAACAAATATTCAGGCATCATACTTCTTGATTTCAAAACATATTACAAATCCACAGTAATTAAAACATTACACTACTAGTATAAAGACAGACATATAGACCAAGGGAATAGAATAGAAAGCACAGAAATAAAACTTCACTTATTGGCCAAATGATGTGGACAAGTTTGCCAATAATGGGTGAAGGATATTCTCTTGAACAAGTGGTGTTGGAAAAACTGGAAATCCACAAGCGATAGAATGAAGTTGTACCCTATGTTACATCACATACAAAAAGTAAGTGAAATAAATTAAAGACCTAAACACAAGATGTGATACTATAAAACTCCTAGAAAAACACGTAGAGGAAAGGGTCTATGACATTGGATTTGGCAAAGATTTCTTGGACATTTCACCAAAAGCACAGGGAACAAAGGCAATGATACACTAGTGGGACTACATCAATCTTGAACACTTCTGTGAAGCAAAGGAAACAATCAACAAAGTTAAAATGCAAGCTATGGAATGGAAGAAAATATTTACAAGCCATATATCTGAGATGAAGTTAATATCCAGACTACATAAAGAAGTTCTACAAGTCAACAACAACAAAAATAATCTTACTTAAAAATGAGCAAAGGACTTGAAAAGATATTTCTCCATGTCAGATATATAAATGGCTAAAAAGCATATGCAAGATGTTCAACATGACTAAACATCTCAGAAAGGCAAATCAAAACCACAATGAGATATCACCTCATGCTCATTAGGATGGCCACTATCACAAAAATAGAAAATACAAGTGTTGGAAACAATGTGGAGGAATTGGAATCCTTAGGTACTGTTGGTACAGCCACTATGGAAAACTGTATAGAGGTTTCTCAAAAAATTAAAATTAACACTACTGTATGATCCACCAAACCCACTTCTCGGTATATATTCAAAGGAACTGACATTAAGATCTTGAAGAGAAATTTGCACTCTTATATTCATTGCAACATTATTCACAATAGCCAAGACATTGAAGCAACCTAAATGTCCATTGACTGATAAGTGGATAAAGAAAATGTGATATATACACACAGTGGAATATTATTCACCCTAAAAAGAAGGAAATCTTGTTGTATGATAGAACATGGAAGAACCTTGACTATACAATGTTAAGTGAAATAAGTCAGTCACAAAAAGACAAATACTGCATGATTTCACTTATGTGAGGTATCTAAAGTAGTCCAACTCTTAGAAATAGAAAGTAGAATGATGGTTGCCACGCGCTGGGGGGAGAGAGAAAGGGGAAGTTGTTGTCAAATGGGTATAGAGTTTCAAGTTTTGAAAGATGAGAAAGTTTTAGAGATCTGTTGCACAACAAGGTGCATATAATTAACACTACTGTACTGTACACTTAAAAAGGGTTAAGATGGTAAATTTTATGTTATGTGTTTTTTACCACAAGAAAGCAAACAAAGAATGAGAGAGTACTCTATGTAGCCATACGGAAAATTTTCCAGCATGTATTTTTTAAGTAAATGTGACAAGGAACAGAACATGCTACCATTTGTGTTAAACATGGGAGAAAGACTATACAGTGCATTGCTTTTGTAAGTATATGCATTAAAAAAACTTCTGGAAGGATAAAAAAAGAATTTTCCTAGATATTAAATAAAATTGCTACCTATTATATTGGAGCTAAAAGATTTCAATGATATGAGACTGTAGCTCTCAAATACTGTGTCTGAGAGAGTGCAAAGAAAGTGCAAGGAAAGCTTTAGCTATGGTTCACTTTGGGTAAAGAGAAACATAAACATTTTGATATAAGCTATAAAGCTCCTTATGCATGGAAATAAGTCTATGTTTCTTTCTTTTCCAGAGAAACTGAGAAACGTAAAGGCTGGATCTGGAGATCACAGAGAATGACACATTATCAATTACATGACTATAAAATGACAAAGAAGCATTTTTATCTGTTTAAAATTGAATTCTTTGTGTTGGCTCTGTGGCCAAGTGGTTAAGTTCACATACTCCACTTCAGCCTAGAGTTTCCCGGGTTTGGATCCTGGGCACAGACATGGCACTGCTCATCAAGCCATGCTGAGACAGCATCCCATATAGCACAACCAGAAGGACCTACAGCTAGAATATACAGCTATGTACTGGGGAGGTTTGGGGAGAAGAAGCAAAATAAAAAGATTGGCAACAGATGTTAGCTCGGGTGCCAATCTTTAAAAAAAAGAACAAATTGATTTCTTTCTTCAGTTCACCTTTTAATCACATTTCCTGAAGCCATCCCTAATGCAGTTGTCAGTCAAGACATTTTTTTAAAAATATGTGAAGGGACACATCAAGCATACGTGGCATTTTTTCCTATTTTTTTATGTGAACACACTCCTCAAATATTGCTTTACATGTAGTACTAAAAGCATCAGAGAAAACTGGCTTGGCAAAATATCTGGTTTTAGTTCTAGACAAAAATGGAAAGATCAAGTGGTCATAAATCTGTGAATACAATTTATTGAATACATTTTTCAAGTCATTGTGGTGAAATAGACCAAACTGAAATGAGTCGATGTGTGTGACTGTTTTATCCCATTTTAGATGAAAAAGGTCCACCCTGGACTGGGTCCAAAATGACAGAAAAGCTCTAGAAAAAGTGACAAATTTTAATACATCTGTTAGCTGATAATGATTAATGGTCATATCTCAAACTCTTTAAGAAGTTTGAGATTTAAAGTCTCACCACTTCTAAGTAGATTTATTGGAGACAGTTAACTGATGTTTCCACAAGGAAAATTACCCATACTAAAAAGACTCCCTATTAGAAGTTGATTAAAGACATAACCAGTAGAACAAGGGTCTTTCATATTATCCAGACTCTGTGGCTTATGGTAAGCACTAATTTACGTGAAATATAATTTTATTAGTTTAACCTAATGACCAAGAAAATGGAAATTAATTCAATTTGATTGACAAGGTCACTGAACTTGTGTAATTCAGATTTGTTTTATTGAGTGAGGTTGATACAAAAGTATTTTCTTTTTGAAAGTCATCATTGTACTTATAGAAAGGTTTTATATTAACCTAACATCCTCCAAAGTAACGGTATATCTGTAGATCAAATTCTCCAACAGGAACTAAAGGTCTACATGTTAATATTACTTCCATGGATTAACTGAAGCCATCATATTTCATGTTACATGCTTTTCCTCAAGCTATCTTTGTAGTAGTTCGCAGCTACTGAGTTTGTGTAAAAATACTTTCTGAATACAGAAAAGATTCATTTGTATTCTACCTGAAATGTTAGTAAACATAAAATAGCAACTTTAAAAAAAATGTAAGCATTATTTAACCTGCAATTTTATGTGCCCATAGATAATGACAATGGGCTCGCTTGAGTGTAAAAACTTTTCTATACAATTCTATGAAGCCAACATCACTCTGATCCCCAAACCTGACAAGGACAACACAACGAAGGAGAACTACAGGCCGATATCACTGATGAACATAGATGCAAAAATCCTCAACAAAATTTTGGCAAACCGATTACAGCAATACATCAAAAAGATTATACACCATGATCAAGTGGGATTTATACCAGGGACACAGGGATGGTTCAACATCCGCAAGTCAATCAACGTGATACACTACATTAACAAAATGAAAACCAAAAACCACATGATCATCTCAATAGATGCAGAGAAAGCATTCGACAAGATCCAACACCCATTTATGATAAAAACCCTCAGTAAAATGGGTATAGAAGGAAAGTACCTCAACATAATAAAGGCCATATATGATAGACCCACAGCCAACATCATACTCAATGGACAAAAGCTGAAAGCCATCCCTCTGAGGACAGGAACAAGACAAGGGTGCCCACTTTCACCACTCCTATTCAACATAGTTCTGGAGGTGCTGGCCAGAGCAATTCGGCAGGAAAAAGAAATAAAAGGAATCCAAATAGGTAACGAAGAAGTAAAACTCTCGTTGTTTGCAGACGACATGATCTTATACATAGAAAACCCCAAAGAATCCACAGAAAAACTATTAGAAATAATCAACAACTACAGCAAAGTAGCAGGGTATAAAATTAACGTGCATAAATCAGTAGCATTTCTATACACTAACAATAAACTAACAGAAAAAGAACTCAAGAACTCTATCCCATTCACAATCGCAACGAAAAGAATAAAATACCTTGGGATAAACTTAACCAAGGAAGTGAAGGATCTATACAATGAAAACTACAAGACTTTCTTGAAAGAAATAGGCGATGACATAAAGAGATGGAAAGACATCCCTTGCACATGGATTGGAAGAATAAACATAGTTAAAATGTCCATACTATCTAAAGCAATATACAGATTCAATGCTATCCCAATCAGAATCCCAAGAACATTCTTCACAGAAATTGAACAAACAATCCTAAAATTCATATGGGGCAACAAAAGACCGCGAATTGCTAAAGCAATCCTGAGCAAGAAAAACAAAGCCGGCGGAATCACAATCCCCGATTTCAAAACATACTACAAAGCTACAGTGATCAAAACAGCATGGTACTGGTACAAAAACAGGTCCACAGATCAATGGAACAGAATTGAAAGCCCAGAGATAAAACCACACATCTATGGACAGCTAATCTTCGACAAAGGAGCAGAGGGCCTACAATGGAGAAAAGAAAGTCTCTTCAACAAATGGTGCTGGGAAAACTGGACAGCCACATGCAAAAGATTGAAAATTGATCATTCTTTTTCACCACACACCAAAATAAACTCAAAATGGATCAAAGACCTAAAGATTAGGCCTGAGACAATAAGTCTTTTGGAAGAGAATATAGGCAGTACACTCTTTGACATCAGTTTCAAAAGAATCTTTTCAGACACTGTAACTCCTCAGTTGAGGGAAACAATAGAAAGAATAAACAAATGGGACTTCATCAGACTAAAGAGCTTCTTCAAGGCAAGGGAAAACAGGATTGAAACAAAAAAACAGCTCACTAATTGGGAAAAAATATTTACAAGCCACTTATCCGACAAAGGGTTAATCTCCATAATATACAAAGAACTCACACCGCTTAACAACAAAAAAACAAACAACCCGATCAAAAAATGGGCAGAGGACATGAACAGACATTTCTCAAAAGAAGATATGAATATGGCCAATAGACACATGAAAAGATGTTCATCATCGCTAATCATCAGGGAAATGCAAATCAAAACTACACTAAGATATCACCTTACCCCCGTTAGATTGGCAAAAACATCCAAAACCAAGAACGACAAATGTTGGAGAGGTTGTGGAGAAAGAGGAACCCTCATACACTGTTGGTGGGAATGCAAACTGGTACAGCCACTATGGAAAACAGTATGGAGATTTCTCAAAAAGTTAAAAATAGAAATACCCTATGACCCAGCCATCCCATTACTGGGTATCTATCCTAAGAACCTGATATCAGATATCTCAAGAGTCCGTTGCACCCCTATGTTCATTGCAGCATTATTTACAATAGCCAAGACGTGGAACCAGCCTACATGCCCAGAAACTAATGATTGGATAAAGAAGATGTGGTATATATACACAATGGAATACTACTCAGCCATAAAAAAAGACGAAATTGGCCCATTCACAACAATGTGGATGGACCTCGAGGGTATTATGTTAAGCGAAATAAGTCAGTCAGAGAAAGACGAACTCTATATGACTCCACTCATAGGTGGAAATTAGTATATTGAGAAGGAGATCTGATTGGTGGTTACCAGGGAAAAGGGGGGGTGGGGGGAGGGTACAGAGGGGGAAGTGGTGTACCCACAACATGACTAACAAAAATGTACAACTGAAATCTCACAAGGTTGTAATCTATCATAACATTAATAAAAAAAAAAAAAAAAACTTTTCTATACATCAGTTATGATGTTGATCAATCAATATTTTCATCTTGGAAGTACATGCTAAGTACTTTATATTTCACTGATTACAATTATGTTGAATTTTTTTCACTTGAAAATGTACTCAGAATGATAAAATAACTCTTTTTTTCACTGAAGATGTTATAATAACACAATGGCAAATAAGGCTCTGTTTGTAAAAGAAAACATGCCTTGATTCTAATAAAATTCTGAATTTAATTCAAAGTTATCAAATATTGCCTCAGGCAGTATAATACTTATATCCCCAGTATTTTGGGACATGTTAAGTTTACTTTCAACGTAAAACTATTGAAAGTCATATCAAAATTCTTATCAGTAGATTCTTGTTAACACAAGAGAATTAAAATATTTCTCTCCCTTTGGTTTATGAAAGACATTGCTACCATGGTTCTCTTCATTCTTCTCTCTTTTTTTTTCTAGTTTCCTTATTCTTCTCTTATTCCCCAAATCCTCAATCTCGTTCTTTTCTCTGTTCACTTGCTCCCCGACATGACTCACTCTCTTTCATAGCTTTCATTACCTCCCCTCTCCTGACAAATTTGAAACTAATATTTTATGCTGAGATTGATAATTTTTAACAATTCAAACAAAACCTTGACAAAAATTCAGGGGGTTATTTTAGAATATTAAATATTACTGAAAGTAAAAGTTTAAACACCCATCTAATGTAAATATGAATGTACTGAGTCAATATTGAAAATGTACTTTAGAATGATAAAGTAGCTATCAATAATTTAACAATAGTATGCAAATAGATGCCAAATTATGTTAGCTATGTCATTGTAGGATTTTCTCTAATTATACACAATATTATAAAGACACCTGCAATGTTATTAACATGCTCAATAAAGCAATAATACTCACTGTTGTGAAAAAGTAGATTTCAAGTCATTTTAGGAAAGACATGAAATTCAGTTATTATTGAAATCTTACTATGGCTGTCTTAAGATGCAGTCCAACTTTGAAAAATGCTATTATCATAATGATAGATCTAGCAATACAAAATTGAATTTTAAATTTTCTCTGCATGTTTGTAATTATAAGCTCTTTTAGAAGAGAACAGAAAAGAGTGAAGTAAATTGAGGTTAGAAATAATCTGAGGCAATAGTTCTCAAAGCATAAACAAAACTTCTTAATTTGTTCAGATGTTTGCCTATCTCTATTTGTAACTGAAAATAAGGTAGTAGTCACAGCATGAGCATGCTTAATTTACCCCATGCGTACAAGGTAAAGTAAAATGTCCTTGATTATTCTTATGCTGAGAAAATCATGAATTTAAAGCTCTTAATCCCGAAGGTAGAAAGGAAGTTATTATTGCATTTACTTACACGAAACATAAAGACGTAATATTTTTGTAATCAACAGTGATATTCGAAGTATTATATGCTACAGAATGTTGGGTATATAAGAAGAAGAAAGAAGAATCTAGAAAGTTCTAGAAATCCAATTTGTATGTTTAATATTAAAAATAAAAACATAACCTTTCACCTTATTTCATTTATAAATGCCAGACATTAATTATAAGAATTTAAAGAAAATAGTTTTAAAATATGGTAATTTACAAGCTAACGTGCTAAAGGGAAAATAATGTTTGTTATTTGTGGAGGGTGTGTGTGTTTGTGAGAGAGAGAGAGAGAGAGGGAAAGACATTGATAGGTAGCCAAATAACTGATATGTGTGGGAAAAAAATCTAACCCCAATAATTCAATATTTTTCTATGGTTATCAGAGAATGAAATAGGACAGAAAATTGAGCTCCACCTGTAACTCAAAAATTCAAGCAAAACGTTAGATGAAAACCAATGATCTTAGGTTAGCAATTAGTTTTCATGTTTATTCATACCAAATCTACAAATTTAAAATTCATCTGCTGCAGCATTCTAGTTCCTTTTCTATATTGCAGGTTAAGGTGCTAATGAGCTATGAAATGAATAGTTGGTGCCAGAGAGAAACAAAGTTCATGAAATATCCCAAATTGGAATAATCAGCTATCAAAACCACTGAAATTTTACATAATAAAGAGACAGGATAACCTTATGTTAAGAATATAAGCTTTAGGAACAGAATAAAAGTGGCTTTAAAATAATTATCTATTATAGATATAGATATTAATATTTATATATAAAATCCTTCAGAAACTTTTCATTCTGCATTTTACAGAAGAAAAAAAGAAGTTCAGAAAGGGATACTAATATAGATTTCTTTTTAATTAAATAGAATAATCTACACAATGTTTCTAGCATAGGTCTAGTATATAGTAAGTATTCAAGAAAAGGAAACTCTTTTATTAGACTTGCACATTATTGTTATTTTCATAGTTCAGAATCCCAATGTTCTTTATAATACAGCACCATTTTACCACTACATAAAACTGCAAAACTTATTTTACCTTTGCAGCATTTTCTTTATCTTATTTTTGTCTTTCATCTAAAAGTATCTTATTGAGGAAAAGGAATCAATAGTGGAGGGAGGATGAGTCATATTACCAAAATAATTTGTTTTCCATTGGATATTTTGATCTAGTGGATATTACAGTTATATTAATCATTACAGGACTTCATAACACTCAATAGACTGATACCCTTAGCTTAGATCTCATAAAGTTTGTCATTAAATTTCGAAATTTGCATTATTAAATCAGATAAATGAAGACTATCACCTCACAATAACTATAGATAGAATTTTTTTTAAGTCTACTGTTTGAAGGGAACAATTTGGGGGGCACCAAAACCTTTACTTCTAATGTTTCGGCTTACCCAGTCTTTCTGTTTTCACACTCAGGTAAAAATGTTTCTGTATTCACCTACTACATGACTTTAAGTGTTTGAAAATGTAAGTAAAAAGAAGAAGTAAAAGGAAAAGAGCAGGGAAAAGTGTCAAGTAAATCATAATAGAAAGTATGATGGAATAGTAACATTAATTTCACACAAAATAAACATTATAAGACATTACTAGAGATAAACAGAGTAGTTCCCTGATGATAATGGCTTACATCATCAGAAGACATAATAATTTCTATGAAGTACACTCTCAGTAACAAACTTTATGCACATCCCACAACTGTGAGGAGAAATAGTAAAATCCACACAACGTTGGGAGATTTTAAAATATATCAACCTTAAAATATAGTAGATTAGGCAAGTAAAAATTTCAATAAGCATGCAGAATATTTGAACAAGTCAATGAATAAGCTTCATCTAATAGACATACTAGAACACTCTGCTGGCTATCAGTTGCTGTGAGTAAGGATTTCAGACAGGGGTAAAATAGAGATGGTTTATCTCTGCTCCAAAATGTCTGAGGCCTCACCTGGAGATCTAAAGGCTGGAGGCTAATATTATCTGACCTCTCATTTACTCACAAATCTTGAAGATGATTCTATCTAGAGGTCTAGCTGTGGCTGTCAGAGGGAAAACCCACATGTGTCATCTTCACGTGGTCAGAGTTTCCTCAAAGCATTGTGGCAAGGTTGAAGAGCAATTGCCAGAGATGAGGGTCAGAGAGAGAGACAGAGCGGCATAAGCTGTAATGTGTTGTATAGTCCAGCCTCACCATTATTTACGCAGCATACTGTTGGTCAAGCAAGTTACAAAGATTGCCCAGTTGCAAGGAGATGGAACATAGACCCATCTTTCATGGGGAAATGTCAATACTGCATAATAAGATCACGTGAGATACTATACATATATATATCAATGTGGTTGATAGCAAGGAACAAAATAAACAAAAAAGCTAGTAATACCACATATGTTTTGATATTTAAGAAAAATAATTCCAAATACATCTTTATGGATTTAAGAAGTAATCATTTTGAATATAAGAAAATTTGTAGACTTGTAGATATTAAAATATTTTTATCTCTTGGTATAACAATTGCATTGACCACAGATATATCCTCCCTAGACATGGCTCTTTTCATGTCACTTTGATTCAAAGTTTCCAGTGGTTCCCATGGCTAGAAAAAAATGAAACACCTATTTCTCATCAGAATCAGGAGTCCCCCATAATTTTGACTTAAACTCTTTTTTTAATATGGCTTCTCTCCTACTCCTCTTTTCTATATGCATCTTATTTGTATAGACTTCACAGAGATCCACAAACACAGGCTAAACTCTCTCATCTTTACATTTTTAATCATACATTTCTCTATGTGAAATGTTACTCTTCAATATATCCATCTAGCAAATTCTACCCAACTTGCAAGATCTATTTCAAATTCCACCTCCTTAATGAAATGTTCTATGGTTCCTCCAACCCCCAGGAAAAAATATTCTTCTCTTTGTGTGTGTGCAGTTTTTTTCTTTCTTTGCTTTCTTTTTTTTTTTTTTTTTTTTTTGAGGAAGACCCTGAGCTAACATCTGCTGCCAATCCACCTCTTTTTGCTGAGGAAGACTGGCCCTGAGCTAACATCTGTACCCATATTCCTCTACTTTATATGTGGAACACCTACTACAGCATGGTTTGACAAGTGGTGCATAGGTCTGCACCCGGGATCTGAACCAGCAAACCCCAGGCCACCGAAGCAGAATGTGAAAACTTAATTGCTGCTCCACCGGGTGGGCCCTACTTCCCCTTTCTTTTACATGACCAAGAATACATATTTTGAAAAACCTATTCAATAGCATATATCAATTCTTACCCTGTTTTATTATTTTTGTTTGTCTTTGATATCAGTGTTTCAAGATCAGAGAATATGTGCTATTCAATTTATATTTTCCATAACATATAGCAGCATTGGAAGTCCAGGTATGTAAGACAGGATCAATTAATATTTGTTAAATTACATTTATTTCACCTTTATATTCAATATGTACTCTCACTACTTAGAAATAAAAGCAATGTTCTTCACAAGGTATAATTCTAACTTCCTCAAAATGAAATATATAGAGATCTCTAGTTTGAAGGTTTTATTCTCATCTCTCTTTTCTACTCCACTATAAAACCATTTGAGAAGTAGCATACTCACTCTTTGTCTTTTGATCAGTCACAAAAAGTCTGGTGTAACACCATGACAGGAATGAGCAATATGCTCTAACCTGATTCTATGTAACCTGATTACTAATTTATAGAAATAGATGGTAAATTTTATAGGGTCAACAACTGTCTCTGATATACAAATCTTGCAAAAATAGTAAAACTGAAAGAGGTTAAATGTGACCAGTTTTATTTCTAATTGGCATCGAAATGACCCACACTTGCACATCTTTTGAAACTTGTTACCTGTTGCTGCTAGATTACTTCCTCCAATGGTATATGAAACTACCTAAAATAAGTGACAAAGATTGTTAAACGATGCACAAGTTTCAACTATATTCTTTGTAAAATGTCCTTTGATATTCAAATTCCCTCTAGGAAGGAAAGCTTCATTCAGCCCTACATAACCATCTCAATGTTTTGCTCTTTGCCTGGTATGGTCTCTCTTGGCAGGCAGAGAAGACTGCATTGTCTAATAGGAGGTGTTAATTTCAGAAATTTTCAGTAGATTTACCACAGTAAGTGGAAGAAAGAAGCCCATTCATTTTCTGTAGGCATGGTCCAAATCCAGATTTCTGTAATGTGAAGCATCCAAGGGTGGTGGAGTAGGCTGAATGGACTTTAGCACTACCTGTCTTTTCATGCAAATGCAGAGGACAATTATTCCCTCAGGTTATAGACTCTTTTTATTCTCATCTTCATTGATTCACCGTTAGTTGTGTAAATCAAAAGCAGGATATCTGCCTGCCTCTGCTTTTGAAGCTATACACCGTTTCCATTATGCTGTTGAAAAAAGGTATTCTCTAGAGAGCTGTTTGTCTTTAAGGATGTTCAAAAAAATGGACTTAATACCTCATACTGGTATTGAACTACACTTAGTGCAATTATAATTTCCCTGCTGATTTTGATAGATCCCATTATTATTAATCACAATGTGAAATGATACATTGCACAATAGCTATATATATTTTCAATATTATTTATTAACTATTAAATGGGACACAGGGCAGCAAGTGGTGGCTGGGTCTACAGCTCAGATGACAGAAATCTTCCATGTTTCTTTTGACTTAACTTTTGGTTGAAGCAACTATTAATTTATCAAAAAGTATGTAAATATAAATTGAGTGTATCAGTTGGAATACAAAGGATAACCTAAAACTTATTTTTTACCAAGTCCCCATTCCAAGAAATTTATACGTATTAATTCATTAATAGAAACGTTAGAATGTAGAGGTTATTATCAATGTCACCATCAATATTTACAGACGAGGAAATGAAACTACAGAATTGTTAAATAATTTGCCCCAAATAATTCATATAAGTGACAGCATCTGAGATGCAAACCCAATTAGTCCGTCTCTAGTTTCGTGCTCTCGGCTACTGCCTTCTACTGAGTCCTCTGTCTCTCCTTCTCCTGCTGTCATTTAGCTACATGGTTGGGTAAGCTCTTCTCTATCATCCTGAGTGATACCTCCATCTGAAAAGTCATAACCTGATCCATTTCACTGACTTGCGCATGGGAATTTTCTAACTTTACACTAAGCAAAGAATTGTTACAGTAGGATTCTGTTATATCTTGAAATGCACATATACTTAAGTAAAGATTGAAATTCTGTAGACTGAAATGTTGTCTGACTGAAATAGCTTTATTCAGAAAACCAAATGATTTATTTACTAGTAACAAAATTTGAAACCTTTTGTGGTAGATAGTAATGTGCACATCATAAAATATATATTAGAGTACTTAAATCTGATATTGAATCAATCTCTTTTTCTTTCAACTACTTTGAGATGAGATTCTGCTATTATTCACAATTACAGCAATATATATTCATACATATTTGTACGGCGTATATTTATTTGACAATGTTTTTATTGAGATAGATTCTTTCCAAAGATTCTTAATTGATTCACTATCAGGAAGGGGAAGGATTAGAAATGATAAGCTCAACAACTAGGGTTAATCTCCATTGATTTTTTGTTTCATTGTTCTTAGGAAGAACTTAGGAAATGACTGTGCAGCAGGAGGCTCTCCTCTTCGTTGCTGGGAAACAGTCATTTGTGATTATTTCAAGCCATTGCCACCTGGAGTAGAAAACGCCTTTCTATGCCAAGGTGCCAGATTAGACAGATCACATCACTTCAAGTCCAAACAGCTGCTGAGACAAGGTTGCATAGGCTGTGAAGTCCTATTGGCTGCATTTTTAAGAACATGCGTTTCAAACTTTCCTGTGCCAATTAGTCGATAAAATATTTATTGAGTCTCTAATATATTCAGAACACTGCAATAGTCACTGTGGGCAAACAAAAGATAATAGATAGTTTACAACCTACCTACCTCTCTAAAGAGTTATTTACAATATAAGGATAGGAATAGTTTCAAACATAAAACAGATGTGACCTTGTCCCTAAGGAACTTACAAGATAGGCACTTCTGAATCAGAAGCTGAGTGATACACAGAATTAAAAACTGTCTAGTCTAACATTTCCACCCAATGCAGTTGTGCCTTCTGCAATATATTATCATCTACATTCTGTTTGAATACATCCAATAATATCTCTATCTATCTATCTAAGAGGCAACCATCTTATTCTTTTGAAGAGGTCTAATACTAAGAATTCTTTACACCATTTGTCATTATTGGTCATTCAATAATAAAAAAAAAAGAGAGAGAGAGATAACGTAATATCTCTTCAAATATCTGAAGATCTCTCCTCCCTAAAATTTTGCCATTTATTTATTCTCTAAACCCAGCTCACTACTGCCTTCATCCAATCCTCTGAAGTGACTTTTCAGTGCAGCTTTCTTTCTTTTTTCATTTAACTCTCTTCAAGCCTTAGGCTAATTAAAGCTCAAGCTATCCAACACATATCATGTTTATTTTCACACAATTACCTCTCTAGCTTTTTCATTTTTAGTGAGGCAAAATGCAAGACTCATGAGTCAACTAGGATTCACTTTGTTTTGGTTTTTTTCACCCTGAGATGTATTTTTATGGATGAGGATAATTCATACAAAAAAGCTAGAGGCACACACAAAGGTTTTGCTCAATTCTCACAAAAGGGAATGAGAACCACTAAGATTCTAAAATAATTCAAAGCCAAATAATCCTTCACCACGGCAAAACTAGGGGGATGCAGTAGAGTGGGCTTGAAAGAAAAGGAGAACCAACAAGACATGATCAATTTTTTGATGGTTTGGCAATAGCAGTTATAGCTCGAGGTGCTGCTTAAAAGAAGGGACAGAGATTAGAGTGTCCTTTGTAAGATGTGGTGGTTTATTAAAATAAAATAATTCAGTTAATATAATTCAGGCTAGCTACTGCAACTTGTCTTATATATTAAACCAGAATGTAGTAAGATTGGATGGCTGCTACCTTGCTGACCAGGAACAGTCTCAAAGAACTAGGCACTTTACCTAGATGGGGTAGGAGGCTATTCCGTCTAACCTGCAATGAACAAGTACAAACAACTCCAGGTGTCCTGACAAGTCATTGTCCCAATGATCAATTACTTTCTGGGACAGTTTGTCACTGTCTTACAGAGGTATGATATTCCAAGACAAAAAAATAAATAAGTGAGACCTAGATCTGTAACTTCAGTTTTTCTCTGATGAAATGTTTAACATCTATTAATATGATTTTCACATACCTATAGATTCAACAAATTTTCAAGAGATTTCTTTTTATTTTATTGAATTCTGTAGCTTTCTTTAACATTTAAGTGTTATGTTTTAAATTCTAAGCTTGCAAAATACATTTTCTAAACACTACTTCATCATCGAGTCCTAACTTCAAACATGTGTTTCCTACTTTCAGAATGGTTTACTTTTTGGTAAGTTTTGTGATGTGGTTTTCCACTTTTAAAAATAATTAAATATCTTATCTTCATAAAAATTCATTGAGTTTCTTAAGGTTTCATTCTGCTTAAGAATGATAGAGGGGCCGGCTTCGGGGTGCAGCGGTTAATTGTGCACATTTTGCTTTGGCGGCCCGGAGTTCACTGGTTCAGATCACGGGTGTGGATGGGGCACCACTTGGCACGCCATGCCGTGGTAGGCATCCTGCATATAAAGTAGAAGAAGATGGTCACAGATGTTAGCTCAGGGTCAGTCTTCCTCAGAAAAAAGAGGAGGATTGGCATCAGTTAGCTCAGGGCTAATCTATCTTCCTCAAAAAAAAAAAAAAGAATGACAGAAAATTTGTGAGGAATCTCCATACTGATATTCATAGTGGCTGCACCAGTTTGCATTCCCACTAGAAGTGTTTGAGGATTTCCTTTTCTCCACATCCTCTCCAACACTTGTTATTTCCTGTCTTTTCATTAGTAGCCATTCTGATGAGCATTAGGTGTATCTTATTGTAGTTTTGATTTGCATTTCCCTAATAACTAGTGATGTTGAACACAATGCAGTCTGTACAGAAGCTGAAATACAATAATGTATACCTGAAATTTATGCACTGTGATAAACCAATGTGACCTCAGTAAAATAATGAAATAAACAAAAGAATGATAGAAAAAAACCTAAAGGTATAGAAAACAAGGAATATAATATTTTGATCTGAATCCATATCTGGATATTGTTCTTTTATTTCTCTCTGAATATCATGTTTTATTCTTGAGAAAAGAGACTGGCAGTTCTATTGAATATTTTATATTGGCCACAGTGATAACTTCCTATTAAATATTTCATATTGTTGTACTGATAAAGAACATAAGACATTATGCAAAACTTGGCACAAACATGATTCAGGAGACCATCTGCTGAAAAATGAAACACTCAAGAGCCTGGAACACACAGCATTGCTCTTGAGAAGACAAGCCAGACAATTCGTGTATTTGGTGATGTTCCTGTGGGCTTCTGTAATGATATTCTGCTCTTGTCCATATACTTGTCCTTAAACCTCTGTGTCCCAGCTGCTGGGTGATCTTAGAGGGATATGATAAATCTCCCACAAATCTGTCCTAGGACATTGTTCCATTTACAGCTGTTTAGTAAACAAATAGAGTTTCTCTTACATAGTTTCAGGACAGCAAAACAAAGTCATCAAGCATTCTTATAACAGGTCTAACACATCATATTTTATTTTTGTGGACAGAACCTAACTGGAAAAAAAAATCATGTTGTATAAATGTGATTTTCACCAAAACCAAAATTAAAGTCTTTTCAATCATTTCGATATCCATATGAGCGTCACTTCTACCTAGAGACCCAACCACTACTTGATGATGATTTTTCACCATTTGTAGGTGGCAACAGTTAATGATTTGGGTGCTTGTTTTAAAATTAAGAATTATATTGCAAATCTCCTTTAGTAGATTGTGGTTGTCTTCCTCTTCTAAAAATTCTTTCTTAGAAGTGATAGTATTTAAGCAGAATTTAAAAATGTATTAACTCTTGTTTTTCAAAAATTGCTTTTCACTGCCTAAATTTCTTGAAAATAGATAAAAATGGTTTTATTAGTAAGAAAAGATATATACTATAATTATCAGCATTTTTCTTATATAGAGTAGGTGAGTGAAATTAGCAATCTCAAGATTTACTAAACCAAATCAACTAAACCTTGTATTGGCCTTTGAGAATATCGGGCTGAGTAAATCTTATCTTTAGTAAATATAGAATTTAAAGAAGGATGTGCATATATATATATATATATATATATGTACAACAATAGACCTCTATTTCAATATATCTTAAATTCATTATAAATTTTAATAAATGCTATCGATTTCAATCACCCAAATTGTAGTTTAACCAAAAGTGTGGTTGGTCTTACCTATAAAGAGGGAAAGAGGACTAGGACCTTATTATGTGAAGGACAAACTGTGTTGTTAGTTTAGAGTAAGTAAATATTCAATGAAATTATTTTGAACCCAGAGGCTAAAAAAAGAAATTAATGAGGCTTGCGCCTACAACATTCTGTTCTAGGAATTAGGTTTGTGTAAACAATCAAGGATCATTTCATAGAAAAAAATTTGATATAGTCAGAAAACGAGAAGGAGAAAGGCCAAAATAACAAAGGAATGCATGCTGATGATGCCGGAGAATAAGAAGAATTTCCCAGGGTTGAGAACTTTGAGGCCCAGCCTGATAGATATGAAGAGAAATGAAGATATAACCTGATCAACTTCTCTTTAAATGGGACCAGATAATGGGAAAATATTTTAGTTGTTTTTGAGTCAGGGAGAAAGACTAGCTAAATCTAACAGAAGAAGAAAACAGATATCTCAGAAACAAAACAAAATGCATTTCCAGGAAAAAAACCCAGATATAAAAAGCAACTGAGAGTCCTCCTCTTAAAATTACAGGTAGGCAGTCAATAAGAAACATTTTGGAACCACTCCATTAAGACTAAGACAGCCATATTTCATTAACTTATAGTTAGATTTGAAGATAATGGGGTGAGGAGACAGAAAAGCAGCAAAGTTTAATTCAAACATTAGCAGAGGAGTTTCAAGATGACAATGAAATTGGTGGTACTGCAGGTTATTGTCTATGAAGCAAAGGGACATACTACACAATGTTGTGAAATGATACCACTAGGGACTATTCAAAGAAAGGGAGACCCACAAAATGGAGCAAGGCAGGGAAACAAAATACAGATAAAGTTCAAGGAGACGTAGGTATTGGACCCATCAAAGGTTACATTCTAGGTGGCTGCACCCCACGCTGGGAGAGCTGGGACGGCAAATGCTTGCCTGCAGACAAGGAAGGAATTGGCTCTGTTTAGCTGCCTATAAGGCACCCTACAAGACAGTATCAACACCAGATGTTAGAAGATGAAATGTCTAACTCAAAGGAAAAGAAATACTGGCACTCTGAAACTGCAAATAGTGGTAGCCCAAGACATACCGGAATAGGAAAGGAGCTAACATCCCAAGCAGCTTAATTTTTTGTTAAACTTGCCTAAACTTGTCTGGAAGGAGAAAGGAAACAACAAAGAAAAGTGAAACACCTTGCTGAAGAAAAATATGTAGCAGAAAGAAATATTTCTGCTGTCATTGAAGTAATACAAATCCCCCAAGGGCTGGAACATTCAAATTTCTGGAAAAGTAAGAGTGGGGTTGGGAGAAAGCCCACACTGCAGAGATATTACTTGGATATCAGGCTTTGTAAACATCAAAGCTCAAAGCAGCTTCAGGTCAGGTCAGAAAGCTGCTAGTAAAGAACCTCCGCCTGTGACAAATTTGGGACAAAAAAGAAAATTCCTTCCACTGGATGGGGGATTTTTAGAGCAAGAGGCTGCAGTCTCAGTCTTTGCAGTGCAATGCTAACGACCAGAGGATTTGACTGAAAATTGGAAAATTCATAGAGACTAGCAAAAAAATAAAAAAAGCGGGGCTGTGAATGAACGCATTTAATTTGAAGGATGCCTGCTTTAATTAAGGGTTGACTTAACAGAAGATCATGGGTGTATCATCATTTAGGAAGAAAATGCTCAAGAGAAAAAAATTAAGTGAGATAGATACTAAAAGAGAAAAACCTCCAGAATGCGCTGTGTCTGGAGTGCCAGCACAATTAGTTATATATTTATTTGTTTTAAGTCTTTCAGGAATATCCATCTTGACGCTTTCTGAGAGGCAGTATGATAAAAGGATCCACCTCTTACCATGTCTGCTTCAACATGGTACATGTGGTATCATGCTACATTCTTATTCAGAGTTTTCTCCCAATTAAGTTCCAGCGTATAGGGTATATGTAGATTCTGGAAAACTAATTCAGACTGACTGGCATCCTGGTGAGACTGACAGCACTGACTTATTCAATAAATATTTGCTGGTGTCTTTTTAACCACTTATTCATTCATTAAATAAGTATCGAATGGTTCTGTTAGCCAGCTTTGTCTGGGCGCTAAGGATTCAATGGTGAGCAAGACAGTATTCCAACTTTATAAAGCACACATTGGAGTATGTGAGATGGACAAATTATTCCCTTTTTTTGTGAGCAGCTGAGGAAGGATGGAGGACAAAAATCTTCGTAGGAGAGGACATGATCACAGAATTGAGAAGACAGGCTGTTGAACAGATCATCATGTAAATACTGAAATGAATAAAATCGGGTCACAGGCAGTGTTAGAGTAAGTGACAGTGATCCAGATGCTAAATCTTCAGGGAAGGAGGGAGAAGTGCTTCAAGGGTTGGGAGATGCCCGCGGCAAGGAGAGGTGGTTGGCAGGAGAGAGTGATGGCAGGATGTTCAGAATCAACGCTTTTATAGTGGAGGAAGGGAGATTAGATTAAAAGAAGCAGCAGCGACCAAGGGGATGTCATACTCCAACTCCGGGCCCAGAGGTTACGAAGGATGAGGACAGAAAACAATCATCTCTTGAAAGAGGTGCAAGAGAAGTAGAAAAGAACTCGATTTCAGTTAAAGGAGGAAGGTGAGGGAACCTCAAAGAGGTTGAGAATAGAGAAGTATTGATGGCTGATGACTAAACCATGTATTCCAGAGGGCAAATTGGGAGAGTTTTAGGAAATGGAAGGAGTTTGTTAGTTAGCATTACAATTCCTGACATAGAGTGTGTCTGAGGATTAGAGTGTGTGGGATGAGAAATGACCTGGGAGTCCCTTGTATCTTGTGGGGACCGACATGCCTAAGAAGGGCATGAACGGGTTAGTCCTGATGGTCTTGATGTGTCCAGTGATTGTGACACTGTGAGCATCCAGAGGAAGGCGTGATGTGGCCCAGGTACTTCAAAGACCATGTGGAATCCTGATTTTCCACTTGCCCCTTGCCCCTTGCCCAAGGAAGCCCGGACATAGGTGTCTGACCATATGGATACTCTCTTAATCTCTGTCAGTATAATCCTATGCATAACCAATTATGAAACTTTGGTAAGTTATATTTGATATAAAAAGGAAAAGTACAGTACAGTTCTTATAACTATTGTCTACTCCCTGAAGAAGGGCAGCCACCAGCTCAGAAATTAAACCCAATAGGATAGGAAGACAAAATCAGAAAATCTAAAGCGAAACCTTATTTTCCCTTTACCCATATACTAGCCTCAGTCATAAAATAGAAACTTGAGCACTTTTACCAGTAAGGAGGAAAAAGTCTTTTTCCCTCCATCCAGCTCTCACTCACTCCTCTCCAAAGGAGAAGTTTTTCTTTTTGCTAAGACTTGAAAGGGTCCTGCACATTCATGGCCCTTGACCTTTCTTAGCACCTGACTGCCTGTATGTTGCCTGTTTTTTTCTCTCTTCCTTGTGACACAAAGCAATATATATGACATTTGGTGTCCCACCTGGTTCTCCATCTCTCAGCTGCTTCAAATATTGAGAAGAGAGGGGGATAATCAATTGGCTTCTTATCCGCCCAGCATCTCAATTCAAGCATCATACTTACATTTTATATAAGAAAACAGAGATAGTAGATTTTAGAACTTAAAAGTTGAATTAATGTCATTTATTTCAAATCCATTCCTCTCTCCACTACATGGTTGCACTTTTAGCAATGAAGAAGAATCAGTTACATAATTATATATTGCATTAAGAGACTGTCAACATTCTTCATGGTGTTACCTGTGAATCATCGCAGGAGTAGAGCAAATACAGAAGTAGAGACACAATCTCTTATGTTTCTCACTGTTATGTCTCCTGTCTTCCATTTCCGTCAAAAAGTAATTTGTTCTGAAGATTTTAAGCAATCATTCTAGTGACCACTTTTCGGCAGGCCTAGTTACTCCTATGAGATAAGATCCAATACTATAAATTACCAGCAAGACTTTTAGCTGCACCCCTGTTAGGATTTATTTCTCTCCATATGAAGTCTCAAAGAATTTTAGTTGCAACTTATTGATTAAGAGTAGGCTCTGGAAACAAACTAGATTCATATCCCATATTGCTAAAGAGGTAGCTGGATAATCTTGGGCAAGTTACTTAACCTAACTCTCAGTTTTTTAATCTAAAACCATAGAAATAATGATCTTGTCTGTCTTAGAGGAGTGCTGTGAGTATGGAATGAGTTGAATATATGTAAAATGTTTAGAAGACTGCCTGACGCATAAAAAACAGTATGAAAGTATTGCTATTGTCACTGTCTTTCATGTTGATTTTACCTTAAATTTCTTTGGATATCCTCATGTTATATTTCTCTTACCAGTTTACACAAACGACCTTTGCTATTCGGAATTTTGGCATTCCTGATTGAGACTAAATTTTTCATCGTGTTAAGCTTTCATTAACATTAATATATTTATTAACTCAACATATATGTTGAGTGCCTTCTATGTGCCATAATTTGTGACATTACTAGTGAACAAGACAGTGTGTACCCTCATGGAATTTATGTACAAATAAGGAACATGGTTAGTAGTCTGCAAGTTTTGGAAATAGAAATTTGAATAACATAGATTATGAGGTAGATGCAGAAAAGATTAATTAGAAGTCAAGTGTCTGGCATCTTTATTCAAATCTCACTTTTTAAAACTTTGACAGTCAATATGGCCTAAATATTCTATTATAAAAATTATTAGATATGGTGATCATTCTGAATTTGGATTTTCTTGAAATTCTCATTATTTGATTTAACACGAATCTACTCTATTAAATTCTCTCCTTGTCCTCAGATTTTTTTCTTCACTTCCAAAATTGTCACTGGTCAGTAAATACATGTTGAATGAATAATGGTTATTTTGCTTGTCTTATTAGCATTGTGGAGCCTACATTGAAAGCAGCAATTAGCTTCATTCACAGTGTTACAATGAGTCTAACCAAACCAATTTTCTCCATTGCAATTATAGGTCCCAGAGTACACAGGACACTCCTAAGGCACTTCCTATATTCTGAAGAGTAAACAGTGTTCATTTCGTCTTTGCTGTTCTGCTAGTGATAAACAACTTAGAAGTGAGAGAGAAAACAAAGCAAAACAAAGCTACAACAACACTTGTCTGAAATGGTCATTGTGAAACAAGCACAGAGGAACTGTCTTTAGTTGCAAAAGTATCTACTACCTTTACTGTACTACCATAAAATATTAAAGCTACAGCTTGAGAAGCAATGCACTACTTAGTTTAATATAATTAGGATTATATTTAAATCTATAATGACTATGTTATATCTTTTCCTAGAAAATTCTATTGACATTCTAAAGAAGAATTTTTAAAAATCTTTGAGGAAACATCAAGTGAAAGATGAAGTCTGAATATGCAAAATTAAAAATGTTCAGTTCAGTGAGGGCTGCTGGTTTGGGAGCTGAAGTTGGAGAGCTCATGAAGTCGACACAATAGACAGGGCAACCAAGAACTTAATCAGCCATTTGGCAGCGGACCCGGGTATGTCTTGGACTTCGTGACTTCTATGAAGAAGGCGATCATTTTCACGTATGACTCAAAATGGACACTGATTGCCCAATCCCGCCTCCTAAAACTTCGGAGATGGGAACGCCGTTCAGCAATTATAGCAGAAGTCAGAGAGAGACCAAGAAGTGTCAAAAAATGAGCAGCAGAAAGAGAAGTTAGTGTCATGTAAAGACTGTGGACGTTCTGTAGAAGCTACGCTGGGGGAAAAAAACCCACTACACTTTAAAAATAACATTACTGCAGAAAGGATTTACCATGTGAACTTCAATTAGCTGTAAACGGACTGAACATTCTCAATACTTGATGTGAAAGTCCAGAGACAAGGAGGCAGTCCCTCAGATACAGCAATTATGGGTAAGCCAAACGGGAGACACACTGAAGAGAAGTGGAAATGGCTAGAACCATGATAATAAAGGATTCAATTTAACGAATGTCTGTGTATTTCAATTACTTATGCTATGGCCACCAGCATAATAAAAAACCTGAGAGTTATAAATACATATACTTTTACAAGTGTAAGACAGACGTTCATTAACAATACAAATTGTTTAAGTTTTATAATGTTCTACAGATAGTACTTTTAAAGACTTGAATAACCATAAAGGAGATGACATTTTGTCATTTGCAAAAGAATACTTATTTTTCTTTTATTTTCTATTTGTTAAAGAAATTACAAACCCTTTGCATTTTGTTTCCAATTTATTTCATTGTTGTTCAAAACATACATAGAAGTTAGCCATCATAAAATAATTAGAGAAAAGAGCCTTTATCAAAAGGCCTTTATGATTTCTATTAATAGCAATTAACTAGCACTGCTATATCTACCTTAGCTAGTTAACAGCTTCCTGGATATTTAACCTTTTATAGCTTTTGTTTTATGTTTGTTTTTTTTTTTCTCTTTTCTTTTTTGGTGAGGAAGTTTGGCCCTGAGCTAACATCTGTTGCCAATCTTCCACTTTTCTTTTTGTTCCTCCCCAAAGCCCCAGTACACAGTTGTACATCCTAGTTGTACGTCCTTCTAGATTCTTCTTTGTGGGATGCCATCAGAACATGGTTTGATGAGAGCGGTGTGTAGGTCAGTGCCCAGAATCTGAAACGGTGAACCCCAGGCCGCCAAAGCAGAGCGTACGAACTTAAACACTATGCCACTGGGGCAGCCCCAAATCTTTTATACCTTTATGTACTATGCCAAGATCTATTCCAGACGATGTGGCTGAGGAAAAGAGATCCACAGAAAAAAGTATAATTTATTTTATATATCCAATATATGACTTTATAAATCTTTCAGTGTATAAAAGCCACTCTCATGAATGTATGCTTAGAAATTGTTCAAAGATGTCAGTGGCACATCAATATGAACATTTTCCTGAACTAAGACATCCTTTTGTAACCAGAATTTCTTTCTTCACTGAAAGTTAAATATTCCTCAGTCATAAATATATCACTTATTTTGATTATTTACCAGAATAGATTGTAATATTGATCTCAATTCTTACTCTTCACACCTCTGTCACAACCTTGTCATCAGAAAAGTGTCCTTCCCTATCCCTTGACTTTGGGCTTGGCTATGTGACCTATTTGACCAATGGGACATTAGCGGACGTGACATGAACATAGTTCTGAATTGACACTGTGTGGTGGAGTGTGACTCCTGGAACTCCAGGAATCCCACGTATGCACCGTAGAAGCCGAGAGGTTCAGGATGGACCACTCCCACAAAAAAATCCTTTGTTGGGCTAAGTTTCCGTATAATCACTGCAGTTACGGTCAGCCATCAGCACATCAGACTAATTTACATGGACGCATTCTGAGTAATTTCCTAGGGTCACTCACCCTCATTTTAGAAGCAATTTCAGCAGCTCCAGCCCTGCCAGCATTACATACCCCTGCTTCTCACCAGTAGATTTTTTTTAATTCTAATTTCACAGTGACTACAAAGAAGTATACACAGAACTTCAGTAACTTTACTTCTGCCATCGTAAGCGACCACTTACGTTTTTGTTTGTATTTGTGTTCATAAATTTTTAAAGTGAAAGAAAACAAATTTTGAGGGGTAAATTTTATGCTTTGAAAACGCAAATATTATTTTTAATATGAAATACTTTATTGAATTTGAACATTATTTAATTTGTACAATGAAATATTGATTATTACTGATTAATACATGATTATCTCATGGTTTTTACTGAAAGTTATTTTGTAATTTAAGGGAAAGAGGGGGTTAACAAAGAATCCTTTTGGGATCTCAAATGTGGTGGTAAGTACCCAAGGAAAGGAATTCTCTATAGAGAGCTCCTTCAGCCGGTGCCCTAGGATGGGGCACCCGTGGAAGTGACCTAATCATAGCCGGAGACAATCTGAACCAAACCACAGCCTGACACTGAAGAACAGTCAACTCATACACCAGTGAGTGTAAGAATAGAGGCTTACCTTTACAAGCCGCGAGAGGTGTGGGGGTGTATTATTTAGAATTATTGTGGCATTAGTATATCGAGACATGTACCATTTTGAGATTTTCATTTATTTACTGCTCAAATTATTTTATCCACCATTTCACCTTACACAATGTCTCCATCATAGAAAAGTCTCCGTGCTTATCTGTTGATTGATTGATACGCAGCTTTAAACTGAAGGAATTTACACTCGCCCTGAAAACAGTCCACATGAAAAGTTATAACCATGTAGGCCACCATGTGATTGTCCAAGTGGTGTACACATGATGAATGCTATGGGAGTTGAAAGGATGAAAGGAAACAGTAGTATTGATGACTTCTCTGGAAGAAAATAGAGAGGAAATATGAAGTCTATTGAAGAAACAAGTTTTGGGCTGTATTGAAATAATTGAATTTATCATGCTTAGAGAGTGGGGGAAGGTACGTGAGAAAATGAAGTGTATAACAAAGGCATGATTGAGCACAGGATTCTTAGGGAGAAGTATGTAACGGAAGGGGGTATCTTTAGAAACAGAATGTACTGGGTTCGAGTCTTGTCTCTCGCCCACTTGAGTAAATGAAGGAAAATTATGAACCATTTCATGACCTTGGTTTTCTTCTCTGTAAATTAGCTAAATAAATACATTCTTAGTGAGATTGTTTTGAGGATCAAGTGAGGTAGATTACAAACTGACAGGCATATTGTATACATTAAAAAACTATTAATTCCTATCTCTCACCTGATTTTGTTCTCAGGTCCCCATATATTTATTTTTGCTCTATTCTCCTGTTTTCATTTCTGTGTTTAAAACATACCTACATTTCTAATGTTCAGTTTAATTTTTGAGTATGAAACTGAGAGAAGTAGAACCATAAAGATGGGATATCAGCAAATAAAATGAGATTCTAGAATTTTTTTGTTAAGTTTAACCAATGTAGCCAGAAACTGTTCTCTAAATGGTCACACCAAGAGTATCAGAGTCTATGACTTTCCATGTTTACTTGGGTGTGCATGAATCAGGATGGGTAATCACTGGCAAGAAATGGAAAAGCCATTTCTTTCTAAATGTTTCTTCTCATGTAGCTCAGTAAACTAAGACAGGAGGAAGCAAAGGGCAGCAGTAGAGAATTGGAGATTAGGCAGCAATGCATGCATGCACACGGACCCTCACATTCACACACAGACAAACCTAACCTTATCAACAGCCTTTTCTGAGGTTTAAAGGACTAGTGCTGACACACATTCAATGTTGCACTGAAAAAAAATTCTGTTGCACAGAATGTGTACTTAGAGATAAACACACTTACTGCATGATTTCTAGGTCAAGAACAAATGCGTTGAAAAAAATGCTTTCGGCTTTCATATTTTTATTTGTTGTTTTGCATCTCTATAAAACATTATATTTATAAAGTCCTTTATAATAAAAATAAAAAAAATTCTCAAAAGAGAAAAATACTTAACTTGTGTCTGACAGAAACATTGATTTTCTTTGGAGGATCCTCAATTCGGAAATTATTTTGTTAATTGACACAGATCAAAAACTAAAAGCATGTACATATTTATAATGCGTTATATAAAACGTAAAAAATACCTAATAAAAATCACTTTGCTGATTACTCTTCACATTTCTTAAGGCCGATGATGGTAGAATTGGGGAAGCTCAGTTTGAGACCCAATGGAGATAGAGAGGCCAATAAGGCCAATGGAGACAGAGAAGCAACCAGAGAGAACAGTGTTTGGAGAGAGTACCAAGTTGTAGAGTGTGCTCCCTCAGAGTTTTAACCATCAATGAGCTCTAAGGTATCAAAGGGAAATAGTAACTTGGGCTTAACTAAACTAGTCTTACTAACAAAAGGGCTCAGAGACATTATTGAGTGTGACGGAGCAGCATGCATGAACACGTTGAGCACTAGTCAAAGTGAGATGCAGAATTATTATATTTTCAGACTAGGAAGCAATATTCAATTTCTGTTGAGAAGCTGGAATAAATTAGGCAAATTGTAAGCTTCAATTGGAAGGAGACACTAGGGGACTAGAAGACTATTAAAGGACATTTTTTTTTTTTATATTAGAAAGACGGTTTGAAGTGATTTAGCAAGAGCCAAGGTTGATGGAGGGTTTTGATGGGGAGTGAAGTTGCTGTCCCTCCCTCCACCGCAGAATCACCTCTGTGTTGCCGACCCAGTAATCTACGACTGAAATTGCAGTTTCAGTTCTAGCAAAGAATTGCAGTTTGCAAGAAAAGACTTGGTGAGCAGAGTGCGGACTAGAAGAAGCATAAAACATAATATACACACACCCTGGGGCTTGCCTCTGGAACGCTGGATCCTTCAGCAGCAGAAAAATTCAGCCTGCATCTATTTGGAAGGTGGAGGCTTGTCACCTGCAATAAGGTTGGTTCCTGTATTGGTCCAAATTGATCACACAGATGAAAGGATGAGCAGTTCTGTACAAGGAAAACGTCGGACAAGCACAAAGCGTCACAACCCGTATCATATGTGATTTTGGGTCGCCGGAAGATTAAGGCAAAACACAACAAAATTAAATCAAGATAAAAAGATAAAAACTGTAAGCAGAAATCAATGTATTTCTTATATTTTACTTTTGTTAACTTTACTGAAAGGACAAAAAAATTCTCAATGTCAAAATGTTTTTCTTCTATTTAGGCTTTGCTTCTTTTAAGAAATTTATGAGTACATATTTAAATCTTGTCTCAAGGACTCATCTATTATATAGATGAGAGGTAGTATATACTCATCTGAGCCTACTTAGTGGCTTTCAGAGATCTCTCCACATCTATTGGTGAGGTTCCAAGCATATAACAAGCCTCCAATGCTACATTCCAGCTCCTTAAAAGTTTTATCTAGACTCTTCCTCCTACCCTACTCCCTGGATACAATTTGTTCTGTTCTAGTATCTCTATTTTTTTCATGCTACTTTGTTTCCAATTTTTCTCCTCATATCTGATTTCACTTAGATTATTTGCTTGTCTCTTGAATTGTATGACATTGTCTTGGGGTTTTTCTTGATGACATACAAACTGAGGACTTCTGAGATCCTGCCCCAATGCCAGACCCTGTGTCTTTATTCCCCCATCCCCGTCCACATCTTTGGCCTCCAGGTACCCATTGTTCCAGGAGCGCAGTTTAAACACAAAAACCACTATATTAGGAGATCCTAATTACTGAAGATGTACATGGGTGTAATTTTTTCAAGCACTTTAAAATCAATTGTTGAAATTATAATGAAAACTTTTCTAAGTCATCACACTAGATGGGAGGCTCCCTGAAGGCAGGGACTTTGTTTTGTCATCAGCGACTAAGACAAAGCCCAGCACGTAGGTACACACAGGCAGAGTTAAGAAGTGACTGGCTCACTGACATAATGAATGAATGGAACCAAATAGCTTTGGCATATCTTAAACAATATATACAAAACATTGAGTTCAGAGTCAGTGGGGGTCAGAGAAGTTTGATGACAACAGTATATATGCCATTAAACTTCTCCAGGGAAGGCTTGTGAAATCCAAATCTAACTACTAAACTTTGACTACAGTTTATCCTAATTCTCTCTGATATGGACCATTCTTTTGGCAACCTCCAGAGGTATCTGGATCACTAAAACAGATATGAATCTGTATCCTCGGGTATCACCTGAATTTTAACTTTGCATTTCTCATAGAACGTTCCATTTTAAACCTTAGCACTCTGAAAACTGGTTTCTAGTAGTTGACAGTGCTGAGTTTTCCAACCTGTTTTCCTCCCCGGAATTCTAACCATGGTGTAACCAACCTTAATTTATCACTGACATCATCATTTGTTACAAGTCTTCATCCTAACAATCCATTGCCTTTTAGTGTCCTTTCTTTTGACTTATTTATTTTGATGGCCTGCCTAGCTCGGAGTTTGCCTTGCATTCCCGACTTGCTTTTCAGCCAAGTGGCTAGTACCGATGAAGGGGCTATCATCATCTATCGCCATCAGCAGGCTGCACGTTATTCATTGCATTTCAAATGGATGGTGCACTTCAGTTTTCACATCTCTGATGTCTTTGGCCTCTCTGCCAATAGCTCTTCTAATTTAATATTTAAAAGGCACCCAACAGTTTGGATATTTGAATACCCAGCTTCACAAGTAAGCAGGGTACAGCCGAAGAACAAACTCTTTCCAACTTTGCGTCTCTTCTTCCCCTTTTGGTGGCTAAGTGCAGAAAAGAGCTGGAAATTCTTTGTCCTTTAGTGGCAAATCACCAATCCTGTACTGAGTAATCTCCTTAGTGTGGAAAAGAGTGTTTTTTACAAAGACGCAAAGTTTTTTAATTTTTCGGGTGAAAAGAGTTTTAGAATTCAGTTAATTACTTTGTTCATTTATATACAAAACTTCAGTTATTCTCACAATGTGATATTGTGTATGTAGAATAGAGTTCAGATTGTGAAATAAACATTAATTATTTTAAACATATGGTGCTTTGTGTTCTAGTTTTATTTTTCCTACAAAGACTTGAATCTATGTTCACTGTTGCGGTCCCACTTGACATCGATAAATTCAGAGAGGAAAGTAGTAACTTTTGTATTTGGTAACCTAGAATGCTTATAAAGAAAAGTGATTTTGTCTTGAGAAGATATGCATTGAATATTGGGAGGTCTAATTTTAATTGACAAAGGTTACCATGTAATCTGTGCTTCCCAATAGTTTCATATGTCTAAATATTAGCGCCCAACAAAAAATGATTTTCAAGTACATTTTTACATGCCACTTTTTAGACTTCTTTGTGTATGTTCTCAATAAATAGGGTACTTGCATAATTTATTATATAACACTTTAGATAGTTGGAAGAACACCACCAATAGTAAAAATTGCATTTATTTTTAAAATATTTATGGTTGATTGATTATATTGGTAATCTATGCAATAGCTCTATTCAAAATCTAATTTAAAAACTAGAACTAAAAGGTCTATGTACATTAAAGGAAAATTTAAAATTTTTTCATATAAATTGTCAGAACATTAAAAATAATCTAGTAGATTCCCATATTTTAATCAATTTCTTAGCCATAGTTGTATCTAAGAGACCAATTTTTGAAAAAAGTTTATGAAAAGTATAGGGTTTTATGTGTGTGTGTGAGGAAGATTAGCCTCTTTTTGCTTCAAGAAGATTGTCAGTGAGCTAACATCTGTACCAATCTTCCTCAATTTTCTATGGGATGCCACTACAGTGTGGCTTGACAAGTGGTGCTAGGTCCACACCCAGCATCCAAACTTGCAAACTAGGGGTTTTTTTTGATAAGTGAGTTTTTATGGTCTTCTTCTTTTTCAAAACATGTCTACAATCTTCTTCAAAGTTGCATTTAATGGGTAATCTAAAGTATACATCTTCAACTAGCACCTCTTTGTAGACTGTAACATTTTTAATTGAAAAAACTACTGCTTATCTGGGAGCTGACATACTTGATAAGCTCAGAGCAAACTAAGCTAAATGGGGTATTTTTCTAAAGTCTATTTCAAATGAAAATGCTTAAATACTTCATCTCAAATGTCTATGCAAGTACTGTATTCTGTCTCCATCCTGAGTACATTACCTTGAAAAAATAATTTTACTGAAAAAAGTCTGCAAAGGGTTCCCTTTATTTATGATACATTTAATATTACATCAAATTTAGGTTCCGCCAAATCATAGGCCTTCTTAATTCATTACATTTAGTTTAGTAAAAACTAATTGTGCCGCTGCAAAAAGTGTTTTTATATCACTAGGTAATTGTTTAGATTATAAGATGTCTTCTTAATGAATTTCGCATGTTTTTATTCCAAATGAAATAGTAACTGTTAATTCACTGACTCCATTAGCAGAAAAAAACTTCAGAAAGTTTTGGATGATACCAGTTCATCAGAGCTTTGAATAGAAATTTAGTTATAAACAACAATGGTTTGATTTTTTTCCTCCCTCCAATTCTTGAACTCAAAGTAAAGCTCTGGAAGTTTGTTCTCAGTCTCTCTTGTCATCTCATTATCACCAAACAAGTGGAGAGAAAACTAAGAAACACATGTGACGGCTACAGCCCAGGAACAGAAGCCCAATACAAGATTGAGATTTAACCATAAGAATATAGAATACTGTTTCTTCTCTACACTGTATCACCACACCAATAAGACTCGAGTATAATAACAGTAGATTACAACTGAAAGAGTTCCAAGACATGGATTCTCCCCAAGGAGGAAGATTTAAGGAAGCCTATAACTGTTTTAAAAATTGAATCAATAACTAACAACTTGGAAAAAAATAAAACATTGAGTGCAAACGGTTTCACTGGTGAATTCTACCAAACTTTCAGAAGAAATGATACCAATTGTCCATAGTGTTTTCCAGAAATAAAAGCAAGGGAAACAGTTCCTAACACATCTATGAGCAAAGGAAATAGTTCCTAACACCCTAATACTAAATTCAAATAAATATATTACAGAAAAGGAAAACTACAGACCAATATCTCTTATAAATATAGAAGTAGAAATCCTCAACAAAATATCAGCAAAGCAAATCCAACAATGTGTAAAATGAATTACACACCATGATTAAGTACCAAGTAGAATTGATTTCAGATATGGAATCCTAGGTCAACATTCAAAAACTAATCACTGCAGTACAACCTTGCCAACAGGGTAAGGAATAAAAACAAACAAATAAACAACAACAACGACAATAACATGATCATATCAGTTGATAGATAAAAGCATTTAACCAGACCCAACACTCATTTATGATAAAAATTCATCAAACTAGAAATTAAAGGGTGCTTTCTCAACATGCTAAAGAGCATCTGCAAAAGTTCTACAGCTAATGTCACACTTAATAATGAGAGACTTACACTTTTTCTCCAAGATTGGGATCAAGGCCAGGCATCACTCCTGTTCAATACCATATCAGAAGTCCTTTCTTCCTGCAACAAGACAGGGAAAGAAAATAAACAGTATACAAATTGGAAAGGAAAAATTAATACTGTCTTTATTTGTAGATAACATGATTATCTGTGTAGAAAACCTTAAAATGTCTACAAAAGAACTCATTAAACTAATAAGTGAGTATAACATGGTTGGAGCATAAAGTTCACATAGAAAAGTCAATCATTTTACTATATACCAGTGGTAAACAATTAAGGATTGGAAATAAAAAATAACATAAAAATGAAGTACTTGGGTATAAATCTAACAAAATACCTTTATGCAGAACACTACAAAGCACTGATGAAAGAAGTCAAAGATCTAGATAAAAGGGGAGATAGTCTTTGTTCATGGGTTAGAAGACTTGATATTGATAAGATGTCTGTTCTCCCCACTTGACCTATAGATTCAATCAAAACCCCAGCAAGCTATTTTATACATATCAACAAACCGATTCTAAAATTTATATGGAAGGTGAAAAATCTAGAATAGCCAACACAACACTGAATAAGAAAAACAAAGTTCTTTACACTACCTGATTTCAAGGCTTACTCTTAAGTTAAAGTAATCAAGACAGCATTGTATTAGCAAAAGAACAAACACTTATCAATGGAACAGAATAAAAGCCTATAGATAGATTTACACAAATATAGTCAACTGATTTTTGACAAAGGCACAAAGGCAATTCAATGGAATAAAGATAGTCTTGTCACCAAATGGTGATGGAAAGCTGTATCTACAAACAAAAACACATGAACTTAGACACAGGCTTTACACCTTACAACAAAAAGTAACTAAAAATAGATAATAGATATCAACATAAAATGCAAAACTATAAAACTTTGAGAAGAAAATACAGGAGCAAATCTAAGTGATTTGGGGTTTGGTGATGAGTTTTTAGATATGACACCAAAAGAATGATCCATGAAACCAAAATCAATGGGTTGGACCCTATTAAAATTAAACATTCTCCTCTGTATAAGATACTGTTATAGTATGAAAAGACAAGCAAGAAAATGGGAGAAAATATTTGCAAAACACATATGTAATAAGAGAATTATATCCAAAATATGCAACAAACTCTTCAAATTCAACAATGAAAAAACAATGCAATTAAAAATGAGCAAAAGATCTGAATAGATATCTCAACAAAAAGATATCCAGATTGCACATAAGCATTTAAAAACCTTTCCATATCATTTTTCATTTGGAAAATGCAAATTAAAACGATGAGATACCACAACACACATATTAGAATGGCTAAAATCCAAAAACTTGACAATTAAATTTCTGTGGGGAAGCAGGGCAATAGAAATTCTCTTTCATTCCTGATAGGACTGCAAAATTCTGTAAACTTTGGAAGACAGTTTTGATGTTTCTTACAAAGTGAAATATCGTCTTACTTATATGGTCCAACAATCATGCTCCTATATATTTATCTAATTGATTTTAAAACTTACACTCATACAAAAACATACATGTGCATGTTTATAGCAGCTTTATTCACTGTCTCCAAAAACTGGAAGCAACTAAGATATTCTTTAATGGGTGAATGGAAAAATAAACTGTTGCTCCCCCATACGGTGAAAAACTATCTAGTTATAAAAGGAATTGAGCTATCAAGCCCTACAAAGATGTAGATGCATCTTAGACACATATTGCTAGGTGAAAGATGCCAGTCTGAAAAGGCTACATACTGACAAAGGGCAACACTGGAGAGATAAAAAAACAGATAAGTGATTGCCGGGTGGTGAGGGGTGAGTTGAATTGGTGAAGCACAGGGATGTTTTAGGACAATGAAACTATACTGTACGATATTGTAATGGTAGATATATGACACTATGCATGTGTCAAGACCCATGTGTCTGTAAAACAACAGAAAGAATGAACTTATGTGTACAAATTTAAAAAGTCATTTAGGAGGTCAGGGCATCCCAGGATTGAATACAAACTATGACAAAAGAATCTGACGGTATCACAAATGTATGAAATAGCCTGACTGAAGGGGCAGAGAGTAAAGGTGCTGACCCAAGTAACATTGGAAATGAGTCTGTAAGACTAAAGGCCAAAGGAACCACACATAAAAATTATATTCTGATGGATAAAGATTTTCCTATGGGAGTGTGAGGCAATCATTTGGAAGCCATTATATCTGTATATGGGAATTGAAAATTAAGTAAATTGATGATGAATGGTAGGAGCCAAATTTTACACTGCTGAAGTGAGAAGTTACGGACAATCAAGAAGAATGCTCATGTGGTTAGGGATTAGAGTTGAAGACATCTGTATGAACTTATGTTTAGCTTAACATAGATATGGATGGATTTCTGTGCATGTGTGTATATACACACATATATAAATTATTTATAGATAATGCATATATTTATAGATCTGTATATGTACGTAAGTTAGTATACACACATACATTCCCTTGCTCTGTCCTCTGAGAAGGCCTACAAGCAATGACACTGCAGAAGCAAGGAACACACCTGTCACCCAGACCTTGGTTTCTAATACCATTTTCCAACCAACGTAAGAATCAGAGCTCTTTGGAGAAATGTCTGATTCCAATACTGGGCTATGAAATATGTAAGATGAGCCTGGAGCATCTTGTATTGCCAGAAAGTAAGGAAGTACTTAAAAATAAACAGAATGATGGGCTATTTCATAGAGAAAACTGAGCTCCCAATGGCAAAACAGAACAATTTTAGCAGCTAAGTAAACAAAGTAGTGATGGATTATAACCTAATATATAAATATTTAACTAAAATCCGCACTTTCAGCTGCATGAGCCCATGCTGACACAAATAAATAATTACATAAATAAGAGAAAATAGACAAGTCTCCCAAGCAGAAGAATCCCCAAAAATTGATATGGATACTCTACCGCCAAGGTAGTGGAACGTAACTTTCCACTGCACAGATACAAATGTGGGCTATGCATAGTGACTTCCTTCCAAAGAGAGTAATACGGGAAGGGGGAAAGAAGAGAAACTTTACGGTGGAAAAGTCTGACATAAGCTATCTCACGATCATGATTTTTGACATTAACAGAGAGTCATTTTGATAGTATGTACTCTGATATTATGAAAACGGCACTTTATTCTATGTCTTCCTCTCACACACCCATATCCCAATCTAATCATGAGAAGAAAACATCAGACAATTCCTGGTTAAGGAAAATTCTACAGAATATCAGTACTGTCGAGGCCAAAGAAAAAGAGTCTAAGAAACTGTCACAGCCAAGAGAAGACTAAGGAGACTTAGCGACTAAATGGATTACGGTATCCCAGATGGGATCTTGGAATGGAAAAAGGACATTATTTAGAAACTAAGAAAATCTGAAAGTATAGATTTTGGTTAAAAATAATGTAATTGTTAAAAATTAATTCGTTTGCTAATTGTGGCAATGTCTCATACTAATATAAGGTGTTTATAATAGGGGAAACTGGGTTTGGAGTATCTGCCGACTTTCTGTACTATCTTTACAACTTCTCTATAAACAAAAATATACTTTAAAATAAATGTTTATTTAAAAAAGTAAAATACAACAAAACCAAAAACAGTGTAGTGTCGCCAAACAAGAAAATGAACAGAGTTGAGATTTTCACCATGCAAAAACTAGTGAAAGCACTGTAGAAAAGCATTTAAACCATAAATTTTAGGGCAAGATTGCTTAGTCTCTCTTGCATTCACATGGTTTATTCACTCCTAACCTATTTGGCTATGTTTCCACTGACTCTGCCAAGAAGTAGCTTGGTGGCTTATGTATTTTAAGTGCCTTAGTACATAGCACAGCTATCTTATACTTCAAGTGGTCAACAGGGGTAGTGGTGTCCTATCTCTAGCAAAGATTGGTGTTATGAACCAGAAAACGCTATTTTAAAGGTGAGCACCCGTGCTGCTGATCTTGAACGAGAGGTTTCCATTACCTTGCCTCTGGGACTTTTGGGAAAAGAGAGACAGGACATTGTTGGTCCTCTTTCATATTTATTCATGTGACAAAACTAAAACCTCTGTCTAGAGCACAGGCTTATTATATATACTACCAGATGAGACCATGGCAGAAGTTGTGACGGAGAGCCACCACATCCATTCTGACTTCTATGACTATTACTTTTAGTGTGTCCTTTACTTTAAACAAATCCAGGCAAAATGCTAAACCAGAAGACACACCGGGATAGAGGCATAAATGAGGACTGTCTGTAAAAAGCCGGGATATGTGGTCATTTAATTCAATAAATTTCCCCCAAAATTCTAAGTTGCAAGAGTTTTTGTCACTATAGTTTTGTTCACATATTAAGCGTTTAAAATTCAAGTGCTTTTGGGTTCCTTTTATTCGTAAATAAAATTACCAAATCAAGACTGGGCAACACTGGCAGGGATCTCATCCACTGGCATAATTTTACCAAAGGTGACACACAAACCAAGGCAGGGTAAATGACTTGGAGAAGTTCACAAGGATCATTTATGTCAGAGCTATAACTACAAACTAAGTCTTCAGACCCCAGGCTTGTTTTTTCATTTCACTACCCTGATATAGTTTATCTGATCTTTTGTTTCTCTTTATCTTAATACTGAGGTCCCCTTTGGTACTTTGGTTCAGAGCAGCCTGAATAACATTTATGGAAATAAAGGCCATATAGAGTGATTTTTAAACATTTTTGGTAACATTTAAGCTGTGCTCTCACCAAGAATAACAAGCTGAATAAGAATTCAAAGGTGCTATTCATTCTGGTCAATCTCCTTACTTATGATTCCAGTGATATAATCATTCTTCTGGTGATTCAATCAACAACTCTTTTAGGTGTATCTACCATTTCTAACCCTTTGTGTTAGGTACCAGAACAGGGGGATGGGAGTGGACAGAGTATAAAATGTCCAATCAGCTTATCTACAATGGAAGATTCACAGGTGGGTGTAATTCAAGGCTACATATACTATGTTATAATATAGTGTGTTTATGGGAAAACCAATTGGAGCAATGTGAATTCCAACTTGGAGATAAGGTAAAAATTATGAAGACTGTGATATTTGAACTTTCAAGTTGACGTCATGAATAACAGGAAAAAGGAAATATCAAGGATGATAATGGTGACTGCAGAATGACAATCGTCTTTATCATTTGTCATTTAAGACGTTTCTTTAAGGCAATTAGTGAGGGTTTTATAGAAAGGTATACTGGAGCCGCATCAGACAGTTTCTCCAAAGTCATCTAAGAGGGGGACATTTATTGAATGCCATTGAACTACTCTGTAACAAATATTATGCAGTTGTAGCAATACCACCTCAGAAGTGAAAAATATTTATTAACATATCCATGAGGCTCTGTATCAAAGCATCATAGGTCAGTACTATGAGAGCCTAAAAGAAAATAAATGTCAGCATGATCACTGACAGTTGAAAGTAAAAGTAAGCAGTGGTGAGCGTTGGAAAAGTTCCACCCAGTAGAATAGCATGGCAAAGGCAGCAACAGCAGGCACACCTGGGGAAACTGCAAAAGGTTTTCACGTCAATGATGGGACTTCTGTGGTGTTGCTTAGTTCTGCCATTCAGGCCTTTGCCGAGATTGTGGGGTCCTGCCTCCCTCAGGCCAATGAACTGTGTCTAATAGAGGCTTTTGATGAAGCCAACTTTACTTGGTACACACTGAGAGTACCATGTTTCATACAAACTGCAATTTAATACCTGTAACATATAGGAGAACTTTATTTCAGGGACAACACCTTGCTATATTACAAATATGCAACACAGCATTAGGGCTTAGGTGGCACAGAGGAGGATTAAAAAATCATTTATATATGATTCCTGCAAAGATTGGGCCAATATATACTGTCTTATTTTTATATATTAATGGTAATATCAATCTACACATGCAGTTTTAAGCCTTGCTAATTTTCTAGAAATTGCAAGAAAGATTGATTTTATTCAACCAGCTATGCTATTCAATATGCTGTCTTAAGGAGAAAAATTTCCCAAAAGATAATTTCATTCCTTTTAAAGGCAAACAACCAATAATGTAAATTTTATTATTCAGCTATAGTAGTAAATTCTCATAATAAATCAGTCAAAGAAAATTGGAATTTAAAAGTAATTATAAGGCATATAAACTTAGCAATCATTTATAATGTAGAAAAAATGTGTTAAACACTTGAATTGTTTCTATAAATTAAAGTACATATCAGCTCATAAATATTATTTGCCCTAAAATTATTAAATAATCTACTCATATAGTATAAGATAATATATATTAAAACAAATAAGAAATAATTTCATATAAAATTAAGATAATATTAAATTAATATTGTACTGTATATAATTTATGTTACAATAATGTATATTACAAATGGAGTATTCCACAAGCATCAATTCTGGGAGAATATGTGACAGAATATGAATATTGTTTTATTATTCTTAGAAAAAGCAATTAGTGGCAGGAGAAAAATTTTATTTGCAACTAAATCTTGACTATGAGTTTTAGGAGTGTTTCAATAAAACTGATCTTTTCAGCCACGCCACAAGAATTAATTGTAATATCCAAATATGTATGAAGGTTTTGAAATTTTAGATATTTGTAAATTGAAAGCAACACAAGCTGCAGGGAATAAATAAGAAACTTGTACTTCTAGCTCCAGGGCAGAAACTGCTCCTTATTATGTATGTGGTTCATCGATCATGGATCAGATGAAAATTTAAGGAAATATGTACTTGTCTCTTAATGTTGCCATGGCCTCTAAAAAAAGCATAACAGAAAAACAGGCAAACAAAAATAATTGCATAAAGTATTTGCATATGCAATATGCTGAGGAAAAAACTAACCCTGCAATGGAGACTTCCAAGATAACAAAGCCATCACTCTCATAGTGAAAAAGTGCTAGTCACACTTCACCAGCACCACACACACACACATACACATGCACGTGCAGACACACACTCCACAGCAAAATCGCAGCTCCCCACATACCTCGCTGCTTCAAAACTTGTGAGCAGAATCCTTTTGGACTGATGGTTGCACCACCATGAACATAGCCAGTCAACGCTGGAAATCGTGTTGTCAGCAGAGGCTTTGTTGCTCTGAAACGGCAGGAAGGAGTCAATCAGCAGGTAAAACCCCCGAACAGTTGCTCTGTCTTCAATTTTCTCCTGACTTAGAGCAAAAATTAGTTGACATTACCCTTATTTTGCAACAAAGATGGTTTTCAACAATTAAATAAAAACAAAGACATTTTCTAGCTTTCCATCTGACTTCTTAGCTAAATTTCTGCATCTTTTATTTTCTTTCCCCAAATAAGAATCACAATTCTTTCTGAAGGAGTTCATATTTTTGAAGTGACTGAATCTAAAAAATGAAGTTCTTTGTTTTGCTTTGCTTCCCCTCAAAGCATTTTTAAACAGGTGGTTTTTTTCCTTTTTTTGGTGAGGAAGATTGGCCCTGAGGTAACAGTGGTGCCAGTCTTCCTCTGTTTTTTATGTGGGATGCTGCCACATCATGGCATGATGAGCAGTGCTAGGTCTGTGCCCAGGATCCAAACTGGCAAACTCCAGGCCACCAAAGTGGAGTGCGTGAACTTAACCACTATGCTACTGGGCTAGCCCTAAGAGTAATGATTTTTAAAATTCACATGCTTGTCTTTGAGGAGTCAATCTTCTTCTAAGTAATTTTACTTATTTTTTTTTATGTTTCAAATCTGCTACTATTTGGGAATTTTCTGTCACATTTATGCTGAAAATAATCTCTAAGCTCCTTTCCAGTTCTGAGATATGATAATTACTTTTAATTAAAACAAATTTAATCAAATTAATGTAAATATATATCCTAATATAATAAAAAGTGCACAAAATACAGATGACATTATAACTTCCTCGACTTTGTCCCAAACTTTCTCCTCCTGAAATTTACCTTCTATAATATTTTTCATTCTTCCAAACATTTTATGTATTTATGTGCATAAACATCAATATGGAATTTTATAATTTGTATGTATGAATATTCAAATTTCATCTTAGTTTATAAGAAACATAAAACTATGCATTTGGAAAACTGAGAGTTTTAAGCATATTTCCTTTTTTCGCTGAGGAAGATTCACTCTGAACTAACATCTGTTGCCAATCTTCCTCTTTTTTTGCTTGCGGAAGATTAGCCCTGAGCTAACATCTGTGCCCATCTTCCTCCATTTCGTATGTGGGTCACCACCACAGCATGGCTGACGAGTGGTGTAGGATCCAAACCTGTGAACCCAGGCTGCCAAAGCAGAGAGCACAGAACCTAACCACAATACCATGGGGCCAGCCCCTGAAAGAGAGTTTTAAACATCAAAACAGAAGAATGGTAATCATTTTATGTTGAACATCTATGGAAGTTGGGGGAAACGACATCAATGCCTCTACAATTAATGTATTTTGTATTCACTTTATTCTCTGGCCTGGGCTTTGGCAGTTTCTCTGAGACATAGCCTCTCAGAGAAGGTTATCTTGATATTAGAGCTGATAATGTCACAGCTGATGCAATCCAATCCAGTGTAATATTCTTCACTTTCTGAATATTCAGAGTTGTGTGATGGATATAATTTTAAACACCTTCCTTAATCACATATGCCATATATGCCTTTAAACATAAATGCAGAAATGAACCTGTAACCCAGGACTAGACTCTACAATATTGAAAAGCCGAAGGCTGAAATAAATTTTTTTAAAAATTCAAGAGAATGTCCTGTATAATTTCAGTGAGAATGTTGGTATGTTTCAAGGATAAATGAAGGTCAGGTTCTAACCTGCATCTCAGAAATGTTTATATGAGCAAAGGTTTTCAGTGAATCCAAAGAACATACAGTCTTTCATTTCACAATCTGGGCAGTACTTCCATCGAAGAGGCACTAATAAATGCAGTAGAAAATTATACAAAAATCCTAGTTCGGTACTTTATCTAGTTGAGCAGAGATAGAGTAAGGGGTCAATATGATATCAAGCTCGAGATCAAGCTAAAGATATGAAGAGGAGTAGTTGAAATCAATCTATCTAGGATCAGTGAACTGGGTCAATTTTTCTGACTTTTTTTAAGACAGACAACAGTATTTTTTATCCACTTTTCCTGCACCTAGAAAGGTATTGAAAATCAATTTGGGTGAGCTGTGCAATCTAGTATTTGGGGGCTGTGGTAAAAAATCACTTTATATCTCTGCATGTTGTTATGTTTTAAATGGGTTTAAAATGTAATATTCTAGTAGGAAAAGATGCTTTGATTCTGCCACTAAACTCATATGAGGGCTAGGCTATGAAAATTCATCAGTAAAATTTAATTCTGCTTTCATAGGAAAGAAAAATAAAGTTGAGATAGATGAAGAAAAAGGCATCTATTATTGGAAAACAATTTAGTGGATTTATTTTTCTGATGAAAAGATGCAATACATATATACATTCACTCTCGATATCTCCATGGTTCAAAGAGTCAGACTGATTAGAGTGTTGCTGGAAAGGTAGAGACTGGGAGCATTAAGCAAATGGGCTTCTGATGGACACCAGGAAAATAAGAAAAGAGAAAAAAAGGAAAAGAAAGGAGAGAGGGAGAAACAGAAAAAACAGAGAGAAGAAGGAGGGAAGAAAGGGAGGGAGGAAAAGAGGGAGGGAGGGAGGGATGAAGGAAGACACCTCAGAAAATGAAAGCCTTTATCTGGAGAATGGCAACTGCAAGTTCCTACTTGTTGAGTCCGTGTAAGGGCAGAAATCATGCACGAAATTCGTTTAATATCAAAGAAGAATGATCCACATTTTTATTCATGTTTGGGAACAACCTGGGTTTGTTCATCATTTCAAAAATATTTATTTAGAATCTTCTATGTGTTAAATTATCTGATAGGCCCTGGGCATATTTTGGACAAGATAGAAATAGATCCTCTTTTCATGTAATTATACAGTCTGTCAGGTTAGTAATCTCGGATTTGATTAATCCAAGAATAACAGTCAATGTTTAACGCGTAATGTTTTTCCATATTACTAAATACTTTTAATAACACAACTAAGTGGAATGACTTAAGTTTCATAAATCATAAAACCTGAAATTTCAGCTTCAGAATTTAAGGTTTAATCAAATTCTTTAAACACTAAATGCACTGAACTTTTTCAAAGTATTTTCTAAAAGACAAATCTCTTGGGAAGATATAAGTTAAGGATTACACTTTACTGTGGGTAAAGATTCCTAAAAAGAAGTGACTCAAACAAAGTTAATGATGAATCTGTCACATAATGATAAATCTGGAAATAGCCCGGGGCTGATGAAGCCTCCACGATTCCAGTAACAACCCAACCTCCTTTTGTCTTTCTGCTCTGCCATCCTCAGGGAAAATCATACAATCACATGATGACAGTTTCAAGCATGGTAGCTATATTCCTAGCAGGAGGAAGCAGGAACCTGAGTGGCCAGTAGTTATGTTGATCAGGCGTGTTCTTTTTAGAAGTGCTTCCCCAGAAGCCCCAGTTAACAACTACATATTATAACTCATTGGTGAGGACAGTGCCAAATGGTAACCTTAACTGTAAAGAAGGATAGCGGATGTATTTCACTTTCTGAACTGAGTAGATTTCCTCCTTCCTCCAATAATATCTGATTTATTCTAGCAATGAATTGATAATAAGTGATGGTAAGGAATGAGAAGCGTCTGAAGTGCATACAGACCTACCTCTTAAACGGTTACACCTGAGTATGTCGATAGTTGGATGAGGGCAAGGAAACCATTTGCTGAAATATGGGAATCTGTATTTTCCTCCTAGTTTTCTCTGCAACTTTGTAGGGATACACACACACGTACATGCACAAGGTTGCTGTATCCATCCATTAAGCAATATATAGTAACCTCTTTCCTAAGGAATCTGCAAAAAGTGTTACAGTGAACATAACAGGTGTTCCATTAGTATCTTGATAGCAGAAAGGAAAAAGAGTGAAATACTTCCAAACCAATAAGATTTATGGCTTTAAGCTATGTTTAGCTGATTTTTGTTACCAAATCAAGTGTCAAGGAACAAAATGAGAACTAAAGACTGAGAAAAATACAGCATGTGATTACTGTGTGACATAGTTGAAAATGATGAGCATTCATCGTAGCTAATGCTTTGGGTATCTTTACTGAGCAACAGGTTATTCGTAAGTAATCCAACATTTAGTGTAATATTGGTTACCATCATTTTAGTTAAAAGATGCTAAAGGCTTATTAGGTAACAGTCTTTGTCTTGGCTTTTACAGGCTGGAGTCCCTAGAGACAACACATGACACTTGATCTCAGCCAAAAGGCCAAGAGGAAACAGTCATACTATTCGAAAATATGTTATAGATCTATGGCACATACTCAATTACGAGGAGATAGAACAACAAAAACCTTGAATACATACGACTGAAATTTATTCTAATATTTGTAGGAGAATAAAGACCACTAAGCTTATGCTTGATTTTTGAACTTTATTTTTTTTTGTTCTTCAGTGGCTTTATTGTTTACTACATAGTTCAATAAATAAGAACTCATTTCTCTCACATTATATTATCTTAGCAGATAAACTTAGATGTTTCTAGTAAAATCTGATTTTCATGTTGTCAATCTATTTGTTAAAGAACCACAATTTTCAGAAGGTTTACAGACGGGAACATAGCATTAGGCTTTGTCCTTCTTTCTAAAAACAAAGGTTCATGAATATCAAAAATATAGGTGGCAAAACCTTGAGGAGGATATATTAATTTTTTGAATACAACATAAGCTATGTTTTGTTATTATAATTTATTAAGCTATACTTTGCGTTTTCTAAACCTTCAGCATTTTAGCTGTGATTTGCAAGTAGCTTGTTTCTGGCTTATAGAAGTATGTGTACATCCCTTTATTTTGGTGAAGATAACTGTACTATATGAAAATACCATTGAGTAGCTGGGAGAACCGAGACACATCAGAGTTGGAGCTGAATTTCTCAGGAAGAACACATTGTCTTCAACTTCCCCATGCAGTGGGCATTTGCTTTGATAGGATTCACTAGAGGTACTAGTTGCTAAGAATACATTTTTCCTTTCATTTTTATAATTCCCATCTAAAGGAGAAAATGATACTATTCCTACTCTTCGTTCAAGTCTGGCACGCATGTTTAACAACATTTGGCTTCTGTTGATAAGCAGTAAAAACAATGGTAATAGAGAGATTAAGGAGCAATTTCTATGTGACAGGTACTGTTCTAAGCCCTTTACATCTAATTCTCTCATTTAAATCCTGCGTCAAGCCTACAAGGTAGGTATGTTTATTGTATACTTATTATCGTCATGCCACAGACGGGAAACTGAGGTGCTGAGACGTTAAGTGACTTATCTTTAGTGAAACAAGAGATGTGTTGAAGCAAAGTAAGCTCTGAAACCTAGAAATGTGACTTCAGGGCCTGAGTTCTTAGCCAATGCGCAGTTCCACCTCCTTAAAAATCAAATCCAGTCCAGGTTTAATAAACATTCAGCATAAGTTTTTTATGTGAAAAACATTGCAGTAAAGTCTGCTGAGGTTTCAATAACTGAGTTAGAGAAAGCAATCCCCATTGAAACTAACAACAAAAGGTGTAAAAAGATGCAGAACGATAAGACAAGATGTAAAAAGAGCAATGAGATAAGGTCCAGTGATAAGTTCTTATGCAGCTGTATTTAAGAGAAATATCATTAAGGATGAAGAGTTGTACTAAATTTACTAGTAGTAGATTTTGATTAATGGAGTTAGCTCTTGACAAGGACTCCTAAGACTCAAATCCCCCCTCTGCCATTCATTTGTGATTTTTGGAATATTATTTATCCTCTCTGAATCTCAGTTTCCTGTGAGATTTAGAAACTGAGCATATACTACATTAGAGAGTATAATAAGGATTAAGTGTTTAATGCATTAATATTTTATGCTAGGAAAAAGATATTAAAGTACCGAACGTATTATGTCTCAGGCATTTTTCATCCATTATTTTATTTCCCACAATAATGTGTGAGTTAAATCTTGTCTTTATTTTTCACATAAATAAGTTGAAGCTGAAAGGAGTAATAAGCACAGACAAGAATCTAATAAATGTCTTTTTGATGCCAAATTTCAAGATTTATCCACTCTCCAGAAAAGTCACAATAGGCATTTTCTATACCACCCTACATTTCCAAATTTGAAAAAATTCTATTTTCTCTAGTGTCAAGGAGATAATTTTTCTACATAACCATAATAAAATATGATTTCTTTCTATCTATACTTATGTCAGTAAAATAGCCATTCATATGACATATAAATCAATTTATTTTCCACCCTCTTTCAAAAATGGTTTATTCGCTAAAATACTAGGTATTTGAGAATACTGAAGTTTGGTTCTGCTATTATTTTTTATGAGTACTTCCTTTTTAAATTACAATATAAAAGAAAAGCTTTAAGAATGAAAGATCCAAAACTTGCCTTACAAACAAAATTATAACATCCTATCAATTACAGAATTTTGGAGTGTGGAATGGTCACATTAGACAGCCACAATTTGTGATTCAGCTGGGTTTTCTACTACTGCTATATGGAGCAACTAGATTGAAGTTCTATGAACACTGAATCATCCGTGTCCTCGCTGGGGAATTCGAGTCTTATACTTCCCAGTTGATGAGACTGGAAAGGCATTGCAAAGAAGCTTAAACAAGTTTTATTTTTCTTAAATTTGAAAAATTTGTCAGGATCATTGGTTCATTAAGCAGCCTCAAAATATCAGGTGTTCTAACACATCAAAAAAAAGTAGATAAGTCTCTGATCTTGATAGATGAGTGATCTTTCCTTAATATGGATTTGCCAATCTGATTATTTCCACAATCATGCCAGTTTATTTGCCTCAAATAACAAATACGCATTTTCTATTTGATTTACACAGTTGAGCTCTCTGTGACTAACCACCTTCCAGTTCTTAAAACAGAATAAAACAAAAGACAATATATTCTTCCAATTTGATAAGAAAAGAAACAACACAAAGTATATTTCATATTGTTGGCCTTCACCCTGACAACTAGAAATAAATCTCTTCTGCCAGCTAAGTTTTAGGCTTTGTTATATAATAATATGTAAGGAGTTTGAGGTGGGGGGTATAGGCTTTGAAAGAATCTCGGAACCAGCTTGATCTATTTAAATGGGAGAAAATAATCAATTGGAAAAGAGAAAGAATAAATGTGAAAGGAAGGAGAGAAGAGAAAGGTGGAAATTGGCAGAGTCTGAGTAGTAGGGATTAGAGAAGAGAGAGAGGAAATAGTACCATGAAGCCATGGGTGTGATCTGGAAGAGAAAACTGGATAAGAAACATACTTCAAAAGTATTGCTTGGTGTTATGGATGGGAATATCTCTTTTAAGTTTTTTAAGACATTCAGTTAAGATTTATATCATTATTCAGTTCATCGAAGTTATATTTTGGTATGCAAGGCAATGAGATGAGTATTTTTTGTATGAAAGACAATGAGATATATCACCTCAACATACTGAAATATATATATTCATCTATAACTTCTATAACTTCTTCAAAAAAACCCCAAAAAGATTAATAAAAGCTTATAGTAAATATCAATACAGTATGTTAAAAGGACACAAAAATATTTACATTAGGATTTAATACTTTGAAATCTGTAACAAATTTTTTTCAGAGTATTTTTCTCTCCTCCTTCTCCACAACATCGTATTCTAGAAATACATTTAATGCTAAATATTTGTTTTTTATAGATATCTGATTTATAATCTCACTTTTATTTTGAAGAAGCCCTAAGCACAATATACTAGGTATGATGTTTCTTTAGCTAGTTCCAATTAGCCTATCGCTACAGCAGGCATCTTAATTACCATATTCTTTAGCTTTAGTATTCTTGAGAATCTCTGAGTGTGTAGAATTATTGGCATCTTGGGCCATCTCTCAGGAAAAAGGTGGCCTGGTGAAGTTTGTCTTTCCATGTTGCTCATACTGCTTTCTTTCCCATATGGAATCCCTCTTCTACCATCTTAGGCACATAACCCACATGGTCGCCCTCCTCAACCCAGGTAAATCCCATTTGTAGTTTTTTCATTCCCATATGTTAGAAAACCGACTCTACCGACACATATTAAAAACATATCTGTCTCACCAATATGCAATAACTGCATTCCTCCCAGTCCTCGTCCTTACAGCTAGAAAACTCTAAACACAACAGAACAAACAAGCATTGAAAAACTCTGAAAGGTGGAGAGAAGGAGGAAGACTGCCTAGAGACCTCAGGGCTTGAGGGAAACGTGGCCGTGTGTCCCCTCATTGTTCCATATGTCCTGGACAGGGCACTGCAAGAACTGCCAACCTGGAAATGCCAACACACACAGACCAAGAAAAGCTCCAAGAAAAGCCTGTTCTCCTCAGCGAAGGACCAAACCAGAGTGGCCTGAAAACAGAACATTGGGTTGTCAATACTTGACCTATTCCAGCCAAATACTAGCAGAAAAACCATAGTATAGTTTTACAAGTTGTTACCATTGGGGGAAACTAGGTAGAAGGTACTAGAGATCTCTCTACATTATTTCTTAGAACTGCAGGTGAGTCTACAGTTTTCTTCATATAAAATTTTAATTAGAAAATATATTCTGTTTCAAACTCCATACTCTCTGCAGATTAACGCATTATATCTAAGAAACTTTGTATTTAAACAGATAGCTAAGTTTTAGAATAAAAGTTTAAAGTGCTCATAGAAGTTCTACCATTAATCAAAAGGTCAGGGAGTGCCCTTTTTTACAGACAGCCAAGTTACTTCTGAAATCCTATAATTTGTTCATTCAACGAACTTCTTATGAGTTTATATTATGTGCCAGTTTTCAGGAGCGTAGAGGTAACTACGTGATGGTTCCTATGTATTAAACACTCATAACCTTGCAGTGAATACACACATAACCAAAAGTGTATTGCACAGTGATAACTACAGGTGTGTAAGGAGAACACAGCTATGAGAAAAGAGCACAGGGAAGGAATGACATAGGCACAGCCAATGCCACATACAGATAGTTGACTGCTTTGGCCAAAAAATATGTACAGGAAACAGTAGAGCCTACGATTTTTGCACAGTTCCTCTCCTAAGTTTATGCCTCACCCTAAGTATCCATTCAACAGGACTGTATTGGTGCTTTGTGACATTTTTAAATGGTCCAGATATTACTGATGGCATGCATTAGCAGTTCGTAGCCATGGTCCTGCTCTTAAAAATGTTTTGTCAAAGTGTGTCTAGAAGTCTTTAAACTAAATCTGTTAACAGCCTTATTTTAAGGAAGTAGAAATAATTCGGATGATACTAACATTGAAGATAATTGTAGGAAAAACTAAAGTATATTTTGCAGACAAATTGAATACCTATAAGTTTAATATCTGAACAATATTTGAGTCAGGTATTAGGATAAAGAATTACAAGTTATAAAATCAATATAAAAAGCAGTCTTTCTAACTTTTGTAGCATTCAGGTATTTTCAGTTTTCATCAACTTTATGCAGCCACTGCGTTCGATCAAATTTTCCTCACTTCATTAACCTTTAGATACTTTATATACTTTGCCCATAATACCTTGTTCTTTATATCTCTAGTAATTTTTACTGGATGCTAGATATTGTGAATAATACATCATAGAGTATCCAGATTGTTTGTTTTCCTTAAAAGAGTGTTGACTTTCATTCTGATCAGGAATTACTTTATCTGGGAACCATCTTGATTTATAGCTAGTGATGGCATTAGCTTTGTTACGGAAGGTCTGGTGAAATCTTTATCCGGGCTAGTTTAGCCCTCCATATATTGCAGGAACTTGGTGGGTCTCAACTGACCACCTTGAGTATTCAATGAAGTCTGTCCATTCGGGGTCACTGGAATTCTAACATCTCCCAACCCTATTTGAGCTCTGCAAGTTTTTGAGATTATATTTTCCCAGTAGTTGCTGCTTGTCTGTCTTTGTAGATTATACACAGATACAGCCAGAGACTCCAGGCACTCCTCTGCAGATGGTTGCAGAATTCTCCCTGAGTAGCTTCCTCTTATCAGTACACCTCCCTGATAATTTCAGCTTCCTCAGTTCTCCAAAATTCTATCTCTGTTTCCTCATCTTAATAAAACTCGTATGTTCTGCTTGTATTTCTCCTCGCTGCACTGTGTTACAGAAATTTCCCTCCAGGCCAAGATCCCATGCAAGCATAAGGCTCACATGACTTGTTCTTTCATAAGGGACACATTCCTACAATTCCTATTTCCCAATGTCTGAAAAATAGTTATGGTCTATATTTTGTTCAGTTTTCCAGTGTTTTACCCAAGGAGGTCTAATCCTATACCAGTGTCTGCAAAGGTCTGAGGCAGCAGTCTCTGGATTCAGTTTGAATAGAGAGCTGATGTGCTTTGCTCAAGGACTGGGTGAGAGAGAGAAAGGAGTCAAGAACGACTAAGACTTTTACCTTGTTTCTTAGAATAATGAAGTTACCATGAAGGGATAGGGATGCTGTGAAAGGAGCAGGCCTTTTGTCTGTTTGTGTTCATTATGAGAAGGAATATAAATACCCAGGAATTAACTTTCAGACATTTTAAGTTTGAGACATCTGTTAGAATCCATATAGTTATATTGTAAGTAGTCTGACATATAAATCTAAATCTCAAAAAAGAGATGCATGATAGTGATTGATGTTGCAAGTTCTCAGTGTGTAGAAGATAAAAAAGGTCTTGAGACTAGGTGACATTCCCCAAGGGTTCAAATGTGTATAGAAAAAGGGATGACAAGAACACCTCAGACCTTAGACCTACTTGAGCCCTTCTTGATGGAAAATGAAGTATTAGTTGAATCATTTTTAATGGAAAATTATTTTATTTTACTCTACTTTTTTGCTATTTAGACAGTACATAGTGGTAAAACTTTTTCTTCGCCTTTGAATTTGCTATTCAAAGGGACCCCAAGGGCACAGTAATGGGGAGGAAGAAATTAAGAGAGGAAAGACTGGAGAGGAAAAGATCTAAACAGATGTTATTGAGAAATTGGGTTCAGTCAGATATGTCATTTTCCTCTAGTATTTTCCATACTAGATTAGAAGCCCTTCAGGGGAGAGGGCATCTTGCTCTACTTTATCTGTTTTCTGCATGCCAGTCTAGGATTAGTATGGTGCAGCAAGCAAGAGCTAACCTTTACTGGACATGTGTCAGCAGCAAGGTGCTTATTCCAAATGCTTTGCTCTACCATATTCTATCACACTGAGAGGACACTAATTATGAGATGCACCATTATTAGTGAACCAGTGAGAAATAAACATTACCAAACTATGACGTATCACTAAATCTACAGTGAATCTCAAATTAAAAATTATTAATAAGTGAAAAAATGCATTTTACTGTTTATATGCAATTACATAGTTTTTTAACCTCTGGTCACTCTATGGAGGAAGAGGAAGAAAAGATGGAAGAAAAGGAGAAATGCACAAGATGCACAAGGCTAAATATACATATGTTTGGAATAATGCATGCCACATAGGAGGTACTTAATAAAATTTATTCACTAATTGAACAAACGAATGGTTCACCCTTCCTTTTGTACCCAAAATAAGAGCTTATGAGAGGAGACTTCCTGGAAAACTCCTAGGTGGGACTAGTCTAGTTTTGAATTCAGTAAAATATAACTCTTGGAATACATCAAGAAAAATAAAGTTATTCGATTTCATTGCATTTGGCTCCATATTGTTTTCAAGTTACTTCATACTGTGGATAATGTTACTTTTAAGCCATGGACAAAAGTGATTTTCTGTTTGGTTCCATACCAAACTACTGTGAGCATTTTAATAATTGAATTTGAAATTGCTTTCTTTTGTTTACTGAAGCAGTAGTGGTTACATCACAAGACTGTAAATCACTTAGGCAGTAATAAAGATGCTTCAACAGGATTGGATGAGACCTACAGTATTGTCTGTGCATTTTCTGAGAACAAAGGCCATTCAAATTTTTATTCACAATAATTTACATGTAATCTTTATTTTTATTTATTCATTTATTTTTTGAGGAAGATTGGTCCTGAGCTAACATCTGTTCCCATCTTCCCCTATTTTATATGTGGGACACCTGCCACAGCATGGCTGGAGAAGTAGTACATAGGTCTGCACCCAGATCTGAATGGGCAAACCCTGGGCTGCCAAAGCTGAGCACGTGAACCTAATCACTCAGCCACGGGGCTGGCCCCTGTAATCTTTAGAAAAGTTATATTTTGAATACAATTCCTGGTAGTTAATGACTGAATGTTTGTGTTCCCCCAAAATTCATTTGTTAAAGCTTAAAAGTCCCAGTTTGATGCCATTTGGAGGTGGGGCCTTTGGAAAGTAAGTTTAGATGAGGTCGCCAAGGTGAGATCCTCATGATGGGAAAAGCGCCTTCATCAGAAGAATCTTAAGACCCTGTGAGGATACGGCAAGAAAGCAGTCATCTGCAAGCCAGAAAGAGAGACCTCACCACACTCTGATCATGCTGGCATCCTGATCTCGGACTTCCATCCAGAACCACGAGAAATAAATGTCTATGTAAACCACCTAGTCTATGATATTTTGTTACATCAGCCTGCGCTAAGACACTGGTATTGGATTTATATACTTTTCTTTTTGTTAGATTTCTAAGTATAGTAGATTTCTAAACGCCTAGATTATTAAGTGAATCAAAAACTTTTAAATCCCCTCCCATTAGTCATTTCCATTCGATATTAGATCTGAGGGTTAGGGAACAGTTTTTGAGTTGGCATCTAAAGCTGTGCTATCTTGCTTATTATAGTCTGTTTCAGAGGTCCAGTAGTAGCTCCTTAAAATACTACAGGTCATTCAGCAATTATTGCTTTCTAAATTAAATGTAAACAAGAATTCAATAAGTCTTTTAAATGTGGTCAATAAATAAATAAATCTTCTTAGCTATATCAATATGCATGTTTCACTATACAATAAAACCTATCATGGGGCCTGCCCCGTGGCGCAGCTGTTAAGTTCCCACATTCCACTTCGGCACTGTGCGGTTTTCCGGTTCAGATCTGGGGTGCAGACCTACGCACTGCTTGTCAAGCCTTACGTGGCAGGCATCCCACATATAAAGTAGAGGAAGATGGGCACGGATGTTAGCTCAGGGCTAGTCTTCCTCAGCAAAAAAGAGGAGGATTGATGGCAGTTGTTAGCTCAGGGCTAATCTTCCTCAAAAAAAACATAAACAAAAAACTATCACTATCACATATGAAAAGAACCTGGACACATGGGAATAAGATTCAAAGGCCACCATCAAGGAAACATTGACACTGAAAGAGTCTATTTTCTCTCCTTTGAAAAGTTCCAGATTAGCATAGATGGTGGTCAGCTGGAGCCCTGACCACCCCTCCACAGAGGAAAGACGAGGCATTAGGCAGAGCATTACCTCTTCACCTGCACTCTCCAGCAATGTGACCATTAGATAATGTGAAAAATACACCTAGTTCCTCTCGGATTTATGAATACATAATCTAGTGCATAGATCCTTAAGTCAAATCCCCTATAAACCCAATCACAGCAAGGCCTTATAAAAACGACTCAGTGACTTAACTCCATTTCAACAAGTTATTTCGTCCAAACCTCCAAGGCAATGTAAAGATATCTTTCAAAAACGGTATTTGCACAATTACTGCATCGACTGAATTACTATAATACGTAATTTCTGTTAAACACCTTATAAAACACTCTTTCTAACCATTTTCTAACGGAAATTGCAAACAGCTTTATTTTTCTAGATGATGAAATGAGGTGATGGATTGGCATGCACTTTTTAAAATTAAGATAATTTTCAGTTTTGCCTTTTTAATCATTCACATGTATTATTTTATAACAAAAAACTCCACATATTTCTAGGAAAAAAATAAAATGATAATATGGATGAATGTTATTAATCTTGAAATGGGAAGAAACATTTAGACAAATAGAACATTAAAAAGACCCTCAGAGAATATTATTGATGAATTTGACTACTGAAAACATAAAGCTTTTAAATTTCTAAGGCATCACAGAGAAGCAATAAGTTAATAAGCAAGAAGCAGAGCTCTAACTAGGAGAATGTTTTTTAAAAATATAATTAGTGAAGCATTAATAACCATGACATATATGAAGCTCATATAAATTAGTTAGAAACATTAAATTCTATATAAAATGAGATGATGCATGAAGATACAAAGCAGAGAAGAAACAAAATTGGCCAATTAACTTAGAAATATGTGATAATTAAAAATGAAACTAATGTACATTTTTAAAAGGATTTTGACTATCACATTTGCAAAGAGTTATAAATATAGCCTGGAATATATCATAGTTTTCAAGCATAAAATTGTGTTCAAGCATAAGCTAGTACTATTTTTCCAAAAGATATCTAGGTACTACTTCACTTTTTTTTTTGCTTGCCACACATTTGACCGAGAATTTACATTTTCAGGAATATGTCTTAAGATATCACCAAACTTGTTGAATGATTAGTGTATCCCATAAGTTTATTTCAGTATTAATCATACTAATTAGAAGTTAATATTAAAAATCTCAGAGATGGGCTGGCCCGGTGGTGTAGTGGTTAAGTTCACACGCTCCACTTCAGCAGCCTAGGGTTCGCAGGTTCAGATCCTGGGTGAGGACCAGCACACCACTCATCAAGCACGTTTTGGCACATAAAATAGAGGAAGATTGGCACAGATGTTATCTTGGCAACAATCTTCCTCAAGCATAAAGAGGAGAATTGACAATGAATTTTAACTCAGGGGCAATCTTCCAAACCAAAAAAAAAAAAAAAAATAGATATTATAGATATTTTTCTTTCGTGTTTTCTGATCCCAATATCCTTTTCTTTCTTTTAGTAATAGAGCATTGACAGTTTTAGCTGGGCACGTGACCACCCAGTTAAAGACTATATTAGCAAAACTCCCTTACAGTTAAGGACAGTCGATGTGTAACCTCTGTCAAATAAGATGGGAGCCGATATGATGAATGTAACTTTATAATCATTCCTGTAGAAGGAAAATGCTCACCACTCAAGTCTGCTTTCTGAGATTTATTCTGATTCAGATGTGGCACAGTGAGGTCAACATCCTAGGGGATGGTAGACAAACAATATTGAAGATATTTGTCTCCCTCCAGGTCACCTGGCATTTCAAAATTTTTGGAAGAGTATGATATTATCTTATTTAAGCCACTGCTATCTGTTCTCAGTTAAAAAGCTTAGCCAACATCTTAAATAATAAAGCAGTCTTCTGTATTTTCCAAATAATCTACAATGAATATATATATATATACAGATTCAATATATATACATACACAAATAAAACACATCAAAATTTTAAAGGAGAAAGAAACCAAATATAAAAATGGACAAAATTAACTAACTGGTGTTTTCCTGCAAAAAGCTGGTGATCTTAACTTTTAGATATTCGGATGCCTAAGAATTTCTGAAGACATTAATTATTCTATATGTAAAAAACATGCATAGTAGATTAACTTCAAATGAATGATTGTCTCATCTATTCAGATATATATGAAAATCATAGAATTGGGGGAAAGATAACATGGTAGCCTTAATAAATGAGCAAAAGACCCTCTAAAATTAGAAAAAAGAAAGAGTGTGAGCACCATTTCTCTGAGAGAATCCCTAGATTTTAGCACCTTTTAAAATACACTTAGTGATAGTCATAGCGTATAGTCATAATCATGAATTTGCTTTAGCTTCTCGGTCACAATTCCTAAGAAGGGACTTATCATGGTTAAGGCTCAGAATCTAGAGTAGCGTATCTGAGTTCATGTCTAAATAAAATTAATGGGCAAGTTTGTTAGTCTGTGCAAGCTTCACTTCCATCATATCTAGAGTAAACATAAGAATACAACTGAACTCATCAGGTTGGATGAGGATTAAAAAATAATTTAGTGCTGTAACTGGCAAAGAGTTGGAGCACCATTAAGATTAGCTTTCATTATGATGATGCCACTTTAGAGACGGATACTAGGATTAAATGACAAAATAGAAAATGGATACCTGGTTTCCTTTCAATGGACTTCAAGGTTAGAAAGTTAATGTGGAATAATTGAAAAGGACTAGACGATAGTTAATAAATTTTCACTTATTCAGTTAGACAGTAATTCAAAGTTGGAGAAGCATCTTGGAACAAAGATATAATGAAATGCATATTTTAAAATATTGAGCTTCGTTACATTACACTTAACATGTGTATTTAAAATTTATTGTACTGTGACATTTTTATTGTCACATTTAACTACTATACTATAATGATGCTCTGAGGCAGTGTTATCATAGAGTATTTTTATAGGCAGCATTTGCACTCAATAGAGAATAATTCTTTCATTTCTAGTATCATCAATATCAAGAGACTTATTAATAACTAATCATTGATAGACTTAAGTGTAACGGCTGTCTGGATGTCATTGCACCCTCTTATAGAATGCCTTCCAGAATAAGAATATGCAGAAAATTATGTTTCAGAGTTCCATACTGTTCCATGGAAATTTAAAATAATGTGTTTTACAGGTGAGGGGAAAAGTAGAGATGAGATAAGGTAAATGAAATCTTTGACAATTTCAATGTCTTCATTGTCTATGTTAAAGTTGTATAGTTCTTCTGTAGTCACGATTTTGTCCTCTTGATGTCCAAATGGAGTCCTGCTTTGGCACTTTTTTACTTCACTTTTGTCAGCGGTCAAGTCATTGCTGCTTTCTGCCAATAAAATGCTGTCATCTGCACGTCTCAGATTGTTGATATTTCTTCCACCAAATTTCACTCCTCCTTCAACTGTGATTTCTCCGTCTGTGTATTTTTCATATGTGTATTTCATAAACATATAAAAATGTTTAATAAATGCATAATTTTAATAATGAAACAACACAATCACAAATGTTAGAAAAGGGAAGAAACTTAGGGATCATTTAGTGTATCCATCTCAGTTTATAAATAAGAAAACTGAGGCCAAGAGAGGGCAGATAGAATGTTCAAGAGCTTGGAGAAGTCTATGGTGGAGATTACATGATCATGACAGTATTGGTAATTTTAGGTTTTTTTCTTTAAGTATTAATTATCCCAATATTCATTCTCTCTTTCTTCTGTTTAGTAATACAACATGTCACATTAATATTTCAAATCACTTCCCCCTTTGATGATAAAGAGTAGTCTCCTTAACGAAAATGAGTTGTTGGTAAAACGAATGAGCATAAGGCAAAGAGTAACTGTTTTCGTCAACATACATGATGCTACTAAAACGTGTAATGGATAATACTTTACAATTAACTCAATGCACATTGATAGCATTGACACAAATTCTAGTTTCAGCTATCAAAAGTGAAGCTCAGAAAGTGCCATGTCCAAAATCCAAAGTTTTTAAACGGTAGTACTAGGATCCAATCTCAAGACTTTCTAGTTTGTGTGTGGAATTTCCTACTAAATAACTGGAGAAACTATGTGTTAAAATAGCATAGTTTCAGAATAATTTATAATAGATTATTGTAGTGAACACTACTGATTATCTTTTAATTTCTATTCTTTTTCTCCCTTTCAGAAGTTCTACCTAGTGACTCCCTTTCAAAATCACTCCTGCAGTTTGATATGGTCATATCACTCTGTCCACACTAATGGAATATGACCAGAGGTGGTTGCACTGTTTCCTCTTAAACAAAAGGTTAGAATACAGACCTGGCAGTAGTTTATCTTTGGCCATGCAGACCAGGACAACACCTTGGGCATGGCAGATCTATAAGAGATCGTGGTTCCTGATTGACATCCTAGAACTGATTCAACATAGGCTTAGATGTATGTACAAGATAAGCAAGCATCGATCTTATTTCAGCTTCTAAGTGTCCAGATCTTATTGTTATTATATATATAACCATATATGGCCTATATGCTAACTAATATAGTAAGCAAGAAACCAAGAGAGACAGAAGCAACATAACCGTAACTCAAGCAACAGATCAGAACTCAGACCCTGGAGGCCAAGAGAACTACACGGCAAATAGAAGACAAAGAATTTGAGGGAAATTAATTGAAATCATCTATGTGACCTAGAGACTAGGAGACACACACTGCTTATGGACACAAAGAATCCATTTTGGGTATAGTTAAGAATAGGAAATAGAGAACTTTAGAAGGTGTACTCCTTTTTAGGTTAGCTCAGAGAAATTCGGTAAAAAAATAGTAATAAGAAAGAAAGTCTTCTTAGATAGATGGGGTGATCAGCAAATGGATGAGAAGTAGCAGGGTGAAATGAGCAAAGTGCAGCAAACAGAATTGATGTATATCCAAATATGAAGTATTCTTTATAAATGCACTCATTCAGTGACTCATTCATTCAAAGAGCTCTTTAAGGGGCTGATTAAGTAGAAAGGCCTCAGCTTATGTTATCTTGGCTGAATTAAGCGATATTTCTGACCTTCAGCTTTATCACCTAAGAGTAGTTTTAAGAATTTGATAAAATCATGATGGGACGTAAATGGGACATAAAAGGCTGCGATTATTCTTTTTGATATCATTGTTAGAGAAAATGAGGCAACTAATTCTCTGTAGGATCTGACATTATCAAAGTGAAATATGATAATTTATTTGTGCTTTGAAAAATAAGTAGGTATCTTTCAAGCAGAGAGCAAGACGGCTTTTCAAATGGAAGAAAGAGGGTACTTAAAGGCAAGGAGTCATGTAAGAATATTGTATATAAAAGAAATTTAGTAGAGATTTACTAAGCTTGGAAGATAGGTCACAAAATAGGAAATCATTGAACAGGTTGGCATGGACAAATTCCAAAAGATTTGATTATCAAATTACCAAGTTAGAGAAATCAGACATAATCCTATGTTTAAAAAGCATATTTTTAAACCAAAAAATGGCATGAAAGATAAATATTATAAAAGAAATTCAAGCTTTATTATAGCAGATGGAAGAGTAAAGAGAAAGGCCAGCTATAGGGAGACTGGACAAAAGGATGTTACAAATGATTAGACAAGAGAAAATTGTCTATGCTAAATCACTGAAAGCAGCTGTACACAAACAAATGGTTGGATTGAAGAGAAAATCTTGAAACAAAATTCATATCACTTGGTAAACAACTAGATGTGGGATTGGATGTTTGTAGCTTAAGAAATTTGTGATTCTAGCGACAAATTTCAATAACTAGGGAAGAAAAAGGTTTGTGGAAGAGAAATGAGTTGAAGTTTTATAATAGCAAGTTGTTGCCTTGAGTATACGGATATATGTATGCCTCGGGTATATATCCTTAAAATAAAATGCTATATTTGTAAGTAATATACATTTCTCTTGTATTTTTGCTGTATCACTTACCTCGTTTATCTGCATACCTCTTCATAAAGAGTTTGTATATGGAACAGCTGCTCACTCTCAAGAGAGCATTTGCATTTCAGTGGGAAGGAACTCATTGCATAAAAAAAGAGCAGTTCCAGCAGTGTGCTAGTGCTAGGGATAGAACTAAGAATGCACTGGACTTGTTCTCTGCTGTCATGGAGCTGAGTCTTAGTAGGGAAGCAGAGAAACAGTGATAGTTAATTTCATGTGTCAACTTGACTGGGCCAATGGGTGCCAGATTAAAGACTATTTCTGGGTGTGTTTGTGAGCATGTTTCTGGATGGGATTAGCATTAGAATGAGTGGACTCTGTAAAACAGAATGCCCTCGTCAATGGGGGTGAATGCCACCCAATCACTGAGGAAAAAGGTTAATGAAGGAGGAATTCACCCCTTTTTGCTTCCAGCCTTCCTGCTTGAGCCTGTATATTGTTCTTCTCCTGCCCTTGAACTGAGATTTACACCTTTGGCTCCCCTGGTTTTCAGGCCTTTGGACTCAGAATATAATTATACCATGGGCATTTCTGAGTCTTCATCTTGCAGATGGCAGAGCATGAGACTTCTCAGCCTCCATAACTCACGCATACGAATGAGCCAATTCATCATCCTAAATTGCTTCATATATATCTCACACTGGTTCTGATTCTCTGGAGAACCCTGGCTAACATACAAACTAAGAGGAACTTGTCTATCAAGGGATCATCACCATCAACAGTGAGGAGAACAAGAAAGTGAAGTCCAGCTCATCAGGTTGCCCTCACATGGTAAATGATCATTGGCTATCTTGTTCAATCATGCTCTCTGTTGAAGGGATTTGAATGAATTCACGATTTCATTGGGGAAAATTCAAAATCAGAAAGTGCAAAGTTACACACTGATGATCTGCAATGCAAACCTCAGATTTTTCAGATAGAACAACACAAGATCAGGAAGCTACTGATGTCACTATGGAAAAATATGTCCAAAATATATTCTAAGGTGCTCCTTTTTATCAACCTCATCTCTAATAGAAAAAGAGTGAGCACCTCCCAGTAGAAACAGCTAGTATCCATGAAGAAGAGGAAAACTGAAAAGCCATTCTTCCAATTTAGAAAGGCTTGGTAGAGAAGTAGTGAGAGGAGAAAGAAGACTGGCCTATATTGAGACCATTTCATCTGAAGACTTTTCACCTTCAATCCACAGGGGCCTAATCATGACAATTTCTGAACCAACTCAGGCTAATACCAAGTTGATATTCCATATAAAATCACAAGGTAAACATGAAATAAGTTAATGGAAACTAAAAAGTTAAACTAAAAAAGAAAAAACCCTTCACTCAACTCATAAATTAATAAAATTAGTTATCTATGGGGGAGGGAAAGAACAGAGTAAAGAAGCAATGATAGAAGATAGTCTTCTCTGAATATATCTTCTTACATAGTTTTGGTTTAGAAAATATGTAAGTATTTTACATATTCACAAAGGAAATTTAAATTTACAGAAGCATGTCTCTCTACCCAAACTGAAAAGAAATATAAACAAATAAACCCAACCTTATATCAAGGTGGTAGCATAACCTCATAGAGAAATAAATTACTTTAAGTGACTTTACCATAAATTAGAAGTGAAAATAAATAGGAAATATTATTCAGTAGTCTAAGTGTTGGAGTATGAGTAGTGTTACTATTTTAAACTAATTTATTGTTCAGAATAATGCAAATAAGTAATTATGTTAATGTTACGATCCAAAGTTTTCAGTTAAAAGGAACAAGATCAAATGAGTTAACTTTAAATCCTGTAATATTAAATTTGATTTAGAAATATTATTATGGATCCATTTTTCTTTTCAAAAATGCATATTTCTATCTGAAAAAATTGTTTGTATCTTCACAAGCACCCATGTAATGAAAGACAAGAAAGAGTAAGGAACTGAGGCAGATAAAGTGAGAGTCAAGAGATGTAACAAAAACATTCATTGAAATCTAGAGTATCTATTTCACATTCAATATTTAGAAATTGTTAAGCAATGTTACTTCAAATTTCAATGTTAAAAATTTTAAAAATGCTATAGAAATACATAACTTTTTTGCAATATAAACCAATAAAATGTCATTGATTGATGGACTATCAAAGATGGACTTTGAAAAGACTTTTTATATGGTATCATTTTGTATAATATAATAATTCACAGAACACCATGGACATACTGTTAGATTTATCTTAATTTAGAAAGAACCTGTGGTCTTTACTCCTAAAAAATTCTCTTCTTTAAGGTTAAAAAAAAAAAAGTAAGATTATAGGCAAATCAAATGGTCAACCAAAAGTTGAATGGCTAAAGAAATGATGTATTTCTATTAACGTGCCGCTTATGTAATAAGTGAACACCTCAGAAATACAGAGTGCTATTTAAACTCAGCTAGAAGATTGTGAATATCAGAGTTCCATGCCAACTGACGCATTCTTGACAGGTTGTTTTTTTTTTTAATTCTTAATACACCAGCAAAAACATTTACTAGAACTCAGAGTGATTTTCAGTAAGTCCGTGATGCAATCTTAGTACTTCACGTGAACTGCAGGCAACCTCAAAGCAATCATTTTGCTTTCACTGTTTTCCCAACTCACTTTGTCTAAAATGACACAACATAAATTTACTTTATTTCATTTACAAATATAAAAAGAAAAGTCTTTATGTTTTATGAAATAGTTTCCTTTCTTCCATATATCTTTCCAAACTGACAAAAATAATGCATATTAGAGTCGATGTTAATCTCACTTATCTGTAATCTTTTATTCAGGTAAACATAAAATCTGCATATTATAATTACTATGAATCTATAAAGGTTAATTTGAACATAATTTTTCAATGGTTCATCTGCTAGACTTGAAAAGCAATGATAATTTTGCTCTGTCTCATCCTGCCTCTCCACAATCTTCTACCAAAAACTTTCCAAATTCTGCCTTCTAGAAATCAGGAAACTTCAAGCTATACTAATACACTTAATACATATATTCAAAACTAATCCATTTTTATGACAAAATAGGCGTATTCTTTTTTTTTTTTTAAAGACTTTATTTTTTCCTTTTTCTCCCCAAAGCCCCCCCGGTACATAGTTGTGTATTCTTCGTTGTTCTTCGTTGTGGGTTCTTCTAGTTGTGGCATGTGGGACGCTGCCTCAGCGTGGTCTGATGAGCAGTGCCATGTCCGCGCCCAGGATTCGAACTAACGAAACACTGGGCTGCCTGCAGTGGAGCGCGCGAACTTAACCACTCGGCCACGGGGCCAGCCCCAAAATAGGCGTATTCTTAATATTTTTAAACAAGTTTTTATTTGATCTACGTATGATGTTCTGGAGATTTCTATTTCGTCTCATATCATTTCCATGAATGTAGAATGTTGAAATACTACCCATTTTTTTTCTTATTTTACACAAAGTCCTTATAAAAACCCCAGGAGGATTTAATTTAACTAAAAATACGTTAAATTGTTTGAAAAATGTTTATCTCTTTGTAGCTATATTTACATTTGTTACTATGAAAATTTTATAAGGCATGGTGCCATATTTTCAATCTATTAAAGCAGTAGTCTTTTTTATAGTTAAAATATTTTAAACAGTTTGTGTTCCTATATTCCTAATCTCTTTCATAATTTTTTAATGAATCTCAGCCTTTCTTTTTAATTGATAAACTTTTTTATAAACACTAAGTGCATATTCTAGAATTTCCTCTTAAGTATGTTTACTTTTTTGAATATATGTCAATTTTTCAGTGGAGGTTTGAGATAGGTGTGTTTCTGGCTGACATTTGTTATGTAAAGATATTGAGATCATAATAATCTAGTTGACCTTTCTCTTGCAGTTTTTTTGAAAAAACTTTCATGAGATAATTAAAACAACGCAAAACTGAGTAAGACACCAAGTTTTTAGTACTATGTCAGAATTTAATTATATCCCGAAAGTCACAATTTCTCACAGTTTCAATTTCCACAAATTAAAAATAAGAGTTTGACTAGATGAATTCTGTCATTTGGAATGTTAAAATTCTAGAAAAGTCATAATTTTGTTGATATCTCCTACTTATGCTCAGTGAATATTACAAAATTGGATATCAATTTAAATATTACAAAAATTGCACATCAATCTATTTACCTACGTTTCAGATTTTTGTTCTGGTCATTCTACAGAGGACTCAGAACAAAGTGCTTGTGGTTTTGACTCAAGCATCAAAAAGTGTTGGGTAGTTTTGTTATTCCTTTTTAGAAAATTGAACATTATTGCTCCTTTTCTCTTCTTGTTTGAAAACAGTGTTGGAGAACGTGGCTAGGACAGCTCTGTATGTTTTGAAGTATTGATCATTAGGAAAATATTAAAACGTTAATAGTATTTAGAGAAAAATAGAAAACTATAATAATTTTATAACTATTTTCTTCTTTGAATTAAAATTATTTATGTGTATTCTTTATCTCCTCTGAGAAAGAGCGTGCCTGATTCATACTTGGGGGTTCCACAGCACTCATGGCAGGAACTAAATGCATGCATAATAAATGAGATAATTACTTTAGTATTGCTTGCTTCTCTTGCAGGGTAAGTTTTTAAACCAAAAAAAGAAGAAAAAAACAGCCTCTCATATATCTTCAAACTCTTTTTCTTTTCCTCAAGTTCAATTTTTTCTCAACTTCGAAAACAAAACAGAACAAAAATATGCCCTTCTGCTCAACACCACTCTGTTCTAGCTCCTGCTCAGTCTCCTCTCTACTCGGCGCTAACCCCTGTCTTGCCACAGCTCAGGACTTGCAGAGAGAGCAAGACACGGTCCAAGAGTTTTCACTGGTGTGTCCTCCCCTAGTCGCACTCGTCTAAAGGAGACCAACCAGACTGCTGTGTCAGAGGGAGATGGTGGGTGCAGGTATTCACGCTATCACTCTCCGCTTTATGTGTTGTACCTCTCTCTCAAGAGCTTGCATTTAAAATTTAGTCCTATCATCCTCTTTGGGGAGGAGAGTTAGAGATTGAGAGAAATAGTGTTCTCCAACAGAGTTCTAGCTCAGTGCTTCGCAACCCTGACTTCACATCGTAATCCCCTGGGGAACTTTAAACAAATACCGCCTCCAGGACCCGCACACAGAAAAATCGGATAAAGTTGGTGTTGGAAGGGACATCGGTATTCTCATGAGCCTCCATGTTGACAGTCACTAACTTGGGAGCTATTGGGAAAAGCTGCTCAAAAAAATGACAAAATAATCTGAATAAAAAGAACCGTATCTAAAGCTCATTACCTCTATCGTAGACGTATTCCAGTTTGTATGGGCATGATTTTATCTTTTCTTGATGATCCATGTAAAGATCTTGCAGTTCTTAGCTACGTGATGTTGAAAGTTACAAATTTAAACAGTAGTTCCTCCCCCAAACTACTGCAAGAAGAATGTGGCTGCTGGAGGGATGCTACACGTGGTTATATAAGTACTATCTCACATGCACGTGTTATCCAAGGAGAATCTATTTGCACCACAGATTCTTTCATGAAAGGGAACCTAATGTGTTCTTCCCCATCATTGCTTTATGGTTAAGAATGCAAAATATAAGACATTGGAGAATACATTGTCCTGTGGTTGGAAAAAAAATCGAGTCAATACAAAGAAATAGCCTTTCCTCTCTATCTTTTGTTGTGCATGCTTTAAGAAAAGTGTACACACCTACGTTAGTTTAGCTTAATCCTCTCACTCCTATTTTTAACATAAGATCTGTTCTTCAACTAAAGGTTTTCCAAACAGGGGTATTCGCAAGATCATAGTTCCATAATTGTAGAGTGGCTATTCTAATACGTAATCCAAAGGGGGAAGTTTGTGTTTTTTTCAAAATCATGTTTGCGTGTGTTTCCAAATTTGCATTTATTATTAGCCATGATTGCTAAATCCAAAATATAATCTAGTCTTTCTCAAATATGATACATAAGCATTTTATAAAAAGTAACAGAACACGATATTTTTCTGTGCAGCATCCTCTTGAGAAGTTTTCTTGCTTTTATTTCCGTGACTTTTTTTTTAAAGTCTATCTGTCAGTGTTTTTTTTTTTTTTTTATTGACTATATTCTTTCTTTGCTTCGGTTAATCTATATAATCTGTCACCATGGATTTATTAGTAAAACTTTCTTCTCAAAAAGTTGGAACAAAATGTTATGTATGAACAGATTTATCACTGAATTCTAATGAAATAAAAGAGCTCAAACTTGCCTTCTAAGTGCACTGAGTTTGTGCATTAAGTCAGTCAATCACTTAGTCAGTTAGTCAATAAATGTTAATTGAGTACCAGATTTTGCATACGATTAGGTTTGGGGCCAGAAAAACCAACACCAGTAAAACACTTAAGGTGGCAGTAGTGAAATTTCTACACCTATTGTAATTGTAAACTGTTAAACTTAAGGACTAATTAATCAACATTTTAAATTAGTAAATAATTCAAGTTCTACTTTCTATAACTAAAAGTCAAGTAAAAAACCCCATAATTCTCCATAACTGCCATTTCACAATATTGGTTATGACTATAAATTTGTTGAATCATATATATTCCCCTTTGATTCACATACAGAAATGAGAGATCAATTCTCCCAATGCAGATAACAGTCAAAATCAGCTTTAGTATAAAGATATTCCAAAATTATTTTTCTACTACTAGTATATATTGTATAAACCACATACAACAAACTTTCAAAATGTCAAAACACACATATACACACAAAAACAAGGATAGAAAAAAATGTGTGTTCCAAAATATAGGATTGATCATATCCAGAAACCATAGAAGGAGTGAGAGGAATCTGTTTCATTATGTTAGGTAATCAGAAATGATTGCCACGATGCTAACAGATAAGTGTGGTGAAAATTTCCTCACTTCTAAAAATGAAAATAAATGGCCTAAATCCTGAGCAAGAAGGATTTTATTTCTAGAAATCAGTCTCTTATAAATACATTTTAGCTAAGGACAAAAGGAAGGTTAGGAGGTTATACAGGGCATTTACATTTAGTTTCCTGTTCTACTTTAACTCAAGGAGATGAAGTTGAAAGAGTGGCTTCAAACTAGAGGGACCATCTAATTTATCATACAAACCAGACAATTCTAAGAATAAAAGAGAAGCTATTGCTCATTGGGCTGGACAATACACAAAAGCCAGAACTCTCCTGTAGCCACCAGGAGTCATGCCAACTGCAGACATAACTGGAACTCTAATCCTAATTTTGTCACCAATTTCAAAAACTTGTCAAAATTGTCTAATATTATCTTGCATCTCAGTTTTATCATTTGTAAAAGATAAATTGTGATGCCTAGAATAAAACCAGAAAATATATGCACGTCTGTCACGTATTTATCTTTCAACAAAATGGTTGCTATTCCAGGAGAAAACCTATTTTTTGGCATCTTTGTTATAAATTCTGTCAAGCATAAGCAACTTACATTTTTCCATTGCCAAAGTGTTCTCTATATGTGCGTTCCAGAATATCTTTACATGATACAAATGTGCACCTCTCTCCCTTTTGCATATCATCATCGCCATGAGAGCAACATGAACATTATTAGCTCCAAGGAAAGGATGACAGACAAGAAGAGTCATCCCAGACAAGCTCAAGCTAAATCAGCCAACTTTAACTCAGGGGCTTGAGAACTTTCTTCCATAAAGGAAAACATAGTAAATATTTTCAGCTTTGGCGTGATATGGTCTCTGTACTATCACTCCTACCATTGTATCACAAAAATAGCCATAGATAAAATAAATCAACAGCCATGGTTGTATTCTAATAAAACGTTACTCCTGGAAGCTGAAATTTGAATTTCATATTGTTTTCATGTGTCACAAAATATTATTTTTCTTTTGACTTTTTCTAATCATTTAAAAATGTAAAAACCATTCTTAGCTTATGAAATGTACAAAAATAGATTGCAAGCTTTATTTGGCCATGAGGTGTAATTTGCCAACCCCTGCATTAGTTTATCTGTTTATTTTTAAACGCCATTGAGGTTGGTAAATTTTTGTAACTTAGAGTTATTTTAATAACAGCAAAGTGATACAACCTTAGTACAGAAATGTCGAAAATCGCCCCTATGTAAGCATTCATATAAATATGTGTACACAGTTTGGCAACCCACTATCTTTGCATTCAACAGCACAATGCAAATTGTAATTTATTGAAAATTGTGCTAGGAAAGAACTACAAATTCTGGTAGTATTCTGAAAATTTTCATCTGCCTTCTGTAAGCTGAAAACAAAAATAGCTACTTTGCTCGTTCGAAGTGAACATAACATTATTACCTTTGGACCGAGTATTTGTGGGAGCTCACTTTCCTTCTGCAACAACAGCCATCAACTTTTAAGATGGTGGCTGTTCCATCAGACTGGGTCCTTAAGAGATCAACTTTTGAGATCCCCTGTTGCTGTCTGCTAATGGACATAGGGTGTGAGTGAGAATTGTTAATTAAACAAGGCCATGAGACGGAGGTGACTGTAATGCCTTGGCATCCTGCATAAGAAAACCAAGACCTAAGCCTATAAAAGGCTCAACGTTAGGAAAGCAAAACCTAAGGGCAACCAATCACAGCCAACTGAAGTTTTGTAAATAAGGTAAACACTTAAACTTAGCCACTCAAATAATTTTTCTTTGCTTTGCTTCCGCCTCTTCTCTTTAAGTCTCTCCTCTAGCACTGTTGGTGGAGACCTCCTAACCACTTCTAATTTGGCTCCCGATTCGAATCCATTTTTGCTCATATGAACTCTTAAAATTTTTTAATGCCTCAGATAATCTTAACAGAATTAAACTTGCTTAGTCACATGGATTTGGGGTTGCTTGCTGTCACCATGTAACCCGATATGTGTGTAGATATAAATGATCAAGATTTGGTTTCCAGTGCTGTATTCAATTTCAAAGATTTTTTTTGAAGTTGAATATATACTGCAAAATAAAATAATTTAAAAAGTCAATATTGTGGTCTTCCTATTTAAAAGGCAAATATAACTAATTTTTCACGACCATATCATTGATATACAAATTTTACAGAACCTAAAATTTTCTCCAGCTGAGGTTAAACATAGAACTCCAGAAGATAAATATAAATGTCAAACATCATATTTAGGCAGATATGTTTGGCCATCACCGTCAAACTTTAAAATTGCTAATGTGGACTAAACAATTCCATTGCGTACACTAAGCTTCCATCAGAAAGTTTAAAGCAAGTCAATTATGGTCTGTAAAGAAATACTATAAGTTGTTCCTCCATACAAACAAAAGCAAATAAATGACACTTTGGATGAATTTTTCTTATCTACAAGTCATTCTCATATTGCTCAAAAGGAGTTGAGGGCTGGTGCCTTGAAATAAGGTAATTGCTCATCTATGAGTTGTTGTTTCTTTTCTGTGCCCTACGTTGTTACTCAAAGCACATTAATATAAATTTTGCATTGCAAGTATCTTCTCTTGATTTAAGAAAATGAAAGAGCAAGCAAGGAACCACCACACACTTTTCTTCCCTTTTACCACACAATCAATTGCATTCAATCTGTTGCTAGAAATCCTCTAGTCCTGCTTAGCCCTAAATCACTGGTATTCAAAGGTTTATTGCACATTCTCACTCATTTGTCATTTGCAGGAAGTCTAATTGAGAGAATTTACAGTTGGTTGAGTGCTTCATTTAGATGGTGCATGTTTAATAAAAGCTTTTTAAGTTACTAATCTCAGCTCAGGAAACAACAAAAGTGCTTGAGGGGTAAAGAATAAAGCATAGCAGGTAAATGTTATGGTGTGACATTTCCTTATAACGTTTCCAAGTAACTGCATTTACTGGCTTTGAATTGTTTTTACAGATCTAATGTTTTGCTGGAAAAATTTAGCTTATTAGTTATACCACGTGACAGAAATGTGATGATAGAATTACTCCTCAGTCAAAATGCTGTGGTTAGCTGAAAATAGTGTCAATAATTATTGCACTGTAGGAGAAAGCCTAAAATAATATCTCAAGTGAAATAATCTTGAGCATCTTCTCATAAAAATAAATCTAATTAAGTAGTAGGAACTGACTTTAGTCTATGGTACTTGCAGTCATTTAAAAATGTGATTCTGATTTTCAACTTGCATTATTGAGCCATATGCATTGTTTATGGGATGGTACTGCACAGAGGGAACTCATTTTACACAAATAATCCTCGTTGCCATTTAGCCTCATATTTCAAAGAATATGTGAAACAATGTAGAAAAGCAGACCAAAATGTTAAGGTTCAAAAAATGTGGAAGGAATAAACTTCAAAGAACCCAAATACATCAGCATCTGAATTCTTCTCCCTGGCTTGGCGTGCTGGAACGGCCTAGCCACAGAGCAGTAAGCAAAATTAGACTGTGCTAGCGAACAATGCTACAGGACAAAAACGGAATCAGTAAACCAGCTCTTTTAGTAGAAAGCTGATAAGCACCTGCCTGCCTTCTCAAAACTCAGCAGATGTTAGTACCTTGCTACTTTCTTTAGCTGGGTGGACTAAATACTACTCCCAAGGCAAGACACCGAGCAGCTTTTTAAACTCCAATAATTCTAAATAAATTCTTCTCTTAAATGGAAGTGCTAGTCCACTGTCACCACCTAGCTCATGTAGATTAGAATTTGAGTAAAAATAAAATACAGGGGCCAGCACCCTGGCATAGTGGTTAAGTTTGGTGTGCTCCACTTTGGCAGCCCCAGTTTGCAGGTTCAGATCCTGGGCACGGACCCACACCACTTGTCAGCCATGCTGTGGTGGTGATCCACATACAAAATAGAGTAAGGTTGGCCCAGATGTTAGCTCAGGGCTAATCTTCCTCGGCAAAGCAAAACAAAAACATAAATTCTTTGGAAATGATGTTGATGATAAACTGAGGTATGAAACACATTAGTGTATTTTGATAGAACCATTTGTCCTCTCCTTAGTATTGAATTTACAGTGGATGAAATAAAGAAAAGCATTCTCTAAACAGATGGCCAAATTACTATCAAGAAGATTAATGAAAATATTCTCACTGATTAGACAGTTGGGAAAAATTACTCTAAATAAAAAAATTTTAATTGACTTTTAATTTTAATTGAGCTGGATTCAAATTCACTTGCCACATGTGCATTTTGGAAAGCTTGAGAAGGAATGATGGAGGGAAGTACTTTGGCAACATGGAGGAGAATATTCCAAACAGGGATCAATGTTCGGATTTCTCTTTCATCCATTTAACAAACAATTATTGAGCATCTTATCTAATTTTCCAGATGCTGGAGATGGACCAGTGAATAAAGATACTTCCTGTATTCATGAAGCGTAAGTTCAAGAGGGAGAAAGACAATTAATAAATAAGCAAGTGAAGGTTTCCTTCATGAGTTTCACAGAGAAAAATAAATCTTACAAAGAGGTCTGAAGTGGGATGTACTGGGATATTTTATACTTTTATAGAGTCTCAGAAAAGGTCTCACTGAAAATGTGATATTTAACAGAAACTAAGAGGAAGTGACAGAGTGAACCATATGGATCACCAGAGAGAAAAATGATCAATACTTTAAGTCTAGTTTTATATTAAGTCAAAATTAGGTAAAGCTACATAAACAGTTATGTATGGTAGAATTGTTTGTCATTAATTTCTTGAAAGATTTATTCAATGTAATACAAAATTTATAGTCTTTATCTTCATTTACTATTCCCTTCACTTTTGTGAGCTGGCCTCATCTCTCATTTTGGCTTTCATAACACTAGGCCCTCAGTGTAATTGACTTGACTATTACCAGGACACATCAAATAGCTTGCACAACTGTGTTCTCATCCCTCCCTGTTTTTGTTTGTGCAACCACTGCAGGTTTAAGAGAGATAAGGAATTCACTGACTTTTCCTGAAAATTTCTGTTTTCCATCTTATGATAAATTAATTTCTTCCATATTTGTGTATTATCCCATAATACATTCACTTCTTCACTATTTGTGTATTATTTATATCAATAGGTAAAGGCATCCTTGCATCCTAGTGATGGTACACATGCCATTACTCCTGCTTAGAAAATAAGTGCATATTAGTTTTCCACCACTGCTGTAACAAATTACTAACAAGTTTAGTGACTTAGAACAACATCTATTTATTATTTCACAATTTTTGTGCGTCAGAAGTCCAGGCCGAGTGCAACTGAGTTGCTTCTCTGCTTAGCGTCTCACACAGCTGAAATCCATGTGTCAGCAGGCTGCATTCTTTTCCCAAGGCTCTGGGGGTGAATTTGCTTCCAAGCTCCTTCAGGTTGTTGGCCAAAGTCAGTTCTTTGGTGATAAAGGAAAGAGGGCTCATCTCTCTTTTTCCACCTCCCCCAGCTGTTGCCTTTCTCTGACCCCAACTAGAGAAATTTCTCTACTTTTAAGGACTTAAGTGTTTAGATCCAGTCTAACAGAGGATAATCTTCCTATTCTAAGGTCAGTTGATTAGTAATTTTGATTCTAACTGCAAAATTCGTTCACAGCAGCACCTAGATTAGTATTTGATTTAATAACCAAGGGAAAGGAATCTTAGGGGAACATCTTTAGAATTCTGTCTACCATAATGTGCTAACGCTACTGTCAGTATGCATTTTCATAGGAAGAGAAGCTCTTTAATCACCATAATTTTATAAAGAGTTATTATTATCTTCATGTTAGAGATGGAGAAATTTAATGTGATTTAAGTAATTTACTCAACATTCTTTACCCAGAGAGAGACATGGAACAGGATTTAAATCTAAGTCTATGTGATTCCAGAGCACATGCTCTTCTTCAGACATTGACATGAATTGCAATGTCAGATTGTGTTATCCCTAGATGAGAAGGAGTTAATTCGATGGTTCTAATTAACTTTGATTAAGCAATTATTTTTGAGTTCAGATTATGGAGAAGGTACCCGAACCACTCCATGCTAGAATAGTAAATAATAGTCTTCTATGTGGAAATGCATTGCATTTGAAACTATCGTTGGTCCTTTAAAAAGTATAATACTCTTTTTGCTGCTTAGGTAACTTAAAATAATCAATTCTCCATTTAAAAGAGAAATAACAAATCAATCTATATTTAGACATAAATGAAATAGTTTTTTAGAGCATTGATCAGGAAAAAAAATACAAAATATGTTTCCCAGTATTAGAATTACAATGTTATGATTCCTTAAAAGGCATATATTAAGACTCAAGTGACAATTAGAGAACTACTCTAAGAATGCTAAATAAAGCGGTGTCAACATTTTTAACATTAATTCTAGATCACTGAAGTAGTCATTCAAGCAGCTTTTTCATCAATTTCATGTTTATAATAGTGTCACCCAAGAAATTCAGCTTGTACACGTCATTTGTTTATTCTGGAAATTTTGATTAGCTATGAGTAAATCAAAACACAGAATGAGGAATCTCATAGACAGATAAGAATTCCTAAAGCACAAATTAAGAAGAGAGAGAGTTTGGCAGTGTGCATTTAATTCACCTATATGGGCAAACTACAAGATTTGTAAACATATTTGCACATGTGGCCAAACTAATAATTGAAGACCAGAAAAATCTTTAAACAATAACAGTATTTGAATTTACCTTTTCTGTGATTCAATAAATATATCGGATATCAGAGAAAACATTCCCTGTTTTGTATTGCAGATTATGGACATATCACCTTTAGATTAGCCTAAAATCGCAGATTCCAACATTTTTCAGAGAAAATAAGTAGAAACATATTGCTTAACTTTAAAAATTCAGAGCTGAGTATATAAATATAGATAGAAGTATACAGATATATGTGTTTTCACCCCAAAATTTTATTGTATTATAATCCCCAAAATAAAGTGGCCCTGGCCCAGTGGCATAGTGGTTAAGTTCATGTACTCTGCTTCAGCGACCTGGGGTTCACAGGTTCAGATCCCAAGTACAGACCTGCACACCGCTCATCAAGCTGTGCTGTGGTGGTGTCCTACACACCAACATAAAAGATTGGCACAGATGTTAGCTCAGGGCCAACCTTCCTCACCAAAAAAAAAAAGAAAAAAGAAAAGCAACGATGCAAGTTTGTTCATTTTCTTGACTCATAAAACCTAATTAGATTAATATACAGAATTACAGAATTCAGTGATCAGCATATTCATCATTATTTGCAGTATAAAGTTTGTATCCCTGTTCTCTTAAACTGTAGGTCTTGAAAAATTTTTAAAAAAATCTGTACTTACAGCAAATAATTTACCAAAAAAAGAGCAGTTATGTTAATAGAGATTAAACACAGTAAGGATTCTCCTCTTAATTATTGACAGACAATTTTTAATTTCTGTTAATTCTTTGCATTTGATGGTATATCGGCTACAGAAAGTAGGAAAATTTTTGAAGTTTTTCTACCACATTAGAAACTTAAAGAACTTAGCTTTTAACACCTTTTATAACTTTAAAGATTTGACATTTTCTAGTCAAAAAAAATTTCCACCCTGGGAAAATCAGCGAAGGCAAACTTAAACCTGAATGTGGCCCAGAGCCTCTCTACCCTACCTGACTCTGATTTTTAACTTATTTCCAGGCCACCCATCTAGTTTTCTGGGTAGTGAGATTTTTTCCACCAGGCTAAAGCCAGCGGAAGTATTCAAGGACCCTAATTCTAGTATCCAGCTTGGCAAGCACAGGGTTACCCAGAGGAGCAGCTGCAGTGTTTTCATAGCAGAGCATCGAAATGGAGGTTTGCGTGTATCAAATCCTTGACAAATGTTCCAGCAGTTAAGTAAAACTTTGTTTATATTGCGTGCCTCTCAACAGAAATTAAGAACTGTGGAAACAATTCGCGCAAGTGGTTGGCAATCTTCTCTCGTTCTCTCTTAGTGAATATGACAAGCTCACCTGCTGTGGGAGGCTGAAAATAAAGGACAATCTCACCACATTAATAAAACATGAGCCACAACTGAATCTGAGGCCAACTAAACCACCAGAGACTTAGTGTGACGCTTAATTTTGTCGATGATGGAAGTACTTTAGCCCGAGGTAACTTTCATGGAGGCCATATTTGCGTGCAAACTTTCACTTAGAGCACTACAGCTGGGCAGAGCTAATGTTCATGGGAGTGTAAACTTACAGTAAAAGGCAGGAACCACATAAGATGTTACATCACTCAAGCCAGTCAACTTTGGTAGTGGCCTAATGTTTTATTGAAGCTCATTCCTTCTCACAGGAGATCTGAAAACCCACTTAGTGCCCTCAGAAAATTGTCTGTTTTGGCTGCATGGATTGGTTCCTAAACACAGAAAGATAAAAACATCAAAATAAGCTAATAGGGTTTTGCCATGAAATACAGTCCCAGGAGAGCTAGAAGTAAAAGGGGGAGGTTTCTGGGGGATCTGTTAAGTTCAAGGGTTTTCTGAAGTTAAGGGAACGTGCTCCAGTAAAAAGAAGAGAGGGGGCAGAGAGCAGAGAGAACATACAAGAGAAAAGGGAAGTAAGAAGGAAAAAGAAGAAAAGAGAAAAATTATTTTCTAGGAAATGGAAAACATTGAGACCCAGCAAACTGAGTAAAATCATCCTTAAATTTTGTATCAAACAAACAATGCTTGAAAATGATGATGAGGCATTGAAACAGAATTACCGGGCTGTCTCCTTTGAAAAATATTCCTGGGAAAATTATTTTAAATAGTAACTCATAACGGAATGCTGGCAGAGGAAAAACATTTTGTGAAACAGAATTTTTTCTTCTGTCAATTACCTATTCTCAGGCAAGGATTTCAAAATAAAGTTTTCATTTATTTCCACGCTTGTTGCTTGAGACTGAGAAAATCTGATTTCTTTAATTAATAGTAATAACTTATATTCTCAACCAGAGAGTGTGCGAAAATGAGAATATGAAGAGAAAACATATAAAACTATTTATTATGGGGGATCCCTAAGATTTACTGTTGTTCTGCTCTTTGGTTGCCTGTGGGATTTTAAGCAAAGGCTTATTTATGTAGAGAAGTCTATATGGGAAATAGTGCAACTTACAGATGAGTTCATACTTCGCAGCCACAGCATGCTTCAGCTTGTGGTGAGTGGACTAACACCATGGTGCGGAAAGTGTTTTATCACTTTTTGTGCAACTGCAAAATTTTATATCTAATAACTCATAGAAATTCTTTCTGGGAGGCAATGGCACCCACTAAGTGGTTCATAAATTTGTTACATAGGGCACTGATGTTTTTGGTAAAGGTATTCGAGCACAAACTTAGAATCATATATTCTCACATTTGCAAGAGAATCTGTCATTCTCTGCTCTTTCTTAGTTCCATAGCAGGAAAAGATTTTACCGAGGAATAGATTACATAAATGTGTGTCACCTTGACAATTCTTGTCTTATATTGTATTAACTGTGAACCTAAATCAAATATAGACTTTTAGAAGTGATCGTCATTGGGGTAAAAATTCCTACTATTCATTCAAAACCTAACAAAACATCACCTCAGGGAGCAGCAGCAAATCGCTTCCTCCTCTAGCTGAATTCAGCCAGCAAATGCATGTCGCGTGGCCCAGACACACTATTTTTTTTTTATTTTTAATAACTTGATCCAACTTTTAAAAATGGAGATATTTTATACTCAAAGCCTGAATTCCAGCTTCTCTCAAAAGTCACAAGATCTGGCACAAGGGAGCCCACAAAATAAGTTGGCACCTATCAGCTGGAACATTGCCAAGATTGGGCCCCATGGGCAAGCTTCTCCAACCTACTGCTGTCTCCCTCCTCCCTGTGGTCTTATTAACTCTAAGACAAACCTTCTTTACCATTCATTGTCATGCTTGCCCTGATTTACAACTTTTTAAAATTATATTTCTCTGTATCCTTGTCTGTGTGAAAGTTGAAAGCTGAAAAATGTGTATACAATGAGAGAGGCTAATAGTTCAAGAAAACAGAAGGGTGTATTTCTTTGTGGGCATGGAGAGTGTGTCTGTGTTTAATATATTATATATGCCTGTATCTTCTATCTGGACTACTTCACTCATTTATCTTACCTGTCTTTCCCAGTGGGTATTTGCATCTCAACCCTTGTGGTTTTATTCTTGTTAGAATGTTGACCCCTCTCCTGTGAATGCCTAAAGCATTTCTCATGAAACCTAACTGCCCACTTTGTATTTAACAATGTATGTGCCTCTTCCCTCCTAATAGACTCGAGGATCTCTGAGGGCAAGTCTCAGACAGACTTCAGTTTGGTAGCCCCCAAACTCCAAACACTGTTACATAACCCTCAATTGTTTTTAGAACTAATGAATGCATGAAAATGAAACCAGTTCACAAATACAACATTTATTTATATGGAAAGGTGCATTAAAGGGTTACTATCCCCAAAATTCTAAAATCTAGAAAAGACTGGTTTGCCAACTATTGGATTTAATCACCACATCTCTCCTTTCTTTAAATACAGTAAATAAGTCAGTGTTATGTTGAGACCTTCTTTACTATAGATGTATCCACTATGACTTTTGCTCAAGACTCTTTTTTGATTTGCCGGCTATCAGTCATATTTGAAAGTGGACCAGGATGCAGCATGGTATTCTCTAAACTCTCTCCAGCCTGAATGAGACGAACATTGTATCACTATTGCTTTATTTTTTTTTATAAGTATCTTTACCTCTACCTATATTTGAATTAGAGACTTATTTGCCAATTGACCCAGAGATATTTGGTAGAATCACTTAATATTTAATGAGCTATATGTAAGAAAGATGTCCTATTAACTTCATTAATTAAAATATAAGATAGCTACAATTTCCCAAAATTCAGAAAAACTTCAATAGCTAAAGCAAACTACAGCTATCGCTGTAGCCTGTTCAAGTGGCTTTCTAGGGAACACTTTTTGTGCTGTCATATGTAGTGTGTTAATGTCCTAACAATTTTCTTTATTGGGTCTTCTTGCACATGTTTATAAAATTTACTTTGTTAAAATCAAGAGTAATTGAAGATGGATCTATGTAATAATAATCTGGGCTATAAAAATCGTGGATGAATTCAATTCTATATGCCAGGTGCTGTGACAAGATTTTACATGCATAAATCTAATGCTTACAACAAACCTCATTGTACTGATGAATAAATTGAGACACCAAGAGATTAAGTAAATTGTTCGAGGTCATCCTGCTAGCTTGGTTTCTGCCCAGCCTGGCTAGCTTCTGGGCCTGTGCTCTTAAGCACCATATAAAACTGCCTCTATTTAAAGTGATATCATGTGAAGTAATTGTGAGTTTTGATAGTTAATATTGCCTAACTTTAAAGATACATCCTGGTTATAAAATTTCCTGAAGAGAACTTAGCTGCTTTTAAATTTTGAGACAAATGTGACTACACAGATTATTTTCAATACACAAAAAGTGATTGTTTAGTAATTCTTCATCCCTCTCTCAATAAGGTGAGTTAATTAGTGTTCAAAGTACAAACTTAAACTAATAATGAAAATAAAATACACTGAAGCATTGTTGTTTATGAAAAAGCAGGCACATCTTTTAGTGTATTTATAAGGGCCATCATGTATGCCTTTGGCTCTGTGTGGATTCTCTTCCTCCTATTCTTTGCAGAGCGACCCCTTCTCACATTTTAGGCCCCAGCTTAAATATTACCTCCATTGATGTGCCTTTGCACACTTTCCACCTCACTTCATTGATTTCTTTCAGAGGATTTATCTAAACTCATTTATTTTTTTATTTTCTTTTTTTGTGTGTGAGGAAGATTGACCCTGAGCTAACATCTGTTGTCAATCTTCCTCTTTTTGCTTGAGGAAGATTGTCCCTAAGCTAACAGCTATGCCAGTCTTCCTCTACTTTTTGTATATGGGATGCCACCACAGCATGGCTTGATGAGCAGTGTTCAGGTCCACACCCCAGATCTGAATCCGCAAACCCTAGGCCACCAAAGCAGAGTGTGCAAACTTAACCACTACATCACCAGGCCAGCCCCTCTAAATTCATTCTTCCTTACACATTTTTGTATGTTGTGCCCTTTTCTGAAGTAGAGGATAAACTTCAGGAAGGTGGAAACCATGTGCACTGCATTCACTGAGGCGTATCCAATCGCCTCCCACAGAGACTGGCATGAAGCAATGTGTCACATAAAAGATTTCAATGGATTGTAATTAGTTTGGTACTAAAATATAGAGAGTTGGCAGTGGAGAATTGGTGAGAGACCAACAAGAGATGAACTGGAGGGAAAGATAAAATGGGTTGAATAGAGAGAATTTAATGTCATAAGTAGTTTCATCAATACCCTTTAGAACTTTCCAAGCCACGTTTCTTATACATTTCATCTAATAAAACTTTTTGAGCATACCTTCCCAATAGAAAAATAGTTATTTATTTAACATAGAATTTTACCTCTTATGCTACAACCCTGGGCCAAGCCACCCTCATCTCTCACTCAGACTTCCAGCATTAGTGCCCTAATTTGTCTTCCTGCTTCTACACTTACTTCTCTACACTCATCTCAGCACTGAAGCCAGAGTGCATCAGATCATGTGACTCCTCTGAGCAAACATGCCATGGTTCCTCATTCCACTCAGTAGAAGCCAACGCCTTGACAACAGCCTACATAGCTCTAAGGATCTGCCTCCAGTTACCTCTCGGATCCGTATCTTACTCCACTCAGCTTCCTTTTCTCCACTCCAACCACACTGTCCAATCACTGTTCCTTGAAATAGTGAACTTACTCACACCTCAGGACTATTGCACTGGCTGTTCCCTCTGTCCAGATTACTATTCTTTCAGCTATCCACATGAAGAACACCTCAGCTTCTTCAGATCTATGCTTAAATGTCAGCTCAGTGAGGATGACTCAGACCACACTATGTAAATTGCAACACGATCCCCCAAAACTCTCAATACCCTTTCCTCTGCCCTACTTTTTTTCTGTTGAACTTATCACCTTCTCACACATTTCAGAGGACTGCATTTTTGCCAAGTAAGTCTTTACTTCCTTCCCCCTTCCTCTTGAAGGTGGGACGTATCTTCCTGACCACATGACTTCATTTGGTTGATGGAATGTGTGTGGATGTGATATAAGCAGAGGCTTTGTACAGACCTGTGAAGTTTGGTTTGTCCCTGGGACATCTAGGTCTTGCTGTGTGAAGTACATGCCTGAGTGGTTGCTGGTTGAAAGAGAATGAGGAAACCTGTGGAACAGAACCCAATCTGCAGCCTAGAACCAAACCTAGGCTACCCACAACCTGAAGCAGATAAATCTGAGCTATCCACACACCCAGAGGCAAGAAAAGTAAATTCTTATTGTTATAAGCAACAAGATCTTATGGCAACTTGTTATACATCATTATTGTGGCAATAGGTGACTAATGTACATAGTATATAATGTATTTATTTCCTATCTCTCTCCCTTTGCTGGGACATAGGTTCTATGAAAGAACAGAGTTAATTTATTTCATATTTCAAATAGGTAGAACAGGGAATGGCACAGGGTAGGCATTTAATTTATAATTGACTAAATATATGTTATTAACTAATTTCTAAAGTCATAGGGTACAACTGGAATGAATCCTCATTCTTACATATAGGATGCATTGTATTTTTAAGAGTATCTGAAATCCCAGTAGGAATTATAATTATCATCTTTATTATTTGAAGATGTCAAAATGATTCTGAAATGTATTTTGAAGATTAATACATAAGAATAACTAGAAAATCCAGAACAGGTAAACAATGGTCAGAGTCTTTTATTTTATTAAGCATTAAACCATATTATAAAAGCTACTGTATTTGAAACACTGGCACTGGCACATGAATGGACAAAAATTCCATGAAGGAAAAAACATAGCTAAGGAGAGTGACATCACCCAGTCTCCACCTCTCCATCAAGGTCAATAATTAGATAGCTATCCAAAAATGAAAACAGCTCTGGGAGAGCTCAGGTGTCTTTTTAAACTTCAGCAACACAGTGGAACAAAAAACCTGAAAATAAACATGCAAAAAGAGAAGTAAAAACAGCTTCATTTTGCCTGCACCATTGCAGCCCCCCAGGCTGGCACTGCTCAGCACCAAGAGGGAACTCACGAAGAGTTTCCTTCTCCAGGAAAGGAAGAACAGAGTGAGCTACCAGCTTTTTAAGTCTTTCAGGGTACTTCAGGAAGGACTCCATTAGGTTTCACCCCATCCAGAGACCAGCAAATCTTAGATGAATAGAGAGAGCTAAGAAGAAGGAAGAAGACCCGGGGCTACCAGTGTCAGCCATGCAGTAGGAACTACCACAGTTCCAGCGACCTGCTCTGTGGAGGACCTCAGCAGCTGTCGCCACTGAAAAAATCAATAACCAGCACAGCTGCCATGGAAATCCTGCAGATTTCACTGGTTTTAGCCCCATAAGTATTCATGTTCACAGATGCTACCACCTGAGTCTCTCCTCACTCCCTCCTTCTACCCTACAACCAGAGCCCAGAATCTGCACCACCAGCCAACCTAGGTCTCTGAAACTGCATAAGTTAAGACACCAGCGTAGCCCCTCCCGCCGCACAGAGCTCACCACCGCCATATTATATACACACTTGGGGCTAGCCCCTCCAGCTGTGCACCTCATACTGCTGGCCTGAATTCAGTCACCAGCCTCCACTATCACATGCATGCATATGGCAGCATCCTGTGGTCATGGCACATAGACAGCCAAGGCCCATGCATTCTTCCCTATCTCCATTCACTAGCCTGCACCATTGAACTTTATCTGCAACTAACCCTTCCAGCTGTGCACCTGCATGAACCCCATAAAGCTACCAAATTTCTGCGCATAAACCTTGCAGGTCATCCCATGAGTGGTATAATATATTGAAAGTGCTGAAAGAAATAAAATTGCCCACCAAGAATTCTTTACCTAGTGTAAATATCCTTCAAAAATGAATGTGAGAGGTGATGTCAGCATCATGGCAGAGTGAGTTCTTCCCTTGGCCTCTCCCTGCTAAGATATAACCAAAAGGACATTCATACACCAACAGAGGACATATGGACATATACACATCACAAAAGATGTCTGAGTGACCCACACAGCCATATCCCTGACGGTGGTGGTGGGGCTGGATCCTCCGGAGGAAGTGGAAGCTGATCTGCAGGAGTTCCTTGGAGAGAGACGGGCCACAGCAGCAAGAAGGGCACAGTGAAAAGGACGCCCTGTCCCCACCTGGTACTCTAGCCCCAGAATCATCTGGAGCACAGTGCAATGATCATGGTAGTAGCAACAGGGAAAGTTTGCAGCCGCAGGATTGCCTGGAGCAAGGCACAGAGAGCTTGGCAGCAGGGAAAGTGTGAGATGAGGGAGATGCCCCACCCCTGCCTGGCACTCCAGCCCCAGGATCACCTGGGGCACGGCCCAGAGAGCTTGGTGGTAGTGGCAGGGAAAGTGCACAGCGGCAGAGAAAGTGTGCAGCCCCAGAAGCATCTGGAGCATGGTGCAGAGCATGTGGCAGTGGCAGGGGGTAAAGTGTACAGGAGAGGGAGGTGCCCCATTCCTGCCTGGCACTCCAGCCCCAGGATCGCCTGGGCATGGCCCAGAGAGCACAGCAGTGGTGGCAAGGAAAGTGCACAGCCCCAGAATAGGCTAGAGCATGGTGCAGAGAGTGTGGCAGAGGCGACAGAGAAAGAGCACGGGTGAGGAGAGGTACCCCATCCCCACCCAGCACTCCGGCCCCACTATCGCCTGGTACACAGAGCAGTGAGCAAGGGAGCAGCAGCTGGGAAAAGGGAAAGTGCACAGTCCTTCAATGGCCCATAGCTCCGTACAGAGAGACAAGTCGGGGCCAGGGGAAGTGCTGGGGAAGGAGTGCCCCTCCATCTGCCCAGTGCTCCAGATCTGCCATTGGTCAGTCACTCAGAGAGAAAAGAAGTCAATAGCCAGAGCTGGGGAGCCCCTGCTCATGCTGGGCCCAGAATACGCAGTGCCTGATCCCCATCCAGTGGCAGTATGTGGCAGCTGTGACCAGATAAGAGCACCATGAGGAAGCAAAAACCCACTCCGTAAAGCAGTATGAGTAGATGTATTAAATCTCCAGACCAGAAGGAAAGTGACAAGTACCCAGAAACCAACCCTGAAGGCACAGAAATCCATAACTTAAATGACAAAGAATTCAAAACAGCTATCATAAAAGAACTCAACGAGTTACAAGAAAACACAGAAAGACAAACTAACAAATTCAGGAGCTTCTTCACAAAAGACATTGAAACCATAAAGAAGAATCAATCAGAAATGTTGGAAATGAAAACCACAAAGGAAGAAATAAAGAAAAATCTGGATTCCCTAAACAACAGAGCTGACAATATGGAGGAAAGAATCAGCCAGTTAGAGAATAGTCCTATAGAAACGCCTCAGAGGGAGGAGAAGAGAGAGCTAATACTAAAGGAAATGAAGAAGCTCTCAGAGAAATATCTGACTCAATCAGGAAATGCAACATAAGGATTATGGGTATTCCAGAGGAGGAGGAGAAGGAGAATGGAGCAGAAAGCTTGTTCAAAGAAATAATAGCTGAGAACTTCCCAAACCTGGAGAGGGAGCTGGAAATCCATGTAAAAGAGATCTCCAGATCTGCTAACATTGTCGATGTAAAAACACCCACTCCAAGGCATATAGAGGTGAAACTGGCAAAAGTCAAAGACAAAGAAAATATACTAAAGGCAGCAAAGCTGAAGAAAATAACTTACAAAGGAACTCCTATCAGGCTTTCAGCATATTTCTCAGCAGAAACCTTACAAGCTAGGAGAGAGTGGAATGATATATTCAAAATCCTGAAAGACAAAAACTTTCAGCCAAGAGTAGTCTATCCAGTGAACATCTCCTTCAGATATGAGGGAAAGATAAAACATTCCCAGATAAACAAAAGCTAAGGGAGTTCATTCCCACAAGACCCCTCGCTACAAGAAATCCTCAAGAAGGTCCTCATGCCTGAAAAAAAATAGGAAAGGAGCTACAAAGCCCTGAGGAATGAGATGAATAGGTAGGCAATAATCAGAAAATGGCAGCTCTCTATGAGATCAGGTTAGTAAGTACTTAACTTTAACATCAAGGATAAAGAAAAGAAAAACATCAAAACAGACATGATTTCATCATTTTAACCACAAACTCACAACACAAGATGGAAAAAGATATGACAAAAATAACTTAGAAAGGGAAGAGGAAAGAGACAGAATCAGTATAGTCTATGGAAATAAGGCTATCAGAAAATGGTCTATCTCAACTACAAGATTTTTTATACAAACCTAAAGGTAACTACTAAACAAATAATTAGAATAGAGAAATTTACAATAAACAAGGAGAAAATGATTAAAACCAATGGAGAAAACTACCTAATCGAATTGGTAGTCCAAAATAAAAGGGAGGAGAAACAAAGGAAATACAGAAGAACTGGGAAATGTGATAAGATGCCAGTATTAAGCCCTCATATATCAACAATCACTCTAAATTTAAATGGATTGAATTCTCCAATCAAAAGACATAGAGTGGCAGGATGGATTTGAGAACAAGACCCAAGAATGTGCTGCCTCCAGGAAATACATTTTAGCTCTAGAGACAAACAGTCTCAGAGTGAAGGGATGGAAGACAATACTCCAAGCTAATCACAAACATAAGAAAGCAGGTGTTTCCATACTTATATCAGACAAAGCAGACTTCAAGATAAAACTGATAAAGAGAGACATAGAGGGGAAGAACATGATAAAAGGGACTCTCCACCAAGGAGACATAACAGTTATAAACATGTATGTACCCAACACAGGAGCACCAAAGTACATAAAGCAACTATTAACAAATCAAAAAGGAGATATCAATGACAACACAGTAATAGTAGGGGACCTCAACACCCCATTTGTATCAATGGATAGATCATCCAGACAGAAAGTTAACAAAGAGATAGTGGACTTAAATTAAAAACTAGACCAGATGTACTTAATAGATATATAGAGAACACTCCATCTAAAAACAGCAGAATATACATTCTTCTCAAACACACAGGGAACATTCTCAAGGATAGACCATATACTGTGAAACAAGGCAAACCTCAATAAATTTAAGAATATTGAAATCATATCTACTATCTTTTATGACAATAATGCCATGAAACTAGAAATCAACTACAAGAAAAAGGCTGGAAAAGGAACAAAAATGTGGAGACTAAACAACATGCTACTGAACAACAAATGGGTCATTGAAGAAAGAAAAGGAGAAATCAAAAAATATTTGGAGACAAATGAGAATGAAAGCACACCATACCAACTCTTATGGGATGCAGCAAAAACAGTCCTAAAAGGAAATCTATAGCAATACAGGCCCATATTAACAAACAAGAAAAAGCGCAAATAAACAATCTTAAACTACTCCTAACAGAATTAGAAAAAGAACAAACAAAGCCCAAACTCAGTAGAAGGAGGGAAATAATAAAAATTATAGCAGAAATAAATGAAATTGAAACAAAAAAGACTGTAAAAAGGATCAATGAAACAAGGAGCTGGTTCTTTCAGAGGATAAACAAAATTGACAAACCCTTAGCCAGACTCACTAAGAAAAAAAGAGAGGAGGCTCAAATAAATGAAATTAAAGAGGAGAAATTACAGCAGATACCACAAAAATACCAAAGATTATAAGAGAATATTATGAAAAACTATATGCCAACAAACTGGACAATCTAGAAGAGCTGGATAAATTCTTCTCCCGAAACTGAATCAAAAAGAAATAGAGAATCTGAACAAACCATCACAAGTAAAGAGATTGAAACAGTAATCAAAAACCTCCCCAAAAATAAAAGTCCAGGACCAGCTGTATTCTCTGGAGAATTCTACCAAATATTCAGACAATTTACTACCTATTCTTCTCAAACTATTCCAAAAAGTTGAGGAAGATGGAAATATTCCTAACACATCCTATGAGACCAACATCATCCTAATCCCAAAGCCAGACAAGGACAACACAAAGAAGGAAAATTACAGGCTAATATTGCTCATGAACATAGATGCAAAAATCCTCAACAAAATATTGGCAAACTCAATACAACAATACATTAAGAAGATCATACACCATGATCAAGTTGGATTCATACCAGGGAGGCATGGATGGTTCAACATCTGCAAATAAATCAACACATCATGATACACCACGTCAACAAAAGGAAGAACAAAATCCACATGATTATCTCCATAGATGCAGAGAAAGCTTTTGACAAGATCCAACACCTGTTCATGATAAAAAGTCTCAATAAAACAGGTACAGAAGGATAGTACTTCAATATAATAGAGGCTATATACCACAAACCCACTACCAACATCATACACAAGGGGGAAAAGCCATCCTACTGAGAACAGGAACAGACAAGGGTGTCCACTCTCACCACTCTTATTCAACATAGTACTAGAGGTTTGGCCAGAGCAATTAAGCAGGAAAAAGAAATAAAAGGAATCCAAATAGGCAACGAAGAAGTGAAACTCTCACTGTTTGCAGATGACTTGATTTTATATAGAGAAAATCCTAAAGAATCCATCAGAAAACTATTATAAATAATCAACAACTACAGCAAAGTTACAGGATACAAAGTCAACTTTCAGTGGCATTTTTATACTTTAATAACTCACAGAACAAGAACTCAAGAATACAACCCCGTTTACAATCACAACAAAAAGAATAAAATATATAGGAATAAATTTAACCAAGGAGATAAAAGACATATACAAGGAAAACTATAAGACATTATTAAAAGAAATTGAAGAAGACATAAAGAAGTGGAAAGATATTCCATGTTCATGGGTTGGAAGAATAAATATAGTAAAAAGTCCTTTCTACCTAAAACAATCTACAGATTCAACGCAATCCTAATCAGAATCCCAATGACCTTCTTCACAGAAATATTAAGAAACAATCTTAAAATTCATCTGGGGCAACAGAAGACCCCAAATAACCAAAGCAATCCTCAGAAACAAGAACAATGCTGGTAGCATCACAATCCTTGACTTCAAAACATATTAAAAAGCCACAGTAATCAAAACAGCATGGTACTGGTACAAAAACAGGCACACAGATCAATGGAACAGAATTTAAAGCCCAGAAATAAAAACACATCTACAGAGAGCTAATCTTTGACAAAGGAGCCAAGAACATACGATGGAGAAAGGAAAGCCTCTTCAATAAATGGTCCTGGGAAAACTGGACAGCCACAGGCAAAAGAATGAAAGTAGACCATTATCTTTTTCCATACACAAAAATAGACTCAAAATGGATCAAAGACTTGAAGGTAAGACCGGAAACAATAAAAATTCTGGAAGAAAATATAGGCAGTACACTCTTTGACATCAGCCTTAAAAGGATCTTTACAAATATGATGTCCATTCAGACAAGGGATACAAAACAAGAAATAAACAAGTGGGATTTCATCAGACTAAAGAGCTTCTGGAAGGCAAAGGAAACAAAGATCAAAATTAAAAAACAACCCACCAACTGGGAGAAAATATTTGCAAATTATATATCCAATAATGTGTTAATCTCCATAATATATAAAGAACTAACATAACTGAACTATAAAAAACTAAACAACCCAATCAAAAAGTGGGCAGAGGATATGAACAGACATTTTTCCAAAGAAGACATACAGATGGCCAATAGGCATATGAAACGATGCTCATTAGGGAGATGCAAATCAAAACTCCACTTAGATATTGTCTTATGCCTGGTAGAATGGCTATAATCACCAAGACAAAAAATAATAAATGTTGGAGAAGTTGTGGAGAAAAGGGAATCCTCACTCACTGCTGGTTGGAATGCAAACTGGTGCAGCCACTTTGGAAAACAGTGTAGAGATTTCTCCAAAAATTAAAAATAAAATTACCATATGGCCCAGCTATCCCACTACTGGGTATTTATCCAAAGAACTTGAAATCAACAACACAAAGAGACTTATGCACCTCTATGTTCATTGCAGCATTATTCACGATAGCCAAGATGTAGAAGCAGCCCAAGTGCCCAGTGACTGATGATTTGAAAAGAAGATGTGGTATATATATACAATGGAATACTACTCAGCCATAAAAAATGATATAATCGTCCCATTCACAGCCACATGGATGGACCTTGAGGGCATCATGTTAAGTGAAATAAGCCAGACAGAGAAAGACAAACACCGTATGATTTCACTCATATGTGGAACATAAACAAACTTATGGACAAAGAGAACAATTTAGTGGTTACCAAGGGGAAGGCTGGGGAGGGTGGGCATTAGGGATGCAGGGGCACATTTATATGGTGTTTGATAAATATTAATGTACAACTGAGATTTCACAATGTTATAAACTATTTAGACCACAATAAAAAAAATTAAAATAAATTAAAAAAATGAATGTGATACAAGGACTTTTGCAAATAAACAAAAGATGTGGGAGTTCATCACAACTAGACTTGCCTTAGAAGAAATGCTGAAAGGAGTTATTGGGGCTGAAATGAAAGAATGCTAATTAGTAGCATAAAAACATATGAAAATATAAAACACACTGGTAAAGATAAGTATATAGTCAGGTTAAGAATACTCTAATACTGAAATACGGTCGTGTGTTAACCACTTAACTCTGTCTGGCACAAAGGTAAAAGGACAAAAGTATCAAAAAGAGCTATAACTATAATAATTCGTTACTGGATACACAATATAAAAAAGATGTAAATTGTGACATCAAAATCATAAAATATCAGGAGAGGGGAAATAAAATGGCCACATTTTTGCATGTGATCAAAGTTAAGTTATCAGCTTAAAATAAACTATTATACGTATAAGATGTTTCAAACACACCTCAGGGTAACTAAAAACAAAAACCTATAGTAGATACACACAGGATAAAGACAAAGGTATCAAAGTACACCACTAAGGAAAAGGACCAATCTGCAAAGAAAAAGTAAGAGAGAAAGAAAGAGACAGAGGAAATACAAATCAGCCAGAAAACAATTAACAAGATGGTGATGGTAAGTCCTTGCCTATCACTAATTACTTTAAATTTAAATGGATTAAATTATCCAATCAGAAATCATAGAATAGTTGAATGGACTAAAAAAAAAAAAAAAAAACCCAACTACATGCTCCTTATGAAAGCCTCACTTCAGCTTCAAGGACAGACACAGGCCCAAAGTGAAGGAATGAAAAAAGACATTCCATGCAAATGGAAACCAAAAGAGAGCAGGGGTAGCTATACTTATATCAGACAAAATAAATATCATCTAAAACTGTAACAAAAAACAAAGGGCATTCTATAATGATAAAAAGGTCAGTTCATCAAGAAGATATAGCAGTTGTAAATATATATGCATCCAACATTGGAGAACCTAAATATATTAAGAAAATACTAACAGATCTGAAGGGAGGAATAGACAACAATACAATAATAATAGGACACTTCAGTACCCCACTTTCATCAATGGATAGATGATCCAAAAAATTCAAATTGGGAACCTTGTATTTGAACCATCCTTTAGGCCAGATGGCCCTAACAGACATATACAGAATATTCTATCCAACAGTAGCAGAATACACATTTATCTCAAGCACACATAGAAATTCTCCAGGATAGATCATATGTTAGGTGACAAAGCAAGTCTTATAAGAATGGTATGAAACTAGAAATCAGTAACAGGAGGGAACTAGAAAATTCACAAATATGTGGAAATCTATAGTACACTCCTGAACAACCCATGAGTCAGAGAAGAAATCAAAAAGGAAACCAAAAAATATCTTGAAACAAACAAAATAGAAATGCAAAATACCAAGACTTATAGGATGCAGCAAAAACAGTGCTAAGAGGGAAGTTTATAGCAATAAATGCCTACACTAAAAAAAAGAAAGAAAGAAAAGATCTCAAACAGATAACTTCATACCTCAAGGGAGTAGAAAAATAAGAATTAACTAAGCCTAAAATTAGCAGAAGGAAGGAGATAAAGATTAGAGCAAAAATAAATGAAATAGGGAGGGACCAAGGAAAATAATAGAAAAGATCAATTAAACTAAGATCCGATTTTTTGAAAACAATAAAGAAAATTGACAAACCATTAGCTAAGACTTACTGAGGAAAAAGAATATGCAAATAAATAAAATTATAAATAAAAGAAGAGACATTACAACTAAAACCACAGAAATACAAAGGATCACAAGAGATTACTACGAACAGTTATATGCCAACAAATGGGACAACCTAGAAGAAATGGATAAATTCCTAGAGACATGCAACTTACTACAGCTGAAACATGAAGCAATAAAACTCTGAACAGACCAATAACAAGTAAGGAAACTAAATAAGCAATCAAAAACCTCACAACAAAGAAAAGCTCAAGACCAGATCGCTTCACTGATAGATTTGACCAAACATTTAAAGAAGAATTAATGTCAATCCTTCTCAAACTGTTTCAAAAAACTGAACAGGAGGGAACACTTTCAAACTAATTTATGAGACCAGCATAATCCTGATACCAAAGCCAGATAAAGACACTACAAGAAAAGAAAACTTTGATATTCCTGATAAATATAGATGCAAAAATTCTCAACAAAATACTAGTAAATCAAATTCAACATATTAAAAGCATCAAACGCCTCGATCAAGTTGGATTTGCCCCTACAATGCAAGGATGGTTCCACATATGCAGATCAATAAATGTGATATACCACATGAGTAGAATGAAAGACAAAAATCACATAATCTCAACAGAAACAGAAAAAGCATTTGACAAAATTTAACGTATTTTGATGATTAAAAACTCTGAAAAAAATGGGTATAGAAGGAATATGCTTCAACACAATAAAGGCCATATATAACAAGTCCATAGCTAACATCATACCCAAGAGTTGAAATATTTCCTTCTAAGATCAGGAACAAGACAAGGGTCTCTTCCTGACACTTCTTTTCAATATAGTACTGGAATTCCTAGCCAGAGCAATTAGGCAACAAAAAGAAATCAATTGCATCCAAATTGGAAAGGCAGAAGTAAAATTGTCTCTGTTTGCTAATGACATGATCTTTTGTATAGAAAAATAGTAGACTCCACTAAAAAACTGTTAGGACTAATAAACTAATTCAGTAAAGTTTCAGGATACAAAATCAATATATAAAAATCAGTTGCATTTCTATACACTAACAATGGGCTATCTGAAAAAGAAATGAAGAAAATAATCCCGTTTACAATAGCATCAAAAACAATAAAATACTTAGGAATAAATTTAACCAAGGAGGTGAAAGATATGTATACTAAAAACCACAAGACCTTGATGAAAGAAACTGAAGGAAACACAAATAAATAGAAAGATATCCTGTCTTCATGGATCAACAGTGTTAATATTGTGAAAATGTCTGTACTACCCAAAGTCATCTATAGATTCAATGCAATCCCTGTCATAACCCCCAATTTTTCAGGGAAATAGAAAGACAATCCTAAAATTCACGTGGAACCACAAAAGACCCCAAATAGCCAAAGCCGTCTTGAGAAAGAACAAAGCTAGAGGCATCACACTTCTTGATTTAAAATTATATTTCAAAGCTATAGGAATTAAAACTGCATAGTACTGGAATAAAAACAGACACAAAAAACAATGGAACAGAATTCAGAGCCTAGAAATAAACTCACACATATATGGTGAATTAATATTTGACAAGAAAGCCAAAAGTACTCAATGGGAAAGGATAATCTCTCCACTAAATGTTCCTGGGAATACTAGAATTTCACATGCAAAAGAATGATATTGGACCCCCTATTTTACAACACACAAAAATTAACTTGAAATGGATTAAGAACTTGAACATAAGACCTGAAGCCATAAAACTTCTGAAAGAAAATGTAGTGAAAAAGCTACTTTACATCAGTCTTGGTAATGATTTTTTTGATATGACAGCAAAAGCATATGCAACAAAAGCAAAAATAAACAAGTGGGACTACATCAAACTAAAAAGTTTCTACACAGAAAAATAAACCAACAACAAAATGGAAAGTCAACCTACAGAATGGGAGAAAATATTTGCAAATCGTGTATCTGATAAGGAGTTAACATCCAAAATATATAAAAAACTTATACAATTCAATAACAAACAAAAACTTCGATTTAAAAAGGGCAGAAGACTTGAATAGATCTTTCTCCAAAGACACACAAATGGCCAAGAAGTACACGAAATGGTGCTCAACATCACCAATCATCAGGGAAATGCAAATCAAAACCACAATGAGATATCACCTCAAACCTATTAGAATGACTATCATCAAAAATATGTGAAATAAGTGTTGTCAAGGATGTGAAGAAATAGGGACCCTTGTGTATTCTTGGTGGGAACGTATATTGGTACAGCCACCATGGGAAATAATATGGAAGTCCCTCAAAAAAAAAATTCAAAATAGAACTACCATATGATCCAGTAATCTCAGTTTAGGTATAAATTCAAAGGAAATTAAATCACTATCTCAAAAAGAGATATGATCTTCCATGTTCATTGTAGCATTATTCACAATAGCCAAGACATGGAAACAACTTAAGTGTCAATAAATTAATGAATGGAAAAAGAAAATAGAGTGCATCCATGTATATACAGTGGAATATTATTCTGTCATGAGAAAGAAGAAATTTGTCATTTACTGCAAGGTGGATGGATCTTGAGGACATTATGCCAAGTGAAATGAGTCAGACAGAAAGACAAATACCCTATGATCTCACTTATATGCAGCATTTGAAAACATTGATCTCATAGAAACAAAGTAGAATGGTGGATGGGGGAATGGAGAGATATTTGTCAAAGGGTACCAGCTTTCAATTACAGGATGTATCAGTTCTGGGTATTTAAGTTACAGCATAGTGATCACAGTTAACAGTACTCTATCTCATTCTTGAAAGTTGCTCTGAGAGTAGAGCTTTAATATTCCTACCATAATAACAACAACAAAATGATAATCATGTGAGATGAAGAACGTATTAACTAACCTTATTGTGGTAAACATTTCACAATAATTACTTGTGTCAAATCATCCCATTGTACATCTTAAACTTACACAATATTATATGTCAACTATATTTCAATAAAGCTGGAAAAACAAAAGAAAAAACACATAAGTAAACAGACTTAGAAAATATTTCCTAATTTCTCGATGATGTTTCCTTTGACTGTGTGTGGCTACACACTCATTATTGGTAGCAAGGGAGAGTTATAAAAATCCCAACCCAACCTAACTAACCAACATCAGAATGAGCTTCAATGCTCCTTCATCTAGGTTCCTTTTAATTGGATTTATGGACACAATTTATTGTCACTGTAAGAATATCCCTGAGAGAAAAAACAGACTGGAACTCTAACTTTTTAAAATTTCTGTACATCTGTTTTTTAATCACACAAGATCCTTTACCTCAATCCTTTTCCCAAAGTTCAGATTGTAAAATCTTTATCCTATTAAGAGTGTTCTGTGTGTACAAGTGACTCTGCTCATTTAAAGGTCAATATTAAGCAGTGGCAGTCCTCAATGAGCTCAGTGACATGCTCCCTTTGTGCAGTTGCTTCTGAGAGTTCTTCTTCTGTTTCATCCTTGTCCTTCATCTTCATGATTACAAGATGCCTTCACAGGCATCTTCATCTTATAATTTCTGTGTCTTATATAAATCATTCACTGTATTGGTTTTCTACTGCTGCTATAACAAATTACCACAAATTTAGCAGCTTAAACAACACATATTTATTATCTTACATTTCTGTAGGTCAGAAGTCTCATCCAGATCTCAGAGTGTCGACAAGGTGGTGTTCTTTCCTGACTGCTCTAGGGCAGGATGTGTTTCATTGCCTTTTCCAGCTTCTAGAGGTTGTCTACATCCCTCAGGTCTGTTTTTGTTCCCTCATCTGCAAAACCAGCGCCACAGCAGTTCATGGACCCTTCTTCCATTGTCACATCTGTCTCTCACCTCCACCAGGAAAGGATTTTGCTTTTAAGGACTCATGTGATTAGCTTTAGCCTAATTGGGTAATCCAGGATAATTTCCCATCTCAAAATCCACATCCCTATTCACATTTGCAAAGACAATTTGGTCCTTGCGCCATGTAAGGTAACAATCCTTGGTTCCAGGGGTTGTGCCTGAACATTTGTAGGAATTTATTATTCTGTCTACCACATTTGTCACGACATCTTCTCCCAAATATGGAAATTTATTACAGGAGATCTCAAGTAATATAAAACCCAGGTGCAGAATTCCACACATACATTTAAAACATTTTTAATCATATTCAACTTATATATTTATTAATAATCTCATAAATTTCTATGTATCAGTATGACAAATTTCATTCTGATCCATATGTACTCAACATAGCTTCATATTTGATTTAAAATAAAGCAGTATTTTATAAGAAAGGCAGAGCTTGTTCAACTGGTGTTATAAAAATAGATTTTTTTTGGAAACAAATACATTTGTATCCTCGTTTCAGAAATCATTAGAATGAATGAAGATGTAAATTATAATAAAATGATCAAAGAGAAGGCTGGCTGCATCTGGCTGGCTGCTTTGGAAGCTCAGAGATGCCCTTCTTTCTGTTTTCAGGGATAATCAGTCCCTGAGGGACTGTCTTATGCTAACTAAACAGTGGAGACTGAAGGAAAAAAACAGATTGTAATTTTATTAATTAAAGTGAGAAATAAAGTTGTCACAAGACCTGAAATTCAGAGCTTATGTCAGATGAAGCAGCAGGTCTTCATACTGTAGTCCTACTCCATGGAAGTCATATCAGCAGCCACTTATTGTAGTAACTTAAGAAATAATTTTCCCAGTGGCATAATGCTCATGGACTACATAAGCAGCCTTTCTCAGTTTTCCCGGAGCGTACAACACCCACAGAAGATGAGCTTAAAATGAGAACAAGAGGTTTGAAAGTAATTAAAATCACTGGGCCCAAAGTGTCACATATCCCCTAAGTTCAAATTTCATTAAATGAGAAATTTTCAAATGGACTCACCTATACGTAAGGAGGGACGAGAATACTAGTCCTTGGCTGGGCACAGCATGTTAGAGCCAATATGGACACGGAAAAACATGGAAAGGAAGGTACGTAAATTAGCCAAATATGAGTCTCTTTCTAATCATGCTTGTAAAGTAATGTCTTTCTTTTTAATCGCCTGCCTTGTTGTCAGAGTTTAAGACCTCTTCGGCGTATCATATCCCACAGAAACATCCTTTGAGGTTTGCAGTGGCACACTCCAGTGCACAATATCTGAAAATAAAAGAGATGGTTGAGATGCTATCTTCATTTTTCATCTTCTGATTTTTCTTAAAAACACTTAGGCTTACACATACACACACACACACACACACACACACACACAAGTCAGTACGGAAATGAAAATGACTGCCTCTCATCTACCTCTGTTATTTAGGCTGCTGCTTAATTGGTCCTATACCACTTTCTCCTAAGACAACTAAGAAATGTTTTCCATTTTGAAATACCTGCAAATATTAGCATATTTCTTTAATTTTCATGGTATGCAGCTCTTTTTAGTTGTTAAAAGCTCACTGGTTTCTTTTCCCCTGAAGGATTTTGGTCTGTGTCTCCGAGGGCCTTTCTCTGCTCTTCCTCCCTTTGGATTAGTGATGGTTGAACTAGAGTTGCTTTCCTGGACTTTGAGTCCATCTTTGTAAGAGATCTTTCAATCAACCCTTAGGATTACAGAAATACAAGTTCCAACTATTATAAAAAGTTCTTTTCTTTTTTAGGCTCTCAAACTTTGTAGGAATTAGTTTTTAAAATATATCTCCAAATTTAAGCACTTGTTCCTAACAATGTATATGACGCTACTATCAGCAGAGCTTTTAATACAGGTCTAAGCAGGTCTCTAATTTTTGCAAAGTATTATACTCACGTGAGATAATGAAAAATACCCCTTTTTAATAAATGCATTTTTCTTAGTTTGTGTACTCTTTTGGAATAAGATCTAGAAATGTGAGAAGCACTAGGGAAATTTAATGCTTATACCTAAGAGAAACTAGAATAATGTAGGACACAAAAATGTTTTTATAAAATTGTTTTCAATCCTACTTTGGGGACTACGAGTACACACCTGGGAAGCTCAGTAGAAAAAGGAATGTTTCAGACGATGGTGGGCCCTTCTAGTCAGCATGATTGCTTGGGGGAATAAGTTATTTTGAAGCACATAAAGGCATGATTATAGCTAATCCTGGACAAATTCTTAAAATAAATGATCTTTCTTTGTGGTTCAGATGTTCATCCTAAGCAATAAAATTGAAAACTTCTATAGTGTTGAAATAAATGAGCAACTTTTCTTTTCTTTTTGAGCTTGTCTTTGTTGTCCTCTTCTCCATGGCCAAATGTCTTCCTTCTGGAATCTCAGTTGACTCTCATTATCTAAACAAGAAATAATTTTAATCTTTGTTTCTGGTGTCTTCAAGATTTCCACACATTCTGTTTCTTTAGCATTACCTAAGGTCTATTTCAGAAACTAGATAGAAAGGTGAAAGCAACATGAATCAAATAATAAAAGTTATTGTGTCAGAGGAAAGGAGATGATTTCGTACTTCCTGTATTCTAAAAGCAGTTTATAGCTTTTTCTATTGTAGGAGCCTGAATCAGATCAGTTAATTACAATGCAATGTTCTCATAAAAGGCACATTAACCAAAAGAGAAAACCCAAAAGAGTTCGAAGAGTGTTTATTCCAAACTTTAGAAGGATAATTAAAATGAACGAGTCACCATAAATCATTGTAACTCTGAAGTTGCTCAGACCCTTCTCCTGACACCTTAACAGAGCGGCAGGAACAAGAGCCTGTTTCCAAAGGGACTTTTCCTCTTCCCTTCAGGTTTTCTGTTTACATTCTCACATTTAACTTGTCAAATCAAATGGATTAGAATTAAATTGTAAATGAGCCTTTTATTATTTTCCTCCTAAAGAAGAATGAATATGGCTTAAAACATTCACTGCTTTAGCACATTATGTAATAAAATTGATTTAAAACTAAATTGATGTGTATTCTCTAAATAAACTGTTTAGACTAGAAAAAGTGTTCTCTTCTTCCATTATAAAATTCTTATTTTTTTCAAGACATTTCTTCAAATTTATATTCTTCAGTTTAGTTTGTACCATGAAGAATGGAGCTGCACATGCTCAGAAAACATCTCTAATAATTTATCAATTTCCTTTGGAGGCACAGATCTAATGATGAACTAAGTAACAGAAAACTGATACATTATCTGATTCACAGTCTTTGATAACACAACCATTTTACACTTGGGATTTTTATTGACTTTTTTCTTAAGAAAATATTTATTTTGTTTATAATAAATCCACAAAACTTAGACTGATATTCCAAAGAATTAAACATTTCTCTCCTACAGTTGAACAGTAACAGAAAGTTCTGTATCTGCAACTTCCCTTAAGTAGTTTGAAATATTAAAATTACTATAAAATATTTAGAATGTTTCAAGCTTCTTTTTTCTTTTTAATTTTATATAAGGGTTGTCTGCACAAAGACTGACAAATGATAGCATGGTTGTTGCTCCACACCTACTGGAGTAAATTGTCAAAGGGCAAGAGCACAAAATGGACACTAACACTTTAGTGCTAACTGGTATCTTATTAAACTAGCATCTTCATTCTCAAAATGGCAACACAATGGCCAAGAGAATTTAAGGATTTTACCAAAATCTTAAAACTTTCTTACATCTCAAGTCTCTTACTTCTTACCAAGGATGGTAACATTAGCTGCTCAGCTTTAATACCCATTGGGAAACTGCAAGTAGCTTTTCCACTCCTTATATTACATTTTCTCGTGCCTTCTGTAAGTTAGGCAACCTGTATATTGGTAATCAACCATCTCTCACAGATCCTCTAGTGTATAAACAGCATTATCACCTGTGAGGAGGTGTGGAAGATGTGTGACGCATCTCTAGGGCCTGGGGAATAAAAAAGCTATTGACAATAGAAAAGACCAAAAGAAATAGAAGATATTTGAATGGCAAAGCCATAATCTTCAAAATTCTCATGCTTATCTTTCCTACTGCAAAGAATGCCTTTACAAAGATAAACGTCCATGTCTGTCAAAGTAATATTATTTCGTATAAAAAATATTCTAACCCCCAGTAAATACCTGTCTTTTCCCCTCAAATAGTATCTAATAAACTAAGATAGTGTGGACAGAACCTCAGAGTTTGGTATAAGAGGATTTAGCCAGATCTGATCTCTTAATTCATGAAAAAAATTTTGGCCTGGTACCTAGAATTTAACACATACTCTGTGCTTACTGAGTGGTACACATTTTTCTAAGAACTTTCTTTGTATTTGCTCATTACACCTTCCTAACAACCTTATTAAGTAGGACCATTATTGTTTCTATTTTATAAATGAAAGGAAACTGAGACATAATTAGCTAAATCTCATGTACCACACAGCAGCAACTGTCTTGGACACAGCTTAAACTCTCTGAATATTTGTTGAACAAATAAATTAACGATATAATCTGACACCAATTACATAGATTTAGCCAACATTTACAATGCTCAACAATATTAACAAGCTATAAATGCTTATTGATTGCTATTGCCTGGGGAACAATGTACTTTCTTTTTAAGGAAATGCTTTAAAAAGAAAAGAAAGGCTGCATCCTATGTACCCAGCCCAGCTCATTCTTTTTTATGATATCTCACTTCTAAAGACAACATGTAGAAATATAGGGAGATATATATATCTTTATATATAGATTGATAGTTATGTGTAGACATAGATATATTTGTTTGTATAGATAGATACTTCCATACATATATGAATAGACAGACAGAGAGACATCAAATAGTTAATCTATTTCACTGCCCTAGCAGTAACTTGCAATACTGTGCTCTCTTTCCCTCTGTGTCTGAATCATCTTGTGTTATTGGATAAGAGATTGATTTGGCTGGAATTAGACAAACCCAGGTGGCTCCCTGATGCTTATCGTGTGCACATATTGCCTAGCACCTGCTGAATATTACTTCATTCTGTTCTTTTCTGTAATAGCTCTTTAACCACAAAATTAATAGTGTACTCAGAGATGGACAAATGGAAACTAAGCACGCATTATTCCAAATTGTCATTATTTTTCTCAGTTTGGCTTGAAGGTATTTCACTATTTTGGGACCCAGAACTGGTACATTTGTCTAGTAACACATGGTCAAGCAGAGTTATAATTTTCTTTCTAATATCTGGTGTGGTCACAATTCCCTTATAAAATATTCATGCCTTTGAGTAGAGAGATTCTAAATAGTAAATATAAATGACTTTTTATACAATTGTCTCTTTGTTTTTATGATTCTTTTGAAGTGCTCTATTAATATGGATTCACTAATATGGTATGGGTTGGGTCCACAGAACTGAGACTTGACTGCACTTCACAATATGGAGAAAAATATTACGGAAAATGTAATCAGTGTTAGAGTATGTGTTTGTGTGGGTGAATCATTGAAAATCCACAGAAATATAGCATATACAAGAGATTTTATGTAAGGAATAAACATGTATTTGGAAGCCCTTTAGGCAATTGAACTCGACACAAAAAGAAATCAACATACTTAAAAATGTATATAATCTGTTATTATAAATTACTAGAATATAAATAAAAATTATAAATTGAAGCATGCAATCTGTAATTACTGTCTGTAGTATGTTATTAATTTTCCTTATTTAGTTTCTTGTGTAATTATTCTGATTCTAGACTCTTGCTATAGGCACAAACACAAAAGATAACAGTCCTCAAGGAGATTTTAGTTTAATGGAAAGATGGGAATGTAGATGCAGATGAAAAGGAACATATAAACAGAGATTATAATCTGACCCAGGCAATGCCTTACAAGGGAATTACTAGAAAGTTCTTAGGATTATGAGACTCCAGTATAAGCATGATTATAACTCAGATTATTGAGTCTATTAAAAAAAATTGACCAAGGAACTAATGATGTTCAGACAAAACTAACTACACCAGATTAACCCTTTAACCACACAATTGGAAATTTAGAAAACCGCAGTCTCTCTCTAAGATTTATGTCGGGTTGCTTCTTGTGAGATAGATTTTTGAATCTTTTCCCTCCATGTGCTACACTTCTGCTCATTTTATGTGAAATTTTGAAAGAAACAAACACAGTGCTTGTGTGGGTTAATACCAACTTCATTAATAAATATTTGCATGCTACTCCAGTGTTATCTCATGCTAATTTTCCTAAACACTGAATACCAAATTATTCAAGTAAGTTAATAACCAATCATCCAGCATGATCCTAATTAGTTTGTGAACTTACCTACAACTGAGATATAACACTTGGGATGCAAGCACCCGCTGAACCCTGTGATGAGGAGGTATCTGTGTCTTGGCACATCTCCAATAGTTAATTAACCTGTCATCTTTTATTATGGCTCTGCAAAGCATCTAAATCTTGTACAAGTTAAACATGCTAAAAACATTTCAAAGCCAAACTTATGATAATTTAAAGTTAGTCAAATATGGGCACGGTAAATTTTGTAATTTACAATGTTTTTCAGCTTGTGAGGGTGTTTTGTCTTTGTGTGTGTGTGTGTGTGTGTGTGAGGAACACTGGACCTGAGCTAACATCTGTTGTCAGTCTTCCTCTTTTTGCTTAAGGAAGATAGTCCTTGAGCTAACATTTCCGTCAATCTTCCCCTATTTTGTATACGGGATGCTGCCACAGCATGTCTTGATGAGTGGTGTGTAGGTCCACGCCTGGCATCCAAATGTGCAAATCCCTGGCTGTCGAAGCAGAATACGCAAACGTAACTACTATGCCACCAGCCTGGCCCCATTTTGTCCTTTTTATGGTTACAATTTGGGCAAGTCCAACTCAGTAATTTTAAATAGATTAGGCAAAGCGAAACTCAGAATAATGTGATTCTACTTCACCTATGCATTACATTTGTAATTATTCTTTTCAGTTGGGCTGAAAACTCGGAAGTTTAAGCCCTTTGGGAAAAGTTTTGTCTAAAAGAGCCAGAATTAAAATGTAAGTGTATTCAGTATGATGACACAGCACACCATAATTACATAATTTGAGGTCTTGTACAAAAGTTTTATTTCACTAGAATCTTTATCATTATTTTGTGATTGTGTGCGTGTGTAATTACTAGTCATAATAGGTACTCTACTTCAGGAGTTGTTCACGAGTATAGACTCCTAAGTTAAGCTTGGATTCAGGGTTCTCTCCTCTTAGTGATACACATGGTGCTTAATTCAGACATGATACTTTGAGTAAAGTAAATTCACAGAGCATATCAATAGGCAAGTTTTATTAACATCTCAATTTGTTTACTTGTTTATGAATGTTTTTTTATAAAAGATAATATTCAGAACAAAATAAAATTAATATTTTCTTAGCCACCATATTTTCTTAGCCAATGGTCCTTTTTATTCATTGAAATCCCTATCCATTGTTCTATGATAATAGTCGTCTGAAAAGAATTAATTTCCATTTGCTATTCCAGATCTAATACTGATAAGGAGAGTAAACTGGTTGCAGCCTTTTCTGGAAGATGAGACAGGCAGTCTCAACATTTCATAGGAGACTTGTGCCTAACTCATGAATGTGCAAATTTTCCTACTGCAGAATACACTTGTGTTAAATAGAGCACTTGGAGATGACATTTGTGGCAGGTGAAAAGCTCATAATGTTTTTCAAAATGTGAAAGATATCCTATGATGATCTGGTTATTTAGACATTTATTGTTCACTTTTCCTTTCCTTAAAGCTAGAGTAATGACTGCTGTATAACTAAAAATGCACTTTAACATGTGGTATCGCCTAAGTTATATTACATATAAAAAGAAAAAGAAGAAGATGAATAAATCTGTTACCTGTATAAATTGGTTGAGAAGATAAAATTTTCTAAATCCTATAAATGCCAGCCCCAACATATTGTAAATGTAACACACAAATGCATTTCTGACTTAGAATTGGCGTTTCCAGTTACGAGATGTGGCTCAGTAGGACTGCTACGATCAGAAGTTACACTTTTTCAGTTTTCAAGCAGTAAATTGTAAGATTACTGCTTCAAAATGACTGCAAAATTATGAAACTATTGCAACTTCAACTTGCAATAATGGACAGTCTGAGTTTTTAATAGCTTTGACTTTTGGCAAAATTTTAAACTGTAAATTTACCTTCGTCTAGGGCAGGAGTATGAATGAGATGCATCACAAATTACTACAAGGCTTTGCTCATCAGCATTTCCAGATATACAGTGCTTCTATAAACCAAAATAAATGATATGATAAATGAATAAACAATACAAATTATTTGGCACTAAATAATACTTGTATAGATATATATACAATTCAATTTACTAAATTTCTGTATTTTCTAGACAATAATGAACAGCTAATTTGGATCTTCAATAAAGTGAATCTATTAGTCATCAGTTCCACTGACCTTTCTGAGATATATAATTTCTCAGTAGACTTTCAAAGTTCCAGCAGGTTGGGGCCACAGGTGATGTGCACAGTAGGTGAATTATAAATATTTGAGTGAATAAATGCAAGAATTAATGACAAATGGATAGTCAGGGTTTACACTCACTTTAGTAAAATCCATACCAGGCTTATTTCACTACAAATGATGGAATTTGCTATTCTTATTTTGAGGTAGAAATCTTCTCATTTGGTTGTAAGAATGCAAGAAGAGAAAAGTAATATGGTACAAATCAAAGTTATGCTAAAAACTACGTGGCCATATCATAAGATTACCGCATTTTATAACAATACTTAAAATAGACACAAGTGCTGATAGATTTTAGCTAACCCAAGTGCAACAGAAACAGCAACTTTGAGAAGTATAATAAAATTTTAATTCTCAGAGTTTATAAAATTCCTAAGAATAAATCCATATTTATGTATCCTGCTATAATACTGACGTAGTTTCCCCAATTTTGGTTCCTATTAAAGATAGAAAACAATGACTGCTATTATTTAAAATTCAATATAATTAACACTTAAATATAAATAATACTTGAGATTTTCTTTTTTTTCCAAGTAATTTTATTGGGATTCTAATAGTTTATAACATTGTGTAATTTCGAGTGTACATTATTATTGATCAATTCCTGAACACACTTCATCATGCTCACCCTTAGAAGTCCAATTTTTATCCATCACCAGCCATATGTGCCCCTTTATCCCTTTCGTCCACCCCTCAACCACTTTCCACTCTGATAACCACTAATCTGTTCTCTTTATCCATGTATTTGTTATCTTCCATATATGAGTAAAATCATGCAGTATTTGTTTTTCTCTGTCTGGCTTATTTCGCTTAACATCATACCCTCAAGTTCCATCCGTGTTGCTGCAAATGAGATGATTTTGTCTTTTTTATGGCTCATTAGTATTCCTTTGTATATATATATACACCAAATCTTCTTTATTCATTCATCTGTAGAAGGGCACTTGGGTTGCTTCCACATCTTGGCTATTGTGAATAATGCTGCAGTGAACATAGGGGTGCATAAATCTCTTTGGAACATTGATTTCTAGTTCTTTGGATAAATACACAGTAGTGGGATAGTTGGATCATATGGTATTTCTATTTTTAATTTTTTGAGAAATCTCCTTGCTGCCATAGTGGTTGGACCAGTTTGCATTCCCACGAGCAGTATATGAGTGTTACTTTTTCTCCACATCCTCTCCAACATTTGTTGTTTTTAGTCTTGGTAATTATAGCCATTCTGACTGGTATAAGGTGATACGTCATTGTAGTTTTGATTTGCATTTCTCCAATAATTAGTGATGTTGAACATCATTTCGTATGTCTATTGGCCATCTGTACATCTTCTTTGGAATAATGTCTGTTCCATTTTTGGATTGGGTCATTTGTTTTTCTTGTTGGTTTGTATGAGTTCTTTATATATTTTGGAGATCAACCTCTTGTCTGATAAATGATTTGCAAACATTTTCTCCCAGTTGGTGGGTTTTCTTTCCATTTGTTCATGGTTTCCTTTGCTTTGCAGAAGCTTTCTAGTCTGATGCAATCCCATTTATTAAGTTTTTCTTTTTTTTCCCTTACCTGAGTAGACATGGTATTTGAAAAGATGTGGCTAAGACCAATGTCAAAGAGTGTACTTCCTATATTTTCTTCTAGGAGTTTTATGGTTTCAAGTCTTACATTCAAACCTTTAATCCGCTTAGAGTTGATTTCTGTGTATGGTGTAGGGTAGTCGTCTACTTTCATTCTTTTGCATGTGGCTGTCCACTTTTCCCAACACTATTTATTGAAGTGACTTTCCTTTCTCCATTGTATATTCTTGGCTCCTTTGTCAAAGATTAACGTATGGTTTTATTTCTGGGCTTTTAATCCTGATCCATTGATCTGTTTGTCTGTTTTTGTGTCAGTACCATCCTGTTTTGATTACTATAGCTTTGTAGTATGTTTTGAATTCAGGGATTATGATACATCCAGCTTTATTCTTTTTTCTCAGGATTGCTTGGGCTAATAGGGGTCTTTTGTTGTTCCAAGTGCATTTTTGGATTCTTGATCTATTTCTGTGAAGAATGTCATGGGGGTTTTGATTGGGATTGCATTGAATCTGTAGATTGCTTTAGGTAGTATGGACATTTTGACTATGTTTACTATTCTGACCCATGAACATGGCATATCTTTCCATTTCTTTATGTCTTCTTCAATTTCTTTTAATAATGTTTATTCCTAGGTATTTTATTCTTTTTGTTGCCATTGTAAATGGGATTGCATTCTTGAATTCTCTTTCTGCTAGTTCATTGTTAGTGTATACAACTGGAACTGATTTTTTTACATTGAGTTTGTACCTTGCTGCTTTACTGTAGTTATTGATTATTTCTAATACTTTTCTGATGGATTTTTTTGTTTTTTCTATATATAGAATAATGTCATCTGCAAATAGGTAAGGTTCCAATTGCTTACTTTCCAATTTGGATTGCTTTCATTTCTTTTTTCTTGCCTAATTACTCTGGCCAATACTTCCAGTACTATGTTGAATAGGACTGGCCAAGTGGGCATGCTCCCCTATCTCTGCCACTTCTTGGGGGCCTATCCATCCATCCTCAGATGTATAGCTGTGTGTGTCTTTCAAGTATCCTGTTGTGCTGTGTGGGCTTCTTCCACTCGTCACTGAATGTCCATTTATTTGTAGTTCAAAAGGCATAGAGACAAAGGGAACAGCTCACTCGGTCATGTTGCTTGATCACTCAAGATTTTCTTATCTTAGATTTTACATTCCTTATGCGTCAGATCAAAAAAATGCATTTTTAATATAATACTTAGTTGATCTACATAATATTTGAAGATAAAACACCTGTAAGAAAAAGTCATCTATTTTGCACATGATCAAAACTAATGTTATTTGTTTATTGGCTATAACCTGCATTTGAGAATTCCTTTCAAAATGCCAGCATTAATTTCATAAGAATATATCCACATTTGTATCTCTTCTTATCTATACACTTGCATACAAATGGTTGGAACTAATTTATTAAACACTTAACAAAACTATGTTCTTATCTTAAAGAATTTTATGATTTTAAAAAAATGGCACTTCTTTACACAGAAAGTTATGTTATGACAATTAGTTAAATGAAAGCTCAGCAAACTTTTCTGACTTGCTTTAGTCAATAGACTCAATTGAACACTTTCGTGCATTACCCATATACCGGCCTTTGGGACCAAGGTATTTATGCTCGCATTGCCAGCACTGTTGGCTATTGGCACCTCACAATTTAATCTCTTCCAGGGAATTGCCTTGGAAAGCGAAAGGGAGCTGCCTTTCCCAAGGACATACATGTCCTTTGGGATAGCACTCATCCAAACACCCGTCAGAAATGAGAGGAAAAAGCCCCAGGCTCATACCTCAATTTGAGCTATTTCTGATGGGTCATCCCAATTCCAGAGTTCCCTGTGGGTTATGCTGAGACCATTATTGGAATTGCCTGGCAGTTTTTTTCCTCACTACAATCCTGCTTCTTTCCCTCACTCCTCGCAGATGTTATTCCTGAGAGTATCCCCCGTAATCTTTGTGCATACACATCTCTGCCTCCGAGTCTCTTCACAGAGAACCCAATCCAAGATTCCTTCTATGTTGGAAGAGGAAAAGAGGAGCAGATGTGGGGGGCAGATAGCTGATCCTCAGACAGTTTTCCTTACTGGAGAAATGAGTGTAAGGAGAAATGCTCACATCTTTTTCCTTGGGCAGAACAGTTAAGTTAGAGCCAGCCACAGAGACAATAGGCAGAATTACTTTATTTCAATCCATAAGAGCAAGAATGTAAATCAGCATTCTGGAGAGAAGAAAATGTGAGTCAAATGAAGAGACTGAGGAAGTATCACATTAAAGCTTTCGCAGAAATTCTCAGTGTTCACGTGGCTGAGCATCTGGAAGGCAAATTGTTCTGTGCTGAACACCAAGAAATATTGACATACAGGATTTCAGCATTCAAAGTAGAAATCATTTTTACCAGCCATAAGTGCCTATAATACATAAGGGCAAAGGGAAATCACCCTTGGTTTAACAAAATGCTCTATAGTTCTGAACATGCTTATAGTTTTTCTGTTAGCATTTGTTCCTCTAGCGTTCATTATGTAGTTGCAAACTCTCATAGCAGATGACACACAGTTAAGAAAAAATAATAGAACTTAAAATTTATAAAATGTTATTTCCTATTTTCTTCTTAGTGAATTTGTAAAAATACTCCTTGTGTAAATTTAATAGCAGACATCTATATGCAGCAGAAGCATAGTTTGAGAGCCTCTGGCTTAGTGTATGCAAGCTTCCAAATGAGGAAAGGCAGTGAGAAGAGTTAGAAATGCTTGGATGGATGTTTTTGGATCACGGGGAGGAAGACTTCAATTTCATGGAGTCCATCCCAATTACTGACAGGGGGATGACGTATCTATAGACACACACACACAAACATAAATATATTCAAATCTCTCAACTCATTGTTTTTAACTATATTGACTAATTTTTTCACAGACATCTAAATTTATGTATATATTTGTACTGTTCAATTGTAACATCTTTATAAATCTTTGTAAGTCTTTTTAATCTTTATAAATAATTTGCAAAAAGCTTTGTTTGCCAAATAAATTATTATCCAAAGCAAGAAATGTCCCCATAGAAAATGCTGATAAGAAACCAAACAAGAAGGACAAATAGTTCAGAAAAATGATCACATTATTCTCACATTTGGCAGAAAGCTCTAAAAACTATTATTGCCATCAAATACATGTTTTGTCTTTCATTATTTTATGAAGACCAATATATATTTAGGATGAGGGTAATGGCCCTCTGAACTACATCACATGTCAGTTGAACACACTGGCAATTTAATTTATAATTTCAATGGTAGTAACAGATCATTTTTGGTAGGTGTAAGCCTGACTTAAAAAAATATATTTTCAGTATGTAATACTGTCATTTCTTAAATATTTCTTATAAAGTACTGTAAATTCTTTATAAATAAATATCTTAGCTGGTCCCCTTCTAATGAATTACTTTTGCTATTGAAACCATCAATATATTCAGTGGCTGTGCTATTTAACAGATACTTTCCAATGAGAATATATAGCATCTATTTCTGTTTTGTTTTATCTAAATCCATCTTACTTAGAGTTTGGTTTTTGTGTGGTTTTTAACCCAATTATTTTTACCTTCAGCGAGAGTGAAGATTCAATAACTAGACCACAAAAGCAATAACCTTAGAATTAAATCATAGAAATCTTTTGCGAATTTTGAACCAAAGGACCAATTAATTACAACATGGTCTTGTATCAGTATATGTATTATATTACAAGCTTCCTTTAAAAAGGAAAGTCTCTTAGTTTTAAGTAAAGGAAATGAAAACACTCATGAAGAATTTAAATGGAGAAAATTTGCATATGGGTCGAAAGCTTCTAAAAATAACATTCTAAATGCAACCTTTGCAGAGATATTCTGTTTATCCTGCTTATTGAAGATTTATAACTTAGCAAAAAGAAAAGAAAAACATGAATATACCTAATAAATTCAGAGCAGAAACTGTTTTCCTATAACCCACACTAAACACTACAGTACTTGGATTTACTATTGGTTTCCTGTACCTTTTCTATCTGTCCTCATTTCAGAATACACGATGACTATCACACACTGAATTAAAAAAAAAAAGGAATTATTTTTGAAACTCTATTAAGAATTGTAAACTACATATTTTCTATTAACTTGTGTCTTAAATGTATAAACTCATTGTAAGTTAAGGAGCTGGGAGGGACCTCGATTCTCTGAGGATTTTGGGATTGTTCTGTGAAAGTCCTATAGAAAGATTTCTCAAATCGAGGCTAATGATATGTGGAAGCAGCATTGAGGGGCATATGTAGGGTAAACCAGGGACACAAAAAGTAAGGAATTGTGGTAGCCATAGAGACTGACAGCTCCTATGAAGGGGAGAATGATCCTTTGCCTCCTATCTGAATTATTTCTCTTCCTGAAAAGACTTATTGACAATTTAATAGGGATCAACATAATCTTAAGAGATCACATAAAGCGTAGTTACATTATTCTTTGGAGATTACTTAAAAAAATTCTATACAATTAATTTGCCACTGCTATTTTGTTTTATGCTAATTAAATACCAAGACACTTCCTCTGTATGAGATTAGACTATCAGCATTAGTTCAACTCCATTCTGGAAGACTGCAATAGGGTGTTTATTACTTATGTAAATTTGGTTAATTACACACCAACTCAGTTATCTTATTTATTGCATTTCAATTAGTATCCTTTTAATACTGACTAACTCTTTAATTAACTCACAAGAATAAGAGGTGTCTTGTTAAATGTAAATTAAATAGATTTAAATAGACAGTAGATTGCAAATGGTAGATTTACTGCTAATGCTATAGAAAACTGTTGCTCTAAGTACTAAATGTACTTGATACCATCTGCCTTCATCTCTAGGCAAGAAGAAAATGACATTTTCCTTTTAATTTTTTTTAGCCCAAAGATAAGACCAAGGCAAAACCAAAGTATGGCAGCTTTCTGTTTTGTTCTGTTTCTGCAAGAATGGGTTAAATGTAATGACAAGTTTTGTCTTATTATCAATGAAAAATTCTAACAATACAGAGAAATATAAATAAAATCTTTCTTGAGTGTGGAATTACTTCTGAAATGAATGTTGAAAGGTTTAAAAACAATCCATGATCACTGATTTATCTGTCCAGGGTAGAAGGGCACAAACTAGTACAGCTCTTCCCTAAGTGGTCCCTTCCGACCTAGCAAGGAAATTAATTTGCAGGGAACCACTGTGTGGAAACAACCATGACTACAGGGGAGCCTGAATGTCAACAGGCTCACACTGTAACCCAGTTTTGTTAGCATAAATGTTTCTGCTTTAGCCAGTTTATTTCTCCGAGGTGAAATAAAGGCTTTGCTAAGAGGAGAATCTATTCTCATTTAATATCAAGTTTTATTCTTTGCTAAGGGAGTTCAAGTGCATTTCTGGATCCTGTTATTTATGTTTTGGGACCAGCAGAGTCTATCACTGTAAACACTGGAAATAGATGGAATGGATTAGTACATATATTCTCTGCTCTATTCTCCACACTTGGGCTATGGAAGAGTTTAACATGAAAGGATAATGTTTTAAAATATGTTGGGCCAACTTTGGGGGTACATCTTATTTTAACAGAATAACACAATATAAACTTATATTGCCATAAATCCCTGAAATTGTAAATGGAATTATTAGCCTTTACTCTTGATAGGACATTCTTTTGTGGACTCCAAACACTTGGAGAACTTCTTTAGTACAGAATCATTGAGTAGATGGCTAAAATGATTTTATTGTTAATAATCTCTGTGATAAATGCATTTTAAATGTCTTACTGTATTAATTACATTGAATTTAGCTCATCAAATCACTTACGATTAAAAAAAAAACTCACAAAATCTCAAGTGTTATTTTTTCCCCCTGTTCAGAATGAACCACTTATTTTAAAGAAGATTCTCTACTGAGAGGGTGATGCATGACTGGAGACAAATTTTACCTAATAATTCATTTTTTGATTTTTTTTAACTTGCAATTTTTGAGAACACAATTAGAATAATGGTTCTTGAAAGTTTTCTGATTTATATCATGCTATACTAAGCGGATTTTTTAAAGAACATGTTTATGATGGATTACTTTCCAAAAGTTTTTTGACCTGAATTAAATCTCTGAAGTTTGAATACCATGACTGCCATTATAATGAAAGAGGGACTTCCTTAATTTATGTAGTCACAAGTCTGCTGGAAAGGAAGAAAGTAAGTTGCATTGCCTTGTTCAGCTCAGTGTAAGATGAAGAATAGGAGCTGAGTGATCAGGAAAAATTAATAGACAGTCAATAACTGATAGTCCTTTACATAACCCTTTTAAGAGAACAGGGAACAAATTTATTATATATTTTACAAAGTTATGTAGCTGTTGTTCATGTTATCTTTTCAGGGTCGGAGAAAAAGTAGCACAGAAAGTTATAAAACTACAGAAATCTCTCATGTTGATGCACATGCATAAATGCTTGCTTCAGCTAAGCCACCTTAATTTGTAAATAGAGTAAGTTTTGTAAATTTGTAAAATTGTAAATTACCATTTGTAAATTAGTAAGAGTTTAAAACTCTTGCTAAATAGCTGTTTCCCAGCTGTTGAAACTTACTTGATCAAATGAGAATGAGATAGTGGATTTAATAAGAAATTTAATAAGCCACCTTTCCTTTCCATTCCCTCCAGTAGAATTTCAGTGTTCTTTTGAGAGCAACTGCTCTTGCTTTCTTAATTTAGTAATCCTGAGAATAGAAATGAGGGAGAAATCTGGCTGAATATCTGCTATCTTATTGCTTACCATCCATCGATTCACCTGCTTTGGTGAATAGGTGGGTTTCTTTCTCCTTCTAAAGCTGTGAGCTCTACATGTTGATGTGGATAAACTTCTAAGATGGAAGGAAAAGAGGATGCTGGACACTCACACTGCATGATGGAGATGATTACAGTGGTAAAGAAGGCATCTTGTGGAAAATGATTTTGTTAAAACATATTTTACAAACACAAATATTGCTATCTCCATCCCTAGTGATCAGGGCAGTACAACCCACAGGACAGATCACTAGCGTAAATTTAAAATACCTGCTATTTTCTGAGTTTGCCATTTGATTCTACACACATCAAGAGGACCTGATGTGGGCGTCAATTTTTCCAACTACTTCCATGAAGTAGATAACTACCAACCAAAGATTTATAGGTAACAGTTAGAAAACATTTTTGATATATTTTATCACGGTTGTCCTTTTCTGCCCATAATATTTATCAACATTTATTTAGCTAGTACACATGATTCATTTTTCTGTTAGTCTCCATGGAGACAACAAGCGACAAAGGTCATGGCTCCACAAAGCATTTCCTCAGGTAATTGCTCAATTTTCATAGCTCTCAAGCTGTTACTAGTGAATGGTTAGGTTATGTCCCCTTAGGCTATCTATCATAGATGTTTGCTAACTCATCCATTTCAAAATGACCTTAGAGAAGCTTCAGAAATTGGACGCTATTGAAACTTCTGTAGGTTCACTGGTTCATATATGAGTGAAATAGAACAAGGGAATTTCTTTAGCATATTATTTCATATGGAAATAAAAATAATAGTCTTAATGATTCGGCCCATTTACTATTTATTTCAGCAAATAATCACCTGTAGAAATTGATTATATTCCACTAACTCAGTGTAGCATAAATAACACATGGATTTCTTTTAGTGGGAAACGGGTCATGAAGTTAGCTTTGACAAAGAGCGATAGAGAGATCCAAAAAAAAATATTTTTTCATCTCTACAAGTGATTATTATGACATGTTCATCTATATTAATACATTTTTATATATGAACATTCAGGTCGTAATTCCTAATTTACTTTCATGAATGTAAAATGTTCTAGACTTTAACCGGGACATTTGTTTATGGAGAATAAACTGTGAAGCCTTTCTGTTCAGTCTCGTCTATCTCTGGACTTTCTTTACCCTAACGCATGACTAAAATGAGAAATAGTCACTGGTTGCTTCTCAAGATCAGAAAGAGCTTTCATTAGTAGTTAAATCAATTAGTGATTAACTGATGACTTTTCATTAAGAAGTTACTTTAGAAGGTCAGTAGAAAAATAATATACAGTCATGAGTCACTTATCAACAGAGATACATTCTGAGAAATGTGTTAGGCGATTGCATCATTGTGCGAACATCATAAAGTGTACTTACATGCACTTAGATGGTATAGGCTACCACACCTAGGCTATATGGTAGAGCCTATGGCTTCTAGGCTACAAACCTCTACACTGCCACTCTAGTGAATACTGTAGGTAGTTGTTACACAATCGTAAGTATTTGCGTATCTAAACATATCTAGACATAAAAAAATAGTAAAAACATGATATAAAAGATACAAAATAGTACATCTTTATAGAGCACTTACCGTGATGGGAGCTTGCAGGACTGAAAGTTGCTCTGGGTGAGTCAACAAGAGGCGAAAGAATGTGAAGGCCCAGGACATTACTGTACACTACCGTAGACTTTATAAACACTGTACCCTTAGGTACACTAAATTTATAAAAAAGATATTTTTGTTTCTTCAGTAATAAATTAACCTTAGCTTACTATAACTTTATAAACGTTTTAACTTTTTGACTTTTGTAATAACGGTTGCCTTAAAACACAAGCACATTGTACAGCTGTACAAAAATATTTTCTTTATGTCCTTATTCTATAAGGTTTCTATTTTAATTTTTTTTTTTACTTTTTAAATTCTTTTTGTTAAAAATGAAGAGACAAACACCACATATTAGCTTAGGCCTACACAGGGCCAGGATCATCAATATCACTGCCTCCCTCCTGCGCATCCTGACCGCCTGGAAGGTCTTCAGGGGCAGTAACATACAGGGAGCTTTTATCAGCGTCTCCAAGAACATGTGAGAAATGCGTTGCACTACGACTATTACGAAGCTACAGTGTCACTAGGCGATGGGAATTTTTCAACTCCATTATAATCTTATGGGATCATCCATATATACGTCCGTCATCCACCAAAATGTTGTTATGTGGCACATGATCGTATAGAACAACCTCTTTTGTTTGAAAATAAGGTTATGTTGGAAAAAAATAATTATGATGAGGGTGCATTTGAACATTTCCTTCACACTATGAGACTTGCTGCAAAATAACTAGCCTCTATGAGCCCTAATTAATTATTTCTTGTGTATACCAGTGTTTACACTTAAAACTACTTAGTTAGGAAATAGTCATTTTTAATTGAGAAATTGACTCTTTAATGTCACATAAACTGAATTCTTAACACCCAAGAAATCAAACTGCTCCTTTAACTATTCCCAATCCAATTTATATTAACATAATAAAATGTGCTACAAGCGCAGTAAATGAACAAAAGGTATTTGTCACATTTGGATGAAATGCTTTCACTAAGAAATTTTGATGCACTTTGATACAATTAAAGTGTTTTTCCTTCAAGTAATTCTTTTTACTAGAGGCTTATCTTTACAATTTTGTGGAATTTTTCTTTAAATTTAGCAGTGTAAACCATTTATCTTTAAACAAACTTTGTGAAGTAAAACAAAGAAGTTACAAAAAAATCTGAAAGTGAAGATCAGAATTACATTTATCTCCAAGAAAAATCTTTCTAACTTTATTTGTTCCTGAAATTTCAATTAATAGTTTCAGGATGCACATACTGTTACACTGCTTTCCTTTGCTTTTTATTAATTTAAGAGTTGTATTCTAATTTTATTCTGAATTCTCTTAATTTTAAAGTAAAAAAATAATTTTTTCTTCACAGTTGATTAATTATTAGACAAATTATATTAGTGAATCTGCATGACACAAAAAAGCTACGCATTAGCATTAATTTTCCCACAATAAGGAAGTCTGTCAGGAGACTATTCACCTTCAACGTCTGTAACCCTGGCAAGAGAAAATCATCTACTTTCAAATTAAATTTAACCTTTCAGAGCATTAATTATTTAGGCAACAATTTCCTTTCTGAGTATTCAAGTACGGTATTGCTCACATGCTTTGACTTTTGTGACAATGAATAATTATGAAATGGAGGCTGAAAGACTCAAATCCTCCTGGTTGAACTGGTTTTAGTAAGTTTCTATTTTAGTCCTTTTAGCTACATGGCACTAAAATCAGTCATATTTTCGATGTTAGAAATTTCTAAGTAAATGATTTTTTTGCGTGAAAACTATAATCATAATTATATCTGAAGTGTTCATCTGTATTTAACACTTTTTTTTACACATGAGGTAATCAAATTAAAACAGTCAACTGTAAAGTTCAAATGTGAAGAAAAGTATGATAGCTTTTATGAAGTAAGCTATTACTGTCATTTTCTTTAGAATTCTTGTGGTTTGCTCAATTTACTAAGGTTAATTTTCTTATTCTCACACAGCGGAATGACTTTGGTGAAAAAGAATGAGTAACGATAATTTACTGTCTAAATTACAAAGTCCTGGATCTCAACTAATCCCCATTCTAAGGCCTTATCCCCAGATTCTGGGTAGATCATTTTGGGGAGGCAATCAAGCACTGGTACTCAAAAGCTCCCAGGAGATTCTAACAGTCAGTTATTTAAGTTCCTTTAAGATAGGGTCCTCAGCCTTGTTGCACTTTGGACATATCTGAGAAACACTGAAAAATATAGATGCCTGGGTTCTATGTCTAGATATTATAATTTAATTGTGCCGAGCTGTGGTCTGATCATCAAAGTTTTTAAAGTTCCATTAGATGATTCTATGGGCTGAAATGGCCACCCGCATCAGTCACCAGCAAATTCTAGCACACTCTTTGTGTTCGTGGTCCAGATGTGAGCCAGTTGTACCAAACCACTGTTGCTACTGTATTTAGACCTTACTGCTCAGTTTCTTCTTGGCATCACCTCATGCCTTCTGCCTTATCATCACATATTTATGTTGGCACCTCTCGAGTGTGATTCATGTTCTCCCTTTGAAATCTTTGGGAAACATCCTACCCTCTAGCATAGGCTGAGTCTCCCTTTTATGTGACCCTTTCCTAGCACATGGCTGCATAGGTAGGACTCCAATCAGATTCTGCATGTTCCCGCCAAGCATGAACAGGACAAAATAAAGCCCGCTCCCAAATCGTGAAAACTCAGTGTGGCAGGCTTGGGACCAGGATAGGGAACTTCTATGTCAACTCAACTCCCCAAGAATCCCTGAACTGATATAAACTCCTAAACCAGTCTTTCATTAATTCTTCAGCTAAACTTGACAAACATATCCACGCATTCCTGTAGACACAATCCTTTACTTTCCAGTTCTGTAGCCTCCACTGCTCTGGGGGAAAAAATTACTTAAGTTGCTCCTGTATTCTCCAGTCTCTCCAGGTATTTCCTTCTATTCTTCATCAACTTTCTGTATTAATCCCAGCATCTATAATTGACATTTTGTTCCTTTTATTCACAGATATAAATTTCACCAAGTAGCTGGAATAACTTTTTTATTTGTTTACTTAAACAATACATTATTAAGTTGCTTTTAGTTTTTGTTGTTTTCAACTTTTTCTCCTGTTACATTCAGTAGTTACAGTTGAGGATCCTGAAATTTACTTTCATTAAAGCTTCAAAACCTAATTTCTGAAATACACTATAGAATAGCATATTTACAATTGAACTGCAAGGGAGTCATTCAACAACTGAATTACTCATCATGTAAGCTTTGTAGGTTCATGCTGAATATAAAATTCTTTGAAAGCCTGAATTGAATTATACAGCTCTAGATTATAGTCTGTCTCCTTCAATTGCCTTCAGAGAATGTGAAATTATTAACTCCACCTGGAGTCCTAACAAGCTGAGGAAGTAATTCAGTCTTTATAGTGAAAAACTACTAATGAGGTGATTTTTATTATTTTGTTAAAAATGAAAAGAATAAATCCTCACTTCTTGATTATAGAGAAAGACATTTTTTTGTTTTTTACATAAGACCATACACTAAACAGTAACTTCCAGGCTATTTATACTTTTCATGTTCCCCATTAATGAATAAATAAAAAGGAGAGGAGGCGCTTGATAATTCATTAAAAAAAAGTCTAAGATGGTTGCCTTTCTGTAAACAACTGGACCAATATATTGAAAGCTGTATCAAAATTTAAAATGTGTTTTTCTATGAAATTGCAATGAGTGAAATATCATCTTGACACTATAATAGTCAATCTCTTTCTGCATATAAATTTTGCCAATATTTAAATTCCAAATTATTCAAATAACTACAATTTGAAAGAGACTACAGTCATGTAAAGCCAACTTTATAAATAATTTGGTGACTAACAAAGACAAAAATAGTTAATACACAATGAAACTGCACATTATATTAGGTATTTCTATAGTCCCTATTATTGTATAATTGTACAGTAACACAATTAGATACCTCTGAAGTAATTTTAAGGGAGGTAAAGCCACATAGCTTTAAACAGTAGTGTCCTGCTAAATGGAAAACAGGATCTCCATAAAAATATATACATATGTGTGCATATACATATATTTATTATAAATTTTACAGATGAAAACATCGTATAACACACAATATACAAATAATAAAATATGCGGTACTCTTCATTCTAAATTCCATATGGCCAGTTGATTCTCCCAATATGCTTTCGCTGATATTTGCTAAGCTCTTATATCCTCAGCCACTATGGTTGCAAGTGATTAATGAAGGTAATTCTGACAAATGTTGGCGGTTATTTTTGTTTACCTTAATGATCAAGACGAAAGAGAAACAGAGAAGATATGCACTGGAACTTCACTCTTTTATCAGTAATGTTAGGGACTTCTTTGTTGAATTGAATAATAGTTTTTCAAATAATGGAAGAATAATTTCTCATTCTTTTGTGCTATTCACAATACTATGACCAAAGTCACATCACACTTTTAAATTCCAACTGCATCATTCACATTTTTCCCGTTGCTTTCTGAAGTCTAGACCAAGGTTTTGCAAACTTCTTCTTAAAGGATCCAATAGTATATAATTCAGGCTTCCCTGGCGAATGGCTTCGTTGTAACTACTCAGTTCTGTCAGAGCATAAAGCAGCCAGCTGTGGCTATGTTCCAATAACTCTTTACTTATAAAAACAGGCAGCTGACCCACAGGTATTCTACTGACACCTGATTAGATGACGAATAACTCAAGTTATGATTTGTAGAATTTGCTGATTTCAGTGTTGTAAATACTCTCACCATGGCTGATTTCAAGCTACCAAAGTGATTTCTCTGAAAGAGGATTTGGGAAGAGATGCTCAGTAGCAGAATGTCATATTGCATTTTAAACATACATACAGATACAAAAGGTGCAGAGCATGGAAAATGGCAAACTGTAGTAACATAATCAGGAAATAAGTTTTGAGTATTTATTACCTTTGCTTTTATTAAAATTTACTTAAATATATATTTTACTAACAATCAGCTTGTACTTGTACAATTCCTGAAAGCATAATAATCTTCTCTGTGAGTCAATATGAACCAGCTCCAGAAACCAATGGTTTTAGATTTTATAATAATTTGAAAAGCAAGTGTTTAAGTAGTCCAATCTCTATAAACATTATGAATATTTCTTAGACATTGTCCTTAAGATTTTTGACAGTGCCTCTGCTCACTAGTTGACTAGTTGACTTTCTACAGCTTCTATGTAAAAAACAATTATTAGTGTTAGCTGCACTAATAATATCAGTAGATGTAGAGATTACTCTGAAGAAAAACAAAAAAAAGATGCAGGAAAATAGAATCAAACATTAAACATGTATGGATTATGATTGCTATGCCCTTCCAAACTGAAAGACAACTGTAGAGAAAGAGCACTGATCCTGAACGAATATTCTCTTGAGTTGTATTTTCAGTTTTCCAATTGATAAAATAGGAGTCCTTTTGACACCTACTCCATTCACAAGGTAAGGATCTCAAAGCCTTGTCATTTGCCTTTCTCACAAGAATATTATAAGAATAAGCTTAGCTTATAGTATGCTTAGCTATTAGTGGAAAGACATTTTGCTAAAAACAAAGTGACACTTCAACTCCATATACACTATGACCTAATATTAACTAAACAGTGGCACTGAATAGGCCAGTTGGTTATTGTGAATACACACCAGGTCTGTCACATCCTGACCTTTGCTGGCAATTCTACTGACTCTACCCTAGTCTCTTAATGCCATCTCTCTGAGTACAACCTTATGTGACAGTAAACATGGTTTGACAGAGGGTCCAGCAGGCAAGTTGCATGATCTTTGACTCCTATATGCTAAACTTTGCCTTAGATAATCCTTCATAAACTGACCTTTTAGATTAACTTTGTAACTTTGACTTTACAGTACAAATATAAATGTGCCAATGGTCTGAGGTAGGATAATATTCAGTCCACATGTGTGGGGAAATGAAAGGATAAACACAAAGCCCTATGTTTGCTAGCTGAAGAAGAAAAACTACAGTCAGCTACGAGCATTTGTGAAATGATCTCCAGCTTATTTGAAAATGAATCTATGAAAACCTATAAGGCAAATGATATTCAATTTTCAGAAGTGAAGTACTTGGCAGATAAGACTTTACTAAGAAAAAGAGCTGAAACATTCTAGCTTCTAAATAATTTTGAATCAGCTTCTATGTTCAGTGATTTATGGAACAATTCCCTCAGTTCCAAATTCTTGTAAATTTCCCAGGAGAAAATGAAAAAGCAAAGCAGAGAGCCTGGAAGGAATTAAGAGAACTCCAAGAAGAAAATATGCATGCAAGCATTTCTTTTTAACATTGTTCCTTGTTTTAGTCTTTAGACCCCTGCTAGAAAAGCCTCTCCTGTAATCTGTTTTATAATGAATTTCCTCTACCACCATTGCCAATCCAAGAAGGAAATTACTCTTTGAAGGAGAATTAATAGATTAGTAGCATCAATAAAGTAGTTCCATTTAATAAAAAGTAAAATTTTATAATATACTGAGGAATGGGGAGTACTTTCAAAATGTCCTCTGAGAAGCTTGCATAAATTCAATCTACTTTGATAAGGTTGATATCCTGAAACAGATTTTTAACTTTTTCATACATTTGCAAGAAAGCAAGTAAATTCTAAGGGCTTCTAAGGTATATGCTGATTGGCAAATACCTGTAAGTGAAAAGTTGCAGTCCGTATTTGGTTGTTGTGAAAGCAACAGCAGCTATGTTCATGAAACATCTATTTTTTTTAAGATTTTATTTTTTTCCTTTTTCTCCCCAAAGCCCCCCAGTACATAGTTGTATATTCTTCGTTGTGGGTCCTTCTAGTTGTGGCATGTGGGACACTGCCTCAGCGTGGTTTGATGAGCAGTGCCATGTCCACGCCCAGGATTTGAACCAAGGAAACACTGGGCCGCCTGCAGCGGAGCGCGTGAACTTAACCACTCGACCACGTGGCCAGCCCCATGAAACACCTATTTTTAATAAAGGTCTAGAATAATGTTGTAGCTGCCTTTCTGTCACCTAGAAAATGAGATTCTGGTAGAAGTGAATGGTAAATGTCATAGGGCATTAGACTGAAACAGTTCTTAACCATTTTTGCTTGGAGTAAATTTACATCACCTCTTTATCATTGATAACAAAACAAAACTGCTTAATCATGTTATTGTTTGAAATAAAGTTTTTATCTTTCATAGAACTTCCACAAAACTTGAATCTAAAAGTGTTTATTGGTGTTCTGTCTTTATCCATTTGGGCTGCTATAACAAAATATCACAGACTGAGTGGCTTATAAATAACAGAAATTTCTCATATTTCTGCAGGCTGGAACGTCCAAGGTCAAGGCACCAGTATTGTCACATTTTGGTGCTGGCCCTCTTCCTGGTTCATAGCCAGAGCCTTTTTGTTGTGTCCTCACATGGTGGAAGGGACTAGGGATCACTATGGAGCATCTTTTAAAAGGCACTAATCCTACTAGTGAGATTTTCACCTTCATGACTTAAGGATTTCCCAAAGGCCCCTTCTCCTAATATCGCCTTTGAGTGTTAGGATTTCAGCATACGGATATTAGGGAAACACAAACATTCAGACCACACCATGTTCCATAAAATATAAGTATATGGCATTTCATTCTTGATTCTTCAAATTAAAAATATTTTTACCTTGGATGGATGCCCTTCCTATGTTTCCGTGGAGAAGGTTCCTGGTAGTGTAGGTGAATGGACACTGCATAAAGCAGTCTTGTTACATGCCATTTCCCTTCATCCTAGATCTTTTTCCAGGCTATAGTCTGGGGAGAATTATTATTGCAGCAGCTGCATATGTGCAAAGATGTTCTCAAAGTTGTTCTTTCCAGGTTGAATAAAAACATTACAGCAATAGGACACTATACACTTGAATGAGAGGACTGATTCTTCATTTAACCTAGATAAACTCATTTAATTTAGGAAATCTTGGATGGTTTTATGATATCTCTTATTTTTGGGCCTCTAGGAGAGATTTTGTGTGTGTGTATGTATTGTGTCTGTCTGAAATAGTTAGGGCATAGGTTTATACAGTATTATTTCATCTAAAGAGGCAAAATAATTTATTTGTATTGCTATTCTGAATGTATATTGGTTCTCTTATATTGCCTTTATGCTTTAAATGGCAAATTATCATTATAACTAACTACCTGGTAGGCAATTATTTGATGTCTCTCAATATAGCTCAATAGGATCATATTGATAATGAGACCTGATTAGGTCAATATTTTCTGGGACGAGTAGCATTGTCTTCCCTCCATATCTACATATTCTAGTCACTCCCTCAAATCTACATGGTAATGGTAAGAGTGATGATAAATAATGAATTTTTGCCACATACTCAACATTTATATTTAGTTGCTCTTTATCGTACTCTACATTGATATTTTCTTAGGATAGTAAAAACAAATGAAATACTAATGCCAAAGCCATACCACAGGTGAACTGAGGCAAAAGCTCTGATGAAAGGGTCCAGACATCTGCATTTCTTAAATCCTCCACAGATGGTTATAATATATAACCAGTGTTGAAAATTACTGTGCGGACCCTATCAATAGCTGCTTTATGTACATGTAGCAAATAGCACGCAGCATAAAATACGGGTATTTTCATAAGTGAATGGATTAAGATTTCAGCTTAAAAGTGTATAATGTAATATTTCTGGCAACAGTATCAACGATTATGAAATGCTGTTTTATTTTTCCAATGTTGCTTCTTAATTATATTATGTGGATACAAAAGTACAAACATTTTCCAGAAGTTCCACAAACCAACTTGGTTCCTAAGGCAGAACTGGCTAACTTTCTACCAAATGTGTGTGTTCAATTCTACACTGCAGAATTGTTGCTGAGAAATGGATGCTCAGTCAGGGACTACATTTCCAAGCTCCCTTCCCTTCCTTACCACTTTGAAGCTGAAAGGAGTTACCTGACTAGTTTCTACCAATGTAATGTAAGTGAAAGTAATATGTATCAGTTCTAGCACAGAGTTGTTAAACAAGGAGAGTACCTTCTGTACTTCCTCTTTTCCCTGCTGTGGCCAGATGCAGAGGTTCTAAATGATTGAGGCCTCACAAGATGGAAGGAATGTGGATCCCTAAATCACCACTAAGAAGATAGCCACAGGGAACTAGGCAGCAGCAGTGGTAGTGGGGCTCATGACCCTAGTCCCTCCAGCCACAGTGGTTCCTGCACCTCTGCCCCCCTCCATCAATGATAGTGGCACCTGTGAACTTGACAACTCCACGTACAACAGAGGCATCTGTGACTCAGTCTCCACCCCCCACCACAGGAGTGGTGTCACGACCCAGACAACCCACACAACAGACGTGGCCACCATACTGTGCCCCCAGTGGTAACACCAGTGACTGCAGTGACATCAGTGACAAGGCACCAGTGACCCCCAAGGAAGAAGCAGTAGAAGATAGAAGCAGTAGAGAATAGAAAGTGCTAATTCTCAAATATAGCCATAGGCAGCTCAGGTAAGAGAAATCAAAAACTTGTGCTAAGGCATCACCTACTGAAAAATAAAAGAAAGGCCTCTAATTGAAATACCTGTTAAACTTTTAGAATCAAAGTAAACATAGTTTTACCTAAATAAGAAGGGTGTTCACACTTCACATTCATGGCAGAGGAACAACTCAGCAAGTACATTAAAAAAACATGGTACTATGGTACCACAAAATGACAATTCTTCAGAAACCAAACTTAAAGTCATGGAAGATTGTTATCTAACTGATAGAAATCAAAATAGCTGTCATGAAGAACCTCAGTGAGCTACAAGAAAACACAGAAAGGCAATTCAATGAGCTCAGGAATAAAAATTAATGAACAGAAGGAATACCTTACCAAAGAGACTGAAATTCTAAAAAAGAACCAAACAAATTCTGAAGCTGAATAACTCAATAAATGAGATGAATAATGCTTTATAAATTATTGGAAATGGAGCAAACCATATGGAAGAGAGAGTTAGTGAGCTTGAAGATAGAAATATAGAAATAAGTCAAGTAGAAGAAGAGAAAGAACTAAGATTTTTTAAAATAGAGAAACTACAAGAACTATCTGACTCCATGAGAAAAGGCAACATAAGGATAATGGGTATCTCAGGAGATGAGAGAGAAAGGGAGTAGAGAGCTTGTTTAAAGATATAATAGCTGATAAATTCCCAAACCTGGGGAAAGAACTGAATATACAAGTCAGCAAAGCTAATAGAACATTTAATTATCTCAATGCAAAAAGACATTCCCTAAGACATATTATATTAAAACTGTCAAAAGGCAATGATAAAGGAAAATTATAAAGGCATCATGGAAAAAAAAGATAGTAACCTACCAAGGAACCCCCATTAGGCAATTAGCAGATATTCTACAGGCCAGGAGAGAGTGGAATGACATCCTTGAAATATTGAAAGATAAAAACTGTCAGCCAAGAATAATCTATCTGGCAAAATTATCCTTCAGATGTGAAGGAGAAATAAAGGCTTTCCCAGGCAAACAAAAGCTGAGAGAATACATTACCACTAGACCTGCCTTACAAGAAATGTTGTAAGGAGCTCTTCTACCTGAAACAGAAAAGCAAAAGTACACAAGACTTTGACTAAGGTGATAAATAGAAATCAGAAAATTGCAAGTCTATATTAGAACAGGTTGTTAAACAATTATAGCAAAGACTAAAGGGGAAAAAAAACAAAAATAACTATCACTACTTAAATTTAGTAATGAATTCACAGTATAAAAAGGGATAATTTTCACACAAAAAAAGGAAGAGGGAAAGGACAAAATCTGTATAGGTTAAGGAATTTAAGATGCTATCAGCAGAAAAAGGACTATTTTATCTTTGAGATGTTTTATACAAACCTCATGGTAACCATTAAATAAAACCCAGGGCAGATACAGGAAACATAAAAAGAGGAAACTGTGAACATCATCACAGAAAACCATTAAACTAAAATGGCTGAGGAAACACACACACAAAAGAAGCAATGGAGACAAAGAGGCACCAGAAAACAAGAGATAAAAATGGCAGTACTAAGATCTTGTATATCAATAATCACCTTAAATGTAAATGGATTGAACTCGCCAATCAAAAAATGTGGAGTGGTTTGATGGATTAAAAAACAAGGCACAACTATATGTTGCCTCCAGGAGACACATCTAAGCTCTAAAGATGAACATAAATTCAAAGTGAAGAGATAGAAGATGATACTTCAAGCAAATGGCAGCCAAAAGAAAGCAGGTGTAGCCATACTTACATTAGATAAAATAAACCTCAAGCCAAGAAAAGCAACAAGAGACAAAGATGAATATTATATAATGAGAGAAGGGACAATCCATCAAGAAGACATAACATTAATTAATATATATGCACCTAACACAGGAGCACCAAATTATATAAAGCAATTAATAACAGACCTAAAGAGAGAAATTGACAGCAAGACCATAATAGTAGGGGACCTCAAAACTCCACTTACATCAATGGATAGATCATCCAGACAGAAAGGCAACAACAAAACATACCCTTTCATTGAAACATTAGACTAGATGGACTTAATAGTTAAATACAGAACATTCCATTCAAAAGCAGCAGTATACACATTGGTCTAAAGTGCATGTGAAACATTCTCAAAGATGGACCATATCTTGGGACACAAAACAAGTCTCAATAAATCTAAGAAGATTAAAATCATATCAAGCATCTTTTTCGAACACAACAGTATAAAACTAGAAATCAACTGCAAGAAGAGAGCTGGAAAAATCACAAATATGTGGAGACTAAACAACATGATACTGAACTATTGATTCAATAAAAAATCAAAGGAGAAATAAAAAATACTTGAATACAAATGAAAATGAAAATACAACATACCAAAATCTATGGGATGCAGCAAAAGTGGTACTAAGAGGTAAATTTATAGTAATACAGGCCTACCACAAGAAATAAGAAAAATCTCAAATAAATCATCTAACCTTACACCAAAAAGAACTAGAAAAAGAAGAAACAAAGTGCAAAGTCAGTAGAAGGAAGGAAATAATTAAAATCAGAGCAGAAATAGAGATTAAAAAGACAATAGGAAATATCAAAGAAACTAAGAGATAGTTCTTTGAAAAGATAAACAAAATTGGTAAACCTTTAGCTAGACTAAGAAAAAAAGAGAGACAGTTTAAATAAATCAGAAATGAAGGGGAGAAGTTACAATAACACAGAAATACAAAGGATTATAAGAGGCATCTATGAACAGCTATACACTAACAAGTTAGGTAACCTAGAAGAAATGGATAAATTCTTAGAATCATACAATCTTCCAAGACTGAATCATGAGGAAACAGAAAATCTGAATAGACATCACTAGCAAGGTGACTGAAATATTAATCAAAAACTTCCCCAAAATAAAAGTCCAGGAACAGATGGCTTCACCAGTAAATTCTACCAAATGTTCAAGTAAGATTTAGTACCTATCCTCAAACTCTCCCAAAAAATTGAAGGGCAGGGAATTCTAACTTCCTAACTCATTTTATGAGGCCAACAATACCTTGATACCAAAACCAGACAAGGATAACACAAAAAAAGAAAATTACAGGCCACTACCTCTGATGAACATAGATGAAAAAAATCCTCAATGAAATATATTAGCAAAATGAATACATTAAAAGGATCATGAACCATGATAAAGTGGGATTCATTCTAGGGATGCAAGGATGGTTCAATATCCTCAAAATCAATCAAGGTGATGCACCACATTAACAAATGAAGGATAAAAACCATATATCATCTCAACAGATGCAGAAAAAGCATTTCACAAGATTCAACATCCATTTACGATAAGCACTCTCAATAAAAGGGGTATAGAAGGAAAGCATCTCAACATAATAAAGGCCATATATGGCAAACCCACAGCTAACATCATACTCAAAGGTCAAAATCTGAAAGATATTTCTCTAAGATCAGGAACGAGGTTGTCCATTCTTGGCACTCTTATCAAGCTAGTATTGGAAGTCCCAGCCAGAGCAATTAGGCAGGAAAAAGAAATAAAAACATCAAAATTGGAAAGAAGTAAAACTGTTACTATTTGCAGATGACATAAACATATATAGAAAACCCTAAAGACTCCACCAGAGAACTGGATGCATATCTCATTTTGTTGTGCTTTGCTTGTTGTGTTTTTCATAAAGTGAAGATTTGTGAAGCAGCAAGTGCTGATACAGAAGCTTCAGAGAGTTATCCAGAAGATGTACCTAAGATAACTTACGAGGGGGCTACAGTAAACTACAGATTTTCACTGTAGATAAAACAGCCTTATATTGAAAGAAGATGCCATATTGGACTTGCAGAGCTAGAGAGAAGTCAATGCCTGGCTTCAAAGCTTCAGAGGATAGGCTGATTCTCTTTTAGTGATTAATGCAGCTGGTGACTTTAAGTTGAAACCAATACTCATTTACCATTCTGAAAATCCTAGGGTCTTTAAGAATTATGCTAAATCTCTTCTGCTTGTGCTCTATAGATGGAACAACAAAGCCTGGATGACAGCACATCTCTTTACAACATGGTTTACTGAATATTTTAAGCCCACTGTTAAGACCTACTGATCAGAAAAAAAGCATTTCTTTCAAAATGTTACTGCTCATTGACAATGCACCTGGTCACCCAAGAGCTCTGTTGAACATATACAAGGAGATTAATGTTATTTTCATGCCTACTAACACAATATCCATTCTGGAACCCATGGACCAAGGAGTAATTTTGACTTTCAAGTTTTATTATTTAAGAAATACATTTTGGAGGCCAGCCTGGTGGCATAGTAGTTAAGTTCATGCACCCAACTTCGGCAGCCTGGGGTTTGCAGGTTTTGATCTTGGGCCTGGACCTATATGCTGCTCACAAAGCCATGTTGTGGCAGGGTTCCACATACAAAATAGAGGAAAATTGGCACACATGTTAACTCGGTGACAATCTTCCTCAAGCAAAAAGAGGAAGGTTGGTAACTGGTGTTAGCTCAGGGCCAATCTTCTTCACAAAAAAAAGAAAGAAAAAACATTTTGTAAGGCTAAAGCTGCCATAGATGATGATTCCTCTGATGGATCTGGACAAAGTAAGTTGAAAACCTTCTGGAAAGGATTCACCATTCTAGATGCCATGAAGAACATTGGTGATTCATGGGAAGAGGTCAAAATATCAATATTAACAAGAGTTTGGAAGAAGTTGATTCCAATCCACATGGATGACTTTGAGGGGTTCAAGACTTCAGTGGAGGAAGTAACTTCAGATGTGGTAGAAATAGTAAGAGACTAGAATCAGAAGTGGAGCCTTAAGATGTGACTGAATGTTGCAATCTCATGATCAAATATTAACATATGAGGAATTGCTTCTCATGGATGAGCAAAAAGAGTAGTTTCTTGAAACGGAAACTACTCCTAGTGAGAATGCTGTGAAGACTGATCAAATGAGAACAAAGAATTTAGAATACTGCATAAACTTAGTTGATAAAGGAGGGGCAGGGTTTGAGAGGATTGCTTCCAATCTTGAAAGAAGTTCTACGGTGGGTAAAATGCTATCAAAAAGCAACACATGCTACAGAGAAATAATTTGGGAAAGGAAATGTTAATGAATGCAGCAAACTTCACTGTTGCCTTATTTTAAGAAACTGCCACAATCACCCAAACCTTCAGCAGCCATCAATGTTGAGGAAATACCTCCACCAGCAAAAAGATTATGACTCACTGAAGGCTTAGATGATGGTTATTAATTTTTAGTGTTAAGTAAGGTATGTACATTGTTTTTTTTTAGACATAATGCTATTGCATACTTAATAGACTACAGTATAGTATAAACATAACTTCTATGTGAACTGGGAAACCAAAAAATTTGTGTGAATCACTTTATGGTGAGATTCCTTTTATTGCAGTGGTGTGGAACTGAACCTGTAATATCTCTGAGATATGCCTTTACTAGAAATAATAAATGAAGACAGTAAAGTTGCAGAGCACAAAATTAATATACAAAAGTCTGTTGTATTTCCATACACTAATAACCAACTGGCAGAAACAGATATTAAGAAAACAATCCCATTTACAATCACAACCAAAAGAATAAAATACCTGAGAATAAATTTGACCAAGGAGGTAAGAGACTTGTATACTGAAAACTATGAGACATTGTTGGAAGAAATTGAAGAAGACACAAAGAAATGGGAAGATATTCCATGCTCATGGATTGGAATAATTAACATTGTTAAAAATGTCCATATTACTTACAGTCATATAAAGATTTAATGTAATCCCTATCAAAATCCCAATGACATTTTTCACAAAAATAGAACAAAAATTTCTAAAATTTGTGTGAAACCACAAAAGACCCTGAATAGTCAAAGCAATCCTGAGAAAAAAGAACAAAGCTAGACGAATCACATTCCTTGCTTTCAAATTATACTTCAAAGTTATTGTAATCAAAACAGCATGGCAGAAAAACAGACAACCCGATTAATGGAACATAATTGAGAGCCCAGAAATAAACCCACATATACAGAGACAATTAATTTATGACAAAGGTGTCAAGAACATACCATGGAGAAAGGAAAGTCTCTTCAATAAATGGTGTTGGGAAAATTGGACAGCCACATGCAAAAGAATGAAAGTACACTATACACAAAAATTAACTTAAAATGGATTAAAGTCTTGAATGTAAGACCTGAAACCAAAAAACTCCTAGAAGAAAATATAGACAGTACATACTTTGACATTGGTCTTAGCAGTATCTTTTCAAATACCATGTCTACTCGGGTAAGGGAAACAAAAGGAAAAATAAACAAATAGAACTACATCAAACTAAAAAGCATCTGCACAGTGAAGGAAACCATCAACAAAATGAAAATACAACCTAGCGAAGGGTCAGCCCGGTGGTATAATGGTTAAGTTCATGTGCTCTGCTTTGGTGGCCCAGGTTCACCACTTAGGATCCTGGGCATGCACCTATGCACTGCTTATCAAGCCATGCTGAGGCAGGCATTCCACATATAAAGTAGAGGAAGATGGGCACAGATGTTAGCTCAAGGCCAATCTTTCTCAGAAAAAGAGGAGCATTGGTGGTAGATGTTAGCTCAGGGCTAATCTTCCTCCAAAAGAAAAAATACAACCTACTGAATGAGATATTATATTTGCAAATCATATATACGATAAGGGGTTAATATCCAAAATATATAAAGAACTCATACAACTCAATAACATGAAAACAACCCAATTAAAAAATGGGAGAGGATCTGAATAGATACTTTTCCAAAGAAGGCATACAGATGGCCAACACATGGAAAGCTGTTCAACATCACTAATTATGCAAATAAAAACCCACAAAGCAAAAACCCGAAATGAAAACCCAAACCACGAGGTGATATTACCTCAAACCTGTTGGAATGGCTACTATCAAAAAGACAAGAAACAACAAGTGTTGGCGAGGATGTGGAGAAAAGGGTAATGTAAATTGATGCAGCCACTATGAAAAACAGTATAGAGGTTGCTCACAAAATTTAGAACTACCATATGATGCAGCAATTTCACTTCTGGGTATTTATCTGAAGAAAACGAAATCACTCTACCAAAAAGATATCTGCACCTCCATGTTCATTGCAGCATTATTTACAACAGCCAAGATGTGAAAACAGCCTAAGCGTCCATCAGTAGATGAATGGATAAAGAAAATGTGGTAAATGTATACAATGAAATATAACTCAGCCATAAAAAAGAAGGAAATCCTTCCACTTGTGACAACCTGGATGGATCTTGAGGACATTATGGAAGTGAAATAAGTCAGAGAAAGACAAATACTGTATGATCTTGCTTATATGTGGAATCTTAAAAATAACAAGAAACAAAAAACAAACTCACAGATATGGAAAGCATTAGTAGTTGCCAGAGGTGGGAGGTGGAGAGTCGGCAAAATGGGTAAAGGTAGTCAAAGGTACAAACCACTCCCTGCCCCAAAAAAGAATGGCAAATTTAGAAAACGAGCATATAATTTCTAAATTAGTAGAAGCTTAAATGTAGAATGAGGAAAATCATTGAATTAATATAAAGGTTTGAATGGTAAGAAAAAGAAGAGTATAATGTATGGGACAAACATTTTGTTTATACTTCTATAATGCTTATTTTGGGCCAGGAAGTTATCTACAAACTTTGAAAATATTAAAATAGAAAATAAGGTAGAAGATACAGATCAATATACACCAAGAATTTCAGTAAATGTTCATGAACTAAATGTTTCTGTAAAGAGATCATCTATGTTTAGAAATTAAGAATCACATCTAAATAATACATGGTCAAAGAAAAAATAAAAAATAATTAAAAGTCAATTATTATAAAGATAATATGCCATCATATGTGGAAAGTGACTAAAGTTCTGCCTTCAGGAAAATGTACAACCTCGAATAACTTTTCTGAAAAAGAAAACATGTAAACAATGAAAAGTAACGTATCATGAAAAGTTATAAAAAGTATGGCAGAACAAGCTCAAAGAATAATATATAAGAAAAAATGAGGATACAAGTAGAAATTATTTTTTGTAAAAAAAGCAAATTTACACTAGCGAAGATCAACAAAGCCAAAATTTGATTCTTTGAAAAGACTAAGTGGCAAATAAATGACAAATCTTAGTTGAATTTCACAATACAGTAGAGAGAAGAGGCACAATAATATTAGGAATGAAAAAGGAGGTAGCACCGTAGATGCAACCAAAATTGGAAACTTAATAAACAATATTTCTAGTTTCATGAGCAAATTTTGACAATTGAGATGAAACGTGGAAAAATCCTGAAAATATGCTAACCATATTTACACAAAAAGGAATAAGCCACCTGGAAACTCTCTATCATTATATATTTTGACTCAGTAGTCAAATACCCTCCCTAGAAGAAAATGACAGACCCTTCCTCTGTCTTCCCTTCACATGTATTAGCACCCTTGGTGGCCACATATTTGCATGATGTTCTAGAAGACAGAAGGTGGCTGTAGAGAAGCATCAGACTTTATGAGAGGGGGAAATCAATTTTTATTTCATTAAGTCACTAACATTGGGGGTTCATTTACTAGAGAAAAATAAACCTGTATCATGCATAAGCTGCTGATATTTTGGTTTCTGTTATATGCAGCAATTTATCCTCTAAGTAATACAGAAGTAGTATATAGTAGAGCACATGGTGCTGTAGAAGCTCGACATTATTTTCAGGGGCCCACATTCCTTGTAGATTTCTGCTCTCTCATTCTTAAAAGTGGTCCTTATTCTTATGTTTGCAAGGTGGTAGCTGCTGTTCCAGCCAAGATACCAGCAACTCAGACATAAATAGGAAATATAAAGGGAAAAAAGACCATAGGGATAAGCCAACAAATCTATTCTCCTTTACAGAATTTTGAGGAAATCCCACCCAATGACATTCCTAAATGTCAGCATCCCAAGCTCTGTCATGTATCTGCTTGGGAGACATACAAAAGCTATATTTTAACTGGGTACATTTTGTATCCAAAGAAAATTATGGCTGTTAATATGAAGAAAGGGAGGATGAATTCTGGATAGGCCAATTAATAGTCTGTGCCAAATGACACTTCCTAACATCTTTCAAGATGTGAGAAAGGAGTCCTTTCAAAAGGGAGAATGATGTAGAGGCCTGCCCTGTGGCATAGCAGTTAAGTTCCCATGCTCCACTTTGGCAGCCCGGAGTTCGCTGGTTCCGAGCCCTGGCATGGACCTACACATCACTGTCAAGCCATGCAGTGGTAGGCGTCCCGCATATAAAGTAGAGGAAGACAGGCATGGACATTAGCTCAGGGCCAATTTTCCTCAACAAAAAGAGAAGGATTGGTGGCGGATGTTAGCTCAGAGCCAATCTTCCTCAGCAAAAAGAGAAGGATTGGTGGTGGATGTTAGCTTAGGGTCAACCTTCCTCAGCAAAAAGAGAAGGATTGGTGGTGGATGTTAGCTCAGGGCCAATCTTCCCCAGCAAAAAGAGGAAGACTGGTGGCAGATGGCTCAGGGCTAATCATCCTCAAAAAAAAAAAGCGTGATTTAGTAAAAAAAAAGAAGAGAACAATGTGTTAATCATCTTTGCGTCATCAGCAATTGGCAAATACGCACACTCAAAACAAAATGTATGATTTTATCTATGAAGTTAGCATCAGAAGCACCTACATTTTAAGATATTATATTCATGTCCTCAACTCATGATATTTCTTTGTTTTCTATTACTAATTCACTCTCAGACAGAGTCAAAGATGGTATCAAAAACATCTACTTTGAAATCTGAATTTTAATACTTTCTAAATTTATTCTTAGCTGAACTACATAAGGCAAGCTAAAGAACCTCACTGAGGTTACAACCTACAGACCAGCAAGATAAGACCTACCTAAAGGGTTCTTGAAATAATTAAATATGACAATACGGGTAAAGTGCTTAACAAAAGCCTGACACATGGGAATGCTAAGTAATAGATAGCATTTATTTTAAGCATTATTCCCATTATCAGAGAGCAGAAAATATTTAGTTTTCTCTACTCATTTATTGGCACAAATTTTTTGACTAAGAACAAAATATTTTACTATTATTATTGTAAAACATGTCTAGGGAGGAAAAAAGTTCATTTTTCCTTCTCGATACTTCTTTTTTTGCAAAGACAAGTTTTACACTAGAATGAAGACCAGCATTGAGAATTATTTTGTCCCTATTTCTTCATCCAGAAGTCAATTAAATATCAACAACAGAGAGGAAAATAATATATATAGTCCATCAGAAAACAAATAAGGTGTATTATTTAACAGTGTCTCCTGTGAGAAAAATTTATATTTATTTCTAATTTAAATACCACATGCTGCAGTTTGAACTTATTTGCTGTTTGTATATTCTCAGTGGAGCAAGTAAACAGGTGTTCTCACTGTCAGGGAGAAAAAACGGAAACATCATTTGGATAAAACAAGAAATATTTACATTATAGTGATCTTAATTTTGCATATAAAGAGTTGAATAACATATTAATGGGAAGACAATAGCTATCTGCCCATTATATTTAAATTTTTTAAAGCTTTTATTAATTGACTTCATAAAAAGTCTAAAGTAGCTAAACAAACACCAGCAACAACAGGTTCATGTAGTGGAAAGAGTGGACACAATCATTCCCAATAAAGTAAGAGAGTCAGCAATCTTTGAAAACTTATTCATCCTCTTAGACCCAGGGGATGTTCAGGTAATTGAAAAAGAACACAGTAATACTGATTTTCTAATGGCTCAGCAATGCTGCATCCATGAAAACACTGAAACTATAGTTAAATAATTATGGTACACTGCTTAGTAAGCATAAACACAACGGCAGTGCTTCACAGATTCTAAAGATTTTTTGCCATGCTTTTACAAAATGAAGGAGAATTTGATGTATACTTTAGGAATTATAATTCACCATTTACTTTATATATTTGCCTACTGCCATAAAATCAAGCTAATCAGTTTAGCTTTTGACAATATAATCCTTTTTTCATATTCTTACATAATCTTTTTTTTCCACAGTTCATTTTAATATGAGTTACATTAAATGAAATCCACATGATTAATCACAAGAGATCCCTGGACACTTGCTACCTTTGGTGACATTCTCCAGCAAAACAATCAGCTCATTCTTGGCTGGTTGTTTACAATCTTTGTAGTATTTTCGTTCCAAATGCTTTTTAATGGAATTATTGAAAAAAAATCACTAGGATCTAATTAAAGATGAGACAAAAATTGGAGATTTTTTAGAGTAATACTTATACAAAAAATGAAGAACCAAGAAGAGAAAGATGAAACCATGAAAACACAAGATGCAAAAATATGGAAGCAGAAATCCCAAACCATCTAGGAAAGATCTATGCCTATAGGCTATGAAAAAGTAGGAGCAGCATTAAAGAAAATGAATGAAGAGAGAAACACACAGAGAAATTAAATTGAACACTTCTCTATGGGTTAAGTCTTCTGAGAGTGAAGATGGTCAAAATGTTCAGAGTTTAGAGAGGTTTAGAACAGAGCAGAGTACAGAGAATTAAATATGAGTAAGTTACGGATGAACTTTTTGAAGTTGCTTTGAGTGTATGAGAATAGAGTATAGGTCAGCGAAGTTCAAAGAAAAAAATATTGGAGCTGTTGCAAGAGTCTTAGAGGTGATGGTCATAGAAAAGTAGAGGCTTGAAAGGAAAGTTGAAGACAGAGTGGTGGTGACAACTGTGGAGAGGCACGGAAAAACAGAATTTACCCAGGTGAAAAAGAGCTGAGAAAGTTTATTTCCTCATCAGAGAGCTTTTGTCTGTTGACACTCAGTGGTAAAAATAAAATTTTTTTTCAATAAATATATTATAACTGTAAAAACATATCTTAATTTATCAATAATTTATTCTGAGGAGTATTAAAAATGAGTCATCTTAGAGCCATCAATAAGGCAAGAAGTCATGTTTGAAATGTGAATAGGAACAATAGAACGCATGTAGTTAAATTAATTAATTCTTTATATATGTACACATATGTACTCACATGTGTGTGCACCCACACATACATATATACACATGTAGATACTTATTTGAACCATTGGTGAAAATCTTAGTCATTTTACTTGCTGAAATGTTTAACCTTAAGTTTCAAAGGTGATAATTTGGAGAAAGCATACTTGCCTGAGACATTAGTTCTGGTTCTGTTGCCACTTAACTATATAAACTTAATTAATTTATTTACCTAAAGAATTGCTGAATTAAGGATCATTTTTAAGATTTGTTTTTATATACCAAATTATATTCTATTCTCGGAGTTTTACTTTAAAAAGTCTCAAAAAAATTAAGGTCTGTATTCAAAGTTGCCTTTGTACTTAGAAGCAGAATCAGTACATACGAATGTTTTTAAACCTGTAGTAACCCTTCTTAATCATCCATTTTAAGGAAGCCTTCAAAGGTGATGACAGATCATACTGTTTTTCATATTTATTGCATTTAAAGTTAGAGCCTACATTAAATGCACTTAATGGCATTAATGCATGCATAGCGTTTTTTTCAATGTGTCACATACAATTGTTGTGCAGTGGATGATATATATAGCAACTAAAAATATAAACCACCTGTTGTTCAGAATTTCACCGCTGAGAGTACTGCATTGTTTGGCTTTTTCTACAGTGTGCTGTGTGTGTCAATATTGATTTCAGAAAAAGTAATAAAGGATCCTGTCAAAATAAAATTAAAACCTAAGGCAATTTACTTTGCTGAAGGGGGTCAGCCTTAATAACCATCACCATCTTACCAGAACCGCTGTGAAATTTCATTAACACTGTACTCCAGTCACATATCAGCTAGGTTTACAATTACTACTTGATTATATGTCTGTATAGATCGTTAGGCAAAAGAATCCTTTTTGTGCCTTGTATCGTTCAGAGCATGGGGTTTCTTTTCAATTCAGTGGAAACTCGATTCAAAGAGAGAGAATCATAATAAAGAAAAGGTTGGTGCTGGAACTGTTCCTCAACTCTGCACAAAATTACTAAACACATTGCAGTGGCAGGACATTTGGCATTTTAATCTATTCACCCCTCTTAAGCTAGATATCTACTTGAGGTCAAAACAGAGTGATTGTACATATAAATGTAAAGAAAAGAAAAAATAGCCAAGAGTTTGGGAAACTCAAGGCTATATACCAAGAAGAATATGTAACTGCCCTTTTTTCCAGCTCTGAGATGAAGAATATTCTCGGCTCCCCCTGTTATTTTCCAATACACGTTGACCTATCCAATGCATCAGAGAGCAAATCTGAATGGACATAAAAATATAAAGGTACTGAAATGGTGAGAAATAGAAACATGTGTACCCTCTGATTCAATAGTTAATGTTTCTATGTAATTCTTTTCAACTGTAGACTGGAATCTTTTTATGTTAAATTTGGAGTGAAATTGTTTTATAAGTTCTTGCTTTATGCTTCAGTAAATAGCATTGTCTTGCACAGCAATCGTAACAGGCCAACTCAACTCTGAACACTTCTCAGTAACAAATGTATTGAAGCGAGGTTCCAGAATACTTACATGTATGTGTATTTGAAATGCAAGCTATAAAGCATCTTATAAGATATGTAATTCACACTTCCCTGGTCCACACCAACCTTCAGAGGTAATTTAAAAGTAAGGGTAGACATTTGTCCACCAGCCAGGTCTGTCACTCACAGGCTTTGGATACAGTCCGGGATTGAAGCAATCCTGACCAAGTGGGCAGTATGTCAGAAGGCCATATTCATCAATGGGTGATATCTAGATAGTCATTTAGCATTAAGGCCAATGTATAGTGTCCATCAGACCTCACGAAATCTCTGAGGAACAATGTTTCTCATTAATTCTGTCTTGAATCCTATTCAGTTGTTTATTTAGACTTCAGTTTTTGTCTGTGACAGGACCCTGCGTTGAAGGCTCACGCTCAGGGTTAAGCCCTTCTCAGCCCTCAGTCTGGTAGGTTGAGTCCTTGTCCTACCTAATCTTTTCCACTTCAGTCGGAGGTCAGTTATAAGCAGTTGAATCACCTTCCTTTGGTCCTAGAACCATTCAACTACATCTGCCTTGTAATTACTATCATTGCTACCTATAAACTATCAGTTTAGTATATTGATTAAAAGCTCTAGATTCAAAGTAAAATAGATCTTGTTTCAAATCTAACTATAGGTAAGCATATTTCTCTGACTCTCAGCTTTCTGAACTATTAAAAGAGGATAATAATAATTTCTACCTCATGGGAGTTTTGCCAGACAATATTCCTAAATAGTTAGAACATAATACTATGTAGCAAATATCTAATAAATAAGAGAAATATTAACTCTGTTCTCTTATCAGACATGTAGACTACTAGGACGATTCTAGACTAATATAGCAGATGACTTCCTGCTTGGATATTGTAAAGAAAATGAGCAAACCTTCTCTACAGTGCCAGTCTACAGTGAGACGCAACTCTCTCTCCTTGTCCATTAGAAATGACAGTAATGAGAATTATGATAGTTCCCTTCCCCTAAGAGTTTTGTCTGCCTCAAACGTTTTCTCGGGGAAATATCTATTCCATGGCTAAACATCTGCAACCAGCAAGAGTTGCCTTTGTCACTGCTACTACTTTAATATGGAGACATAAGTGCTGAGAGAGGTGTAACTACCGACCTTTTACTTTACCCAGCCCCCGGTGCTGTGCATAACAGTGCTCAAGATGAACATAAATCTCACAAGTATTTAAATTATTTGACTGTTTCCTAAAGAGTGAATTTTCAGTTTTGGCATCAGTCTCTTCTCAACCAATAGTCTATTAGGCAGTGGGCTGGATTATATTATAATAGTACCATTTTGGCATCATATGTACAGAACTCTCACTTAGGCCTTCTCTTCCTAATAAGAGGCAGCCAGTGCACAAATCAGAGCCTGGGTACTTCTGCAGTCGTGCTTCAAGTGGATCCCCTCATCTAGTAATGAGGTCCTTCTGAAAAATAGGGTTCTTGGTGGTTCATCCCTAGTATGACAGAAATTCTGAATTGGGCATAGATTTAGGAATGCCCCGGACCTTCATAACATTTGTACCTTAGGAGTAAAGTCCCTCTATTTTCTTCTTCTTCACACTTGAACTACCTGGTTCTCTTTCCATTCTGTCTCAGAATGAGAGATGTTACTTCTTTTCAAGGGGGATGAGTTACTTAGCCTCCCTGAGCCTAAATCACCTAATCATCAAAATAGGGATAAAATATTTTCGTGATTATACAACATGATGTTATAAATTACTTGGCCCAAAGCCTGAAATATAGTAAGTAACCAATAAACATAAGCTAGTATTATTATTATGACTATTATTATCACTATTACTACCTATGGCTTTATTTAGGATATGTCCCAGGTAACTTGATTCATTGCTAAGCAAAATCTTGCATCATAACTTAATACCCTAGACCTTTTCTCGTTTATGAGAAAAAAATAAAGTTATTGACACACTACCTCTAATTTCTTATTTCTTATCCATTTTTCAACACAAATATCCTGTCTTCCACTCCTAAATTGCTCCAAATTACCAAATAAAATAATTTATTTAGTCCTCATCCCATTTGAGATTCCTGTATCCTATACAGACTCTGAACACTGGTCATTAGTTTGGTATCTTGATCACTAGGATTCCAAAGCCTTAACTTGCCCCTGAGCTTGGCATTGGCTTCCCTGTATATCTACAGCAAATTCTTATTACAACTGTTACTATTATTTTGAACACACATACTTCACAGGATAAAACTGATACCTTTATTATTTTCTCATGACTATGGCCGCATATGCATTTTGTGTCCTGCTTCCTCACCATCTCCTTGGATGAATCAAGGGTAGGCTCTATGACTTCTGGTCATGCTCAGATACTAAAAGACCTCTGGTCATCTTAATCCCAAAATAGCCCAATAACAAAATGTTCTCTTGTTAAAAATAATAATTTTTAAAAATCTTCCAAATATTATTCAAAGTTAAACTTCTTACTTCCTTCAGTTTTGGAAGCCTGCAGCCAGGAAAGTGTATTGAGGCTGTTGGCTTTTTTATTCTTTAGTCTGCTAGCATTTATATCACTTCTGGCTAGCTGTACCACTATCACCTCCAGAATTGGAAAAGGGGAGAAGTTGGAGAATTATGGAGATGGGAAATATCTTTCCTGGCAGGTACTTTCAGAAGCTGGCTTCAGAAATACCTGGGCTAGATAGCTGTCAAAAGCTGACTCTTGTTCTCATGTTTATTTTGATACACCCTTTGGAGACTCACTTCAAGGTAAGTCATTCATAGGTTCCTTGGTTTGGGAAAATGTGTCACTTCTGAGCACTGTTAATTCCTCACTTAGCGCCTGGGTATTTGGGAGTCCAACTAAATCCTTTTCTGCTGAGTGTTCCAAAAGCCTGATGTGGTCCTCTAGGATAGAGCTTTAAAATAACTTCTGCTTCTAACACTTGTGTTCCACATACGATCCATGGAAAAAAGAAGCCTTTTTCTCACCATTTGTAGGAATTAATCAATAATCAAACGCAGCCTCTTTCTGTTTAGCTGCCTTGCAGGGTGCTCCAGCTGCAGGCTGTTTTTCTTTAGATTTTCTAGACGTGAGTTTGCTTCTCCACGGGGATAAGGGTGAGGGATCCAAAAGTGGTGCTCTTAGCATACCAAACACTCTCTCAAAAGAACATATTTCTCTAGTGGCTCACTGACCTCTTTAGCTTTACCACTGTATGTTTTTAATATAAGGGAGTGACTATGAGTTCCATCCTTGGATGAGTGGCTCAGAACTCACTTTGAAATGTGGGACTGGTTGCTCCCTCCAATTTTTAGACTCCAAAGATATTAAGAATAAAATAATTCCATGTTTAACAGCTCATTAACCTAGCCAGCATTTTGTCACAAATCTCTATATATTCTAGTATCACATAAACTAGTTAGGTCACATAAAAAACTATTGACTGCTTAAGAACAAGTGCAGAGGCTGACAATCCTTTCCTTGCCTTAGACCCATGCCCTTCTCTGGCTTTCAAATAGCTGTCAAAAAGAAAGGCAACCTCTGTCCATTTTAATATGCTAGACTTATAGAAAAGAAGAGGTGGAAGGGAATATCCATAACAGATTACCCACTTGAAGAAAGCACTACCTATTTATTCCAACTACATGGCATCAAGTCGTTCTGCTAACACGGTGATAGTTCTCACGTATCTGAGCCGTTGTTTACACAGCTCTTTGGGAATTTCGCCCCCTACTGTTTTGACTATCTGGAGAAACTCTACTCATTCTTCAGGACTCAAGAAAAAATATGTATCTTCTATATTTTTCTCAAAAGAAAAAACGTTCTCTCTAAAATGTAATCCAACAGTGTTTTATGCATGCTTGTTTTATCGTACTTATTTTACTCTTGTATTATAGTTGTTTGACATAATTTATTTCCCTTATAGGCAGTTAGATTCTTGAGGCTGCAGATCATGTATAATATCTAGTTGTTTTCCCATTTCCCATCACATTGTCTAGCATGTCACAAGTGCTTACTTGGAAATTCGAATGTTTAAATTATTTAATTTCTTGAAAAGGTATACAACAATATTGTGTGCTTTTTCATTGCATTTCACACTAAAATGTAATAGCAATTGAATATATAGAGATCAGCACTCAAAAATAACTTGAATGTAATTTGGTTTATTATATTGGAAATAATAGCACTTTTGACTTTTACTCATCTTTTTAGTTCAACAGATGACTACATGCTGACCATTTATGATGCTCACTGAGTGAGTCATTAAAGTTTATTAGCAAAAGAATTGTCCACTGCTTTTCATTGTTTTTATACAAGAGAAGCCAGTTCTTTTCTTAAAATAGATTGACAATGGCTAAGGCAGAGTATCAATATTGGCAGTTCGCTATGCTCTGGAGACCTTGAGTCAGCAGACAATATTCCCAAGTGCATTCATTCTTATTGCAGGAGAAATAAGCTGTAGGGAACTCTTAATTGCAAACGGTTCTAGTTTGCTAAAGAAAGACTGTTGTCATTAGTGAGCATGTTTTATTGAAAACAGTCATTACGCTGAATGAGACACTATTTAAAGAAAGTTCAAGTTAGATATTAGTATTTGGTAAAGACTTTCAAAGTCAAAAAGATATGAAAAAATAACCCATTTCTGCTTACAATTTATAAAACCATGTATTTCTGAAGGACCACAAAAAATTAATCTCTGCCTCAGATAGCTTCTGAAACAATCTTCCAGTTCCCAAATTCTTTATCTCAGTCTCAATCCCTTCAATAAAGTAGTATTTATTACATTCCTACTATATGAAAAATAAATTTGCAACACATTGTAGAGGCAATAGGATAAAATATAAAATGAAGTCTTTTTTGAGAGTTCTTGGTGGTGGAGAAATATATAAATGAACAAAAGAATTAAAGTAAAATGAAATAGGTGATCAAATCCTTAATAAATGAGAATGTTATAGGTGTAAAGAGGGATTCAATATGGAATAGTAAAGGAAAATGTCAATAATAGAGTGAAAGTTGAGCTAGAAACTGAAAGAATAATTTAAAGAATAGGGAAAGATGAAGGATACCTTGTACATAAACATAAAATAATATTTTAATCATCTGATGCCCACAGTACATTCAAAAGATCATTAATTTATCTTGCCACTAAAGAGGTAGAATACTCTAATATAGCTAACTAGTAGAATTTTGACTTTTGGCAATGTAAAATGTTTAAATATGTTGTTTTAAAAAATCTCAGAGGCTGGCCCAGAGGTGTAGTGGTTCAGTTAGCATGTTCTGCTTCAGCGACCCAGGGTTCTCAGTTGCAGATCCTGGGCATGGACCTAGTCAACCATGCTGTGGCAGCATCCCACATAAAATGGAAGAAGATTGGCACAGATGTTAGCTCAGGGACAATCTTCCTCAAGCAAAAGAGGAAGATTGGCAACAGATGTTAGCTCAGGTCCAATCTTCCTCACACACACAAAAAAACACTCACATGATCTACATATCACAGAGCTCTTCCATGGGCTTTATTATTAGAATTCCAACATCGTCAACTTGCTTGTCATGCCAATAACCCCTCCTAAAGAAAACTACTTATCCTATAACCCTGCTGTAGGATTTAGCCTTAAGCAGCTAGACTCTGAATAATATCCACTGAGTCTTCATCTCTCCTACTTTGTCTCTAATTACAATTTTGTGTGTGTGTGTGTGTGTGTGAGGAAGATTGTCACCGAGCTAACATCTGTGCCAGTCTTCCTCCATTTTACGTGGGATGCCACCTCAGCATGGCTTGATGAGCAGTGCTATGTCTGAGCCTGGGATCCCAAACTGCGAACCCAAGGCCACCAAGGCAGAGTGTGCAACTTAACCACTATACCACCTGCCTGGTCCCTCTAATCACAGTTTATGAGAGCAGAGAAGGGCATCTGATCCAAGGGCAGCTAAGGCAAATTTATGACTTAGATTGCTGTAAAAAGCTGCAACTGGGGTTTTGGCTACACTGAAACAATCAAGTTTCTTTTCTCAAAAGACTTGTAAGAAGAGTTGGCCAGTATAGATAAATAAGAGAATGAAACAGAGAAGGCCAGGGAAAGTAGTTGGGTCGAATTATTGCAGCGCATCCAATTCAATCATCATATATTTCTACTGCTGGGTCTCTGGAACTGACCTGGGTCGTGAATGATGCTTCTTGTTCTACAATCAATGAGGTCTTCCCATAGGAGAGTTCCTGTGCTTGGATTTCCATGAAGTTGTACTTCATTTACTTCCCTGTGTATATATACCCTGACCCTTAACTTAAGCTGGCCTTATAATGTCTATTCATTACATTGCAAGAGTTTACAAAAGCATGCACTAGAGGTCCTTGAGGGATTTTGTATATGGTTTTCTCTCTGCCTGAAATACTTTCTACTTCCCTAATCTTATCTTTGGTTAGCTAATACATATTTATCCTTGAAGAGTTAGATCAGATGCACATTCCTGGTGAGGCCTTTCTGAACACTCCAAAGATATTTAACATGACTTCTTAGAGATCTATTTCACTCTAGGCCATGCCCATTGCATTGCATTTATCACATTGTATTATGTGGCCCAGTTAATATCTTTTTCCACCAGACAGTAATTTTTTTTGAGAACAAGTACACTATTGGACTAATTTTTATATATCTGGGCCATATAGAACACTGCCTGGCTCACTGTAGAGACTGAAAAGTTATGGGGTGAATAAAAATGGCAATGCCTTTAAGCATTTAAATATTTGAAAGCTGACAAGTTTGAAGATATGACTGACATTTTTATGACTCTACTGGAAAGAATTATTTACTTTAATCTAGGGGAGTTTGAAAATGAAAAGAATAATTAATACAACCATAAATAAAAATTATTAAAAAAATTCATATCATGGAGGATGTTAAACAAGTACTAAGTTAAAATGGAGGATTCTATGAATTGTTGAAATAACTAGAATAAATTCAGTGATACAGAGTTAACATAGAGATAACACGATGAAAAGTTATTTTGAGTTGTGTTTTAAAAGAGTTATTTTGAGTTGTGTTAACTTAGTGCCCACTAAGTTATCACTACAAATTTATATTCTGTTAGACCTTATAAAAGTATAAACTAGATTTATGACAGGAAACGAACAGATAACAGATTCACTAGACTCTCTCAGATGATACAGATATCTTTTGCTCACTTCCAAATGGTTCTAGAATAGCACATTTCTGAATTACAGTCAAACTATTCTGTCTATAAGAACATTATGATAATATCATTGAGATTTAAGCTGTTTCTGTGGCTTAAGTATCCTTTTTATACAGTGAAATTATTGTAACGTTTTAATAAAAACTGTCTTTAATGCCAAATGTATTCTTTATGGCTATATATGGAGAATTTTGTGGTCTCTGGGTTTTCTTTTCCTAAAGTTTAGGAAACCAAAATGCTAAACAGTGAAGTTAACGTCTGCCTAAAATTCCTTAGCAGTTCAGCCTCTACAAATACTCTCAAAGCCTTCCTCATCTAAACCCGTCTCATATTTCATTGCAATGCTTGCCAATCAGTTACAGTCTTTGGCCCCATGTCACTTTCATCCCATTGGATGACTGTCATGGGAGCAGCCCAATGGTGCGCTGCTAATGAGGCAGCTTAAAGAGCAGCTGGGGATGTGCAATTGCTGGATTAGGGTCAAGGCCAAGAAAGAAAATGGATGAGAGAGATAGAGTCTGAATGACTGCCAATAAGCAGGGGTTCTATTATCCTGCTAAAGCAGGACATTCATTACCATCTATTGTAACATAATTTGGGTTCAGTCAAGCTGTCTCTCCCTCTCTTTGGATTTACAATTCATAAACCACAAATGGTCCAAAGGGTGTATTGTCCCTCGTGGCCATGTAACCCTGGGTGAGGGGGAAGCATGGCAGAAACGAATGGGCAATGAAGTCCCTAGTGTGAGCAACATCAGGGCTGACACCTTGTTCCTTGGAGCTGTGACATAAATTGTAGGCAAGATGCCAAAATAGTTTTGCATTTTTCTGGAGCCAGTTTGTTCCTTAAGCAAAGATAAAATAAAAAGTCCCTGTTTATCCTTTGCAGAAATCAAACCCTAATGCTAATAGCCAGTATCTCCAGGTTTGTTTCCTTTAGTTACTGGTAAGATTACTGCACAGGAACAGAAAAGGAGTTTGCTTTTCCATAAGGATGCAAACCATTGATTTTTTAGACCAAGTTCTTCCAAGTCTCAGAGAATACTCTGTTCTTGTATTTTTCAGTAGGTTTGTGTTGTTTCTACACATAAAAAATGACATGTCTAAAGCTGTCTCATATTTCTTTCTTTTTTCTTCAATCACAAAGCTTCCTTTTAAACAGGATAAATGTGCCTCTCCTCCTTCCTCTTCCCCTCTTCTTGTGTCCCTACTGATCTTTTTCAGTTACACTACTTATTACCATTTGGATTCAGTGCTAAAGCCCACCTGCCATCAGAACTAATGGGACCATAGTGTTATTGTCTATGTGCGGTACTCAGTTAGGAAGGCAAATGAGCTTGGTGAAAAGAGAGCAAGTACAGTAATTCAGAGCAAATTAACCAAGGCATGGTGAAAATAATTAATCACTGTAGTAAAGGAAGGAAAAGAAAATGTATGCATCACCTTTGTTCTAGCCTGATTGATAAGGGGACACTGGTTACCAGGTCCGTGTGACAGGGGGACCTCGCAGAGCATCATTTACCCCTACCAACAGGCCACTTCCATAAGTCACAGAAGGAAGTACAACTGTAGTCCTTAGGGAATTTTTAAATATGGCTTTAACATAGGAAATTTTAAAATTGTTCTTGTATTTTCTGGGGTGTGCATGATTCAATTTACATTCCCATTCTTTCCTCAGGGGCTAAAATTTCATCTTATATATATATATGACTATTTCACATGCCATTGCCTGCTGTAAATTTGCTATTATTCATCTTCTAATTATTTCTATGAAAGACTGTCCTATGATTTTAAAATTTTGGTGTTTTGACTTTAAATGCTCACCAGTTAGGGTATTTCAAACTGCCCACACAAACCACGGTAAATGGCCCACTAGGAAAGCTGGTTGCTGATTCTGCCAAAGAATCACTTTATAGATGCCTTTACAAATTTCAAAATACGCATTGCCTTATTTAGTTCTTAGAAACAGAGAGAATTGCCTCTTAGTGGATTCAGGTCATTTAATATTATGGTTTAATGTATTATCATAATAGTAACTCTGATACCTAACAGTAAAAAGCCACATTCTGATGCACAATATCTGCAAACTCTTAACAAAGCCATCTTTACAGAGGGCATGCAGTGCTAACCACTGATTTTTGTGTGTGTGTAAAAGTATTAATGTTTCTGATAGTTTAAGACAGTTGATTAATTGTAGTTATTTCCTTTCACTTTAGGTAATGCGGTTTCTCTGTGGATCATTGATCTAATAAGATATCTATTTTTGATGCAAGTACAACCCATATGAATGAATGTGTTAAGTAGATCTTTTGAGGATGTGGATGCTAAGTACTCAAATCTATGAAACCTAGTATTATTATAACATATTAAATTATACATAAGGTGATGAGTAATAAATGGCCTATATTTTAGAAATAGTACACATGGGATTTATAAAGATTGCTTTACTGAGGTGAAGTTTCCACCCTCAATTTGTTCATGAAACAAATTTCTACCCTGATTTGTGTTTAATTGTTCCTTGGTAACAGTATGGAGTCTATGAATTAAAGCCTGGAGACATGATATTCTCAGGAAACACTTGCCTAAGTAATCGAACAGAAATTGAAAGAAATGGAATGAAGAAAGGAGAGAGAAAGGGAAAGAGAGAGAGAGGAAGGGAGAGAGAGAAATACAGAGAGAGGGAGGGAGAAAGGAAAAGATGAGGGTGGAAGGGAGGGGGGGAAGGGTAAGGTTTTCTTTTATAGCTGTCAGTAAATTCTAAAGGATCTGCCATTAGAAGGTTCTTTTGTTTGGGGTGAAATGATGGGTCAGGAGCATGAAAATTTAAAGGTCGAAGCTGGATCTAGTCTTAATTACTCAGAGTAATGAAGATGGTGAGGAGATTCAGGTTCTCCAGGGGAAGCGCAAGGGGAAGGACAAAGTGGTCAGTGACCCTGGATTGTATAAACCTTTCCTGGAGGAAAGGTTGAAAGGTGGGCTTGCTTAGGAGGTAAGCAGAATTTTTAAAAATAATTCCTCCACAGGACCTATAAAATCTTTAATAAAATTACAAAAATCATGATAAGCTTAGGAAATTTGTAGACTTCGTGTGAAGGGGCTGAATTCAGCAAAGGGCACAAACAGAATCAGCTTCTAGATGGGAAGACAAATGGGTTACAACCACAGCTCTCAGGTGCAGTAAGATGCCTGAAGACATCAGATGCCCTTTAAATGTCATCAAGACAACGTGATACTTGGGCAACTGCAGCTCACAGGCTTGCTGCATACCATTATATTTTGGTAGTAATACGCCTCACATTCACTTAATTTTTACTCGGAGACAGGTAGAAAGCTAAGTGCTTTAATCCTCACCACATACCTCTTTTGTAAGGAAAGCGTTTTCCCATTTTTCCCCCAAGAAAAATGAATGCTTAGAGATAGTTTAAGTAATTTGCCGTAAGTCACCAGCTACGAAGTTCTGAAGCTGAAATGCAAATCCAGGCAGTCGGGCTCCACAACCCATGCTCTGAACCACTGAACTAGACTAGTAGGGAAGGAAATGCTAATGTGTCCCCCTAAGCATCGCATTTCTGCCAGGGAATGACTTTAACACCAAAAGAGAATTAGACATTTGGAATGAAGCCCTAATGGGTAAAGAACAAATAGAAACTTTGAAATAAAAAGAATGATGGCCACAAAGAGAAGCATGTTTAACATTATAGTTCTTTCATCAAATATGGTTACCCACTTAGCTCCCAGGAGAGTTACAGCACTACTCTATGGACTTTGGGGATATGTTCATTCATTGAGTTAGCATATGTTTAAACTGATCTAATATCCCATTTTCTAACCCTTCCTTTCACTTATTTCTAGTAGACAGTCAAGGAATAAATACACGGACAATATTTTCCTAAACAGTCTAGAATTTTCTAGAAATTAATGATAAGGTTTTTCCAGCCTCTAAGCTGCTATTTATAAAGCACCTTCTCACTTGAAACTTACTAGCATGCAGATATAGGTATGAATCAAATATTTTTCCTTAAAACTTTAATTTTTTTTGTGAGGAACATTAGCCCTTGAGCTAACCTCTGTAGTCAATCTTCATCTATTTTGTATGTGGGACACCGCCACAGCATGGTATGATGAACGGTGTGTAGGTCTGCACCCAGAATCCGAACCTGCAAACCCCAGGCTGCCTAAGCGGAGCACGTGAACTTAACCATTTTGCCACCAGACTGGCCCCTAAAATTTTGATCTAATGTTATGGTTTATATGATATTTAATAGATCAGAAAATTGTGTATGTAAATACACACACCCTTACCTCTACCACCATTTCCCCCTCACATCCATGCATAAAATGATCATGTTTTTATAGGTAAATGCAAAAGTTTGTATTCTTAAAATAGTTATATATGAGTAAGAACAGCCATTAACCCCCAACAGTTTAAAAAACATATGCGTTTTAATTTTGTCAGTGAAAAGAAAATATTTTATTTTAATAACTATTTTCTCCCTTAGCTCATTAAAATATATTCCCGGAGGCTTCCAGAACCCATTTCATATCTGCAAGCTTCCCCAAAATTCTCACAAATGGTGGCATTAGTGGCACTGGTAATCAGAGCTGGCGTAGAGAATGTAAATGAGAAGTGCTGTATAAATCAGCCTCGATATTGTTCTGCTGCTTTTATCTGTCCGCTGTGGGTTGGGTTCATTGCTTGCAGGAGCTCATCCTGGCTGGATAAAAACCACAAGCAAGTTGCAGACCAAAACAAATGGGTCTCACAGGAATGCTGACAAAAATAGGAATTATGGAAACTTCCATAAATGATCTCCTTGCACAAATCCATAAATTGCAGTCACATCCTTAATTTTGGTAAATGCTAGGTACATACGGCAGTTCAGCAATCTCTTGAAATAACTGGCAGTCAACAAGTTAACGCTCACACCCTCTGGTTGGCAGCATTCCCTACAACCCACTTACAATCACTTTTTGGCTACAAAGGCTTGTCTTTTTCCTGTTGTTCTTGGCAAGTTTCTTAGGGGTAAGAATATGGAAAGATTACCAAAATCATGAACGGGAAATCATTTGAAGGATCAGCTGAAAGAACGTATCGAATCCGAGTTTCCTGAAAGTTCATCCCTTGTTAAAAAGCCTATTTTTCTTTTGAGCTCACAAAGCTAGTGCTTTGTTTTTGTTTTTTTTTTTTTTCGTTTGTTTGTTTATAGCAATAGAGTGAACATGTTTCTGAGGGATTAATCTTCTTTTCTTTGTAGGACACATAAATAAGATATAACCTATATATATAGGTTATGTATGAGATATACGTTATATTTGTATATTACATGAATTTTGCTCTGTCAACGAGTTTTATCTTTAGAGAAGAAGAATTTGAAACATTATTTCTGAATTTGTGTATAATAAAATATTTTGTATTTATATATTGAATCCTGGAAAAATAGCTTACTGACATTTATCTACAATTCTTTGGATGTAGAGAAAGATTAATATAGGCAGCTCTATTTTTCATATGAGTTAAGAAGGTTAGAAAAATTGCCTAGGGTCCCAAAATGATTTCAGATCTAGCTGTCTGAACACAGAGTTTTTGCTCCTCCCCATCATGCTAAATTGACGCAGAATCTGCAAGAGCCTGGCTGACTGAGGCATTTCTTCAAATTAGAATGGTCAGAAAAACAGTGAATATAAAAGCAATTACATCAGTTGTTTTACTTAAAGGATTGCTTACACAGACTTAGCCAATAAACTGAGACCTCACGGACAGTCATATTGTTCCATGTACTTACAAAGCAAATTATTTCTTCTTTCAAAATCCAGTTAAACTAAGAATGAAATGCCAAGCAAAACAAAAGAAAAACTGAGAATATACTAGAGTTTATAATAAATTCATAATTTTCATAGCTGTGTAGATTTTAATCATCACTTGAGATATTTTATTAATGCAAAATGGAGGAATTTTTCTGAACCAATCTATTAAAAACAGTTAGTTGGGCACCGATTATGTGGTCAGCATTCGACACAAATACAGGAATATTCAGATGTGAAGATATGGCAACCACATCAATCTCTAAATGGGAGGTACAAACAGGGGATTTTGAAAAATAGACGAAGGGATTTAGAAATTATGAGGTAGAAATTGCAGAGACAGGCTAGTTGGGTTGGAATTTGTTCTTAATAAGCTGAGTCTTATCCAAGCATGACAGGCGAATTGCAGGAGTAGAGGCGGCAGAGCAGTAGTTTGAGTGGGAGACAGGAAGGGCTTGGATTAGAATGGTGACACCGTGCTGCCATTCTCACTTGACTCTATTCTGTTATTCAGTTTCGCTTTATTGTGCTTTTTAAAAATTCTAGCCCTTTTATTACTTTCATTCTCACTTTGTAGTGGAAGCAAAATAGGGTATATGATTGTAAATTACCCAATCTAATTCAAATCAAAGCTTGAGTACTAACTCGTTTGACTTCAGGAGAAAATAGTGTGTGTTCTGGTATGTTCTTCAGCTTTCCAACAGAGATGAATACAGGTTCCTTATATGCTGCAAAGGTTCTTCAGGTGATAAAATAAGTAAAATTATGCAATTCCTGTTTTTACCATCCTGCTCGTCCAGCATTGCCAAGAAAATATCTCTACTTTTCACTATTTGCCTCTTAATAATTATTGTTTACCTTGTTCAGATTTGTATGGTAATCCACAAAATGCTTTTATGTGCAGTTCTTTATGAAACTCTCACAAGCACATTATGGTGAAAATATGTTTCCCCCATTTTCAAGACGAATCTTAATTTCCCTCACTTGTTAGCATTTGCTGCTCTCACGTTATTTTCCAAGAATATGGATTCAAAGTGTCATGTAACTGATCCACCTACTCCAGAATTCCAAGTCTCACGCAGACTTACAGAGCAGTTAATGAGAAAAAATATGATACAGTTTTCAGGAATAGATTGAACCAGAGAAAAAAGGGAATACTAGATATATAGGCAATTTAACACAAGAATGCTTAAATAACAAATGCATATTCATCTTTGATTTCATCCTTTTTCTCACTGCACGTACCTAATCAGCTACTTTTCCAATGTATTATTCTTCTAAATGCCTTTTACACCTACATGTTCTTTCAGGCCATCCCCACAATCACAACTCAAATTAAAACCTGAACACTACTGCAATATTCATATTATTTATCTGCTCTTAAATCTCAATGTATTTCTATTAAGTGAAAAACAGTTCAGTCTCCTTAGTGGTGAAATTTAAGCATCTCCAGAGTCTGATGCGAAGGTTTGCTCTGGTGGAGTCCTGGAGACAACGGTACAGGAGGGACAGCCAGTTATGTGCATCTCTTCCTTCCTCCGTGTTCAGTGATATCGTTGGTAGCTTGATATCTGCCGTGGTAGGGATATTTGCTTCAAGGAAATCGGCAAACACTGCAGATCAGGTTTTCTTTCACCGTAGAGCCTACTGCTAAACATTTATCTGCATCCCACTGGTTCTGTTCCAAATCCCATTATCACTATGTGTGTTACGTGTATTTGAGACTTCCTAAATCTGTCCTAAGCATGGCCTCTTCCATCATCCTGTGATGCACTTCCTCCTCATTTTGACTAGGTGAAAAGTCATGATTCTTGGTAGAATAGCAGTATTTTTGCGGTAGATTATTTTTTTTCTAGAGTTCTTTTTGAGGAACATGTCTTAAACCTCTAGGAGAAAAATGAAAGTAATACCTATACTTCTGGGCCAGGTTTACCACCATCTCGTCCTATTGCATGTCTTATTATCTTTTTGTAAAAAGATTAATTTTTTGGAATAGTTGTAGGTTCACAGAAAAATTGAGAGGAAGGTACAGAGATTTTCCCTATACCCACTGTCCCCACGCATGCATAGCTTCCCCCATTATCAACATCCCCCACCAGAGTGGTACATTTGTTACAACTGATGGACCCACACTGACATAATCACCCAAAGTCCATAGTTTACCTTAGGGTTCACTCTTGGTGTATATTCTATGGGTTTGAACAAATATATAATGACATGGCGTCATTATACTATCCTACAGAGTAGTTTCACTGCCCTAAAAATTCTGTGTTCTAGCTATTCATTCTTCCATACCCAACCCCTGGCCACCAGGGATCACTTTACCATTTCCATAGTTTTGTCTTTTCCAGAATGTCAGATAGTTGGAATTATACAATATGCTGTCTTTTCAGATTGGCTTCTTTCACTTAGTAATATGCATTTAAAGTTCTTCTGTGTCTTTTCACAGCTCGAGAGTTCATTTCTTTTTAGCACTAAATAATATTCCATTGTCTGGATGTACCATACTTTATTTTTCCATTCACCAGTGAAGAACACACTTTAATTTTTACAGCTGAAAAATTCTACTCTTTTCTGTGCTCTCCTAAAATTTTATAATACATCTTATTCAGCATCATTATTATTTACTTTTTATCTTTCCTACTATACTATAAATTTTATGAAGGCAAAGTTTGCATCTTGTTCATGTTTATTCCCATATTGCCTACTTTAATGTGTGGGAAATGAAAGGAGTTCAGTAAATAAATGATAAGTAAATGGATGAACAACACTGAACATTTTACTGGCCTCATATTTCCAGTTCCTTTTTTTCCCATTAAATCTGCTAACTTATCAAAGAGCTATTGAAAACCTATTTAAAAGAGAAAAATATGCCCCATTTATTGTCACTTCTTGATTGAACATGAGTATACTAAATACCAAATGAGTCATAGGCCCTGTTTTTGAATGACATGTAAGAAGGCAATAAATAGTGACTGAAATGCCAAAATAGCTATTGAATTTCACAGATTTTTCTAAAGAAAGTAATACAAACCAACATGGTTTTTATAAGTACCCTTAAAGGGCAGTGAGAGAGAAAACAGCACTTGGAAAAACATGTTCTGTAAAAATATTTACTTAAATGTTACTTAGAAGAGGCTGGGGGGTAGGCGGATATTTGCATGATAAAATTGCTTATTAACAGCTTACTAGGCTTCAATTTCTTGGTTTGAAAATAAGCTGAGGATTCCCCGCACTATTTTTTTTTTCTTTTTTTTAAAGATTGGCACCTGAGCTAACAACTGTTGCCAGTTTTCTTTCTTTTTTTTCACCCCTGCTTTTTCTCCCCCAATCCCCCCAGTACATAGTTGTATATTTTTAGTTGCAGGTCGCCCTAGTTGAGGCATGTGGAACGCCACCTCAACACGGCCCGATGAGTGGTGCCACGTTCATGCCCAGGATCTGAACCGGTGAAACCCTGGGCTGCTGAAGGCACAAACTTAACCACTTGGCCACAGGGCCGGCCCCTCCCAACACTATTTTTGTTTTGTTTTGTTTTCTACTAGAATAATGTTGACATCTTCAGAATTTAATGAAAAAGTCTATTATTCCCCCAGATGCTTAAATCCCTTTACTCAGGCATTTAGGAAGCTATCGAGTCAGCTCAAATTCGGTAGGTTTAAAGTTACAAAATATATACTCTTATTTGCTGTTTGCTGATGCATGAAGATTTTTGTCATTTCCAACATCTTACTTTCCTGAAAAACAATTCCATGAATGGGTTCACTCAGTGGCCAACAGATTCACTGGGCAGGAGAGCAGGTGTCACTGACTTCCCATTTGGAAGCAGCTGGCTGTTCTTATTTACATGATCTCGGTTAGCTTCAGGGGTAAGAAGTGTGCCAGGAGTACAGTGCTCAAGGTTTTGATCTCTCTCTGCCTTGTCCTGACCACACATTATCCTTAACCTCCATAAGCTACATGCATTACATGGCCGTTGCTGACAAAGGAAATGAACTAAGGGAGATTCCAGCTGGATCAACACAAAACCACCAACAAAACTGGGAAAAAGTAATCTGAAATGTATAGACGCCACTAATGATATTCTCTCACGCCATTTTGGCATGGGAAGGACAACAGTGTTAACACTTAAGATTTTTTGTAATTAACATTAACAAAGAGACTCTTGAGGGTTGCTTTTAAGGGCAGAAGAGTAGACTTTTAAATTTCGGATATGAGTATTGACGATATTTGATTGATGTAATTACAGAAAATAAACAATTTCTAGAGGCCAGCTCTTTTACTGAAAAAAAAAACAGTCTCCTTGGTACCATTCCAGATTGCAAGAGTCAGCAGACACTAGCTCCACATCATGGAAAACTATCCTGGGAAAAGGTCACTCTCCTATGACAACACAAAGCAGGGAGGAATCTGCAGAATTGCACACGGAGAGAACAGCTGAGGTCATTGATATTCTGTATTCTGTTCCATAGTTTAATGCTGATAATTCCAAACCAGCTATTTAGCTTAACTGCAAATTTTATAAACATATATATTATAAATTCTTAAATATATATTATATGTAATAGGAAGTGACAACACTATAAGTTGAGAAAGTATCGATGCTTTTAACAGGATGCATCAATAGTCTAAAAGTAATTATTAAAACAGTGATGAAATCACTAGTAATACTAACAGCTAAATTTTGTGAAGAGCTTTTACGTCAGGCATTATGTGACACATATTTCTTCCAATATTGCATTTATCTTCAGAACTACTACACAGAAGTAGAAACTTTTTCTCCTCAAGTATACAAGTGAGGAAACCAGGGCTCGGAAAGACTTAGTACTTCTCTCAAAATTCCACAACTAATAAATAGTGTCACCAGCACTTAAAACCCAGAGTTTTCTGCCACCAAATCTTTATTTCTTGGCCACTAAACTAAGTTAACTATGGTAAAAGACCCAGATATTTAAATTTAAAGTATCATAACAAGATATTTATGAAAATTATTATAAGCATATCTAGATATTTATGCAATATGGACATTCACTTTTTTCATTTTACATTCAGACATTTGAATATTATTTCGATCAGCATTTTCCAAAATGTGCTCCTTAAGATAATGACTATAAGTGACGTTAATAAATATTACATGAAAAACTTGTAGCCTAGCTAAGTGAGCCTGGGTTAGACAAGTTTGAGTAAAGCTACTTTACTGCAGGATTCACTTAGCTCTCAGTGTGCATTTTGATTATCCAAAGACAAAGGAAATAAATGTTTGCCAGTTTTTGTTGCTTGTTTATCATGTTTCAAGCCCAAGCATTACTTCGTTTAATTCTGACAGGCTTCTGAGTTAAGTTTATCAGCATCATTTAACAGATGAGGAAGCTGAGGCTTATAAATATGAAGTAAGTTGCCCAAGATCCCGAAACTAGATTGAAACTGCAGAACTCAGCTATCTTAACAACTAGGGTATGCTATATTGCTGTCTTTTCTATTGATTAAAAGCCTTTTTAAATTTTTTTTGGCATCTAGAAGACACTTGGAATCACCAGTTAAGACATAGTTAAGACATAGTCTTGCGACTACTGACACACTGTGTGTAATTGTGAATTTGTTCGTATCTGCTCCCTCTCCCTGTGGTTTGTGAGGTCCTTGTAGATAAGATCTATCATATTTGTATCCTCAGTTCCTAAAAAGAATGCCTAAAACTCTTCATTTCCTAAGTACTCAATAGGTATTCAATAAATAGCTATTGAGTGAATTAGTCTGTAGACTGACCTCACCCTTCTTGCGTGCCAAATCTACACAGACAATGTTATTGCTAATCTCCTGAGGCAACCCCTAGTGTTGGAAGCGAAAGTGGGGAAAAGTGAAAGGAAATCACAGTTCTATCATATCTAGAATCTTGAGAATAAAAATATATTTAATAGAATACAAATAATTAGATAACATAATCAGGGACAGGATTACAGATTCAAAAATGTGCATCATAATTTCCACCAAAATCTGTCTCAAAAATATACTCATAGTCAAAGTAAACAAATCAATATTATTTTTAAAAATGTGGGATAGCAAGAAGGCCTTGTTAAGCACAGGATTATGTGATACAGGTTGGAATTCTACCTCTTCAGTTTTGTCTCTTTGGGCAAGAAAGCAGACATTGCTGAACCTCGTTTTCTTGATTTCCAAATGGTCATGTTTTCTTCCTTACAGGATGTTGCAAAAATTAAGTGAGATAAACCGCAAAGGGTAGTGTGTGGAACATAATAGTCACCAAATAAATAGTAACAATTACTTTCACTCCAGTTGACTTTAAATCAATTCAGATTGTTGATTTTTGAAGAACCCATTTCCTTACAAGGGAATTGAATCCATGTGAGTAGACTGCTCATGATCTGCTACAGTGAGTTTACTTCCAAACCTATCCATTTCTAAGAGGTTCATTTCTCATTTTTAAAACGTGCTGATGGTAGAAAAAAATGGATGCCTTCTGAGACAGTGCCATGGTACCCTAACCATTCATCAGGGTAACTCACCAACTTTTTGAACAATCTGAAAATTGACTTCAGAAGTTTCCTCCGTCTAGGTATTAACTTAAAGCATGTTGAGATGTATTAGATTGTCATACACGGGACAAAAGAGACTAGCAATTCTGCATAAACCAGATAAATGCTGGAATAAATCTGCTGCTATTTCTAATAGAGCACAGGCTTTCCTGACATGTCATTGCTAAATGTTCTACTTTACAAGATTGAAATTGTCCAAAGTCACTCACTATTCTAAACAGGATCAATACTAAAAGGGATTTACTAGTCAGCTCAGTGCATAAATCTACTATGATTAAAGTTGGTTCTAGAGAATATAGTACTAACACTGGGAATTTTCCTTTTCTTGTTCAGAGCAAATAATGAAATACATTCATTTAAAGGGTGATATAGAAAGCAATTTGTTTTTTCACCTTAACTATCAGTGTGACTCAGTCACGCATTCATTCATTCATTCATTCATTTTTCAAATATATATGGAGTGTTTACTGTGTACAGGCCCTTTGGGAGCTTCAAGGTTGTTTTATACATAGACTCCTCCCTCGAGGAGCTTACAGTCTATCAGAGAAAGATCAATACAAACATAAACAAATTAATTTCACTATCGAAATGGGTAGATGTCATAAGTGCATTAAGATAATTTGAGAGAGGGAGAATTTTACACTTGGTTTAGAAATTATAAAAGGCCTAAATTTTGTACATTAGAGTTGGGAATTGATAAATGGATAAATTTGGATTTATAGAGATAGAGTAGAAATTGCTTATTTTTAACTTTTTACAACAGACTTTAGGCTTTTACAATAGAATAAGGGGTAGGAGACAGCCATCAAATATGGACATCAAACTATTTAACTAGACTTTTCCAACAAAATATAATTTGAATGTCATATACAAGATTGGTATGTATTTCCCAGATACATCATCACTTCCAAGTTTAAGTATTTTGAGAGATGAGTTGATCTTTTTGGTAAGCAGGGAAACATTTTCTGCATCTTTTGTGGAAAAGTAGCCTGCAAACTCAGGAGATTGTAGCATTGCAGCTGTTTTATTCTTAAATTTATCTCTCCTACTTATTTAGTATGGATGAATCATAAAATTCTGACAACTTCTATGTGACATCTGGTTAGAGTATGAAAACACAATTATTTAAAAGAACATAATCAATATTTGTGTATTTTGAAAGAAATAAATGTATAAATAACCAAGAGTAAGGAAATGAGTATTAAACGCCTTTAAAACATTTCCCATTTGTGAATGGTATCTATGATGAAAACTGAGAATTACATCCACTTTGGTCATTTTAACATTTTCTTTGTGTTCTGAAAATTTTACTGCTGTAAGCTCTTAAGATACTTTACTGCCCTCCCCTAATGATAATATGGTCAAACAAGTTTAGGTTAAATTAAAGATAAATAAGCTTCTTTATTGCAATGATTAGCTCTCAAAGAGCGGTGTGAATTTCCTACATGGTACTTAGAGTATTTCACAAACTATGTGATAATCACTCTTACAAACAAACAATCTTAGTGAATCATTACTCTCCCATCCTTAATTCTAAGACCCAAAATAGATTAGTTTATTCAACTAAAGATGAAGACTTAATAGCTATTAGAATTGACTGGTACATTCAGTCCAATTAAAAAAAAACATGTGTTGAGTACCTAGGAAGAAGGCATGATGCTTGAGGCTAGAGAGGCATCAGAGCCTAGTGTTGAAGAACATAAGATCTGGAGTCAGACCGTTTGGGTGTATATTCTAGGCCAGTTACTTATAGTCAAGTTGCTTATCCTCTCTGTGCCTTAGTTTCCTCATCGGTAATGGAGATGACAATATGATAATAGAATCTACACGCCATAGCATTATGAGGGCTAAATAATTGAATAAATGTGAAGTTCTTAAAATAGTTTCAGCCACATCACAAATAACATATATGAATTAGCTAATGTAATAGCCACCATAATAGAATATTTTTAAAACATTATCTTTAGCCTCTTATAAGCTAAGAATTTATTAAACATTCCTATACAAGCTTGGAATCATGGTTTAACTACTCAAGCAAGTTATTTAATTTCTCTGAGCTTTCATTTTCTCATCTGTCGTATGGGGGAGGGGGCTGTGATAAGGACTTCATCACGCTGGCAACGCGGCCTCACATTTCTTCTCACCGATCTCCCTTTAAAACAGAAACAATTGTCTCCATAAAACTGGACCTTGGTCTGCCTTCCCTAGCAGACTCAGCCTTCAGTGGAATTTCTACCTGCCTTTTCAAATCGGACAAACAAATATATAAGACTATTTCATATTCAGTCTCAGAATCAAGATCATATGGCCCCACAATAGAATGACAGGTATATGTGGAACATTTTCCTTGTGGTTTTTTTTTTCAATAGGACAAATTAAGTAAAAAAATTTTAACCAGCCGGATCATTCTTTTTTTAAAAAAAACTAAAAAACAAGGGACTGGCCCCGTGGCCGAGTGGTTAAGTTTGCACGCTCTGCTGCAGGCTGCCCAGTGTTTCGTTGGTTCGAATCCTGGGCGTGGACATGGCACTGCTCGTCAAGCCACACTGAGGCAGTGTCCCACATGCCACAACTAGAAGGACCCACAACGAAGAATATACAACTATGTACAGGGGGGCTTTGGGGAGAAAAAGAAAAAAAATAAAATGTTTAAAAAAAAACAAAACTAATTTTATTTATTTATTTTTGAATGATCTAGTTTATTTTATTCTATTTTTGGTGTGGAAGACTGGCCCTGAGCTAACATCTGTTGCCAATCATCCTCTTCTTTTTCTCCCCGTAGCCCCAGTAAATAGTTGTATATCATAGTTGTAAGTCATTCTAGTTCTTCTACATGGGATGCAGCCACAGCATGGCCTGATCAGCAGTGCTGGGTCCACACTCAGGATCTGAACTGGTGAACCCCGGGTTGCCACTGCAGAGTGCACAAACTTAACCACTTGGCCATGGGCTGGCCCTAAACAACAGTTTTATTGAACTATAATTGTCATACAATTCCCCCTTTTAAAATGTATAATTCAGTGGGTTTTGGTGTGCTCACAGAATTGTGCAACCACCAACGCTATCTAATCTAGTAGATTAGATAGCTATGGATTTGCCTATTCTGAACATTTCACATAAATGGAATCATACAATATGTGGTCTTTTGTGTCTGGCTCCTTGCATTTAATATATTTTCTTCCAGATTCAACCATGTTGTAGCATGTATCAATACTTCATTACTTTTTATTGCCAAATAATATTCTATTGTATGGATATATCACATTTTGTTCATCCCTTCATCAGTTGATAGGCATTTGGGTTGTTTCTACTTCATGGCTATTGTGAATAATGCTGCTGTGAACATTTGTATACAGATTTTTATGTGGATAAATGTTTTCAGTCTTCTTGGGTATATACCTAGAAGTGGAATTGCTGGGTCATAGCATAACTCTATGTTTAACTTTTTGAGTAACAGCTCAAGTATTTTCCAATAAGGCTGCACTATTTTACAATCCCACCAGCAGTGTGTGAAGGTTCTAATTTCTCCACATTCTTCCCAACACTTGTTGTCTGTCTTTATTTTAGTCATCCTAGTGGGTGTAAAGTGTTATCTTATTGTGGTTTCAAACAATTCATATAGTATTGAAAATATGAATGAAATGGGGGGGTATCATCAAATAATGTAACTATAATTCAGAATGAGAAAACAAAGAAATTAAAAGTCTTGTCAATTACTTCCCGTGAACACATTACCTGTTTGATGGATAATCAAGAGTATATTCAGTTCCATGAAGACATCCTCTAAACTACAGGGAACTAGAGAAAGCTCTGAAATGGTGCTATTTTCCTCAACTTAGAAACTCTAGAAAAACCATGGTTTATTTAGGTAAAATGAGCCTTTAAATACACTTAAAAATGTGAACTTTTTAAATAGAATAACAATTTTACTTTGGAGGTAGCTTCAGAAACAAAGAGTTACTTGAATTATACTTAGGAGATTTAAATTTTTTAAAAAATGTATCAGAACAAGCTTTAAATTACCACTTCTTAAGCACTTTGTAGAGTATACAGAATTTTATTTATCCTTATTCATATTAGTTTCCTGTGGCTGCTGTAACAGATTATCAAATTCAGTGACTTAAAACACATGTATTCTCTTACAGTTCTGTAGCTCAGAATCTGAAATCAGTTTCACTGGATGGAAATCAAGGTGTCAGCAGGGCCACTTTTCCTCCAGAGGATGATCTGTTCCTTACCTTATCCAGCATCTGGTGGCTTCCAGCACTTCTTGCCTTGTGGCCACATGACTCTAATCTCTCCCTCTGCGGCTACATATAACTATCTACATGGCTGTAGATTCAGATATACCATTTTGTATCTATACATACAAATGTTTTAAACTTTGCTTACATGGTAATGATAAATCATTTTGTATTTCTGTAACCCGGTTTTCTTGGTCTCAACAAACTTCCTACTATATCTAATGTAAATTATTGTGTATGGAAGATATTATAAAACCTTTGTGGGAAAATGAGACAAAACTATAGTAATTATATTATTTCAAGAAACATTTACTGTATACCTACTCTGTACCAAATATCATAGTCAGTGCTGATACACAAAGATCTCTACTAAATTAGCATCCAATGGAGAGACAGACATAGAAATAGGCATGGAGACTATAATGTAACAAGGAACATCTTGATAAAGCTGAAAGAGGCTCATATAAGCTTAACAAAGTGTTAGCAGCTGTACCAGGCCTGACATATTGTAGACAAGCAATAAATATCTATTGGGTGAATGAATGGAAACTTCATACCAAAAGATTTGGGATTTTTTTTTTAAAAACAAAGGAGTGTGACTTGACTTCACTGATAGAATGAAGACAGAATTTTATAGGGAAAAGGAAAAACACTGGCAAAATCAATAATAGTTTGTTGATTCAAATAGATGAAAGAAGGAGATATATTTCTACCAATTATATTGTTTGATATAATTAGGGCACCTTAAAACCCTTAAGAGTTATTCAGAATCCCAAAGAGCTTTTGTTTTTGTGGGTTATAGCTATTAATATTTACCCTGTTAGAAATTCAAACTAAGAATTCTAAAAAATGCTTGTTTATTTTAAACAAACATGATACACCCATCACATATTAACAGAATGCATTTTAATAAAAAAGGATATTTTCCAAAACAAAATAATTTAGTGAGAAGAGTAATCTCTTTAATGTATGACTTAAGATAGCTGAATGCTGCTTCTGCATTTAACCTGCTGTGAATTTTTGTCATTAAAGTATACGAAGAAAATCTAGCCTCGTGCAGATACTTAGTTGGAAAACAACTATAAAACACTATTTCAGATAGTTGTGGAAATCTCTGATAGTACACTAAAATGTGCAAGTGGTAGTTTCTTAAAGATTAGTTGCCAGGCGCATGGCTAGTTGAGCTTGCAAATTAAACAATTGCACAAGTGCTTTCCTCCAGACAACCCTCGTACTTTGCTATTGAGCAGAAGTGTTTCATTGCGTCCTTCCTATTTCATTATGTAAAATATTAGAAGGGAGCATATTTAAGGGTTGACATTTAAGAAAATTAATTTTTAGTACTCCAAGGACTGTCTTAAGTGAACTGGCATTTCCACCCCACCCCCCGTGAGTGTGTGCGGTGAAGAATATAGTGACTGTTAATGTAGTTTGGTGCCATTGCAATGGTCTTGAAGGTCCACTAGGATTCCTTAGAGAGCTGCTGGACTAGTACATGGCTGTCCATTGAATTCTCAAGTTATAACAACGCCACTTACGGGAACACTGAAACATCTCTTTCATGCAAAAAGCACTTATGTGGCTACTCTTCTACCAAGAATATGACAAATACTTGTATTTTCTTAACCCCTAAAATGGATGTTACCAAAGGAACCTCATTACTCACAGAAAAGTTCTTAGACTCTTGCAACCCATTTCAGCAGTGAACAACATCTTCCACATACTGATGGCTCAATGAATACTGGTCGAACACATGGAAAAGTGAACCTACAAGATCGTCAAATAAGAAGTGAAAGACGAGCTGCTAGAGAAGGAAACTGACAAAATTATGAAGTGATAGCTGATAAATCTGAAAACAGGAAAGAATTTAGGAAATGTTTAAAAGAACTTTAAAACTGGGGCTGGCCCCGTGGCCGAGCGGTTAAGTTCGCACGCTCCGCTGTAGGCGGCCCAGTGTTTCGTTAGTTCGAATCCTGGGCGCGGACATGGCGCTGCTCATCAGACCACGCTGAGGCAGCGTCCCACATGCCACAACTAGAAGAACCCACAACGAAGAATACACAACTATGTACCGGGGGGCTTTGGGGAGAAAAAAGGAAAAAATAAAATCTTTAAAAAAAATTAAAAAAAAAAAAAAGAACTTTAAAAGTAAAACTAGTAGTCTATTAGGTTTGGTACTAACTAATAACTTTACAGAATATGTTTTATTATAATAGAATAACACTTATTGTTACTCTGGATAATTGTTAAAAAATACTAACCCTTATCAGTTGTACTGAAAATGTTTTTATTCAAAAATCTTTGAAATTGAAGGAAATAAAAATTAATGATCAAAGAAATGTGTTTGATGAAGAGAGAAATTCATTTTGAGAATTCCAGATAACTGAAGCATAATTTGAAATCTCTCTCAATCTATTCACTCCCTATGTAGCCTAAAATTCTGAAGGAATCCCTTTGAAATCGGAACATTTAGCAGTCAGTGCTGTTTCACTTCTCCAGGGAGGTTCTGAGAAAAAAAAGATCTTCAGAGGTTAGTGTTTTTCTTGGTATGGATTTAAATATATGGAGCACAGAATTGAACATTTGCAGGAGAAGGAAATTAGACAATTTCTTGGCTGTTTATTATAAAGTTGTTTCAGTACTTTGAAATGAATTATAAATACATATTAAAATTTGAATTACAAAAACATTTTTAAAACCTATTATAAATGCTTTATAATTACTTGCCACTTAAAACACCCATGTCCTTTGTCAAATCAATTTAATAAAAATAGTTGAAAGCTGATGTTAGATTAAGAATCTGAGAGTTGATGTAAAGAAAGGCCAATAAAATTACCTACCATTAAAAGTCAAAATTAGAGATGCAATTGAGTTTCACAACTTCCGAGACACAGACCTAAGTGCAAATTATCAAACAACAAAAAGTGTTTCCATTTGGTTGAGAGCTCAATGCTCTCTCTTATATTATCCTAATTAAATCTACCTTCTCTGAGTTATCATTAGATTTTTTATATCCTCTTGAATTTCTACAAGGAAAATTTATTAAAATGCCCAGTCATTGTAAATATAATTTAAACTCAAACATAAACTAAATATTAAGCATTACTAAAATTTAGGACGTCAATACAAACTGTGTTGAAATTTTCAATTTAATGTCTTTATCATAGCTCAAATACCAAAAATATTATTGAATTAATATATTCCAGTAAAGAAGCATGCTTGTTACAATTACTATTGTGGAGCCAATCCCATAAACAAGATCAATTGGCATGTTTGCAAATATAAGTATGAACACATGAAGATCATTTTTTTAATTTTGTGCTGGAGGGAAAGGGGTTGAAGTATTGTACATCATAAAATTAAAAACAAGGGTTGATTGTTAAATGTACCACCTGAATATTTTCTATATTATTTCATATTTCTGTGTTTTCCTTCCAGTTAAATTTAATTGACTGAAGGTTTTCCACAACTATTTCTTAAAAACTGCATTTTACCATTATAGATCTTCGTCTTTTATAACATGAAGACAGCAACAATATTTTTCTTTCTCATGATGTAGATTGAATCTTCCGTATGTCGAGGACCAGCAGGATCAGATATTCTCAACATTGAAAACTGCTGTTTTCCAAGTCAACGTTAAAATGTAGCCTCACAAATATTTCTGTGGAAAACATGCTCAAACATTCTTCTCAGAGGACATTGAAGCCAAGGCTTAGTTTTACTTCAACCATGTCAGTAGCGATATGTAAAGTATATGGTCACAAAGAGTGTCTCATCAGCAAAAAATGCTTCAAGAGCCTTCTACACCACTTTCCGCACACAGCCATTTGTAGATTACCTGTAAGAACACTCAAGGTGACTTTCCCTGAAGAGCTTTTTGGAACATGAGAAGTGGCATGAGAATCTCCGCGAGAGGGTTTCAGCCTGAGGTATTTAATCCCTTGAAGCACAGTAGAAAAAACAGATACAAAATTTCCACTGCGGCAGTTCCTTTTTTCACTCCTCCCTTTCTGTGACTAAAATGCCGTGTTATGCCCTATTCTGACTCTCAGGCATAATTGTTAGACAATCTATAGTCATATAAAAGTGCGTTTTGTAGCCAGCAGGAACCCAATAACAACAAATTTTGAGGCCAGTTTAATATATATATTAAATATATGTGAGGCCATAAAATTAATAATCTTCAATATTAAGAATCCTAAAATTATAAACCAGATTTGCTTTTATTCTAACATGCTATTTTTGATAATATCTGACACCCATTGAGAGCTTAAAATTTACCAAGTACTTTAATAGGTTTTTTTCATAGAAATTTCTTTAATCCCTAACATAGACAATGATAGAAATAAATTTATGATCACCTTCTCAAAAAATAAAAATACTGGGGCTGGCCTGGTGGCATAGTGGTTAAGTGCACATGCTCTATTTTGGCAGCCCAGGGTTTGCAGGTTTGGATCATGGGTGGGGACCTACGCACCGCTCATCAAGCCATGCTGTGGCAGCATCTCACATACAAAATAAGGAAGAATGGCACACCTGTTAACTCAGCGACAATCTTCCTGAAACAAACAGGGGAAGGTTGGCAATAGATGTTAGCTCAGGGCCAATTTTCCTCACCAAAAACAAACAAACAAACAAACAAACTGAGGCTTATAGTTTAAACTGCGTGCACAAGTTCTCGTAACTAAAAAAATTCTAATGCCTAAGAATTCATACCAAACCAGTACATTCTATAATGGATCAATATGAATTCAATGACTAGGCTCCATCATGAAGTGAGAAAGGTAAGGATATATTATAAAAGTGATAATTCAACTTTGCATGCTATAGTGTTAAACAAGTTATAGTAATCATCTATTAGATAATTAATAAAGCTACAGTTATGGGTTGGGATTTATTAACTAGAAGATATTTATTTTGTGCCAGGCATGGTGCTACTTGCTGAGAACGTACTGAGAACAGGGAGAGTTTTTGCATTCGTGGAATTTGCTATCCAGAGAAGTCCTCAATGTGGCATAAGTTGTAATAAAAAGATTTTAAAAACAAGGTATGAGTAAAATTTTCTACATTCTCTGGTTTACTAGTTTCTGGTAACCATGTGCATTTGTATGCATGGCTGTTATTAATCAAATCACTAACAGCCCAAGTTTCAGTTAACTCCCTGGGATTGCAGGGCCAGTTTTCCAATTTATGTATCATGAGGACCAATTTATTCTTCATCGGCAACTACCTGTCTTTAGGCCATTTTCCATATAAGGTTTATCTACAACAAAAATGAAATTGAAGGTAAATCAACAAAGTTGTCATTCTTTTTGACAGTTGTGGTGAAACACTGATGGGAAAGAGAATTAAAAATATTGCTTGGAAAACCTTGAGAAGTTTTAACATTTTTGTAGATTGTACTTATCCATGTTATCCTCATTTTTCTTGCCGCTATTAAGAAAGTATTGGACAAAGAGAGGGACATTCCCAACCCAAGATAAAGGATGGTGTGCCCACTTCTGTGACACTTAAAAGATCAAATGAAAATTAGGATCTAATTTCTAGCTGCATCAACTACTATTTGAAAAAAGGAGAGCTCAGAAGAACGTCAACTGGTATAAACAGATCAATCTTGAATCATCAGGCAAAACTGTGTATTGTGCTCATTCAACAAAATTCTGGTCACAGTGACTAACAGGTGTTTAGTAGGTCTCCAGCAAGCTGAGGGCAAAAAACAACCCATATTTGCTTAAAAGATTAAATGACATTAAAAAAATGAAAGAAATACAAATGAGACACAGGTGTCACAGTTTCGATGACTTATGCCGATGGTATCATACTGGGATGGGTAGCGCTTAGCACTGTGTTGGTGATAAACACAGTTCATACACTTCCCTGTATTTAACTTGCAATTTTTTCTGTAATAGCTGTAATTTTGAGTACACTGAGTGCTATTCAAGTGACAAGGGATTGGAGTGGAAGCATGTACTTTTCTAAAATGATGCCAGATTTTTTTTTTAACCTTTGCAGTTTAAGTATTTAGAAGCACATAGTGTTTATAAATCTACTGAAATAAGTTAAATACCTTAATTGCTTCTGAAAACACTTCTAATCTGAAGCACCAACCACATCTGCTGTATCTTCTTCCCAACCCAGTTTCCTCAGAAGCAATGCAACGTTCTACAAGGTCTTAAGGGTCAGAATGTGATGTCCTTTTGGAAAAAGTGTCTGAATCCAGTAAGGTCAAAAACTTTTCCAACAAAACATTATGGAAACATTTGGGGTTAAAAAGAAAAAAAGAACACCCATTAACCTTTTAAGAATCTTTTAAATGGAAAGAAAATATCCTGTTTAGATTTCTAAAGGAACATATATCTCAAGAGTGGATGTTCCTTTCCTATCAGCAATAATTTGGCATTTATGTAACTGTTCCATTTTTCAACATATACAAACTGCTGTGTGTACATTTAATTCTACTAAAAGTTAACATTATTCAGTAAGATTATAGCTGAAGGACACTCAGTTACCAGAACGCATTCTTCATTTCACCTTCTCTCATACTCCATAATCAATCCGCCAAGTCTTGTCTGTTTTACCTCCAAATGATGTCTCTATACTTTTCTCTACTTCTAATGCCTCCTTTCCCCCCACCTCCAGTCTAAGCCATCATCAACCTATCTACATATCTGGGTAACTCTTAAGTCATCGTCATCGTCTCATTCTTGCCCTGTTCTTACCCAGTTATCTTATCAGTAAGAGCAATGACATAATAAAGAAAATCACATTATGCACACCTGCTTAAAGGTTTTAATTTTTTCCCTCTTATAACTAGAATAAACACAAATTCTTTCCATAGCATACAAATCCCTGATGGCTCTAGCCTTTCTTACAAAACTCCTATCATGCCACAGTCCTCCAACTCTTTTAAAATTATGGCCTTCTGAAATGTCTTTCAACAAATGATCTATCCTAAATTTGCCCTTGTTGCTGAAGAACTTTCTTCCTTTATCTACTAGCATAATGTTTCTTCTAATCTTTTATCTATAAGTTTAATTGGCAATTTCTCAGAAATTTTATTTTAGAATAAAGTAACGTCTTATGTTCTGATCTAAAATCATCTCTCCTTAGAATTTAAAATAATACATATGTATTTCCTTATTTGTCTGTATCTCTTCTTAGAAAAAACATCTCTATGAAAGCAAAGTCCATATCTGTGTTTTTCCTCTGTTGCAAAAAATGTTTCTGGCATAGTACTTAATACACAATGGGCAGTCAATAAGTATCTGCTGAATTAATAAGTTAGTGAGCCAACTACTCAGAGCCATTGAGTACTTTTTTTTATGTAACAAACAGGGAAAGTGATAATCATCATGATGAAGAACACTCCAGGAAGAAACAAAAATTTAGAAAAAGTTCTTGGATTATTTTGTTAAATACCTTAAGAAAAACTGGAATAATAATAATGGTAATAGCTAACATAGTTCAGGTATTTTACATGTTACTATTTTATTTGATTCTGAAAATCAAAAGAACAAAATTAAAAATTAATGTTAGAAAGATATTATCATTTACATCTTGCAGATGAGAAAAGTAAGGTCCCCAAGAGGTTTCATAACTTGCCCAAAGACACAGGGCCAGTAATTGGTGGAACCAGTCCTTAAACCCAGGGGGTCCAATATCAGAATCTCCACCTGAGTTTTCTACAAAAATGAATGTGTTAATTTTGATGACATTGGTACTTCTTTCATGAATTATAATTTTAGTGACGTCCTCCTGATCATTTAATAGTCAATGATGCTCACCAATTTACGTGGATATATTTCATTTCTCAAAACAAATGAATTTTTTACATTTACTGTTTATATCTCTATGTAACCAACTTCTTCATTCATTAACAGTCTAAATAAAAGAAGAGAGCCTATTTTCTAACAAAATATTAAATATCTCGCCTGATAGATACTCGTCCTGGACCTCAAATTATGAGTTTTAAAATAATTTCTGTTGTCTGTAATACTCTGCAAATATTCATGTCACACTAATAATTCCAAAGTTATAAAATTGAATAGAGAGAGATTTCTGCATTTCATTGCAAAACTTCGTTTTGCAGCAATTTTATACATCATGAATATTGAAAATAGACTCACGGGATCAATTTCAATAAACCTTATAAAAGTAAAAGCACTGCTTTTTAAAAATTACCTTTATAAATAAGTGTAATATATATTTATGTACATGATATATCTTAATAGAATTGTTTTTCTATGTTATTGTTTTATAATTTGAGTCTACTGTCCATGACTAATCTCATCATAAGAATACACGTAGACTATTAAAAACTGCACTCCCCAAATAACAGCAGGAGGATATTTTTCTATGTTATATATATTTACTTCACAGTAAAGAAAAGTCTTTGGGGAAATTTATTGGCAACTTTCTTATGAAAGACTCCTCTGGGCTGTTTTATTCTGGGCAATAAAATAAATTAAGATACTAATTATATGTGCAGATCTCAGGTGGCGATGTGACCATGCAGAGGACAGCAGTCTACAGCCTTTTGAAATGTGTTTACAGTTTTTGAATGCAATCAAATCAATAATCATTTCCCTTCACTAATTACAGCTCCAAGATTAGCGACATTGGCTCTTTAAATAAAAACACTAATGAAGTTGAATTAGTTTCTTTATCTTTAAGAGTAAACCCATGACTTCTACCAGGTGTATTTTTTTCTTCACCAGTGAGCCATCAGCCTGCTAGCCAGTGGGGAGGAGGTTAAAAGCGAAGGATATTTCTTGGAAATATCTGTCTACCATTAATGCAAGAGTGACTTTGTTTTTGCCAATAAATAAAAATCAATTCTCTACCTTGTCTGCCCCTGGTATGGATGGAGTCGCTGAATCCATTTAGTCCATCAACTGCTTATCTCACAGGAGTGCTGAACTAAATGCTTTTGTTCAAGAGAAAACAAGAAATGAAACCACAGCTGTTACTTAAGTTTGAAGTTTTTAAATCCTGAATCTAGCCCTAAGCAGAGCTGATAAGGAGACTACTCATTTTAAGATATTTCTCATTGATTTAATTATCGATACTAAAGTCTTTCTGGATGTTTTGAAAGTCCAGCTACTCCTTCAAATGAAGCGAATTAAATCTCACTGAGGTACTTTTATTCTCCCTCCCAAATCCATGGGATTTATGTTGTTTAATATTGGGTTGCTTCAATAATCACTTTGTTATATCAACTCAATGCTCATTCAAGTGGAAAAAAATGAAAATTTTTACTCCTCCTTTCTTTTGTATTTTGAGTATATAATGCTATACCAAGCAACATTAACATGACTTGTTCCATCTGACTTGTTTTTAAGTGAAAGACAGGATCAGAGTTAACCTCTTTCACTCAATTCTTTGCACATAGGTTCTTGTTTTTGTTTTTTGTAAGTGGAGTGAAAATTTAAGTAGCTCTGAAAAGACCTGGCCCAGAGAACTCTCACTAGTATTTCTTGAATTGCTTCATTTATGTCTTAGCAGCCTTACAATAAACAAAAATCCAGTCATAATAGATTGAGCAGATGGAGGAAGTCATAGGAGAGCTCAGGAAGGATAGGTACCAGGAAGAAAGCACCACTGGAAATCTGGGTAACTTTGCTTTACATAATTCTTATTTGTTTGTGTGCCACATGGCATATTTTTTTCTATTTTTCTCCATTGTCCTCTTTTATTTTTTTTATTTTCTAAGTGCAGCTTCAACTTACCTTTAAGTTCCCCCCAAATTTTGTTCTTAGCACCTAAGTCCTTATCATGTTAAAAATTCAGTTACTGCATGTAATCAAATCTATGTTCAACTTAAACATTTCCAGAAAAAGAGACTCTGATGGTCTCAGTCAAAACTCTGGATCCTTCAAGGGTGACACACACACACACACACACACACACACACAAATACTCCTCAGTCAATTGTCATCTCTTATCCAATTAGCTATGGCCATTTTGTGGACTTGGGATATCAACAGTGTTCATTAGAAATTTCAAACCAAATAAACATCTATTAAACATTCCATATGGCACTGTGCAATGTGTTTTAGGAGATGTGAAGTATAAAATAGAAGCCCATCCAATAAGAGTCTTACAATTACAAGTTGGACATAAATATGTATTACATATAAAAATTGGAATACACAACATTCCTGATAAGATTTCGTCAGTGTTCCATTTTATGTTAAGAAGTTATTGGCCATGAACTTTAAAATTTTCCTTTTTGGGGGAAAGCAAAGCAAATAATGGAAGAACTTTTATTAGAAGTACAAGATTGTATCCTATAATACTGATTTTTTCGGCTAACTGACTTTTTGGCATGGCGTAGACACTGACTTCCTCTAAAAAAATTCCAAATGTGTTACATTACCAAGAGGCATGGTGCGTACCAAAATTTAATGAATGTCAGTATGTAAACCTACATGGAAATATTTGTAAATATTACCTGCAAAATGATTTAACTCACTTCAACTTAATCAAATACCCATAACAAGAAAATCTCTTAAAGTATAATAATTATAGCAAATGCATTATAATATAAAGTAAAGTAAGGTTTACAAGCAAAAGTATTCTTTAAAATTCTTCACAAGGGTCAATAATTGGCTTTGAGCTTCTTTTAATCAGTAAAAAGAGGCAGATAGAGTTTCTTGGTTTAAACTATACATAAAATTACAAATATGCTAGCTACTCAAGGGAAGCATGACTATTTCCAGGTCCTGGGTCCTCAGAAATTCCTTCCTCACATTCTCGGAAAGCATGATATAATTCAGTATAATGAATATCCTCAAAAAGGTCATCATACCGACTACAGTAAAGGGAGACATGGGGTTGTTTCTTCCATCATACCTCAGTGTAAGCTGATTCACTATGCCAAAGGGCAATTCAAGAAAAGCAATTGTATTCTGGGGGAAGGCAGAGGAGTAAAGATTATGATTCAGTTCTGCAGCTGTGTGATGGTCAGGATAAATCCAGGAATAGATACACTGTAGAGAACTACAGAACTGACTGTGTAATTCCTAGACAATTTGCTGTAACTCATTGTTACACTAGCTTTTACGTTTAAGTGTGATGTGTAAGTCAATTTGAGATTTTCAGAAAAAAATATCTATTGAGTAGGTATTGTGCATTCTTTGTCAAATCTGGGGTCATATGCTTCTTCTATCCGGTCAGGAAGGAGTATGCTTTACAGCCCTTATGGAAATACCAGGAGCCTGCTGAAGATACACACCTTGGAAGAATATTACCACGTACAGATTGGCCCAGGTTAAAAAAAATTAGGTTATAGGCTAAAGTAGCTAATTGATAGCAAATTAATAAACTATCTACTTTTCCCAAAGAAGGATACATTTTTGTGATTTTCCTTCTGAAGTATCTTAAAATCATTAATATACAGAATTTTTTACACCACTGTTTTTGATATCATATGACTCATTTTCTGTCAATAGGAAAACTCAAGTAGCCTATCTGTTTATTCAAGCAACATTTACTGATGGCTTATTATATATAAGGCTTTGTATTAGTCATAAAGCATGTTTGTGTTACAATAGAAGATAAGATACAGAGAGTAATTAACTAAATTTGATACACCGTAATAGTTGCTGCTATGAAAGGATCTAATAAGTGTTATAGGAGCACAAACAAGGATAGCTGATAAAAGCTAACATTTATTGAGTGCCTGTCATGTATCAGGAACTATCATAAGTATATTATGGATACTATTTCACACTATCCTCTCATTTTACAGATGAGGAAACCAAGGCACTGATGTGGTACATACTTTGCCTAAGGATTCTGTTAATCCTTGGGGATCTTGGATAAAATTTCGAAGAGGTAGTGACATTAGAAATGACCCTGAAAGCTGCAGATTTTTGAAGGTAAGGCAGAAGGTAAAGTAAATCCAGGCAAAGGGAACAATATGAGCAGTGTCATAGAGGATGAATTTTCATGATGTGTTTATCCGAAAGAATAGACCCTCGTTGAAGGAGCATGAAATAACCGGTAGTAACACGGAGAAATCTAGCCTTGGTCCAAAGATGAAGTCTTGCAAAGTAAAGTAAGAGAATTGAGATCTTGTAAGAAAAAGGAAAAAAAAATAGTCAAAGAATTTTTTTCTTTTGGTGGGGAAGTAGCCCGGAGCTAACATCTGTTGCCAAACTTCCTCTTTTTGCTTGAGGAAGCTTGCCCCTGAGCTAAAATCTGTGCCAATCTTCCTCTATTTTGTATGTGGAGTGCCACAGCATGGCTTCATAAGAGGTGTGTATGTCTGGCCTGGGATCCGAACCAGTGAACCCCAGGCCACCGAGGCGGAGCACTCAAACTTAACCACCGCACGACAAGCTGGCCCCCAAATGAAAGAATTTTAAGCTGGAAAGTGGAGTGAAGACATCTAAGAGAGCGGGTATATTTTATATATTTTTTATGCATTTATTTTTAAGTTATAAAATCCATACTTGCCCCTAAAAATATAAAAGTAGTATATAAAAGGTAAACATTCAATGATCTATCTTTTACCTATAAATTGTATGTGTGACTATGTATTTCACAAAAGTAGGATCATTCATTACACATTTTCCATAACTTTTTAACCTTCTTCAAAATGTCATTGCTCATAGATTTACTCTTATGTTTTAAAATTGTGTCCTGGGATCCCTTACCATGAACTTTCCCATTCCTCATTGATACCTGGGTGCTCTAGGATAATACACCCATAAGAAAGATTCCTACAAGTAAGATAGCTGGGTTAAAAGTTGGAAATGTTAAGTTTTGGTAAATACTGTCAATTTTACACCAAAAAATAATACTTTGCATTTCTTCTATAAGCAATTTTCCTATTTCCATGGATTCTCAATCTTAAAAGATTTGTCACCTAGGGCCAAATCGATAGGTGACAAATATGGTATCAGAATAATTTTGTTTTTCCAATGTTTGTCCTCCTATTAATAGTATCATTTACCAAACAGAAGTTTCAGCTTTAATGCCTTACCTCAAGATTAAAACGTTTCTGCTGCTACATTTTATACCAGCTCACTCATAATTTTATATCTTACATTAGACTGAGTATATATCTGAAATGTATCATGATTAATGCAAGATGTGAATATTTTATTTTATTTTCCATATGATACCAAATTGTATTAAAGCAATTAACTTTGAAACACAAGTTTTATGATTTTTTTCATGCATATATATACAATCTGTATCCAGATCTAATCTATCAATCTACATTTATTTCCGTACTAGATACTATCCCATTTTAGTCATTGCAGTTTGAGAGTACAATTTCATATATAGTATAGTAAATACCCCCTAAAGTTTTCTTAGCGCCCTTACAACTGTTATTCTACTCTTTGAGATATAGAATTAAATTATCAAGAGTTTCCATAATATTGTTGGGATATTAATCAAAATTTTCAACTGGAAAACACACTATGTCTCTCTTTTCATTTGAGCCTTGTTTTATACCCCTCAGTGAGAGTTTATAATTGTTTTATATAGTTTGTCATTTCCTTTTAAGTGTTTTGTTCCTATTGTAGATAATTTTTTATTTTTAATTGCTTATTATTGAGGAAAGATTAACCACTGTTTACATGTAGACAAATCTCTTATCTCTTATTAGTTTCAGTTCCATTCTAGTTGACCTTCTTATATTTTCTGGATTAAAAACTAAATTGTCTGAAGTAACGTTATTTTTGTGACTACATTTGCAGTATTCTATCCTTTATTTTTCTTGACTTATCACGTAAATTTGGACCGTCAGGACAATACTGGATGACATAAAAGCTCTGCTTCTAACTTGGCAATTCTTGTAGCATTTTACTCTAAATATATTTGATTGCACTTTCTAATAAATTTTATTAGTGAAAGAGGTTGCCATTATTGTTGTTTAGTTTTTAAAACTGAACAATATGTTTCAAAATTTGTTAGGACTCAGTAATAAAATTCTGCACCACATGTCTTTTTGTAGCAAATAACTTTACCATGTTTTCAATTATTCTACAATTAATATATGGTATATATTGCTTTATAGGTCAATACTTTCGTTAAATTATCACACAAATTTACAACTTCATTTAAAATTTTGCAGTATGATTACATTATTTTGCATACTATGATGAAAATAAAATGTCATAATGCAGTTTTAAAAAAAATCTCCTGGGATTCTTATTCTTTATCAACTTTTTCTTGATAGTTTTATCCAACCTCCTACCTATGTCTTGTGCTGCAAACACCACAACCATCTGGATTTATTAGCCCAGAGTAAAGAGAGTTTTGATTGAAACACTGTCATTTATTAAAGTGCCAACTAATATTCGTTCACACCAGCAAATAAAACTCTCTCTTCTTGACCAGTCACTAGAATTAGAGCTCCAGCATCAATTTTAAAATTTTTATTACTTGTTTTTCCTAGTGGTCCATTTATATCAAAAATATTTATAAAGCAAATTGAAGTAGAGCTATGTGGAAGACTCATCAGTCAGTGGAGGATGGGTGCAGCCTCCGAGGAGGATGAGAAGATTACAGTCTGCAGAGTGTAATGAGAATGCAGTCAGTTATGTTCATCCCAATTCTCATTACAATCTTTGCCACTGCAATGGATTCACAGTGTATCATTTCCATCCTGGTTATAATCTTTGTCAGAAAAATGCAACATCATTCATGCCATCTGCCTTTCTTCCTCACACCCCTCCTCAACACTTTATGGTATTTTTCACAGATTGCATTAGAGAAATAAACTGTGTAGCTCATACAAAGTCTATGGAGGAGTCTTGATAAATATCAGAACACAGTCCCAAATCATGAATCCACAGGCCATATAATAGAGTTGTAAAACAAAGTATGATAATTGTAGATAAATGCATTGCTCTGAAGTAAAAGTATATGCTAATGTATCCCTGTGTATATGACATAAGTAAGCAAAATTTTCATAAGACACTCTAGTAGCTTGGAATGACAATATTGTGAATATAATTAACAAATCATTCAGCTCCTATTCTTCCACATCTCCTCCTTTCCCAGTGGCTCACACATACAGGGGGACTGAGAAACTGAGAAAGATGTGTGTGTGTGTGTGTGAGCATTTGTATGTTTTTAATCAAATAAAGACCTAATGCTGAAGATTCAAAGGAACCCAACAGTTACTTCTAAAATCTTAATATACTTAAAAAAATTTTACTGAAGCACTTTTCCCTAAATTTTTCAACAAAAAATGATAACATAAAATTGCTATCTCCAGTTTATATTAAAGTTCCTTTTGAAAACTTATTTCCCAAAGAAATTCCAAAATTTGCAAGGACAGATTCCTTTTGCTTATTATCCTGACAAAGTTATGAATAGCCCCCCTTTTATTCTAATAAATTTCCCTGTTAGACAATCAATTTTCTAATACTCTATCTATGGACCCTTATGAACCACCCCCCTCAAAAAAACCCACTCCCTCCTCAAAACATCTTTCATACTCATACTCATAATGTATTTTTTCTTAAGATAAACACATGGTTTCTAAATGCTTACAAGTGTAGGCCCAGTTGTGTCAACCTCATCTTTACAGCTGGAGAGTGAAATCTAGCACCTCAGGTTTTTCTCTGAACAATCCAGGTTTTGTAACCTTAATTATACTAGTTTACAAAGAAGGGATTAACTAAACAAATTTAGATTTTGATAATTATTTATATTCATTTTAAGCAAGTTTTATTGAACATCCTAAGTAGGTATTCAGACCAATTGCAATTGCTATGCCTTTTCTCATCATTTTTACATTGCCACCTCCCCACTTCAACCTTCAAGTTGGGGAGCTAACTAGCAATCTAGACTCTAGATACTATCATGTTTGTTACATTATAGATACAAGTGTGCTAGTCTGAGGTAAAAATGTTCCTTGGTCAAATAAAGTCAATGTTCTTTCTTAGAGTTTTAGAATCAGTATTAAAATATTAGTATAAGTGAAGTCCTGTAGTAAAGAAACCTGTTTAATTTTGTTTAATCCAGTATTTCTCAAAATTATTTGTCCATGAAACACTGTGTTGCATAACACGTGGTATCAGTCCGCAGAAGGAGGCTTTTGAAGTATGTTTTGAAAAATGCTGAACCAACCATTAAAAAGCACTTGTTCTAATACATGCATGAAAAAGAAGTTGAAGTGGAAAACAGGAAAATTCACACATACACAAAAACTAATCAAAACAATTTTGAACAAACAGTGAGTCAAAGAGGAAATCAAGAAGTTTTAAAAATAGAGACAAATGAAAATGAAAACACAACATACCAAAACTTAGGGGATGCAGCAAAAACAGTGCCAAAAGGGAAATTTATATCAATAAATGCCTACATTTAAAAGAAGACCTGGATCAGCCCCGGGGGCCTAGTGGTAAAGTTCAGCATGCTCGGCTTCAGTGGCCCATAATCGGTTCCTTGGTGTGCACTTATACCACTCTGTTAGCAGCCATGCTGTGCTAGTGGCCCACATGCTAAAAAATAGAGGAAGATTGGCACAGATGTTATCTCAGAGTGTATCTTCCTCAGCAAAAAAAAAAGACCTCAAATAAACTACTTAACTTTATACCTGAAGCACCTGTAAAAAGCATAAAGTAAGGCCAAAGTTAATGGAAAGAAGGAAATAAAGATCAGAGCAAAAACAAATGAAATAGAGACTAAAAAGACAATAGAAAACATCAATGAAACTAAGAGCTGGTTTTTGGAAAAGATAAACAAAATGGATGAACACTAAGCTAAACTAAGAAAAAAGAGATGACTCCAATAAAATCAGAAATAAAAGAAGACTAATTACAATGGATACCTAAAAAATAAAAAGATAATGAGAGAGGGGCTGGCCCCGTGGCCGAGTGGTTAAGTTCGTGCGCTCCGCTGCAGGCGGCCCAGTGTTTCGTTGGTTCGAATCCTGGGCGCGGACATGGCACTGCTCATCAGACCACGCTGAGGCAGCGTCCCACATGCCACAACTAGAAGAACCCACAACGAAGAATACACAACTATGTACCGGGGGGCGTTGGGGAGAAAAAGGAAAAAATAAAATCTTTAAAAAAAAAAAAAAAGATAATGATAGAATATTTTGAAGAATTATATGTCAAGAAATTGCACAACCTTGGCACATAAGGAATGGATAAATACCTAAAAACATACAACCTACCAAGAATGAATAAAAACGAAAGAGAAAGCCTGAACAGATGAATAAGATTGAAGCAGTAAATCCAAAACCTCCCAAAAAAGAAAAGCCCAGCCACATGGCATCATGAGCAAATTTTGCCAAACATTCAAAAAATTAATACCAGTCTTTCTTAAAGTCTTCCAAAAATATAGAAGAGGAGAGAATACTTACAAACTCATTTTATGAGTCCAGCAACACCTTGATACCAAAGCCAGATAAACCATCAGAAGATAAGAAAAATACAGGCCACTAACCCTGATAAACGTTGATATAAACGTCTTCCACAAAAGATAGGCAAACCCAATTCAACAGTACATGAAAGGAATTATACACCATGACCAAGTGAGATTTATCCCTGTGATGCAGGGATATTCCACAAAATGCGTCCCTGCAAAAATGGGATACATCACATTAACAGATAAAACAGATAAGCCATATTAAAGATAAAAACCACACGATCATTTCAATAATAAAAAGCATTTGAGAAAACTCAGCGTCCTTTCATGATAAAAACTCTCGAATTCGGTAAAGAGGAAAGGTACCTCAACACAATAAAGGCCATAAAGGAAAAGCCCACAGCTAACATTATAACCAATGGGGAAAAACAGAAAGTTGTTCCACCAAGATCCGGTACAAGGCAAAGATGCCAACACTTTCCACGTCCAAAAAACATAGCACTGGAGTCCTAGCAGAGCATTTACACAAGAAAAAGAAAAGGCATCCAAATAGGAAAAGAAGTAAAATTATCGTTTACAGATGACATGATCATATGTGTAAAAAAAGCCCTAAAGTTTCAACAACAAAAAGTTGTTAGAACTACTGAATTCGGTAAATTTACCAGATTCAAAAATCAATATATAAAAATGGGCATTTCTTTACACTAACAAAGTATACAAAATGAAATTAACAATTCTATTTACAAATACAAGAATAAAATACTTTGAATAAACTTAACCAAAGAGGTGAAAGACTTGTACACATAAAACATTGATGAAGGAAATTAAAGACAACAGACAGATGGGAAGATATTTCATGTTTATGTTTTAGAAGACTATTGGTTAAAAAAAATCCATGCTACAGAAAGTGAACTAAGATTCATTGCCATGCCTATCAAAATTCCAATGGCATTTTGCACAGAATTTTTGTTTTAAATCTTAAAATTCATAAGAAACAACAAAAGACCTCAAAGAGCCAAAGCTATCTTGATCAAGAACAAAGCTGGGTAGGTAGCATACTTCTTGATTTCAAACTATTACAAAGCTATAGTAATCAAAACAGTTCAGTACTGGCATAAATACAGATATATATCAATGGAACAGAATACAGAAACCAGAAAAAAATTCACACGCTTACAGTCAACTTATCTTTGACAAGGGTGCCAAGAACATACTATGGGGAAAAGATAATCTCTTTAATAAGTAGCATTGGGAAAACTGGATCTCCACATACAAGGAGAAAAATTAGACCCTTATCTCACACCATATAGAAAATTCAACTCAAAATGGATTAAAGACAAATATAAGACCTGAAATGATAATCTTATGAGAAGAGAACATCAAGGGAAAAAACTACTTGACTTGATCTTAGCAATGATGTTTTGAATATGACACAAAAGCACAGGCAACAAAAGTAAAATGTGATTGTAACAAACTAAAAAGCTTCTGCACAGCACAGGGAACAATCGACAAAGTGAAAAGGGAGCTTACAGAATGGGAGAAAATATTTGTAAACTATACATCTGATAAGAAGTTATACTCAAAATATGTAAGGAACTCCTACAACTCAATAATAAACAAAAAAATTCTGATTAAAAAATGGGCAAAGGACTTGGACAGACATTTCTCAAAAGAAGATATACTAATAGCCAATAGGTAGGTACTTGAAGAGGTGAAAAAATTGATAATATCAATATGATATCTAAAGCATAGTTGCTTATTTTTAGCCAACCTAACTTTTTGATATTGAATATAAAATATGATGATAATTTGGAGCTATGGAAATATACCACTCAAATCTCCTGTGGCAGATAGAAGCATTGGCTGACTGCATCCACCACCATGTTCCCACTGACGACTCAGTTTCCCTAGGTTCCTCCCAGTCAGTAGTGGACATGGCTGAGGGTATTAGTGTAGGCTCATTCTGTAGTATAAGAGAGTCGTCTAACAAGCAGCCTTGGTTCAAGGACTTCCCAATGGCTTTACCAAAACCTTCTTTGGGACAGTGCCACAGCCTACCTCCTATCATTCTGAATACCCTTAATATTCTCCCTTGCCACACCCTCCTCTCACATAGGTCAGGCTGAAATGTGGTCTGAAGCTTCTCCTTGCTCATTTATCTTTTGCAGGAGTTTCCTCCAATAACTTTTTGGTCTGTCCAGTCCTGTCTTGGCTCTGCTTCTTGGAGGACCCAGGCTGGCACAGATAATGACCCTTTTCTTAAATGTTAAATTGCCTTAGACCATCAGAAACAATAAAAGTTTTACCTCCTCTATTATGAAAGAATGATGATAATATGGTTGCCATTTATTCCTGTTTTTATGAGGAAGTTACTGTCCTAAGCATTCTACGTGTATTATTTTACTCAATTCCCATAATTTTAAGATTACTACTGAACTCCTTTTAGAGACGTGAAAACAATTATAGGCCAGGTTATACTCCTGGCAGAAAACAGATGACATGCTCAAAAGAGGGCAATCAAAGAGAGCTTGATAAAGGGACAATTTACAAACGTGTTGGTAGGTTAAAGAAAAATCAAAAAGAAGATGGTTGAGACACCCTGGAGCTAATGATACCGAAGCCTCACCGCCTCCAGCTCCAGGCATTGTTGAGGGGCAGGGGGGATACCCAAACACCTTGAGGGTTATAACTGGGGGAATAAAGAAAAAGGCCACCCAGGAATACAGGGTCATCAGGGAGAGAAACGGGCAAGCAGTAAACCCAACTCTCTCTGCCTTCTAGTCTCCAACCAGTTCCTCTATTAGCTGACCCCACCCAGAAGCAGGAGGGCCAGAGAGCCCATTAGATGCAGCCTGCACAGGCCAGCCTCCTGAGACATATAGCAGGTGAAGAATAGTGGGAAACACTTCTGGATGGAGATAAAATATATTAAGGATAGGAAGGTAACGATTTAAGGTCACATTGCCAATATATCTTGTAAAAATCAGTATTGCAAAATGAGTTCAAATTTGTCTGACCTCAAAGTCTTGTTTCTACCAGTATTATTCAGAGAGAGAGAAAGAGAATTATTATAAGGCATTGGCTCATACAATCATGGAACTTAACCTCCATAATCTGCTGTCTGCAAATGGGAAACCCAAGAAAGTTGTTGGTATAGTTCGAAGGCCTGAGACGTGAGGAAGTGATGGTGTAGATTCCACTCTGGGTCTGAAGGCCTGAGAACCACAAGCATGGAGGGCAGGAAAAGATTGATGTCCCAGCTCAAGTAGACAGGCAGAATGAATTTTGCGAGCCTTTTTGTTCTATCCAGGCTCGCAACAGACTAGATGATGTCCACTCACACTGGGGAGGCTATCTGCTTTATTCAATCCAACAATTCAAAAGCTAATCTCTTCCAGAAACACCCTCACAGACATATCCAGAAATCGTGTTTAACCAGCTATCTGGGCATCTCATGGCCTAACGTCAAGTTGGCACATAAAATTAATGATCACATACTATACAATTCTACCTTTCTCATAAGAAGATAGGTCATGATAGGGTTCTAGTAATTATTTCTGAAGAAAGAAGCAGCTACTAAAGAAAGAGAATAACTTCCCATTATCTTATTCTGGCCAATGGCAATGAGTTGTGACTTCAGGAATAATTTCTAAGCCATTTGTTATGATCATTGGGTAGAAATCGCCTCAGAGTCCCTTTCCTGATGTGGACTGCTGAGGATCTGGTACCATGCTTTTCACCCACAAAATGGACCATCCTAATGTATTCAGTTGGGGTTCTGAATACATAGCTGTCTTCTTACCCTCTCACATATTCCAAGTTCAAGAGCCATTCAGTAGCTTGAGTAGAGTAAGATGAAAACAGGGAATAACACCTTGCTTTCAACTGATTGCAAAAGAGAGAAAAGGCCAGGGTTGGCAAAGAACTGCAAAGAGACCAAGTCACAGAAAGGAAAAGACAGCACCGAAAACTTCAACATCTTTGGCACCATCGATCACTGAAAATATTGCAGCAGCACAAGGTCATCTTAACTGCCAATGGTCTAAGTAAAATAGATCATTTAGGTAAGGGAAGTGGTGTTGCAGCCCATCAGACCCTCAGCGCTCATTTTCAGATCTCCCAAGAAAAAGTACGAGGAAGCCAGAGTTCAAATTTATTTCACAGTAAAATTCTTCCTAAATGTCTTTTTATTCTCCTAATTTAATCAGTTGAAATTCCTCTTTGAAAGACTATTAATACAATTTTTTAAGATAAAGATTTATGTGGGAAATCTATATTCCATCAAAAACGGAACACAGACTTTTCTCCAAATAGGTTTTTTTCCCAGAGAAAAATCAGTAATTTTTTTTTTTAATCTACAAGATAAGTGGAGTAGGTACACTGGGAAGAGGAAAGACGTAACTCGACTGCTGGGGCGCTGATATAATTGTAGCAAGGAGCCCTGCAGAGACTGAAGTGTAGCACTTTTGAAAAGGAAATAAAGCCAGAAGACTGGAATATACTTTTAAGCTGGCAGCCCCCAGCGTCCTCTTTAGTTATCTGTCAAGCATCCGCACATAGTTCTAGGTAAACATATAATCGTAGTTGGGGTTGAATGAGTGTTTTAGGCTTAAATGTCAGTGAGTGAAGATAAGCATTACCTCCCCAGCCACATCTGTTTGCATTCAAGTGTTCATGTAGGGGCTTCATAATCACCTGGTTGAAAGCAGACTGGGACTCGGATCCTGGTCTTTGAAGTTCCAGGCATGTCAAGTGGACTGGTGAGGCCCAGGGCCGTGATAGCTGGGAAAAAGAATCAGACTCTGAGAAGGAAGAAAATAGAAGTCTGGAGAAAACTGAGTATGTGTGTAAAGAACCAGAACACTGCAGAAGTGATGTTAGATAAATTTGCTTTAAATACTGACCTTGACATGGAGTGTCAGCAGGAACCAGGACCTTAAGGCAAACAGAATAAGGTGACCCAGTAAGGACCCCAGAGGCCAAGACAGCCAGGGCTTCTGCATGGCTCTCAGTGCCGTCACAGCTTCCACAATAGCCATGAGGATGCTGCACTACAGATGAGGAAACACTGGAACAGTCTAGAGACTCAGGCCCTCAAGGACTCACCTGCCTGTGCCCTGCCTTGCCCAGCACAGAGCAGCAAATGAGCGACAGAAACAACTGAGTCATGAAAAGTTAAGAGCCCTGAAATTATTCAGAGGTAACATTACAGGAAATAAAGATAGCCAGAAAGTGGTAAATTACAGAAGAAATTTTAAACTACAAATGTGGAAGTCATTTCTGCAAAACACTCTTGTCCAAAGTCAATTTCTTCTTGTCCCCTTCTTGGTTACATATGTTTTATTTCAAGATTAATCTTATCTTGATGAAAAGTGTGAATATTTACGTTTCATCCATTCACTCACTTTATTTAAACATGCTACTGCCTCATTTTATTCATTTAGCATTTCTTTCATTTGTCCACCATTACCGCTATGGCAAGGAATCCTTGCCAGAACAAACTGAATAAAGGTTTATGAAGTCAGATTTTTCATAGCTCCTAGCACATGCTTTGCAAACGTGGACATGCAGGTATCTGCTAAGTTGTAAATTCCTTATTGAGTAGTTAGAACAAATAGAAAAAAGTAGAAAATAAGCTTCTACACTGGGAGTTCTAGTTCAAAAAGGAGAAAATTAGTTTCTACATTGGGAGTTCTGGAATTTGGAATATTGGTAATTCTAATGTTCTGTGTTCAATGTCTCAATTGTTCAACCTCTAAAAGGAAGGAAATATTTCCCATTTTCATTTTCTATCCTCATAGGTGTGTTTTTAGAACTAATGAGATAATATTTATAATCCTAGGGAGCAGATAGCTTTCTTTCTCAAGACATTAGTGTGCAATTTAGTGCTTATGAAGAAGCAATTTACTGAATGGCACCCTAGTGGTATAAAGAATATTTCAAGGACTATTCTATTTTGAGAAAGTGAAAAATTAGTGGATTCTGCATAGCAGAACTTGACAATACTTAGAGTATAAAGAGTTTTAAATGATAAAGAAAAGAAAAAGAAAAAACTGGGGACCAGCCCTGTGGCCTAGTGGTTAAATTTGGCACACTCCACTCTGGCGGCCCTGTTTTGCAAGTTTGGATTCCAGGCACAGACTTACATCACTTATCAGCCATGCTGTGATGACGAACCACATATAAAGTGGAGGAAGACTGACACAGATGTTAGCTCAGGGCTAATCCTCCTCAGGGGAAAAAAAAAAATCAGTATATCTTCACTGAAATATATTTCTTGAATTTATACTTTTCTAATTAGTTTTCATTTCCTCTTCTTCTAAAGACACATTTCCTTATACTTAATTCACAATTTCTCCTTGTTCCCTTTATCTTTCCATGCATTTCCTTTCATTATTAACACTATCTTGTGAAAAATGCCAACTTTTAAATTTTATATTTAACCCATTCTTATTGCTTCATCTCATCTATTTACCATCTCTTAAATGCCCACCATTACAATAAAATGCAAACATATGCTTAATCCCTTAAAAAAATTAATGATTGGAAAACATAAAGATTTTAAATACAGGAACATGACTCAAAGCATATCATAACATTGATAATGTTTTAAACCCAGAAACAACATTTTCTCAGAGTCAGCCTGGTGACGATGTTCATTTCCCAGGGCCACAGATCCCCTGGCTGTATATTGTGATTGTGTTATTTACTGTCAATCACCTTAAAATTAATTTACATTTTAAAATTGTGTATATATGTATTTTCAAACTTGATTTCAAAGATCCAAAACTAGTAAAGGAAAAACATCTAGATATTTTCATAAAATGAATAGTTACAATAGGGAGAAGAGCTTTACTAGTATAACTGCATGGCAGCAAGTAAATAGGCTTTTACCATTTTCAGTTTCTATAGTTTATAAGATTCTGAAATTTTTTTTTTTTTTTTTTTTTTTTTTTTTGGTGAGGAAGATTCACTCTGATCTAACTCCTTTGCCAATCTTCCTCTTTTTGTGCTTGAGGAAGATTTGCCCAGAGCTAACATCTATGCCAGTCTTCCTGTATTTTGTATGTGGGTTGCTGCCATGGCATGGTTTGATGAGTGGTGTAGGTCCAGGCCTGGGATCTGAGCCCACAAACCCAGGCCACCAATGTGGAGTGTGCAGGACTTGATCACTATACCACAGAGCCCTGAAGTCATTTTTAATGACTAAAATGTACCAAAAAAAAGTTATTAGAAGAAATGCAATTTAGCTACATGAAATTTGGGAGCAAGAAAGAAAAATTCTACTTGGAAAACCAGAAAATGAAAAATGGAAGGTATATATAGTATATGTAAGGAGAAAAAATTAACAATGACAGACTGGGGACCGGCCCAGTGGTGTAGTGGTTAAGTTCACATGCTCTGCTTCAGCAGCCAGGGGTCCACAGGTTCAGATCCCAGGTGCAGACCTACGCACTGCTCATCAAGCCATGCTGTGGCAGTGTCCCACATACAAAATAAACGAATGTTAGCACAGATGTTAGCTCAGGGACAATCCTCTCAACAAGAAAAAAAAAGACAAACTATTCTATTAACATAATGAAATAAAGATTTTCTCTTAAAACAGACATATGTATACAATTATATTTGAAACTTATCTAAATGGTGCAGCTGAGAGACCACCAAGATATGTCGAACCATCACACAAAGGCATTATAGATTTGCCTTGAAGCTGGATCAGTTTTTGAGCCTGTAGACTTCAATTGTTTCTTTTTTGTAATAAACACAGTCATCTTGGGCTTTGAAACTGGGATAAAAACCTGTATTTTCAAAGTCAATCTAGACAGAGAAAAGGCAGAATTTGTTCTTTTTTTTTCTTTCAAGTCTAACTAATACACACGAAGCCTCGAAGACGTTAATGGCTTAAATTTCACCCTTACAATATTTATTTTATATTGTCAACAGTTTTGTTTTAACTCAATTTTTGCAAGTTGTGTAAAAGTTTGATATCTTTCTTGGGTACAAGGAAAGGTATTTTTTGTTAGAGAGATGTGGTGGTCGTTACTGTCATGCACCCAGCTTCTGGTTTTTCTACATTATGGAGCCATAGTGGATTGCTTTTTTCCAGCAAGCCCCATGTGGAGGAGCAGGGCTATGTGAGTAATTCCGGGCAATGAGTTGTAAGCCACTTCCAGCTCAAAATGTACAATGCTGCTGTGAGACCCTGCAGAGCTCTCTTTTCCCTTTGCTGTATTGAGAGCCAGTGTTCTAGTGGGCGCTCTCGCAGGGGCTGGTTCAGGAGTGAGGATGATGCGGGGGTACGGGCAGTGCTTTCAGCTGACCCACAAGGAAAAGGTAGCAAGAGCAAGAAATAAAATCGGGGGTTTTAAGCTACTGAAATTTTTGGATTCGTTGTTACTGCGACATGACCTAGACTCTGGTGACTGCCTAGGTTATCCTGATTGATGGAGGAGACGTGTTTTGGCAAAAACCACTTTGAAAGGTATAACTAACTTCTCATAACTCCTTAAGTCTTAAATCTCTAGGAGATATTCTTTTTAAGATTACCTTCTTTAACTAAATCACACAGGGGTTTTGACTTTTATTTTCTGCATGGTAGATTAAAGACGAGTTTAATAAATACTGAACTTCTATAAAGTCAAAATTAAGGAATGAAGCATTAAAGTTAGACCTCCGAGGGTCCACTAGCACCTCAGAGCCTTTTTTGTTGTTTGCCTATTTGTGATCCCCCCCACCCACCCACGGCCCCCGCCCCAATAGAGTGGCGCTGCTCAATAGTTTAATTCAACAGGAGAAGTAAAATTCCGGGATACCAAGTCAGAGAGAAAGAAGAGATTAATTATTCAATGTCTTTAAGGCTCAAATAATGCCTTATTCTTCCTCTAGCATCCACAAATGTCTTCACAAAAGAGATGTTTGAAAAGTACGGAACGAATAGATGAATGCATACTTCTACCATTACCCTTGAACAACTTTCTTTAAAAGCCCCCGCTGTTTCCCTAAAAATCATGAAATAGATTCACTTTAGCATATATTTTCCAACTCCAAATTGTGCTAATATGCGTCTTAGATTGAAACTGAACTCAGGTTTACTGTATTTAAATAAGCCGAATTAATTTTACACATTTAAAAGTTTCAACTCTTTCATACATTTTACAATAATGTTTCCTCATAGATTTGAAGACCAGTAAAATAAGATGGGACTTAGCAGCTTTGAATGAATGTGAAACTTGTATCTCCACTTTCTGGCAGAGATGCCTAAGACCTCATTATTCTCCTACTGAGATAGCATCTATCCATGGAAGGTAGAAAAGTACAGGAGTTAAGACTGAAGCGTCTGGACTCAAATTGCTTGGATTTGTGTCTCAGCTCCACCACTAAATTAACCTCTAAAATATCAGTGTACCCATATGGAACACATATAGTGATAGTTCCAATTCCATAAATTCAAGGAGAAGATTAAATTAGATAAAGATAAAGCATTTTGCCTAGCACATATTAAGTGCTTAGACAATTAACTGGTACTATCCATCTACTGTATCTGAAACGGAATTAAACCATTTCATAATGAAAAGATAACACTTGCTTCTCTTAGAATTTAATGGTTCGGTTCAAAGCACGCAGTTCTGTTTTCACTAAGTTTGGTTTCTCTATCTCCATATCTGTATTTTGCCCCATCTCAGTCCTCTCCCCATTTTTGTTTTTCTGTTTTTCATCTTTTGGAGATGGAAAATTGATTAAATTGATTCATTTTTTTTTATTCATTCATTCATTCTTGTAACCAACTTTCCTCCAAAATGGATTTAAAACATATTATCATTAAAACACAAATACAACAAAAACATTGTTGTCTAGATATAAAAACATGAAAACATTTAATATTAAGTATAAAAATAAGAACCATGATTCCTAAGGCATTACTTTTCCTTGATTCTGGTTGAAAAGACAGTCGGTTATCAGCTCTTTCCCCAGTGGAAGCTTCTTTCATGTTTTTTAAGCCTAAGCAATGATGAGATGAGCCCATGTAATGCAATATAAAGAACAAACCCAGGCCACACTCTGTACAGGTGGGGCCCTCTGTACAGAGAAAAGTGACTGTGCCGCCCTTGTGAAGCTGACACACGTGTCTGAGAGAGAAAAAAGGACTCCATTCTACCTAACTTCACTTTACATTCTGCACGATTGTGTGCATGACTTTTAGACGACAATGACCATGACTACTTGATTTTTTCAAAAATCGAGGAAAACCTTAATAATTCATTCAGTGGGTTTTCCTGGTAAAAACTGGTTACTGTTGGGTTCACGCAGTTAGCTAAATTAACTGCTGATTTTATCAGTGATCATAGTTGCAGCTTGTAGCTGACTTCTGCCAGTTTGGGCTCTGCTTTCACTCTCCGTAAGTACAAACACTTCTGACTGTGATATGCGATCTTAAAGGTATAGCATATGTTGCCCTCTAGCGATGCACACGAACATTGGAAGAATCACGTCGACTTTTTCAGCTATTCAGAACTGAACAGAGACTTCTTATGTCATGCAGAATCAATATACCATTTTCCATTATTTAAGTCCTTTATTAGCCTCAGCTTTTACATTTTATTTTTCATTACACAAGTCCAAACTCTGTTCTCTCTTTTTCATAAAAAACAAAACAAAAAATATAACAAAATACTCTAAAATGATAAAAAACTTTTTTTTCAGTTACTTTTAAATACAATTTTGTGGAGTGCTTTTAGCCAGAGAAGTCATTAACCTAAATTTATGACCTATTAAAAGTTAATCACTATTTTTACTTTAGTATTTCCTGAAAATAAAAAATGACAAGTAGAATTGAGTACCTCATGAAATGGTCTAAAGTAATGTATATTGATGGTATATATGTTCTACTTCTAACAGAATTACCTGAGATGTTTGTTTAAAATACAGACTCTTTGTCCCCAAATCTGAGTAGGAAAATCTGAGAATGGTGCCAAGGAAGCTACATTTTTACTTGGCTATCAAGTGATTCTTGACCATTTAAAACACTGCCCTGATCTGAATACTTCCAGTTCCTTCCACGCACCTTCAAGTTTCCCTTTGCTAGATTAATCTTTCTTATTTATCACAGTTTCTCATCTATGGCCTTGAAACAATAATATTTCTAACTTATCTCCTTTCATGATTTTTCTTAAGCAACATTGTCTTATGGTTTTATCATAACTTGATTTTATGTAAGAGTTTAGGCCTAACATTATGAAAATTCTCTTCTGAGTAATTCAATTTCTAAAGAAACAGAAGGATTTCCTAATTTACAGTATATCACAATGAATAATTTTGTTTTTACTTTTACAAATGTTAAGTAGTAATCATGTTTCAATTTACTAATATTTGAAGTATCTAGTACATTATCATTTACACGTATTGTCACACTGGTGTGTTCATTAAACTGCCACAATAGCATTAGATATTAACTATTACTCTTCCTATTTATAGCTGAAGAATCAGGATGGCAAAGTTTAGGTTATTTGACTCAGTGACTGAGAGAGTACAGGAGAGAACTGGAATTCAAACGTTCTTTCTACCATATCAAACTAAGACAATATTTGTTTGTTTTTATTTTTGTTTATGAGGAAGACTGGCCCTGAGCTAATATCCATGCCCATCTTCCTCTAGTTTATATGTGGGACGCCTACCACAGCATGGCTTGCCAAGCGTTGCCATGTCTGCACCTGGGATCTGAACCGGCAAACCCCAGGCCACCGAAGCAGAACATGCGCACTTAACCAATGTGCCACCAGTCCGGCCCTAAGACAATATTTGAAGAGAAATTTTAAAATTGTGACTATTCTTTATATTGGCACTGGGGAAATGAGAAACGCAAAATGCTTCCGGCTAGAATTTTATTTTTAAAAATATGCTTTTTTCAATATCTAATTTTTATTGTTAAGTTGTTTTGAAAATGTTATTGATAAAGTTGCCAACCTAGAAAAATCATTAGACACCAAAGATTTGCTTGCCATTTAAATTAGGAATAAAACTTCTTAAGTAGCTAAGAGTTGATTAAAACCAGAGTCAGAGTCAACACCGTATTTGCAAGTGGTTAAACTAAAAAGAAAAATGTATCATACTGCCCATGGCATTTTTGTCATTGTTTTTCTGTGATGTTTTAAAAATATCTATTTTAGAATAACATTTCAAATCACATGTATCTCAAAACTGGAAGAAGAAACATTTTACAAGTGAATTTAAAATTCAACTCGAAATTCCTATCTTATTTAAGAAACTTTGTGATTGAACAAAGTTGGCAATTTTATCGCAAATGGGAGCTCCATCCACTGGTGTCCAAACAAGCCGTTTAGCCTATTCAAATCAACCAATCAATTCAACGAAAACCAAATTATTTAAGTTGGAAACTTGTAAAACGTGACTAATTTTACTAAACTTTTGTTTTCTTACACTTTGCTCATGCAAAAGCAACACAAATAGCAAAAAAGTTCTCATTACAGATGCTAGCAAGACAGTTTGATTAGTAACACCAAGCTTTTTCTGTTCCCACTGCCTGTTCTCTTTCATTCACACTGCAGCTCTCGCATATTGAGTGCCTGCCAGGTGTGGGAGACCTTCGCACAGCTCTGCTGCAAATATCATGCTCACAAGTCAGACTGGCCTCATGTCCTCAAGAAGCTTCCAACGCAGGATGAGAAATGGCAAAATAAACAGCTAACTAAGAAGCAAAGCAAAAAATACGGGCTATAAGAGAAGAACATTTTTTTTGTTTGAAGAGGGGCATATCACAGTCTGTTAAAATGACTGGAGACGGTTCCGCGAAGAAAAGATAGCAATTTAAATGCACTGAGAAGAGATGGATATTGACAAGAGGAGCTAGAGAGGGCTTTCTGGATGTTGGAGAAATATCAATTAAGATATAGAGTCAGGAATGTGTGGGCAGGGTCCAGGAAACTGTGTTTCAGTTTCTCTCTCTTTCTTAGAGTTGCCTCTTTACCAGGTATCTGGAATTAGCACAGTCTCCTGTGTTGCCTTTTTCTCTAGTTCCTTCTCAGTCATCATTTGTTACTCTTTCTTTGCTGCTTAGAGCTCTCATCTTCTTATGTGTTCAAACTATGTAATCTCCATCCATGATTTCAATCTATGGTTCCACCTACTACCTACATGATCATTTCTACCAAATACAAATCTTTTTAAACACCAACAATGTACCCAGAGTGGATATTGTGGGGCTCCACTCAGACACCTCTCTGAAGACTCAGGCACTCTTTCACCCAGCTGCTTGGGGTGTTGTAGCTCTCAGCTGAATTCCCTCCAGGAACTGCATTTGTTAGGACAGCTGTTTGTTTGTTTCTTAAGATCCCACATGTAAGTGTGATCATACAGTATTTTTTTTTCTGATTTATTTCACTTAGCATAATGCCCTCAAGTTTCATTCATGTTGTCACAAAAGGTGCAAACTTCCAGTTATGAGATAAATAAGTACTAGAGATGTAATGTACAGCATGATTATTATAGTTAACACTGCTATATGGTATATTTGAAAGTTAAGAGAGTAAATCCCAAAACTTCTCATCACAAGGAACAGAACATTCTTTTTTTGTAACTATATGAGATGATAGATGTTAACTAAACTTATTGTGGTAATCATTTCACAATATATGTAACTCAAGTCACTAAGTTATACAGCTTAAATTTATACAATGCAGTATATCAATTACATCTCAATAAAACTGGGAAAAAAAAGGAAAAGCTGGCCTAGCCAACATCATGCCCCCTCAAATAACCGTCAAATATAGCAATTCAAAGGTCTGTCCCCATTGTGTCAATGCAGGGGAATGCTGAAGGGCCATCCCAGATCCAGAGCTCTCCTAAGATGGGTTAAGGTCTATTTTAGAAATGCATCTCAGTTCAATTCCTCTAGCTGCATAATTCTAGTTCCTTCAACCCCTCAATAGATGTTGCTCCCAAAAGCACTCCTCAATAATCCTACTGCATGCAAATCTTCATCTCAGAGACCACTTTGGAGGTAATCTGAACTTACACAGTATCCAGCTGCATGAGACCCCTTCAACTTGGATAACATAAAGACTTTTCAAAGTCAAGATACTCAACGTTAAGCTCATTATCTTTTTTCCCCCAAACATTGTTACTCGTTTATGTTTTCTTTGTGAATATTCTACACCTCACATCCCAGTGGTGCCCTCCTCATCTACACCCTTCTTCTTAAAGGGTCTACGTCCACAATCTGAAAGGACCAAACCTATGTACTTCAGGGGCTACCACTATCTCAACCAGGAGTGGTCGTTTGATTCTATCAATCAGGAATTTGGAATAGGACCTAAGACAGACACTGAGTCAGTCCCTGGGCTGTAGAGTGTAAAATTGAGGCCAGAGTTTACTTCGTGCCAAACCCAAATCAAGTAGAATCTGACATCATAGAATGGAAAAAACTATGAACCTTGTTGAAGAATCACATTACAGAGGGAACAATAACATAAATTTGTAGAAGGAAACATAAAGGAGAACTCATTTAGCTGAAGAAAGGGATAGAGATGGATAGAATAAATGCCTGACTACTTTCTAGTTCCCTTGTGTTCAGACTACTACTTTTTCAACTTGATTTTGTAAGATTTTCCTGAAATCTTATAATTAGTATTATATTTACCACCAAATAAAACATTATAAGACACATCTCCTGCTTTGGTAAACATCACCACAATTTATCCTTTTTTTCCCATCAGAAACCTAGGAGGGGTGGAAATCTTTCCCTTATCCCCAGAGCTGATTAGCTAAAAAATTCTTCCATTTTTTGTCACCACTGTTCTGACTCTCTCTCTCCAATCTTATTGCAACTACCCAAGCTCAAAACTTCCCTCTTCCTGGCCTGTCTAGATACATTGCTCATGACTCAGACTCTAGTCTTGACCTTCTCCCACCAATCCTTCATATTTATTTATGGATGTTGTCACTAACATACTAACCTGATATTGTCATTCCTTGTTAAAAATTCTCCAATGATCCCACCTCCATATCTATAGGATAAAACATAAACTGCCACAATAACACACAATGTACTCTCCTCTGTGGTCCTATCCTACCTGTCTAGCTGCATCTGTCACAAGTACTTCTTGATTTTTACGATCCACTATTATCAGCCTTCCCATAGTTTCATAAACTTGCGCTACCTCAAGTTTTCCTTTTGCACATTCTTCCCACTGTGTAGAACATTCTGTTTCATTCTTGTGGAAAACTCCTATTCATCTTTAATCTATTAGTTTAAAAGTCACTGTTTTTAGCCAACTAGCTTATGAACTTCACCAGGACAAGAATCAGGCTTACCTTCGTCACTGCTGCTTCTGCACATACCACAGTACCTGACATGAGGCAGAGGTATCTGCTGGTTTATGAATAACTGAATGAAGCCTTTCTTAAATTTGGCAGATTTAGGTACTCATCTTGACTTGTAGCATTTTGCACGTAATTCCATCATTGCAATTAATTTATTATTGTATGTCAAATTTCTGTATGCATAACTCGCTCTTCACAAGAATAGAAGTGTTTGAGGGCATACTCTATACATTTTAATATTAGCAAATGTTGCCCAGAAACTAACAAAGTATTTGGCATACTGCACTGAGAAATATTTGCTATGTGAATGAGAGAATACTCATAGGGTAGAAATAAAAGATAAGGCCACAGATCTAGACAAAGCTTTCAGCTCTCAGTAGGAAGGCAAAACCTCTGAGGAATAAAACCTATCAATTCCTTCTTTAGAACAACAGAAACAATGTGCATGGACTGAGAGTGAGAATTTCCCCTGAAAGCAGATTGTACGAAGAAGTGAGGAAAGCCACAAACAAGCTGTATTTACAGAAAGCAGTCTGTTGATTCAGGAGGAGGGAGTGAGAGAAACTGTGCATTATCAGCAGCTGTGCAATGCTGAACTCAGGGGGCTGGGAGTATGAAAATGCTAAAAGGATGGACTCTTACACACAACCTTGCACCATAAGAATAATTCCTGCAAGCTGGTGGCAGAGGTCTGGTTCTTCCCTTCCCATAGGCACACACCATACACACCCACACACAAACACCTCCTACACACAGAACATCCGAGAGGAAATGACAGATGAGCAATGATTAAAAAGGAAGTGGCAAGAAAGCTACATGGAAACAAGGCAGAGAATGAATAAGAGGAATAGAAAAAAAAAAGAGGCAGATGAATAGGACTTATGAAAATGTGTGTTTAAACATATTGTGATAATTTCAGCAAACTAAATGAAATGACCAACTCTACAAAATAAGAGCTCAAAAAGGAAAGATAAAGGCTCAGAGAAGTTATGATGAGAAAATGGAATGAGATAGAATGTGAGCTGGAAGAAATCTGAAAAAACAGAAGAAAACAATAAAGTCCCCACAGAAACGAAATGAAAACCATATTAGATATAGCAGAAAGGAGAGAAGATTTAGCTCAAAACAATAAGTCCTGTAGGATCAGACCCAGAAACAAATAGTTAAGAAAATGTCATTTAAAAATATATATGTATTTTCTAATAACAAAAATATGAGCTGCATAATAATAAAGCTAACAAAAGTGTTATGACCTTTCCGTAGAAAATAGTAACCCTTTCTGAAAGACAGTGCTACTGTTTATTTATCTCCAAATAAATGGAGATAGATATTGAGATCATGAATAGAAGGCTCAGTAACAAAGTAAAGTCTCCTAAATAACAAACATATCCTACGCAATTCAGATTAAAATAAAAACATTTTTTCCAAGGAATGCATCCACATTATTCTCAGATATGTATGGAAGATCAAAAGACTAGGAATAGACAAATCACTAATGAAGACTAAAAATGACAAAGTGACTTGACAAAATGTCTGGACTTGTTATGAAGCTATTTTAGTTAGGACAGTGTGGTATTTTCGGGGAAATAATTAATAATGAAAATAATATAATCACACATATGGTTCTTAGTTTATACAAAACATATAATAACCTTATAACAAACATACTATTATAGTTACTTTATAAATGAGGAGTTTGAGACACAAAGAAGTTAAGCCACTTGCCCAAGATTGTAAGTAGCGGGTTCAGCTTTCTAGTCCATCTTCCATATACCGGATTAAAAACTGCCATACTTTTAACAAAAAATAAATGGAATAAAGAAAAGAAGCAGACCTATGCATATGTGGAAATCATATATGATAGAGATGGCATGGCAGAAACTGGGGAAAGGATGACTTTAGTAAATAAGGCTAGCATACTCAAATATCTCTATAGTAAATAAAAGAAATGGGATCCATACCTCAAACTATATATAAAAACAAATTCCAGATGAAATATAAACATAAATTTAGAAGGCTTATATTGTGTAAGAAAATATAGAGAATATCATATAACCTTGGAAGGGGAATGTTTCCTTCTACAAGATACAGGAAAAGCACAAACCGTAATAAAAGATTAGACAAATTCACTTAAATTAAAAATAATTTGTTCATCAAAAGACACCATAAAAAATTACAAGTCACATGCTGAAGTCATTTAAACACATATAACCAGAAAAAGAACTCCTACAAATCAATACAGAAAAAGAACAAAATTATAGAAAATCCAGGGGGTGGGGGCATGAAGAGAAACGTCACAAAAAAGGAAACCAAAGTGGCCGATAAATGTATGAAAAATTGCTCAAAACCTTTAGAGGTCAAACAAAACAAACGCCCACTAAGTGAGAAACTACACCATTAGCACCAAACCAGCACATTTTAGATGTCTGACAATATCGAGCATTGGTGAACACGTGAAGCAATAATTCTCTGGTAGGAGCCTCAATTATCATAAACACTTGTGGAAATAATATGCCATCGTGTGGTCCAGCAGAAAATGCTCAGACCGGAACCTTGTAGCTTCACTTTAGACATACCGATTACTTGAGAATGTTCATACCAGTGTTCTCACACACTCTGGCAAATAAGTTTCTGGTAAGTCCATCCCACAAGTTTACAACATTTGTCTTGAACCTCAGAGATGAACATGGTTTATGTTGATCCTGGAATCCCTGCTGCACTATAACAGCCCCCACTTGTTTTTGTAGCACACGAACATTTCTCAACACATGATAGTTTTCCCCTCGCTAAAGCCAACTTTGTTTAACTCTCAACTTCAGTCAAATAAACCTGTCTCCATTTATATTCCTCTTAAATGTTGTGGAACACCAGAGTACTTCTCTGGTCCCACAGCTTTCCATTTGGTTGGTTGACCTCAAGGTTCAGAATCAAAGTTATAGAATAAGGTTGGCCTCCAGTAGGAGGAATGTATGGTGGCCATTCAGGTGATTCAATTTGAGATCAGTCTGTCTGGCTTCAATTTATAATTCATTCAAAATTGTTTTCTGAGTGGCTGTTGCATGCAACGTATCATGTAAAGTGCTAACAACACAGCAAGTTATCAAGGCAGATACATCTTGGCCCTCACAGAGGTCAGAGCATAGGAAAGCAAACTTTGAAAAAGGAAACAAAAGTTTGATGAAGGATATAAATGGGGAAACACTGGCTTCTATGATAGTTTATACAGGCTGGGAGTTTAGGGAAGTACTCCATAAGGACATAACATTTATTGAAGATGTGACAAACGAGTTAGGCAGAAAGATAGATATAGAAGACAACCCAGAGGAGAGGGGAAAAAAGCATCAGCAGACCTAGATAACAAAGATCATAACACATTAGGTGAAAAAAATGAGAAAAGGTGAGTGAGGTGAGAGCGTAAAGAAACGAGAGAGGTTAGAGGCATGTGGCTAGAGAGGTAAACATAAATCAGGTAAGGTTCGTATGCCACAGAAAGGGTATGGAAGTGTATTTCAAAGGCAGAGTGAGGATTTTTAATCATATTTGTATTTTTAACACACATGTTTAACATATCATCATAGCTGCTGATTGATATTGACCAAAGGAAGAAGGAAGAGGTAGGAGGCTAATCCTACGAGGAAACTGGCAATGTAAATGAAGAGACTGTGATGGGTTCAAGAGACATTTAGGAGACAGAATTAGTAGGACTTGTTGCTAATTGGATGTAGTGAGTGAAGAGAAAGAAGAAGTCCAGAATGTCTCTCAGATTTCTGGTTGAGTAACTAAAAGGAGAGTGGTATTATAAACATGAAATGAAGAAATTGTTTGGACATATTCAGTTGAGTTGCCTGGAGTAGATCTAGCGTGTGGGTCTGGTTACAACTCATAACTCCTCTCACTCTGTTCCATCAGAATAACAATTACAGCAGCTAATATCTAGTCAGCACTTTTATGTGCCACTCAAGGTGCTCCGTCTGTATTAATTTAGTTATTTCTATGAGATATAAACCACTATTGTCCTCATTTTGTAGATGTTAAACTGAGGCACTGGGAGCCTTAGTAATTCAGCCATAGTCTCACACCCAGAAATTGGAACCCAGGCAGCGGAATTCCAGAACCAGGGCTTTTGATGACTCCTATTCTACTGCAACTTGCTAACGAGACAAACCTTCATTCACAGCAGAGTCATAACAAATAAATCCTAAATACAGTAGAAGTGCTTTTCTTTTGGATTCTCACATCTTCCTCATGGAATAATCAAAGAAATGTGAAGTGGTGAGAATATAAATGAGCTTACATGAAGAAGGGAATCTAAAGAGACTACATGGATTGAAAACAATGAGGAATAAGTAAATGCCCAGGCAGGAAAGCAGGAGCACAGTGGACAGTACGATGTGCCCCTTATTAAAGATTTCTCAGAAAGCTAAATTAAAAAAGTGAAATGAGCAAGATGTAGATTAGATTACAAAGTAAACAAAAACAAATGGTGCATTTCCAGGAAATCTCATCTCTGAATAAAAGTGGTGATTCTCCTATCTCAGTTGCAGGCTGGGATGCCCAAAAATGTTCTTTTCTTTATTCTGAGGGGTATGTAGCATGGTTCCTTAGGATTCCCAAGAGTGATGAAGAGATTGTAATGTTGAGTCATTCAGTGATGGGAGAGGTGGGAACAAAAGATAGCCAAGTGTCTTATCTTACACATCTATGAGAATGTATTGTTACAATGCCCACCCAATGGGCCTGCCAGAGTGCCTGGCATCACACACGTAAACAATAAATGTTATCTTTCAACTATACTGACAGAGTGCAGCTAATTTTGCTAGCATACATAATATATGTATCCATAAGTACATATGAACCTCTGCATGTCCATACATGTCTTTGGTAACACAGAAAATATTGGTTAGTGGCCGTGATTGCAAACAAAAGAATCACTCTGGTTAATTTAAGCAGAAAAAGATTAAATGATTTAGCTGACTCACAGATTCACTGTAGCTTGAAGAAGTATCTTGAGACAAGCCTTCCAGAGACATAACCACATCCCAGGATCTGTGTAGTAAAGAAACTGTCACCACTGCAGCTGCAATCACCTAGCATTAAATGCCAGAAATTCAACTTTTCTGCCACAGCTACTACTGCCAGCAAAGGGGCCACATCTGCAAAAAGAAATTAGTCCCATGTACTTGCTGCCAGACCAAAGAAGGCAGCCTAATCTGAGACTCACACGGTTACGCTTCAATGAAAACCATGCTGTGTATGAGTTTTAAATTCTATAGCGGAGAGGTTAATTTTATAATGTGAGGAATTCTCCAATTATAGAAAGGCAACGTTAAAAAAAAAAAAAAACAAGACTAGCCAGTTTGATGAATGCCCACCTATGTGTACATACACATACAGAGTTGTGAGGATTACAGGATTTCTTATGTTTAAAGTGGTAAGTGTTCCTGGCACGTTGTAAGTACAGTGTAAATGTTTGCTGTTCTTTTCTTCCTCTCTTTTCTTCTTTCCTTCTCTCCTTTTCTTTTTGTTTGTACCAATAATGTAAATGGATAAATATTAATGTGGTTATTAAGAAAAGTACTGTTGGAGAGGATGTGGAGAAAAGGGGAACCCTGTACACTGCTGTTGGGAGGTGAACTTGTACAGCCATATGAAGATTCCTCGAAAAATGAAGAATAGAACTACCATATGATCCAGCTATTCCACTTCTATATATTTATCCAAAGAACATGAAAACAATAAGTCAAAAAGATATTTGCACCCCTATGTCTGTTGCAGCATTATTCACAATAGCCAAGACTGGCTAATAAACTAAGTGCCCATCCCTAAATGAATGGATAAATAAGATACAGAATATACACACAATGGAATATTACTCAGTCATAAAAAAGATGAAATCTTGCCATTTCTGTCCAACATGGACGGACCTTGAGGCTATTATGCTAAGCAAAATAAGTCAGACAGAGAAAGCCAAATACTGTATGATTTCATTCACAAGTGGAAGATAAAAACAATATCACAAACACGCGCATATACATAGAGATTAGATTGATGGTTACCAGAGGGGAAGTGGGGAGGGAGGAATATGAAAGGGCTAAAAGGGCACATGTGTACGGTGATGGATGATAATTAGTGTTTGGGTGGTGAACATGATGTAGTCTACACAGAAATAGAAAAACAGTGTATACTAAAGTTTATATAATGTTATAAACCAATGTTGCCTTAAAAAAAGGATGTATTAAATATGGATTATAATTGAGATATTCTAACCTGTAATATCTTATATTTCTTTAGTCTTCTGTTCATTTTGATATTGAAATTTCTTTAAAAATCGTTGACATTAAAATCCAACAGTGAACCAACCTCTGTTTCAGAAGAAGGTAAATTCAACTTTTTTCTTGCCAGATGCTCAGAGAAACTGTAGACAAATGCTTTATCATAATTTGTCAGAAAATAAAACTTTATTCTCAGAGTATAAAAGTTCTCTCACTCCTAAATAAATAAAACAACAAAGCCACACACACACACACACACACAAACCCAATCCAATCACGGTCCTCACTAAGCTTTACTATGGGCATAATGTAAGAAGCATGTGCTTTGGAGCTGGAGAGACCCAAAAGTGTTGTCCTGCTGTCGTAATTACTTGCTGTGGTACTCTGAACAATGATATAACTCTCTTAATCTCAGTTTCTTTGAAAGTAAAATGAGAATCATAAAATCTTGCAAATAAAAGAATTAGACAATGTATATGTGCAGAGTGGCCGGCTTTATAATCTCACATGTCAGGTGCATAAAATGACATTGGTTTCACATCCTATGATTATTATGACTGCTGTCTTACACTACCCACAATTTGCTTCATGGCGTTTGTTAGGATTATCTCAGATGTTACTGCAGAAAAATAGCATACCATAGAAAAGTCAGAGCTACTTAGAGAAATCTGCACCTAAGTGCCCAAAGATAAGGATTCAGCAGCATACTGCCTTGCTAGGTGACAATGGCAAATTGAAAATTCATAGAACTGGCAAGGATCTTCAAATATTATCTAATAAATTCTTCACTTTCCACAAATGAGGACACAGAACACGTGAAGTTTATGCAAATACAGAAGTTGGACCAAATCCCAGACCCCTAGTTTTCACATTTTCATTCTTACACTTTAGATTTTCATTATAAAATGGGGGAGAATCTCACATCCAAATTGTTTTTTCCCTTAATTTATATATTCGTTGCCTATGCATATATTTTCCAAAGCTTTATTGAAATCCTGCTACATGCCTACAGACTGAAGGAAACAAAGTTGTGTTATTCTCAAACTCACCATCCAGTATTTAATAAAACACAGCTGAAAAAAAACTGCAAACCAAATGTGGTAAACATTGCAATATTAAGAGAGAAATGTAGTATAACCTGTTATAAATTTTCCTTTAAAAATGCCACTAACTTTAATTTTTTGCGCAGAAGGATGGCATATAAAATACAGGTTATTAGTCAATATAAATATCGTAAATGTATTTTCAAAAACATTTTGTATTTCTGTGACACATAGAAGTACAATACATTGTAACTCAAGACATTTTAATCTTGCTCCCACATTTTCCTGTTATGAAGTTTCATAATATTCATATTAATTATGCTACTTCTGTCCCTATTTAGCTAATGTGTGTGGTAAAGGAGCACATGCTTTAGAGGTTTACTTCATAACAGCTTTATTTTGAATGATTAGTTCCAATTAAAAAATACCCAGGCGGAAAGGAAGAGTTGCAAATGTATATATAAAAATTAGATCACTTCCCTTTCCTTTAAAGCACAAATCTACCTGGGGACGTTTATTCTTGAACTTTTATTTTAAACTGATTTAAAAAAATAAAAAATGAGCTAAATGTTTTATCTAACCAAAAATAAAATTCAATAAAATAAAAAGACATGGCTCAGAAGACTACAATAGACATATTACTAAAGATTATTGATGGTAAGGCTCTTTTACCCTTCAAAACTGGATATCCTAAATGAAATTTCAAGAAAATTCCTTCTACATAAGTAAAGTAAGCGTGGCCTAGAAGAATATTTGTTTGGTTATGTATGTACTGATCATATCAGTATAAAAAGGAAAAAATAAAGTCAGTTCAAACATCTTTATTTACCGCATGTTAGGGCCAGTAGAAATCTCTTTGCATTTTTGGGAGAAATTTATTGCTTATATGCCCAAACATGCATACATTTTGGTATAATATTGACATTGTATTTATATCTACCTAATGCATAAACAATCTTTTGATGTTTGATATGTTATATGTAACAATTAGGCAATTTTAGTACATATTAAAAATTTAGAATACTAAGAGCTAGCACTGACTAAATTATTTATGGGTACCCATTTCTCCTTTGTGTTGGGGGAAAACATCTTGTGTGTGTTTTAATGAGAAGATATTATTTTCATTTATTCCAAAGAATCATTATATTCTGCTGCTGAAATCAAGGGCACATGCACCACTATAGGTTCCAAAGTTAACTTTCACATTGCGAAATCCACTAGCTAGTTTGTTGCTTCTTAATTTGACATCTACAATGTTTAACCTGTTAACTTCTTCCTCCTTGGGAAACTCTTTCCTATTTTTTGAATCCTATGAAGTTCCTCTCTGGTTTAACTTCTCTGGCATTTCCTTCCTGGACCCATTTTAAGATCTTCTCTCTGCATCTTAAAATTTGTTTTTTCCAAGCTTTCCTTCCCTATTCCTTTTCCTTCTTACTCATTCGTTTTTTATTCAAAAAATCTCATACTTGTCTGTACACCAGCACCAAAAATGTGCCGGATTCTCAGAAGGAGATGGTTAATAAGAGAAATAAGAATTCAGCAGACTTATAGCTTAGAATCTTTTGGGAACACAGACAAGTAAACACGCATCATTAAACTGCTCTATGGTTAGGAAAGTATTGTGTGCTGTGGGAGCACATAGGAGGCTTCCTTAACTCAAATGCATGTGGGTGTGTGTGGGGGGTGCTGATTGTCAAGCAATGTATGCCAAGTGAAATAACATCTTGATGGAGCCCTGAAGGATGAGTGGGTGTTAGTCTGTTAAAGAAGAGAAAAGACAATGTTTAGAAGAGATAAAAGACTGTGTGAATATTCAAAGTTGGGAGAGAACATAGCAGGGTGGAGTAACAAACAAATAGTCAAAGAAAAATATTTCAGAAAGGCTAAAGAGCCTCATACCGATTATAGATCAAGAGTGGGGCTGGTGTTGGAGTTGCTGTTTGGAGTTGATATTGCTGACATTTGAAAAAAGAAACATAAGCAGGGTCAGATCAATGCAGCGGCCTGTAAGACATTTTAAGGGACATGGGTTTTATCCAAAGAACAATCAGCATCCATTTTGCTCTTTTAAATTCAGGAGCCACAAAATGATTTATGTGTACAACCCCTGATGATAGTTACTCCAATCTTTATCTCCTCAAAACACCGCCTTCAATTCTTGATCCGTATATCCATTGTCCTAAGAAACTCACACTGGGAAATCCGACAAGTATCTCTACATTAAAGGCCCAAATGTAACTCTGTCATCTTTCTCACATCACCACACCTTCTTTTCCTTGTTTAGTAAATTCCATGCCTTAGGAAAGACTATCATCTTAAACTCAGTAACCAAATTCAGAGAAGTGGAAGTGCTCATCAACTTTCGCCTTTCTGTAAGCCTCACCTCCAATCAGTTGTTAAGTGCTATTAAGTTTTCTTCTGCAAAGCATTTAAAACCTGCCCAATCTTTTCTATATCAACAGCAATTGCTTTTAGATAAGAACATGAATATTTTTCACTGATTATTGCAATAGCCCTAACTTGTGTCCGTGTATTTTTTTTTCGCTTTCTCTGTGTTAGTGCATCATTTACATTGCTACGGAGTGACCCTTCAAAAAAGAGAAATCCAATTGTGCCACGACAGAGTCGTGTTTAAACAGGCTGTCTGTTGACTCAGATGGTCTATCTCCCAGGACAGTGTGAACTTTTTAAGAGCTTCTCTCTTTCTGTATGTGTGAAAACAATAGTACCTCCTTTATAAAAGTGATTAAATAAGGCAACATAATGTACAATTCTCATAGCACCTTGAACATAGTAAGTTGACTATTATCAATCTCTCTTAAAATATTCCAGTTGCTTTGATTCATGGGCAATCCAAATATAGCTTATAAGATACTTCAAGATTTGAAACTTGTCTCATCACACTCCATTCCCACTCTGTGCTAAAGCCGTCCAAACTGCTGACAGTTCTCGAAATGCACCAGGCTTGTTCATATCTCTGTGTTTTTACACACAGCTCTCTATGCCTGGTTTAGCACAAGCTTCCGCCATCCTCTTCCTGGCTGGCTCCTAATTATCTTTTTTGATTCAAATCAAGTGTCACCATGTGTAGGCAGCCTACCGTAAACCTCCATCACAGCCCAGGTAGCATAGGTACCTCTCCAGAGGATCCTATCACAGTACTTATCACATTGTAAGCATGTGTTATGTTTTCCGTTAGGTATGCTTGATACTCAGCAGAGTTAGTGACATTTTACAAGTGCTTTATAAATTCTCATGGAAGGAGGGAGGAAGAATAGACCATAACCTTCATCATCAGTAATTCATTGTTTCACGAAGTTGTTTCTGTTAAACATCTACCAGGTCTCCCTGGCCCCAAATACTTTACCATTATAACTCAGTAATTAAAAATCCTACACAAAGTTTAGTTTAAGGAATTATATTGCATGTTCTCATCATTCTGACCTACCGTAATTCTCTGAACGAACCTTGTTCTTACTCCTAATTCTTGTGTATATACTTTCCTCTGACAAGAACACTATCACTCACCCACTACATGAGCTCGCTTGTTCGTGCTCTCTCTCTCTCTCTCTCTCTCTCACACACACACACACACACGTACACTTGCTAACTTCCAGAGAAGTCATGCCCTAAATTTTGGTTCAGCTCTTACTATGCAAGCATCCTGTACTTCCCTTATCACCTTAGTTAGTACCTTGTCTGACTTTGTCTCAAATCCGCTGGTGAAAAGATCATATTCTTCCTCTTTCATCATCGTCTAGAAGAAATCCAGTGTGTGTCTTTCTTGGTAGTGTCACAATCATAGAGATGTTAAAGAGTTCATATTACTTGTCCCAGGATAAGTTACGTCAATATTTTCAACATACATTAGTGTTTTTTTTTAAAGTTCAAATTCTAATCATGATTGTCCTCTCCACATAGAGCATTTAGCACTTTCCTGTGTTGCAAGAAAGGGTACATAATTCTGTAATCCAGTAAACTAACCCAACGGTCTGTGCTTAAATGAATTCAATATCTCTAGAATGAATTTTCAAACCATCTTTTCATCTTAGCTGCTCACTAAGTAGCTAAGTTACTAACACCTCACCTCAGTGCATTCTCAATATCCCTCCCAACCCACAGAGGGAGACTGTTAAACCTAATTTTTCCAATTGATTATGCATATTTACTTGCCTATATTCTAGATTTCAGGCTTTATGAAGATATACATTTGTTTTATTGTCGGAGAGAGTTTGTTTTATTGTCTAAGCGCTCAATACATATTGACAGTGAATGAACTATGAGCTCTTATTGAGAATGAATTATAATATTTTTGATTATTTCGTGATTGAGGTAACTCCTGGTAAGGACAAAGGATAACAAAGGAAAATTTTTCTTTAATAATTTTGCTGCAAGGTAGGCCAGACCTTAATTATTTTCCTCAGAACACCTAAAACAAGAGAAAACAAGTTTCCCTGCTGAAAATTCTGGAGTCAACTGGCTCCACAAGAGCCATTTCCCACATAAAACAAAGAAACAAACAAACAAACAAGACCAGAAGAACAGTTTACATTACTTATAGGAAGAGGAGCAAATAATGTGTACTATCCCAAGAGTATAGCTCGGAATTAGGCTCTGTGTATTATAAGGATTAATACTCGACAGCTCACAAATTACTAACAACTTTGGTTCTAGTCACATTATTTTAAGTGTATTAGATTTTCTGTTGGTGCCATAAAAAATTCCCACAAATTTAGTAGCTAAAACAACACAAGTTTACTTTCTTAACAGTTCTGTATATCAGAAGTGTGACATGGGTCTTACTGGGCTAAAAATCACATCGTCAACAGGGTTACACTCCTTTCTGGAAGCTCTAAGGAAGAATGCATTTGCTTACTCATTCAAATTGTTGACAAAATTCAGTTCCTTGCAGTGGTAGGACTAAGGTCCCCTTACCTGACTGTCAGCTGAGAGCTGCTCCTAGATTCTAGAGGTTACTTGCTTTCCTTTGTTCATGTTGCCCCTTCCCCATCTTCAAAATCAGAGAAGACATATTAAATCTCTCATTTCTGGTTTCTTCTTCCATCCTCACAGCTTTCTGAATGGCTGCCTTCCTCCTCCACTTTTAAAGGCCCATGTGATTGCTTTAGACCCACATGGATAATCTAGGATAATTTCCCTATTTAAAAGTCCTTAATCTCTTAATCTGGGCCTGGCCTGTGGTTAAATTCATGCACTCTGCTTTGGAGGCGCAGGGTTTCACTTGTTCGGATCCTGGGCTCGGACACGGCACTGCTCTTCAGGCCATGCTGAGGTGGCATCCCACATAGCACAACCAGAGGCACTCATAACTAGAATATAAAACTATGTACTGGGGGGCTTTGGGGAGAAGAAACAAAAAAAATGATTGGCAACAGTTGTTAGCTCAGGTGCCAATCTTTAAAAAGAAAAATCCTTAATCTTAATCCCATCTGCAAAATCTCTTTTGCCATGTGAGGTAATACATTCACAGGTCCCAAAGGGTTAACTGTGGATATCTTTGGGGACATTATTCTGCCTACCACAAATTGTATACTAAAAAACCATGTTTTCCCATAGGCTGATTTTGAATATTAACCTGAGGAGTTAGTTCAATCTTAATAAAATATAAATTTTTGAATTTTTGATTTTAGTAACAATTCAAAGATTCACCTTCTAATAGTATGAGAGAGGTTCTTCTATTTTTAATTATAAATTTTGTACATTATCCAGCCAAAATATTAATATTCTACCTTACCTGATGAATTTGCATTTCATCCATTATTGAATACCAACTAAGTAAAAAATGTCAAGAGTTTTATGAAAATTATGGTTAAATAAATGCCCATTGGTTAAAAAATGCTTATAATATACTTTGAAGAAATATAAAACAATTTTTAGTATTTGTTTTATATTTGATATGGGGATTTCTTTAGATCTAGTTTTTGGGTCTAGAATTAAGCATAAAGTAATTTTGCTTATAATCAATTTTGATAGTAATTAAGGATATTTTAAAATAAATTGTATCAGTCCCTTGGGAGAGTATTTTAGTTCAGCAAAAACTTACTCTTCTGCTGGCTGAATATTGTGCTAACGGTGATGACTTAGACTTTCAATGAAGTTGTTGAGCACAGGAATGGGAGTCACAGAAAATGATTTCTTGTCTCCCAATATTGCCACTAGCCTCTTTTTAGCTTTTAGCCGACAGCCATAAAAATAAGGGGATAACACTGCGCGAACCCTTCAGCTTCTAATTTTCTATGACTACAATTGCTTTCAAGTCAGTTCTTTAGTAAATGTTTAGGTACAGGTGAAATGAAGAGAAACCTATTAACACAAATTGTTTCCAGTACAAAGATAGGAAAAAAAATACAAAAAAATCTCATAAGTTTAGTAAGTGAGAAAAAAACCTTAATTTCATGTTAATATATTGTTTATAGTAGAGTTAATACCTCGAGTCAAACTCTAAATCTTACACTTTGCAGCGACTGCTCGGTTTTACAGTTTGTCTGGATTCACTTGATGCTTGGTCTTAACTTGCTTCTATTATTTTTTCTACTTGGGCTGTTTTATTGATAAATCAAAAGAAAAGATCAACAAGACAAAGCAACAAAGCAGTAAAGTGCTCAGTTCAGGGTTGTAGCCAATCTAATTAATTTTTCATTTGGTTCTCATGTATTAGAGACCAATCAATTTGGGATTATGTTTACAGAGTTCTAAAAGGAGAGGAGACCAGGCCCTCAATTTGTTGTCTCGTCTGTCCAAATTAGTCAGTTAAATGATCCCGGGAGGTACTGTAAAGTATATGAACAGGTTCTTGTAAATACCTTTTCTTTTAATTACAGATCAAGTTATCAACAATTTCTGCAGACCTTGACTTTGGTAAAAGGGCAAAATTCTGAAATCAAACAATGGGGCTTTATCTTACAGATATTTTTCTTTGCATTTGCTTCACTGAAGTACTTTAGTTAAACGTCTTTAGAGAGTCATTTTAGCATGTGGAGGTTTGGAGTGCAAGAATTGACTATCACTCAATGAGAGGAGTTTCCAGTCAGATAAAAAGTGATATTAAGATTAATGGCTTTTATCCTGTAAGAGTTTGTCACTCTTAGGGATACAGTGAATCACTCCAGAAAACAGAATTGTATGAAATAGTAGGAAGGGGCACTATATTTCATGGAAATAAAGAACCTGGAAAAATGATGTCTTCTAAAATGGAGTTCCCGGAACATTAAGGTGGAACAAAAGTAAAATTTATGTGTTGATCAAATTTTGGTGGTACACCTGCTCAAAGTCTGAGGTACGTCGATATGCTTTAAAACCAGGGTTAAAAATTACTGCTCAGGACCTGGCAGTTTAAGATAATTGACTTAAGATATCTAATAACCTTTAAAATCGCCCCTAAATTCTCTATGTATGTATATTCAATTGGTCACCAGGTCCCTAAGGTCTACCTCCCTTTGACTCTGTTCTCACTGACACCGCATTATTGCTCCTCTGGCCTGTTGCGAGACCCCCTTACCACTCCAGCTAGCTCCAGTCAGAACTAAGACAGCACCTCCTGTACTGTGTTAACACATTCTGCACACAACTGTTAAAGTTATTTGCAAAAAAGTAATAATATTCATCAATCCTGATATTTTTACAACTCAGCTACAAAAGAACACTGTCTCTGAAAGTCTGTGGAAACTTCATTTATTCCTTTGTACTCAAGGAATCAGGAAATGTTATACAAATAGTCACTTCACATCCTAGGCTGACAGCAAATATCAACACAACTCATTCTGAAATCCCAGATAAGTAGATGCTGCCTCGGAACTTCATAGATTTTAGGACAACACGTCATTGGACTACTACGTGCCAGAAAAACTTGTTGATATAAAGTAAAAGATACTAGAGGAGAGAAGAGGTAAAGTGAGTATTTTAAGATATCAATATGTTTTGTGCACCATCTCAGGCTTTCTTAAAAACTAAAAGCCGCTAAACAGAATCCCTAATCTTTTATATGATATAAATTTTAGTAATTTATATGATATAAGTATAAGTAATTTATATGATATAAATTTTAATAATTATAATTTTAGTAATTATTTTATTTTTTTTAAAGATTGACCCTGAGCTAACGTCTGTTGCCAATCTTTTTTTCTCTTCTTCTTCTCCACAAAGCCCCCCAGTGCATAGTTGTATATTCTAGCTGTAGGTCCTTCTCCTTCTGCTTCATGAGACACCACCTCAACATGGCTTGATGAGTGGGGCATAGGTCCGTGCCCAGGATCCGAACCCATGAACCCTGGGCTGCCAAAGTGGAGCCCAGGAAATCAACCACCAGGCCGGCCTCCTCCCTCTCTTTTTAGTTGTGAGATTTCTTGGGAAAGGAAAAACTTATACTGCAAAACCAGGTGGATTCACGGAAGAAAAAGATGAATTCTGAGGTTTTTTTACAACATTCTGGTAATTTTTTTTTCTCACTTTTGGGAAGATTCATTGGGGCAGGATAGCTTTTATCTCTATGCACACAATGATCTGAAATTCACGGCTCTCTTTGGATGTAGTTTGAAAACTGGATCAGAGTTGAATCCTTTCAGAGCCTCCTGAGAATTCCTATTATATTATTTTCATTGGGGTTTTATGGCTTAATTAGTACTTGGTTAGGAGTCAAGTGAAAGAGTTTGGTTTCTATACTTTATCCTGAAATTCATTAGCTCAATGTTTCTTAAACTGCCTGAGACGGTTGTAGTTGTTTGACTAAAAATTACATTTCAGTTTTAACTAAGTTTTGTAAAAGACTGAGTACGACAGTTAAACAGACATATTTTTTTTTAAAGCCAGGTTTACTAAGGTACAATTTACATGTAGTAAAATTCACTTTCTTTTGGTGTAAATTTCAGCTAGTTTTGACAAATATATACAGTTTTATAATCACCACCACAATAAAGGTATGGAACATTTTAATCATCCTGCAAAGTTCTCTGGCCATCCGGCAATCAATTGCAGTCAGTCCCCTCCCTCAGCCCCCAGCCCCTGGCAATTTTAATACAATTCTGTACTTTTTTTTTTTTTTCAGTTCTTCCTTTTACAGAGTATCATGTAAGTGGAAACATACCCTGTGTTACTTTTTATGTCTAATCACTTTAACATTAATGATTTTGAAATTCACACATCACTGCATTTATCAGTAGTTTGCATTTTTTTTTTATTTCTGAGAAGTAGTCCATTGTATGGGTATATTACATCTGATTCATTTAGCAGATGATGAACATTTGGGTTTCCAAATTGTAAACCATTTCCTAAAGCGACTATTCCATTTTGTATCTCCATCAGGATCCTACTCCAGAACTTCTGAATCAGAAATTCTTGACACGCATACCATGAATCAGTATTTTAAGATAAAAACCAAGTTGATTCTTATGCACATGAAAGTATGAGGTACCAGGACTTTTATCTCCAAGTCTGATATTATTTCTCCTAACTATAGTCATAATCATTATGAAGAAATGTTTATTGAATTATTGAGTTTACCAATTACCTACTCAGTCATGATAGCTGTAGGGTCAAAATTCACCATGCACTGTTTTTCTATCACTGCTGTAAAAAGTTACCAGAAACTTGATAACAACACAAAATTTTACCTCCGACGTCTGTGGGCTAGAAGTCCAATAGAGGTCTTAGTGTGCTAAAATCAAGAAGTAAGCGGGATTATAGTCCTTCCTGGATGATCTAGAAGAGTTTGTTTCCTTACCTTCTCCAGCTTCTAGAGGTTGCCTACATTCCTTGGCTCATGGCCCTGTTCCCCAGTTTCAAAAACAGCAACCTTGTGTCTTTCTGACTATTATTCCATAGTCACGTTTTCTTGTGACTCGGTTGGAAAAGGTTCTCCTCTTTTAAGAACTCATGTGATCTGGGGCCAGCCCAGTGGCACAGTGGTTAAGTTGGCACATTCTGCTTCAGTGGCCTGGAATTCGCCAGTTCGGATCCTGGGTGCGGACCTATGCACAACTTGTCAAGCCGTGTTGTGGTAGGCATCCCTCAGGTAAAGTAGAGGGAGATGGGCATGGATGTTAGCTCAGGGCCGCTCTTCCTCGAAAAAAATAAAATAAAAAAATTTAATTTAATTTAAAAGAAAAAGAACTCGTGTGATTAGGATGGGGCCCACCTGGCTTATCCAGGATACTCTCTCCCTCTAAAGGTCCTTCAAGGATCAGGATGTGGAGATCTTTGGGGGCCATTTTTCTGCCTACTACGGACCGTAATATTCTCATGAAATTAATAGTAAACATTGACAGTTTTGCTTTCCTATTAAAAGTCTGAACTTTGTTTCCACTTAGTTAATTTAATAAAATTTGGAGTAAATTGCCTAATCCCTTGGAATTTCTATTTTTCTATCTACAATAACACGCATAAAAATGCATTTTTATAATCTCAAAAAAATTGACGTCTGTAAGTATAGAATAATCTCAGGAGCGTTGTTCATAGTATCCTGGTTTGTCAGGGGGAGTATTTGCAAACAGTAGGAATAGCAATGTTTACAGGATTATTGCTATCAGTCTTTTTTCTTGTGGACCACTGTCAGTAAGGAGAGAACACCGTCTAATATAGTCTGATAATCATCTGATCAGGCTTGGAACCACGCAGTGCAGAGATGGCACGCCTGCATCTGGTCCCATTAGTTAAATGATAATTTGCACTTACTTTAAGACAAAATGTACTCCAAGTTGAGAAATACATTATATGTGTTGCAACATTTCTCAAAGCATTTGGACTATTAATGTATGCTACCTAAACAATTTGCTGAATGTGAAAAAATATTTAAGAGGATGCTTTTGAACATAAAATATCAAAATTATTTAATTTATATTTATATTTACATGCATAATAAAGAGAGAAAAACCTGAGGTTTGAATTCAGAAAATTCAAGTTTAATCCTGGGTCTATCATGTAGTGCTGTACTGAGAGACTTGAGATAAGCTATAACCTCTCTAAACCTCAGCTTCCTCATCTGTAAAATGTAAATGAAGATGCTTTCTCCCAGGAGTGTAAAGCGTATCAAATGATAAAATAATTAAAAGCTCATTAATTGTCAAAAGTAGAATCATCATCATGATCGTTATTATTTTTATAGTACCTACCTCAGTGTTTTTGGATCACAAAATGAGATGTTATATCTAGGCCATTCAGGACTGGAACCTGAAAATGTAAAACTGTCAATAAATATATCATCATTATCACCACCAACGTATCGAAAAGCCTAAAGTTTCTTTCCCCTTCCATCTCAAATATTGGCCAATTAATGATTAATAAACACATTATATACAACCCACAGCATAGCAATTTCACTCCTAGACATAAATCCTAGAGAAACTCAAGTATCTACATGAGGAGACATAGGAGAATGTTTATAGCAGCTTTTTCTTTTTTAGAAAGATTACCCCTGAGCCAACATCTGCCACCAATCCTCCTCTTTTTGCTGAGGAAGACTAGCCCTGAGCTAACATCCATGCCCATCTTCCTCTATTTTATGTGGGACCCCTCCCACAGCATGGCTTGACAGGCAGTGCATAGGTCCACATCCAGGATCCAAACCAGAGAACCCTGGGCCGCCGAAGCAGAATGGGCGAACTTAACCACTGCACCACCAGGCCGGCCCCTATAGCAGCATTTTTATAATTGCAAAGATTTAGAAATAGCTTTTATGTTCACCAGAATAAGGTGTAGCTAATTTGTGGAATAGTTATTCAATGGACTACTATATGGCATTGCAAATGAGTCAACTAGAGCTGCATGAACAAAATGGATGACTCAAAACATTTTATTGAGTAAATAAAAAAGGTTTCAAAGATATACATTTAATAAGATATGTATTAAGATGTAAGATAAAATTTACAGAAACTGGGGCCGGCCCTGTGGCCGAGTAGTTGAGTTCCCACACTCCACTTCTGGGGTCCAGGTTTTTGCTGCTTCGGATCCTGGGAGCTGGGAGTGGACATGGCACCGCTCATCAGGCCATGCTGGGGCAGTGTCTCACATAGCACAACTAGAGGGACTGCTGCCGAAACCAGCTAGGCAGCCAGCTGAAGGGGCGGGCAGAATCAATAGACAGAACACAGTCTATGCAATAGACACAACACACTCGATATTATTTAATGGGACAGGGGACCATCAGCCTCAAGTACTGAGATGACATCGCTCTGATCGCCACGTATTTATTTGCAGGCCAAGAGGTACAAGCATAGCAGGAACTCATGCCAGCAGGAATACGCAAGTCAATGCTCAGCAGTTCTAGTCTTCCCCCTTCAATGTACCCCAGCCCTACACAAGGCCATTCTCTGAGGGGGTATCCTGGGAACAAACAATCTGGCAAGTTATGCAGACAGCACTCCGTTCCTGCAAGGGCCCAGCATTCTTAAGCCCCTTGCCTTCATGTTTGATAAGATACCACCTTCCGGCCTTTGATTCCAAAGCACAAACAATCTAGCATAGTAATTTATAAGAATCAGCAAATTGCGTGTTTCTCAATCACCCATTTTGTAATTTGTTCTTGCTAAGCTTAAAGCCTTGCAATAATGTTACTATGCTCTCCTGCAACAAGGGACCCACAACTAAAATATACAACTATGTACTGAGGGGATTTGAGGAAGAAAAAGGAGGAAAAAAAAGAAGATTGGCACCAGTCGTTAGCTCAGGTGCCAATTAAAAAAAAAAATTTACACAAACTTTTAAATCATTATGTACGTAGTGGAAGTGTAAAGAAATGCATGAAGAGTCAAGAGCAAGGTTGTCAGATAAAGTAGTGGATGCCCAGTGAAATATGAATTTCAGATAAATAACCAGTAATCTTTTAATATAAGTATGCCCCATGCAATATTTGGGAAAACTACAAAGTTTTTAGTTGTTTAGCTGAAATTCAAATTTTAATGGTGGTCCATGTCTTTATTTGTTAATCTGGCGAGCCAATGAGTGCAGAAGGGATGCACAGGGGCTTCAATTGTATCGGTTGTGTTTTAGTTCTTAAGCTGGGTGATGGGTAAATTGGCATTTGTTGCATTCTTTGTTATGCCATTTTCAAAATATTAAATATTTCATATTATGTTAAAATATTAATAGGCAAAAATGAACCATTCACCAGAAGGAAATCTCTAGTTAAAAGATAAAACTAAGAGTCAAGACCAACAAAACAAAAGAATCAGGAAGGAAGACAAAAAGTAAAGACACACCTAAAGTATAAAATAAAAAAAATTATGAAAAGTAAGGGCAACAAAGTGGTGTCATGCTCTATTTTGTGTTATTAATATCTTTTATTTGTATGACTTTTTTTCCCAAATCACTGACTTGAGATGGAATCCTTAATTAATTATAGAATTCAACCTAGAAACAAAAACTTGCATCTTAAGTGTTTTCCAAGAATCTGCAATAATTTCAGCTATATTTCAATCAATTAAAATATATTTGGCCACAGGTAAGATTCATAATTAACTGGAATGTTTAAATCTATAAAACAAGCTGCAATGAGTTGGCCATTACTTAATTATTTTAAGCCTAGAAGAGGAAAAAATGAACAGAAGAAACAGAATAATGAGATATACATTATTTACTTCTCTAGTCAAAATTAGAAAACAGTGGCTCTCAATTATGGATAGGGCTCACATTAAAACTTGGAGAGTTTTAAAAATGGAATGCCCGGGGGCTGGCCCCGTGGCCGAGTGGTTAGGTTCGTGTGTTCCTCTGCAGGCAGCCCAGTATTTCATTGGTTCGAATCCTGGGCTCGGACATGGCACTGCTCATCAAACCACGCTGAGGCAGCGTTCCACATGCCACAACTAGAAGGACCCACAACGAAGAATATACAACTATGTACCGGGGGTCTTTGGAGAGAAAAAGGAAAAAAATACAATAAAAAAAAATGGAATTCCCGGCACTCACTGCAATTGAGTCCGATTTAATTGGTCTGCAGGAGGAACCAATCATTGGTAGTTTTTACAACTCCCCAGGTGATTCTAAAATATGGTCAGGGTTGAGACGCATTGCCCTAAAACTTGAAAAGCCCATACCCGTGTGGGAGACAGTAAAACAAAAACGCTTGCCCTATGCATGTAAGAGCCGGCTCCTAGAGAACAGATTCAAAGCTCACCTGACTCCACTGACTTTATACCAAGAGTCTAATATAAGTGCTAGGAAAACAGGTATTGTGGAAGCACAATCCCACACACATAGTACTGAATAAAGAGATCTTCAGTGAAATGTTCAAATCAAAGTGTGCGAATACCCTAAAGGATAATGAAACTTGTAGTTTACATAGTAAGCCTTGAGGACTACCAGTGAAATACTAAGAAACTGGGAAAAGGTCTGATTTCAAACTGAGGAGAATGAACTCTTAACTTATTTTTGATCTTAGAATGCAAATACTTCTATGTCTGCCAGCAATCTCCTGCCTTTACCACAATGAGACGGATTTAAGACAGTCAGTTTTTATTTCTACTTGAGTAACCTGAGCTTTGGTTTATAGCCTCTTCCACTAGCCTCATAATTAAATGACTAAATCCCATCTACAGCATTACCTACAGAACATGATTGGAGAAAGATTAGCCATTAAAGAGAGAGGGGATTGCTATTATGGCTTTTGAGGCCCATAACCACCCACTCTCCTAGGAATCCTATTATGGCTAAGCATTTGTGTTATTGGTATTGCAACTCAATTCACATATATCAAGCTGTAAACTCCATTTACAGTCAATCCATATTTCTGGGTCTCCTCTAATAACTTATTTATTTGTGTGTTTCACTTTAGAAGAAGTTATGTGCTTTGAAATATCTTCATCAGTTGCCAGTGAGCATGGAGCTTCCTTTTGTGGTACAATAAAGCATCTTATCCTTATTAACTAAAATACAAACATCCAAACATCTGCTCTTTTACGTTTGGCTTTAGTTAGAGTTTCATTAAACCTTACATGATGATTCATGTGGTTTCAGATCTATTTTCAGTTCAAAAGAGCAATAATAATAAAAGTAATTGTTTCCTCTGGTGAAGAATTCTGATCAGGATCAATTCCATAAATCAGCATAAACTGACACCAGGTACCAAAGAATTTCAAACATATTTCCTTTTGTAATTAACAACAATTGCATAAATAATATGCGTTAATGTCTTTAGATTCAACTCCTTAGAAACAAAAAGACTGGCCCAAGTTAAGCAGGTGACCACACATATCATCCAACTACTACGCTCAATTAGCCATAAAATGCATTTCTTTGACAAAAGAGCTTGAAATGTTTGGTGAGGCTTCATTTTCTTCCCCTCCATTATGTTTGCCTAAGTGAAAGATTTCTCCTTTTTCTGTGTTTAAATTCGTTTCATTGACAATAGACATTGCAAACTCCTCAATGATTTCTCTGTGCCAAATGAATTTCTGTCAAAAGGTTCAGATGAAATCTGTCTACTCTTGGTGATCAAATTGATCCAGCTGCAGCACGAGATGAAACAGATCATTCATCTAAGTTTGGCGTGCCAAAGCCTGCTCCCTCTACACGTCCACAGTTGCTGAAAAAGGGCAGATGACTTTATTTTACAACCAGAGCTTACGGTAGTTAAGTGTTTTCATTACCTGTGGACATCAATGGCTTTGGGACATAATTAATCATGCTGAAATCACTACCTTATTTTAATGAGGTTTTTCTCTTTCCTCTAACCATGATAAAAAGTACACGGAAGAGAAATTTTTCTCATTATTTCTGAAACTAAAGGAGAGTGAAGGAAGTGTAATAGAAACACACAGGAAACCTGCAGATGAGAGGCAGTCGCACCCACCGGGGCTGGTCTCTCCTTCTGCCTCAACAAAGACAAAGGGAAATGTGATGAAGAGGGGGCACTGCGGACACTAAGCTCAAAGACAACGTGGCTGCTGGGGCCTCAGTATACGAAGGAAAGTGATTTCATCTCAAACTCTTCTGAAGTCTTATTTACCTCAATATTTGAGAACATATTTTTAAAAAGAGAGGAAAGAGAGAAGAATACATATATCTACACTAACAATAATTAAAAGTAAATTACCTCATTGCTCTTCAAATCAGATAACTTCACTCTTCTTCTCTTATAAAGTTATGGGATCATTGGTATGTTCAGAAAGTGGAAGAATACAGGATATTCTTTGAGTGTGTGAGCATTTATACATAACATATACTGAAATATTGAAATAGCTTCTGTTTTATGAGACAGAATGTCACTGAGATTAATTCTGAACAGCTGATAAGCCAAGGTTCAGAAGAGCAGTCAGCATTTAAGATTTTGATTTCCGTAAAGCAGTGATCCTCAAACTTGAGGGTGTATCAGAACCACCTGGATCAGGATTGCTGAACTCCTCCCACACGGCTTCTGATTCAGAAAGTCTGGGGTGGGGCCTGAGAATTTTCATTTCTAACAAGTTTCCAGTTGTTGCTCATGATGCTGGTGCAGGGACCACATTTTGAGAACCATTGTCTTAAAGCCACCTTATGGTGCCGTAACTGTGTGTTGTTTTGTAAAGAAGTTGCCAAGGCATGTTTTTGCATCCTAACCTCAGAAGGCACTCATTGTGAAGAAATTCCTGAGAGGAGGATACTGACCTTCAGTAAGCCCAAAATTTTAGACTGATATTATACCGTCTCATTTTCTTTTTTTTTATTTCTATTTTTTCGGATGTATATCATATTTCGAATTCTATATACATTACATCGTGTTCATCACCCGAACACTGATTATAGTGCATCCCCTCACATGTGAGCCTAATCACCCCTTTTGCCCTCCCCCCTCCCCCTTCCCCAATGGTAACCACCAGTCCGATCTCCAATGCTATGTGGGGTTTTTTTGTTGTTGTTGTTTTTATCTTCTACTTATGAGTGAGATCATATGATGTTTGACTTTCTCCCTCTGACTTATTTCACTCAGCATAATACCTTCAAGGTCCATCCATGTTGTCACAAATGGCCAGATTTCGTCATTTCTTATGGCTGAGTAGTAGTCCATCGTGTATAAATACCACGTCTTCTTTATCCATTCGTCCCTTGGTGGGCACCTAGGTTGCTTCCATGTCTTGGCTATCGTGTATAATGCCGCAATGAACATAGGGGTGCAAGTATCTTTATGCCTTTGTGTTTTCAAGTTCTTTGGATAAATACCCAGCAATGGAATAGCTGGATCATATGGTAGATCTATCCTTAATTTTCTGAGGATATTCCATACTGCTTTCCATAGTGGCCGCACCAGTTTGCACTGCCACCAGCAGTGAACAAGGGTTCCCTTCTCTCCACACCCTCTCCAACATTTGTTGTTTCCTGTCTTGTTATTTATAGCCATTCTGACGGGAGTGAGGTGATACCTCGTTGTTTTGATTTGCATTTCCCTGATAGCTAATGATGTTGAGCATCTTTTCATATGCCTGTTGGCCACCTGTATATCTTCTTCGGAGAAATCTCTGTTCAAGTCTTTTGCCCATTTTCTAATTGTATTGTTGGGTTTTTTTTTGTTGAGCTCTATGAGTTCTTTGTATATTTTGGATATTAACCCCTTATCTGATATATGGTTTGCAAATATCTTCTCACAATTGTTAGGTTGTCTTTTCATTTTGTTGATGGTTTCCATTATTCAAGACTAATCACTTGTCATTAACCAGGTGAATGAAGTCATTGTGGTGGGTATTTTTCAGGAACATTTTACTTTTTCACATTCACTCTCACCATACTTACAACGTTCAAGAAAAACTTCTGCATTCTATCATTTACCATGGACTTTTGTGTTGCTAAAAGGTAGGGTTTCGTATGAATCAAGAGCTTCAGATCTTGACAAAATCTCAGATTTTTCTGTCATGCAGATTAAACCCAGAAGACACGTTATTTATTATGTAGTTCATCCAACTCAATTCCTTCTTTGCAATGACAGATTGGGGATCCAGAGAGTAGAAATGCATTCCCAAGTTCAGACAGCTACATAGTTAAAGTCAAAGGCAGAATGGGAACAAAATCTCTGACGTTCTAGCCAGCGGTATTTTATTCACGCATACACTCACTTACTTATCCGTAGATTCCCTCATTCATTAAACAATGGCATTACATATGAAATATGTGTCAGAAACTGCTAGACAGCAGCGGTGGTTAAGTGCGCACATTCCGCTTCGGCAGCCCGGGGTTCGCTTGTTCCGATCCTAGGTGCGGACATGGCACCGCTTGGCATGCCATGCTGTGCTACGCATCCCACATATAAAGTAGAGGAAGATGGGCACAGATGTGAGTTCAGGGCCAGCCTTTCTCAGCAAAATGAGGAGGATTGGCAGCAGTTAGCTCAGGGCTGATCTTCCTCAAAAAAAAAAAAAAGAAAAGAAACTGCTTGACACTGACAATGAAAATGAAGGAAAGAAAGAGTGGAACTAAAATTTACATAATGATCACTCTGTGCCAAACACTGTGCCAAGGGAGGGTACACGTTATGATTTCCCATTTAATTTTCATAGCTACTTTAAGAAGTATTACCATCCTATCTTTACCAGTGAAAAAACTTATATTGGTTGAACTCAAGTATTTTGATCCCAAATTTGGTGATCTTACTATTATAAGACATGTTCTTTGTCCAAGAGAAAATCAAAACGTAAAAAGACTTGAACACAAATAATTTCAATGAAATGTCAAAAGAACCATAATAGAGATACAAACGAAGGAGCAGTGAACACTTCTTATGAAAGAGCGTTAGCAAAGCTGACATCTGTTGGTCAGTATTATATAGTAGGAAATTAACTTATACTAATCTGATTTGATCCTTTCAACAACCTTGCACAGAAAAAACTATTATCTTCATTTTACAAATGTAAAAATAGAAAACAGAAATAGAAAGGAATGTGCCCCAAACCATAATGCAGATCTGTGTTCTAAGGTAGATGTGTCTTACGCCAAAGCCCATACCTTTCCCATGTGATCTACTTCACACAGTGTATGCGCACCAAGGGCCACCTCTCACCTTCCTATCTTGAAATGCACAAACTCCTCTGGTATGTGGATTGCTCTGCTTTTTACCTACATATTGTCAATAAACGTCCACGCTTCTCCAGGATTGAATCCTGTGCCTCCAAAAAATTGCTTCAGAGCACACTGATAGTGCAAGCTGAAGAACTGCCTACATAATAGTCCTACAGGTTTACCCTTCCTAGATGCTTCAGTCCATGATATCTCAGGATGTTTTCTTTTCTTTTGACAATTGTATCGTTATGAGCTTCACTCTTCAATGGAGCAGAATAGGCAGACAGATAGCTCTCTCCTTGGAGAACTACAAACAAAATAGCATTCTAAGAGCATTATTTTCATAAAGAAATTTATTCACTCAGAAGATGAATAGAGTTGATAAGCTTGGTGTCTCTAAAGACTTTTCCAAACTTGCACTTTCAAAGAATTAATAATACAAAGGAGAATGCTTTAGGAAACGAGTGGTACAGTAACTACATTCTGTTTTATTAGAGCAAGATAGGATTCCCTCCCAGGGTAACAAGGTTTTTCACAGCTATCAGCCCTCCAGACTGATTAGATATAGTTAAACCCATTATGGCCATACGGTGTCTGTGGATTTCTGGGCAGATCGTGGGACTCTGGAGGCAAACAGCTCTGTGCACAGGGAGAGCATCATCCTGGGCAGCTGAATGATGCCTGACTGCTGCCTGCTTCAGTGTCACTTTGCTATTCTGACAATGCCATGAGGGACTCTGAGCTTTAAGAACCTCCAGAGACTAATAATGCAAGTGCTAATCGTTAGCATCTCCCAGAATTCTTGTAGTTCTCATCTCCTCCAGATTCTCCGGCTGCTGTTTGTGTAATTGAAGAAAACGACAGAGCCAAAGGGAGGCAATTTATCTTGTGAGCCTCCCTGTAGCAGAGCAACCTAGCTGGGTTGCATAACAAAAATTAAGGCAGAGGAAATAACTGATCATCAGTGGGGGGCCTGTGTGTGAGGTCTCTCCTCTTAAAATAGATCTGAATGGAAAGATAGAAAAAAGGTAGTTTTAAACGAGATTAAAAATCTTTAGGCTTTAAAGCAATCTCAAAGAGGCATCTTCGCACTAGAAAAAGCAACCTCAGCAGAGAGACAAGCAGGAAGAGCGGCATTTATTATTCGAAGACAATAAATATTGGGGAACGACATCTTAGGCTAAACAGGTCTACCTAGTGCTCACTGGCTTTGAATCACCAAGTTGAAAGGGTGCTGAGAGATTATTAGTCTAACAGAACCAGGTAGATACGGGGTACAAAATACAATACAAGCGTCCTGACACCCTCTCAATATTGATTCTGCTATTATGTGGCCTCTCACAGTAAACTTATACTCATCATCCCACACTCCTGAGAGCAAGTCATGCAACTGCTGAGCTGAAGGACACCTACAAATTTCCAGACTGCACACTCTTTTAGAAACTCTCTAGGAGTATAGACATAAAGAGAGGTGATCCCGGAATATTTCTAGGTTTTTCAGTTTATCTGATAGCTCAGGAAGCACTGGTTAACAAATAAAAGTAGCCAGGAAAGAGTGGAACTGACATCTACTTAGCAATTAGCAGTTTCAGCCTCACCTGGAAAGTTGTTAGAAATGCTGAACCTGGGCCTATCCCCAGACCTACTGAATCCGAGTCTACCTTTGAACCTGACCATATGGATTATCTGGGGATCGTGCTAAGAATCTTCTATTGGTTAGCCTTTTGAAAGCTCCCTTTCATTTTTGGCAGCCTCACTAAAATATTTTAATACTTCAGGGAAATCCAGTCAGAGAAATAAAAGTATACAAGTGGAAATTAAGGATAACTGCGGTCTGAAATATTATTATAGGACATTAGAAAATCTTTTCTTCAGTTTAAGGGCTTATCCTCAAGTTTTGTTTCTTTTAATTTTTTTTTTTAAATCTTATCCCAAGTTTCTTTCTTATCTTTCGTCTTTACCCTCTGCATCTGGACTAAGTTGTAGTACCATCATCTAGACTTCCCCCTTCTTGTATGGAGGGGACAGGACTTGGGATAGAATTGCTTCCAGTTGATAAGCTTCTACTGATGGAGTTACACTTCACTACAGACCGCATATCTAGGCCTCATTTAGCAAAATCTCCTTTTATCTGGCATTACTTCAAACCACCTTTCTGACTGGCCCAGCCTCCCCATTGTTTCAGTAGGTCAGCTGATGGAGGAAGGGGATCTCCCAGGATGAGGCTACATCAGTGTGATCAAGACAGTCATGCTGTACTGATTAAATGACTGGAGAGGAAGCTCAACAAAAGTGGGCTCTTAAGACGTATGGTTCTCTGAAAGGGAATATATTACTGAGGCCATAAAAGTGCTAAATAAATTATCTCCATCTCCAGTACACCTTGGTCAGAAAAAAAGATTAGAAACACTAGGAAATCTCAAAGGCTATTTTCAACTAGTTGGCATTAACATCCATCTGTATATACAATCTTTAAAAATATCAAATAAAAGCCCAAAGCTAAGGTACCGAAGAATTCTTATACTGCCCTTTATGGGAGTTGTTTTCTCATGAATTTCCAAAGAAAATAATACTAAAAAAATTGATAACCCATAAAAATGTAATTATATACCAAGTCCCACTAATCCATATGTCAGTGGGGCTGAGTAAAATAAAATGGTCCCAGCTCTCAATGATATAAGTGAGACAAATGAATACGGGAACAAGGTGGGAAAAGAGGCAGAGTAACAGGGATGAGATCTAAAAGATGATATCAGATGTCCTTCTTGTGGAACCAGCTTACCGGCCTCAGAAAAGAAAAAAAATTACTGGCAAAATTCACAAGAAATCAGAAATTGGTGGATTTTGGCCTGTGTTTTTATTTCTAATCTTAGTCCATAACAGTATGCATTTGTCAGTATTACTGGAACGTACCTTATTGCACAATGTTCAAATCAAGGTTATTTATTTTTTTATTGAGGTATAAGTGACAAATAACACTCTTGTTTCATTGCACACATACCAATTTGATATTTGTGTTCAAATCAAGATTTGAAGTGAGCAGATGCATACTATGTGCCATCATATTCTTCATAGGCTTTAGGAATTGCAGATGAACAGCTGCAGTTGCCAGTTAAACAATTTGATGATGAATTTTAGCTGTGAATATACTGGAATCTATATTTAGAGTTGTAAAACTTTAAGTTTTAAGTGTAAGACTACTTTAGAACACTCTCCTTTACCAGAGATTCTGAACCACAACGCAGGAACCTCTTTCTTATATCAAATTAGCTGTTTGGATTTTAGCTGATTTCAGTAATTTATTCAACTCATTGGACAAAAAGAAAAAGATCTTAGATTAAAAAAAAAAGTTAAAATCAAGGCAGAGTTCCTGGCCTTCTCAAGTCTCACATTTCCTTCTACTTTAACTCTCCACAAGCTGGGCCACTTCCTAGGGTACTTCATGCATGAAAAAATAATCTAACCCCAAGATTTCATACTCAGAAATCTCCTTCTTTGATCAGAGCCTCCTGTTATTTCTTGATTCCTTGCTCATGTACTCCCATTTTGACCCATTCTTCTAGGTTCATCAGGACCTCTAGCTCCTTGATTTCTCTACATAGCATCCCCAAATAGAAGCTTTACTGGCTCCATGTGTAGCCTGGAGCTCCTGTTGATCATTTGTTCATCCTTGAATTCTTTCAGAGAATTGTCCTAGTGCCAAACCTCATCCATGAATAAGTCCTAGTGATGCCAGCTTAACACAAGGTTGACAAAAGGGAAGCCATATTGTAGAAAAGAAACCATATTGTAACTTTGAATGACCTCTGACTAACTAACTCAGCTGGATAGGCACCCTCCAGGAGATCTATCTGCTCTGTAGATTTTATGACCCCTGCTTGTGCATGTACCTCCCGGCTGCGATAAGACAACTTCGTTCTTTTGAGTTCCTTAAGAATGTGATGCCCCCTGAACAGAGAGTCTATACTGATAGACTATATCTATACTATATGATGACTATACTATAGCCATCATCAATGAAAACTCAAAGATCTAGTGTAGCGATTCCTAGGTCAACATTCCTAACTCCCTCCCCTACAACCCACCGGCTTATATAACTGCTTCAAGATTCTGTGCCCCTCCTTAAGATGGCTCTTTTGGACATTACTTGGCTACCTTTCCTCTTGCTAGCAAGCTGTAATAAAGTGCCCTTTTTCTGCTACCATCTTGCCTCTAAACTATTGGCTTTTGTCTCGTCGTGAGCAGATCGTGCCCTTTGTGCAGTAACACTAGCACCTTCCCAATTGATTGAAGCAGTAAAGTCACCCAATCAGTGCCAAGAACTTAGTGACATATCAATAATTGCTGGTCTATTTTTTCTTTACCTCCCTTATCTACTCACTTACTCCTACTCCTGACTTCCTGACTTCAAAACAAAAAAATAGCTAGGAAACTGGTCTAGATTGAATCACTGCAATTCATGTTTGTCTCCTCTCAGCCAGATCCTCAGAATTCTTAGAAATTGCTGCATTTTTCTCACATTGACTTTTCTCATCTGTCTGACAGAAGCTATTCCTGTTTTGCCTGTCCTTTAAGCTTCTTGCCTCTTTTCCCCCTGTTCTCCAGTTTACCCTCTTCCTTTCTGAGAAAATTGCATCTATTTCACATGAACTTCTCTTTGATTTTCTCTACATCTTCCTCTAAATACCCCTTTGTGTCTTGAGGAACTTTCCATTAACCTCATCGGCAAAGCTAATCGCTCTACTTGTTTCTTAACTCCCATTACCTCGTGATTCTGTGGGACCCACCTCTTCCCATTGTTCTTATTCTTTTACCTTCAGTTTTTCCTGTTCATCAGTCTTTGCTCTCTTCTGCCCTAAAAGGATTATATAGTCATTCTCCTGCCATCTCCAAACAGCACAAATTCATTTTGTATCTGTATCTCACACCTGTTTCTCTCAGAAGGCTCACACATACTTACCTTCACGTATTTGCTTTTTGTATATGTCATTGCCTCAAAGGACTTTTGGGGTTTTTTACATTTAAGCTAAACATCTGAATTCTTTGAATTTAGATTGTATTCAGCAGCAATTAAGGAAGTGATAACATCTATAATTCACCATAACTTGGACAAATTGTTGAAATAATTCAAGTTGCTAGCAAAGACTAACAACAGTGTCCAGCTACTCTGAGAAAAAAAGCAAAGCTCAAGGTCCCAGGCCAAGAACATTCACAGAAAACCAGGGACTAAGGCTCAGGATAAGCCCATAAGTGCTGGTTCCCCAATTTTTTAGTGCCTAATTTGTAAGAGGATTAATTAAGGAGACTAAAAAATATTATAAGTCTCCTTTCATGAAATTTCTTCCTTATACTTTTTGTTTTTGGTGAGGAAGATTAGCCTTGAGCTAAAATCCACCTCCAATCCTCCTCTTTTTGCTGAGGAAGATTGGCCTGAGCTAAAACCTGTGCCCATCTTCCTCCATTTTATATGTGGGACACCTGTCATAGCATGGCTTGATAAGTGGTGTGTAGGTCTGCACTTCGGATCTGAACTGGTGAACCCCATGCTGCCAAAGCAGAGCATGCGAACTCAACTGCTACGCCACCAGGCCAGCCCCAACTTCCTTATACTTTTGATCAGAGAAGTTCAAGCTAAATAGAAATTTAATGTGTAATTATATTAATACATAAAATTCTATGTGTCTTTACATTGAGTTCTGGAAATAAAAATATTTAGATAACCATCATCTCATTATCAACAATAGTAGACGTGGAAGCAATAGGACAAAATGTTCTATTTATTTTTCTATTTATATATTTTCTCTTAACAAAGTAAATTAACTAAAATAAAATTAGGCTTTTTTATTTCAAAAATAATTTTTACAGCACATTAAGAAAATTCTTCTAGCTTATGTTCCTCGTTAAAAGAAACAACTAGGAAATCAAAAACAGAAATTGAAACATAAAATAACAAGCAATCTGTGAAAAGGGCTTTCTTTGTTTCAACTCTCTCCTTCTGACCAATGATAACGTATGTTAGGAAGCTTCCACACTGTGTGATAACAGTTTACTCTGACACCTAACTAAACAACCAAATCTCTCCAATTTGGCTTCAGCAAAATATGAATAGAGAGCATATCCATCAGCCTTCTCTTCTTGGAAGCGATATGTAGAGAACCCTCACACACAGTTTCTTCTCACATCCTCCAGCACCATCCAAATCACTGAGCCGCTTCATTTTTCACTACATGCCATAATTCTAACTTCGGGCGTGCACCTCAGATAGTTATTTGCTTTCCTGAAAGACAGAGTTGTGTGAGCATTCAGGTCTTTACTCTTCATTCCAAGGATGACCTCAGAATTAGCTCTTATGCCATCTTCAAATATGAAAATTTCATGAAAATACGGCAGGGACCCATACTTCTTGCATTACCTTTTCTTTCAGGAACTGCGAGACACAATACCTCTCCCCATTTTGACTGTACAGACATTACTCTAAAATATTTTGAGCTCCAGGTGATATCTGAGGCAAATGTGTAAATCCTTTATCTTTAAAAATAAAAATGTTAGTTTTAAATGAGAACGGCTGTGAAGAGGGAACCCAGCAGCAATGATTTTTCATGCCCTAGGCACTGACGCTCCCACACATAGGTGAAATAAGGTGCAGACTTTGACAATGGACAGAATGAGTGTTCTTGTTTTAAGAAAACATGGAAACACACATTTTATTGCAAATATTTCAATGTAAAAATAAAGTATTTGTCCTCATTTTAGTGGGCTTCTAAGTTGATGAGCTGCTTAAAGCAGTAATACTGGCTGCACATATGTTAAAAGAGCTGCCAGATGATGCCTGTTCCAAGGATAACACAGGACACCCTCATAGTGTAGGCGGAGGGTAGGGGAGAGAGAGGGACTGATGCAGAACTGACAGTCCTGATAGGAGCAGATGGTGGTGAATACTCACAAAGCTTTTTAATACACACCATTCCTTATTCCAAGCTATTGTATGGGGACTTTCTGTATGCCAGAGCTTTCAAAGCTAATTGCCTTTGTATCTGCTGCCATAACTGTTTGTCCAAGGGGAGAGCTGAGGGTGAGGGGACAGAAGAGAATGTAACATGGACTTCCTGGCACTCTACTACTTCCTTATTCAACTGTCTATTAATTATGTAATTTCACAGTTCACAGATTTCAGAAGGTGCAGCCAGGAATAGATCAGATGCCCTTTGGGGTTAGAGAGTAGAAAAGAGAGAAGAAATTAGGGAGGGCAAGGGTTGGAAAAGGCTATGTTTAATTTCATGAGAAAGTCATAAAATCAAGCTCAGCATTGGAAAAAAATTATCTTAAAAAAAAAGCACCAGAGTGTATCCAAAGAAAAGTTAGGAGAGATTGGGGTTTCTCCTAAACCTGGGTAAGAGTTCCTGAAGAAATGTGCTTTCTGTACATCTTCTGTAGGAGAGATTTTGTTTCCAGGTGTCATCTTTGAACCACTTGCTGTCCATCATTTTTACTTGCTGAGCACCCACTGTGTGCTTTTGAGAGCTATAAAGGATAGAAAAGAGAGTGTATTAGTCAGGGTTCTTCAGAGAAACAGAACTAATCATTTGGTAAATATATAAATGGAGAGAGATTTATTTTAAGAAATGAGAACATGAGATTTTACAAGCTGGAAGGTCCAAAATCCGTAGAGTAGGCCAACAGGCTGGAGACCCAGAGAACAGATGATGCTGCAGCTTGAGCCTGAAGACAGTCTGGAGGCAGAATCCCCTCTTCCGTGCGGGACCTCAGTCTTTTCTCTTAAGGCCGTCAACTGATTGAATGAGGCCCACTCACAATATGGAGGGTAATAGCTTTACTCAATCTATCAATTTAAATGTTAATCTTATCTAAAAAATGCCTTCACAGTAACATCCAGATTGGTGTTTAACTAAATATCTGAGTCCTGTGCCTAACAAAGTTAACACATAAAATTAATCATCACACACAAATCACCCTCTTCATTTAACCTAAAATAGAATGAACCAAATGGCCATAGAAATTTTCCTCAGAGACTCATCTCATTTCCATTTATATGAAAATGCTTGTCCTCTGTGAAGATTTGTTAAGGAAAACTAAACTTTATGAACTTTGTTTCCCAGGAATATTCTTTAAATATTGTCTTATTTTTTAAAAATAAAAATTCTGAAATATCAAAAAAGTTCACCAGTTTTTCCTCTGAATATTCAAAATTACCTTTCCCAATAAACTTCTCAGTTATAGGAATTGACTTAAATGAAAGCAAATGGTATTGTTTTCCATAAGATACTGCTTGTTCTCTGCTGCAGTGTTGCTCAACGGCAAGGAGTTCCCAACTGTGTAGAATATAATGCATTCAATGAAAAAGGTGCCCCTTGGAGTTGAGCAATGTCCCTGCTTATTGTGGCAGTACAGAAGCAGCTGCCACTTTACTATCTGTGGCCAAAATGTTAGCAAAGGTGAAAATAGGAGACCCCCACAAAAGGAACTGGGGAAGAGGTGGCCAACTGGAGCAACACCCGCCAGGGCTGAGCACTTTAGGTATCTTGTGGCTAAAAGCAAGGAGAGCTGTATGAAGCCAAACTTCATAGAACTCCCCACCCCACCACACTCTAGTGATACGATGTCTTCTGTATTCTTCATGCCCATCTCTCTTAGAATTTTAGGGATGGAAGTTTATAAGCAAAATTAAAATTTTAACTACTTAAAACTAGTGGTTGATTAACTATACAAATCATATTAGACAGTATTTTCTGATAACTCATCTCATGAATCTTTTAATCACAGATTGATATTATAAAATAGAGGGTAAATAGTATGTATCCATGTAGAATACAGAGAAACTGAGACATATAACACTTAATTAGATTGTACTTAGATTTATAAATCAGTGAAAAACCTAGATTGGAATCCAAGTGGTGTTTTTATTTATATTATTTGTCTATTCAGAGAACCAAATGGCATCACTTACATTTCAGAAAGAACAATAAATCAACCTAAATCTCCTTCACAAGCCCTAGATAGTATAAATTCAGTATTCTAAAATGAAAAAGCACCTTAGATTAAAATATCAATATAACTGTCTTCAAAGGAATCAAATAAAATATTAAATCTCAAAGAAGTTTGTTTATACTGACACGCTCAGTGAAAAATATCAAAATCAGTTTGTCTAAGCAATAAACCTATGAAAATCAAGTTGCCAAACATAAATGCTTATAGGTGACATTGTCTATTATTATGGTCCTAAACAAATACTGCTGACAACTAGATAATACATTTAAAGCATGAAATGCAATGATTCGGAATACTGATTTTTTCTACTACCTTTTTATAACATATTTCTTAATAGTGAAACATGACGAAGGCAGATTCCTGAGAAAGAGACAGTCTTGATTTAGAACTTACCTATTTCCTGACAGGCTAAAAATTCTTGCTATTCTTTCATCTTTTCCATGCAAGACTTCAAGTGTACTCAGCTGTCAGAACAGTTAATGCAAAGAAAAGTTAATCTTTTCTGGTGTCTGGCTTATACTCGGTCCTCCCAGAAGCTCAACTGTGAGATTAGCATTTATGTGCAAGTAGTTTATTGGGGCGATAATCCTAAAGATTGAAGAAGAGAGGCAAGGAAGGGAAGGAAGCCAATATTCGGTGTTTCATAAGCAGATTGTGAACAACTAGCGTTCTATCTGGCTCCGTACACTTGGCAGAGGGTGAGAAATACGCCCTAGGGTTTTACAATAGGAAGAGAGAGAGAGCAGGGGTATTTATGCACCAAATTCCCATTTGTTATTTGTGGGCTACTAATGGATGGGTACTTCTGGCCTCCCCTGCCTGAGGCTGCTGCAGTCACAAAAAGCCTTTCGAGTAATACCCGAAGGTACTTGCATTAAAAAGGTAGTGAATGGCAAAGGGATACAGTTTGGAAACCCACAGCATCTGTTAACAGTTCTTAGCCCCAGATGTACACTAGATTCATAATTACAGCGTGGTCGTCAGTCTTTAACCCTTTATCTCCTAGACTCTTTGGTGCGCCATCCCTCTAATATTTTTCTAGTGGTAGCCTAAGGCAGGGATCCTCAATGACCCTGCCAGCACCATATGTCAGGGTCTACTGTGAGATGTGCAGCACTAATGTATCATTAATAAGAGTTCAGATAACAAAAATTTGAAAATAATTAAGCTTTTTAATGAATTTAAATAAACCCCAGGATATCCCTTTTAATGCATCCCTCTAACTTCCTGGAGTGATATGTTTCTTAAGTGAAAGAGTAAAGGATAGAGTGAAAATTTGTACTCTGAAACACTTATAGCTAAGAGCTTACCTCATCGACCCCACAAATTATAGGGTCTCTCTCATATGGACAAACTTGATTTTGTATTTTCTGGATTAAAAGTGTTGGGAGTCTGGTAAAGGCAGCAATCCATCTCATATATATTCCTTCTGAGTAAGGGACTTGCAAAGGACATGCCAAACACAAATCCTCAAAGAGTTTGAGGCATATTCTCTCCTTTTTTTGAGAAAAAGTTTAACTTTTATGAGAAATTTAGTTAGACGTCTGATCAAGTACTTTCCAAAGGGCATATAATTATCCAGATTGCAAACAGCATTCAAAATTGGAAAAGATTGGCATGTTATCACATACAGGTTTAAAATCGGTCATGGAGAAGTAAAGTGCATTATAATTTTAGCCACCCAGAAGAACAAAGAAGAGAGAATGTATACACATTAGAATATTTAATAAAATGTTCTCAAAGCAGAATTTGTTAAATGTCTTAGGATATCCAAGAGATGCGACAAGAGTGGCGAGTACGTATTTCAGTGCATTTTGTGAAATGGAATCAGAGTGGAATTTGTCCAAGAGACCATCATTAGAAAAGAGATTAATTATTAATTGAACCCTTTGAACATTGAGTACTATGCTAATAAAAAGAACTTGCCCTTACAGCGCTTAATTCATGCACAAAGTCAGAATATGAACATCAAAATTTAAATACTAGAAAAGTCATCAGACAACTGTATATAAATATTTTGAAATGACAGGTTGAGACAATAAGTGCCAGAAGTTCATAGAAGGGCCTCATCATTAGTGATGACTTGGTTGACAAGAAGGAGATTGAACTGGACCTGAAAGATTCGTAACGTTTGGACAGGATCAAAGAACCATCCATCATCAGGTTAAGCACAGAAGAAAGAAACAATGAGTAGAGAGACCTTACCAAAGACTACTTAGAACAGTACCTCACATAATGATTATTGATATAGTAGCTATACGATGAATAATTCAATATTCAAAGAATATTCAGAATTCAATAACTCAATATCTCAATATTATTTTTAAGCTGGTTGTTATTAAACAACCATTAAGGGGCTGGCCCCATGCATAGTAGTTAAGTTCAGTGTGGTCTGTTTTAGTGGCCCAGGTTCGCAAGTTCAGATCCCGGGCATGGACCTATACCACTCATCTGCCAGGCTGTGGCAGTGTCTCACATATAAAGTGGAGGAAGATTGGCACAGATGTTAGTTTAGGGCTAATCTTCCTCAAGCAAAAAAAGAAGAAGGTTAGCAACAGATATTAGCTTAGGGCTAATCTTCCTCAGCAAAAAAAAAATTAAAAGAACGGAGTCATTTTTTTATGAGATCCATTTCATCTCTGCATTGTTAATATTTATATCAATTTTTCCCAAGCATCAGACAGTAGGTCACTAATTAAAGGATTTAATGCTACTAAATTTTGAAAGTTTTTTCTTAAAGACCATTAGAAGAAAAAGAAACGTCTTGTTAAAGACTACTCTGAATAATCCCTTTTTATATTAAAGCCTTAATTTTCAAGTCAATCCAGATTGGGTTCTTCTGAATCATGAAAAATGACCTAGAGAATAACAGGAATCTTGCTGCTTTTATCATCAAATTTTCCCATTAAAAAGAAGCAGTGGAGAAAAAAACGTTATGTTTAGGGGCATCATGAGACCACTCAGACAAGATAATTTGGGCAAAATTATCCCAAAAGGAATATTTCAAAAGGACATTTATCCGTATCTTTGTAGAAATGCCAGACTGAGGTCCCTGCAACCTTCCTTGATAACCTGAGTTTCTTGAGACCACAAATATACCTAAAATTTAATGGGTTTTTAAATTCTATGCAAGGCATGTTTTAACGAGCTTTATGTATATTCCCATTTATTCCTTACAATAACCCTATAAGGTAGGAAATATTATTGTCCCCGTTTTACAAATGAGGAAAACTAAACTACAAAAAGATTAAGAAATTTGCCCAAGGTTTCAAAAATAGTTAAGATTTGAACCCAAGATGTTTGAGAAACATGTTTGCACCTAATATTAATAGTTATAATAACTGTTTTAATAACTTCAGCTACTAATTATAATATCTGTGTCATTTCTGAAGCTGTTTCTTTTGACTATCTTCATTCTCATTATGGATCATATTTTTCTGCTTCTTTGCATAACTGATAACCTTTTATTGGATTCACACATTATGAATTTTGCCTTGATAGAGATTTTTGTATTCCTTTAATTCTTGAGCCTCATTCTCGGATTCAGTTACATTTCTTGGAAATAGTTTGAGCTCTTGAGGCTTACTTTTAAACTTTGTTAGACGGGACCCAAGTAGTCTTTAGTCTAGAGCTGGTTTTGCCCCACCACTGATGCAACGCCCTATGAGTACTTTGCCCCAGCCCATATACTAGGAAAATCTTTCCACTTTGGCTGGTGAGAACATGAAACAGTTGTGATCCTGTGTGAGGGCTGGCAATTATTCTGTCTGTTCCTTTCTCTGGGTGGTTCTTTCCACTCCCTCAGACAGTTCCTCACCTGCATTCACCAATCAGTACTCATCTGAAGGCTTGAAAGGAACCCTCTGCGTATCTCCAGAACTCACTCTCTGTGTAGGTCCTTCCTCCCACTATTCTGCCTTGAAAATTACAATTACTTTGGCCTTCGTGAATTCTTAGCTCTGTCTCCTCAACTCAGGAAGACCACTGGGTGCTGTTTGGGTATCACTTCCATCTGCTGCTGCCTGTAAACTCTTCAAAAATGAAAGGAGAGCAATTTTAGGGCTCACTTTGTATTCCTTTTCACAGTGATCATTGTTCTTTGTTGCTTGTTTTTCAAAGTCTGCAAACCATTTTTTCTCCTTTTTTTTTTATTTTTCATTTTTTGAGTTGTTTAATGCAATAGGGTAAATCCAGCCCATATTATTCCATCTTAACCAGAAGTGAAAAAACTGTGCCAGAGAAATTCATTTCCAGAAATCTAACCTTAGACATTGCTCTACCAGTGCTAAGCATCTAAGTCAACTGGGAGATGAAACGTGAAAAGAAGTAAGTGGTAGGGTTCATAATTGTCGCCATTCTTCATAGAAGTCAGGTTATGACCAGGAAACAGATGGTACACTCAAACTGGATAATTTTAGGAGAAGCTAATCAGGGAAGAATTTAGCAAGGTATTAACATTGTTTAGGAAAAGCAATAAGGAATGACGCAGTATCCCAAGATTAGTAATAGGAGAGCTGTTGCCACCCTAGGCCTGAAAGTTGAGGAGTTGCTCAACTAATAGAGCACAGAGACAGAATTGTCCTTAAGAGAAGCTGTAGGCATCAGTAGAGAAACGCAGCCAACCTAAACTTATCTAGCAAAAAATAATTAGGTCAATATGAACCCTCACCTCACAATAATCCTACCTTCAAGATCTCCTGCCAAAGCCTCTTATTGATCCCAACCAGAAGCTGGAGGTCAAAGGAGTCGTTTGATCTGTTCTATGGGTCAATGTCAAGAATGATTGGTGCAGAATTGAGAAGCGTAGAGATTTCACCTGGAAAGACAAATGGAAGATTTCCAGGACGCTTCACCAAAGTAAACTGGAAAATATGACGTGTACATTATTACTAACTCAAAAAGCTGACAAAGATGAGCTGAAGGGAATAAAACAGTCATGTCATATCAAATATAACCACAGTAAAAAATGATGGCCACATTAGCACATCTATATGGATGATATCTTTACAAAGCATCCAGGGTAGTCTGATAATTATACACACAAGAAATCTGAATAAGCATCACAACCAATTTAACCATTTAAGCATTGTTTAATAGTAGTTTAGTAAGAAGTTGTTAACATATCATTCATCAGGTATCTTTAAGTTCTCAGCATTATACCAGGAAATAGGAATAATATAAAGAAGCAAATTATGTGTTCGTTGTGGTCAAGGACTTTACAATATTTAGGAAAATAAAATATGGGTGCAACTAAACAATCAATTAAATACCCACACAAACAGATACAACATGATTTGTTATCCAGATGATAAATGATATAAAAATGAAGAGTCATAGCATGAAAAGATAATATAAAGAAGCAAATTATGTGTTCGTTGTGGTCAAGGACTTTACAATATTTAGGAAAATAAAATATGGGTGCAACTAAACAATCAATTAAATACCCACACAAACAGATACAACATGATTTGTTATCCAGATGATAAATGATATAAAAATGAAGAGTCATAGCATGAAAAGATCAGCATAGAATGAAATATATGTAGGTCATTAATTTGCTTTTTAGAGTAATTTGTAGATTTATATACTGCTTTCTTACAAAATTTTGAAGATGTAGAATTTTTTACTGATTTCTCTGTTGTTGGAGCCCTGTTATTGGCCACCTTCAGTTTTCTGATATCTCTCCCACCTAATAAAAGTCCTATTACTTAGCTACTACAAAAAATGTTATTAACAATAAGTACTAACCGGTGTTGTCCAGTCAAACAGCTGCTAGAATCCAAACTATAGAACAAAGAGAAAAGTGTCATGATATGAGAGCATTTATCATACTTTGATATAAAAATTTAAAAAACTGATAACATAAATTAAGAAATTAAGACCAAAGTCTCCTTAGTTTTGGAAATGATTCAGGGGCAACGTAGCTTAATTGGATTAAAAATAACGTTTCAAACTTGCCTTTCCATTAAAGCGTCACAAAAGGCCAGGTTTATAAAACATGCAATAATTCCTCTATCCAATAGCTCTTCTGATTCGCTTGGCATAGATTAGAAAGATGATATCCACAGAGGTGTTTCAGAACCAAGCAGCCATCAAATAAATGTGATGATTTAATTTGTACAATCAGTTGAGGGTCAAACGGTTAGCTTCACCTGGTAGAACTGCCTTCTGACTTCCCTCTGCTTCTTTTGTCTTCCAGAGTTTAGTTCATATCTATCACCTCTAGCCTAGATTTTTTAATTAATAATTTAAGTGGCTCTCTAAGGCACTTCACGAGTTCCTTGACTGAATCTACCCAGAGCTATTAAATTGTCTTTCTCCTTTCTCCTTACTTACACAGAGTTGATGTGAAGCCATAGGAATTCTTTTTCAATCAATCAAGCATAATATAAACATCAGGCACTTTCTACAAAATGAAGGACCATCTCAGAAATGCTCAGCTAGTACCAATTTAGAAATTCTGACTAATCCATTGCATTGTGAAATTTGGATGAAGAGATACTATCACTAAAATCCCAAATTTTCTGGGTGCTTCCAAGACACGAAAAATGAAGAATTCAGCTTTAAATAGCTTACAGCTTGACCTTCACAGATGTTGACTTAAGAAAGGGTTCAGCAATTTGTGAAATCTGCATTTCTATTTTGTAGAATTATAAAAACCATGAAATCCGACCTTGAATCAAATAATCTTGCTTTTCAAGCACACAGAATATAAGCAGCCTGCTCACAGACAAAAAGAACGCCATTAAAGAATCAGGAAAAATATCCTGTTCCTTGGGCTAAATTTATTTCTGTTGTTTTCCATTGTCTCCCTCCTGTAACTGAAGAATGAATAGAACCTCTGCTTATACATTCCATCACACGGAAATCGTAAGAACAACATAAACTGAGTAACGAAGGAGGAAAACAGAAAATATGCTACCATAATTCTTTAAAATTTTACCTATTTTCTATAACCTGAAATAACTGATTTCTTAACTAAGAAATTGTTAAAAATGATATTAGTGAATCTGAACAATTTTGATGGGATTAGATGTAAACACTTTCTAGAAGTTCTTTCCTTACAAGATACCAATAGTTCATAGGATCTGACTCAAATGGATCAAAGTTTTTCTCTAAATATTTAAATTTTCCTGTTTATTCTTTAAAATTAGTTAAAGAGGACTTCCGTGATGGCAATCCAAATTTTCTCTTCTGCTCATACTTTGTCCATATAAAAAATGTATTAGAAAGTGGTAGAAAGATTTAAGATTAGAGAGTAATAAATGTACTTAATCTGTTTTCAATTATGGCAACCCTCTTAAAAGGGTAATTATTGAGAGTGAGACCACACGAATTTTTTAAAAAGAATTCACTTCTATTCATCTTATATAAAGCTTTAAGTTTCACCAGAAACCGAAAGGCATACGTTCCCTAAGATTAAAAGCAAGTGGTAAGTGTTTCTGTGTCGCTATAAATGATCTCTTTAAGGGAGAAAAAGACGATAAAGAAGAAAAAAAATACTAGCAGGCAATGAGCTTGAATAATGGACTCTTAGAAAAGGCAAAATCAGACTCTAGTTAAAACTATAAATTGAGATGCTGCATTATTCACTTTCTGTGCAACCACATATAAATTTGAACTGCTATTTGCAAGTGGGTGGTTCCACAGTGAGACCATATAATGCACAAAGATATTTAGGCAATGTATCAGTGATATTAAGAAGTATTATTTAATGTGCTGCAGAATACTATAAATTGCACATGATAACACTCTCATAAATTGGACTTAGAATAATAATCTGTGTACTAATGGGGCAATGACTTTCTAAGAGAAGGAGAGTACTTTGAAAAACTCCACTGTCTTAAGACCAGGCTGAATCTCAGCCTCCACAGAAAATTTAATACCTATCGCTTTCAAAGTTCTGTGTATCACATTGAAACAATAGTAAGGCAAACATAAATGCAGCAAATTTGAAACCAAGTTTGAAATCTACACTATAAAAGCAAACATCTCATTTTTCAACATCTGGAGGTATGGAATTTTCAGCATATTTCCCAATGGTAAGCCCAGCAAGCAGGAGAGTCAATCAAATTATATCTCTTCCCTTTGAAAAGATTGTCCAACCTACGCCTTTTATAGTGCCTTTATTCCCCTACCCTCATGAGCTCAAAATCTCTCCCACCTAAACAATGTTCAAGGGTGTTATGTTGTATCAGTGATTATTTTCACAGTGGCATCTCCCCAGTGAGTTGGCACCAAAAAATACACAGAGAAAGATGTGCTCAGGTGTACAATGCCACAGCACAACACGCCATTGAAAGGACAGGCATTTGGAGTAGATTTTATGCAGATAATGTACTCACGCTGCACTTTTTACCCCCTCTTAATCCACATTTGTCTGAAAAGTCAGCTATACTAGGAAGGGAGCTTTTCTTTTCTTTTCTTTGTTTTTTTCTTTTTTTCTTGAGAAATAATAAAAGACGCAGATTATAGGCTACGTAGCAACATTGTTACCCTTTTGAGCCCTTCGAAAAACATCCTGAAAGGATATAAACTATATCTACACACGACTTGAATATCTATCTATCTATCAAGAGACATGAAAGGAAACTCAGAGAGCGTAGCTACTGAGGAAAGTATGAGATCTGAATGAAATCAATTTAATAAGAGCTGAATACAGGTATTAGATGACCTTCTCCTTAATTTTCACAAATCATAAGTTGTTCAGGTAAAACTCAAATTCCTTAGACATTGAAACTCTTGGACCAAGAGTTCAGTAGAACAATGTTCCAAATATCATTCTTTGGTGACCCATTTAAATGCATAAAACTAATGATATCATTCTCCAATGTTACCAAGAAAATGATATTTGACCAAATTATTACTAAGGTAGAATTTGAGACAAAATTGCTGCAGAGACCTGCTAGTTATAAGGAACGGTTAGATTGGTGAGTCCATTTTTGTTTTGATGGCCAGCCCTGAGGATGCCATGTTTCGAAGGCAAGGACCAGGAGCCAAAGCCCATCTAAAACAGCCTGGGCAGTAAAATTTGGCCTGTCTCATTCAACAGGTTTTACTGCACTACACATTACTAATTGAATGAAATAAATACTTTTGGAGTGAACCTCCTTTCTCCTGACTTTACACTTCAGCTTGGAGGAACATCAATTAGTGTAACTCTCTTGTCATTTCTCCACCCTGCAATTCAATCCTTCCAAGTGCATTTTCACTTGGGTAAATTTGGGAATGGACTCCGAGAATGCCAAGCTTAACCTGTATCCTCCTTTTATCTCTTGAGTATCTGCCCGCCCATGGAGAGCACTTTCTCTGGTATGCTCCAAGCTACAGGAAATGTTCAGCAGAAGAGGCTTTCCTCCTGCCTGGGAGGCCTGGGAAGCATCTAGCCGTGCCTTGGATGGAAGCATCTAGCCGTGCCCTGGATTAGTCTGTCTATTTACGTGGTTCAGCGTTAAGGAGCCCGTTTTGGTCACACATGTAAGCCAGTTCTTCAACATTTCTAAAGCAATGAAACTGACTTCCCCCACCATCCACCTATCTGTCTCTTTTGTTCATCTATCAGTTTGTTAAGAACTTATTGAAGAATAAAGGAATATTTTTGTATTGACCTTCTCAAACACCAATAAATATGCTATCTTAAAAAGAATTTAAACAGTGAAATAGATATAGCCCAAGGAAAAAGAAACTTAGAGCTCTTAATCTAGTCAAGGTAATATTTACGAGACGTTTAAATTTTTTGAAGAAATTACAGAAAATTTTTAAAAATAAGAGCTATTTATGAAGGAAAGGCAATAATTCAAGCTGGAATGATCTGCAAGATAATGACGCCTGTAATTTTTCCTGCTTGTTCACTATAACAACTTTTAGATTTTTTTAACTCAAAAAGAAATCTCTCCTTTCTTGTAACAAGGGTGTTTTAGTACAAGGGATGTGTTTAGCATTGTCCATTCAGTGAGAGCACATGACATAGAAGCTCTGATTGGGAAACCTGATTCACTGCAGTCATATCCTAATGATGAGTTCTCAGGGGCTACACTAACCCTATTACCAGAATTAGAGTCAGTTGGTTCTAGACTTATCACAGTAAATCAAACTTGGAACCAAAATGTCAGGTCTGTTCATTTTTTTTTCTGTTCAATTTTTACAGGGTGTATCTCCAAAGTAAAAGGGCACGTGAATCAACTGTGTATTGCTCAGATGGCTGAGCAAATTCAGCAGGTAGCTAGTAGACATGGCCCTACACTTTAGCAATATTGAGGAAACTGAAACATAGGAATATGAAAAGAGGTATTAATTCAGAAAATACACCTTGAAATTTTGCAGCTCAGAAATAATTATATTTTCAAAATGTTCCAAACATATCGCTATCTCAAAAAGAGTTTTAGCATAAACTTGAACAATCAGAGTAAGACTAATAATAGTGATAATGGACAACAGTTTTAGCAGCCCACAAAAGACAAAATATCAGATAATTTTTCTATTTTGATAAGATTATATTCTATTTTTATCTATGTCATGAAATAAAACTCTGGCTTTAGGTGTAGACTCAGTAATATATACCTGTTCAAGTAATATATTCCTGTTTTTGGAAAAGGTCCCATGTTAATTATTCTATGCTGGACATATATACCATATGTAAATGATTAAAATATTAATACAATGTTATTAAATATTTATAAAATATTAATCTGAAATAATTAGCCTATATAGTGATTGGTGATTCTAGGTTTCTATCATAAAATTACCTATACATATTTATTCAATATATAGACAATATAAGGAATTTTACCGAATACAGAGAAAGAACCAAATAATTGTGACAAGGGAAGGGAAAAGTTGACAGGAAATTATATATAAACTAAATCATAAAAGATAAATTATCCTAGTTGAGCAGTTTTTGTGGTAAAGTGCAACTGAAAGGTGTTGAAAGAGTGAGAGAAGAGTCATCCCAGATATAATGTGACAGTCAAAGACATGGATATGTGAAATTTCAAGGACTCTTACGAAAGCTGCAAATAGAGTTGAGCAGTAAGAGGTATGGAAGGTCATGATATAAGACTATACAAGTAGGATGGCACCAAGAAGTTTGGATTTTGGCTGGAGGAAATGTAACCTCATTAAAGCTTTCCTCATCTGGTCAGTGACTTGACCAAATCTATAATTTAGGTACATAGCAATAATAGTATAACTGGAATTATGAGAAATGATGAGTATAATCTTGATTGCATGAGTTAAAAGTACGGTTATAGGTCTAAATTTAGGGGAAACAAAGAGACTAGAGGCAGGTAGATAAGAATCTCTTATAATCTTGCAAGAGATAATGAGAGCCTAGCGATAGTGGAAGTAGTGAGGAAGGGAAAACGTTAAGGAGATATTTTAAGGAAAAATAACACAACATTGATTGGATTATTATGTAGAGGGGAAAAAATCTAATGTAACAGATTATATCTTATTTAATTGAGGATACAAACAATAGGCAGCATAATTTCTGTGGAGTTAAATACTCCAATGGTCTTTGAAGGATTTATTCAATATATTCAGATGATGTTTTTAATGCTTATATTCCATCATCCATGACCATTTAAAATAGATTTATATGTTCTGACTTCTCCAACATCTCTATCATTACATTGAAAACAAAGTTTACATTTCCTAAGGTGACGAAAGAAAATGAAGCAAAAATTTATAATTTTGCATTTATAATCTTTGACAACCCATGAAAATAATGATTATTATAATAACTATTACTTAAGTGACATTTATGTGTAAGGCAATGTTCTATGGGCTTTGCATATATTAATTTGCTTCCTCCAGAAAATAATCCTATGAGCCCCATTATAGATAGATAAAGGAACTGAGGCATACAATACAGTCAAGTAACTAATAACTTGCCAAAGACCCAAGAGCTAGTTAGTGGCCGAGTTAAGATTTGAACATAGGTGATTTGGCCCGTGTTCATGTTCTTAGTCACTCCAGCATGCTGGGCTTTAGTATTTCACTTAGATAACCTCCAATAGTGGTCCACTCAGCATAATTCTAAACATCCTAAAATTTGCAAAAACCAATACTATCCCTACTTATAAATAATATGCAATAGGAAAAAATACTGTCCATAACAGTAATAAACTTGAAAGATGTATAAGAAGAAATCTAACAAGAAACATGGAAAAAATGTAGAAAATTATAAAACAATGAAAAACATAAAAGATGAATTGAATAAATTGATATATACTATGTTTATAGACAAAGTGTAGTTTTCCCACAGTAAATCTATAAATTCCATTCAATGTCAATGAAATCATAGAATTCTTTTACAGAATTTGAAAGACATACTAAAATACATATAGTTGAATAATGACATAAATAATTACCAACACAATTCTAAAAAGTAAAAATAGGGTTGTGGAAATTGCCCTACCAGATATCAAGACTTATTCTCACACAATAAAATGAAAAGAATTGTGTATTGACACAGAAAAAGACAAATAGATGAATGGAAGAAGTAGTTCAAACACAAATTAATGCTAACATGAAAATTTGTGAAAAGGTATGACATCCAAATTATTCAATAAATGTTTTTGATACAAGTCAATTGTCACATAGAAAAAAATTATAGTGATAGCTAAATACACCAGAGACAAAAATAAATACCTAAGTGAGTAAAGAGTTAAGGGAAAACTATTACAAGATAAGATATATCTACGTGATCTTGGGTTCAGGTGGCATTTCTTTAAAAAGATACAAAAAACAGAGAGACAGGTCTGTGAATTGCCTGTGTTCTGCAGGCAGAGGCCCACATGCCGAGACCCGGCTAGAATCTGCTAAGAGTCAGTTTTTAGTGAAACAGCATTGAGCTATGAGCCAAGACCCACTTCTTCACTAATTTGATCTTGTGCAAGCCATCTTACCTCTCTGGATCTCAGTTGTCTCATCTGTAAAAAGGAGATAAAAATTCTTTACCTTTCTGAAGTCTTCCTCTTTTCTGTAGGTGAGCTGCCACCACAACATGGCCACTGACAGACGAGTGGTATAGGTCTGCACCTGGAACCGAACCTGGGTTCCTGAAGCCAAGTCCACCAAACTTAACCACTAGGCCACCAGCGCTGGCCCCAAATTCACCCTTTAAAAGTATACTATCCAGGGAAGATCCAAGATGGCGCCATGAGTAGTCCTCTTTGTCTCTCCCCCTTCAAGTCTACAATTTTTTGGACACTCATCACTTAACAAAGGATATCCAGATAGAATCTCAGGATGTCTGAGAGACCCACACAACTATACATCGGAAGGTGGATGGACTTCCCTCCGGGAGGAGGTGGAGATAGGTGAAACCTCTCCGACTCCAACCAAAAAGCCTAGTACCTGCAAGAGGCTTTCTTCCAACGGACACCCCCAGAAGATCAACACACACCTAGGGCAGAAGTGAGCACACACCAGAGGAGCGACAGTGGAAACAGGTGACCAGAACCCTACCTAAATCCCCCGCAATTACTCCTAAACGCAGAGGGAAACTCTAGAGTTACACACCTGAGCCTGCAGGGAGAGTCTTGCCCCGCCATTGGCAGGGAGATCCCACCCGGTGTCCATGGCACCTGGAGGGTCTCAGAGAGAATCACAGAGGGCGTGGCGGTCCCCCGGCTGCCACTGCCTGCACGGCCGGGCAAGGGATTGCTGGAGATCTCAGAGAGGATTGGGGCTGGGTGAAGCTCCAGAGGCTGGCTCCACGCCCCGGAGGGGAAGCTCCAGAGTTCCGCCCAGGCAGCAGACAAAACTCTCTGTCTGCCATTAGCGGAGGGGCCACACCCAGCATTCACAACACCAAGAGCATCCCGGAGAGGAGAATATCAGGCAGGGCAGCAGCTGACCAGCTACCACTGAAATCAGGATCTCCGGCTATCCCCCAGTCAGGGCAAAGGGCTCCCCGAGTTCCTGGGGAACAGGACTGGGGCTGAGCAGAGTTCCAGTGACCCGGCTCCGTAGCCTAGGGGGAAACCCTACAGGCTCACAGCAGCCTCAGCAAAAGCCTCTGCACAGCACTAGTAGAGAGCACCCATCCGGCAGCCACAAGGCTGGAAGACCCCGGGACAAAAGTAGCATAGCTAGGTGAGCTAACCACAGAGTGTAGAAGATGCCAATAGCTCTGCTGTGACCCATAGTGGACAAGTGAGATTTTGTGGGTGCCGACAGTGACGGAGCGGCAAATATAAGTGATCCTACCCCTGGCTGCTGGAAAAGCCCATAACACTGTTGCAGACCCCAAGGAGGGAGCACATCTAGGTGGGCTGCAACAGTAGGCACCAGCAGCCTGAAGCCCCCCCGTGACAGCTCCCATGGCAGAGGAGGGAATCCAAAGGACCACTGTGACTACGAGGAGGGGCCCAGGCCCAGTTAGCAACTACGGACAGGGTTCCTGGTTGGTGCAGTATAAACAGCTGCTCCCCCACCACACCAGCAGAAACAAGTGGAAGGAGCAACTAATCTCTATCTCTATGTGGAGGCACAAATCTACAACATCAAGCAATATGAAAAAATACATTAAATCTCCAGAACAGAAGGAAAATAACAAATACACAGACAACAATCCCAAAGAAAATGAAATATATAACCTAACTGACGATGACTTCCAAACAGCCATCATTAAAAATCTCAATGAGTTAAAAGAGAATTCAGATAGACAACTCAACGAGTTCAGGAGCTATGTCACAAAAGAGTTTGATACAATAAAGAAGAACCAAACAGAAATACTGGAAATGAAGAACACAATAGAGGAGATTAAGAAAAATCTAGATGCACTGAACAGTAGGGCCAATAATATGGAGGAGAGAATTAGCAATTTGGAAGATGGGAATATAGAAATGCTGCAGGCAGAGGAGGAGAGAGAAGTAAGACTAAAAAGAAATGAAGAAACTCTCCGAGAATTATCAGACACAATTAGGAGATGCAACGTAAGGATTATAGGTATACCAGAGGGAGAAGGGAAGGAGAAAGGGGCAGAAAGCCTATTCAAAGAAATAATGGTTGAGAACTTCCCAAATCTGGTGAGAGAGATGGATCTTCAGGTGACAGAAGCCAATAGATCTCCAAACTTTATCAATGCAAGAAGACCAACCCCATGGCATATAGTAGTGAAGCTAGCAAAAGTCAACGACAAGGAGAAAATACTAAGGACAGCAGGCAAAAGAAACTAACCTACAAAGGAACCCCCATCAGGCTATCAGCAGATTTCTCAGCAGAAACTTTACAGGCTAGAAGAGAGTGGAATGATACATTCAAAAATCTGAAGGAAAAAAATCTACAGCCGAGAATTCTCTACCCAGCGAAAATATCCTTCAAATACGATGGAGAAATAAAAACTTTCCAAGATAAACAAAAATTAAGGGAGTTCATTGCCACAAAGCCTCCTCTTCAGGAAATCCTCAGGAAAACCCTCATTCCTGAAAAATCCAAAAAAGGAAAGGGGCTACAAAACCAAGAGCAGAGGAGATAAGTAGAAGGACAACAACAGAGAGTAGCAGCTCTTCATCAGAACAGATTAAACCATGGGACGAGAAAGAAAGGAAATTGAAGAAAACTGGAAAACAAGACATAAAATGGTAGTGGTAGGCCCCCACATCTCAATAATCACTCTAAATGTAAATGGATTGAACTCCCCAATCAAAAGACACAGAGTGGCAGGATGGATCAAAGAACAAGACCCAACAATATGCTGCCTCCAGGAAACACACCTCAGCCCCAAAGACAAACACAAACTCAGAGTGAAGGGATGCAGAACAATACTCCAAGCTAATAAAGAACAAAAGAAAGCAGGTGTCGCTATACTAATATCAGACAAGGTAGACTTCAAAGCAAAACAGATAAAGAAAGACAAAGAGGGACAGTATATAATGATAAAAGGGACTCTCCACCAAGAAGACATAACACTTATAAATATATATGCACCCAACACAGGAGCACCAAAATTTGTAAAGCAACTCTTAACAGAACTAAAAGAAGACATCAACAACAATCCAATAATAGTAGGGGACCTCAACACACCATTAACACCAATGGACAGAACATCTAGACAGAAAATCAACAAGGAAATAATAGAATTAAATGAAAAATTAGACCAGATGGACTTAATAGATATATATAGAACACTTCATCCAAAAACAGCAGGTTACACACTCTTCTCAAGTGCACATGGAACATTCTCAAGGATTGACCATATTTTGGGAAAGAAAGCAAACATCAATAAATACAAGAGAGTTGAAATAATACCAAGCATCTTTTCTGATCATAATGCTATGAAACTAGAAATCAACTACAAGAAAAAAGCAGAGAAAGGTGCAAAAATGTGGAGACTAAACAACACGCTTCTGAACAAACAATGGATCATTGAAGAAATTAAAGAAGAAATCAAATATTATCTGGAGATAAATGAAAATGAGAATACGACATACCAAATCATTTGGGATGCAGCAAAAGCAGTCCTAAGAGGGAAATTCATTGCAATACAGGCTCACCTCACTAAACAAGAAAAAGCTCACATAAGCAACCTCAAACGACACCTAACAGAACTAGAAAAAGAAGAACAAACAAAGCCCAGAGTCAGTAGAAGGAGGGAAATAATAAAAATAAGAGCAGAAATAAACGATATTGAAACAAAAAAGACAATAGAAAAGATCAATGAAACAAAGAGTTGGTTCTTCGAAAAAATTAACAAAATCGTCAAACCTTTAGCCAGACTCACCAAGAAAAGAAGAGAGAAATCTCAAATAAATAAAATTAGGAATGAGAGAGGAGAAATCACAACAGATACCAATGAAATACAAGGGATCATAAGAGAATACTATGAAAAACTATATGCCAACAAATTGAACAACCTGGAAGAAATGGACAACTTCCTAGACTCCTACAACCTCCCCAAACTGAATCAGGAAGAAATGGAGAATCTGAATAGGCCAATCACAAGTAAGGAAATATAAACGGTAATCAAAAATCTCCTCAAAAATAAGAGTCCAGGACCAGACGGCTTCTCTGGAGAATTCTACCAAATATTCAAAGAAGACTTAATACCTATTCTTCTCAAACTATTCCAGAAAATTGGGGAAGATGGAGTACTCCCTAACACATTCTATGAAGCCAACATCACTCTGATCCCCAAACATGACAAGGACAACACAAAGAAGGAGAACTACAGGCCACTATCACTGATGAACATAGATGCAAAAATACTCAACAAAATTCTGGCAAACCGAATACAGCAATACATCAAAAAGATTATACACCATGATCAAGTGGGATTTATACCAGGGACACAGGGATGGTTCAACATCCGCAAGTCAATCAACGTGATACACTACATCAACAAAATGAAAAACAAAAACCACATGATCATCTCAATAGATGCAGAGAAAGCATTTGACAAGATCCAACACCCATTTATGATAAAAACCCTCAATAAGATGGGTATAGAAGGAAAGTACCTCAACATGATAAAGGCCATATATGACAAACCCACAGCCAACATCATACTCAATGGACAAAAACTGAAAGCCATCCCTCTGAGGACAGGAACAAGACAAGGGTGCCCACTTTCACCACTCCTATTCAACATAGTACTGGAGGTGTTGGCCAGAGCAATTCGGCAGGAAAAAGAAATAAAAGGAATCCAAATAGGTAATGAAGAAGTAAAACTCTCGCTGTTTGCAGATGACATGATCTTATATATAGAAAACCCCAAAGAATCCATAGAAAAACTATTAGAAATAATCAACAACTACAGCAAAGTTGCAGGGTATAAAATCAACATACATAAATCAGTAGCATTTCTATACACTAACAATGAACTAACAGAAAAAGAACTCAAGAACGCAATCCCATTCACTATTGCAACGAAAAGAATAAAATACCTTGGGATAAACTTAACCAAGGAAGTGAAGGATCTATACAATGAAAACTATAAGACTTTCTTGAAAGAAATTGACGACGACATAAAGAGATGGAAAGACATTCCATGCACATGGATTGGAAGAATAAACATAGTTAAAATGTCCATACTACCTAAAGCAATCTACAGATTCAATGCTATCCCAATCAGAATCCCAAGAACATTCTTCACAGAAATTGAACAAAGAATCCTAAAATTCATATGGGGCAACAAAAGACCGCGAATTGCTAAAGCAATCCTGAACAAGAAAAACAAAGCCAGCGGAATCACAATCCCCGATTTCAAAACATACTACAAAGCTACAGTGATCAAAACAGCATGGTACTGGTACAAAGACAGGTCCACAGATCAATGGAACAGAATTGAAAGCCCAGAGATAAAACCACACATCTATGGACAGCTAATCTTTGACAAAGGAGCAGAGGGCCTACAATGGAGAAAAGAAAGTCTCTTCAACAAATGGTGCTGGGAAAACTGGACAGCCACATGCAAAAGATTGAAAATTGATCATTCTTTTTCACCACACACCAAAATAAACTCAAAATGGATCAAAGACCTAAAGATTAGGCCTGAAACAATAAGTCTTCTAGAAGAGAATATAGGCAGTACACTCTTTGACATCAGTTTCAAAAGAATCTTTTCGGACACTATAACTCCTCAGTTGAGGGAAACAATAGAAAAAATAAACAAATGGGACTTCATCAGACTAAAGAACTTCTTCAAGGCAAGGGAAAACAGGATTGAAACCAAAAAATAGCTCACTAATTGGGAAAAAATATTTACAAGCCACTTATCCGACAAAGGGTTAATCTCCATAATATACAAAGAACTCACACTGCTTAACCACAAAAAAACAAACAACCCGATCAAAAAATGGGCACAGGACATGAACAGACATTTCTCAAAAGAAGATATAAATATGGCTAATAGACACATGAAAAGATGTTCATCATCGCTAATCATCAGGGAAATGCAAATCAAAACTACACTAAGATATCACCTTACACGCTTAGATTGGCAAAAACATCCAAAACCAAGAGCGACAAATGTTGGAGATGTTGTGGAGAAAAAGGAACCCTCATACACTGTTGGTGGGAATGCAAACTGGTACAGCCACTATGGAAAACAGTATGGAGATTTCTCAAAAAGTTAAAAATAGAAATACCCTATGACCCAGCCATCCCATTACTGGGTATCTATCCTAAGAACCTGAAATCAGAAATCCCAAGAGTCCCTTGCACCCCTATGTTCATCGCAGCATTATTTACAATAGTCAAGACGTGGAACCAACCTACATGCCCAGAAACTGATGATTGGATAAAGAAGATATTGTATATATATACAATGGAATACTACTCAGCCATAAAAAAAGACAAAATTGGCCCATTCGCAGCAACGTGGATGGACCTCGAGGGTATTATGTTAAGCGAAATAAGCCAGTCAGAGAAAGACGAACTCTATATGACTTCACTCATAGGTGGAAGTTAACATATTGACAAGGAGATCTGATCCGTGGTTACCAGGGAAAAGGGGGGGTGGGGGGAGGGCACAAAGGGGGAAGAGGTGTACCCACAACATGACTAACAGTAATGTACAACTGAAATCTCACAAGGTTGTAATCTATCATAACATTAATTAAAAAAAAGATACAAAAAACATAACCTTAGAGTAAATTATTATTAAATTCAACCAACTCAATTGTGTTTAATTTATGCTAATATATTGAACAATTGGAGGAACTATAAATAAAACTGGAATATTTGAACAGACTTCTAGAAGACATTAACAATGTGAACAACAAAGAAAATTAAAAGAAAAAAATACAAATCAAAATTACAGAACTCCACCAAAATTATTGCCTGAAATTAAGGCCAGTCAATTCACACACAGACACACACACACACACACACAGACACACAAGCAATCAAAATAATAAAGGAAAGTATGTCAGTAAATCAGCATCTGGAACTCAATAACTTCTTACCCTATATTATCTCTTTAGAAGAAGCCACAATCATTTTTTGTTAGGATTGTAGCCGTAGCTCTTAAGTCTGCTACCAGCTTCTACTCTTTTCCCCTTTAGTCTGTTACTAACACAACCATTAGAGAGATCTCATTAAATTATGAGTTAGATTACAATTCTGAACAAAACCAGTGCTTTCTTCATCTCGAGTTAAAGCCTTACAGTTTTAAACCCCAGTTTGCCCAAGAGAGTCCCATGCTTGTTGCTCCCACTCAGTTATTAATAGTACTCCCTCTCACTCTTAAAAGAGTCCTGTTGGATCATAAATATATAGTTATTAGGCCAGATCCAAAATCTGCAACATTTCTTTTCTCATCTTGTACTGCTCCCCCACCCCCCAACCATTCAGCATTAGCATCACTCCCTGCACGTTCTTCCCTCAGAGTTTTTTTACTTATGTCTTACATTTCCTCGGCCTGGAACCCAAACATCTCTTGTGCATATCTCTCTCAAGGTTTCTGATAAAATTTAAACTTATCAGTAAAAGCCTATTTCATTTATAATAGTAATACTAGCCTCACACTTCCACTTGGTATACTCCATTACCTAATTCTGCTTGATTTTTCGTCATAATTTTTATCACCTTTTGACATGTTATATGTTTATTTCTTTATTTTTTCTCTTCTTCCATTCCTCTAGAATATAAGTTCATGGAGAGTAGAAATTTGTACTTCTTCATTCACCTCCGGTGGTGCCTGTTACATAATATGTACTCAACAAATATTTGTTTAATGAAAAAAAAGACTAACTGTATTGCAGAATATTATTCACAATGCTGATACTATTTAAGCAAAATTGTAAAATGTTCGGACAGATATGGGAATAATGCTATGCACTATACTATTCCGCAAACACCAAAATGTTGATAGTAGTTACCTTGGGGGAAGAAGAAAGAAAGAAAAATATGATTGAGGATGGTGTCATTGGTCATTTCAACCTTATCTGAATACTTTCATACAGTTATTAACTAAAGAAAAGGTAAATATGAAAAATTTAAGTTTTGAATTCATAATGGTGGAAATCCTGGTATTTTCATATTATTCATTGTAATTTTATGCAGTTTTTTATTTCTTTAAAATGTGTATCAATTACCATCCCTTGTTATAGATTGAATAACAGAGAACCATGATTTTCTCCTTCACTAGCTAATCATTTATAAAATCTTTCATAAAATGCAAATTGATTTGAAGAACATATTTATTAAACCAATATGCTCTTTTGGATATTGTTTTCAATGAAAAATATTGAAGCTAAAATCATAAACTAGAAACAAACAAATGATGTTCCAGGGCATTATTTTCTCAATAACATAATTGAAAAGGCACCATTTATTTCAAATTAATTTAGCAATCCTTACTATTTTATGTCCTAGAGTTTCCTTACTGGCATAGCTTCTTACTAGCTCTCCAGTTTTTCCCCATGTCTCTCTAACCCTTACTCAATAAGCTCATTCTTTTATTTCCCTGAGCATAAAAGGAAAATATTTTTCTGAAGTCATTTAATTTTCTAGACCTGTCCCCATTCACACAAAAATATAACATCCTGTTCCACCAGTATCACAGAACCAACTGACATCTTGTTTGTGAAAAACATTTTATGAAGGCTAAATCATTATATGACCATTAGGACATATTATACTGTTCTCTGGAAAAAACAATTCTACAAAAATTTAGTGATGATTTTTGTAGGGGAAAACGTGGGGAAGAATATTAAAGATAAACGCAGGTGTAATAGAGATAGATTTTTTCACTAACCGTAGAGTAGTAATGAGAAAAGTAACAGAATTCTCAGCTGAAGCTCCACTCCAGTACTATGACCAAAACTTCCCTGTTCTTCAATTTCTTTGCCAATAATGTATGGAAAATATATTTCATGTGGCTCAGAGAGGATAATATATTTTAAATGATTGTTTTCAATAACAATAATTGGGTACCAAAAGGTTATATTGATGAGAATTTTATTTGAAGAACCAACAATGAACACAGAGCCACAACTGGATACCATAACATTGCCAATAAAAATAATTTCAGCAAACGCAGCAAAGGCAAGCAATTGTTTGGGATTTTTATCTTTCTGATACTGAAGAATGTATAAAAATCAATTGAGCAACTCAAAAGAAATGAAAACTTTAAAGAAATTGTTTTTTGAGTATAGTCACAGAAATAACGGCAGATACCATAATTACATTGAAACAGGTACATTGTAATCAGAAACATTTCAAACAAATTACATTCTATGAAGAAAGGCCAAAATTATCTCTAGACATGGTGATAATATCATTCTATCCAAAAGATAAAGTGGAATCTGCTCTGTGAATGATTTTCTTTTCTTTCCTTTCCTTTTTTTTTATTGATTTACTTTCTTTTCAGAACAAAAAAAATAGTTTGTGTAGAATGAAGCAGTTATATGAAACAGAATAGATAACATACTAGCAGAGAACTGATTTCTTATGCATGACAACAAGAGTAGCCAATGTATTGTTTTCTTCTTCGTTCACAATCAGTTCAAACTCAGATATATGCATAGAATGCCTACTATGTGCAAGAAAAGTCATCAAGAATAAAAGGTTTCCTTGTCTTGGATTTCAAGGTATCTTGTGATTGAAACCTTCCAAAATTAGAATCTATATTGTCAACATGAAACAATTAGCTATGAATTATTCCAAAATCATCCCCATGAATTTGTCCAGCTGAAGCTTTAAACATGTCTATCTGAGCTCCAGTGCCACTTAGTTGACGTCTTCAGTGTATGGAATGAATTATTTTTCTGATACCATCAGCAAAGAATAGTTATTCTATCTTGTTTCTATGATCTTATGGATAAAAGGCATCTATTACAAGGGACTTAGAGTTCAGAGGTTTGTCAATACATCATTAAATCTAAGCTGCCCATCATGGTGCCAGTTAGCAAAAAGATACAATAAGATACATTGAGTGGGCCAGCCCCGTGGGTTACTGGTTAAGTTTGGTGCGCTCCACTTTGGCAGTCTAGGTTCAGCTCCTGGGTGTAGACCTACACCATTTATTGGTGACCATGCTGTGGCAGCAACCCACATACAAAATAGAACTAGCTCAGGGTGAATCTTCCTCAGCAAAAAAAGAAAAAATAAGATACACTGAGTGAATGAATGAATGAAGTAAATTCCAAACTTTTACTGAAGTATTTAAAATACTTGACAAATAGAAAGAGAATATTTTCCAAATTAATTTAGGGATTTAGCCCAATTCCAATCAACTTTTCAACAGGGATTTTTTTATAACCATAATTCTGAACGTTTTATGAAAAGAAATCAGCAAAAATAGTGTACACATTTTTGAAAAAACGATTAATGAGATATTTTCTTATATAATAAAGCATAAGCTAAATTTGGAATTATCATAAAAGTTATGCTAGATGTAGACTAATGGCACAGAATAAGTAGCCTAAAATGTTAGGAATTTTATATATAATAAAAGTAGCATCATAATAAAGTAAAAAATTGATTTTTTTAATATATTGTGTTGGAACAATTTGTCAATGACTTAGAAAAAAATAAATTTTTTTCTTCATACCTTATCCAAAAATAAATTCCAGCTGGACAAAAAAAATGCAAAAAATATAAACAGTAAAACCTGTAGGTAAGTATTTGTTGAACACTCAGAATGAGCAAGGACTTTCTGAGAATGTAACAATGAATTAAATCATAATGGAAAAAGTCAATTGATTTGACTACATAAAATTTTAACACATCTACAACCTCTAGATAGTCAGTTTGTCTTAGTGCCCAGCCGTGGCCGTGGGCCAACATCTGTATTTAAACTAATTAATACAACTAAAATCAAATGACAAGATTAGGGAGATAACTGAGACAAATATGCAAATTGATAGATGAATATCCTTAATAAACACTGAGGTGTAAAAATTAATTAAAGAAATACTTTCTTCACATCGAGTCAATCAACAATGAGCATGATCAAATCACTCTCAAATGAGATTTAAGGTATTAAGAAAACTGTGGAAAATACACAACATCACTAACGAAGAAGTGCAAAAGGAAATGATGAGGTATCATTTTTCCACCTATCAAGTTTATGAACTGTTTTGCACAATAATAGTATTCCACTGTTGCATGAATTCAGTACCACAGGCATTCTTATATCAGGCTGGTGAAGAGGATACCTTGACCTAATTTTGGACAAAGCAACTTTGACCAGTAATAAGAGGACAGTGATTTCTCCTTATGGATGTGTACAGCTTATGAATCCATGACTCTGATATTGCAGTTTTAGAATAACGTCACGGCCAAAAAAGGACCAAGTGCAACCATGAAATAATTTCAAAACAAAACAATTTCTTCTATCTTTATAACACACTTATGGAGTTACTTATCTTAGACCAGATTAATAGTTCTCAAAAACCCGCTGTTTTTCTATGTACCCAATTACTCTGTGAAGCTCCTTCTTTCAACACTCCATGGAAAACTCCTCCCCCTAGACTAGTCCAAGTGCATTACATCCCTCTACTTTTCCTCCATGGCTCCTCAATTCTGCACCAACAAAATAAAAAGGAATGAATGTGGCAAACCAGGACCTTGAGGGGAGGGGAGCAGGTCAAAAGAAATAAATAGAGGGAGCAGAGCTGGAATTTCCTTTCATAAGCAGGATAGAAGAAAGACTTAGGAACACTCCTAAATTAATATTTTGTTCATCGTATAAGAAAACAATCAATAAATCAATATACCTTCAAAGATTATTGTTCAAAGAAAGATTCACATGCAGCATTTAAATAATAGCAAAACATTGGATTCAATTTCCATGGCCATTCATAGGTTAGAGATGAGGCAACATTCATTCACATAGGAAACATGCAGTATATTCTCGTACACGTGAATTTGAAGAATAATGACATGAGAAAATTCTAAGTGGAATAAAGAAGCAGAAAATATATTTCCAATATGACGATATTTTTACATAGAGAAAACTAAAGGAAGTGCACTAAAAATGTTGCTATTGCTATTCTAGTCTTTTTCTGCAAGTTCCTTGTATTATATTAGGTGTTTTCCAAAGTTCTGGCAGTGAGCATGTGTTATTGTAATGACCTTTTTAAAAGTAAAGAGAAAAGGTAGGAAAATGACCCTTTAGAATATTTGGTTTCATTTTAATCTCTGTATTTATACCTATATGAAAGAGGTGGCTAATTGCCAGTCAATCCCAGTTACTAAGAACTTAAAGCAGTAAACTTTCTTCCACTAAGTTGGCTACAGCTAAGCATTGACATTCCTGTTGTCTTTTCTTGGCTATTACTGAAGATGGAGGAAATACCATAATCATGAATCTAAACTCAGGCTGATGACTGACAGTGTGTCGTAAAAGAAACTCATCTTACCCAGCAGTCTAAAGAGAGACCACAGACCTAATTTATCTTCTAATATAGTCCCAAGTCTAAAGGAGAGGAGAAATGGCAATGCATTAGTCTACGTCTCTGATGTCACAGTTCTAATTTAACACATTACTGAGAAGATAAATCTTTGAATATGTCCTGCATAAATAACACATTGTTATGACTCTGTTAATAAAGCATGAACAATTAGCCTAGGGACTTCTAGTAATCTTTTTTCATTTTATTCGTATTAAATATTGATTTATAGAGTATATTTAAGGTATATAAAAATAATAATACATAAAAATCAAACTCTTTCTCAGTTAAAAAAAATGCTGACTTTTAAGTCTCTATGTAACCTTCTCTATTTACCTGTAACTACTGTTTTGAATTTTGTGTTCGCTATATTTGTATTTTTCTGTCTTAGATTTACTAGATGTTGGTATCTCCAAAATTCTACTGTTTAGTTCTGCATGTTTTCAAACTTTATATAATGCAATTGTCCTATATCTATCCTTCCATAACTGCTTTTTGACTCAACTTTATGTTCCAGAGAGTCATCTTTGTTCATATGTTGATAAAATTAATGAAATTATTTTCTTATCAGCTACACTTTATTCTCTTATAAGACTATAGCACAGGTAACAGATCTTTTCTGGTATGGATGAATTTGATTTGTGGATCTGCGTGATTTACCTTTTTTTTTGCTACCACAAACCATCTTGCCCTAACATCTTTGCCACGTTTCGTGGCGCTCATGTACAATGGTTTCAGCATGCATATTTAGGAGCAGAATTGTTGGGCCATAGGATAATTGGGTTCAAAATTACCATATGATGTCATATTATTTCTAAAGGATATTTTTGAGAGAATTAATTTTTTCTAAAGAATTCTTTATTCATTTTATACGTTGCTGGATTTTATTTACTAACACTGCCTTGAATTTTTGATTCTAGGTTCATTCTAGGCTAATAAAATTAACCTGAATTTTATATGCCAATAATGTTCTTGTTAGGTTTTGTTATCAAGGTTATGTTAATATTACAAAATGACCTGAGAAGTATCCCTTTTTTTCTTTTCTCTGAAAAAAAGCATTTAAGATTATCATTATTTGTGCTTGAGCATTTGTAGACATTTCTAATGAAACTAAGTGGGCCTAGACAGATTTTAGTTTTAAAATTTTAAATTAATCATTAATATGTTCATTGTTATAGGAACATTACACAACTCAGGTACAATATTTAATGGTTATAAGATTCTTTAATTGTTATAGGATTATGACTTGTTATATGATTATCATGATTTATGTTTCTTAAACACTTTATGTCTTCAAATTACTGCAATTAATCTTTTAATAGCTCATATATTTTGATAAACTACTATGTCTCTAGTTACTTACATATTTTCATTCTGAATGTTTTTGTACCTTCTTTGTTCTTCTGTGATCAAACTTTCCAGAGTATAGCATCTTTTAAAAACATATACTTTTATTGGTATCCTTTACTGTATTTATGTTCTGTATTTTATTATATTTCTGCTTCATTTTTTCCTTGCTTCTACAACTTTTGGGTTTACATCTTTGTCCTTTTTTAATTCTTTAAATTGCTGCCTACTTTATTGTCACCTTACATTTGTTTCTAATAGATATACTTAACGCTTTAAATTTCCTCTAAAGCCCTGTTCAGATGAATTACGTAAGTTATGATACTATGTGATATTTTGTTGTCTTACAGTTCAAAATATTTTGTTTAATTTGTATTTTAGGTTTTTTTTCTTTGACCCATTAGTTATCTATTTCCGTGACGTTTTTTCAAATATCTCTTTGCTGTAGATCTCTAATTTATATATAATGGTAGAAGACTGTTCTTTATAATAAAACTTTTGAAAAATTTTTGAGACGTTTTATTTTTCAGTATGTAGTCAGCTTTCAAAAATATGCTATATGTCCTTGAAAAAAATATGTATTCCTCAGTTGGTAGTTCAGTGCTATATATCCATCTATTAAAGCAAATCTATTCATTTGTATCGAGTAAATTTTCTATGTCCTTAAAATTTATTATCTACTTGATCTATTAGTTATTGAAAGAAGTATAATTAAAAATCATCAAAATAATGCTAGTTTTGCAAACTTATCTTTATAGTTTTGCATCATTTACTTTAAATATTTTTGAAACTATACTATTAGATAAAGTTTACCATTATTATTTTTTTCTGGTAAATTGAACATTTTATCATTATCTGGAGACCTCTTTATGCTTTTTAATGCTTCATGTGGTTTTGCTTTAAAGTCCAGTTACCTGATATATATTTACACCAGCTCTCCTTTGTTTAGTATTTACTTTATATATCTTATGCAACTTTTTCCTTTCAGCCTTTCTGTGGTCTTGTGATTTAGATATAAGTAGTACTTTTAACACATTCTGGCAGTCTTTGTCTTTTTTAATAAAGAATTTATTCATTTTACACTTAATATAATAACTAATATTCTGGAAATATTTTCCATCATCCCATTTTGTGACTTCAGTTTCTTCCATCTTTTATATACATTTTTCCACCTCTTCTTTCATTTGGATTGATTATTTTTCTTCTTCCATTTATATAATCTACTTTGTTTAATGTTGTACAATCTGTTTTTAATTTTTAATGATTGACAACTATATTAATGTGAACAAAGTCTAAAGCTCTAAGTGCAGAAAATAATGAAGAACAAAAGAGTAACATAAATATACATCTAAATAAATAATAATTTCTAAGTTTTAAAATATACATATGGAACTAAAATACAGGAAAAAATAGCATACAAATTGGGAAGAAGGGATTATACCTAGTTAGGTGTTCTAATTATAACTCATATTATAAATTATATATTATTTGAATATAGCATATAGCAGTATAATTTATAAGTTAAGACATCTCTAGGTAACCACTTACCTGTGGTTAGCCAAACTCAAAATTAAGGGTACGGTTCTTCAAAAGACTGCCCTTACTTCAAACATCAGCCACACGCTTCAGGCTCCTGAGGGCCACACACACTTCTGAACAGCTGGGTACAAGTTTGAAGTTTCCCACATCACCTTCAGGTTCAATGATTCACTAGAAAAATGCACAGAACTCAGGAAAGCACCATACTTACAATTACAGTTTTACCATAGCAAAGGAACCAAATTAGAATTAGCCCAACAAGAGACACAGAGAGAGAAGTCTGGAAGAGCTCCAAATGTTCTTGAGAACATGTTACCCTCCCAGCACTGAAGTATGACAACACTCAAAGGATACTGCCAACCAGGGAAGCTCACCAGAGCTTTAGTGTCCAGAATTTTTATTGGGGTTTTATTACCTAGGCACGATTAGTTGAATCCTTGCCCATATGACTCAATCTTTAGCCTTCTACCCTCCCTAGAATTTTGACTGATACCATGTGACTCAACCCTATAATCACATGGTTAGCCTTTCTGGAATGGCCTGCCCTCACTCTGAGTTTTCTCATTAGCATAAACTATCTAGGGGCTCACCATGTGTCACTACATTATCAAAAACTATCAAAAGAGGGTCTGAGGGGCCCACCGTGAATAACAAAGGTACTCTCATCACTTGGGAAAACCCAAGGATTTAAAGTTTACCTATCAGAACCATCACTCTGAATAAGTTCGATCAGAAATAGTTCACATTCACAAGGGATAGAAAAATATATTAACAAGAAATGGAAAGTATATTGGAAGCCATGATAAGACATATGTTCTCCAGAGGATAAGAAATAAACCCAAAGAAGATTCAGGATCCTACCACATCAGTGAAGGTTTTTAGGAGGCCAGTGGCAAGAGGCATGCTGGGACATGCTTGATAAGTAAAGGACAAGTCAGTGCAATTTGTAACTTCTACGGTTAAAAAGGAAAGTTGAATTTTTTGAGTTTTGGAGGCAGTGTATTCCACACATGGGAATACTACTTTGACTCATCTACCTAGTGTAATGGAAGGTAGCAGGTGAGTGGGCCCAGAGTAGAAAAGGACTTCATAGCTGGTCTAGGCTATGGTGAAACCACTCTTCTACTTAGGCCAAAGAATACAGCAGGATCTAAGATTCTAGAGGTGTCTATGTTTACAAAAGACACACAGAGGAGTTTATGACAAACCTTGATAAGAGAATCACAATGTAGATACCAGGTTTCTAGAGCAAGGCCATGCCTTCTGCAGTGGAGAACTACACATCACTTGCATAACAGTTCCTGCATTAGAGATGAAATATCTAATCATAGGATTTCAGGTGACTATGTGTCCAGAGCTATCCATCATGTAGTGAGTTCTCTCAGATCCACCATCAAATCATAAAGTTGGGTAGAGTCAGCAGCAATCCACTGTAAGATGGAAGAGATATGTCAAGGATCAAGAGGAAGCAGAGAACATAAGTAAGCTGCATCAGGAGGTGGCCCAGTCCCCTAAATTTCCCACCTCCATCCTACCAGTGCTTCTTCCTAACTCAACACATAGCCACATGAGTAGTCCCTAAAGAGTTTCTGTTTTGCTTAGACTTGGCTTCCAAGTAGCCTTTCTTTCCTCTCGACTTATCAATGTATTTTATAGATTATGTATTATTTTAATCACTTTTATTAGGATGGCAAGTAAGGAACCTTCTCTGCCACGTTACTAAAATTGGAATGCTAATATCTGTAAGTCATCATTTCAATGGAAGTCATTGTTTATATATGTTCTACACCGCTAAATATATACACACTACTTAGGATATCAAGATAATTTTGTTAGACAAATCTAAAATGGCTGACAAACTAGCATTTTTTTGGCACCACTTCATTCATTTTCTTCACAGTTTAGCCCTTTGGTCTATAGTACTGACAATCTTGAAAGCTAAATTTAAAAACTTGAAAAAAACAATGATATATAAGGCAATAGAGAGGGATATTACCTAAAAAAGATAAGTCTATTCTCATTTCAGAGCTCAACAATCCAACAAAACAATCCATCAGCCTTGGGAGAATAAAATCTTTCAACTTAACTTTTATAGACATGGCTGAAATGTGCTATTAAACATATCAGATCTTTTGCTTTTATTTGTATGTGAACTATGGTAAAGCCACGGCAAATTTTAATAGGAATGGAATGGTCATTTCACATTTTAAAGGCTTATCTGGAAATAATAATGGATTATTGAATATATAAAAATATGTGTATATATATATACACGTATTTTCCATATTTCTATATGTTTTATAACAGAAATGTGAGAATTCACCTGCATGTTTTGAAATTCCTGAGAAAAAGTGCATAGCAGGAAATCCAAAGTAAAGCTTAAAACAGGCTTTTCCTGATTTTAATAACATTTACAGCACATCTGTATTTTATGCTATGAAACAAAATTATCTTATGAAACAAGTACTTACACTTAATATGTTCCTAAGTGCTTTGCAATTATTTTTATTCTGGTAATTTATATAAATAATAAGATAACTTAATAAGAATTATCAAATACTGTATTACAAATTAATGAGAGGGCAAAGAAATAAAAAAATTCTGATTCACTAAGTACGCTTTGCATGTTATTTTCAATGCTAGATTTAACAAATGAATGTCTTTTTAAAAGTGTAATGAAGAAAAGGGCTGAAATCAAGTTTAAGGAAGCAGAAGCAGGAATGATGCAATCAGATAGATTCTTCATGCTTCATAAAACAATTGTTAACATTCATTAGAAAGAGGCCATATAGAATTGGACCAACTAAGACTGTGTCTGCATGAAAATGTCCATTTCACAGTACTGATAATTTAAATAAATCAAATTTGCATATATAGAGACAATCCTCATTATTCAAGGATTCTGTTTTTATGAATTTTCCAACTTGCTAAAGTTTATTAGGAGACCCATAATCGATACTCACAGGACTTTCAGATTGTTCCAAAACACACTCGAACTGAAAAATTTGAGCCACTTAATGCACATGTTCCCAGCTGAGGTCCAACAAAGTGACTCTGTGCCTTGTTTCAGCTCTCACATGGAGATGACCAGAGGATAGAGATGGTAGGGACAGTGGAATGGAGTGCAAGATGCTCCAGCTCTGGGGTCATTTGGACGGGTTTAAATCCTAACTCTGACAACTGTTAGTGGGGCTGCCCCAGGTAAGTCACTTAACACTTCTGAACCTCTTTTTCTCTTTTGTAAAGCTAAGGAAATAGAATCTACCAGGTTGAGTTATTTTAGGATTTAAGATCATAATCTATGTGCCATATTACAAAGACACAGACACATACAACACACACACATTTTCCCTAGGAGTAATGGTTTAGCATTTGCTAATTTAGTGTTCACAGCAACTTTATAGAACATTACCACAAATAATGAGATTCAACTGATTTCATATATATATATATATACACACGTAAATACAAATTTATAGAATTTGACTCTGAATTATACATAGAGACATGGTCTGAAATATTCTTAAATTGCATTTTCATAGAGACATGTTCTTATGTGAGCAGAGCTAGAAGTGATTATATTATTTAGTCTTTGTAGAGGATAAAAATCAGGTACTGAAGATAAAATAAATCACAGACTTATAATTAATAGCATTCTGCTAAAATAAAAATGTAAAACAAACGAAATTAAATACCTTCTAAAATGTGGAAGGAATACCAGAGAATTCACAACAATTTACTGATGATATCTTTAAACAAGTTGCTGAGTAGTTACCTTCTTAGAAACTAAAATTTTTGAGACAAAAGGAAAAGATTAATCTCCAAGGAATTTAGTTTCTAATTTAACAATAATTATAGTTTTCAATTTTTATTTCCACACAACCAGAGAGGTAATATCTTTAATCCTATATTTATATAGGCAGTTTTTTATTTCACTGTTTTAATAGACATTAATGATAATAGATATGATGGAACATGGAACTAGGTTACAGGGACTTGACCAAAGCAATCTGTGTTTTATGCTCTACCTCCGTTGACAGGATACAACACTGATGGTCTATTGATGATTTTTAAAAAAAGAAAAGAAAGGAAAGTCTTCTTGGTTCCTTTTAGAGTATACCTACTAAGATCCACAGTTTTAGCTAAGAATGGAAGATAAGATTTCTAAAACTAGTTTAAAAAACCACTAGTATTATAATTGTGATCAATGTCTGCTTCCTAAGATGCTTCAGTATTGAAAGTACCTTTGCAATAGACTCCTTTTTGTTCTGGAGAAACCACATATATTGTTTCTTACAGTTATGCTAATACAGACCAAAGCCCTGTCTGCTCCTGGGGAACATCTGAATGCAGTCACTTGAACATGAAAAGTGGAGTGGTTTTTGTTCTACTGTTCAAATGTTGGAAATGGTTAAGAAAGCACATTGGGCATTCTTTCATTAGGATACCAGGCGTTTTCTAAGGTCCCTCTCTGGGTGTTATCTGACTCTTAAATGATGTACACCTTTGATTGAATTTCTATTAACTAAACTATTATTCTGTGCACAGCAATGCAAATGATTCTTGTTTTTAGCAACACAAACTTAATCTGGTAGAGACTATAAATATCCACATTAAAATTTTAATTTGAGTGGGTTTTAACATCTCACTGGTTCCCCATCAATTAATAAGTTGAATAGTCTCTTTGGCACATGTTAGTTTTGTATGTTACAGGAGTTTTATATGTTGTAAGAATATAAAACTTAACAGTTTCATATTTTATGAACCATGATTTTAGATTTTTGAAAATTATACCTTAAAACTATAAATAGGATTTTTTTTATGCAGGCTTATGCAGCAACAGTTTTATTGGTTTTTTCTAAATAGAATTAGACTACACCGTGCTTAAAGTCCATCGCTGGTTCTCATAGCGTTCTGTGTGCAGGCTATCTGGAAATGTAAATAGAGGAGAGCAATGAGAACAAGCAGATGTGCTCCTTCTCCTCAAGGAATGCTAGAGAAGAATCTGAAAAAAAAAAAAACCACTGAGCTTGGCTATCCTGTTGGCCTATTAACAGCTACTTTAAGTCTGCAGTTAAATAATTAATTTTCAGAATAGAGGCAGAGAATGATCATAAGATAGTAAAAGGCAAAACAGACTAAAGCAGAGTATGTACACTAAAAAAACTGGGAGATTACATTGAAAAATAGATGGAAAAGGTTTGGAGGTGGCCTGGTATCATGGGCTAGGTTTGACTAATCTGTAAACAACACAAAAGCATCTGGCATTAGAATTATTGAAGTGAAAGAAGCAGAATTAGCATCAAACAAAAAACCTGAGTTCAAATCTCAATTCCACCCTTTATTTGCTGTGCCACCTTGAGGAAGTCAACTAATATCTCTGAGCCATGAAGTCCCTTCATTTCTACCTTTTGAAATCATCCTCAGGGATAAATGAGAAAGAGCATAGAAAACCACTTTGTGAGCTCTTTACACCATTCAAATTTAATTATGTGTGTTCATAAAAATCATTAGAATAACTTTTTCAACTGCAAAAACCTGTTCTTTTTGATGGTGGATTTTCGAGAGGTTCTTATTATACCTTTCATTACACATAGACTAAAATAATGCATTTGTGTATTTCTATTTTTTCCATAAATTTCTTTGAACTTTTTCCAATATTATTATTACATTTTCTACCTTCAAGAATAACATTTTCCAAAAACACTTTCTTTCCTACCACATAAAATCCAGCTAATAATTTCAGTTCCATATAACCTAACTACCTATGGCTACGCTATTTCTTCTAACTTTACTGATAGTTTTCCTAGTTTACTAAATCATCCCAATTTTTGGCACGAATAGAAGCAGACTTTTATATTTTCACATACTGATTTTCATATTCAGAAGAAAAACATTTGAACATGAAAGGCCTTGATGTATATATACAGCCAACTCATTTTTTTCTGAGAGGACTGAGATAACTAACGTCTACTTTGGAAATATTAGATCTGCATACAAAAGAGTGTTGGAGAACTTGACAGATGTCTGTTCCTTGGCCAAAACTCCAGTTCTATTCCCCCTCACAGGAAGGCTTTCTCTGCAACTGAACCAACTGGCAACTGTTGGGGTTGTGGTTCTTTGAAGGGCCATATGTGGTTGGATATGGTTTGCTGCCTTTGTGTTTAATGAATTGCAATCCTGAGATATTTTCAAAGTCATTTTCTCTGAATATCTACCTTCTCATTACATTTGCTCAGAAAGGTGTTAAGGTGAATATGTTACTTCTTCCAGAACAGCATTGCTATTATGTGGCTTGTTATTTCTTTACCCACAGTCAGGCTGTAGTTTCCATCATGTGATGGTCATTTAATCTACTCTTTTTTTCTGTTCTCCTTCCTTAAAACGCATTTTCCAAGCGTAGTGCAGCAGAGCACTTTTAGAACAAATTTAATCTTCCTTGCTTTTCTTTGGTAGTGATTTTATTACTGCTTCTTAATGCATTAACTACTTTTTGAAAAACAAAATTTAAATATCTCTATCTGGTTTTCTCCTGAATTTCAAATCTCCTTTTAACGAATTGTAGTCACTGGTGGTTAAAGCATTATTACCTTCTTGTTCAAAAGTTCCACCCTAATAGTAACTACTGAATTCATATATTGCAAAGCAGCATCTCCCAGACAATGTCTCACTTCCACCTCCTGAGAAGTGCTCTTTATGGCGAGGAGATGACAAGGAGTTAGCCAGCTGTTACAGACACAAAAACTTCTATACTAAGCACTAACCGAGTCTCTATGCTGTAGAGACTCTTAATTATTGATGCTGTGGTTTTCAGATGCATAGTTTTTATCTTGGCATATGTGGAAAAGCCTGGTAAAATTGTGCCAATTAATAGTTAGTTCACCTAATTATTCTTTATAGAACCTTAAGCTTAGGATTCCTTTGTTAAGCAACTTTTTGGGCCTGAAAATTCTGAATTGGAATGCCAACTCCATTATGTTTTTGATATTGAGTAAATTATGTAAATTCTCTATGTTCCTTAATTTAGAAAATAAGGATTACAATGATAGCTGCATTGTGGAGTTGTTGAGAAGAGTCAATGAGATGATTCTGTAAGAGCTTTATAGCCATCTAGTACTGCATGGAAATGTACCCATTCCTGCACGTCATTTTCAGTCATGACACCCTCACAGTCAGGTTTGGGTAGCATGACATCAAATAAAGCGATAGAGATTAAAAAAGGTAATTATCCTTATATTTCCTAATGAAGAAGGTAATTATTCCTATACTTCCTAAAATATGGTCACCCAGATTAATAAAATGAAATACGAGAAAAAATATTTTACAAGTAATATACTAGGCAAATATATTTTTTATTTGATGTCGTGAATTAATATTTTTGTCATTTTCAGTTCACAAACATCTAAATGTTTAATTTTATATGAATATTGTTTTCAGTACTATATCAATCTTTTAGAAGTTAAAAAAACATTAAATGCAACATATGACATTTTCATCAAATAAGTCTTTGGTTTATTTTTATTGGCATTGGCTATCCTATTCCATTCACCCCACTCTTCCTGCTTGCAAAGTTTCTGATGAAAGTAAGAATTCTTAACCTTGTTCCTCTGTAGGTAAGGTGTTTTGTTCCTCTGGTTTTCTTCCAAATTTTCTCTTTGTCTTTGGTTTTATGTGGCTGGAATATGATATGCCTAGGTGTTTTGTTTTGTTTTGTTGGTATTTTATCTTTTTTGATATTCTCTGAGCATCCTGAATCTGTGGTTTGGTGTCTGTCATTACTCTTGGAAAGTTTTCAGACAGTATTTCTTCAAATATTTCTTCTCTTTCTTTCTTCTCTCTTCTCCTTCCAGTATTCCAATTATTAATACACTAAACATTTTGACATTTCTCCACAGTTTTTGGCTGTCCTTTTATTAAATTCCATTTATTTCTTTTTTCTCTTACATTTCATTTTGGGAAGTTCCCACTGACCTGTCTTTAAGTTCACTGATTCTGTCCTTGGCTGTGTTGAGACTACAGATGAGCCCATTGAAGGCATTCTTTATTTTTGTTTCTTTGGTTTTCATTTCTAGCATTTTCTTTTGTTGTTGTTTTTTTTTTTTTACATTTTCCATCTATCTGGTGACCTTGTCTTTTGGTCTTGCACATTCTCTATATTTTTGCACTGGAAAGCTTAACATGTTAATCATAGTTATTTTTTATATTCTTTATCTGATAATTCCAACATCTGTGTCATATTTGAGTTTGGTTCTGATGCTTACTTTTTCTCTTCAGACTTTTTTTCTTGCTTTTTGCATTTGTTCTATCTTTTTTGTTGAAAGTAGAACATGCAATGTAGGGTAAACATACAGAGGTGAATAGGCGTGTCATGGGAGAATCTGTGTTAACGTGGCTGGGAGTTGACCTATGTTTAACATTTGTTGTAGTTGCAGGTGCCAGAGGCTCAAATTCCTCAATGTCCCTGTTTTTGTCTCCCTTCTTGGCTTTAGGACTACCCTTCATACTGTTCCTCAGAGTCCATGTCTTGCAACTCTTTTAGTTGTAATCTACTTCTATAATAGTGAAGGCTTACTGGGGTGGTGGTAGGTTGTGGAGGAGAAAGATCATTGCAGAATCTTATGATTATTCTCAGTCTTTTAGTAGGCAAATATCTTGGGTGTGTTTCACACTTCCCTTTCCCTCCTTCCTTTCCCTCCTCCAGGAGCATAGATTTTTCTTTTCTTACCATTTACTCCCTTCCCAGGATAGTTCTCAATCTATTTCACTGAAGCCCTGTCTCCTGATGACTATGTTTCTATGTTTGCCCCCTATCCTCCAACCCCCAGGTGTGAAAGGAAGGCTGGAGGAACACAAGTAGGAAAATGTTTCAGCACTGCCCTGTGGGAAAACTTTCTCTCTGGTGAATAGGCCTTTGTTATGGAGTAGAATCTGGGAGAATTATACTTTGGCTACTCTTCCTTTCCCCTGCCATGACCCAGAGGGCATTTTTTGGATCCCCCTGTGACAATCTGGTGGGGTTCTTGAAGAGAAAGCCCATGAAAACTTGGGGCTGTGATTTCAGCCCCCGGGAGTTTCTCACTCTCACTGTTGTTCATGTTCAGTTTCCAGCAGAAATTCACTCAAATTACTACTGAATTTGTTCGACCACTAAGGCTTCCAGTGGCTTCTCCTCCATCTAAGCAGGTCTCAGGTACTGTATCTCTCTGGACATGCCTGTATCTTTAGATTTTTGTCATGGCAGTTTTCTTTGTGACCCAAGTCCATTAGGAGTCCAAGAAAAATCATGGGTTTTCAGTTTGTCTAGTTTTTATTTGTTGTGATTCTATTCTATTCACACCACCTGATTCCCCAGGTTATATGATTTTACTTGTAAAGCTATTATGAACTAAATTGTCTTTCATTGACAGAATTATCAATTGCAATTTAATTCTTTGAATAAGCATAAAGTTTTACTTTTGCAGCATATAAATGACTGACAGGTCACTGAACAGAGAGCAATTCTTGATTTATTTTCTTTTCCTATCCCAACTTTCTTTCCTCACATCATTCAATATTAAGGAAAAAAAAAAGACACGCCAGTCAATTCCTGTTACTGTTGAATCTTTCAGTTACTAAAATTGAAGTGAGGTATTCTATTATTTCCATTGAGATGAGTGATGAATACAAAATTGGTTTTGAAACTGATGTCTGGCCAAGACAATCATTGGAAATGCAAAAGCATTAATATGATACATGGCTGGTGCTGCGAGCTCATCTAAAATAGCATATTCTAGAAGATGGGTTAGAGAAGAAGAACCATTCTAGTGGACTCTGTCATCATCATTCATCATGTTGTTCTGGACAATTAGAGGACACTTCTGTTATTCTTTGCTTCTTGCATTAAGATCCAAGTCAACTAGTCTATTTCCCTGGAGTGCTTTCTGATAAATCTTCCCTAATTTCTTCAATTCTTCAATAAATTCTTCAATTTACTTCTCTTGACTAAGCCAGGCAAATATATACAATCCAGAAAACTTGAGAGATTGAAAAGATGGCAGGTGAAATGGTTTATGGGTGATACTTCCAAGTGTGGGACTAACAGGAATTAATTCTCCTCTCTGTGGTTTAGTAATAACTGGAGTTGAAGGATGTGGTGAATTGGGAATAATTAGTAGAGAAGCAAACTGGGAAAGGATTCACATCACCCCCACCTCAGCAAGACATTTAATTTGAGTGGAACTCACTCAGTGATTCTTCTTCTAGAAACAGTCCCACAACAGCTCTAAACAGCTTTCAGAAGGTCTCCAGCTTTCCAGTTTAGTAGCTGACAATCATATCTTCTTTTTAGTCTTTGTTGGGTAGGTGGAGCATATTCATTATAAGGAAACACATAGAGTTTTTAACATACAGTAACTAAGCTTCTATGCAATTTCTTACTCCATATAGAGAGTTAGAAGAAATTCAGCTCAGAAGAAGTGTACCACTGGATTTCTTTGTATGGTGAAAGTAGGAAGTTTTGTTTTGTGTTGGTAGGAAATTGCATGTTTGTTTAAAACTATACAAACAAACCAAAAATGTGTAAAAAGTCTTAATTGAGCAGTGCTGCCTTGACAACACCATAATCCTTGCAAAGCTTTTCTAGAAGCCTCTCTAAATTGCATGTCACAGTAGAAATGACCTAGGCAAATAAATTATTTCTCTTATTACAGAAATGTATGATATCAAGGACCCATTTTCACTTTGAGATTTTAAAATAAGCGTATAGATAGCATTAAGATATGAATAAACATGAGTGATAGATTGAGTTGTCTAACAGCCAGCCTCAAGCAGAAAAACCAACTGACTTGAACAAAGGATCTCAGCAGAGGGAGATTTATGTATTCAGCTGAATTACATTCCTTTATAGACTGCTGCGGATGGGTTGCAGGAAAGCAGCCATCTATCCGATTTAAATAGACTGCGTGCTAGTACTATAGATATACCATTAATTCATTGTCAGGAGTTGCTGTAGGCATAGAACAGGCTATGTTCTCCGACAGTCTCCTCCAGTTTAAATAGAAATGCCATTTACCAGAGTGTCAAATAAGTAGGGCCCATATAACACTATAATCAAGTTGCAGTGACATTACATATTTTAGCTTCAATATGGAAAATGGTTAAGTCAGCAGAGACTTACAATCTGCAGAGCTCTGCTGACCCCTGAGAGCCATTTGTAATTTATCAGGTAGTTATTGTCTTCTATGTGTCAATAATAACATTGGTGTCTTTAATTTGTGCTGCATATTGCAGTTACGATGCTGATACTCTTTCTATAGACTCTCTTCTTTAATTTTTTACAAGTTTGTGAGATATTATTATCTTAGATTTAGGGATAATAAAATTTCACAGGAGAGGTTAAATGTGTCTCTCAAGTTTATACAACTAGAAAGTGATAAGCCTAGAATTCACATTACAGATACCCTGGCTCTAACACCAATATTTTTTTCCAAGGCACTGTGTTAGGTATTCTGGAATGGAGTTGGGATAAATGAAATACATTCTGGAGTATATTATGTTCTAAGTTGTGAGTAAAGTATGCATACAACTATAATGGGGGAAATGACTGCAGGCATTAAGTATCTCTACTTTCTTGAAACATATCTAGCGTCTCGGTCATTCATCAAGTCATAACAGGAAGGGATAGTGCTGTCTTAAAATAACTCCAGAGCAAATTCCCTCAATAGCTTGGAGGAATTAGAAACCAGGCCTTAATTTTTAGTATTAATAGAGATTATTGTGTTCAATCACATGTTACTAAATATACACTAAGTTACAGGTAGGCCACACAGTCTACGTGAACGCATTTTAGATCTCTTTACATATACAGGATCTGAGAGGAGCGGGAATATATTTAGCTAACGTGTTCAGGCATTTGAGTGACTAATTTGGAATGCTTCTGATTTTAAGATAAAAAAAAAACTTAAATAGTTTTTATGTTAGATGAGATACAGAGTTTACTAAAATGTTTTCAAAGAGTGAGTATGAGAATGTGATATCCATAAAAGTGTGCATTTCCTAAAATTAAACAGATAAGATACTTTACATTTTAAGCCATTAATGATTCAGTATCTGCATTTCCAATTCACTTGGCAGTACACTGTCTTCACTCCACTCTCCCATTACAGGGAGACTATCTGTCAACATTTAACGCCACATACAGACACCACTCCACCTGCAATTTCAGCCTCAAATGACTCCATATTAATGAGGAAGTATCAACACCAGAAGGCAAAACCTTGTTTAGGATGTATGGGGACCAGAATGATGAAATAATTCTTTTGTAGACAATCAGTGGATTGGATAGAAAAAAATACTTGTTCTGCCCAGTTAAGCCAAAATCTCAAGGTAACCAGATGCTCAGTGCATCAATAGACATTCTAGTGCCTAATAGAAACATATAGCCTGGTTAGAATTTCATGGGAATGACTTCATTTTAAAAAGAGACAACTGGAACAAGTTTTAAAACAGGTTCATCAGAGAGAAGAAACAGTTCAGTTTTCCTTTTTTTCTCCCCAGTGTTCTTACACATAGCTCATTGATTAACACAATACACAACTTTGATATTATTTTTATCAACAAAACAAAATTAAGTGAAATATATTAAATTAAACATTACATATTATCTAAAATAAATATATCTCTCAAAAATTTGAAAGGAAATTGAAGAATTTTGGTTATTAGGAATAAGCCAAACATGCATATCTCTTTCATTTTCACTGACCTCTGTAATCTCTTTAACTCTTCTATCTGTGCCTAAGAGTAGACCCAAACAATTTGTCTATGTGCTCTATAATCTTCAATTCAACAAGTATTTATCAAACATTTTTATATGCCTAGCACTGTGTCAGGTATTTGAGAAATTTTTTAAAAATAGAACTTTTTCAAAGCCCTCAAGAAGCTCACAATATTGTTACAAAAAGACATATGCCCATCATACAATATGAGGAAAAAATGTGGTCACATTTCAAATTTGTGAAAGAGTAGGTAGAATGACAATTACTCAGGAGAAAGATGAGATGGAGAACACTGAAATCCAATTTTATTCCTAAATCGACTTCTCTTTACTATTTCCTATTTCCCACACAAATTTGCTTTGCTTTGCTACCCATATATGCATGCATTTGAGGAAAGGAAAGGTTTTAAAGTCTTTCTCTAAGCTATAAAAAGGTAACAGATTGGTTTTTGTGCACACACACACACACACACATAATTCTACAATCGTATATGCATGACTGGATGATCATTTCTGTAGCATATTAAATCAATATAAATCAATGCCTCTATTTTCCAAAGACCACCACAAGTGTCCTGAAAATAGTGTGTGTGAGAGAGATACAATTTTTAATTATAATGAAATATAGGCTGAAAATTAATTTATTTCATAGCATCTCTGAATACCCACACAAAAATGTAATATACCATTTTGTGTATACATATATGTATACATCTAATTGTACATGCACATCATATGTATAGATATATGTATATGTGTGGGTATGTTACTTTATTCTGGGAGACTAAATCTTCACTTAATCTTAGAGACCAAAACGTTATCTAGAAGTCTTGAAACTTAAACCAAAAAGCATAACAAAGTAGTAGTAAATTAATGATGGGCAAAAGTTATGGGTAATCTTTTATAACAGTTAGTTTTTGAATTACAAGCACAATTGCAACGATCAGTACCATCTTCCATATAATCTTCCCTGAAATGAACTTCAGAAAAAAGAGAAACCTCTCTTTTTGTTCTCTGGTGTAAGCAACTCTTTGGAAGCAAATTAAGTAAACATGAGTCCTGTGCATTTGATAAATATGTATGTCTTATTCTCCTTTCCCACTGCTTTTCATCCAGCTGCAGCTGGGAACCAAGCAATAAATACTATTTATTTATTTTAATAGTATGCTTAGTGGAAGTATTACCAATATTTCCTAAGCTTAAAAACATCCCAAATGCATTTTACTGTTAGGCTCAGCATTTTCATAGTAATTTACAACTTAAAAAGGGTAAGCTCTATTACTCTATGTCAAACCAACAACTGGGTAAGTGCAGAATGTTACCCTATGAAGTATGACCAAATTTATTGCTGCAGTCATTAGTACATATTGATTCTGTTTATAACAACCCAAAGGGAATAGTAAACCTCTTATGCTGGTGCTTGGTCTCTCTCTCTGAGAGGAGCCAGACTTGGCACTGCCAAGTTTCAAGCAATGTCCAATTAGTGCAGAGATCAATGCTGCTCTTTCTCTTTTGGTTATTATTAAGAAGACTAGTCAGTGACATGAACTTCAAGATCTTGTTCTTACAATCAAATCTGAGCAACATTACTGCTCATCTGCAAAGGCAACTTCACTCAATCATCTTTTGAACTCAGACTTTTTCTATGTGGAACCATCTGTTTACTCCTGTTTGTCTTCTGTAAGAAATGGCATTCAAATTTACAATACTGCATGCACTAGGTAGTTTCTTGTAGGCTGTTTTATTTCTCTACCCAGGGCTTCAACATTTTACATTCATGTTAACTTTAATAGGCTCCTGCTAAATTCTGGTAAACCTGGTAAACATATTGGGAAGTCAAGTTTCAGAATCTAGGTTTTCTCTTTATAATAGAAAATCAATGTACATCTTAAATATATACAGTTTTACTTAATTATTTTTCAATACAACGTCAAAAAAACTAAAACAAACAAACAAACAAAAAGAGAACATACAGCTAGGACTTCAGATCTCTGCCATCAGAGGGCAGTTTATCTTAATTCAAGGTGTACTGGGCTGAATTGTGTCCCCTCAAAATTCATTATGTTGAAGTACCAACTCCTAATACTTCAGAACATAGCTGGATTTGGCCATATAGTCTTTAAAGAAGCGATTAGGCTAAAATGAGACATTAAGGGTAGGGCCCTATTCCCATATATCTCATATGACAACAGGGGCACCTGTGTGTGCACAGAGGGATGACCATGTGAAGAGACCATGTGAAGAGGGCAGCCACCCACAAGCTAAGAAAGGAGGCTTAAGAAGAAACCAACCCTGCTGGCACCTTGATCTTGAACTTCCACCTCCAGAATCGTGAGAAAATAAATTTCTGTTGCTTAAGCCAAAAAAAAAGAAAAGAAAATTGATGAGAGGAGAGCTCCTACTACCACTTCCGCACCAAGAAAATCTTTCTTCTACGATTCTTGTTTGTCTTCCTGAGAGGGAGAATACTTTTCTGATTCGTAAGTTTAAAGAACACTGGTCCACCTCTACTAGCGGGCAAGTTCACAGAGCTGGGTTTTGCTTAGCTATGCCTAAACGTGAGCTTTACTCTTTCACTTTCATATATCATATGCCAGTGGGAAGTTAGAAGATGTCAACATTTGGAATTGGACTTAAGGGGATGCAGAGTCACTCCTCTCCCTTTGAGCTATGACACATGCATCACCTCCAGTTTCACAGAGCTCTGCACTGGAGTAAAGCACTCTCCTGCCTCCTAGCTGGTATTCTTCCTTGTATGTAATGAACCCACAGATTCACATGACAAATGAGTGACTAGACCAAGGCAGAATTTAGTCATTTTGGAGTCCCTGATCATGAAATTCATTATCCATCATACAATTAAAATCTAATTTATACCCCCCAAACAAAACAAAACCCAAAACCCATAATTGAGATAAGATTTGAATGTAAGTAATGTAATATCTTTTATCCAGGGACATTACAACATTTCAAACTACTATCAGCTAGAATAATCAAAAGTTGGCAAACTATCTTGTCCTGCAGGACAAATCCTGCCCACACCTGTTTTTGTAAAGAAAGTTTTAATTGAACACAGCCATGCCCCTTAGTTTCTACATTTTACGGCTGCTTTTGCATTACAAAAGCACAGTTGAGTAGTTGATAGAGAAAACAAATCCTACAAAGCCAAAAAAATTTACTCTCTGGTCCTTAACAATAAGTTTGCTGACCCCTGCAATATTTCAGACTTTATGTAACGGCACATATTAAAGTTCCTAGGATAGCCCCTAACATATAGTAGGTACTCACTACAATTTAGTAGACTGAATTAAGAACCTAATATAAATCTTTTATGTGAATTTTATAGATGGGGAAAAATCTCTGCCTTAGAGATGGATCTAGATCTATCTTTCTTTTCTCTCTCCTTTCCTTCCTTCCTTCCTTCCTTTCTTCTTCCTTCTTTCCTTTTTTCTCTTCTCCCAGGTATAAAGGACAAGAGATTAGGATAGCAGCAAGGCTATCCTCCTTAAAACTTGAAGAAACAGCCGCCACCACAAGTGGAGACTACCTTTCTCAACCGTGTCAGCAAACTAATCTCACTAGGAATGTATCAGGGAGCTCATCTTGGATGGATCACCCACATACTTTTATATACTACCCAGTCCATGCTCTTACATACCCTCCTCTTATCACTCTAGTCATTCTACCATTTGTGCATTAAAATGCCTAAACAAAAGCTTGTTTAAGTAGGAGTGAAACCAGCTCAACACAAGGTTGACATAAGGAAAGCCACATTGTAGAAATGAGACCATGTTGTAACTTTGAATGACCTCTGATTAACTATTCCAGCTGGATTTGCACCCTTCAGGAGATACACCTGTTCTGTGCCTTTTATGACCCCTGCTAGTGCATATACCTCCCAGCTGTGATAAGACAATGACTTTGTTCTTTTGAGTTCCTTAAGAATGTGATGACCCCCCCGAACAGAGAGTCTATGCTGACAGCCATCCTCAATGAAAACTGAAAGATCTGGTGTGGCAACTCCCAGTCTGTAACACCAGAGGGTCAACATTCCCAACCCCTTCCCTATAACTCCCTGGCCTATATAACTGCTTCAAAATTCTTTGCCCCTCTTAAGATGGTTCTTTTGGACATTAGTTGGCCATGTTCCCTCTTGCTAGCAACCTGTTACAAAATGTCCTTTCTGTGCCACCATCTTGCCTCTTGACGATTGGCTTTTGTCTTGCTGCGAGCAGATCGTGCCCTTTGTGTGGTAAAAGGAGTCACTGCCATTGTCATTTTCATAGACTCATGAGACAGCTAATTTGCAAACTTAAATGTTGCATAGGTGATCACACTGAGTCGCAAATTTGGTTCATGTTTGATTTATCATTTCACGTTACACAGCCTTAATATTTTTCACAGGAGAAGCAATAAAAGATAAAGAGAGCTGGGGGAAATGAGGAGGATGAAGAGTGGGAAGAATAAAACTAATAATAATACTATAGCTACAGTTTTTTTAAATCTGTCTGCAAATATAGAAGAAATAATTACTGCTTCCCAAGAAGCTGAATCAATTTTTTATTTTTCAAAATAAGTTGTAAACAATTTATCTTTGCTGCATCATTTGGATGTTTATCTTCCTATATGGTTATATTAAGTTCTTGAATCATTTAATTTTGAATAAACTCATTGTGTCAGTTTTCATTACAGTGGTATATGTGCATAAAAAATGAAACTAAAAATTAAATTAAACAAGCAAAAGAGACAAACAGACATGATGCCAAGTAATACGCCCAACGGAACTGATTAGAAGTTCACATTTCCAAAGTGAAAGAGCAGGAAAGTTGTTAATAACAAACTCCATAAATTCACAGTCAAATCTTACATATTTAACCAGACTCTCTCTCTTTACTTACTTTGTCTTTGATTTTTACAACATTGAATGAAAAATTTTCAATGTGTAAAAATTGTCTCTAGAGTACCCTTATCTGTTATAAGCTGTTATAAGTGGTAGTAATTGGTTCAATAACTTCTAAACAACAGAAAAACATTCAAGTCTTAAGTTTGTAAAGTTCTATGAGAAGTGTTTAAATGCTACATTTAACAGCTCTTTGAAAATTGATGCATGAATCTAATTTAAAGAATTCTCTACCACATAATCCAAACATGTCTCTGTGACATGTGTATCATTTAAATCACAAATGGCGTGTACCATTTACATCACTTTGAATTTCCTTATGGGCTTCCAAAGGGACTGAGGAGCAGGAAGGAAAGGAATTATTTAATTGACTATGAATAGCTTTCATTAATATGGGAAATGTTGGAATTCAGAGTCAATTTATTCCCACTGTGTAACTGGACATCACACTGCTTTTGGTAACTATATTTTCAATGCAAAAAAAAAATTGATAGGTATTTAAAAAAATTAAAATACATATTCCTCTTGAATTTCTTTTCCCAGTTTTTTCTTTGTTACTACTTCTACTATATACTATGTGTGGGAAAAAATGAATATTTATTAAGATCATATTGCTCATGACACTTGTTTTCAAGTGAAATATGAATTTACATATAAAATGTTGGTGTGAAAAATGTCTCCAATATAATTTTTTAGATGTCACTTCTTTGGGCCTCCTCAATATATTTTATTTGTAGGTTGTTCAATATAGAAACCTCTAGTACTCTTGCATAATGTTTATACCATTTCAATTTTATGTTTAAATATGTTGATGGTGCCCCATAGAAGGGCACCGGTCTACAGTGTAACTGGTACCACATGTGAGGAATTCAGACAGCTTTCCTCTCATCCCATTTCCAGATGCTCCAAATCTCTTTCAGCTCTTAGAGCACTCTTAAAGTTGACATGCGACACTGAGCCAGAAGAAACCCCAACCAGGATAGCCCATTTATGTTGTCTTCTTTTTTGAAACAAACATATTTCTGCGGACTCTACATAAATAAACATATGCATGTTCCTCTATTAGGGCATATATAAGATCTGTACTGTAAGTGAGCAAAGTCATCACAGTTTCTTCTCAGTTGTCCAATGCTGAGACAGACAGCTTTCTTCTAAATCCTTGAATCTGTTCCAGATCGATTCTACAAGTAATTTTAATAGCTACCTCTAAAAATATAGAAAATTTTCCTTTTCACTTTCTTTTCTCAGGAGTAATTGAGATGTAGCAAGTACAATGTAAATGGCCACCAGATGTAAATCTTCAGATATTATCTGATTGCAAGACCACCATAATTAATTGAACGTATACTAAGGTCAGAAAGGAACAGAAAGAGATGAGGTGTTTATTGGTTGACAAACAGACTGTAAACTACCTCAGGTAGTCCAAGTTGATTGAGGAAAACCAGCAAATGAACAAAGAAAATCAAATACTGAATTAAGCCCCTAAACTTCCTGAAATGCATGAGAGAAATCACAGGAGTTTGTCAGACTCTGCCTTCAACTTCCAAACCCACTCATCATGGCCACCAAATCTGTCACTAGGCAGCTTTACCAGACCCCACACCCTAACCTACAGAGAATACAGAAGGCCTCCAAGACCTTGAGTCTACCTCAGAATCATAGTACAGTAGTCCTTGCCAACATTTTAATGTAGTTTCCACATAAATATTGGATGGATGAAATATACCTAATGCTGGAGAACAGTGAGCTTATACCCACAAGAGGTGTAGCAGTATGGCCCAAGGAGGCAATTGCAAGTGAGAAATTTATTTAAATTCTCATTTTATCTCAAAAGTTCATAAACCTGTTTTTTTCATTTTGTTATATTTAACAGTTGTGCTCAAATTTGAGTATATTTTAATCACGGGCTACTGAATAAAATTATTGATTTGGGAAGTGTTACCAAATACTCCTCACACTTCAAATAAACCTGTCTGCATTGCTATACATCCTTAAGAGCTCAAATACACCAATTGGAAAAGTAGAACTGAATGGTACCTTGGTAGGTGGTTTATACTGTGGGGTCTTTCACCAGCTGCTAGAGACTGAATGTTTGTGTCCTTTAAAATTCATATGCTGGAACCAATCCTTAAAGTGAAGGTGTTTGGAGGTAGGGTTTTTGGAAAGTGATTAGATCATGAAGGTGACAGCCTTAGAATGGGATTAATGCTCTTACAAGAGACCCCAGAGAGCTCCATTGCCCTTTCTGTCATGGGAGGTTACAGTGAGAAGACAGCTGTCTGAGAAGAAGGAAGTAGGCTCTCACCAGACACAGAATCTGCCAGCACCTTGATCTTGGACTTCCCAGCTTCCAAAACTGTGAGAAATACATTTCTGTTATTTATATGCCACCCAGTCTATGGTATTCTGTTATAGTAGCCAAGACAGCTAAGACGCCTGCTTTCATGGATTCCTACCTTGCTTCATTCAAAATACCTATTTTTTCTGCTTGGATTCCTATCTCCCAGATAAATCTCTGATTAGCAGGACTTTGTTAACTTACTTGTTTTATTTGTTCTTCCAGTCACACAGCAAATGTTTACGGAGGATCTACTTCATTCCAGGCAGTGTTGTAGGCACTGGGAATAAAATAAATAAAACCAGTCAGTCTAGTGAAGCAAAGATATGTACATCATCATCATCATCATCATCATTAGCATGCAGAGAGTAAGGGTAAAATTAGAAATATATGCAAATGAAATATGTGCGAACTACTTTTTTGTTCTGTTTTTTTTTTTTTAATTCCCAAATTTGTCTCTAGTAAAAGAACCCTTCTGACACTGCTAAGTAGCAAATCTCAGGACTCTTATAACTTATTTCCTTAAATCTCCAAACCTACTGTATTTTATATAAGGTATATGCCCAATAAATATTCATTTTTATTGATATTCATTTAAATGACTTTAAACACTGTTCATAAATAAAGAAATGTATTAGAATAGGAAATTGGCAACACGTGAAAGAATTGCTCAGGCCTATCTGCCTTTCTAGACTCAGTCGTCGCCTTCCTGGTTCATAATGTGTAAAAGATTCTTCTTGCCTAACTAGACTTTCCCAGTCCTGCCTTCTTTTGGCCAGTTTTGCACTGCTGGTGTGTTTCAGTAACTCCATGCAAGTTACTGGCATCCTTAAAATCCTAACTTGAAGTTATGTGTGTCTTGAAATTGAAAGATAAGACTTCTGGAGGATATTTAAGTAAATTCAATTTATGCCCTGTCTCTTAAAACTCCAAACAACTCTAAATTAACATCTTATTTGGCAGGGCTGTAATTACAGAGGAAAGTCAGCGTTCAAAGGCATTGCTCTCAGAAATATACATCCAGCCACTTAAATAATGACTTGCCTTGAGAAAGTAGGAAGTGCTGAGCTGTTCTTGAACCACATTGACAATTTCTCTCAGCAATGACCTGAAGACAAGGATTTGCGCTCTGAAAGGGGATTGCCACAATTTTTAATCTGCCTGGCTTTCTGATCAGGCAAAATATAAATCATTTAATCAGCTCCCAACTGAGCATCAGGTACAACTAGTATAAATTTTCCTTCATAAAAGTTTCATCAAAGCTGGGGATGGCTGCACTGCCTTATCTGTTGCTAGAGAAATTACAGCCTGCGAACATTGGCTAGTAGTCATATGTGATTGATAGGCTTGGGGTGGATGGCCTTCATGCAGAGGAGTTCAAGTCTAAACAGGCTTTGCAGTTACTTCCATCTTCCCCTTAAAATAAAGCTTTGCTTCATTTACTGCAAAGGAAAAGCCAACTAACAATTGTTTTGTTTTATTCCTGAAAACACTATCACTTCCATCAATTTACAGCTAGAAAAAGAATTGGCAGACACAATCTACCATATGGTAATTGTTTCCTATAAGCCAACACATCTGTATGAATAGCTAGAAGACTGAAGGGAATCATAAAGCTCTACATAGCTTCATAACTGATATTTATAAAAAGAATATTATTAATTATATGTGTTGTTATTGGCTATTTTATGTTTCTGTTATAACATCTGTGGAACCGTAAGGTGGAAAATTACCTCCATCTAAATGAAGAAAATGTGGATTCAAAAATTACCTTAATAAGATCTCTAAGTTGTTCACCTCTTTCGCTTTGTGATATTAAAACCGATACTATTCAGGTAGAAAAAAACCATCTTAAGTATCATAAGCATCACTCAGAATGAGAGAGGATACTGAGAAACTCCTGATGGAATGAATGACTAAAGAGTCCTAATGATGAAATATTTATAAGACAAGTGATATTATATCTCTCGAGTACTGCCCACATCAAGAACTAAGACATAAGTCAGTGCTAACAAGTAAACAGGTAAGTTAATTTTAAGGAATCTAATTTGTAGTAGGCTTACATCACTTGTAATGTATTTCAACTTAAAAGCCCCATCATTCCATACTTCCAAATCAATAAGGATATAAATCGCTGTACATTCCAGTTTCACATAGTTTAATTTAATGTGTTTTTGCTGAATTATAGTAAAAACCAAAGTAGGGCAAATAGGTACAGAAATTTGATTTCTCAAACATTAAGAATTCAGTCGAAAAGACTGGGCATAGGGTAAATTTTAAGTAGTATATGTCCCTAGAAGCAAGATTTATATATTTCTGAAAACTATCAACATGTGATCAATTAAACTTTCTTAACACAAATGAATAAATTGTCTCAATTACCTCTGGCCACAGATGAGCTGTCTCACCAGAGCAATCATTCTAGCTGATAACAGGGGGAGCTTTCTCCTCAGACAGAAAAGCAGAACACCAGGGCAGCAGCTGCTGCTCTCACATCCTGTGCACCACAACTCGACTCATGAAATGTCATTAAGTCATAAAGAAAGTCAAATTCTGGAAGCATTCAAAGGCAACTTCATCTCCAGTTCTCAAGCGTGAGTAGTCACCTCACCGAGGACCCCATAGCCCACAAAACCTAGATTCTAACATTTCTCCACAGCTTCTTTCACAATTTTCTCCAGCTTTCGTGTACAGAGGAGTTGCCTGGGGGTTGATTCAAACGTATTCCTGGATTTAAGTTGTTCCCCAGAGATTGGAATGAGTTGGCCTGGCCCAGGTCGTGGCGTTCTCCACTGTCACACAACTCTTCAAGGAAACCTGATAGACATTTATTGATGCTATTGTAAGTCTATATAACACTATACTTAAAGAATAAAAATAAAGGATCCTCAAGTAACATAATACATTCTGGATGCTCATTCTTGTTGACTAGGTGAATGAGGCGGTAAAAACTGAATTGAAGGAGAAAGTTACAACTTCTGATCCCTGATCCTGGGCTTGGCCACAGTGAATGGGAAAAAAAAAAGTGGATCCAGGACTAGAAAAACAAGTGATGTCAAAATCAGTTTGAGTTTGATTTATGTTTCTATTTGAGGAGGATACAGCAACACTTCTCTTTCAGAGTGATGCTATTGGTTGTCGGTCTCATTTAGCCTGAAGTTTACTGTCCATCAGCTTCATTCTTCACTGTAGGGTTGTAGACCCATATGTGACAGCTTCAAGGAAGTGTCATTCTCTTGGAAGTTCTGGGCCTTTACTGGTCAGTGTTTCCCCCTTCCCCTCAAGAGAAATGTTTCACCATCCAGCCAGTTGCATAGTCCAGAAATCTCTAAGTGCAATCAACTTCTTAACTTATTAAATGTTTCTTAAATGCATGAATAAATGAAAGGAAGACTGTTCGTAGTCCTATCATCTTTCCATATCTTATCTTTTCCATTTATACATCTTATCCATTGACAAGCTACATTGATTTTGCCCCTAAATATTTCTCCATTTCTTAAAAACCATCAGCCTGGTTCAAACTCCACCATCTCACCAGTTGAGCTTACTTCATACCCACAAATCAAATCATAGAACCAAAAAAAGCCCCCTTAGTGATCCCTTCCCCCATTTAAACTTTTTGGTGGCTTCATATTGCTCTCAAGATTAAAATGAAACTCCTTAACTTGCATATGTATATAGCCTCTTATGGTTTGGTCTCTACTTTCCTCTTTACCTGAATCTCTTGTCCTGTTTACATCCACCCTACTGTCACTGTGTTCATCCCAGATTGATCTTCTGAGTCTTCCCCGCTGTGCTTCTTCATGCTTCCTCCTTCCACAGGGTCTTTGCATATTCTATTGCCTCTCTCTTGATGCCCTTTCCACTCAGCATCATATGAATGCTGACGCCTCCTTCACGCTCAGCTCAAATGTAACTTCCCAGGGGATGGTTTCCTGTCCTTCTCCCTCAGGTCAAATCAAAATATCTCAAGAAGACATAAACCACATAGCTTTCCTTTGGAGCTTGCTACAGGCAAATTTTCCATTTTTTAATGCTTATTTTATTAAAAATTATTTCCTATATAGATAAACTCATTTAATTTACTTTAGTATTCCTAGCTTTCTGCACAATAACAGGCACATAGTATTTTTTACTTTTTTGAGGAAGATTAGCCCTGACCTAACTGCTGCCAGTCCTCCTCTTTTCGCTGAGGAAGACTGGCCCGAGCTAACATCTGTGCCCATCTCCCTCTACTTTATATGTGGGACGCCTACAGCAGCATGGCTTTTGCCAAGCAGTACCATGTCCGCACCCGGGATCCGAACCGGGGAACCCCGGGCCTCTAAGAAGCGAGCATGCGCACTTAACTGCTGCACCACCAGGCCGGCGCTTAGTATTTCTTGAATGCATGAATTAATGAGAGGAAGTCTGTTTATATCTGGAAAAGTAAAATTATACGACTCCAAAGACAGAAACTTAAGTACATGCAAACTGATAATTAAAATGTTACAAGAAAATAACATTATGCTAACATAACTCTCAAACTTTTCAGTCTTTACCCATTCATACTCTTGAATACTATTGAGGGCCCCAAAGAGTTTATGTTTCTATGGGCTATATTTATGAATATTTACCATGTTAGACATTAAAACTGAAAAAGGGGGCCAGCCCCATGGCCAAGTGGTTAAGTTCACACGCTCTGCTTTGGCGGCCCAGGTTTTCGCCAGTTCCGATCCTGGGCGTGGACATGGCCCTGCTTATCAGGCCACGCTGAGGCAATGTCCCACATGCCACAACTAGAAGGATCCACAACTAAAATATACAACTATATAATGGAGGGATCTGGGGAGAAAAAGCAAAAAGAAAAGAAAAGATTGGCAACAGTTGTTAGCTCAGGTAACAATCTTTATAAAAACAAAAAACTGAAAATGAAAATATATTTTTATTTATAAATTCATTCAAAAATAACGTAAGTAAAATAAACCCGGTGCATATTAACATAAATAACATATTTAAATGAAAAATAATATATTTCCCCAAAAAAAACAACTAGTAAGAGAAATGACTTTGTTTTACATTCATGTAATCTCTTTAATATTTGGCTTAAGAAAAGACAGCTGGATTTTCAGATCTGCTTCTACATTTACTCTGCTGCAGTATCACACACAACCTAGTCTCTGGAAAACTCCACTAGTAAGAAAATGAAAGCAAAAAAGAAAAAGAATTTTGTAGTATTATGAAAGTAATTTTGATCTTGCTGACGCCATGGGAACATCTTAGGTACTACCCAGGGCTCCCCAGACTGCACTTTGAGAACCGCTGATATAATTTATCCTTCAAACTGGCACTCTTCTGAAAATAAAAGACTGTACTATAAAGATTTATGCTGGGATATCGAGCATAAACAGAGATAATTAGCAATATCTGTTAATGAATGGCTATAGAAATATGCTAATTAAAATATCTTATAATTCAAGACAAATATAGACTACATAGCATAGAATTTTTTACTACAAGACTGTGAGCTTCTTTAAAGTTGGATATGTTTTTGTGTACCCACCATAGTCAACATAGTGTGTTATACAAAATAGGCTTTCAAGGAAAATTTAAGGAACAAATGAATTAATTATTGTGTAAAGAAACAACTAACTGTATGTTTCCCAGGCCTTACAGTCTGTTTTGAAATGGACAGAGAGAGTCAATTTACACTGTTGCAGTGATTCTGCCATAATATTCCCTATTTCCTCCAAGTCACTCAACTTTTTAGGTGATTACAAACCTGAAAATGTAGAATTGAGAAAGCAGAATACAAAATCTCCTATATGGTATGGTTGGAGAGGCTCAGAGCGCTCCTTCCTGAGAAATTACTCCTAACTCTAGCTATACTTGAAATACATTGACTATAAATGCTAAGAATTATTCTTCTTCCTTGCCTATGCCAATTTTTAAATGAAAGTATTCTTGGGAGAAACATTCCATCCCTCATTTAAGAGTGAAGTATCCACTCAACTCTAACCTTATATTTAAGTACTTAAGATTTTTCTGGAAATTGCCCAAACACACACACACAAACACACACTTACAGCACGTACCACTTAGAAAAGGATATTTAATCCTTTATTTAATCAAGATAGAAAACTTCCTGAGTGTGAGATGGCCTTAGATATTTTCTCTTCCACTGAGATAACCTTAAACATGAAAGCATTCTTGGGTGCAATATAGATTTGGGTTAATAAGAAATGTTGAGGACAGAGGTAGGTGATTTAGTAAGTTGATAAGAACTAACCCTCCAAATATATAAAACTTTTTTACTAAGAAAAAGCTTAACAGTAAAGTTTTAAGATTGTTTTTTGTTTTTTTTTTTTTTTTGGTTTTTTTTTTGAGGAAGATTAGGCCTGAGCTAACTGCTGCCAATCCTCCTCTTTTTTTCTGAGGAAGACTGGCCCTGAGCTAACATCCATGCCCATCTTCCTCTACTTTATACGTGGGACGGCTACCACTGCATGGCTTTTGCCAAGCAGCGCCATGTCTGCACCCGGGATCCAAACCAGCGAACCCCGGGCTGCGGAGAAGCTGACCGTGTGAACTTAACTGCTGCGCCACCAGGCCGGCCCCTTAAGATTAATGACAAGTTTTTAACATCTTAAAAATATTTTTTCATATATTGTAAAAAAAAACCAAAACACTATTCTGATGCTTTTACAGCCAAAAGTCAATGGAAAGAAAAGTTAAATGTCTCTCCTAATTATTTAAGTGTTTTGAATTTATTGTTAGGTATTGCTATATCATATAAATTGATTAGGATCATTTTCAATTGTTCACAAGTCATATCTAAATGAAAACACTAAAAAATAAAAATTATATAGAAAAAATATTTTGTTAAATGAGTAACTTACCTTATTTCTTTCAAACTGTTGACAATAATTTATTCATTCTCTATCTAATGTTAATTGGGCATATTAATACTTTTTTGTTACAAGGGATTCAAACACAATAAAGCTAGAATTGAATATAATTGATATGAGATATGCACACAAATAACTAAAATATGAGGCAATGTTCCAAAGTTTTGGTGGTTTCTAGAGAAAAGCAATATTATTTTTGTTTTGGATCATCTAGGGAAAAAGAGACATAGATTTAAGCCTTTTAGACACCTACGAGATAAAGGGAGTAGAGTAGCTGAACTCTTCTCTTGAAGATGAAATGAACCAGGCAGAAGAATTATCCTCAGAACAGTACCTGAATACAAAGTGAGTGGAAGGCTAGCTTTTACTAGGAGGATAGAGAATCAAAGTTTTCAGTTGTACTCTTAGGAAATAGAGGTAGAAACACGAGGGATAGTAGTAAAAATCACAGCAAGCAAAGATGGTAAAGTGGAAGGCAAAAGCATGAGAAAAGAATTCACAGAGATGTTGATGGTCAAGGTAACGGAGAGGCAGGAGGAGCAAAATCAATATTTAGCTTATAGATCCATTCATGAAAAAGTATGGGTGATAACCACATTAGGTTCTAGAGGTAGCCAGAATTTCAGCTAAGAATTTAAAATGTAAAAATGTAGTAGAGGGAAAGATATGCCTTATTCATGTTTATATCTCTGGAACTTACATTCATGTGCTTGAGAAATAGTTATTAATTGAGGATTGAATGTACAGTGTGTAGTCCCCGGCTCATGCTGGATAGTGGATATAAAGACAACTTGGACATGGACTACAGAGGTGTTGATTGTCCAGACAGATTATACTTTATTAGATTTCAATATAGTGTCATTAAACATTTTTGAAAAATGAGTAACATTTTAAAGAAATACTTTAGGAAGATTTCTTCAGTAGCAAGTTGCATTCAGGACAGATTGGAGCAAGAGTTTTCAAGCTATAGATGTAATTTCTATCAGGGAAAACGACTCATCTGAGGAAAGACCACAAGGAAGGAACTAGAGAAGTGAAATTTACTGATTTTTTGATGCTAGGCACTACAATACATACATTGGGAACATATTCTAATTTCCTTCTCTTTCTCAAAAACATTTTCATCCACATTCTTATATGAGAAATCTGAGGTCCAGACATGTTAAATAATGAAAGTTACATAGAGAGCAAAAAGAAGACGGGATTTAAGCCCAACTTTACTCTAAAGCACGTACTACTTCTACTATAACAAAAGGTACATTCTGGGAAGCACCTACTTCAAGGAAGCTGATTAGAAGACTTTGTGGAAGAGCAAGAGTGTGAACATCGGTGTAGCAGACTGAGTGTCATGGATTCTTGACTACACCTCCCGTAGGGATATTAAGTATTCTTTTCCTTCCCCTGGAATGTGTGCTGGTCTGCGATGCCTTTTGACCAATGGCATGGAACAGAAAAGACATTGCATATCCCGCAAGGCTAGATCATGAACTTTGGAGTTTCTGCCAAGTCCCTTGGAAAGTTCACTCTCGGGGAAGCCAGCCACCATGTAAAACACCTGACTCTCCTGGGGTTGGCTGGGTGGTGTAGTGATTGGGTTCGTACACTCTGCTTAAAGGGTCTGGGGTTCACAGGTTTGGATCCTGGGCGTGGACCTACACACCACTCATCAGGCCATGCTGTGGCAGCACCCCACATACAAAATAGAGGAGGACTGGCATAGATGTTAGCTCAGGGACAATCTGCCTCAAGCAAAAATAGCAAGATTGGCAACAGACATTACCTCAAGGCCAATCTTCCTCACCTAACAACAACAACAACAAAAACAAATCTGACTCTCCTTCCATGATCACACTTCAAGAACCCCAAGTCACATTGAGAAAACCCGCAGAACGAGATGCCACATGGAGGGGGAACAAGGCCACAAAGTAGCAAGGCTTCAGACATGCGACTGAAGAAGCATTCTTGCAAGTGAATCTTCCAGCTTCAGCCACCCCAGCTGATGCCATGAGGATAAGGCACAGACTGTCTGGCTGTGTCCTTCCCCAATTTCTGACCTGTAAAATTGTAGTCAGAATAAAATGGTTGTTTTGAGCTGGTATGTTTTGAGGTAAATTTTTAGTCGTAATATATAATTGGAACAGCCAGGCATAGCAAAAGTCACAATACTGCTATTGATATTTTTTAAATGGCATAATAAATGGTGTTGGCCATGCTTGTAAACGTTAAGCCTTACATGGATAATCTAATGATTTGATGATATGTTAAATTAGATTATTCCAATAAAGTAATATCATACACACACACCCCCACCCCCAAGCAAGCTAAAAAAAAACCCAGCAGGTGAAAATGAAATGTGAGGAAAGAGGAAAATTCTCATAGTCAGCACTGATCTGTCAAATAAGACTCATTCTGATATTTGCAGTGCTTTATCTCAAAGGGTCATGTCTAAAATCCTCCTCACCTCTGTGGGACTCCTTTAGCCTCAGTGACCCACCTTCAGCGCCCTACCCCACAGCTGGGTCAGTTAAAATCAATTCTCAGTTAAAAATCAACCAACAAGGAAAGACTTAAAGGAAAGGAGAGAAAGATTTGACAAAGGTTTTATTGAAACCTCTCTGCACTTTACACATTTGGGGCCTAGACATGTAATAAGCATTTGCTAGTCATCCTGGGAAAAGCTATTTTCTCTCCTCTCAGCTAGACCAAAAGAATGAGGCCAAAATGCTTTGTCTAAAAGTCTCCTTTTTCAAAGAAACTAATATTAGACTGTAAACTAAGAAAGGTGCTGTGCTTTCAGAAAGCATCTGCCAAACTCATTGATTGTTTCCTGCCCATAGATAATCCTGAGTAAGTATGCTCATTGATTTATGTCAGTTCTAAAAGCCCCTATTCTCCTGAATTATTCTAGCATTTCAAGCCAACCCATTCTAATTCATTTCTTTAACCTACGGACTGCATAAGAAATTTTCAGCCATTTCAACAGAATTTTTCAAATGCGTAAAATACGTTTTTAAATGCACCTATCTTCTCTAAATATTTCATATTTCAAAATGATCTGTTGATGGGCGCCACGGTACTTTAAGTAGAGTTAAATATATGTGCGTTCAGCTCATATGCTGTGATCTGTCAAAGAACTTTAGTGTCTCCGACAGCACTTAACGATTTGATCTGGACATTTGTTTCTATGTTGTCTTCAGTGGTGACAATCAGCATAACGTTCCAGTAGCCATCTGACTTTAGATAATAACAGGTGGAAATCATTATCGCTGCACAGGCTGGGAAATGCGGTGTTCTTTACATTGGCATGATTGCTCTTATTTTTCCTTGCTTAAAGTTTATCATAAACACCAGCAATTGGCAGATCTTGCTTTTCCACAGATTTCCTACAGCAGATGTTGACATATGATGAGCCATAAAACATTTCTGGAGGTAATATAGCACAATAATTGGAACAGAGCAGCTTTCACAATTCTTCATTTCTGCCTCCCTCTATATGTTACATGTAAATGAATTTATCATGTTAAAAGATTTCAAATCTATAAGCTCAGAACTGCTTGGAAAAGAAATGATTTCTCTACCTATGCCAAACCAAGGAAATTGGACAAAGATAAGACGTCAGGCTGACTCGTTCACCTGTGCGTCTCCTGTACTTTAATAGCATCTGGCACATAGTGGATGCTTATAAATACTTATTGGATTTGTTAAGAATTAAGTAGACATTTTAACTTTCCACAAATGACTTTTAGGGCAAAATAATATTTATAATGTATATATATATATATATAAAAATTATAGAGATGTGTAAAATGCAAAGAATAAAAACAAATAAACATCCATTTACTCCCCAGGAGCTCAAGAAATAGATCATTGGACAAGTAGATCATATGTGCCCCTCCCAAATTCCCTTCTGTTTCCCTTCTGGGTCCCGAAGGACATCATGTCTAGACTCGCTATTCTCTTAATAGTTTACTACATATATTTGCATCTCTCATCAAAAGACTGCTTTGTTTTGCCTGCTTTTGATCTTTATGTGAGTGGACTTGTAAGGTACACATTCTTTAGGAACTGTTAAAAGATTTTCTCCATTGTGTTGTTAGATTCATTATGATCATTTATTTTCACTGTTCTGTGGTATTTAATTGTAAGAACATAACACAATTTGTATATCTCACCTTCTGTTTATGGGATTTGCATTGTCTCAAGTTTTTGTTTTTTTTAACTACAAACAGTTCTGTTAGAAATACTTTTTTATATGTTCCTGTCTCCCAGTACCCATATGTGAGAGTTTCTCAAGGGTATATATGCAAGTGTTTTTAAAGGTATATTGCTACGAGTAGAATTGTTGGTTGTACTTTGTGCATCTCTTCACCTTTTCCTGAAAATGCCATAACGTTTTCCACAGTGGTTATACAAATATACACTCTTAATGCTAGCATGTAAAAGTTCCAGCTGCTCATTTTCTTATCAACATTTCATATTCTAATAATATTTTGGGAAAAATACGTTTTCTTTGAAGATACAGAGTCAATTTTGAAGAATTAAAAGACAAACTAAAATATCAGCTTTTCCTCCCTAGAAAGGCAAAAAATAGCCAATTTACAAGAAAAAGTGCCTCTACATAGTTTTCTTGAATGATCAAATGCAATTATTTTCAATACAGATAGTAAAATATCATTGAATAGGCAAACATGTAATACATTCACTCAGAATATAGGCCACATTGTTTTACTACGTCCCCGTTGCAGACAGTTAGTCATCTTATCAATGCACACTAGTAAAATAAACAATTCTAAACTCCTTAACCATACTATATGGTTATTTCTGAGGTAGACCAGGCAAGGATTTCATATCCCAACATTTATTGTGTGGAATATTCAAATTGTGATATGTTACATAAGGATAAGATTCTGTGTTGCATTGTGTCTTGGAAACACTGGTTTAACTTGGTTCCAATGTATTTATTTACTGAAGATCATCTTAGTCTTTATTAAGTTAATGCACATTTTGAATCTCCAAAAGGAGCACCTCAATTCAATGCTTTCCAAAGTTTTGAGATCACAAAAACTTTTTGTCTCTTTTTTTCCTTTTGAGGAAGATTAGCCCTGAGCTAACATCTGCTGCCCATCCTCCTCTTTTTGCTGAGGAAGACTGGCCCTGAGCTAACATCGTGCCCATCTTCCTCTACTTTTTTTGGGACGTGTACCACAGCATGGCTTGCCAAGCAGTGCCATGTCCACAACTGGGATCCAAACCGGCGAATCTGGGACTGCTGAAGTGGAGCATGAGAACTTAACCACTGTGCCACCGGGTGGCCGCTACAAAGCCTTTCTGTTTATAAGTGTCTCATGGAACATAGTTCTAGTCACATAATGTTTATTAGGAACTCCTGTGACACTTAAGTGGCTGGTCCAAGATAGTTTTCAGGATTCACTGTGTGGTGTACCAGGAATAATTGTGGTCACACAATATTTATATAAAATTCTTAACAAAAGCCCCACAAAAATGTAAGGCAAAATCATGCCTTATATTGTACCCTTGTGTGAAACATATATCCCAGTCTTTGATAAGATGAAATAAAAAAAGTAAATCATTCATTACTGCAGGGAATGTGAATTTATATAGGCTTTCTGAAAGGCAAAATGATGATCTATATAAAAAACTTTAAGTATTTTTACTTTGACACTGTAGTTTTAGACTTCGGTACTTTCGGACAATGTTTGGGACCTTGTATTTTTCAGTGCTAGAAATTATCTTTACAAAATAATAATAGATTTATTCCAATTTATGCCAAAGATGGCAAAACATTAGAAACAACCGAAATTTACAGTAATACACAAGCTTAGCTACACTAAAGTATATTGATAAGAGAAAACATGCAAGCAGTAAAAACCCTATCCAAAACAAATTCAGAATTATTTCACAACACCAGGAAATATCCATGCAATGCAAAATTCAGTTGAAATATTTGAATATTTTAAAGCACACATGTGCATACATTAAAATAGAAATAAAGGTAGAAAGAAAACACATAAAAGTCATAATAATGGTAATCACTGAATGGTGGATTTACGACCAATTTTATTCTATTTGTGAAATTTTGCGTTTTTTCCCAAGCGGTCTACACTCAACAAGTACTCTTTTAACAGTAAGAAGAGGTAATCAAATATTACTTAATTTAAAAATACTTTTTGAAATTTACCATTAAAACCAATGAACAATAAAAAGAAATCCTCTCAGCAATAATCAGCAATAAAAAAATACTGTTTTCCTTTCAATTAAATTTATTCCCAAAGAAAAATTTCCAAGTGCAAGGTAGTTTCGAAGAGGGAGCTTCAGAAAAGACAATCTATTTCCAATCACCTGAGCTTCTTGATAAAAATGGAGATTCTTGGGCCCCAGCCCTAGAGAGTCTTATTCTGAAAGTCTAAAGAATTGCCATTTCCTTAAGCAAAGTTAGAAATCCTGGTTTCTCTTCTGAGATCTATCATTTGTTTCATAGTATTGATTAATCACTTAATGTGCGCTGAGGCCCACTTTCCTCATCTTTATGTGGTGAAACATTTTGGCACCTGATACCCCTTGTTTCATTGGTGACTAGAAACCAGCAGGCATCCAGTCCCCAGCTCCTATGCCCTATACATGTATGCATTTCCTTTGGAGCCACATTTCTGTTTCTGTGAGTACTTGCAGGTACTCCAAACTCTTTATGTCCATTTTCTTTTGCAAAGTTATAGAAGGATAAGGACCTTCCTGGATAAAGAAAAGAACAAGGCCCTGATCGCTCACGTTGTGCAAAGAAAATATAAAAGTAATGTCTGAATCTAGGGAAAAATTGAGTATTTATTATGCATTACACATTATTCACTATACACTATATACTGCACTATGTACTTTATACAATTTGTATATACCATATAATAGATAATATACAGTAGTTATTGGAAGCCTCACTGGCATTTTACTTGGGCCCAGCATTGGAATGGCCTTGTCTCCACACATGGGTGAGCTGATGCCGACGTCCACATTGACAGGAGGAAGCCTCCAGATTTGCAACTGCATACTCTCTGCTTCCTTGTCACTTTTCACTGTGTACATGTTAATTCGTACTAATTTACTTGGAAATGAGAAAAAATATAAGTTGGGGAGCTTTTCTAAATCTGAAAAAGAAAAGGATGTGGGAAAAACAGAGTGTGGAAGGACAGCAAAATGAATCTATATGTTCATAAATATCTTATTATCCTATATTTACATTTTTTCTGAGGTTAATTTTCAGTTTGTAGTTGGTGGAAAGCAGGAGGGAGAATAAGAAGGGTTATGACTGTGTATTGTCCTTGAATTTGTGTATATTAGTTCAACCACAAAAAGGAATCCTTAACTCCTGCGATCCTAAATCAAGTTTTCCTTTCTATCGTTGGTGGGTTAAAACTATTCTATGCACCTAATGACAAAAGGGAAGTAAAGAAAGGGGGTACAGCTTTACAGGATTTTGAAAATTCTAAAAAAAGCAGTACAACAATTTCTGTTAAGCACATGATTAATATAATCAGTGCTGTAAGGTACATAACTCACATATTTTCCCATCTGGGTTCAAGTTCAGAGAATAAAGCATTGAAAATCTTGTAAAAAGCCTTAAAGAATACTAAACACTGAATAATAAGAAAGTGAATCTGTAACATTTCCCTAAGTATATGCTTCCCTCTCTCAGCCAACTTTAAATAGACACTTTCATATAATATTTATAACTAAATAATGTCCTGATTTCCCACTAGCTTGACACCAAGAAGCAAAATGTCCCTCATAAACTCTTTTTGTTTTCAGACTCTAAGAAAAAGTCACTACATCAGGATACCTTCCTACAGTATCAAGAGGTAGCACGACATCTTTCAGGAAGAATTTAAGGCTGGGTTTGAAATCCTTTCAGGTCCCTCCAGAAGATAATGTAGCTGAGCAGAAAAGAATTTCTGACATCCCCAATATATAGTGGGGAAGATAAAGAGGTGGAGACAATGGTAGACAAAAAAAAAATGATAGATAAACAGATAATATGTACATATATTATATGTGTGATATATGACATATTTATTTATCACAGTCCTCATGTCTGAACTAGAAACTTAATGATTGCAAGGCCAGAGATCTTTGATAAAATGTTACACACAAATACGCAGAGATTCAGAGAGTTAGAATTTTTTTTAACTTTATAATTCATAGCACTTCCTAACCCTTTCTCAGACGATAGAAGAATGACAGTTATTTTTCAGCTTTTTTTAAGCTCTAGAGTTTTCCTCCCACTCATGAAAACTTATCCACTGAAATAACAAAATCATGATTAAATATAATGATCAATGGTTGGTTAGATTTATTTATTTATTTTTGACAGGTGACACAGCCAGTGATGGATCAGACCTTCATCACAAGGAAAATAATTTATCGCACCCCTGTTTACATATAATTTCAGATACTCAGCCTAATGATTTTTGCAAATAAGGGTAGGATAACTTTATTCAATTCACACTTCCATGTTAATCTGAAGATAGTACATTTTCATATTGATTTTTTTAAAATTATCTACTACCACAACTATGGAATAAAAATCACTTGCTGTTAGTCAACTAAAAATTCCCCTTTTTAAATATATTGATCACCCTAGAATAATCAATCGACATTTGGTACAGGCTTATTTACAATAATTCAAGTCAGCAGCAATATAGTTTAAAAATTGGCCACTAGGCATGTGCTGGTTAATGAAAGGAATCCATGTTTAATTCAAACTCATAGGCAAAAACATTACATTTAAATAACATTAATATTGTGGCAACCTGACAAAGACCAAGGAATTCAATGTTAAAGCCACCATTCTTTCTTTAATTCAGATATTTACATAGGGAAGTAAGAGAAAAGATTAAGCATTTTGAGTTATATACAGGTTTTAGAACAGGAAAGAAAAGTAGATTGAATTAGAGATTTTTTTTAATTGGCTTTTTTGTTACATATTTATAGAGTAGACCACATTTTTGCCAATATGTAAAATATAGCTTCATTGAATTCTATGCTAGTAGCCTCAGACATTTTCCTATGGGAAAATCTCCTCAATATTTCTGAAGTAAATGTTTTAATTCTGAAGATGTCCAATTTTCCTTAGATGTCTTAAATAGTCAGAAATTCAAATCACGACAACAAGTCAAAATGTTGTATTCTCTTGACTCTGATCAGTGTCCCTAAGAGTGGCCAACTAGAGAAAGCATGAAAATTACTATGCTGAATGTTTGGTTTAAAAAAAATCCAAAATCTGTACTAAAATCTTCATTCAAATGAACTAATTAGATGAAAACTAATTAATCAGAAAGATGAAGACAAACATAGATGCAAGATATTTGGATTCTGGTCCCAATTTTCCCACTGAATAATTGTGAGATCTTAGACAGTCACTATAATTATTATACTTGATCCTTTAAATGACGGAGTGGGGCTCTAAGGACCATATAAGCTCTAAAATTTTATGAATTTATATTGAAAAGCAGCAAGTATGTATAAACTGAGGCTCAGTTTTCCTTATCTGAATTTTTCCTATTCCCCTATCACACAAACATGTGGTGAACAATAAAAACAAAAGCACTTTGAAATGTAGTGTCATGTTGTCTTTCATATACAAAAAGCCTAGACCTCACTCATAGGAATATATGTCTAACTCTTATACAAACAGTGACAGTCTTTGCTTACTCTCCTACCTCTTCTATCCCCTTCCTTCTGTCAACCTTAGGGAGAAATTCAGGTTTACCAGAACATAGGAAGATAGTCCATTTACAAAAGGAAACCTCAATAACTTTGATTCTGTTGCTGAATAAGCTTCCCTCTGTGCTTCCCTCAGCCAAGAAGGATGCATATCTGTGTTCAAACCTGGTCAGTTATTTTAAGTGACAGATAGATGCATGCTTGTGGACAACGGTTAAACATGTTTATGAAAAGTTTGGAGAGCAAATTTCAAGAATCTCCTTAATTAGCAAAGGAACACTAACTAATGAGATCATTTTCCAGTTTTCTAGTTCTAAAACAGACATTTTGAAACTGATGAAAAACAGCTGGCTGAAATTCAATTTGCTCCCACTAAAGTAATGTTTTTGTAATGCTATATTAAAATGTTCTATAGAGAATGTAATACAATGAACAGAGTCCAACCCCTTAATCTTGATATGTGTACGTGTAATTATGATAACTTTTCCAAACAGCAAAATAAAAAAATAAAAAATTAACTGATACTATATGTTATTGAAGGAAGGAATTGTCAGAATCTCCATCTTCTTATTCCACATCAATTTATAACCCCTAGCCTATGCCACTACTTTCTACAAGGTAACAAAACTCAAGAAAATAATACTGGAAGTCATTCTTGATTTCATACTAAGAAGAGATTTATATTTGAGTGTCTCATCAATTTAAGAATACTTTATCAACTAAAGTATGTAGTGCTATTCATCTGATCAGGAATGTGCTATACCATGCCACTGAATTACATTCACTTTACAATGACTTACCGCAGAGATTGAGCATCAAAACTGTCACTGTACAAGATTGTACCTTCTGCCCTTGAGTCCATTAACCCAAATTGTTGTTTCTCTGTTTTAAAATAACGGGAAGCACTAACAGACAAGTATAAAATTCTTTATTGGAATTAAACAGCAAAGCAGTTAATTGCATCTGTCATACAGAAAGTGAGAGAGTCAGATTATAGTTCAACATAAATAATCACTTCTCATAATAAGACAAGTCTTAAAATTAGAAGTTTATGGAATTGTGTTTGCAGCTGCTCCAGAATGGCTCAAACTTTTGCAAATAAAGTGATTTATAGTATTTTTTAAAAATTTGCTCCTAACTGAAGATTTTTATAGACTTTTTCATATTCCGTTGTGCAAATCTAAAAATCATATGTTTTCCCACAAGGATTGACTTTTTCTATTTATGGTAAAACTTTTAATTAAATTATAAAACAAAATGGTCACTCTTTGTGAATATATCTTCATGTCATATTGTTGAATAAAATTTGGAGCTACATATAATGCCTCAATCACAACAAGAGTTTATTTCTCAATTAAGCAAAGCCCAAGACATATCCTTCTGTTTTATGGGCAGCTTTCTTCAAAATGGTTATTCTGGGATCTAGGCTCATTCCATATCATATGTCTGCCAAGTTCAACGCCTGGCTTGGGTGGCCAATACAATTTTCTGCATGAAGCCAATGGAGGAGGAAAGTGCACACGGAGAAGAGATATACACTTTAAATCACTTCATCAGATTCCATTAGTGAGGACCAGTCATGTGGCCCCCCATAGATGCAAAGAGTACTGGGAAATCCTTGTTAACCCTGATTGGACAGTGCCTTCTCAGCTACAGCTCTGTATCATAAAGAAGAGACCACAATGGCTCAGAAACAAAAGCAACGGTGAAAAGTTTTTATTCTGTTGCTAAACAGTGTATGCTCGACCCAGTGAAACAAAAAGCTGCTTGTGTTCCTTATTTCATCAGGAAAATGTCCTGACATAACACGAGATATAAAAGTATTCTCTAACAAGTTTGGAGGTATAAAAATTATGTCTGTGAAATTTCCTATGAATTCTCTCCCCAGATTATTAAAGCCATAAACTCTTCCCTCTTTTCACCATTCCAAGGAATCTCTAAAACAATGAACAAGCATATAGATACATAAAGATATTTAATTATCAAGACACCACATAGCACATAGAGCCAATGCTAAACAGACTGCTAATAGACACTGGGTTTCTGGACAATCTCAGTCTGGAAAAACCTATTTCCACAACCACTGACATGTATTCCTTTTCCCAAAGGTCCATATGAGATTAAAAGAAATACAATTGATTTAGTGTTCTTTCAAACAACTTTACTCTTTGTCCTGATCATGCTGAATTTATTTGGTTGAACAATTTCTACCCCAAAATTTATGTCCACCTGGAACCTCAGGATATGATCTTATTTGGAAATAGGGTCTTTGCAGATGTGATCAGTTAATTTAAGGTGAGATCACAGTGGATTAGGGTGAGCCCTAAATCCAATGATTGGTGCCTTTAATAAGAAGAGAGGACATACAATCTAAACCAAGAAGCCCATGTGAAGACACAGAGAGGGAAGAAGGCCATGAGACAACAGAAGTAGAGATTAGAGTGATGCAGCTACAAGGTAAGAAATGCCAACGATTTCTCCCAGCAACCACCAGAGGCTAGGAGAGTTATGGAACAGATTCTCCCTCAGAACCTCAGGTTGCCTCAGGAGGGAACCAACTCTGCTGACCCCCTGATTTCGGACTCTGGTCTCCAGAACTACAAGAGAATAAATTTGCATTGTTTTAAGTCACCCAGTTTGTGGTAATTTGTTCCAGAGCACTAGTAAACTAATACAGGGAATATCCCAAAACTGCATCTCAGAATGACCTCAGTTGAGCAATCATGACCCTTTTCATGGGCACTGGATTCAGTTCATCAGCGTGTAGTACTTTCACTTCTTGCCTTCAGAAGGTCATAGATTAGAAGTACCTATTGCAGCATAAAAATCAAGAAAGCCTTCCCCTTGGCCACATGTAAATATGACAATAACTCATGTAAATATGCCAATAATTACTTTTACTAGCATTTACCCTCTCACGCCTTAACTTCTTTCTCTCACGTCACTTGATTTGGCAAGAGAGTAATTTTGTGTCCCTACTGGATAATATAAATGTCTTTTTGTATCCCACTCAGTTGTCCATCCCCACTTGTTTTTATGTGACACACTTTTGATGAGAAGTTCATTGTTGGGGTACGTGTCTTAGAATCTTCCAGGGGGAATTAACAACAATAGTGACAATTCCTTCAATGTGTCTTACATTCTGGGCACTGTGTTACTTTTGTGACAGTCAACCCCAAATTCTACTTATATCAAACTCTTGTTCACTCTTGGATCAGGGCACCTTCTGGGCTACAAACTTCTACTTTCAATTACTTTGTACCAGGCCAACAAATAAACAATCTTCTGGCGCATTGCAATAACTCTCAGGTAACACCCAGAATAGACAGTATGGATTTACTTGACAGTATAACAGAATAACTCAGTTTTCTGCATTGCCTTTTCAGACCAACACCGCAACAATGGCCTAGGCTCTCCAAGGTTAAAAGTCATTTTAGAAGTAGAATGCACGTGAACCAAAGAATTTTTGAGGTAAATGGGACTTTAGAGATCATTTTCATCTAATACCTTCTTTCCACGACTAATCTTCTGTTCCTGTATTAGTGAGACACTCAATGGCACTCTAAGTGTGTAAGATAGATATTGAAATTCTCTATATGAAAAGAGGATAGCAGCAACATAAATTACAGCAATCCATCTTACTTGTTCTCTGAAAACGTATTTGTTGTTCTACTAGAAGTTCCTTACCCCGTATCTCCTTGGCCATAGACAGCTGATGTTCAGTGGGTTATGGAAAAAGTGCTGACCAATTATAAAACCTTTATTACCACAAAGAGCTCTGCCTATGGGTCCGATAGTACCACCACCGCTATCCCAAATCCCTGGCCCTTCAAGAAACACTACCGTAAGGAAAATGCCCCTAAAAGAGCAAGAATCGCCTTTTCATGTTGACTGATCCAGATATCTGACTTTGTTCTTTCAATCTTTTAAAGTCTGCCACAAACACTATTTTGAAAAATCTCCCAATTCTCATCATGAGCCCTGATGTCCTATAACATGAAATATTTGGTGATTGCATCTTTGCAATAATGTGTTGGGAAATCTCTTCCCTATATATTACTTTTTATTTATCACCAACTACTGAAGACAAATGCCTTATTATAGAATCACAAGAGTTTAGTCCTTTGAAGTGAAATTTCAGTTACTCAGAGTATACTGTAAAAACCTTATCAGACCTCTAATTATCAGTATTTAATACTATATGCTGCTGGGGGATAACACCTTACAGAGAAATCAAGCCTGTATACCTACAATCAACGTAATCATAATTAATTTTGCAGTAACCTAAAAAGAATGGAATTATTCAAAGGCAGTCTCAGGAGTTGACCACACTTCAGATTACTGGAAAAATTGATTTACCTCTGGCTCATAATAGAGAAAAGAGAAAAAAGTCATATGAAAAATACGTAATTTTTTCTACTTAGCAAGAAAAAGAGAACTAAGATTATAAATTGTATGAATCTCTGTGATTCTACATGAAATGAATGGTTATATGTTTAAACTCTAAAATTCATTTTTCAGGCAATGAATGCAGATATTTCGTGGGGAATATAGTTAAGACATTTTGAAATACATAATGAACCAGTGTCTAATAAAAACTCAATAGAAGCATGAAGAACATTAGTTGCCATTAAAAATAATCTTATATTCCTGGTGCTGGTCTGGTGGTGTAGTGGTTAAGTTCATGTGCTCCACTCCAGTGGCCCAGGGTTTACAGGTTCGGATCCCAGGTGCGGACCTACGCACCGCTTTTCAAGCCATGCTGTGCCAGGCGTCCCACTTATAAAACGGAGGAAGATGGGCATGCGTGTTAGCTCAGGGCCAATCTTCCTGAGTAAAAAGAAGAGGATTGGCAGCAGATGTTAGCTCAGGGCTAATCTTCCTCACCAAAAAATAAATAAATAATAATCTTGTATTCTAATTCTGCATCCCGTTTTATTCTTTCTTATGTTAAGAGGAAAATTATTTTTTTGGATTTATTTCCTATTGGATGTTGTTTATATCATAGTAAAGTAATATAAGGAGAAATAGATGGCTTTACAGGTTAAAACCAAGTGAGAATCTTTGAAATGATTAACAGAAAGTTTGCAGATCACTTAAAAAAAATACTGGCATGGATTATTACTAAAAATAGATTAAATAGTAAAACAATGCATTATTTTAATAATAAAACCACGTTTTAATAAATTTCCAAGGTAACAAAAATTTATTACAATGTAATTAATCTTTTGAGGGAATGCAATAGTTCAAAAAAGTCCATGAGACTCCATGTACCAAAACAATTTAAGTGGCATGTTTTTCTCGGACATTTTTGTAGAATTCTGTGTTGGATTTTGTCTTTGGCTAGTTCTGTATTCTTAAGCAAGTTATTTAGTTTTTCTGAGTCTTAGGTTCTTTATAAAATGAAGTTGATAATAATAACAATATCTACTGCAAAAGGGTGGAAGTCTAATGAGATGAATTAAATAAAAAACTCTTTAATACTATGCACGTGCTGGATTTTATGTAATACTTAGTTCACAGAAATTACTCAATATATTTATAAAAGGAAGAAAAGGAAGGAAGGATGGAAAGTAATCGGAGGAAGGAAAGAAATTTTCTTAATTATGAGCAACTAGACGAAAGGGAACATTACATAAAAAGTAGCAAATTGCATTCACAATAAAGGAATGAGGAAATCAGACGAATCTGTGTATGCGAGGGGAGGTAGAAATGGTTTTAAAAAGGGAGCTTTGGAGAAAAGTAAGTTGAGGACAATGAGTATATGGAAGACTCACTGTTGAGACGCTGAACTTTTGGATTCTTCTATCCAGTTCCTTTACCAATTTAACTGAACACTGTTGTAGCAATGTTTATCATGTAATAATGTACGTAATAATGTAATAATAACAATCGGATGGAACAAGAGGCTCTGGCAACAGATGCACATTGAGAAATGACAGGAAAAGACAAGTAAAAATGTGTGGCCAAGCAAAATGGACCACATTTTCTCTGGCTTATTCCTGGCTGTATACCCAGCACCTAACACAATGCCTGACATATGGTAGATGTTCAATACATAGATGATGGATGCAAAATTGAGTGAATGATAGAATGAAATCATTGATTCTATTTATTTGGCTGAGAATACTATGTTATTGAGTTTCAAATGGTTTTCTTAACTTGCTCAGGGCCCAGCAATATAAGTAAAGGATGTATCTCTGAACAACTAGTTGTACATTTTATCTGGAATATATACATCCCTTTAAATATCCTCCAACAAACACATGTCACAAGGGCTCATTGGTGTACTTTTCACCCAAGAGATATATCTATGGCAATAACAAATCTTGCCGAAGGGAAACTGCTCTGTTTCGGGTCAGGTAAAATAATACCAGACAGAAACATTGTATTAGAATTTTCAGCTGTTAAAAGTAACTATATAGAGAGAGAGACAGAAAGAGAGAGAGAGAAAGAGAGACAATTCAAAAAGGAAGTAACTCCATAGTCTTACTTGGTAAATAGGAGAAAATGTTAGTTAGCCCTTTTAGATTTTTCCCTTAATATTGAACCTGAATTTCTTCAAGCTGTTGAAAACACAATCATTGCAAAGTTTTCAGTAATGTAGAATCAGACTAATAAAAAGATTTGTGAACTGAGAGACATTTGAATTCGTGGAAAATGCTCCTATTCATAACAAGAATAACCAAACTAAAATCAGAAGAAAATAAATATAATATCTAGCTATATAGGGTGCCAAAATGAGTCCCACAACATGATAAATGTGGTGCCATGATAAGGAAGAATTTTACATTAAAACATTGGCAAGATGTAACCCAGTAACATCAAAACATATTACACAGGCTTTCCTGGAATCCTGGAATCATTCTGAAGTTCCCTCTAAATTTTTCATGGTGTTCACAGCCCATACATTTTATTAAGATCAATTAGTGTTTATTGAACAGCCAAAAGTCACATGACACTAAACTAGGTGTTTTGGGCACAGAACATTTCAGAGTGGCAATCTTAGCGATGTGACATTTTGCTCAGGAATGGAGGATGTCAAGGCAAGCATTTGAAGTCAGCCTTTGCCTCTGGTCCCAGGGTGAGTTACATAATATCAGTTGATGTCTTCTTACTCCAAGGACTCCCTCTGAAATGCTGGGCTTCTGAGCCACACATCTTGGAAAAATATTTTTCAGAAGGCTTTGATCCATGTGTCTAGGAGGCACTCATGTAAAACTTTAGATTACTTTGCTCTTTCTATGAAATATGACAGTTTTATAAAGAAAAAGAATTGGGGAGTTATTATCACCACCTAATAATGTCTTCTCATATTCCAATTTGTTACAGAATTGCAGAGTAAAAGAATAGGAAGATTTGGTAACCATTTCAGAAATATCAGAAAATAATATTCATTAAGATATCACAAAGGGTCATGTACACTTTTGTTTAAAAAACAATTTTGCAAGTTTTTATCATCTAGGAATATTCATTTCTTACTTTCCAATGAGGTGATATCTTTAAGCCACTCTGTAAATTCAACCGTTTTCACTGCACGTGGTAAGAAACAACTCACCAGAAGAATAAGAAAATTAGAAAAGTTGATAGCTGTAGAATTTGGAGCTTTCTAATTTTGTTTTTAAAAATTAATATGACTTTTGGAAATAAATTTGTGAAATCCGACAAACAAAAATTTAAATTAGCCATCAGAACTGAATAAATTGGTTTAAGATTGTCTTTGTTGACTTTTGGACAGATTGGTAATCCCTTAAGGTGGTGTTTAATCTACTGCAGAGAGACCTAAGTGACACATGAAGGCCCAGCTCAGTCCACTGTTACATTACAGTTCAATATCACTTAATTCTGAGCTCCTAAGACCAAAGTCTGGTTCTGAGCCCATTTAATAACTTCCATAACTCAACCTGTGCGTAATTTCAGGTCATACTCGAGAAATAAAAAATTTCCATAGGTCGGCAACTTTTGTTATCAATATCTGAATGCTGATTAAAACGTGATGCTGTAAATAGCTTATCATTATCAGTACACTTATTTTCTTCTATGAAATACGCTGGTGTTAACAGTTCATTTTAGAATCATCTATTTCTTTTAGGGAAGTTTGGCTTCAGTGTTATAGTAGAAATTTATTTAAATGAAAGACTTATGAGAACCCTCTTTTAACCAGCATTTTTTCTATTAAGGTACAGATAAACAGTGGTAGAAAAAGTTAAAGATTTAATTTAAATAGAGTTATTCAGCTTCTGCTGTATTGGTTACTTTCTATATCTGCATTTCTGTAAGGCAGAGTAATTGTGATAGATACTGCAAAAGCTCTAGTCTGACAGACGTGGATTCAGGTGCTGGATTTCCTGTATCTTTGCTAGAGAAGCATGGAAAAGTTATTAAAACTCTTAGTGCCCATTTCTGCCCCTTAACCCTGGTTTCAGTGAAGAAAGATTTCCCCTAAGCAAACCTTCAACCTCTCTCTCTCCACATTGTCCTTCTTTCTGGATAACTTGCACCCTCAACTCTGCTCTACACTTCTTTGAGATCAAGTTGCCTACTAGAAACACAGCTCTGCTTCTCCTCCCTACCAGGCATGGGAAGCGTTTACCTCCTGCTCTGTGACTAGGTGATTAATTCTTCCTAATTCTAGAGTTCAGTATTAGCCAGTCCACTTGCCTAATAGACCTAAAACTGTATGCTCCGAACGGGCCTCCATCAATAAAAAAGGCCATAAATTGGCCTCCATCTTTATTTTTTGCTTTATTTCTTCACTTATGAATCCAAGAACGAAAGAGGAGTACTATTTATTGGGGGTCCTCTTGAATATCCACTTTATCCATTTTTTTGTTTGTTGATCACTTATTGCTCACCAACTGCTATCATGGATGTGTTCCAGAGACTCATTTCATCCTCCCATCTCCCTAAGCAGGCAGGCACATTTAGCCTCATTTTAAAAATATAGAAATGGCTGGCCCAGGGGTGTAGCCCTTAAGTTCGTGTGTTCCACTTTGGCCTCCCAGGATTCTCTGGTTTGGATCCTGGGTGCGGACCTATGCACCACTTGTCAAGCCATGCTGTGGCAGGCATCCCACATATAAAGTAGAGAAAGATGGGCACAGATGTTAGCACAGGGCCAGTCTTCGTCAGCAAAAAGAGGAGGATTGGTGGCATATATTAGCTCAGGGCTAATCTTCCTCAAGAAAAAGAAAGTACAAATGGGGCTTATCAAGGTTAACTAACTTGTCCAAGGTAATAAGGTTAATAATTAAAAGAAATAGATTTAACCTGGGTTTGTTTAACTTCAAATCCCTCTCTGTCCTTCTTGCTACACTGCATTTCATAATACAGGATGGCCCTGTGCAATGCTTGGTTATTAAGGAGTGGGCAATAAACTTTAAAGCTCTGTATTAATTCGTTATTGTTGTGTAACAAATTATTAAAATATTAGTAACTTAAAACAACACACATTTATTAGCGCACAATTCTGTAGTTCAGAAGTATGGGTAGCTGAGCTGAATTCTACGCTCAGAGTAGAGCACAAGGTGTCAGCTGAGATGAGCTCTTGTGTGGAGTCTCTGGAAAAGAAGATGCTTCGAAGTTCACAAAGTTGTGCCAGAATTCAGTTCCCTGAAGCCCCAGAACTTCAGTCTCCATTTCTTTGCTGGCTATCAGCTGGGGCCTGCCCTCCGATTCTAGAGACCACCTGCATGTCTTCTCAGGAGCCCCACTCTAGTTTCAAACCAGGAACGAGGAGTTGAGTTCTTCTCATGTTTCCAATGTCTCTGACTCCCTTTTCCACCACTGAACAGAAAAAGCTCTCTACTTTTAAAGACCTAGGGTGATTAGATTAGACTTACCCAGATAATCTCCCTATTTTTTAAGGTCTTTAAAAAATAACCTTAATCACATCTGCAGACTCTCCTTTGCCATGTACCCTAACATTTTCAAGGGCATGATCATTCAGCATATTTAGAGCTCCAGGGACTAGGGAGGGAAATCTTTTTGGGGGGAAGTCATTCTCAGAATTCTTCCTACCACAAATCCTCTGCTATGAGAAATGATGTATTAGTTTTCTTTCACTGTCACAACAAATTATCACAAGTTTAGTGTCTTAAGACACCATAAATTTATTATCTTGCAATTCTGTGGGTTATAAGTCTGACATGGGTCTCACTGGGCTAACACCAAGGTGTTGGCAGGGTTGCAATCTCTTCTGGAGGTTCTGGAGGAGAATCCATTTCCTTGCCTTTTCCAGATTCTCAAGCCCACCTATCCCTCGGCTCTGTCCTTCTTTCTCCATCTTCAAAGCCAGCAACTTTACATTTCTTTGACAGTGCTTCTTTAGTAGTATCTCCTCTTTCTGATCACAGCTGGGAAAGGCTTTTTCATTTTAAGATCTATGGGATTAGATTGGGCCCAATCTATGATATTAATCCAGGATGCTCTCTCCATTTCAAGGTCCTTAATTTAATCACATTACAAATACTGTTTTGAAATGTACATTAACATATTCACCGATCTGGGGATTAGAATGTAGACATTTGGGGGGGTGGGGGGCATTATTCCACCTAACGAAAGTGATATTGGTTCAGATAAATTTTAATCCAAGATCTTGAGTCATAAATGAGATCAAATTATGTTTATTACCAAAGTGTTCAATTTGTTATTACCAACACAAAAATACTCATATTTTAGAAAGATTTTAAATCCTTTGTAAGCATTAATGGCTTTCTGAGTTGATTAGAATGCTTAATTAAAGTTAGAATACCCATTATTCAAGCATTATTGCATCTAAGCTCTTATTGTCCACCAAACATTAACTCTATTTAACCTTAGAATCTGATAGTTTCAAATCGTTCCTCTCATGTAGTTTGAAGGCCTATCGTGGCCGAGACCTGAAATTTGAATTAGTCATTTGAGGTATCCTTTTTGCCTTCTTGACTGCCTTTTACACTATTCATAATAATTCTTAAAATTTCTCTTTCTTTGTCTTGGATATGCTAACATATGTAGTATTTTCAAGGGACAGAAAAGTAGTGTCCTCACAGAGAGCATGCTGGAGCCAGAAATTATTTTTTAACCCTGAAACCCCACAGACTTCCTCACAGACTCTTACATCAAACTCACATCCAGTAAAAGAAAATCTCATAACGTGTCAAAAATGAAACAAAGCATTGCACTGTTGTATTTTCCTACACTGAGGAAATTCAAGCATGGTTTGAAGTTAAAGCCCATCTGGCTGTTACCATCCTTCAACCTACAATTCCCCTAAATTCGCTGGAAACCCTCTATCCTCTGAATTCCCCCAAATGCCCTGCCATTTTCGTTCATTCTGTTCTTGCTCTTCACTGTCTCGCTCTTAGCTATGCTTCTTATACCTCCTCTCCTATTTTGCTGTACACTTCTCTCCTCTGTTATGATGCTCCAGCCGGTAATCTCCAGTCTGCTTATTCCTGTAGTGAGCGTTTGATGGTTTTTTGGACTAATTAATGGAAAGCCCATGCATGTGAAAGCTATTGATAACTCATGATTTAAACTATTGGAATTCTAATTTGTAGTGATGGCAGTATGTCCTAATGCCAAAATGTAACAATTTAAGATGTCACTGAGAGAAATTTGAAGTCAGTTCTTTCCAATTTTGAGTACACTAGGCATCTTTAGCCTATAGATGCTGTTACCCTTAGCATAGTGTTATTTTGTGGGAAAGTTGCTTAACATCATTTGCATGCATTTCTTGTATTAAATAAGGGAATGAGAATCAGACTTAAAAAATAATGACTTGTTTTTCTCATTAGCTGAATGAATGTGTAAAATGACTCCTCAGCTCATAAATTTGTCATAATACTGTCTTTCGTGTCAGCAAGCAGTAAGGCCCAGATTAGCAAAGTCATAGCAGGAGGCCCAAAAGATTACAGAAAATTGCTGTCAAAAAATGACTTGACAACATTTTAAGTTTGTTATTCTCCAGCAAAATAATGTAGTCAGCCAATTGCTGGATCCTCTGCACGCTGTTAGCCTCTTCTTGAATTATATTCAGTTAGTGGAAACATGATGTGTTTTTGTTCTACATGCACAGGACAGAAGGTTTACCAGCTTGAACTGGTTTTTCTGTGAAAAACTGTCCGGCACCCCACTGATGCTAAATGTGTCATTAACCTTCTACCTGGGGTGTTTATCACCTTAACTTAGACAATATTCACAAATGCCCTTATCAACATAATGAGGTCAAGGCAGCAATCAATGTCTGCTGTGCTCTCTCTTGTTTCTTGAAAGTACAACTGCTTTTTAAATCAAAATCTATCATCAAGGTTAAAAAGAGTCAGAGAACTAGAGAGCTTCATTGTACCAAGAGATCAGTTCTTATCTTTCTCAAAAGTTGGGTGACCACATAATTTATCATCCAAGGACAATTTTCAGAATAATAATGAGTACCACTGCCAGTTACAGTGCAACAACTATGTGCAGACTGGGACTCTCCTGGACAAACTGGGATATGTGGTTACCATATTCTATATGAACATCGAAGATAGTATGCTCTTCTCGCAGTTTGACAACCATTAGAAGTTTCAAATCAGGCTTTCAGTTAAAACTTTGAGCTTAATGGACCTCCTGAAACTTATCCAAGCAGCCCACATTGGCACTTACTGCTTTTAATCATGTCAGAAGTTTCGATCCAACCACACCCAAAAACAATCAAAGTAAATAACTTCAAAGGATGATCCAATATTCTGGGGGTTTCTCCTTTCTTCTTCATCTCTTTTAACTGACCATCAATTTTTATTCAAAGTCTCTTAGTTGCATTTGCAAGAGGTGTCGTAAAGACTAGGAATATTTCCATATCGTAATTTCACGTCAACCAACTGGATAAGAAATCATCTTTTACCACTTAGAACTCTCCATGAGTTCATTTTGGAAGCAAAATATCTCATCCACAGTTACATTTAAAATGAAATCATTTTTACTGAAGTTTAAAAAGTTATTGCCTTTGTTCTACATCTTGATTTGGGTGTTGGCAGCATGGAGATTATATATGTAGATATAGATAGATATAAATATATACATATATATATAAAATTTGCCAAAATTTCAAACTGTACAATTAAGATTTGTGCCTTGACTCTATATAATTATACCTCATTTAAAAACTTCTGTGGGGCCGGCCCGGTGGCGCAGCGGTTAAGTTCACACATTCCGCTTCTCGGCGGCCCGGGGTTCGCTGGTTTGGATCCCGGGTGCGGACATGGCACTGCTTGGCAGCCATGCTGTGGTAGGCGTCCCACGTATAAACTAGAGGAAGATGGACACGGATGTTAGCTCAGAGCCAGGCTTCCTCAGCAAAAAGAGGAGGACTGGCAGTAGTTAGCTCAGGGCTAATCTTCCTCCAAAAACAAACAAACAAAAAAAAACTTCTGTTACCCTGCCAAGACTTACATCAGTTAATTTCTAACAAATATTTTGGGATCTCTATGTGTTTTAATCTCTGTGCCAGGCTTTACTCTAAGTAATGGGGATACAGTAGGGCACCTGGGAGTCAAAGTCCTTGCTTCAAAGAACTTAACATTCTAGTGGGATGAAAGATAAAATAAATTCAAAGGTACTAAGTAATAAGATAATATCATATAGCTATTAATCCTATGAAGATAATCCCTAGAGGTGACATTTGAGTGAAGAGTTTAATAAAGAGAATTAGAGAGGAGCATTCCAAACAGTAGGAGAGTGGGGCTCTTAGATATGGTAAAATAGGTAGTATTTTCAAGGGACAGAAAGTAGATTGACAGGACAAAGGAGATGGAGGAAGGTGAGGTTGGAGAGATGGGCAAGGCTAAATCATGTGAATCAGTGAATTATAACCAGGAGTCTATAGGTTAGTGAGTTTTAAGTATAGTTTTTATACCTACTGCCCTCATATTTATAAATACAAAATTTGTATCCTGTGATTCCTTTAAATATATAATAATACAAATTCTTTCCCAAAAGAAATCTGTACTGATAGAAGACTAGTAACTTTTTGTATTTTTCTAAAACAGAGTTAAAGTCAGACAGAGTGAAAAGGAAGGCAAAGAAATGGTTACTGTGGCTTTCTTGCCTCATTCCCAATTTTTATCTCTTATTTGAAGATTATAGTATCATTGTATGGACCAGTCCCCTTCACAAATCCCCAGGAATCATGGATTCCTAAGGTACGTATGACCCCAGGATGCTTGTACCCTGTAATACCACTTTATTACGTCAGACTTCCCATGACAATTAAAAGTGGATCCTGAGGAATAATAAAATGCATTTATCCCTAAAATTAATTGGCAAAACTTAACTTTCAGGTGACATGTTCCTTACATGTTTACTTGAAAGGATAGATGTTATATCAAAGTTAAGCAATATTTTCCCTTGATATCAGAATTTTAATGTGAACTTATCTAATTTTCAGTACAGTTTCAAGAACAAAAATAAATAATATAGGAGACCACATTTTGCTATTTTTGCTTCATTCTATTTGCTAATGTGTCATGATCTGCTAATCCAATTTTCCATCAAAGACTTAAGAAACTGAGTATCTATCAGGAAAATAATACTACATTTTAGGAAAATGATAATACTATATTTCCTACTTTTAAAAATGCCAACTCTTCAATGCCCATGCATATTACAGATGTTCAAATGGAAACATCAATATGTTATTGGCTTACTAAAGGCATCTACATAATGTAGATGTAATATGACAATATTTGCTGAATAATTGAACAAATGGATATGGCAGGAGAAAATGCGTGTAGCTGGAAGGGTTTGTATTTTGGACCAGCTTGTTTACCAGCGTGGGTAAGAATGGCTCTCTGCACGTGAAGGCACAGCAAATGATTTTGTGAGATTATCCTTCTCAACAATGATAATAAATAATTTTCAATGCGAATGCTCCACAAAGGAGGCTGATGCTGTTCTATTTGCTGTTTAGATTTCAACATTTTGGGCTGCCAAAACTATTTAAAGCCTCACCGGATCCTGTTTGTGATAGGCCAATGCAAATTTGATGATCCATCCAAATATATAGAGATGTCGCTTTAATGGTGCCATCATTACTAGAGCTGTCCTCTACACAGAAATTCTTAGCCACTAGTAGTAAATGACAGATGTGTTAATTAAGAGACTGAGGCAAAGCCAAGGTTGATGTTCTAATAAACAGGTCATTAACTTTGGTAATGACCAATTTGAGAAGATGATTGTTATTACAAACTATATTCCATGAGTTATGAGAGCAACAGTATAACTCTGGAGTACATCCAATGGTCAGACTATAATGGGAAGTCTTCTAAAGCAATGCATATTTCTAATATGTTAGCTTGCCTATTTGTAACTTTACGTATTTGCAAAATGTGATTTTATATAAAGCAAAACTTATTAAATGTTTAATTATTAAATTCAGGTAAATAATTGGACTTTGAGAGTAAAATGAAAAGCCTTTTCAATAGTAGTTTTAAGATTCTGCCTAACATAAACTTTCTGTGTTAGAATAGCAACTCTTTGCGGAGTCCACAAATGATATTTAAATAGTGTGAAGAGATGTAAAGGAGGTTAGAATCATATCATAAATATGTTGGGAAGAAATTTAGGAGTAAATTTGTCCTCCCCTTCAACTCTTGAGTTCTTAATATAAGAATTCCCTCTACAATATCTGTTTATAGATTGTGCTTAAAAGATTCTCTGCCTGAACTTCAAACATCAGAGTTTTCTTCCTCATGAAAGAATCCATTCTTTGTAGATTAGCTCTTCTTATAAAGTTATTCTTAATATAGAACTAATTTCTACAGAGGATCTAGATGATCTTTATTTTATAAAAATAAATTTAAAAGTCTGGAAACATTTTTATGTCTTCTTTAAATCTTCCCTTTTCTAATTAAGTATGCTAGGCATTTGCAACCATTTCTCATGTGATGTGACTTGCAGATCCTTCACTGTGGCAACTCCTTTTTGTTGGCCAGAACAATAGCCCTTCCCAACCCTCTTTTTCATTGCCTGTTCCCACCATAGAAACTAGAAAAGCTAAATATCTACTTTTTGACCCAACTTTGCAACTGGAAGTGACCATTCTCAATCACACTGAGCAATGAGATATAAGCAAAACTCTACTGAGAACTTCTGGGAAATAGAGGTTTCCTTATAATAGGCTCAATGGTACTATCTCTCTCATTATTCCTTTCTTGAATATGAACAGGATACCTGTATCTGAAGGAGCTATGTTACAACCCTGAAGTGCCTGCCTAAGGACAGAGTATCAATATGCTAAGCATGGCATACGGGAAAGATAGAAAAATCCTAAGTCTTTGACAACAGGGAGTGAATAAGCCTGTGTAAACAACCTCAAAATTTCATACTATGTGAAAAAAATTCCTATGTATTTAAGACACTGTTTATTGAGTTTTAGGTCCATTTCATGGAGGGTAAGCCCTGGTGGTCTAGTGGTTAGGATTCGACGCTGTGGCCTGGGTTCATTTCCCAGTCAGTAAATCACACTACCTGTTTGTCGGTTGTCATAGTGTGATGGCTGTGTGTTGCTGTGATGTTGAAAGCTATGCCACCAGTATTTCAAATACCAGCAGGGTCACCTGTGGTGGACAGAGTTCAGAGGAGCTTCCAAACTAAGACAGACTAGGAAGAAGGTCCTAGACACCCACTTCCAAAAAAATTAGCCATGAAAACCATATGAATAGCAGCAGAGCTTTCCCTGAAACAGCACCGGAAAGTTCGAGGATAGTGCAAAAAGACTGGGAAGGGTTGCCATCTGCTGTACTCAGGGTTGCTAAGAGTCAGAATTCATGGCACTAACCACAACAACAATGGGACTGAGTAGCTTTTCCTCTTGGTACTTCTTCTTGGCTTCTCTCCGATCTTTATCCACCCATAGTGGAAGAGTTACCCCTGTCATAAGCCACAAAGCATTCCCAGCAAGCCATATGTGGATTGGCCCTTCCACATAGTTATAACATCTTTCCAACCTCTCCCTTACCATCCTTTTTAGCCTCACAGCGCCTTTCCCAAATTGAAGCAATGGTCTTAAAGTCATCCTCACTTCCACCCTACTGTGAATCACCCACTGGGGATCTTTGTAGGCTGTCTTAAATTTTCACACTCACAAGACCACAATAGGCAACACTTGGCACCAGCAGACTCAGAAAGACATAGGATGAGAACAGAGCATGCCAACCTGGTGGTGCTGGGCACTCCTCTCCAAAGGGCATCCTCGTGGCAGTTCAACTCCAGTTTACTAGGTGCCGTGAGACAAGACCCTCATGAGATGGGTGTTACCCCAGCTTAAAAGCTTCCCCTATAGGACCTTTCTAGAAAGAGAAATGATTCAAATGTGAATAGTTGAAGTTTTTTAAAAGTTACCTGGGGATCATATAGATCAATTTATACTTTTTCATGTGAAAAAAATAAGGCATAAAGAGATTAAATGACTTTTCCGGGAATACAAGGTTACTTAAAGGCAGGTACTAGACTAGAACACAGGCCTCCTAATTCCTGACCCAGTGTTCTAAATAGCCACATTTCTTAAGATTGAGTGAAAACTTTAGTTATTTTTACTTTTATTTGGTTGACATTGGTTTTTTCTTTCCCCTCCAGAGTGAAATTAAAAAATATAAACACATCAAGTTGACTTCCAAGTTATTAAAAATGTAACCGACCCTTTTATATTAGAATTCTAATATTTTAGAGTAAATAAAAAGAATGTCCAGATGTTACTAATTTACTAAAAGTGAAGAGAATAAAGTTACACATCTGCTTATAGACAAATATTGATTCAAAAACATTCTTTTAAACACATTTTTTCTATTTATAAAAACATTTGTAATATTTCACATCTTCAAATGGCAAAACTATATGCAATGTAGCAATATTGCAAAATTTATCTTTGATGGTATCATGACCCAAAATAAGAAAAAATCTGTAATTCTGATTATAGGCAAAGACTGAAGAGAATAGTCACTGACATGAATAAGTATAGTCAAAACAACTGAGTACAATTATTAATAACTATAATTATATTTATTACTGCCTAATAAATACTTATCATGTGCCAAGAACCATTTGAAAATATTTACATGCATGAAACTATGTAATCCTCACAAACAGTTAATATTGTGACCTTCATTTTACAGATAAAGAAAGACTCACAAGAAAATGACTAGCTGATCCAATGTCACACAACTGGTAATTGGTAGAGACAAGATTTAAATAAAATGACACTTTGATTGTAAAAATGAAAAAAATGCACCCCTCAAATTCCTACAACATAAAGTGGCACCATTGACTCAGATAAATAAATGTATTTCAATGAAAATCATTGCTAATTAGACAATTTCAGTGCTGCCATTAAAATTGTGTTTCTGACATGTTTTATATCTATTAAAATGACAGACAATAATAGATGCTGATAACAAATGGGATAGCAGAATGTTGGCGGCAAAATTAGAATCATGCTTCCAAGATACTTAAAAATGTGGTCTTTGGTTTATTTTCAAACATTATTTGAGGTAATCCAATAAAAGTGACTCATTTTCTTGGAGCCACCATTATACGTATAAAACACCATAGCAGCAAAAATTATAAATTGAACAGGTTAAAGTCGTTATTTTCTTTATTTTTTCATGTCTTTACAGTATCAAAGCAGTGTCAAGAATGAAACCACTCCATCAGTTAACTAGTTGCTTTCTTGACATGATTCCAAAATATTAGCCTGTATGACTATTTAGCTAAATTCTCCATTTTAACTAAATTGGCTGAATATTTTGTTTCCTGGAATTTGTGTGTCTTTTGTCTGGAATTTGTGTGGAACTTGTCAGTATCACTGGAAAATATTGCTTAATTTATTCCAAATCTGAAAGATGCTCTTTTGGATGACATAAGAAATGTGAAAATCAATTAGAAATCATCTCTTCAACCTAAGGCTAATATTGTACATAGGAGAGAGAAAAAAATCTGCTTGAATATCCACAGTAATATTAAGAATATGATAATTTCTGTAAGAATGTGCTAAGTGACAAAGAAAGTCAAAGGAAGTAAAGATTAATTCTCATTGGCATAGGGAATTGGATTTTAAATTTTTGTTTGAAAAAAAATGAAAAATCTAAATAGTTTGGTCTGCCCTTGAAAAACAGTGAAGGCTTTCATGGGAAGAAATGGAGGGACAACATGATGTTGGGAAACCTGGAAGGAGGGGAAACAAGGAGTCCACACGAAAGTACCAGTGCATGAAGCAGAACAGTGAAAGGAAAAGTTGGAAAAATATATTAGTAAAAAACAAGAAAGGTTTATTTCTAAGAGAGTGAGATTATTGGAACTATGTTTTATTCATAAAACTATGCATATTTGTTCATTCTGGCACTTAATAAATCAGTTGGAAAATGAGATTATTGTTGCAAATAATCCATGTGGGAAGTGATCAGGGATGAGCCATAGTGACATCAGAAGAAATAAAAGATTATGATGGTTGTGTTTGTGTGAGTGGTGATAAAAGTACAGCTATGGAAGCTTCTTACAAAGAAGAATCAATGGGACTTATTTGTTAGCTATTATGGGGGAGAGTATTAGACACAGAGGGAAAAGTTAATAATAATTTTGATAGGTCAGCTCTTAGTTTCTATAGATGATGGTGCCATTAATAACAAGGAGCAGGTAAGCATCAGGATGAATTCAGGATGAGTGCATGGTTTACCGAGAAATGGTGAGTTGTATTTTTTTACATATTTAGTGCATACTCGTAGGGAAGCCATATTAGCAATATAAATCTAGATTTGGGGAAGGAGATTAATGCTAAGAATATGTACTTGAAGCTACTCTCATAGAGAAGAAACTTGAAATCGCGTTAGTGGATGAAACTGCAAAGATCTCATACTGAGAGGAAAACAAAAGGAAAAAAAAGAACTTTGCATAGCATTTGCATTAGGGGATGGAGAGGAAGAAGATATGCTTTTGATGAAGGAAAAAGAGGTTATTTAAAAGCGTAAGGAGCATAAAGAAAAGTCTGAGAAAATAAAAGGAGTAAAATGCACCATTCAGTCCCAGCTCACCAGAGTTAAGCAGAGTCTCAGATCCTGCCTAATCTAAGGAGAATCGATTCTGGGGCAAAGCTCTAATCCCTGTGAAAAAACAAACTTAGCTGAAAAATTATGTTACAGAAAGTTCTTGGAAAAGTAAACATGGAATAGAGTGGCAATAAGATTTAATCAAGTGAATTGTTGTGTAGCAATGAGGATCCATCTGGAGTTAAATACTTGTGCTGTTCTATAATTATCACCATCTACCAAGGAGTTGTACTTGATAAAACCAACAGGATTCTTAATTAATTTGAGAGCAAATAAGGTATATCAGAAAGTCAACAGATATTCTAGGTAGAGGATAAAAGAATTAGGATAGATCAGAAAAGGGATAATCATCTGAAAACAGTAACACAAAGTAGATCATGAGGGAAGAAGCACTTTGGGTAGAAGCAGATAGTGGAGGAGATAGGAATATGAAGGTGTGATTAAAGAGGAAAGATATAAGCTATAAGATACGCAATGATCCCAAGTGACAGTGAGATCCTCTTGAGGTGGCCATGTTTGTAGGTGGCAGATGAGAAGGAGAGATGAGAACCAAAATGTTGAGCATGCTATAGGATGTCAGATTGGTAAAGTTTTAACTGGATAATAGATAAGGGATAATGGATGAGGAAATCATTAAAAAGAATAGAAGGGAATTGGGGGAGAATAGCAATAGTTGACTCAGTTTCAGAATTCACTGAGTTGTGCAACTTGGAAGTTTAAAATACAAGCTTTGTTATGATTTATTAATAACTTGCTTGCACATAGCAAAGAGGAGAAACGGCATGCCCTGGAAAGGCAATTCTCAATTTATGAAAACTTCATCCCAGCACTTATTAGAACATAGTTTACACTCTCACTTGGCACCATCTAAGCATTTTATCCACGTCCAGTTCCTTCTGCCTTGCAAAAAAGAAATTACAGTAGTTTGGTTTTCCCAGATCTGTGTTTCAAAAATTTTTATTAACTTTGCCTCCATTCTCTCTTCTCCATTCCCAGTTCTCATTCTTTAAATATTATTAAAAATAACACTTTAGGCCAGATTCTAAAAGGTGGAAAGATGCTATTCCAGAATTAGAGATACTCATGTTGTGGAAGAAGAAAGAATATTATTCAAGGGAGAAGGTCTTGTTTAGTGATGATAGTGAATGAATATACAAGCATGAAGTAGCAGTAGAATTCTACTGTTTTATCAGACCCGCTTCTGCATATATGAGTTGAGAGAACTAGGGGAAAAGATGGTTCCTTTGAGAGGGGATGGGAGTTTTCTTCCAATGATTTAAGAGAATTTTAAGCAATAGAAGAATGTGAGAGAATAATTCACCATAGAATTGGGCATCCAAAGAGCTTAATGAAAGAAGTTAACAGATGGGTTAGCAATTGGAGTTGGATTTGGATAGAGAGAAAGCTGAGCTCAAAGTAGTTAAGAGAATGGGGAAATTAACATTCAAAGTGTTGACCCAGAGTAGTGATCACGCGTAACCTGGAAAGGAGCAAATATATTCAGATGTGGCACAAAATAATGGCGGCAAAAGAGATGGAACACTATCAAAGCATGGCCAGAAAGAGTAAAAGGAAAATCCTGGAAAATATCAAAGCCAGCATAACATACAGGATGAGTGCATGGTTTACCGAGAAATGGTGAGTTGTATTTTTTTACATATTTAGTGCATACTCGTAGAGAAGCCATATTAACAATATAAATCTAGATTTGGGGAAGGAGATTAATGCTAAGAATATGTACTTGAAGCTACTCTCATAGAGAAGAAACTTAAAATCGCGTTAGTGGATGAAACTGCAAAGATCTCATACTGAGAGGAAAACAAAAGGAAAAAAAAGAACTTTGCATAGCATTTGCATTAAGGGATGGAGAGGAAGAAGATATGCTTTTGATGAAGGAAAAAAAGGTTATTTAAAAGCATAAGGAGCATAAAGAAAAGTCTGAGAAAATAAAAGGAGTAAAATGCACCATTCAGTCCCAGCTCACCAGAGTTAAGCAGAGTCTCAGACAAATGTGATATTCTTGATTTTAAATGCTAGACAAGGGAAAATAGATAGTAATAATTAATGTAAGAGATAGCAATATTTTTCAAATATTTGAAACAAACACATATTTAAGCAAGTTACTATTTAGAGAAAATTACATCACAAACAATAATTTTTCAAAGTTAATGGAAGTAAAATATAAAACAAAAGTAATCAATTGCCATCTGATCTATCAATCATACATCACACATTCCTTTTTGCCAAGTTAGATAGTGATTTTTGTTTTATAAGAACTCAACTTACAGCCCAAATTCCAAAACTACATCAGCTTTCTAACTGTAAGTATCAATAAATGTAAGAAGAAAATAATCAATAACAAGAATTAATGGGGCATTTACCATGTGTCAAAATTTTTGCTAGAAGCTACACATCCTTCCCTCATCAAAGAGTCAAAAATCCCTATGAGATGGACACTATGGTTAGTCCACTTAAATCAGGAGACTCAGAGCAAGAGGGAGGTTAAGAGATTGTACGGTGTCACACTAGAGAAAGTCGTGGGACAGGGCTATATACCAAGGAAGACCAGCTGAAGACCAGCTTCCTTTCCAGCTTACGTGCTTAAATATAATATACTGCTTCTCAGCAAGGATTTAAAAAAAGGAAATCCTCATAAGTTTTATGTTTCAGAAAATTCAAAAAGTTCAACGTATTAACACTATGAAGAATATAAAAACATTAATTCAGAATTCTTTTTTAAATTTTTTCCTCATCAACAGAATAAATCAAGCAAAAAACCCACTAATTTCCACTGAATTATGTAAGGAAAAATTCCCCTAAGTTAAAAAAAAAAAAGATTGATTTTACTATTGTTACCACTGATACTTACTATCAGAATAAAATTGATACAAACACTAGGAAACCTAGGGAATAAGCAATATGTGATTCATTTTATATAACCTTGCATATGGAAATTAAGTAATGTACAAATATTACTGTTTATAGTTAAATGGCAGAAAGTGATGGTTGAGTTTATCCAGATAAGCACAATGAGCCGTCCCATGGAAGGGTTGACCTGGTTATTTCTGCTTTCCCAACAGCTGAATCACTTCAAGGCATAGCCATTTTGATAAATTACCATACAATAGTTTATTGATGCAATACAAAATTTCCAATCAACTGTAACAAAGTCAACTAACACGTCTTCCCTAAGCAGCTTTCATTCCTCAGTGTTTTAACTAATTAAATATGCACACTAAACTGAGATGTGAATTCTCACATATTCACATAACTATTCTATATTGCTGTTTATGGAGTTTTTAACTCTAAACATAGTACTTAAGCAAAGGCATTATAGATTTTTGCTTCCAAAGAATTTAACAAGTACACTCTAAGTACACAAAGTTAATTTTAATTTTGTCAAATTTATTGATCTTACATTTCTGTGGCTTTACTCTTCCTAAGAGATCATACTTCTGACGCTCCAATGAGGACATACATGGTGCTTTGTTTATGCGATTGCCTTACAATAAATTTAATAGTGAAACTAAACTCTATCTGTAAAAATCCATTTCAGTAAAACATCTTTGATTTCAAGGAAAAGAAAGGGAGGAAATAAAAAGTGTTGATTTAAAAGAAACCTTTTTCAAACAAATGGATTTCTGATTTTATTAGAAGAACAAAATACAAATCATAAAGTTCTCCCTATATTCTTTTTGCTGAGATCAAAGTCTCTGAGGGCTTTTTCCCTTGGCTGAAGCATCTCAGTTTCAGGGGAAAAAAATCACAGGATGAATCAGCTCACTCATTTTTCCCTCCTTACCCTGTACCTGTTCCTGAAATAGGCTTTTTTTTTTTTTTTGAGACTTCATTTTTATAGAGCAGTTTTAGATTCACAGCAAAATTGAAAGGAAGGTACAGAGATTTCCCATATAGCCCCTGCCTCCACACATAGCCTTTACCATTATCAACATAATGTACCAGAGCGGTACATTTGTTTCAATTGATGAACCTGCGTTGACACATTGTGATCACACAAACTCCATAGTTTACATTAGGGTTCACTTTTAGTGTTGCATATTCTATGGGTTTAAACAAATGAATAATGACATGTGTCTGTCACTAACATATCACATAGAGTATTTTCAGTACCCTAAAAATCTCCTGTGCTGTACTTATTCACTCCTCCACTGACCCAGCCCCTGGTAACCACTGATCTTTTTACTGCCTCCATAGTTTTGGCTTTTCCAGAATGTCATGTAGTTGGAATCACATAGTATGTACCCTTTTCAAATGGGTTTCTTTTACTTAGTAATATGCATTTAAGGTTCCCCTGTATCTTTTCCTGAATTGATAACTCATTTCCTTTTAATAGTGAATAAGATTCAATTGTCTGGAGGTACCACAGTTTATGTATCCATTCACCTGCTGAAGGACATCTTAGTTGCTTCCAAGTTTTGGCAATTATGGATGAAGCTGCTATAAACATCCATGTGCAGATTATTGTGTGGAAATAAGTTTTTAACTTCTTTGAGTAAATACCAAGGAGTTCAACTACTGGATCATATGGTAAGAGTGTGTTTAGTTTTGTAAGAAACTGCCAAACTGCCTTACAAAGCGGCTGAACCATTGTGCATTCTCACTAGCTTTGAATGAGAGTTCCTGTTGTTCCACATCCTTGTCAGCATTTGCCCTGTCAGTGTTTTGGATTTTGGTCATTCTACTAAGTGTGTAGTGGTATTTCATTGTTGTTTATTTTGCATTTCCCTGATGACATAAGATGTGGGGCATCTATTTATATGCTTATTTGCCACCTGTATATCTTCTTTGGTGAGATACCTGTTAAGAAATTTGGACCATTTTTAATCCAGTTTGTTTTCTTATTGTTGAATTTTAATAGTTCTTTGTATATTTTGGAAAACAGTCCTGTATCAGATGTGTCTTCTGTAAATATTTTCTCTCCTCTGTGGCTTGTCTTCTCATTCTCTTGACATTATCTCTCAGAAAGCAGAAGTTTTTAATTTTAATGAAGTCCCTCTTATTCATTATTTATTTCATGGATAGTGCCACTGATGTTGTATCTAGAAAGAAATCATCATACTCGAGGTCATTAGGTTTTCTCCTATGTTATCTCCTAAGAGTTTTATAGTTTTGCATTTTACATTTAGATCTATGATCAAGTTTGTTATTTTTATGAAAGATGTAACATCTGTGCCTAGATTCATTTTTTTGCATGTGGACATCCAGTTGTTCCAGCATCACTTGTTGAAAAGACTATCTTTGCTCCATCATATAGCCTTTACTCCTTTGTCAAAGATCAGTTGACTACATAAATGGATATCTATTTCCAGGCTCCCTATTCTGTTCCATTGATTTATATGTCTATTCTTTCACCAATACCACACTGTATTGATTGCTGTAGCTTTATAGAAAGTCTTGAAGTTGAGTAGTATTAGTCTTCCAACTTGAGTGTCTCCCAATGTTGAATCTATAGATCAAGGTGGGAAGAACTAACATTTTGACAATATTCAGTCTTTCTATTCATGATCATGGAATATATCTCCGTTTGTCTAGTTCTTTGATTTCTTTCATCAGAGTTTTGTATTTTTCCTCACATAGATATTGTACATATTTATTTAGATTTAAATGTAAGTATTTCATTTTGGGGGTAGTAATGTAAATGTTATTGTACTTTTAATTTCAAATTCCACTTGTTCATTACTGGTATATAGGAAAGTGATTGACTTTTGTATATTAACCTTTTATCCTGCAACTTTATTATAATCACTTATTAGTTCCAGGACATTTTCTTGGTTGATTCTTTCTGATTTCTACATAGATGATCATGTCATGTGCTAACAATGATAGGGTTATTTCTTCCTTCCTCATCTGAATATCTTTTATTTTCTTTTCTTGTGTTATTGCATTAGCTAGGACTTCCAATAAAATGATGAAAAGGAGTTGTGAGAAGGGACATCTTTGCCTGTTCCTGATTGATCCTAGTGACAAACCATTGAGTTTCTCACCATTAAGAATGATATTAACTGTAGTTTTTTTGTAGGTATTCTTTATCAAGCTGAGGAAGTTTCCCACTATTTCTACTTTACTGAGAATTTTTGTTATGAATGGGTGATGGATTTTGTAAAATTCGTTTTCTTCATCTATTGATACGATCAAGTGATTTTTGGTTTTTAGTCTATTGATGTGATGGATTACATTAATTGATTTTTGAATACTGAACCAGCCTTGCATACCTGGGATAAATCTCACTTGGTTGTGGTATATAAATACTTTTTTAACACTATTGAATTCAATATGGTGATTTTTCATAGCAGATTTTTGCATCTCTGTTCATGAGAGGTATTGGTCTGTAGTTTTCTTTTCTTGTAATGTTTTTGTCTGGTTTTGATGTTAGGATAATGCTGGCCTCATAGAATGAGTTAAGAAGTATTTCCCTCTGCTTCTTTCCTCTGATAGAGATTGCAGAAAATTGTTATAAGTTCTTCCTTAAATGTTTGGTAGAATTCACCAGTGAACCAATCTGGCCCTGGTGTTTTCTGTTTGGGAAGTTTATTAATTACCAATTCAATTACTTTAATAGATTAGGCCTGTTCATATTGTTTTATTTCTTCTTGTGTTAGTTTTAGCATATTGTATCTTTCAAAAATTTGGTTCATTTCATCTAGGTTATAAAATCTGTGGGCATAGAATAGTTCATAGTATTCCTTTATTATCTTTTTAATGTCTATGGGTTTTGTAGTGATGTCCTCTTTTCTATTTCTGACTAGTAATTTGTATTCTCTTTCTTTTTTTCCTGGTTAGCCTGGCTAGAGGCTTACCAATTTTATTGATCATTTCAAAGAATCAGCTTTTGGTTTCGTTGATTTTCTTCTATTGATTTCTTGTTTTCAATTTTATTGATTCCTGAGAAGTTACATGTACATCCATCACTTCAGCATTGAAATTTTCCAAATCTATTGCTACAACTCCGATTTATTATTTTTCCAAGCTCCTGACTTATACCACGGTTCAAAATGGCTACTAAATGTTCATTGGCCCAGAGACCTTCAACAGTCCCTAAACTGAAATTATCCTTCATTAAGCTACAACCTGCAACCTGAAAACCTATTACTCCTCCTGTTTTCCCTATCTTAGTTAAATGCCACACGCCCAGTTGCCCAAGCCAGAAGATGGAATTCTCTGAGACTTCTGCTGCTCTCTTATGCCATCATCCAATTAGTTACTAAATTATTTTATTCCTACTTTCATTTGAAGTCAAGTTTTCTCTTGATTTTCTCCCCTCTTTACTACCACCCCGTAGGGCCTCCTGATATTTCTGTTTAGGACTGTGACCACAGTCAGCCGCTCTATTCACTTTCAGTGTCTCCATGTCCCTCCCCACCCCAGCTATCTATTTCCTATGTTGTTCTCAGGGACATCATTCTAAAACTCAGATCTCATCTCACTTTCTCCCTGGTTAAAGTCCCTCAGTGATGGTTAAAGATGAAAGTCCAAGGTTCCCCTTCATGATCTGGCCCTTGCCTGGCTCAGGCTACTGTCCTATGGATACCCAGTTGCCTGGAGGTGCCTGGAGCAGTCCTCTGTTTCATCTGTGTTCTATTCTCCTACATGAATCAGTATTGGCCTTGTCAGTCTACAGAATGGCTAAGCATCCTTTAGGCCCAATTAAAATATCACCCGTTTCAGAAAGCTTTCCTTAAAGAGAATAAACAGAGTTTCCTTGAGGAGAATAAATAGCATTTCCTTATTTTTCATCCCATTTCCCTTTGTACAAATCTCTAGCATATGTTATTCTTTTTTGTCTTTCTCCATCACTATGCTGCAAGTCACTGCTTTGTCTTTTTCTTCCCAAAATTCACAAGGCACTGCCTATAATAACCCTTAATATTGGCCAAATGCACTGATGAATTAGTATAGGAGTAGAAAATGGAGGAACAAATCCATTTAAACCTTTGTCTCTCGACTGAATTGCTTCTCATACTGGAAGTACAGCTTAGTGGTAAACAGAATATTCTCTGAAGCCAGATGTATTAGTTATCAATTGCTGCATAACAAATCACCACAAACCTAGTGGCTTAAAATAATACAAATGTATTATTATACACTTACTGTGGGTCAGGAGTTCAGTCATGGCTCATTTGTGTCCTCTGCTTTAGATACACTGACAAGGCTGCAATCCATGTGTTTGCCAGGGATGCGGCTGAAGGCTTGAAAAGAAAGGGATCCATTTCCAGGTTGATGCGGCTGTTGGCAGGATTTAGTTCAATGTGGGATATTGCACTAAAGGCTTCAGTTCTTTGTTAGTTGAAGGCCAGAAGCTACCTTTACTTCCTTGCTACTTGGTCCTCTCAAACATGGCAGCTGGCTTATTGAAGCCAGCTAGAGAGTCAGCTAGCAAGACAGAAGTCGCAGTCCTATGTAATATCATCATGGAAGTGGCATCCTATCACATTTGCTGTATTGGTCAGATGCAAGCCTCTAGGCCAGCCTATCCTCAGAGAGAGGAGATTACACAAGGGGCTGTGTGGAAGACAGAATATTCTAAATCCTCCGCACAAGATTCTCATCCCCTCGTCATTCAATCAAACACAAATCTAGGCACTGCTGTGAAAGGACTTGAAGGTGCAATTAAAGTTACTAATCAATTGGCCTGATTTGTAGGAAGAGATTATCCACCTAGACTATACAGCTGGACCCAATCTGATCACATGAGCTCCTAAAAGCCAAGAATTTTCTCTGGCTGGTATCAGAGACATGAGGTGGCAGAGGAAAGCAGAGAAAAGGAGAGATAGAAGAGAAGGTCAGACAGATCCAGGACTCCACCTGCTCTTGCTAGTTTTGAAGATTGAGAAGGAGAATCATATGCCAGGATGTGGACAGCTCTAGAAGCTCAAAATGACCCCTGACTTATAGCCAACAAGGAGTCAGGGACCTCAGTCCTATAACCACGGGAACTAAATTCCGCTACAAACCTCAAAGAGCCTAGAAATGTTTTTTTATCCTGGAGCTTCCAAAAAGAACACAGCTGTGCTGACACCACAACTGCAACATTGGGAGACTCGCTGTTTCCAGACTTTTAACCCAAAGAAATTATAACACAAGAAATTTGGGTAGTTTTAAGCTGCTAAACTTAGGGTAATTTGTTAAGGCATCAATGGAAAACTAATACACGTGTATACCAGGAGGTGGCGATAATTAGAAGGCATCTTAGAATCTGCTACCAAATCAGACTACCTGGGCTTTGAGACTTACTAGCTGGATGACCAGGGCAAGCCACTACTTTGTGCCTCAGTTTTCTCATCTGTAATGTGGAGACAACAATAGCAATACATAACTCTTAGGGTTGGCGTTAAGAATAAATTTATATGTGTAGAGAATAGTGACAGGTAGATTGGATGTGCTATATCTGTTGGCTATTAGTCTTATTTCTAGAAGATAATAATTTCTATTTTCCTTAAAATCTCCAGGCACAGTTATTTTAGAAGTAAAAGAGTTAAAGTTATTATCACAGTACAGTATTTCACTTTATTTGCCAAAAATAGCAGGGAGGCAACACAAAATTATAATATAGAAAACTTTCCTTATCTGAATATATCAGGGAATAGACATGCAGTTGTTTATAGTGATCAGCTGGTGCCATTCGTTAGGGCAAACCAGTATAAATGCAGCCAGATGTTTCACTGACTTCTACTACAATTGATTCAGTTCAGCCAACAGATTCTCTCAGATAAAAAACTTAGCATTGAATCAATGGTTTATATTTTGCATTTATATTTAACTTTCAGATAGTTTTGATAATTACTCTACAGGGAAAATATCGTATGTCTTGCCATCTCCAATTGTTTTCTGATTATGAGTTCCCTTAACCTCCACCCCTGCATTTGGTCTTTTACATTAGAGTTTTGAAATATATCTTAATTTCTTTTCATGAATTTATCATGTCAGACTGTCATAAATTAATCCCTTTCCTACTCTTCTTTCTGAATCTAATTCTTTATTGGACATTATAGTTCATCTCTTAAGGGACTTGAAACAAGAAAGAGCAATTAATTTGTGTGGAATTTAAAGGTTATTCTTGTAGATGAATTTGTTTTTAATAATTTGAAACTGATGATTCTCAGGGTTGTAAATTTCTCTGTTGGAGTAAGTTACATATTATTTTAAGTCGTCTTGCCTCTTTTAGTCCATTAAATCATTGTTCTGAAGTCTGCATTATGGGAGAATTTTTCTGTTTTTGTAACTCTCAATTTTTGACAATCTTTCCTTGGCTACTCCTTATCCACTGATTTTTATGACTATGGAAATTATTTTTAAGTAATTTATAACAAAAATAAAGTTTCTGTCTTATTTTTCCTTTTGAGATATCCCTAAGTCTAGTTTCATGAAAATACAACATTTCTCTATGCTTTCTAAATTTAAAGAATTATTCTGCTTTATCATCATCATCATCATATTATTATACTGTCCCTCTCTGGGGAATGCAAATAGAGACAGCTGGTGATTTGCCTATTTTTCTAACTCTTCTTTAATCCCACCTTGTCTGTTGAGCTTAACCTTGTCCCAAATGTGTAACTTCATCAAAAATAATAAATAAAGACACCTTTAAACCACCTGGGCATTTGGAGATGAGGGGGGAATCTATGAATAAATACATCTTCATTCTCTGAATGTCCTTCCTAAGCTTGCCATTTTGTGTGTGTGAAATTCCTCCCCTTTCAGATCACACAAATCTAACTGAAAACCTCACTTCTATGAGAAAATGGAAGGCATAATAGTGCCAGGTGGTGACTGGGAAAACAGCAATGAGGTGTGAGTGGTTACACAGTTGGAAAACCATGGGTGGCCCTTTCCCTTTTTCATACTTGCCTCTGAAGTCATCTTTGTAGCCAAAGAATCTAAAAAGGCTCCATGAAGCCCTAACATCCTGGAAGCATCATTTTATCGTTAATCTAGAGGTCAATCCAAGCACCTGCGAGAATATCTCTATGTATTCTGTGATTGCTCAGTGACTGCTTGGTTCCCAAACAGCAATCTCAAGGCAAACAGTCTGAATATCATTAGAAGAGAATTTAAAATTTGGATCCATTATTCTGGTAAACAAGTAAAATTTGCCATAGTGACCATGAGCTTCTCTAATGGTGGGACCATCCATCTCTTTAATGTCCTGTAGTTTATTATTGATTTCATAAATACATCATTTTCATCAGAAATATGTATTATTAGTGTCTTGCTTCAAACTTAACTTCGCTGCCATATTGAAATGAAGAACAGAATTCAATATTAACCTTGAAATTTAAACTGGGTCTCCAAGGGGTTCATTCTAGTCCATTCTCATTTATACAAATGACTGGAAAAATATAAACACATTAAAGAAAGACATGAACATAAAGCAAACAGCCAGAACAATCCAAAAGTGTTCAGAGAAGCTTTGTAAACACAGTTATGTGGTAATAAAGTGGGGTTTTGACAGATGTATAATATGCTATTTGGCCTACAAAAGATATTTGCGGTCATTTCAAAAACAATTAGACAGCATTGGGGAGAATTGCAGCACTGAAAAAAGGAATGAATTTTAAAGCAGCTACTAACCTTTCCTGACATTTAGAATGTATTATAAAATGTTTGTTTAATGCATAACACATAATCTTGTTCTAACTATTCTCCTTTGTTTTTAATTGTAATAATCAGGAGGGATCTTATAATTAACAACTGGCACCCAGGCATCAGCCAATCAGAACACATTGGGAAAGAATTCTACAGGCCCTGATTTGCCAGTGAATTCTTTAGTTACTGATTTATGCTGAGGTCTAGCGGACTGTGGGGGATGCGTGATGGCAGCTGAGATAGTGAAAGATTCTCAGAGATAGAGAGTGGAGTTTTAGCAACCAGTTCAGTATGATTTAAGTATTATAACTATGCTAATGTGTACCAGCTAAATATCAGCCCTGGTAATTATTATAGTAGTTATTGAAAGGGTCCTTCAAATATATATGCATTTCTTCCAAGTAGGTCAAAATAGAGTGTGTGTATTGACAATAATCCCTACATAGAATTGATTTTTAAAAGCAATATTTTTTAGCACTTTGTAACTGAAAAAGAGGAGCTTGGAGTTAACTGCATCTAAATCCTTAAATTAGAGAGTGGGTTAAAAATAACTGATGGAGGAATTACGTGTGTGTGTATATGGCTACTAGACATATATATATGACATACATGTCATGTATACATATACAGTTGCTCTCTATGTAGCACATATATATATCATATATTTACCCATATATATAAATATATATGTATAACTGCTTTAAATCAAAATTGTAATCTTTTCCTTGGTTTCTGCAAGAACTGTATAACTTTTAGAAAGAAAATACTCTAGTTTTCCACCTCTGATTTCCTGTTTTCATTTTTAATAATTGCTTATTTAAAACTAGTCAGAACCTGTTAGGAGAAAAAAATAAATCAGAATGCATTTATTAGCATGTTTTACAGCGAAGATATACAGTGAACACGACTTTAAAGTTTCTCAAATATAAAACATGTCAATGGAATTTTATCAGTGATAGAATAATACTGTGAAAACATAAGAGGAAAAAACAAGATTTTGTCTAAGCAAGAAAAGGCAAGATATAGCAAAAATGATATTTGCTTAACAATGTTCTTAGTGATTTCATCACCAAAGTAAATGAAACATTCATGAGGTTGAAACGTTGTTTTTTTCTAGATCAACAAAATTCTATTTTTGTGTTTTGAAGCATTTAATACTATTTTTAAAGAATTACAAATAAATAGAAAAATTCTGTGTCATATACAGGAGTCACACAGACCTTGGGTACATTACATATTTTGTCCCTGTCACTCAGAGCCCCAGATACCCTTGTTGATTCCATCAAAATGACTAAAATGGATTAATTTTATACTTAATCTGTGGAATGCAGTGAGATTTTTTTTTCCCCATCATTTCTTGTGTTTCTCAATTTTCAACCAGTGCCTACATTCTGTGCTGGTCTAAGTTTCCTAAATATTGATATAACTAGTCTTTTGACCACACAACATGCACAATGTGATCAAAGTCAACTGCATTTTTCCCTCCTGTTCCCTCTTTACATTTTATTCTGTGGGAGTAATCTCCCCTTGGCCTAAAATGGAAACCAGGGTCAATGTCATGAGTTTTATCCCCACTGTTAGAAAATGCAAATTTCTAGGCAACTTTAATCCATTAATTCTAACATTAGGTATTAATCTATGACCCAATTTTCATTTAAAGGTAAAACTTCTCTTCACCCCATTCACTCTGCCCTGTAGATACATGACAGTTACCTGCAGAAGCGGAAGGGGTGTGCTGAGTTTCAGCTCTTACCCCACTGACTTCTTGCCCCATTTATTTGGTGATATTTTAGGTCCCAACACAGTCAAATCAGGGGGGATGAATAAAAATATAGATAGACTGTTCTGACTTGGATGTGCTTTTGAACTTCCTAGGCTTGGAAGATAGTTAAAACTCACTCTATTGTGGGGGACTTTGGTGGACCCTTTAGAAAGTCCCATTACTAAAGCCTTTTATTGGCTGTTTCTTGTCACAAGCAAAGTATTGATTTACCAAGCTGGCCATTCCCACTCTGTTGCTCTGTCCCTGGTTCACTGACTGTACCACCTAATAGTTAAGACCATGAGTTTTAATGTTAAATAAACTTGATCTTAAATCTTGCTTCCATTACTTGCCAACTAGAACCCTAGAACCCTTAGGCAAATGATTTAATTTACTAAGTTCAGGCTTGTTCTGTGTGTGTGTGTGTCTGTGTGTCTGTGTGTCTGTGTGTGCGCACATGCATGTTAGGTATTTTCCATCAAGGCTGAACACTAAATTCTTTCCTTGGAGGCTGAAACACTAGAAAATAAATTTCCCAGACCCACTTGCCATCAGAAGTCAAGTTCAGATTCCAATCAATGAGAGAACTTGTGCAAGAATTGGATGGTAGAAGAGAAGGAGAAGCTATTATTCTGTTCTAAAGATAACAGAGATACGTGGGGGCAGGAGGTATCTAAGAAGATTTTAGTAGCTTCAGGAGAGCTCCTGAAAAATCACCTGCTTTGCTGTTGTGGGAAATAGAGATCAGCAGCATTTGCCTGTCAATTTAACAATTCCTTATGTCCTCACATCCAGTAGTGGTTTTCTCTGGGCTTCACTTCCCAGCGCTACAAAAGTCTGTAAGTAAATAATCTATCAAATCCTTTCCTGCTAAAATACCTACCTAGTTTTTATTCTCTAGCTTGACTAATAAGTGTGAGAAGTTTTTAAAAAGTAATATTAGATATTTCATAGGATTGTAGTGGGAAATATATAAGATCAAACATTTAGCACAGTGCCTGTTGCTGTTACTGTCATCACTATTATTTTACTATTGATTGAACACCCTTCTCGATCCTAACCTCCCTGACTAGATACACATCACAATCAGCCACCGTGCCTACGAGAAGGAAGCCGACTTCTCAGACTCGGGATTTCCAAGAGAGGTTTCATCATCTGCAAATACAGCCATCCTGACAGCATCATTTAGAACTTTGGGACTCAAAACTTCACAATTATCTTTAACTGAAATGTTTCTATAATCTATCACAGCCAATTACATTCATTCTCTCTCTGCAACATTCCTCTCATGTATTTTTCACCATTTCTAGGGGTACTGCCATAATACATGGAAAATGAAATGTAAACGATACAATGTATTTAATCATCCAGGATACCCAGCAGAGTGCTGGTCCATAGTAGGCTTTCAATTCTAATTACTTTCTTTTTCCCATAAGGCTTTGAATATTATTGCAAGTATCCTAATTGGTGTCCTTGTAAGAATGTCTCCTTGCTAGCTTTGCCTCTGGTATCTCCCAATTCTCATCTATATTGCATTCTATTGCCAAATTAATCTTCCTAAAAGAGCCTTCTGAGCACGGCATTCAAATTGTCAGACAACTTCAGATAGCCACGGATTAAATTTTTGCCTGCCTCCCCAGGAATTGAAAGTTCTCCATACTCTCTGTCTGTCTAATGTTACCACTCACTGCTACTCTCTTTATAACTCATTTTTCTAGTAAAACTGAAGTAGTTATTGTTCCCTAGGAAGCCCCATACTTTGTATCTCTGCTTTTACTATTTGTCCTTCTGCCTAAAATGCCTTTTTCCCTGTCTTTATCCACAGTAATTGTACCCATCTTCCAAGGTTGTTCAAATCTCATGTTGGTAATGAGGCTATAGCCAAAGTGAACCCTCTCTCTTTTTAACCTTTCTTATGGTTGAACTGACCATAGTCTGCCTTATGTTATAGTAATTTGTATATTTCCATATATTCTAGTTAATTATCTCGGCTCTTCTATCATGAGACAGAAGTGAGAACTGCATTTAAGACCTGGTACAAGAAGATGTGGGATAAGGAAAAATGGTTAAGACCATTAGCTGAAAATTCAGACCTGGGTTAAACTTTCACCTCTTCTACATTTCAGCATCATGTCTACATAACATGGGTTTATTTAAGCCTCCATTTTTATCTTTAAAAAATGGATAAAATCATATTGTACTCAAAGTTCCATATGCTACTTAATCAATCAATAACTAGTTCCTTCCATTTCCTTACTTTTTAGATTTTGTTTTAAAAAACCTGATATTAGAAAAATGTATCTGTTTTAATTAGGAGTCTACTTTATAACCTACAAGATGCTCTGACACCGTAGAATCTTAGCATTTGTTGCACGAATATATATAAATTGCAGCCACTACAGTACATTTACAATGAGCTTTACAACAGCTCACCATTTAGTGCAGAATCACTTTTTTAGTCTTTATAAAATCTGAGGATTTCCTCTGTCTCCAGGCTGGCTTCATGCATTTACTTTTAACATTATTCACTGGTTATTTGCATTTTTCCAATGAAAGATGTGTTTTTTAGACCTCCTGAGTCGCTACTCCTTTCTCCCCTCTTCATATTCCCTGTGTCTCAGATTATCCTGCTCTTCACTTTCCTGTATAGGAAGCAGTAATCTCATCAGTCTAGTTGACCAAAGGATTACCTTGGCCCGTGTTTACCAAATAGAACATTAAATATGGCTTCAAATAGGAAAGTGTATCATTCTTCTAAAGGGAAGGCATGAATTCAGTCAAGCATGAGCAATCTACATTTTGCTTGGTTAGGGATTTATGTCAACAGCAACCTGAAAGGGCAAAGTATTTCTCATGCCAAATTTTGTAGGATATAACTGACCAATTAAAAAAACAAAGGTGTCAGCATTTGTGTGTCCCTTCAGAAGGCATCATGTCAGCAACTTATTCTTCACTGCAGAGTTTTAACACACCATTAGGCAGCATCCATGGCCAAACTGATGTTGCTGTGACTTTTCTTTGCTGCTCCCAGCACCTTTGAACCCTAAATCAACAAAAGAACACCCAAGGCACTCGTAATCATAGAAAGCAACAAGGTTCATTTGGAGGAGCAGTGGACCCAGAATTAGATTACTTATTCAATTTTTCAACATTATTGATCAATTACTATATGATAGCTGTTGGTGAAATTCCAGTTCAGGAACGAGTAACAGTAAAAACTCGGGGAGAAGGAAGAGACAGATATAAAAACAAGTAAGAACAACTGAATGCAGAAAGTGACATATGACAAAATACTACAGATTTCCCAGATGTCAGAGGCACTTATGGGCCTCTATAGAGATATGACTCATTATTGAGGTTTTTCCATTCACTTAACCATTATTACTCTAGCACGCTTCTGTTAGATGTCAGCTAGATCAAGGTCCTTCTTTATGTCTGTTCACCTTACCCAATACAAAACTAAAGTCTTTATCATCACTTATGAAACTTTCATTTTTATTTTATTTTAGTACTACTATGATAAATGCTGTTTCAGTAGCTTTTGGGGGAAAATTTTTAGCTAACAGAACTGCTCTCTGGAGCCATTTCCTAAGCAAGTTTCATATATATATAATTATTACAAAGTTTTAGATTGTAATTGTAATTGGACCACATTATGTATCCACTTCAATTCAGACTCAAAGAACAAAGTTTTCTTTAAAAAATGTATAATTGGCACAAAAGACTAGCAAGTTGTTATTATTCCTAATAAAGATCACTACATACTAATTGCTACAAAAAAAAAATTTTAAAAAAGAGTAATATCCAAATAGAAGAGTTGGTAAAAAACATTGAAAATAAGTTTTCCAAATAAATAATATGAGATGCCAATAAATATATATTTTTTAATCCCACTAGTGATAAAAAAAAAAAAAGGTAAATCAAATGAAACACCAGTTTTCACTTGCAATGTTAGTAAACATTCTTTAAGGATAATTTCCACTATTTGTGAGCATACACTTCTCCTAGAAGCATTGCTACATTTTTAGGGAAACTTCATGTAGCAAAACTCTGACTTTCAGGGGGCTGGCCCAGTGGCACAGTGGTTAAGTGCGCATGTTCTGCTTCTCAGCAGCCTGGGGTTCACCGGTTCAGATCCTGGGTGTGGACAGGGCACCGCTTGGCACACCATGCTGTGGTAGGCGTCTGGGCACACCATGCTATGGTAGGCGTCCCACATATAACGTAGAGGAAGATGGGAGCGGATGTTATCTCAGGGCCAGGCTTCCTCAGTAAAAAAGAGGAGAACTGGCTGTAGTTAGCTCAGGGTTAATCATCCTCAAAAAAAAAAATTCTGATTTTTAGGATTTATCAAAAAGAAAAATCACAAGTGCAGAAAATGTTTTGTACAAGAGTGTTCTTCTAAAATAATATTATTTTAATAATAATAGTATAATAGTGGCAGGTGACATCTATTGGAGGCATCTGGCACTGTATTATGTACTTATTTATATTATCTAATTATAATATAAAAAACAAAAAACCAAGCATATACAACCAAATATATGCATGAAAGGGGTGCATTGCATGCAGAAAATTTAAAATAATAATAAAATCTAGCAAAATTTATCTTTTCTTTTTTTTTTACCACTGCACTGTCAATTCTAAATGTCAGTGATTAAACGCTCCTCCACAAAAAACTTTTGTTAAGTGTTAAACAATTGTTGTGATTACTTTTGAGATTTAATAATATAGATGTCAAATTAAGGATTTTAAAATCACTTATCCTTTAATAAACATTTCTTCTATATCAATTAATTTTACAAGCTCCCAGTTACGTCGCTAGCCTCCAACATACATGGACTCAGCTACGAGCATTCATTTAGAGAATAACCACCTAATGATTTCAAATCATTAAGCTCAGTTCAGGGGCAAATTGTGTCTCTAACCCTTGTGATGATACCTATTCCTATATTTACTCACTGGATTTGAAGTAAACAGTGATAGTGCAATGGTTGCAAAGAGGGAAACGCAAAACTAGAGTTACTTCAATTCTGTCATTTTACACATCTATCTGAAGGGGGTGGTGAGGTAGGTTTCATTCTGTGGTCTCCTTTTGGCTTGTAGACATCCACCCTGCCCGTGTGCTCACAAAACCTCTAATCTCATCATAAAATCCCCACCCTCATGCCTTCATCGAACCCTAATTATCTCCCAAAGGCCCCATCTCCAAATACCATTACATTGAGGGTTAGGGGGACACGTAAACATTCAGTCCATAACAGAAAACAATTCAGGAAAGTGGATTTACAGTATACTCGTTGTGTAGTCAAAAGTGTATTTTCAGCTTTAATGAAGTGAATTAATATGTAATCCACTGATTTTTGCATAGATCATTGCCAATTGAAAGGGACATACATATTGTTTTCTCAGTCTACCAGTCTTCTGTAATCGTAATGTCTGCATCATATTGCTTTGTTCACCCTGTTGTCTGAGAATATTGATTATACAAAGCATGCTTAGTCATTATATTGAAGTTGAATGAAAATTACGTTCAAAAGTGACATAGCACATTACATATTCTCTTCCATGTGGTCAGATATATTTGAGAATTTGTTCTTCACAGGTGATGCCCAAGGGCTTTGACAAAAGGGAATTGAATCACTGATGTTTTCCTCATTGTGGGTTGAATTACAATTCAAGCTGGTGAAGAAAACCACATTAGTCATGAAGAGCTTTCCTAGGGCAGACTATATCAAAAGAGATATGTGACATATGTGTATATTACTAAAGATATTTAGAGTACCTATCACAGCATGAAATTTAAAATAAAATAGAGGAATCAGAGCTTTTAGCAAAGGAGATACTCTGTGACATCACTTTTGTGAGACTAATTTTGACAGTTCAGAACTTTCTGAAACCAAACATAGCTGATCACGAAAAAAGCCCAAAGGCTTTTGAATCAAATGAAATTAAGCTTCGACACTGCTGGGAAGTAGATGCGTCTTAATCTTTTAGATTAGAAAAGAGTAAAATGGAGGCTGAAACATGTTAAATGAATTGCTCAAGGCCACTCATTAAAAGTATCACTGGCCTTTCTGAAGTATTTTATCAGATGAAAGCCAGACTAATTCCATGATTTTATTATACCCATTGTGCTTTGCTGGTTAGTAGATACTTTTCTTTTATCTAGAAGAATTATAGATTTATTACTCTTTTGTTTGCAGTCTTGAGGGGATGGGGAGCAACAAAAGAGCACGAGTTTTTGCCTCACAGTATTTAAAATGTCTAGAAAACACAGATCTTGTCTAGCTTTTCCCAATACCAATAACACGTTTTCTAAATTAATGTACTTATACTTATGGAAAATAAAATTCTACTACGTTAACCAGAAAAATTATTTAATTTAGTGTATCTATTGCTTTGTTGTTGTTCCCCCCTATACTTTGAAGAGAAGTTAGCTCTTTTCCCATAAGTCATTACTTTAATATATTAAGGGGGAATGAGGCCTGATTACATTTCCATGTTTCTTTTTAGGGTGTATTTGCATGCCCGGAGATAGCTTTAAAGTAATTCCTATGGGGTATATTTTATGGCTTAACAGAGATGAAGTATTGGGTTTTTTTTTTAGTTTCGGTTTACTGTAAAAGGAACTTGAGTGGCACACCCTACAGAGGCATCCTAGGATGTTCTGACACTTACAAGACTAGACCAAATGCCATGGAATACATTAGGAAACGATTTTCCATTAAGTTTTGAAATCTTTCTCTTATATAAGTGACTGTAAAAATAATCATCAAAGTTCTTCAAAGTTACTCTTTCTTTAAGACTTTGAAAGGATTCCAAATAGGGTATTTCTGATAATTTGGACTGTTCTGTTTCTATATTGATAGCGCTTGAATGTATTTTTCAAAGTTTTCCCAATCCAAAGTTATACCATCATCACCGCCTTGCTATCAGTAATCAGTCTGCCTGGAATATATTCAAGTAGATTTTAGAAAATTCCAGTGAAATATCAAGTATTTGCACTGATAAACCAAATGCATTGTAATATTACTATGAAATGGACAGAAAGTTATCTTTTTGTAGCAGTGCAGTGGCAGTCGATTTTAATTCCCACCAAACCTGCCTTACCATTTCCAGCCTAAGTCTCAGAGTAGAGATACACTACTCATTTCTCCCAGAGAGCAATGCATGCTCAAAGATATTGAGGAAAATCTTAGTCAAAAATTTTACGTGATTTACAAGGATCAATATAATCTGGTGATGTGTAACATTTTTGTATATTTCTATCTCTGTAGCATACAGCATCCATAGGGCATATATCAGTCAGGCAGACTAATATATAACCCATTTCCAGTTTGCTAAAGGTCAGATAATTCCATCTGCACCCCCAAATTACCCTTGAAAGCATTTTTACTCATAACAAATCGAATCAACACCTCATCAGATTCCATCTTCAGTTTGTGTTATTTCAGATATTATTCCACTTTAAGAAATAAGCTGCACTTAAAACTTTAAAATTCACACCAACTAGTCACCCCCATTAGCAAATGCTTATTTACATCAAAGAAAACAGAAAGCCTTCTCCAAGTAGCCCTTATAGGGAAAATAATAGTTTTTTGGAACTACAACAAATAGTTTGAATTAAAAAAATATGTGAACTTTAAACATTTTGTTAGTTGTATTTTCTATATTTCTGAATCATATGGTATTGAAATATCATAATATATAATATTTAAAAAGTCTTTGTGCACAAAATGTGAAGCATTAGGGAATGGACAGAAAGTTATCTTCAAGTATTCATCATTTTAATATTAGTAGGCCAAATGATACGTAAGCCACGTTTTAACTACAGCAATTTGGCAAAGCAGTTTATAGATTAAGCAGAAATAATCTCATTGTTTGCCAATATCCTACAAGCCATATTTTGGTTATACAGTGGATTACTGTCATTTGCTGTAGTTGTGTTCCACAAAGTCACTGCAAACACTGAATTAGCAAAGACTAGAATCATTGCTCACAGAGGAAATACAGGGTTAGGTTCTTGTCAGCCTCTGGTCACAACATTTCATCAACAGAGCATTACACAACATTGTTTTATGTATATTTCTGTATAATGACACCTTATTTAATATATGTTATTGATTGATTAACTTTGAACTCATGGCCAACAGCACTATAACTCATACCTGAACAAAACTTATCTAACATATATTTTTCTCCCCAGAACACATCACAACCTTCTCATGCTTAGGAACACTAAATAGCACTTCAGCACTGCTCAGCCACCATTTTAAGCAGCAAAACCACCAACAACAAAAACATAAAATGTAGAAAACATGGCACTAAATAGACCACAAAAGGACAGTTGTTTACAGTATGTGAGCTGAAACAAGAAGGCAGAGCGTAGCCTTGTTCGACCTCAGCTGGAATACGTGCTATCAGACAATTGGAATTTTTGCCACTCTGTATGCACACATCTGCAACTGATGGAGGAAATACCTACCCTTACAAGTATTGACTTTAGGGTTACAAATAAATTTTAGTGAGCAGATGAATTCCAAATATAGAAGGTAAATAATGAGGATTGACAGCATATACATTGGAACTTGTGCAAGTCATTTTAGTGACTCTTGTGCTTTTTTTTAACAGTTATGTATATGACAATGGAAAGTATTTTATAACCTAGAATGATGTTACTCACGTATTTATGAAGTGCTCTTGCTAATTCTGGTGCTAGTGCTAAAAAACCTACCACAATCAATAACTTTGTAATAAATGTTAAATGTGATGAAATACAAGACCAAAAACCACCCTGCTGCTCACTTAGGAGAAAGCACGTTATCAAATATTAGAGATGTTGATAACACTTTTTTTTTTGGTGAGGAAGATTGATCCTGAGCTAACATCTGTTGCCAATCCTCCTCTTTTTTTTCTTTTCTCCCCAAAGCCCCAGTGCATAGTTGTATGTCCTCGTTGTAGGTTATTCTAGCTCTTCTTTGTGGGATGCCACCACGGCATCGCCTGAAGAGCAGTGTGTAGGTCCACACCCAGGATCCAAACTGGAGAACCTCGGGGAGCCAGTGTGGAGCACATGAACTTAACCATTTGGCCACGGGGCTGGTCCCCAGATGAGAACATTTAAAAAGTATTTTGGTAAACTTGCCATCATGGTTGTATATTTATGTGCTTTGAGACTACATCAACCCAAGTTTATATTAATTTTTATTTGCAAATTAGTCTAGAATAATTCATTTTTTTCAACTATGGAAGGTTTCCAGAAGTGCATACCTAATACAAAATGCAACAGTCTTGCATATGTGTAAATAAACTATTTCTACACTCTACAGTGTAAAACTTTGGTCATTTTTCCATTTATTTGTTAAATAAACTTTGAGGATACAATGACAAATAAGACATCATACCTGTCTTTATGAGGCACATGATCTAGTACTAAGGTCAAATGAGTAAGCAAATAAGTAAAATATAATAAAAAGATATCACTGACTTGTATGCACAAGGTTCCATAGGAAAGATGTCTATTTCAGATTTCATAGGGGTAAGGTGGGAAGAGTGGAGGCAGACGTTATGGAAATGTTTCCAGAATAGACTGAGCTGAGCTCTGAGGAGTAAGTAAGAGTTAGAAAGTCAATGATGGGACAGTAGAACGTAAAGGGATGATGAAGGTATTAAGCCAGGCACCAAGTACAGACAAGAATTAAAAAAGAGCATGAGTGCAAACCATGAAAGTAGAAAGAAATGAAGCTGCAGAGGTAAACTGTACAAAGATCATGAAGAGCCATGTTTGTCTGATTGTTCAAAATACTTGAGTAAAATAATATAGGGAGATATTGTTGAATTTTAAACAGAGAAGTGACATGCTGAGTGTGACAGTTTTAAAATATGACCCCAAATTCTTTGACACTAGTCCCATTGAGTCAGGGTTCCATGACTGCTTGACCCTTAGAATACAGCAGAAGAGAGTGTGCCAGTTTTCAGGAATTTGCCTTTCTTGCCAGGCAATGCCTACTTCCTGTCTCTGGGGACAAGATGCTCTTGAAACAAGTCACCATCTTGAAGGAACTCCAAGCAGCCCAGAAAGGCCCACATGGAAAGGAATCTGGCCCTCAGCTGAGCTTTCAACCATAGCCAACTTGTCAGGCATGTGAATTAGCCACCTTGGAAGCTGTTCTCCAGCCTTTAGTTGAGTGCTCCCCCGATACTGTGTGAAGCAGAGATGGGCCTTTCCCTCCAACACCTACTCAAATGGTAGATTTTGAGCTAGGTAAATTACTAGTGATTTTAAGCACTTGAATTTTGAGGTGGTTTGTGATGTAGACATGGAGAACTAGACCAATAAGATCTGTTTTTAAGAAGATGACTTTGACATATCTGCAGTGTGGAAGTAAGACTGGTAAGGTCAAAACTGGAGCTAGGAAAGTCACCTGAAAGACCACTCAAAGATCCAGATAAGAAATGATGATAAACAAATCTCAGGTAATGAGAGTGGGGACCACTTACAAGCGTGAACTATACATCTACCATGGGTCAATTTTATGTAGGCAAATTACACATTAACAAAACTTTTTTAAAAAAAGAACAAAATACAATGCTCAGGTTTATGACTTAGGCACTTGTGTGGATAATGTTGATGTTCATGTGAAAAGTGTGTAAAGAAATGCCATCCTTCCTTGCGCTTTCGTTATTTCCATGCAACTATGAATGGTTATGTAGCCAGTAAATATCTCGGCTAGACTCACTAATTAATTACCAGTATGATGTACAATATTCTCATCCAAAATATCTGCATTTCAGACATACCACAACACACAGTATTGTAGTGTCTCATGTTTCACTTTTATCAAAATAGGGGTTCGAGAGAATTTATATTGGTGGAAGATATTTTAAAATATATGCAGGCCACTCACCTCTCTAGCTATGCTAGATTTTATTCTTTAGCCAAGCTGCTAGTATGTGCTGAATTGTATTAACTTCTCAGTTTCTTTCATTCAGTTAACTTCCTTTGTTATATCTTCAACTTATACTGAAAGACTGAGGCACTTGAACAAAGCATAGTGTTTCTTTTATTTCAAAGATTTATTGAAGACACTGTTCAATACATCACTCTAGCAATACGTTTTTGAAAAAAGAAAACTTCTTATAAATCAAGAAAAGTTACTTACCAGATAAGGTAGTTTGCATTTTTGTTTCTTCTGTATAATATAAACAATGTATTTGGCTAGATTTCCTTTTTCCTTCGGCCATCAAGAAGATTAGAATGAATTTGTGGCTCAAATTTAGTAATTACAGGGAAATGATGATTTTCATGTCTATGTCCTCGCTTTCAACCTGCTGTTGATCTCCCATTTTAGGCATTATTTCCCTGATTTTTGTTTACTTTTCTTCATGTGTTTGTGTTAAAATTTTGGTTTTTCATTACCAAAAACCAAATCTTGCTGGCATCAATAGAAAAGGAGAATGTGTAATAAGAATCTCAGGTATGTATGGAACCAGAGTTTTCTTCTTTTGTCTTATTCCTGCTCCTCTCCATGCTTTTGCTTCATTTTGCCGACATGTGAAAGATAGAATATGCCTGCCTTGTATATCTAAAGCTTGCATGCTACAGGTCTTATCCTATGAAAAACCTACTAGTTTGTGGTGTTCTCTCTCTCTTTCTCTCTCTCTCTCTGCTCCCTCTTCACTTATTTACTTTCAGTTATTTACTTTCACTTGTTTACTTTCACACTCTCTACCAACTCCTAGATTTTTAAGAAAGAGACTCCAATTGGATTAGCTTGAGTAAAATGCTCACCTCTGTTAGGCATAAATTTGGAGGCCTGAACATTATGGTTCACCTTACACAAATTATCTTCCAGGAAAGCCAGGTGGGAAGATGGACATTTCTGAGCCAGGTAGACATTCTAGGGAATGTCTACCTCAGCATTCAAGTAAGGTCCTTTAAACCCTCTATGGGAGGCTTATAGTGCTCATTATGAATCGCTCATCCTCACTGAACCAAGGAGATATGACTTTTATTATTTCCAATTCACAGGTGAGGAAACTAAGACAGAGGGAGTTTAAGAGACTTAGCTAAATGTCACAAGAACTAAATAGCAGATCTGGAATTTTAACTGAGATAATCTGGCTCCAGAATTGGAGCTTTTAGCCACTTTAAGACACTGCCTCTCCGAGTGGAAGGGAAGAAGAGTGAGGGAGTTTCATGTAGTGCATTGTCCTCATCATAACACGTTCCCTAGGAGAGTTCAAAGTCACTTTTAGAGGGTTAAATACCTGACACAAGGCTTTTATACAGCCATTGTTTCAAAATTAAATTAATTTATTGGTACTGCAACATTTCAGTGGCCTAAGAAAATGGATTTAATATATGAAATTATTTGAAGAGATAGGCCACATTTTTCTAAAATTTTATCTTCTGTAAAATGTATTCAAGCATTCAACACTGTTCAGCCCCTCACTTTCATCCCCAAAATTAAAAGAATGTTTTATAAAAGTAATCTGATACTTAAAGTGTATTTGTGTAGTGTTTTGGTAACAAACTTAATAATTGAAAATAAAAGAAACATTCAAAACTGATGTGTAGCCTTTAATTTAAACAGAAAATATGATGTGGTTGGTATCTCATGACACAGGTCTACATAACAAATGAGAAAGAATCATACATTTTACTTTAGCTCCTTTCTATTTTGAGCTTAAAGAAGAGATTCAGAAATCAATCATTCATTCATAAATTCATTCAGAATTAAGGGCTTAAAATATGCCAGTTACTAAGCTAAGAGCAGGATTATTACACATGTTACATATTTTGAAGTAAGAAATAATCTTTCAAAGTAGAAAAATATATTAATATCCCATTTTTTCAGAAGAAAAGAAATTGTGTGCAGAAAATTTGAGATTTGTGGTTCCTTCTGAAAATCACACACTAAAAGCTGGTGTTCTTCATCTGAATAAGCATTCTGTTTCACAGTGCTCCAGGAATATCCAAAAAGTACCCTTTTTGTTTTTATGTTCCTGGTAATTAGAGCTTGATCAAAATTATTAATATAGACTGTCTACCTTTCAAAAAAAGGATGTATGCACGAAGGGTGACCAACCATTCACTACCTCACTTAGGACAGCCTGGGTCCAAACTGATGATGGATAGCTATAGGGTGAGGCCGCATACCTAATGGAAATGTTAAACACAAAGCAACTTCTGTCAACATAAATGATTGGCTCTTTAAATGGCAGAACAGTTTAAAAATGACATCCTGAATCAATCCTTAACTAATTGGAAGATTAATTATTGCCTGTCATTTTAACCCTGAGTATTTTTAAGCTTGAGTTTGATTACGGTTAACTAGCTGACTGCAAGAAGCCACTTTGTAAATTCAATGAAAGTGTTGCCTGAATTTTTCACAAGAGATCGTCCTTCATGGTCTTGCTTAAAAAGCCATCAACCCACTAATGTCCATCAATGATTGGCAAATTAGTATATTGTGTCATGTTTCATATATCTCTTTCATTGTATGCCTTGTAAATTTAGCTATTGTTGCTCTCTTCATTAGGATCTACCAACACATTAAAATGATGCTTGCTACTCCTAGAAAAGTAATAAAATGTGTTTATGTTTATTCTTTCCCCTGAGGCTAAATATTGAATATTTTAAAACTTTGAATATGCTAAAGGACCAAAAAACCATAACACAGGTAAATAAGCATAAAAATTAATAAAGAATTTCTTAGTAGACACAGTCAATACATCTGTTGGACATTATTATAGTTCCTTAGTAGTCACGAAAGTAAAGTTTAGGAGTAATTTCATCAGTGAAAAGCAGCCAAGCATACTGAGCATCTGCTAGTTGCTGTGCTGGGCATTTAAATGTTATATTCTAGCTTTCAATACAGCCTTATAAAGTGGACATTATTCTTTCCATTCTGCAGATAAGGAATGGAGAATCAAAAAGCTACATTTTTTGTTAAATACCACATAGTCGATGGGATATTAAATTACATTCAAGCTTTCTAAGCCCATGTTCTTTCCACAGCACTCCATCGCATTTATGATGAAATATGAGAATACACAGTTCACAAATATGGAAACACAACTAGTAAACGAACATAGGGAAAATGTCCACTCATAGGAATAAAAGAAATGTAAATCTAAACAATCATATTATGTGTATGTGTGAAAGAAGTGTTGACTTAAAATGTTAATACCTACAGCTGGTGAAAGTATGGTAAATACTTGTCCACTCTTACTTTGCTCGAGGAACAAAGTGGTACCGTATTTTAGAAAAGTGTTGGGAATTATATAGTACAAGTCAAAACACACTCATTCCATTTAATTCAATGATCTAGTTGTGGGACTCTAGACTGAGAAAATAATACAAAATAGGGAATTTATTTTTGCATAAAGATCTTTATCATTACATAAGGAAACAGTCATGTAAATTATTGTATATCTACTAAACAGAATATTATGCAATTGTTATGAAAAGTATCTTATTATCATGAAAAAATCTTAATATGAAGTAAAAATAACAAGATGAAATATTCTATAAGCGTTGTCATCACAACTGTACAAATACAGAGAAAGAGGAAGAAGATAGTATGAAAGTACACAAAAGTTCTAACAGGGCTGAAGCTACTATGGAGTTGTGTGTTTCTTGTACCTACCACATACTCCATAAAGACAATACTAAAAGAAGGAATACCATATGTCGATAACTTTGTCTGCAAATTGAGCTGTAGAAGGATAATTGGGTACAATCAATTCCTAAATCAATGATACGAGAATATTGATTATTTCGGAGAAGGTGTGTTTTTGACATCATGGGCAATGATTTCTCTTTCTTTTCATGATGAAGTTTGGCATGAGCAATCTAGAAGGAATGTTTCCACCAATTAGTAGGTCTTGTTTGTCAGTAACTGTCTACCAAATCAGATCATGTATAGGAAAGTGCTTGATAAGCTTTGATATGTACATATTATGCTATTATTTCTATTATGAAGAGAAGAATATATGGAATATATATACCTTTTGATTTCTAAGATGAGATTACTTTAGATAGTCTTCCTTTTTTAGAATTAATTTCAGGATCCATATTTACTTAAGCTTGTGATCAGGGCTCTTTTTTATAGACTTTTTTAAAAAATTACCCTCAGTGAACACACGCCTTTCTTAAGGTTTATACCAAATATTTTTTCCTCCATTATACATTTTGCTTGAAATAATCAAACCAAGGACCATGGAGATACACTTTTGTTAAATTTCAAATATTATGGATAGTGAGAATAAGCACTGAAACTGTACAAAATTAGATAATGGAATAGTAAATATCATGAAAAATTAAGTACTAACAATCACAGGATGTTGATAGTGAAATGAGTTTAAACTTCAGTTAGATCTGTACTTTAAATATTACATTAAATTAAAATGCATTTTTAAATTATTATACAAAGTATTTCCCATATCACTACTGTTTACAGATATATGCCTCTATATTGTTCCGGAATGGATACAAGGTGAAACATTATCCATCTTTAAACATAAAAATTAGTTTTTCAAATATTTCTATTGAGATTCATGAAACTGACAAACTTTATTGAACAGAAGGCAATAGATAAGATAGCATATTACTCCAAAATAGTCTAAAATGAGAGACATTGTTCGTAGCATTTATTCCGCATGCCATAATGACTTCAACTTTTCCTGACTGCTTTTCAATCAAATTTATTCAAACCTTTCAGGTGAGTTAATTCTCTCCTTCAAACCCAGAGCCCACCTCTAACGTCTCAGACATCCCTCCATCACCCCCACCTTAGCTGCTTCTGTCCACAGGGATTGGTAGGCTTCTCGGAGACACATTCTGTAGGTAAAACAGGTCTAAATGGGATTGCAGGGAAACTGGGAAGAAGTGGTTTTATTTGGTTTATGTTGGTTTTGAAGTAATTTCAAGGTGGAAATCTAGCACCTTTCGAAATCACGGAAAAAGATTTCTGTATATATGTATAACTCTTCATGTAATTTTGAGTGTTCCTATTTTGCACACTTTACAAGCCTCTTAAATTTATACATGATTGTCTTTTTATGGCTTTTGTTGTAGCCCAAAGTAGTATTCATTGTTAACTCAGTACATAACATCCGTGATAATTCTTTAGAGATGCACTGATTCAGTAGGAACTAGTTACCATTGGACTTGAAAAAGCACCTAGAAGTCTGAAGCAGAGGAACATCAACACAGCAGCTTAGGAAATGCAAGGCAGCCATGACTCATAATATCTCTCATTCAAGCTATTGATTTATAATGGGCACGAAAATGAAATCTGTGCCCTTGACTATTAAGAACAGACCCTGGCAAACTGCTTCCAAACAACCAATACATATGGAACCAAAACATGCTGTTTCTTTTTCTCACACATATGTGAAAAGTAGAAAGATGTTTAAGAGGCTAGAGGAAAGTAATATCTGGAAACTGCATACATGACTACATGTCCTCACGTTAACCTAGTTGTAAAAGATAAAAGAGGTGTTTTAAATAAACAGAGCCTACATCTGGATAAACTAAGCAATGATCCTGGAACTTCATTGCCTCCTTTCCCATCCTTTTCCTGCTCTGCTAATGCACATCCAGCATTCAGACAGTTGTTGGCACATAGTAACCCTTTAATAAATATCTACTACTGCTACTGCTATTGCTGCTACTACTGCTACTGGCTATGAACTTAGGAAACATTTTGGAGAAGAATATAGAATTTTCTCCAACAAGACAGAGCAACAAAATAATATCCCTTTGAAATCAGCAGATCTAAATTAGACTTTTATCATTTACTTGCTGTGTGACCTTGGGAAAGTCAATAACATCTGCAACTTACCTTTCTTTCACCTTAAAATAAAGGTATTACTAGTGATATTTCACAGCACTATAATAAGGATGTCATGAAACTAAATGTGATATACAAATGCTTTCAGTTATTAACACTCTGCCTAGAATGTTGCAGATTTATAAAGTGGCTTTTCCCATCTCTTATTGGGACTCATGTTGATGCGGTGGTTTCTAAATGATTACCACAATGACTATAAGTCAGAGGGTACAATATAGTCTCTCTATTATGCTATGTTTATTTACTTGAGACAAAGTTTGTAAAGAAACTCCATCTGTCCTCTGCTCCCCAAAATGTACTTAACTGTATTTGTGCTACATACTGCTTGGTTACCAGAACAAGGATGTGTTAGCAACATCAGATTCGGTTAAAATCTTTCCCTTTCAGAGAATGTACCAATGAATCTGCGTGGAAGTAGAATTGATATAGAAACACAATTTAGCAACAATAACCTTTCTTCTATCCTCTCCTCATATACTCTGTTTGGAGGTCTTTGCCTTGCCCCCAGGAATTTCCTCAACCCCTTAGACAATGTCCATTTGCTGCATACCTACGACATAATCAAACGGTGTTATAGAAACTGCGTGGATATGAAAGTCAAATGCCCCAGCTTTTGAAGATCTTACAGTTCCATTAGTAAAGCAAGGCATACATTCCTAAAAACAACCAAAAAACTTAAAATGAATTTTATTAATTGCATAGAACACAGGATGTTGAGGTTGTCTAAAGCAAAGTTAATTAATTATACAGATTGATGGAGGACTGCAGATGAAGCAGAATAAATCAGAAGTGTTGTGACAGCAAGTCTTAAAAAAGTTCAAAGATCTAAGTCTAATTTAAAGCCTGAAGTACTATTTTGAAAAGTCTGTCTTCTTTTCTTCTTGTCCTCTTGTTCTTTTTGACCACTTAAAGGACATCACCACTAGGCAATTGCTAGCATTTGATAAATAAATATAGGTGCACTGATTATGTGGCCCCAAAATGCTTTTCTCCACTTCTTTAATAATGTAGTTTATGTGAGTGATCATTAGATGACGCCTCGCATTTTGGTTCCAGGTGGGACTCTCTTGGAGTTTATACTCTGAGAGCCAACAGTTATGCTCTCACTCCAGAAAGTACACAGATAAATAAATTCAGTGAAGTAGCGATGATTCTACATAAACACTCCTGTTATATGTGATCCTGTAGCTAGATATCATCTTAGTATTAATAGTTGTCTTTCTTTGTGATTTCTCCCCTTAGAAGATTTCTTGTTTTGGTGCCCTGTAAGACTCCCTTGGGATTTGTCATCAGTAAATTATGATGTTCAGATACGCTGAGTGGGAGATTATTTATTCATTAGAGATTATTTACTCTCTAGTGGCCAAGTAGCTCAGGGCTAGAATGCAAGGGAGACTTTCCTTTCTTACTACTGTTTCTATACCATTTTGATTTTTGCTTTTTCCAGTAAGCCTTTATCTTTTGAGGTGTATGTCATTTTAGCTCACCCTTTCCACAATACCTTATATTATCTACCAACCTTTAGATCACACTTCTATAGTCAGTAAAGTTTTTGTCAACTAACTCACACCCTTTCTTTCTCTATGACTCCTGGCTAGTTTCAAAATCTAAATGGATTATGTTTCCAGAAGCCCAGCCTAATAGTTACTTGCCTTGTCTTCCTGAATAACTTGACCTCCACTCCTCTTTAGCAACATTTTTCTACTGCCCTACAATAAATTTTCATCATCAATAGCTACTCAACTGACTTCTGAAATTCTCAAAATGGAAAAACGTTTAATTTCATGCCATCCTTATAATAGCTCTCTCATAAACTTTCCTATTATTTTACCTTTCCAGAACACCCATTAGCAATAAATCTCTTCTTTGACTAGTGAAGACCTCCAGTCCTTTGATCTAGTCCTTCATAAGACCCTTTGGGATTCAAGTAATGCCAACTTAAACTAGCTCAAGCATAAAAGGAAAATTTAATATAAGATGCAGGCATATCTCATGGAATCAGTTGAATGGTAGAAATATAGCCAAGCTTCAAAAGGTATTAGAATCAAAAACTGCAAAGGTATCAGGGTCCCAGGCAGTATTTTCTTTGTGTGTTTGTGTCTGTTCTCTCTGAGTGTTTCTTCTCTTACCAGACATCAGCTTTCTTTGCTTTGCCAAGCGGTAGTAGCAGAATCCTACTATAAAGCTCTTTTATTCGCATTACCTCAGTTCCAGCCTAACGCAGATTTAGTGACTGTTTCTGAATTCTAATTCATAGAAGAAAAAAACCCTTATTTTTCAACAATCTAGTGTTGACTCCTGGGCCAATGAATACCATCAAGTGTTGACCATTGGGCTAATTAACTATGGCTAGGGATTGAGTGCGCAGTCAAATAAATATGGCTACTAAGTACCAAAGAAAGGGAATTTCCTTTGGTGAGGAAGATAGACACACTATAAGAGTACCAACCTCTTCTATTTTTCCCGTCTAGTAGCATCGTCATAGATTCATTCTTCTCATTTAACACTCCACTTCCTGATCTCTCTTCAATGATAGTTTAGGTTGCTCTATTATGTTCACATCTACTATTCCTTGATAACGTTTAACCCTGGGTCATTCGAAGTAATGCCTTTATCTACTTCTACTTACTGGCTATTCTGCACTATGAAAGAAAATGTAATAATATAAGTCTGCATTACTTAAAGGTATGTTTTTTATGACAACTTTGTACTGAATACATTTCAACAGTCCTTTCACTGATGCCTAGCAAACTATTCCTAATTTCATGCTTTGGCTATTCTAAATTAATCCCAAACTCTTAAACTATTCTAGCCCACTGGTGTCACCCATCGCACCCTCTCCCCTTACATACACACAGACAGAGTCTCAGTATCTGACATTATCTCCAAATTTTCAGTAGAAACAGAGGCTATCATGCAGCAACTCCTCAGTTCCCTCAATTTCCAAACTCATCTATGACTTGATCTCTGCTCTAGTCTTAGGCTAGATTTTAACAACCATCCATGGGTTAATTACCCTTAATTCCATATTCTAGCATCCTTTTCTTCTCCTGAATTAAAGAATAATTCCTCCTCCTGGATCCATCGATTCCAATCTATTCTGGAATTCTAAACTATCAATTATCACACCTGCTTCTTGTACCTGATTTTTTTTCCTTTATATGTCCTTCCTCCAACCCATAGCATGTAAATATGATCAATTATCTCCCATCCCCCCAGTAAAAAGCTTTTGCTTAATCTCCCTCCATCATAGGCTCCTTCCTTTTGTCCTCTTTACCAGAAGCTTCTTTAAGAAAGCAGTTTATACATCTACTTCATTGCCATCCACTCACTTCTTAGCCCAGTGAAATTGGACTCCTAATAGTAAACTTCACCGAAACTTCTAGCGTAAAGGTCAGCAGTGACCTCCCATTTGTCAAATACACCATCATCATCTGGTTTTCTCCCTATTTCTTCATCTGCTTCAACTTTGCCTCCTCTTCCCCTCAATCCTCAAATATTAATTTTACCTAAGAGGAGTCAAACATCATTAATTGCTTATTAAACAGCCAATGTCTATCCCCTTTCCCTCACTGGCAAATTGCACTGCCTATAACAAAGGCTGAAAATGAATATTATTCCCTTTCCCAAACTCCCTTGAAAATATTAACGTCTTTATGGTCAGTTCTCTGCAGTGAGACAGAGAAAAATTCTTCTAGGGGTCTTCCCCTAAAGACATGCCTCACAAATAAAAAGAGAGATAAAAGAGTAAAACTCTCCCCCCTCTCTTATTCCTTCTATATGAGGACTGGTTTTATATGATACTTGCAGCTTTGGGAGCCATTTTTTTATAACAAATGCATAAACTAAAGATGAAAAGTGGAAAGATCCTTGGTCCTTGATGACAGCATGAGCTGCTAAATCAACCCTGGGCTTGCTGGTCTACTGATTTCTTGATCTATGGGAATAAACATTCTTTTGATTAAGCCTTTTAGTTTTCTATTACCAGTTATCTTCTCTTCTCACTCATTCAACTATCAAACCTGTTTAATTCTTTGGCTCCAACTATAATCCTCTACATGGCACATAAAAAGTACATGGTAGCCTGGCATGTAGTAGATGAGCAATCAATATTTACAAAAATTTGAGTAAATTATTTTGATTGTATCTATCAACTAGCATATCTTATTTTCTTCAGGATAAAATTCTAACTCTTTGGCATCATAACTCTTTGGAATTGTATTTCTCAAGCTGACATTGTATTCATTGAAATTTTGTGTATCTTTGCTGGTGCTAATACCCTTAAGTTGTTTTTCCTGCCCCTTCCTTTTTAGCTTTTTGAAGTCTTGTTACAAGTCATGTACCAGCTACTCTGATACTCTTGCTTTCTGCTGGAGGCACTTAAATACTCACTCTTCTATGTTCGGGGCATCTGTTCATACCTTTATTATAACATTTATCAACTTATATGGCAATGATTTGTTTACCTGTCTCTTTCTACACTGTGAGTGCCATGAGAAAAAGAACTGTTTCTTATCTAAGTGAGCCCAGATCCCAGCTCACTGTCTGGCACAGAGTAGAAACTCAATTAATTATTTTGTTATGAGTAATGACTCTTGCTCATTAGTTTCTCATGAGCAAAAGTCAGATAATAGCCTGATTTTTATTTCCTTTGTAAATTCTAAAAAGATGACAGTCCTAAAAAGCCTATGTTGTGAAATTAGATAACAACAACAAGAACACTGGCTGGAATTGTGCCACATACATATTAGAAAACTCCAAACTTTGCCAATGTATCAATATATCATGTTAATTAATTACAGCACCCACATTTTTACGATGCCAATATGGGACACTGCTCACACTTTAATACCTCACTGCAAATATGTAAGCAAGGCAAACATCGATCAAAGGATAATTTCCATTCTGTCATCAACTTTCTCTGGTAATATAGTCTTTCCTCTAGGAATTCATATTTCAGGCAGAATTCCTAACCTACCTCTGTCAGAACCAAAGACCATCCCCTTCCTTGTGATATTACTCTGCATCAGTCCCTTGCAACATGTCACTGGCAGGAAGAGGTGGTGACCACTTCTTTTTTTACTGATCAGTCACAGAGTACACCCATCATATGTGTGCCTCTCACTTTTCCCTTCAGATGCCTCTTCTGATTTTGGAGGGGAGAAGAGAGCAGGATGGAAGGAAGCCTGCTCACTTAGCTCTAATACCAGATTTTGTGGGCAAAGTGGGGTTGAGAGCCAAGCTTGAAGGTTCCCTTCGAGAGGCTTCTCAGGTCTGTCTTTCTGACCCCTAGGAAAGCTTCACAGTTTTCTCATGCTGCCATCACCCACCCCTCTTTTGAGGTAAGTTTTGTACATACGCAAAGAAGTCAGGTTGGTTGTTGTAAAGCCAACTAGTTATCTTCTCAACTTTATTGTCTAAAGTAAAAAAGATACTGATTCTCAAAATAATTGCCCCTCCTCAGCATCATGCATTTGAGCAATGTGAGGTGCTTTCCAAGCTGTGGTTAACTGTATCTGCTCTAATCAGATTTCCCAATACAGCAGCTAGTAGGAACAGGGGTTTTTTCCCCCTTTATTCATGTGATTTGAAAACAGATTAAATATCTGGTGATAGATAATACTGAAATTTAACTGAGGAACACAGATCTAGAACCAAGCACCACAACTATCAGCTCAGATAGTCACAAAAAAACAAAAACAAAAACAAAAAACAAAACTCTTTTACTTTCTTACTTGCTGTCTTTGGAGAAAGCCAAATACCATATGATTTCACTCATATCTGAAAGATTAAAAGAAACAACAAAGAAATATATAGATACAGAGCATAGATTGGTGGTTATCAGAGAGGAAGGGGTAAGGAGAGAGAGTGAAAGAGGTGAAGGGGCACATGTGTATGATGATGGATGGTAATTAGACTTTTCATGGTGAACATGCTATAGCCTACACAGAAGTCGAAATATAATGAGTACACCTGAAACTTACATAATGTCATAAACGAATGTTACCTCAATAAAAAAATAAATTTAGGGCCAGCCCGGTGGCACAGTGGTTAAGTTCACACGTTCCACTACAGTGGCCCAGGCTTCGCTGGTTCAGATCCCGGATGCAGACTTGGCAAACTTGGCACTCCATGCTGTGGTAGGTGTCCCACATATAAAGTAGAGGAAGATGGGCATGGATGTTAGCTCAGGGCCAGTCTTCTTCAGCAAAAGAAGAGGAGATTGACAGCAGATGTTAGCTTAGGGCTAATCTTCCTCAATAAATAAATAAATAAATAAATTTAAAATAAGCTTAAACAAAACAAAACACTCTAGGTAAAAATAAATAAGGATCTCCATAAACAAAATTTGAAGAATGTTTCAACAAACAGGAAACATACATGTTCAATAAGTGCTTATTGAATGGACGAATAAATAAATATATGTTAGTTTTACCCTTTGGTAAAATCTTGGTTAAATTTATAAAGTAAATGGTCTCATATAAAATCTGCTTAACCTTAAGGAATGTTCAACTTGAATAGCCAAAAGCCATACATCCAGGATTATATTGTCTAAAAATCTGCCTATCAGGTTAAATACTTGAGATTATTATTTCCATGAGTCTATTTTTCATGAATAATATCAGCCTGAGAAGAGTCCAGAAGCACCACATCTCTTACTCCTCATGCAAAATTCTCAGTTACCTGTGCCTAATAATAACTACATAATGAAAATTTCTCCCCAGTCCTCAACTGAAAGCATGGAATTTGGGAGAAAAATCAATGAACAGGCCTTTCCTTATTTCTTGCGTTCACATCCAGATACATAGGCATCTCAAAGAGCAATGAATAACTAACTAACTATACGATCAAACAAATAAATAAATAAAATTTAAAGCCTGTTTTTCTCCTTTCAAAGGAATCCAAATTCATTTAGAGGAAAAATGAATTAAGACTGGAGAGTACTTGGGATAACAAGTACTTGGTGGCACATGAGTGCATTTCTCAGTTCATCATAATGATCGTGATAACAAATAAAGATATTTAGAGTGAGACAAAATTAACGTAAACCTTTATAATATAACGGATGAAGGATATTTTTTCTGTTGCTATTATAATACAAAACTGCATTTGCTCATTATAGTAAAAGAAGAAAGCCAAGTTTACATTAGAAATCTATCCACAGTATGCAAAAGCCTGGCCATGGAGGAAGGGAGACATTCTCTTAAAGGAGTAGGAATTCACTGATGTTTTCTTTAAAATATATATACATATATGTGCAGTTTATCAGGAAAGGGCTGATAGAAGAGAGACTTCAATTTCATGAACATTTACAGTTCTTTTTTTTCTGATCGCCTCACCATAGCAACTTGACAAAAAAACTGCCCTGTTTTCAATCATGATTCCTTGCTCTGTGACAGTGCGGTAAGAGCGCTTTAGCAAATCATGTAGAGAAGGCTTTTTATCTGCAGGGATTGGGATGAAAGACCACCATAACAGCTCATTTTTATGAGCATACACGGTCTTTCAAGCAAGTGCACGTTTTCATTTCTTCACCTTCCAATTTGGATCATTTCACAGCACTCTAAGAGTTACCTGTGTAAGCCTCCCCTTGTCTTGAAATGGCTACCACTGATGTCAAGCATAGGCCAACACTGTAGTGTCCTATAGCCGACAACGAACATCCTGCCTCTAAAGAAGGAATCGACTCCGAGTAAGTGCAATACTTTTCTTTTTCTTCATTTTTATATCTCCATCATTTGAGTAAAACTGGCCTTTAAAACACTTCCAACTTGATTGTTTGAAGGGAAACCTGAGATTTCAATCAATCTAGATGGATTTTTTTCCAACAAAATTATTTTCTACCAGGGAGAAATATGATTTTGAAAGCTCTATCACCATAAAAAGGAGAATATTTGCTCCTTACTCTGAGGTAAAATTCATCAAATTATTTCAAGATGGACTTGGGTCTCCCTGAACAGCACTGCCTATAAAAGACCATTAAGAGTTTCAAGCTATGTGACCAGTAATTTTTAGCTTTAATGTATTAATATATATCATATGACTCATTGCATATTAAAACGAATTTACTGAAGGTAGTCAATAGCTGCCATGCAATTAAAGGCACATGAGAGAGGATTCTGGGAGGATGGTAGGAAAGGATTCTGGGAGGATCGCAGTGGCGGCTGTGCAGGTTTTTAATCTCACCAAATCCCTACATAAAAACAGAGCATGTAGATAGCAAAGCCGGTAAACCAGGGGCAATATTTAAAATAAAACTAGATGACTAGTTATCCCCATAAACCCCAAAATACATGGGGTAGAGACAAACCACCAACAGCCTTAAAACTACATGAAATCTGCATCTCTGCAGGAGGAAGAGGAAGAAAGCAAGAGGGCAGTGTCTTAGGAGCCTGAGAAGAGGAGAACACTAAAATCAGCAACAGATACTCATGGGGAAGCAGGGAGCACTCTGGGAGCAGCAGCTGAAACTGTGAGTGTAACTCCCCCCGCCAGAGAACTGGACAACCTGGAGCAGAGAGCACCTTATACCTCTCAGAACTGACCCACCAAGACCCTCTTCGAGGACAGGAGCCTACACTGAGGAGAACTTGCTGGAAGTGGCGTCAAAATGGAACAAGATAGAAACAACAAAGAGAATGGAACAAAAAAGGTCCAGATCAAATCCTAGAAAGCATATTACCATATTTTTAAACAACAAAAAAACAACAAAAGTGGGAGCTCTGTAAAGTTATACAAACTTTCCTAAACCCAGCCTTAGGAAAATTTATTTCACATAACATGAGAACATAAAAGTATAAGGTCATATCCCATAGGGAGTTATCATAATAGAAAATAGGGGAAACAAAGGGAATAATGTACTGCAGACAGTAAAAGCATGCCCCAAAAATATGCCCTCAAACAGAACAAACCTACAGCCTACTATTTCAAAACTAACTAAGAAACATTAAGAAAATGCTACAAGACATGAAAGAAACAACATAAATCAGAACTAGAAAAGCTCAGAAATGATGTTCCATAACTCTAGGAATAATTATAAATCAGAGAAAAAAGAATTCCAAAAATGTATAAAAAAATGAGAAACAATGTAATGCGGAATAAACACACACATGATGGTAGAAGTGAAATAAAGATGAGAGAGAAACATTAAAAATCAAAAAGCAATGAAGGAAAAGAAAAAAGGACTCAAAAGAAAGTTAAAAATATTGAAGACAGGCAAAAATTCTGAGCATACACATAATAGGAGATGAAAGGAGATAAAACCCAGAGTAAGAAACCTGAAGAAATTCCAAATCCAGAAATTACGAAAATTTTCCTAATGAAAGATGTAAAAGTGCATATTTAGAGTATACACAGTGTCTCAGAGAAAGTGACTCATAACAGCATCAAGACATATTCCAGTAAAATTAAGCAAAAAAAGAAAGGAAACAAGCAGGAAAGGAAGGAAGAAAGGAAGGAGGAAAAAATCCTTTGGGTACCTAGAAAATAAAGAGCAATGAGTAAATGACTTATAAGGAAAAGAAAATTATATTATCATCAAACTTTTCAACAATAACACTTTACGGCAAAAGAAAACGCAGTAACATATTTAAGATATTCAAGAAAAAGAAGAGTGTGAGCCAAGAATTCTTTTTATCCAACAAAACAGATTTTCAAGTTCAAAGGACACAGGCAAACTTTTAGCAATAATTCCAGCAATAATTCCGGGAATGTTGTTCTCTTGAGCCCTTCCTAAGGAATCTACTAGAGAACAACGTTCAGACAAGCAAAATGCCTAGAGAGACATTGACATAAGGACTGGTGGTGCATAAATATATAGCTACCTTGGCACTAAGACTAAATGAGAGACAAGGGGGAGCGAATGTGGTATAAAATGACTATATTCTCAGACAATATAGGTATAGAACAACTATAAAAAGTGGGAAAAGCAAAACAATGCTAACGGTTTCAGCAATCACATTGGTAGTAATATTAGCATTGCTACTCTAAGACTGTTGTGTGTGCAGTATTAGATGGAAAAACTGAACAATTATGAGGTTGTCTATTATTCTCCACACCCTTGAGAACCACTTTTCTCAGTGATAAGGAAAGAAGATACAAATACGATAAAGAAGAGGTGAAGTAAAAGGCCTTCAGTCTTGAGTTGAGAGTGTTAATCTGCACTTAGATTAAGGGAGAGGAGAAAAGCACAAAGGGGAAAAATAAAACAGAATCAGGGTAGAAAATGAGGGGAGAATTCCTATTTTAAATAGGAGGGTAGGGAAAGATGACTCATGAAAGAGACCAAATGATGTGAGTGTGTGAGCCACGTCACTTCCGGGGACAGAGAGTCTCAGGCAGGGAAAGCCACAGGTGAAACCATCTTGAAGCACAATGTTGGGCACATTTGCCTTTGTCTGTAATTCCTGTTTCCCTTTAGTCTATCGGAAAATTGTTTTGAATTTTTAAAACCTGAGCTTCATTAAATCAAGATCTCAAATTCAAAAATATAAAAGTTTAGAAATAGACATCTTTCCACAGAAAAGATTCATTATTATAATGTAGTTTGCCAAATATGTAGAAAAATCTGTCCAAAGAGTAATGGAAATTTTTCCTTCCCATTTTTTCTTTTGCCCCTTTCTGCTCCAGAAAGAATGTTCTAAGTCTTTGGCTCTTCTCTCAGTAGACAGTGGATATTATGGGAGATAATGGTGGACTCTAGAACTAGGGTCCCTAACTGTGCCACCTATCATTTTTATGACCTTGGGCAGGATGCCCAAACTCACTGTATCTCAATTTCCTCATCTATGCACTACTGAAAATCATAGCATTTACCTCGCAGAGTTCTCATAAGGACTACATGAAATACCACATGGAGAGAATGTAGAATGGCTCCTGTGAGACCACAGTAAACATTACCTATTATAACTATAGTTGACGGATCGTCACCAGATAGAGAACCTTCCTTCTATCACAATGTGATGTGAGTCAGAAGATATAAGATCACATCCAAGCTTCAAAATGTACCAGTCTTCTCCAGCAGTCGAGCTCCTTAACCTTGCTGAAACTCCCCGCTTCACTCATATGACAGAGCTAACAGTTACATCCTAAAAATAATATGAAGATTCAGTAAACTTTAGTTGAACCTGGATATTTATCTATATATTATTTTAAATGCTTCCAAAACAAAATTTAAATATATACACAATATGCATCAAAAATAAATACTAAGGTATCCTTTGTCCTATGTTCTTAAAAATATTAGATGGTAATTTTCTGCCAAAAATTAAAATTCCAAGAGTGCTTGACTGGGCAGCACATATTGTAATGAAAATTGGAACAACTTGGTGGAGATTATGGCCCTGCACAAGAATGACATGCAATTCATCAAGAGTTCCCTGTTTTTCAAACTCATTGAACTGTATACTTACACGGGGGAAATTTTCTATTGTGCAAATTATGTCTCAACAAATCTGCTTTAAAATTTTTTAAAGTTACCAGGACCTGAGAAAAACCTTCCTTTAAGTCGATTCGCAAGACTGAGGATTTTCCCCTAGGCCCGTTACCTACACCCCCAAATCTCCATAATATCTCAAGGATGCTGTGCACACAATTATGGGCATATTTTCTTCTTCAAGACTCCACTCCAAGCAGGCTAACACAGTGAAGATCTGTGTTTAGTCCAATGTGCGGTCTTCCAATACACATACAAGAGCGCTACAGATTCAACCTGCAGTAGCTGTCTGACTGACCACATGCAGGGGGAGATGGAAATCCTCCGTTCCTATCCCCTTCGTGAGCTCTTCACATAAAGAAGGAAGGCAGATTCCACCTAGCATCCTCCTTATTAGTGTAAGGGAAGTTAAAATAAAAATTTATACTTTAAAGATCACCAAATTAAAACTATTTCTTACATTTAAAGCTTACTATTATCGTTTGGAAAACAGAGAACAGCTCAGCACATTTTTACAAAGAGATAAGTCCAGAAGCCTCAGAAAAACTTGTTGAACTTAGTAAAGGCAGTTCTCGATTTGCGCAAGACTTCGGTTACTCTGGTTTAATTGACACCAGTCCCCCAAGAACACAGTGCATGTAAATTGTGAGGGAGTGCATAAAGAACAGCCTGCTGCTCTCTCTTCAAGCCACAAATCACTACATAAATAACAGCTGCACATCCTGATCAGTAACAAATCAAGTCATTTCTTTCAAAGTCTGTTAGTGATTGGTCACTGGGCGTCTGTTACTCATGCATATGTAACAAAACATACAGTTGGGTTGCCTCCTTACCTCCCAGTGGTAAAGAGATATTATCGGCAAAATAATCTATAACATTATACTAATTATACTAACACTATACTAATATACTATATTAATTAGCACTAATACTGGTGGGTAATACTTCAGGCCACTCTAATTTTCTTGAGGACTTGAGTGAAAATGTGAAAATTTGCTTTCTACCACCAAACACAACTTCATTAATCCAGCCACTGGACCAAGGAGGTATTTCAACTCTTAAAACTTTTCATCTTGGATGAATTTTCGGACAGGCAATTGATGCTACAACTGGAGATCATGCCATCCCTTTAGCTGAGTTTAGGAAGAAATATGATGTAAAGCATGCAACTGAGAACATTCAAGCATTGAAGCAGAAAGTAAAATGCATACTATGTGGTAGAAACTTTCACCTCACTGTGAAGATAACTGCAGAACTTGAATTGTCCACAAATGGAGTTTTAGATGAAATAGCTGACCATGGGAATGTTGACACTGCTGCTAACAGAGAGACTATGTATATGACGGTCAGAGGAACCTAGGGAAAGTAAATTTACTGGCATAAATGAGGAAAGTGCTCATGATGGAAAGGATGAAGATGTCCCAGAGGAAGTGACACTGGCAAAAAATCTTCACATTAAAGAAACTCTAGGAAATATTTCATGACATTGAAAATGCAAAAGATGTTAAGAGCTGATTCGAAAAGAGTATAAAATTTTGCCAAGCCATAGAAAAGAGTATAAAAATGTACGAAGTCATAGAAAAAATTCTCATTCTATATCATAACTTATGCAACAAAAAGAAAGTAAGCACTGTTCAAACTATTCTTAATGAGATTTTTACAAAGAAATAAAACACTGTAATTTTGTTTCTAATTTTTGAATAACAGTGCACTAAATACTAGTTTGAGTAGTTTTTTCATTTCTCTAAACATTTATAACCAAATAAGAAAGTTTTTAATATTTTTACCAAAAAAAATGCAAAGGTTATAGAACAATCATAATTTTTCCCATTGATTATTTGGACCACTTTCACTGTTTCAGCTTGTACAATCATTTTTTTATGGTTCTGAAGTGCTGTGCAAAGAGAGTGCCTGCATATCTTTCAAGGATATGGTCATCAGAAGCAGATATTTGTATTCAAGATTAATACCATCTACATGAAGCTAATTGATGTGTCCTCGAGATACCAGAGTATTTTGCTGAATTTTGGATGCCTATGAAATTAATTTATAGAAGTTATTAATTAACATCTAAATAGGTTTCTCTACTGAAGAAACCCTTATTCTTTGTTCTAAATTTAACCAAAAAGGGTTAACTGAATGAAGTGTACCAGATTTCACTAAGGGGCCTTTGCTATGTACTTTGAGCTCCCCGCCACACACTAAACTCAATAAAGCCTTGCATTTTTTTCTTCTCTACCCAGAGGTTCTAATTTAGCTAGTGTAACATGTTAGTGTGAATTAATCCTGTTTCTAAGGACTATTTACCTGCCAGCTTTATTCCCATTCAGTTCATTGAAAACAATCTTCTCCAAGAACATTCCACATTTTCTTTGATATTTAAATTCTAAAATGTCCTTATGATAAAAATTGTGAGTAGATATAGATTCCTGCTACACAGGAACAAAACAGTTGAGGCGAGCAGAGTTCAAACGAAATCAGGAGGCTTTTAAAATAAATTCAAGGAAGAAGTTGAAAACAATAGTATTTTAAACATTGGAGAAATTTATGAAAGAAATATCTCTGGAAATGTTTAAAGAAACATTTCCCAAAAGATTTTTATTTGTTGATCAATGAGTTTGTATTCACCAACTTAGCATAGACTACCATGTTTAGAAACTTCTTCCATTATTAAGTGCTGGTAAAAGATAAACTGAGGCACATTAAAATTTTCAAGAGTTTATTTGAATGTACATCGATCCCAATCTGGCAGCACCACACTGAAAATGCTGAGGATCCTCCACTGACAGGAGCTGGAGGAGAGGTTTTTACAGAGAAGACACAGAGGCAGAGCAAGGAAATTATTTGGTTGGCTATAGCTTAAGATTGCCTTCGTTGGGAAGTCCTAGTTGACTGTGATTGGTTGTTCTTAAGCTTCATCTTCTTGGATTCCAGTGCAATGACGCTGGCTTAGGTTTTGATTTGCTTAGGTAGGTGACCAAGGCATTAGAGCCACCTCAGTCTAATGGTCTCATTGTTTAGTTACTTTAACAGCTTTCACTCCAAAAAAAAGCTAATAATTCAAATGCAATGAATTTAAGGTAGAGCTAGCAATAAGATTTTAAATTTTAATTGCCTTTTACAAGTCAAGCTTTCTGGTTTTATTTCCTCACATTGACTATAAATAGTTTGCTCATTTCCATAGCTAAATTCTAGATCACTAGAATTAACAAGGATATACTCCCATCCATTCAATTAGGGGAGGAAAATCACTTCTTTAATCTCCATCAGCTACTTAAAACTATATGTCATGCAAGCACTCTTTTATGCTTGACCAAAGCAGGGCCTGACTGTTCAGAAACTGTAGGTGGACAACTTTTACTAACACAAATTAATTAGAATAATAATCAAAAGTGAAAAATATTTATTACTATGTGTGGGAGGGTGTGCACACACATGTGTCTGCACACGTGTGTGTTTGGGGAGTACGGTTTCAAATAACTGATTACATAACTGAATTAATCAGTGTTTGCGTTATTGTGTTGATCCTTGTTGCTTCTCTGTTTTATAAGGGAGTATTGGAGAACTGGTTGAAAATTGTTTTCTTTGATGATAATGGAAGAAGTGGAGGAAAAGTAGAAAATTCAGATATATGTGTCTTTATAACAGAAAATGAAAATGATGCATATGTTCTTAAACAATTTACATGTGACTTGACTTTAATTTATTGGTTCTTTTATTTTCAAATTCAGTGCTTATATAAATATTCCTGACTTGGAATCTAAACTCAAAATGGAGGAAAATTATTTTTGTGTATCTATTTATACCCTGTCAACATCCAAAAGAAGCTGAGACAACTATTTTCTTAATCTCTGTACTAAGACATCATTACAATTTGAACCAATGTCCAAACGAACTTATTTGAACCAACTAGAACCAAGTTCAAATAAATATTTGCCATTAGTGAGGTAATGAGGAATAGCATGATGTCTTTCATTAGCACTATCAATTAAATTAAATAAGTGAACTCCCGATTCTGAGATTTTGTATACATCAGAATCACTAGTGGCACAGCAGAGGTACTGAATGAGAATCTCTAAAAATAGGAGCTGGGCATGTGTATTTTAACAAAACTCCAGAGTTGATTCTGATGCATTCCAAAAGACATCGTGCGGGATAAAAATGAAGTAAATCACGTAGACTCAACCTCAGAAAGTTTAGGATTTTGCTGGAGAAATAGATTTTAAAATATTAAAAAATTACATAGGACCATACAAATATGCCATATTCACCCAATAAAAGAATAACTTTAAAGCCATTCAAAAAGAACACTTGATGGGGGCCAGTGCAGTGGTGCAGTGGTTAAGTTCTCATGTTCTACTTCAGTGGCCTGGCATTTGCTGGTTCAGATCCAGGGTGCAGACCTACACACAACTTGTCAAGCCATGTTGTGGCAGGCATCCAACATATAAAGTAGAGGAAGTTGGGCACAGATGTTAGCTCAGGGCCAGTCTTCCTTGGCGAGAAAGAGGAGGATTGGCAGCCGATGTTAGCTCAGGGCTAATCTTCCAAAAAGAAACGCGATAAAAAAATTTTTTGTTTTTGATAACTTTTTCCTGATTATAAAAAAATGGTCATTATTAAAATGTGTACATAGATTTAAATAAATCAATGAAAAAATAAAGAAAGAAAGAGCACTGGAAATAAGGAATGATAATGCGCTCTCCTTGCAGGTCAGTATTTCGATAAATACATATGTGGTTGGGCTGGTTTGCTTGCAAAATTTCTCCCTTAAAATCATATTATGATATCAAGAAAATTTCTTTTGACATTAATTACTCTTCAAAAATATTGTATGTAAACATTGCTTTTTCCATCATGTTAAAGAATCAATTAATTGAACAGTTTTCATACTGTTACTCTATATCTCTATGTTTTGGTATTTTTAATAACACTCTGATACCTTTTTTCATGAATATTTGTAAGAATCTGATTATTTCCTCATAATACTTTTTGAACAGAATTGAATCAAGAAACGAAAATATCAAGGTGCTCACTGTGTGCTACCAAATTGTCTCTTAAATATTTTGCCAATTTGCGCTCACATCAGCAGTGTTTGAGAATGCCAAGACTAATTATTATCTTTTCATATCAGTGACAATTTGAAAGAAGGGAATGGTGTTTGATTGATGTTTTGGTTTGTATTTCCTTTCTTACTGATGAGGATTAATCTTTTTCTCATAGATTCTTCAGCTAAAAATATTCTTATATTCATAAGCAAGAGTAAATTTAAAGGAAAGTCTATCAGGATTATAAAGAGTGTTTCAATTTGGCAAAGCTCAGAACACAGCTGATATGCATAGATTTGATTTCCTAAATGAGAATCAAGTAGAACACAAAATTTTAGCTCATATGTTTGGTGTTTCACAGGTTAAAAGAAATTTATGCATTAATTCTCATAAAACATTAAAAGTCTCTTCAACTGGCTAAAGAGACATCTCAGAGTTTTAAAATTTATGTGGCACCTACAACAGAACGTTTTAATTAGTCAAGCCTAAGTGACACAGAAACATATGGACCTGGCAGTAATCTGGTTGCAGAATGATTGAGCAGTTGTGGGTGAAACAAGTTAAAGAGGATAATCAACATTAATGTTAATTTTTTTTTTAGCATTAATGGCTCCTTAGTTCAAAGCTTCACAGCTTCCAGGTGTCCATCCAGATGCCACACATTAAAATGGTCCTTAGGTGCACGCTGAATCACTCATGCAGGGCACAGAATAGCAACCAGCATGGAAAATTATTCTCAAAATGAAGGCGCTGATGGGACATGCTTCAATTTCCACATCTTTGACACTCCTAAGGATTAGCCCATATCCCAACTTCAAAATTTTTTAAAATTTCTAAACCCATTAAGTATGATAAAATTTAACGGAAAAAAACACGTCTGCACTGGTATTCCACAATCTTCTTCAAACCCACAGACTGATCCTACAAATACTGCAACAATAATGTAGCACGTTATTTCATACACACACACACACACACACACTCACTCCATAAAGCAAATCACATTTCCTCAACACTGAAAACTATGATCTGATTGGGGTTTAGTTCTGTCCTCAGTAGATCATAATTGAAGGTAGGGCTTCAAATGTAGGTCAAAATAGAAGAATTTGAGTTGATTCGCCTGAACGGCCTCACCGCACACACATTAGAGTCCCTCCATTATCATGCAACAGAGTGACTACCCCAATGCATATTTAACACCATTTGAAATAACAGTTGTCACATGGAGGCATTTTCAAAATTAGCAGCTACAGTAAGCACAATTGATCTAATGCTTTCGGGCTTGAAGTTGTCAACTAATAGAGTATACTTCTGTCTAAATATTTTAGAAATGGCCTATTTCTGATCAATTTCTAAAGTGAATGATAAGTAACAAATGGGAACTACACATGAAAAACAGACAAACAAAATACCATACAGAAGAAATTCAGCCTAAAAATATATGTACATTAAGAAGCTTTTCAAAAACCTGTAATACCACTGTAAAATTCCTGGGCTTATTTATAGCCAGTTCTAACAGGATTGTTCATTAATGTTTGAGAAACATTGGATAGTATTATTTGTATTTACACTACTTAACTTTCTGCACTGGAAATTTATGTTGGCCTCTGATTCGGCTGGCTCAGTTCTGTTCCCTATTTGTTACAATAAAAATCTTACATCCTTTGATATTCTTCTGTTCAATTTACACTCTAATCAGAATGGGTTACATGCCTTTCCATGACCTTCTTCTTCTCTTAAAATAAAATCCAAAAGTCCTTAGCTATCCCTCCACTCTTACGGCTGAACAACCTCCCCCATCCACCATGCTTAGGCATGCGGGCTATCTTTCGGCTCATCACACATGGTCGGGCCTTGTACTTCCTCTCCGTTCTGACTAGAACACTCTTCCTTTAGACGTTCACATGACTGACTCTGAATTTGGTTCAGGCCTCAGCCCCTGAGAAAAGACATCTTTGACCATTCTCTCTACAGAAGCTCCTTTCCCCACTTTGGTCTAATCTTTCGTTAGTGGGATAACCACTACTGTCTTTCATTTTCCTATAGCATTTATAACTCTGTGAAATTATCTTATTTACTTATTTGTGTCCCTGGTTATCCCATATTGGCTTTTACTGATATTCCCACTTAGTTAATAACAGTGATTTTTGTGAGACTTTTAACCAGTGGAGATAATCTGCATATGTTGTTTATGTTACTATTTTGCAGGTAATAATAAAACTGCTTTTTATAACCCCATAGAATACATGATGGATGGAAATTAAGGAGAACTGTGTCCCTGTAGTAAAAAAGACTTTCCAAAGTGCACTATGTACCTTGGACTATATAAAGCAAAGGGAAATGTGCCTGTTATCAATAATCTGCATCCTCTGAATCCTTATTCAAAAGAAGTAAAAGAAAAAAAGTATTATCGATGGAACATGACCTACTAGAACAAAGGATAAAAGAGATTCACAACAGAGGTAGAAGCCCTGGTCTTAGAAAGTAATAAAGATACACTGCTTTAAGTCCAGGAGGGAAAAAAGAGGCAAAAACTGTTGAGGACAAGGAAACATCCAGGGGCAGAGATAGGCATGGGGCTATAAAGATGCCAGGGTGGCAGAGAAGGAGGAAAAGAGGAAGTTACAGGATTTTGATGGATTGGAAAGTGAAGAAAGAGGTTAAAGGAAAAGATATATGGAGACACATTGGCCTCATGATTGTTGCAAATAAAATGTCATACCCAACACTTCGTAAAATTACTAAGGCTGTTTAGGGCACAGTGTCCATGTTAAACAATTGTTCTTCTTATATTGTTTGACCACATATCTATTATTCTGAATCATAAAAGAAATCAAAATCATTCTGAAACCAATATTGAGTCTACTTTCTTTTTTTTTTAAGATTGGCCCTGAGCTAACATCTGTTGCCAATGTTCGTCTTTTTTTTTCTTCTTCTTCTCCCCAAAGCACCGCAGTACATAGTTGTATATTCTAGTTGTAGGTCCTTCTGGTTCTGCTATGTGGGATGCTGCCTCAGCATGGCTTGATGAGCGGTGCTAGGTCCACAGCCAAGATCCGAACTGATGAAACCCTGGGCCACCGAAGCAGAGTACATGAACTTAACCACTCAGCCATGAGGTTGGCCCATGAGTTTACTTTCTTTTTGAATGAATTTACCTTCTTTTTATAACATTACTCCCATTATGGTATAAAGAATCTTTTAGATGTTACCTATGCCATAATATTTACAGATAAAAGGTTATAGAGGGCAAATGAAGTATATTCAAACATGAGTGTATACATTTTATCTCAAAGACAGCAGCTATCCACACATGGATTAAGTCTCTTCAGGGGTACTTAAATTAGTCAAACTTGCAGCCACTAGAACTTCAGACAGAGTTACAGTAGGAAATAGCATCCAATAAGTTCCTTTGAAAATTCACTTTACTTAAAGGGATGACCAAAGGCTCATCTGTTTTCACTTCTGTCCTCACAGTAATAAATAGCACCGGTGTCCTTTTTAAACCTCAAGGGACACTGAGATATAGAGAGTTAAATGGCCCTCCTCAGGTTACAGGGTTGTTGGAATGACTCGTCATCAGCGATGTTGAACTAGAAGCTGGTGTTTTGCCTTTTAAACTGGTGTTTTGGGGACATGCCTATGCTTTGTGGATATATTATCAGCATGCTTCATTTACTGCTGCAAACATATTGTTTTTGCTAAAATTTAATTTCATTGTAGGGAAAAAACTCATTTAAAGGAAAATTTTACAAGCTCTTTCTGCTTATGATATTCTTGTCCTTATGAGAAAAATGTGCTTCTTAAAACCAAAATGCTAAAAACATTAAAATTGTGACTGTTGTCTGTACAATGTACATAATCCTACGGAATTTTTCATCTTTTACATTTGACCATCAGAGCATAAGAAAATGCTTTAAAGTCAAACAATGATTATTTCTTTTTTAACACCATATAATAGATATGATTAACAAACAGTAAACTGTACATATTTAAAGTCTACAGTTTGATCAGGTTTGACATATGTATACACCTGTGAATTAGTCACCATAATCAAGGAAAGTAATGTATCCACTACCCCCAAAAATTTCCTGTGCTCTTTTTAATCTCCCCTCCTGCCATTCCTAATCCCATCCCCATTTCCCACCAACCACTAACCTACTTTGTGCCATTATAGATTAGTTTACATTTTGTAGAGTTTTATATAAATGAAATAATATAGCACATACTCTTTTGTCTGCTTTTTTAAAATTCTCCATAATTATTTTGAGATTCATGCATATAGTTGCATATATCAGTAATGTATCCTATTTATTGCAGAGTAATATTGCATTTTATGAAATACTACAATTTATTTAAGCTGATAGATATTTGGATTGTTTCCAGATTTTTGGCTATTACCAGCAAAGTTCCTGTGAACATTCGTGTACATGTATTTGGATGGACATATGCCTTCATTTACCTTGAGTAAATATCTAGGAATGGCATATGATAGGTACATGTCTAACTTTTAGAAAGTGCCAAACTATTTTTCAGAATGTTTGTACCGTTTTATATCCCAACCAGCAGTGTATGAGAGTTCCTATTCCTCCACATTCTTTCCAACATTTGATATGTCTTTTTAATTTTAGCCATTCTAGTAATTTTTGGTGGTATCTTATTGTGATTTTAATTTGCATTTTCCAGTGACTGATAATGCTAAATATCTTTTCATGTGCTTGATTACTATCTATATATCTTCTTTTATGAATTGTCTCTTCAAACCTTTAGCCCATATTTTTATTGATATGTTGTTTTCTTGTTATTGAATTTCTTTCTCCTAGAATTTTTTAGTTTTAAGTTCTGCATGAAGGTGTATAATCCAACTTCAGTCAACTTTTTATGTAGTATAAGGTATGAAGTGTGTTTTTTTGTTTTACATATAGATATGCAAGAATTTCAGTATCATTTGTTGAAAACACTATTACTTATCAACTGAATTGCTTTTTTTTCTTTGTCAATAATCAGTTGTTCATAAATGTGTAGCAGTATTTCTGGAATCTCTTCTCTATTCTATTTATCTATCTGCCTGTCTTTACACCAATCTCACACTGTCCTGATTACTGTAGCTTCATAATGAATCTTGAAATCCGGGAGTGTTATTCCTCCAGCTGTGAGATCTGTTTTCAAAGTTGTCTTGGCATTCTACATCCTTTGCATCCTCTAATGATTTCAGAATCAATTTATCAATTTTTACCCCCTAGAATAATGACTTCTGGGACTTTTACCGGGATTGTCTTGAATCTAAAGATTAATTTAACCCATCAACAGAATATATCTCTCCTTTTACTTAGGTCTTCATTGATTTTTCTCTGCAATATCTTATACTTTCAATGTACCTGTATTTTACATCTTTTGTCAGATTTGTCCTAAGTATTTCTCATTTTTGATGCAATGGTAAATAATGCTACTTTATAATTTCCACTTACAGTTGTTCATTGCTAGTGCATAGAAATACAGTTGATTTTTGTATATGGATCTCATATCTTGCAACCTTGCTAAACTCAGTTATCCATTCCAGTTCTTTGTAGATTCTATCAGTTTTTTTATATATACAATCATGTCATTTGCAAATAAAGATCATTTTTATTTCTTTCCTTCCAATCTAGGTACCTTTTTATTTTTTTACTTGGATGATTACACTGATTAGAGATTCCATTACAATGTTGAATAGAAATGGAGAGATCAGAAATAACTGTCTGTCTTAATTTTAGGGAGAAAGCACTCAGTCTTTTACCGTTAAGTGTGATTTTAGCTGTAGGTTTTCTATTGCTGCCTTTTATCAGATACAGGAAACTTCCTAGTTTACTGAGTGTTTTTGTCAGGAACAGATGTTATATTTTGTCAAATACTTTTCTGCATCTATTGGGGTGATGATATGATTTTTCCATTTTATTGGTCTATTAAGTAATATTGGTTGGTTATTTTAAATATTAAACTGGCCTTGCATTTCAGGGATAAATTCCACCTGATCATCAGTTAATATTCTCTCACATACTATTGGATTTAATTTCCTAAAATTTTGTTTAGAACATTTGCGTTTGTGTGCTGAGGAATACTGGTCCGTAGTTACCTTTTCTTGTAATATATTTATATGGTTTTGGTATCAGAACTTCAAGAATGCCCCATTAGCTGACATGAGCTCACAAACTTAGTGGTGGCCCAGATTAGATGTAGGCCATTATAAAAAATCTTAGCTTTTACTCTGAGAAAGATGCAAATCCATTATATTGTTTTGAGAAGAAAAGGACATGATCGGCCTTATGTTTTAAAATATTCATTCCACAGCTCTTGGGAGGATATACTAGTGGAGTGAAATGATATCTATGGACAGATGAGTAGACAGGTCATTACAATAATCTAGGTGAGAGATAATGGGGCTTGGACTAGGGTAGTAAGAATGGATGAGTGAGACACAGCTAGATTCTGGTTACATGTTCAAAACAGAGCTGACAATATTTATTTGTGAAGAGGATTTGGGTATAAGAAAAGTACAAGAAGCGAAGGTGAACTCATTGTTTGTGACCTCAGTGGTTTAAATAAAGCAGCTACCATTAAGTGTCTGGGGAAGTATGCAGAAGGAGCAGGCTGTGACATGTTATGATTGAGATTCCTATTCAATGTCAATTGAGAGATGCTGAGAACACAGTTAATTAGAAGAATCTAGAGTTCAGGACTTAGGTCTAATTCAAGCTGTACCTATGAATTTAGTTTAAAGATGGTATTTAAAACAATAAAACTCCCTGAGATCCACTAGGGTGTGAGTTTAGACAAAGAGGAGTTCTGAAGACCTGTCCCTGATGTTTACAACAGTCCAACCACATTGTGAGAGCTTTTTGTGTGTTATTTTGTGGCCTCTAATAATATCTTAATATGTAGCTTGAGATTGCATTAACAATGCACGAAAGTTGGCTTGGAAGATACCAAAAAAACAAGTTGACACGCAACATTTAGCTATCTATTCTTTCGTTAGGAATTATTCTTATTTGCAGCTGCAGTGTGTATGTGTCATGTACTCCGTTTAGAATTTGGACACAGCAGTGTTGTTGGCTGAATATCAAGAGTGAAGGTTTTTGTTAATGTATGACTCATCAAGATATTTCTGATTAAATGTGATCTTTTAAAGAGGAGATCTTTCCTTTCTGCTAGTCATGATGGCAATTGTGTTATCCAGGTTCTCATTACCAGTGTCATGATAGATCACTGAACCAGATAAATAAACTTGGCAGATAAAATGAAAATGGAAGTATCATTCAATTTAAATAAATATTCTCCAAATTATATACAAGTACAATAACAATACCTACTGTTGTTAGCAAGTCTTTTTAGAACATAAGGAAATATAAAGCACAGATTTTTAAAGTTTCAGGGAGTCTTGATGTTGCTCAGTCAGTTTAAAAGACAAAACAAGCAAATTAACTCCATCACTTTGTCATTTTGTCTCAAACATGCCTAACTGGGGAAAGGCTATCTTTTTTTCACTTACTTGAGCTGAATTCTAATGTCCATGAAAATATTACATAGTTTCAGAAGAGCAACATTCACACCATTGTCTAAGTAAATGGAGACATTGGGAGAGTTATTTAGAAGAAGATAAATGAACATTTTCAAGTATATGGGAATTAATTTCTGAAACAGAAAGTAATAATATTTATTAGTCAGAGATGACTACAGGAAAAATTATTGATAGCCACTAAGCTCTATTTCACTACATTTGCATTATCTTCCTAGGTCAGTGGTTTTCCAAGTGTTGTCTCTTGATTCAACATGATCTGGAAACTTCTTAGAAATAGACAGCCTCAAGTCCACTCCAGACTTACTGAATCAGTAACTCTGGGGGTGGGGCTCAGCAATCTGTGTTTTAACAAGCCCTTTAATTGATTTTGATTTACATTAAAGTTTGAGAACCATTGATCTAGATGAAAATCAACAAAGAAAATGGGGACACAGAACATCCACTGCATTTGAAAATGCCACATTCAAAAATCATTTCTGCTCCAATCAATCAATGTCACTTTTGACTTGACCAGCAATAAAAATTAGGACATAATCCCTTTCAAAAAGACAATCCTTTCATAAATTTTCTGCCTATCATATTCCACGGCTAACTTACCCTTAGATGAAGCAGATTTCCAAGAGTGTTAACATAACTACAATGCTGGGAAGTTCTTTGGATAAAAGAATTGATTTGAGTCATGTCTTGCACCAATATATATTTTTCTTTTCTGAGTCATTTTCCACATAACAATAATAATAATAACAGAATTCATCATAAGAGATTTCCCTGCTCACCAACTGCTACTAAACAAATCACAGAAAAACCTTACACATAAATACAGGTCATAACTTAAAGTAGAATGCAGAAATATAAATCAGGTGAACTGACGCAGAGAACGTACGTCTAAAGAAAAGAAACATTTTGGCCGAAAAGCCACAATCGATTGTGCCAGAAATATTTGGAAAAATTCTCCACAGTTTTCTGACTTACATATATTGGCTTGAAGAAATAATTTGAATCAAATATTATCAAATACATAAAAATGCACTGAGGAAACCAACACTTCATTACAGGTTAAACCCATGTTTTCTCTCTCTAATGTCTTTGTTTTTATGCTCTCAATTTGGATCAAATCCTCAAGACCATTAGATAACTCTATGGAAGAGGAATAGCTGAGTGAATCCCTGTAAGCCTCTGTTCATCAGTTTCTGTCTTCTGAAAAGTAATTGAACAGGCAGGGAGGGCCGAATAGGCAGAGCACAGAAGATTTTTACAGCGATGTGACTATTCTGTATGATACTACAATGGTGGATACAAGGCACTAGGCATTTGTCCAAATGAATCTACAACCCCAAGAGTGAACCCAAATGTAAACTACAGAATTTGGATGATAGAGACGTGTCAATTCAGGTTCATCAATTACAGCAAATGTCCCACCATGGAGAGGCTGTGCAGGTGTGGGGACAAAAGATATATGGGAACTCTGTGCTCTCCACTGATTTCGCTGTGAACCTAAAACTGCTCTAAAATATAAAGCTTCTTAATTTAAAAGAAAAAGAATAAGAGTAAAAACAAGTACTTGAAAAATGTGGAATTAAAATATTTTTATACAAAATATTTATGTTTTGAAAATATCATTTTCTAAACTATATTTTGTAAGCTTATTTAAAAATGTATGCATAGATAAATTCAGTAATCCTAAATAATCTGTTTAAAAGAAAAAATGCTTGGTACATATTCTATGCCAAGTACCATCCATGGAGCTAAAGATGTATTGATGAGTTCGATGGCACCACAGCTACTATGAAGCAAATATATTTGTGGGTGGATCAATCAAAGAAATATAGACAGTGGATAAATGATGACTCCATTAGCTTTTAGTTTGCTCATCTTGTTTGTTTTCAGCTTATTCAAGTCATATCTCTTGGATATAGTAATCACGTAAAGATGGTAGACTTCTCTTTCACAGATTTCTCTTTCCCTATGTTGTCCTTCAAATTTTAGTCTTCTACACGTTTCCATCCTACTCCTTCTTCTCTGAGTGATCTCACTATACTGTACTAGCTTTAATTATCTTTTAAATGCTGATGGTTCTCCAGACAAGATTTACTTCACAGTAAGGAAAATCTGTTGCTGCCTCCAACACCTGGACACCCTCGGCATAGCTTCTTATCGCAGGATCTGTGACTCTCTGCCTGAGCACACACTTGGAGGGCAGGAGCATGCTAGTGTCCCTTATGCAGGCATATGGTGAGCTAGCTCCCAGAAATGGAGGGAGCAGGCAAATATCTTACCAGCCCCGCCTTTCAGGTGAAACTACCCTAAGGCATGTTCTACACAGTCTGTCATAGGACCACAGTGGGACAAAACCCCAGCTGTGCCACACAGGTAACTAGCTAATAGTACACCCTGCTTAACTTACTTCCTTTTCCTTTCTTGCTTCTCCAGTACTCTAATAGTACTTCCTCAGATTAACTCTTTAATAAACTATGTCTACTCAAATCCAAGTCTCAATTAAATATCTGTCTATTGGGCCTTTATATCTGTATGTTCCATAGGCAACTCAAATTCAAAATGTACAAAACCAAACTCATCTTCTCCAGATATCTAGCTTTATGCTTCCTGATACCAATAAACAGTATCAGCATCCACCCAGAGGAACAAAACTCAAGTTTCACTTTAGATTTTACTCTCTTCCTTATCTTCTATGTCCTGTTGCCAAAATCCAGCAATTCTAACTTTTTAACATCTCCCAAATCTGCCCATTTTCTGTTTACTTTGAGCTGTATCTTACTTTATGTTCTAGTCACTATCGCATGAATTGCAGCAGCTGGCCTCTGTGAAGCTTTATCTCCTTCAATCTTATACACAACACTCAGTATACACCTAGCATAACAGTGATCATTAGAAAGAAAGGAGAAAGCAGAAGGCACAGAAGAAAGAAAAGAGAGAGAGAGAGAAAGAAAGAAAGAAAGAAAGAAGGAAAGAAGGAAAGAAGGAAGGAAGGAAGGAAGGAAGGAAGGAAGGAAAGAGAGAGAGAGAAAGAAAGAAAGAAAGAAAGAAAGAGAAAGAAAAAGAGAGACACAGAAAGAAAAATAAAGAAAAGAAAAAGAAAGAAAGGAATTCTATCACGAATCTTATAACCAATGACTGTTCATTGCTTTCAGGATAAAATTCAAGTTCTATAAGCATGACATGCACACTGTCTGCAATCTTTCCCTAACAAATATTTCAAGCCTCATCCACCCACTTGACACTATAATCATATTGAATGCTATGCAATTTACAGAGTACTCCATGCTCTCCTTTACCTCAACACTTACAGTTTCTCCTAAGTATCTAAAACATCCTCCACACTCGCTTTCTTTGAGCTAACTCGTTAATTAAGAATCAATTCTAGTGTGACCTTGAGCATATCTTTCCTGATCCACTTCAAATCCAAAGTCTGGCTTAGGTGCACTTTCTATGTTTTCTCATATTGTGTCATGCACCATACACTGAGCAAAATGTTGGGGAAGATATGAAGAATAAAATATAGTGCCTGCTTAAGAACTCACAGTCTAACATATAGTCTAGAATACAAGTTTAAGAAACTTATTTGACATGCATAGAGGAAAGTAATGACAGAGAAGTACAAAATGCCATTTCTCACAACAGAAATCCAGAAATTTCAAAGCTGATTTAAAAAAATGATTTTGGAATTATAACTTCACATTTCAGAACCCTCAGTAATTAATTATTCGTGTAAAATGTAAGTCATTAATCTATAACATCCTCTCTAGAAATAAAAAGAAGAGAGAGACATTTAGGAAAATAAATCATTTCAACTGAAGAACAATATTATAAGTTCTAAATTATTGAATATGGAGGAGTGCTAGCTATCTAGCAATACAGATCAGAATTGAAAGAATATGAATTACTTTAGAGAGAGAAATTCACTTCCTGTTTTATATTTAACATTTTAAAAGAGAGAAAAATATAAACCATTAAACTAATAAGGCACGGCATTAAATAAATTTATGGAACGTAAAAAAAAGAGAATCTCTCCAAACTATAGTAGAAGGCGTGGCTAGTAATGGAAAATATGTGTGTGGGAGGCACTCTGGAGGAATCAATGGACAGAACCGAAATTACTATTTCTCATGTTTCCAACATGGAATAGGAGTTGACCTTGATGCCCTCAATCCTCTCTTTCCCTATCTTTCCGTTTAATGAAGATCTGTATAAATTTGCCAACATGAGCTGCAGCCCAAAGCCCTTGCATAATTAGTTGATGTATTAATTTGCCAGCTAGATGTGAATTGAGCATTAGTATCGTGGATTATCATGCCAAACCCTAGCGGTAAAAGCCCTAAAGGAGATAAAGAATATAGGGCATTTCCAATCTCAAACTACTCACTGAAAATTTAACACAGTCAACCATCTTCTACGAGGAGAGTCAAGCCTCTGTTTTCAGCAGAAGAGCAGCAACCAGCAGCATAAACAAATATGCTTGAGGAATTAGAAGTCAGGAGCACCATTACCACCACAGAAACAAAAGAAAAAATGATAATAATAAAACTATCCCATAATAATTTAACTCAAATATTCCATGTGTTACTAACGGATGTATTATTAAAATTCCATTTAGCTAAATGTTAAATCTCCAAAGGGAGAATATGTGAATTGCTGCGCTTGATTTATGTTTTTTCTTAATGTTTGTTTCTTTCTGTAATGAAAGTATTATTTTATGTAGATCAGAAAAAATAAATACAGTCATTAATATTAAAAACCATAATTTAGTTAGATAAATGTAAGTCATCAATAACCTCACTGTAAATAAAAAATTGAATTAATAATCACAAACACAGTTTGGAAAATACCTTTAGGAGTCAATTTCATGCGAAAATGAATGAGAAATTCATTAATTTATTCCTTTTTTTCTTTTTCTTTTACTGCCATGTCTTTAGTACTGCACTTCAATTTTGTAATATGATATAGACATGAATAGAACAGTGCCTCAGACACAGTAGGTACTCAATATATAGATGTGTAAAGAATATTTAAATGAATGACTATAGAGCTCCAGTAGTATCCATCAGAAGCTAACGCAATGATACAATTATGCAATAAATACAGATAGGTGATTCCGTGAACGGGTTGTTTGAACTCATTGCCAGGAGAATTAGTATTCTATTTCAAACCACATAATTAATACACACATTTGGGAAGCAGAAAGTGAAACTTGCAAGACTAGACTGACAAAATTCAACAGAAAAATATTCCATCCACCTCACCTCAACCCACCAAATTAAAATGAACAAATAAAGTAATTAGGAAAAAAAAGAAAACCACATTTTTCTAGTTACAGTTTGACTATTGGTTTGAGAATCTACTAATACAGGCACACAAAATATCCATAATAATCAGCTTTAGCAAGCCTATTGATTTTTTTCACTTTGATTAAACTGTTTCCCATTGAGAAGAGAATGTGGCCTGGGGATCCTATTAGATTTCCTAATTCCCTATAGATTCTTATCTCCTTGTTTAAAAATAAACAAATAAATGTGGTTTGTAAATTCTGGTTCAATTTACAGAAGATTATGGTATCTAGGACAGACTCTAACACTTAAGTAACCTGGAATCATATTAGATAAATGAAATTCTAATACGTAATTTGCCAACCTTTAGGATTCCAGAACCCAAATCACGATTTTGGTTCACTCTCTGTACCTAAATTTCTTATGGTTCCATTCTTCTCAATTTATGCATCTACAAATTGTGTTTACCTAGTGCTAACCTAGGTGCAAGGCTCAATCTTGTCATAGTTACACAGACATGATGCCCTAACACCAAAAATTTCAGGAATTTCATATTTTATTAATGATCTAAGAGAATATGGCAAAAGGTGAGATAGGACATTGCACAGTCTTTCACTATTACGTTGGTTCTATTCATCTTTCTCTTTCTCTCCGTTTCCCTACTATCACCAAGTGTAGCAAATAAATCTTCTACTTTATCTTTTACATAAATTTTCGTTTCCTTTTATTCTTTGCCCCAAGTCAGAAAAAGTCAAAAGTCAGAATAGATTTTTGTTGATATTTTTCTCCTACCAAGAAATAGGAGTAAAATAACCCAGTATTCTGATTATTTTCGATTTGCCATCCCCTGATCCCAAATCCTTGTGTTGTTTTCTTCTGTTCCTTTCTCTCTGTCTTCTCCTTCTGGTATTCCTATTATGCATTTGTTAGACGTTTTGTAATTGTCCCATAGTTCTTGGATATTCTGGGGGTGTTTTTGGTTTTTGTTTTTTAGAATTTTATTTTTTGTTGTTGTTGAGGAAGATTGGTTCTGAGCTAACATCCATTGCCAATCTTCCTCTTTTTGCTTGAGGAAGATTGTTGCTGAGCTAACATGTATGCCAACTTTCCTCTCTTTTGTAGGTGGGACACTGCCACATCGTACGTGGCTTGATGAGCAGTGGTGTGTAGGTCTGCAACCAGGATCTGAACCTGTGAACCCTGGGCCACCAAAGCAGAGCGTGCCAACTTAACCACTGTGCCACTGGGCTAGCCCCTCTATTCTATTTTTTCTTCAGTCCTTTTTTCTCTTTGCTTTTCAGTTTTGGTAGTTCCTATTGACATCTCCTCAAGCTCAGAGATCCTTTCCTCAGCCATGTCCGATCTACTAATTAGCCCATCAAAGGCATCCTTCATTTCTATTACAGAAATTTTGATCTCTGGCATTTCTTTTTGATTCTGTCAGAATTTCCATGTCTCTATTTACAATACTCCTCTGTTCTTTCATGTTGCCTACTTTTTCCATTAGAGCCCTTAGCATATAAATCATAGTTGTTTTAAATTCCTGCTCTGATAATTCTAACACTCCTTCCATATCTGACTATAGTTCCACTGCTTGTTCTGTCTCTTCAAAGTGTGTTTTTTGCCTTTTAGTAGGCCTTGTAATTTGTTGTTGAAAGCTGGATATGATGTACTGAGTAAAATGAACTGCAGCAAGTAGGCTTTTAGCAATGTGGTAAATTGTGGGGGGAAGGGAAGCGTTCTACAGTCCTTTGATTAGGTCTCAGTCTTTTAGTGAGTCTGTGCCCCTGGACTGTGAACTTTACTAGTAATTCTCAGTTTTCCCTCATTCCTTACATGGGACAGGATGGCTAGAGGGGGCAGGAGTTGTGTATTTCCCTTCTCCTACGTGGAAGGCTAAAGCACGCTCGAGTTAAGTATTTTCCTTCCCTCAGGTCACTCAGGCTCTAGTAAATAGTATCTGTTGAAGGCAGGCTTTGTTAAGAAGAACAGAATGCTCTGACATATTTCAAATGGTTTCTTTTCCTCCCCCCCCCCCCCCCCGCAGGAAGCACGGGAATATTTTTCTCCAGTGTTCACAGTTATAACCTGACAGATATCCTGGAGATAAAACTCACAGAAATCTCAGTGTGCCCTCCTAAGACGTGGCACCCCCCAGGAGTTTTTAACTCTCAGACTCATCCACTGGCCTCTGGCAATTTTTCAGTTGCAGTTTAGGTTTTCCCAGTAGTGGTTCTCACAGATGTTTCTGCCCATTGGTTTCTGCTCTGGTAAGTTGTTGTTCTCTACATCTGCCTTACTGTCTCTCCAGTTTTTGGAGGAGTGGTTTTCCCTGTAACCTCAATTCTCTGATGAATCTAAGAAGAGTTATTAAGTTCCAGTTTGCTCAGCTTTTTACTTGTTATTAGGACAAAGTGATGACATCCAAAAACCTTACATACCAGACCAGAAACCGGGAGCCACTCAAATACTTTTTCTAATTTTCTCTCTCTTGTTCTGAATCCTGAGTGGCTGAACTCTGCAGATTATATCACCATGGTACATTGCCTCTGCTTCAGTTTGGTCAATCAGTGGTACAGGCAGGAGATCAGAAGATGAGATGAGAGACAGAAAGGACTATGTTTTTCCTGACTCCCCCTCCTTTTCATCATAATGTTCATGGCAATAATTCAATATTCCAGGATTGTAGTTTCCACTGAGCAGTTCTCCACAATACCTGCTCTCTGGGCTCCAATAACTCTCTTTCCTCGTCTTTTCTATGAGCTCTAGGTGTAGCAATAGTTTCCTATTGTTGCAGGTTTCTGTGTGTCTCACTATTAGTGTGTGTTTCCTGCAAATAATCTGCTCAATAAAACTTTATTCATTTGAACCATTTGGGATGGATTCTACTTCTAGTTGCAACCAAATAAATAGGAATAGGACAGAAAACAATAACTCAACCAAGTGTTGGCTATTTCTTAACCCTTTGCCATCCCACCTGGATCTAACAGAGGGATCAGTATGGTTTTAGTAATAATCTCAAATATTTTAGCAAACAACTTGGGAAACAGTCTAGAATTTTAGAGAAATTGAGTTAAAATCTCATAAGTTGTATCCATCCAACTGTCTGGAATCAAACTGGCTATGTTTAAATAAAGTCTATTTTTCTTTCATACAAAATTGCAGCTCCCCATGGAGATTCCATATGCACATCTGAAGTTACTATTTGCTATTATTTTTAGTAAGGAGATGACTGGAGCTGACTGGGTGGGATGGCAAAGATATTTGGCACCAGAACAGCTCTTGTCAAAGTCAACTTCATGTTGCCAAACACTCTTCATCTCACTTGCTCTGTCTGTAGCCTTCATCAGAGATGGCCACCACTTCTTCCTTGAAATAATCTCTCCTCTTGACTTTTGTGACACCACTTTTTCCAGGGGTTCCTTCTCCTGTGTTGTCTATTGTGGTTTAGCCTCATTTACTATCTCCTGTTCCTCGTCATAGTCTTAAATGATGGAAAGTCCTTCATTCTAGATGCTCTTCTCTTCTTCTGTGAGTCTCCTTTGGTGAAAGCATTCATTTCCATGACCTTGAAACAAAGCCATCCGTTGAGATCCAAATTCGCATATTCACCCTCCTCTGTGAGGGTGAATGTCTCATTTATCTCAAACACAACATGCCCCAAATAGAATTTTTTATTTTTCCCTTCTTAAAACATACCCATCAATATTCTCCCAATTTAGTAATTCATGTCATACTTCAATTTGACAAGTCTGAAGCGTAAATCACTCCTCGTTCCTCTTCTTTGACTTAACTCCCTTTGCATCCCACCCAACACATCAATAATCCCTATTTATGACTTTTGATTCTAAAACATATCTCAATTCCATCTTCTTCTCTTTATCTCTAATGACACCTCCCTAGTTCAGATTACCAGCATCTCTTGCCAAAGCTTCAGCAAATACCTCTAAAATGAAATCTGTACTTCTACTCTTATTCCACTCAGATTTATTTTCCAAGAGCAGAAAGAATGTTCCTAAAACTGAAATTGGATAATGTTACTGCCCTTTAAAGTCTTTGCATTGCACTTAGAACAAAACCCAAAGCCTCCTCTATGGCCTATAAGACCTATCTGTTCTAACCACAATCCAGTCTTCAGTCTTCAACCTCCTAGAACATCACATTTCTCCTTCCACTTCAGCTACATGCTTCTTCTCTCTGTTGCTGAAACACACAAAGCTCTTTCCAGGCGCAGAGTCCTTGAACATGACGCTCCTTCTGCCGGAAACACTTCCCCTTCTCTCTGCACAACCAGTTCCATTTCACCTATCAATCTTTTTTGAAATGTCAATGCCAAAGATAAATCTTCCTTGTCCTTGTGTAAAGTGAGGGTGAGGTCTTAAGAAAGGAAGAATAAAAATTCCTCTCCATTACCAAACATTTCAGTGCCATGTTTTTTTCTTAATAGCACTTAATTAGAATTTGCAATTAGTTAATTTTTTTGCTTCCTTATTTTATTGTCTATTTCCCCCACTGGAATGTGACCAAAAAGGACCAGAGATCATATCTTCTCTCACATTTAGCTGAATGACTGGCCTTAGATGGTCATAATTAAATTTTTAAATAAATTTTCAATATTTAGAAAACTATTCTATCTCTTAGTTTAAATGTGTTTATGTACTAATCTGTCATCCTAGATATTCCTTGTTAAATAATTGCTTTTTATCTTCTCAGAAAAATCTACTCACTGCTGGCACCAACATAACAATTTTCTACCCTTCTATTCACTCAGTATAAATAATGAATGGCATACTTGGTGAAAAAGTTCAGGGCAACTGGCTTTACGGAGGTTTAAGTAGCTCGCTTTAACCACTTATTCTTTCTCCAATAAATTCAGTTCATTGAAATTATAAAATATGCACAAACTACACTCAAACATAAAGTTTGCTTCTAATCTAATATCTGATAATTTTTCTTATATTCAAATAATCCGTGTAAAATATCTTAACAATCCATAATAATCAGGACTGTGTTCTTTAATGCATTCTCTCTATAGAAGAAAACAACAAAATAAGTTTGCTTTCAGGACTAGCCCCATGGCCCAGTGGTTAAGTCCACGCACTCTGCTTCTGTGGCCTAGGTTTTCACCAGCTCAGATCCTAGGCGCAGACCTAGCACCACTCATCAAGCCATGCTGTGGTGGTGTCCCACATAGCACAACCAGAAGGAGCTACAACTAGAATATACAACAATGTACTGGGAGGCTTTGGGGAGAAGAAGAAGTAAAAAAAAGAAGACAGGCAACAGATGTTAGCTCAGGTGCCAATCTTTAAAAAAAATTAGTTTGCTTTCTTAAAATAGGATCTATGTCAGTGAGTTGATACTTAAAAGCTACAAGCATGATGAAATTCTAAGATAGTGATATACACTTTTTATCTAGCTGATAGGCATATAAAGAAAAGAGGGAAAAATCATAGGTCACCAGAGTTTCTTAAAATAAGAATGGTACCAACTATCAATGAATTTTTTGGCTAGAAATTAGTTACTCATTAAAAGACCTTGTATGCCTCAGAAGTATGAAAGGGAGACTTGGCAATGCAGAATTAATCCAAGCAGACATACTTGATCACTTTGGGCAAAATAAAAGAAAATTAATAAAAAGAAAAGGAAGAAGAACCAGTATTTCCAAGGAAATGATGGATTCTTACTTTTTGTAACAGATATTTCCTCTAGGCAGATTCAATGTCATTTGTAACATCTGAGACATTTTAGTCATCTGAAGAAGCCAAAACGCTTACAGTCCACAGTAAAAACCATCGGCACCTCATCATCTTCTCCTATTTTAGTTTCTACCTGTAACTCAGATACTCAACAATCAAAAAATTCAGCAGTTTCAGATAGCCCTGTTCTAAAAGACCATTAAGACTACCAGGGAAAATACAAGATCATCCAGATTTTTTGAATTGCAATTTTTGTGTGTGTGTGTGTGGCTGAGGAAGATTTGCCCTGAGCTAACATCTGTGCCAATCTTCCTCTATGTTTTTAGTATGTGGGCCTCCAGCACAGCATGGCCATTAACAAAGCAGTGTAGGTCCGTCCTCAGGAACTGAACCTGGGCTGCCAAAGCAGAGTATGCTGTACTTAACCACTAGGTCACCAGGGCTGGCCCAATGAATTGCAGTTTTTGAAAGTAAGTTCAAAGTGTTAGTTTGCTTAATTCATCAGTTGGTGGTTATTACATGTTATGCTACATGTTCCTAAGGAGTGGTTGAAGTGTGGATCTGCCTTATCACATAGATTCATTTTTTAAAATCTCAATCAAGGGGCGGGACCAAGATGGCGGAATGAGAGGTCTTCTTTGTCTCTCCCCCGTCGAATCTACAACTAATTGGACATTCACCGATTAACAAAGGATATCCAGATAGCATCTCAAGACCTCTAAAAGTCTCGTGCTACTACACATCGGAACGTGGACAGACCACCCCCCCCCCAGAGGAGGTGGAAATAGGTGAAAGCTCTCCGACCCCCAACCCCCAACCCCCAGACAGCCTAGTTCCTGCAGGAGGCTCTCTTCCAACGGACTCCACCATAGCATCACCAGACACCAAGGACAGGAGTGTGCAGTCACCAGTGGAGCGACGGTGGAAACAGGTGACAACACCGCTACCCAAGCCCCCCACGATCGCACCTAGGCCCAGGGGGAAAACCTCAGGGCCCCGCACCCACCGGCAGGGAAGGCTTCCGCTCGCCATTAACAGGGAGGCTCCGCCCAGAAACCAGAACAAAGAGAAGCTCCTGGCGGGCCTGGCACAGCACCAGACCGCAAGCTGCCACTGAGCTCACGGTCTCCGGCGCACAGCTTGGTACAGTGGGCACAGTGACTTCCCGTAGAAGTGCTTGGGGACACGTTTGGAGCTCCAGCGCCTGGCTCTGCGGCGCGGGGTAAGGCTTCAGGTTCCCGCACCTCCCCGGCAGGGAAAGCCTCTGCTCACCATTAGCAGGGAGGCCACACCCAGAAGCCAGGAAAAAGGGAGGCTCCCAGTGGGCAGATCCCCTGGGGTGGCTCCAGACTGCAAGCTGCCACTGGGTTCACAGTCTCTGGCACTTGGCTCGGTGCAGGGGGCGCCCGGACTTCCCATAGTCGTGCTTGGGGACACGGTTGGAGCTCCAGTGCCTGGCTCTGTGGCGTGGGGGAAGGCTCCGGGGTCCTGCATCTCCCTGGCAGGGAAAGCCTCTGCTCGCCATTAGCAGGGAGGCCACGCCCAGAATCCAGGAAAAAGGAAAGCTCCCAGTGGGCGGATCCCCCGGGGCGGCTCCAGGCCACAAGCTGCTGCTGGGCTCATGGTCTCCTGCACACGGGTCAGTACAGGGGGTGCCCGGACTTCCCGTGGATGTGCCTGGGGACTGGGTGGAGCTCCAACACCCGGCTCTGCGGCCTGGGGGGTTGCTCCAGGGTCCCACACCCTCCCAGCAGGGAGGGCCTCTGCTCGCCATTGGCAGGGAGGCCCCGGACAGCATTCGGATCACCAGGAAGCTCCCTAGAGCAGAATTCCCCACAAGGCAGCAGCTTACAAGCCACCACCAGGCCTACGGACTCTGGCTGTGTCCCAGACGATGCAAGGGTCTCCCAGAGATCCCATGAGAGTAAAGTGGGGCAGAGTAGAGCTCCAGTGAAATGACTATGTAGCCCACGGGGGAACTCCAGGTTCTTACAGCAGCCTCAGTGAAAGCCTCTGCACAGCACTAGTGGAGAGGTCCCGACTGGCGATCACAAGGTGGGAAGGCCCTGGGGCGAAAGCAGCACAGCTAAGTGAGCTAATGACAGACTGTAGAAGATACCCAGAGCTCTGCTGGGACTTAGAGTGGACAAGTGTGATCTGGTGGGCTCTGATAGGGACAAATCAGAGATTATAGGTGATCCTGCTCCTGGCTGATGGGAAAGCCCACAACACTGCTGCAGACCACAAGGAGGGAGCACGTCTAGGTGGGCTGCAGCAGTACGCACCAGCAGCCTGAGGCCCCCTTGTGATAGCCCGCTCAACTGACAAGGGACCCCACAGGACCACTGTGACTACGAGGAGGGGTCCAGACCCAGTCAGTAACAGCTGACAGGGTTCCTGGTTGGGGCAGTCTAAACAGCTGCTCCCCCACACAAACCAGTCACAACAAGTGGAAGCAGCGACTAAACTCTATCTCTATGCGGAGGCACAAACCCACACCATCAAGCAGTATGAAACAATATATTAAATCTCCAGAACAGAGGAAAATGATAAGCATCCAGAAAACAATCCCAAAGACAATGAAATCTACAACCTAAATGACAATGATTTCAAAACTGCCATTGTGAAAACACTCAACGACCTAAAAGAGAGTTCAGATAGACAACTCAATGAGTTTAGGAGCTATGTCACAAAAGAGCTTGACACCATAAAGAAGAACCAATTAGAAATACTGGAGATGAAGAACACAATGGAGGAGATTAAGAAAAATCTGGACTCTCTGAACAGTAGGGTCGATAATATGGAGGACAGAATTAGCAATTTGGAGGATAGGAATATAGAAATGCTGCAGGCAGAGGAGGAGAGAGAATTAAGACTAAAAAGAAATGAAGAAACTCTCCGAGAATTATCCGACTCAATTAGGAAATGCAACATAAGGATTATAGGTATACCAGAGGGAGAAGAGAAGGAGAAGGGGGCAGAAGGCCTGTTCAAAGAAATAATAGCTGAGAACTTTCCAAACTTGGGAAGAGAGATGGAACTTCATGTCACAGAAGCCAATAGATCTCCAAGCTTTATTAACGCAAGAAGACCAACACCAAGACATATAGTAGTGAAACTAGCAAAAGTCAATGACAAAGAGAAAATACTAAGGGCAGCCAGGCAGAAGAAAATAACTTACAAAGGAAACCCCATAAGGCTATCAGCAGATTTCTCAGGAGAGACCTTACAGGCTAGAAGAGATTGGAATGAAATAATCAAAACTCTGAAGGATAAAAACTTGCAGCCAAGAATACTCTACCCAGCAAAAAATATCCTTCAAATACGATGGAGAAATAAAAACTTTCCCAGATAAACAAAAGTTAAGGGAGTTCATCACCACAAAACCTCCTCTTCAAGAATTGCTCAGGAAGAAATTCATTCCTGAAAAATCAAAAAAAGAAAAGGGGTTAAAAATCCAGAACAAAGGAGATAAGCAGAAGGAATAACACAAAGTAACAGCTCTCCATCAGGACAAAATGCAAAAGAACCAGAAAGCAAGTGATAAAATTGCAACAGTAGGCCCCCACGTTTCAATAATCACACTAAATGTGAATAGATTGAACTCTCCAATCAAAAGGCACAGAGTGGCAGGATGGATCCAACAATATGCTGCCTCCAGGAAACACACCTCAACCCCAAAGACAAACACAGACTCAGAGTGAAGGGGTGGAAGACAATACTCCAAGCTAATAATGAACAAAAGAAAGCAGGTGTTGCCATACTTATATCAGACAAAGTAGACTTCAAAGCAAAACAGGTAACGAAAGACAAAGAGGGGCAGTATATAATGATAAAAGGGATGCTCCACCAAGATGACATAACAGTCATAAATATATACGCACCTAACACAGGAGCACCAAAATTCGTGAAGAAACTCTTAACAAAACTAAAAGGAGACATCAACAGTAATACAATAATAGTAGGGGACCTCAACACCCCATTAACACCAATGGACAGATCATCCAGACAGAAAATCAACAAGGAAATTATAGAATTAAATGAAAAATTAGATCAGATGGACCTAATAGATATATACAGGACACTTCATCCAAAAACAGCAGGTTACACATTCTTCTCAAGGGCACATGGAACATTCTCAAGGATAGACCATATCTCGGGAAACAAAGCAAACATCAATAAGTTCAAGAGGGTTGAAATAATATCAAGCATCTTTTCTGATCACAATGCTATGAAACTAGAAATCAACTACAAGAATAAAGCTGGGAAAGGGCCAAAAATGTGGAGACTAAACAACATGCTACTGAACAAACAATGGATTATTGAAGAAATTAAAGAAGAAATCAAATATTATTGGGAGACAAATGAAAATGAAAACACACTGTACCAAATTATTTGGGACACAGCAAAGGCAGTCCTAAGAGGAAAATTCATTGCAATACAGGCTCACCTCAATAAGCAAGAAAAATCTTATATAAACAACCTCAAACGACACCTAACGGAATTAGAAAAAAACAACAAACAAAGCCCAAAGTCAGTAGAAGGAGGGAAATAGTAAGAATTAGAGCAGAAATAAATGATATTGAAACAAAAAAGACAGTAGAAAGGATCAATGAAACAAAGAGTTGGTTCTTTGAAAAAATTAACAAAATCGACAAACCCTTAGCCAGACTCACTAAAAAAAAAAGAGAGAAGTCTCAAATAAATAAAGTTAGAAACGAGAGAGGAGAAATCACAACAGATACCGAAGAAATACAAAGGATCATAAGAGAATACTATGAAAAACTATATGCCAACAAATTGAACAACCTAGAAGAAATGGATAAACTCCTAGACTCATACAACCTACCCAAACTGAATCAGGAAGAAATAGAGAATCTGAATAGACCAATCACAAGTAAAGAAATAAAAACAGTAATCAAAAACCTCCCCAAAAACAAGAGTCCAGGACCAGATGGCTTCTCTGGAGAATTCTACCAAACATTCAAAGAAGATTTAATACCTATCCTTCTCAAACTGTTCCAGAAAATAGAGGAAGATGGAGCACTCCCTAATACATTCTATGAAGCCAACATCACTCTGATCCCCAAACCTGACAAGGACAACACAAAGAAGGAAAACTACAGGCAAATATCACTGATGAATATAGATGCAAAAATCCTCAACAAAATTTTGGCAAACCAAATACAGCAATATATCAAAAAGATTATACACCATGATCAAGTGGGATTTATACCAGGGACACAGGGATGGTTCAACATCCGCAAGTCAATCAACGTGATTCACTACATTAACAATATGAGAAACAAAAAACACATGATCATCTCAATAGATGCAGAGAAAGCATTCGACAAGATCCAACATCCATTTATGATAAAAACCCTCAATAAAATAGGTATAGAAGGAAAGTACCTCAACATAATAAAGGCCATATATGACAAACCCACAGCCAAGATCATACTCAATGGACAAAAACTGAAACCCATCCCTCTCAGAACAGGAACAAGACAAGGGTGCCCACTTTCACCACTCCTATTCAACATAGTACTGGAGGTGTTGGCCAGAGCTATTTGGCAGGAAAAAGTAAAAGGAATCCAAATAGGCAACAAAGAAGTAAGACTCTCGCTGTTTGCAGATGACATGATCTTATATATAGAAAACCCCAAAGAATCCATACAAAAACTATTAGAAACAATCAACAACTACAGCAAAGTTGTAGGGTATAAAATCAACATACATAAATCAGTAGCATTTCTATATGCTAACAACGAACTAACAGAAAAAGATCTCAAGAACTCAATCCCATTCACGATTGCAACAAAAAGAATAAAATACCTTGGGATAAATTTAACCAAGGAAGTGAAAGATCTATACAACGAAAACTACAAGACCTTCTTGAAAGAAATTGAGGACGACATAAAGAGATGGAAAGACATTCCATGCACATGGATTGGAAGAATAAACATAGTTAAAATGTCCATACTACCTAAAGCAATCTACAGATTCAACACTATCCCAATCAGAATTCCAATGTCATTCTTTACAGAAATCGAACAAAGAATCCAAAAATTTATACGGGGCAACAAAAGACCCTGAATTGCTAAAGCAATCCTGAGAAAGAGGAACAAAGCTGGAGGCATCACAATCCCTGACTTCAAAACATACTACAAAGCCACAGTAATCAAAACAGCATGGTACTGGTACAAAAACAGATGCACAGATCACTGGAACAGAATTGAAAGCCCAGAAATAAAACCACACATCTATGGACAGCTAATCTTTGACAAAGGAGCTGAGGGCCTACAATGGAGGAAAGAAAGTCTCTTCAACAAATGGTGCTGGGAAAACTGGACAGCCACATGCAAAAGATTGAAAATTGACCATTCTTTTTCACCACACACCAAAATAAACTCAAAATGGATCAAAGACCTAAAGATTAGGCCTGAAACAATAAGTCTGCTAGAAGGGAATATCGGCAGCACACTCTTTGACGTCAGCTTCAAAAGAATTTTTTCGGACACCATAACCCCTTACATGAGGGAAACAATAGAAAGGATAAACAAATGGGACTTCATCAGGCTAAAGAGCTTCTTCAAGGCAAGGGAAAACAGGATTGAAACAAAAAAACAGCCCACTAATTGGGAAAAAATATTCACAAGTTATTTATCCGACAAAAGGTTAATCTCCGTAACATACAAAGAACTCACACAACTCAACAATATAAAATCAAATAACCCAGTTACAAAATGGGCAGGGGACATGAACAGACATTTCTCCAAAGAAGATATACAGATGGCCAATAGACACATGAAAAGGTGCTCATCATCACTAATCATCAGGGAAATGCAAATCAATACTACACTAAGATATCACCTTACACCTGTTAGAATGGCAAAAATATCCAAAACCAAGAGTGACAAATGTTGGAGAGGCTGTGGAGAAAAGGGAACCCTCATACACTGTTGGTGGGAATGCAAACTGGTGCAGCCACTATGGAAAACAGTATGGAGATTCCTCAAAAAGTTAAGAATAGAAATACCTTATGACCCAGCCATCCCACTACTGGATATATATCCTAAGAATCTGAAATCAGCAATTTCAGAAGCTCTATGCACCCCTATATTCATTGCAGCATTATTCACAATAACCAAGTCATGGAACCAACCTAAGTGCCCAGCAACTGATGATTGGATAAAGAAGTTGTGGTATATATATACAATGGAATACTACTCAGCCATAAAAACGGAAAAAGTTGTCCCATTCACAACAACATGGATAGACCTTGAGAGTATTATGTTGAGTGAAATAAGCCAGACAGAGAAAGACGAACTCGGTATGACTCCACTTATAGGTGGTAGTTAACGTATGGACAAAGAGAACTGATCGGTGGTTGCCAGGGGAAAGGGGGGTGGGGGGAGGGCACTAGGGGTGACGTGGTGTAACTACAACATGACTAATAATAATGTACAACTGTAGTTTCACAAGGATGTTAACTTTTATAACCTTAATAAAAAAAATCTCAAGCTTTTGTATAACGTACACAAGCAACCATGAGAAGGGTACTAGCTATCTCCTTGTATAGGATTGATAGTACTGCAAGCTCCTCTCTTCATATCAGGTGGGACAAACTAGATGAGTTTCACCCAGGTAAAGTTCACCCAAAATCTGTCAATTAATGATTCTAACACATACTTAAAATCATAATGGCCCAAATACCCCTCTCCCAAGGAATATCTTTATGTTGAACCAAGTCTGGCAAAAACCAACTGAGCATTATCTGTATTTGAATTATTGGCAAACACTGGAATTAAGATATTTTAACTACACACATATGAGCATCCTGTGTTTAATGGTTCATTATTTACCCAAAAGCATTATCCTAAATAAAGGTAATAGGAGTGATGCTATTTTTAGGGCAGAATCAATTTTACCTTATTCACATAAAAAGGCCATATTGCACCTTGCATTCATCATTCTATCAAGTATGTTTCAGTGTTTTGAGGCATGCTTTATCCTACAAAATATATTTTTTCATTATTTTACATTTTGTAAATCTCTACTAATATGAAATTTTAGTCTCTGCATTTCTCTCTTTAATGTCTAAGGAAAAAATTTATTATAAAATCATTATTTGCATATTGATAAGTTCCACCAGATGAAGAAAAAATAGAAACTTTCAAAGCTGGTGGAACTAGAATCGGAAACAATTATGGGCATTGTCTAAGACATTCAGTTTCCCTGATTATGAATTATTTTAGCTAAGTCAAGATTTCATTTGGTTAGAACAAGTGCCTTGCAAAAAATGAGAAAAGCTCTACCCTTATGTGGGATCCGGAAGGAACTCAAAAGAATTTTCAACAGCTCTGCCTGTTTTAAGTCTCTCCTCCAATTTGAGATGCACCTGCTGGCTCCAATTTCTGAGTATTTCAAGGCATTTTCAGAAGGAAACGACTCACCCCGTCGCACTGTACTCCCCCTCGCAGGCGGTCAGATCTCCCTTCCTCTGATCTGGTAAGTCAGTTTCCATTTGCCCTTTGCTCTCTCTCTTCCATGATTCTGTTAACACCTCTTTTCTGCTGTCATCTTCTCTCTCATTAATTTTGCCCATATGGGTTTATTTTCCTTTCTGTTACTTTCACAGAACATAGATAAATACATATGTGTAACCAGTGGTCTCTAGATGTTTTTAAAAATGTGGGAATATAGATAATACCACTTTCAATCCACCGACCCATAGAAAATACGTTTTGTTTAATAAATTCTTAAGCATGTTTTTAAAATAGTATATAGAGGGGAAAAAAGAATATATGGGAATATACTAAATGTCTACAGTGCTTGTACTGGTTTAGTTGTTCCTGTTCCTTTTTTCAATTTTTTTATCTTTTTAAGTTTTTAAAAATGTGCATGTTTACTTTTATATTGGAATATAAATTAAACATTCTCTTAAAGCACAATTAGATTACAATATTTTATACGTATACTATTCATTCTAAAAGTAGACATTCTTCCATGGGACAGATTGAAAAGAAACATGAAAAAGAAGAGAAAAAAAGTAGAGGGTAAACTGGTTTGGCATTTTGGGTTTGGTTTAGTTTGGTTTGCACTGTTTCAGCTGGTTTGGCCACAAATGGTTCTTTCCCTTGTGCATTAGTGTCCCTGGGCTACTATAACAAAGTACCACAAACTGGGTGACTTAAGAAATAAAAATTTCTTGTCTCACAGTTCTGGAAGCTAAAAGTCCAAGATCAAGGTGACAGCAGGGCATGCTCCTTCTAAAGGTGCTAGAGAAGGATCTCTTCCAGGCCTCTCTCCCACTTTCTGGTAGTTCCTTGGCTTGTGTCAGCATAACTCCAATCTTCACATGATATTCTACCTGTGTACCTGTGTACATGGCTACCCTTTTTATGAGGACACCAGTCATACAGGTTTAGGGCCCACCCTGATGACCTCATCTTCTTAACTTGATTGTCTGCAATGACCCTTTTTCTAAATAAAGTCACATTTACAGACACTGAGGGTTAGGACTTCAATATCTTTTTGGGTGATCCAACTCAACCTATAACACCTTGTTAATGTCAAAAGACTCTTGGGAATCCTAAAACTGTATTCACTGCATCCAGCTGGATTTCATGTTGATGCTCTAAACGGTGGCCCTCTCTAAAAAAACTCTGCCCTAGAGTAGCAAATCCCACACATAGCAGAGCAACAGAACCACTGAGAAGTATTTACAAAACACATGTACCAGAAACTTCCAGTCTCAACTAGAGATTCTAATTGAGTAGGTGTGGGGAGGAAGACAGGCAATATAAATTTTCAAAATTTCTTCAGGGTGTTCTAATGATCAGTTAGATATGAGAATCACTCGTCCCCAAAACGTGCACCTCTGGGTATGCAGAATATATTCTACTGGAGTGTAGGAAAAAATATAAGAGCTTATGTTTCTATTCATTCCACTGTAGACTTTTAAATGTCTGCTTCTGTGTATTTTCCATAACGTACCTTATGTTACAGTAGTTATCATATATTATACACATATATAAAGGTATATCATTTGTAAATTAAAATATATATAGGAGGCACAGTCTCAAAATTTTAACTGATGGGAGACTGCAAGCTGAGGCTCCAGGAGACCTTTGCCTTAAAGGGTACTGAGATAGATGATTATCTGGTCTTCTTTATCATGCAGGTACTCACTAAAGGTAAACATAATGATGAAGATGACAATGAGCAGGACTCCAATTGGACTTGTAAAAAAAATATGTTTATGGCACATTATAAAGATAACTTTGTACTTACTATGAGGCCTTTAATTTGTACCAATAAAACATTCTATACACCAGCCTCATTATATAATATGGACATTTATTGCTAAACAATGAACAAACTGTATGCATAACTCTGCTTTTGCATAACTCAGAGTTTCAGTGGTGCATTTTAAAGCAAGACGAATACATTCAGATGAGGGATTTTTTTAAATTTTACCTTAAAAAATAAGTAAAAAGATAGACCCAAAAAGTAAAGAACAATAGAAGTTGGGAATTCAGTTACATGATAGATTTTTTATATAGCTTGAAGGAAGAGAGAGAAAAAAGAAAAGAAAATAGGAAAGGGACACAAGGAGATTTTTTTAAAATGAAAGGAACATAGAAAGATTCCAGGTATTAAATTAGAAGGAAAATATATTTCCTATAAACAGTAGAGTCCTGCCAATTGTGCTGAGAGAGAATGAGGTGGAATTGATTGTGCCAGAATTAGATAAAGCACTAGCTAAACAAAGAGCTTCTGGCATCCTGAGGAAGGAGCCAGAAAGTACAAAAAAAGATCAGCTCAGTGGCAGTCAGCCATTAGATACCAGTGAAGCTAGTCCACACCACAAACTTGTGAACGAAATAGATTTTCCTCCTTGTCTGTTCTCACAAATAATCATTAATTTTAAGTGCAGCTTGGGCAGGTGCACAGAGAGTCCCTACTGTTTTGACATGGTGTTGGAGAGTTTCCAAGCAGCAAGCTGGTGCAGTCTTTGATTCCCTTCCACTCCGCTGCTTCTCAAATGCACTTACGTCTACAGACAGCCCACCTCCTACCTGCAATATGCAGGGGTCGACCGGCTACTCCTGCATCCAGAGAGGTTCATTTTCAAAAACTTGGAGCCAAAACATCCATAAACTTATTCAGTGAGCGACAGCAGGAGCGTCCAGGCACTGACAGGAACTGTCTAGCTTGAGTTTACTCGAGTCATATGCTGGTTGATCGGATGCCTATTAGATTGGGTACCATGGATTGAATTTCTAACACCTTTATGCTAAAGAGGTGTGCTATATAATCTGACTCATTGCACTTATGACCAATGCAAGTAATATATGAATTTACATGGGACTCAATATAGAGAAATCATTGAAAAGAAAAAGGCTTTAACTTCCTACAGATCAAAACCTTCACCACTTTAGTTCCCCTTCTACATTCTACAGTGCCCAAGACTGGATGTCCACTTACTTTGCTCGCTCATTTGCCTCTACCCTTTGTGGGGAGGCAAATAAGAAATGAGAGAGGAAAAGCCTAAAAGCTGTTTCATCTACCTCTTTTCTCCCCTTCTTAAGCCCTGAATAAACAGAAATTATTCCTACTAAGAGCATTAGTGAGTGTATCAATGGTTATAGTTCATTAAATAAGAGCAGATGTCACAAAGGGATTGCAAAACCTAGGGGAAATGTGTCCCCATTGTGCACATAGCACTCCCCCACCCCAGAAGGTTTATAGACACTGCCACCTGTCTTGGTGACAGATCCACTCTGTCCACTGCAAGCTTTCCAGGTGGTGAACAGAGAGTGAAGCCACATGAGGAACCATCTGTAACATAAAGACATCTGCCAACTCTCCCCTCAAGATTTGGTGAAGACCAATGACATATGTATAGATCAATTCAAGTTCCTTAGAAGGAAGGATCTGTGAAATAAGAGTATGTTAATTTTCCCTAGGAGTTAGCAGGTGGCTGATGATCCTACCCACAATGTGTGGATATAGCTATTGACACATAGATTAGATGGATTGCCCGCTAACATGGAAGAACAAATGACAAGGTGAGAAGAAAAAAATACGAAACACTGTTGTCTCTTAATACAAGTAATCGATGCTCTTTCACTGGAGAAAAGACTTATATGGATGCCATCAAGGCACAGAAAATTTGAGTTCCTTCTCGAAATTTCACATACAGGAAGTAACTGTTACAAAATACACTAGATAAAGATCATCTGGTAAGTGGATAATATATTTAAAAAAGGAAAAGGAACATGACAAAATAGAAGTCAGTGAAGACTGCAATAATATCTCACTTTTAAGACATCTAAGAGAAAATAAAATAATAAGCCAAATTTTGGTAAAGAAAAATTACTCCTATTCTGGCTCGAACCCAGATCACATTCTTTTATAAACTTTGAGACTATCATGTTTAAAGATAAAGACACATTCTCCGAAATGGAAACTTGAGGAACTGTGAATGCAATTGGCCCTCTGAGTTCAAGATATTCATGTCTTGAATTTTAATTCCAAATACACAGCTTGCGAGCTAATGCCGGAATGGACTTGTTTTCCTCTCTGTTTAGAAAAGGGAGGAGGGAGAGGAAAACTACACATGGTATCATTGGAAACAAGCCAAGTGGCAGAGTGCTGGGGAAGGAATTGGCAGCCACACTATCTGAGAGATCAAACTGGCAACAACTTTCGATGCATTTCAAAAATAAGATGTAGCATGGTATGACAAATATAAACTTTTTAACAAAAGCAGTGAAAATCGTTTACTCCCTCCCTTTTTTGCAATTATCATTCTAGCTTTCTAAATGTTCCCACTTGATTTCAGCTACATTGCTATTTTGGTATAAATGTCAAGAAAATCTTAAAGACTGTATTTTTCTAATCTTGAAAGATGCTTCAACTTTTTTTTGGAGAAAACAAGGTTCTACCAAACAAAGGAAATTTGGAGGTAACTTCTGCCTGATTAAAAATGGAAAAGATCAGAAGAAATCACTGCTAAAGAAAAACAAACTAGCTATTAAAATTGTTAGCATTCTACAAGACCCATAATCTAGTCCATGATACCTGAACACAATGACCCCTTTTATGTGAGGCTCTTGGGGCATCTCCAAGGCAGTTATCCTCTTTAATCTCCAAACTATTGCTGCAAGATAGAGAAGTGCTGTCCATCAAAGCCCCATTTTACAGATAGTAAATTCTCAAGTGCAAGAAATTTAAGTCTTACTTAATGATCCAGAAAAAAAGGGGGCTTGGGGGGCCTTGCTACGTCTAAAGTATTTCAGTCCAGATTGATGGGTATGGATTTATCCCCTTATATCTCAGAGTCTCATGGAGGGAGGCAACTTATACTGCCCTTTCCAGGAGGGAGTGGTATTGGAGGAGACATATCTGGTAACTCTCCACCCCATCCTCTCATTCACTCTTTCCCCAGAGAAGAATGGCTCATTGTAGGGATGAGATGGAGAGAAAGACTCTGAGCAGGTATGGCTCAAACTGCTCTGGGTGCAGTCTTCCATCTAGCCTACCTCTGAATACAAATACTCTCCTGTGCTCCAAGTGATAATTCTATCAGAGTAGGCTCTGCCTAGAAAGGTCAGAAAGCTGGAGTTTAAGGTGGGGAGATTGACTGATTCAGTTGAGGAAAGAACAGGAATCCTGATCTGGCTTGCAGGTTTAAGCAGGGTCTTCCAATCCAGCTGTATTAGTTATGAAGCTGCTGTTGGTCACTTTCTATAACTATCTTTCAATTGGTTCAGAATATAGAATGAGAAGTTTGAGTGGCACTTCAAACACCTCCATCATAGTCTCCTATCAAGTATTTTAAATCAATCCAAAATGATGCCTAGTTCACTAGATTTACCCTAGTGATAATGATGCTAGTAACGACCATGATGATAATAATGAAAAGAGCTAGCATGCTTTGACACTTACCAGGTCAAGTAATATAGGCCCCTCACTACGATGCCTATAACTGATTTACATGTATCAACTCACCAAATTCTCATATAAGTCTATGAGATAGAGACTGTAATTACAGTATCACGTGAAAAATTGAGGCAATCCAGGCTGAATAACTTTTCCAGTCACAGGGCATGGAGTCTGCCATCTTCATCACCATTCCTACTGTCACTAATAACTTCAGGTATTATCTAACTTTCATCTTAAGATTATCAGTCATTTTATAATGAACATTATTTATTATTTTTCTTAAAAAATCTGCTCACTTTGACTACTTGGCATGATGTATTTATGTATCTTTTATTTTGTTATGGTAATTTTCAAAAAAGGTTATAATAATAACAATAGGGACAATATCTAACATTTATGTGTCAGGAACTATGTTAAGCACTTATATTATCTGATAAAATCTTCAAAACAATTGAATGAGGGAGCCAGCCCAGTGATGCAGCGGTTAAGTTTGCACATTCCGCTTTGGCAGCCCGGGGTTCACCGGTTTGGATCCCAGATGCGGACCTATGCACTGTTTGTCAAGCCATGCTGTGGCAGGTGTCCCAAATATAAAGTAGAAGATGGGCACGGATGTTAGCTCAGGGTCAGTCTTCCTCAGCAAAAAGAGGAGATTGGCAGTGGATGTTGGTTCAGGGCTAATCTTCCTCCAAAGGAAAAAAAAAACAACTGAATGAGGTAATGGTATTATTATCCCCATTTTACAGATGAGATCTGGAACCTTGGAGTGCCTTTGCCAAGGTTATTGAGTACTAGAGGGAGGCAGTTATCAATGCATATTTGTCAGACCCTGATATCCACAATCTCAACTCTATGCTATATGGATGAAATCTGAGATGAATAAGTGACATCAAAACATCTTTAAATCATTGATCAGTCTGTAATCCCCCAGAAAGTGAAATCATACAAAACTTTAAGAAAACATATTCTACTAGTAGACCATTCAAACATAATATGTTTGTTATTTACCTTTATACCTGAAATCATTATCATGATGTGCTTTTTGCATATTTAAATCATAAGCCTCATCATAACTTTCTAGTTTTAACATAATTGGGAGAAATTTGAAATGTAAGGAGACTAAAGTGTTTTATTTTTATTTCTCTATGCAAAATCCCAAAGCCAAGCTTATGGCCCCTAATCGCTAGCTCTGAACTCATCCTGAAAAGTTTCCTGAATGTTTTTGTCTAAAAAAACTATAGTTCACTTTCTTACCATGACAGTTTTTATAATTCTTACTCTCATTAAAACACTCTTCTGCTTTTTCCAGGAAAAAAAAAAAATATTTATTTTCTATAACTTTTATATATCTCTTCTAGATGAACCATTCTGTTATTGAGAAGTTCATCAGCAAGATCTAAAATTTGTACTCATCATTAATGGCAAGTTAGAATTACTGACAAGGAGACCCTGAAATGCAGCCAGTCAAACTGCATTGAAACTTGATAAAATATAGCCACCTGCCTGTGTCTTCACATCTTTGGAGTTCAATAAACACGGCCTGCTTTGTTGATTTACTGAGTCGGATAGGTGTGCACAGGATATTCAAGCAGCTTCTGACTAAGGAGTTAAGTAGGGTACCTACAAACAGGGAGATTAGAGTAAAATGGTTTTAAAGATACCCTAAACATAACTTCAAACATTGTCATGGCTGTAGACCACTGGGAGACCCTTACAGCAGATGGCTCGAGCTAAGCCCGGCTAAAATGAAATGGCTGCTTTCACAAAGATACCAGCCATCCTCCAATGGGAGGAGATGGGGTTTCAAAGGTAGGACAGTCTGCATGCGTGTATAGTAGAGAAAGGGCTGCAACATATAGAAGAAACATTTTCAGCTCACATATCTTCCAAAACAAGAAGGCTCTCTAAACATCTCTCTTCTCTTCTCTCTTTCTCTTCAATTAACTGCATTCATTTATTCATAAAAATTTCTTATCACTCAAGTCATCAATAATACCAGAGAACACAAATACATTATAGCATAATAGTTTTAATGACAGTAGAAGGAAAAAAGTTTAAAAGCATATTATTCCAGAATTTTATGCTAAATAAATAGGCTCATGGCTCTTTTAGCCTACTTAGATTTTTAAAAAGAAAAAATAAATAACATGTATAGTTATCTGCTTCAGTTGGCTACATTAAGTAGGCACATTTTCTATTAAACCATTTTTTCCACAATCGTTGACTGTCCATTATTCACAATAATTGATATCTAGAGTGAAGCATATTCACATTGCCCTTATCACCCTGCTTCTTAATTTTTTCCTGGGATTCCCATCTATCTGGATTTCAAATAAAAATAAAATAATTTAACGTCATAAGAATTGGCCCTCAGGAAAAATAATTAAGTAGGAGCTCTCAGCAGAATCTCCCTCATCTCATCTTTCAGTTTCCTTCCCATTTTTCCTGTCAATGCCTTTTTTATGTCAGAAATTCCTTCTCTCTCCAGTGACCTCATGTTCTCTCTGTCCCCTAATTATCTAAGTTTTTCTTAGCTGTTAGATAAACGGGACGGAAGGCTCCCCGCCTCCTATGGGTGGGACCATGACAGGTGAGGAGAACTGAACACAGCAGGACAGAAAGGAGTCCATGGAGCAATAGCAGGAGCGTTGTTCTAAAACCAGGCAGAGAATGGTGCCTGGTTCCTGGTGCAGGTATGCTACAGAAGCCTCAGTGTGCTTCCTGGGCATCATCAGGGACTCCATTGGAAAGGAACTAATCAAGTAAATGGTACGAATATATGGTTGAGTTAGATTAATTGCATGTTTTACCCCTGTAAGGGTATATATAATAGAATTCAAAGGGGATAAAGCAGTTGGGGTTGAAGTCAGGGGAGTTATTTGACACCTATTTGTTTTCCATGGAAGGATATTATCTAAACACTCCTAACTTCTTGCCTGCTCCCTACTCCTCTCCATGGGGGTAGAATGTGACACCTGGTGGACTGGTCATAGGTATCACTCTACTTTTCTCAACTGGGTTAAGCTAATCCATCACAAGTCCTAAACACCAGGGATTTCAGGCACCTTCTGTCCTAGGTGAATAGAAGGGTGATGTGTCCCTGGGCAAAGGTGTTTGTTCTACAGACCCAAAGTTTTCCTCGAAGGCCTAGAACAGGAATATAGGGAGTAACATCAGATCCATTTAGTTCATATTAGGCCACAACTGTATCAGTAGGATCTAATCTGTTCTCCATCTCTTTAACTCACATTTATTTCTCAATTGGCTCTAAAGACAGGGGATACAGATATCATTTAGAGACTTGATACAGCCCCTTTCCACAAACTTGGGTCAAGACTCCTCATACTCAAGAATACAGCAGAAGCTTTGAAAGCACTACTTATGAGTAGGGTGGACAGAATTCAGGGTATCGCATAGTGATGGTTTCATTCTTCTGGTCACATTTCCAATACTTACTTTATTACTATTTCATGATAACAAATCTTCACTCTCCCACTCATCAAATGAGTCTCCTAGTCAAGGATATGTTTGCATTTCACAACACCACAGTACCCAGTCCAGGATAAGGTGCATAAAGTTTCCTTAGGACAATAAGAGAAGTGCTACCTGACTAAGGAGATGCTCAGCTTTAAGCCAACATCAGGCTAAGGAATAAATAGACCATGTAGGTAGGATCTCTGACTCTTCTACTTTTATTTTGATGGCTAGTTAGCTTTGTCTGAATTATCAATTGGCTCCACTCTTCTTTTATGTCTTTGGTCTTTTCCTAAATTCTGCTTCAGCTTGGGAGTTGACCCCTGATTTCTATAATCCTTATCTTGAAACATAAGCTCTACACAGATCAACCCTCATTTAGCCCCTTAGCAGAAGGGGACAAAATTGTTCTCTTCAAATACTAAGAGGAAATGAAACATTCTATTAAAAGAAAAACTGATTCATTTAATCATTTTTTCAACATTGTGGCTATTTATTACTGTACTAAAAACATGTCCATGACACATAGAAAGAAGCGATAGACGCTATACTCATGCTATAAAAATCTTGTAGGCAGCACCACAAAAAAATTTCCTAAATTAGGAACAGGTAAAATTATTAATATCACTTGAAATTTTTTTTGCTTGTGTAGTCCTAGTGTTGAAAAAACAAATCTCTAAGTATATGTTACTTCTTGACCATCTGCTTAATTTCTTAGTTCACCTGTAGTATAATTTTGAAATATTAAAATCTTAGTTCACCAAAATAATTTAAGATATTTTCTAACTTTTTCTTTATTTCTCTTCAATTATTTATTCATTAAATGTTTATTAAAGACATGGTATATACTAAGCACTTTGCAAAGTGCTAAACTACAACCATGAGTGGTCTTTTGTGGCAAACCAAGAAAAATAACAATAATAATAGATGGTAGAAGCTGTCAAATTTTTTTCCGGGAATGGTATTTCATACTCGGCTTCAGTAACAAGAAAAGGCAAATTTTCTCAACAATAACTTAAAATAAGATTGTCAGGCAACTAATATCACTGTTTAGGGAGGATTGTTATTTATTTTAAAGCATGTATGCCTGATAAAAGAAATCCTTCTGCAGTTCAAGGAATACCACAGTTTCCTAAATGAAACAGATTACCTGAAGGAGAGAGGAAACACATTTCTTACTCGTCCCAGCATCTTTCCACTGACCGTGAAACCAAAGCCCTGAACTGACCATAAATCTTGGCATTTATTCTCCACATTTAAGAAGAGCATTTAAAAGACCTAGAAGAAAGACATACCTTTGAAACAGCTATCTATACACAAAAAGAAAGTTCTTGAAACTAATTTCTAATTTTGCAAGTCGTAACTACTATACACCAGAGAGAAAGTCATGAGAAGAGAATTTGCCCAGTTGGAAAGGCAATAAGATGAGAAGAAAATGAAAATAGATGAAATAAAGAAGGATTATCAGGAGGCTGAAGATGTAATAAAGGAATCCAAAGCACCTATAGTAGAAAAAAAACAAGCAGAACTGGTGCTGAAAAAAATAAATTCCCTGCCAAGGACCCATGTTACAGGTCATAGTTTGACAACAAAGTGATATTCAATTCAGATGCATAATATTTTAAAAGATTAGGCAGTTAGAAAAATGTTCATATTTTTACTAAAGAGAAAATGAAACCAAAATTATAGGCTACTTAGAAATTAATAACAAGAGAATGATTATACATCAAACCCTAAGGTTATAGCCAAGCTAGTGTTGCATGCTTTATAATTAAAGAAAAAAGAAATAAAAACAATTGAAATTAGCATTTAATTCAATATGTTAGAAAAGGAACAATACCACAATCATGTGAAAAGTAAGGGGAGGTTATTTATTAAAGACTAGAAAATAACAAATTAAGAAACATGTCTTCAGAGCTAATTATTTAACACATCAATAAAATAGACTGATGGTGTTAATAAGTAAAAGAGAGGGGAAGGGAGAGAGAGAGAGAGAAGGAAGATAGGAAGATGAGACGGAGAGAGAAGAGCAAAAAATTTTTTGGAATGAGAAAATTGGAAAAGGTATTATACCATTCATCATAAAATGTAAATGCTTGATAACAGTTAATGTAAGATCTTTGAAAGAAAGAATAATGTAAGAAAACTTATAATATGATATATTAAAACTTAAATAAGTAAATAAATAAATAAGCAAATGCATAAAATAATTCCTTATGTCAGCAAGGAAAGGTGAATTTAAAAAAACAGATGTTATTGAGAACATTGAAAAATATAATGGTAGATTCTCACAACACACTTTACTTCAAAATAAATTCAAAATGGACTAAATATTTCAATAATAAAAACTATAAAGGTATTAGAATGAAATGACTTTTATTTACTTATTTCAAAGGATAAAGCATATGAAGTTTGATAGTTTTGATTACAAAAAATTAAAAATATGTGTAAAGCAAAAAATATCACTAATAAAGTGACAAGGCAAAGATCAAACTTTGAAAGAAAACCCACAGCCTACACAGCAATCAAATGTTCAATATATACACAGAGTGTCTACAAATCAGTAACCAAAATATGAATAACTCATTAGAAAAATGGACTAAACTCCATGAACACGCTATTTAGGTAAGAAATACAAATTATCAATAAATACATGTGTTAAGACTCAACCTAACCATGAAGAAATTCTCATGAAAACAGCAATAAAGGAAGTTCTAGACCTATCTGATGAGTAAAACTTATAGATATGATAATATTCACTGTAGGTCAGCAATTAAGAATTGTTAGCTGTATAGATAGGCAGTACCTTTTGGGAGGGTAATATATTCATATGAATACAACAGGACATTAAATGAGATGCTTCCAGATAGCTGAAGAATTGAGAGCTGGTACAAAAAATCAAGAGCAATAAGAATCAAGTACAAAACAGGTCATGGGCCAGATAATCCTTCTAGTACTTATTAAAAAGAAAGCAAATAATTATCCTTCATACAAGCCTCACTCTCTTTCTGACTGATGGATACAGCAGACCAGGGAAACAGAGGGAATTGTGAGTGTTGAGTTTGTGTAGAAAGCTGTGTCTTGCTCCTCCCCTAAAGAGAAATAATGCAGCTCTGAGAGAATTAATTAAAGAGAGTGGCATCTCATTCCTTAGTTGGGGATCTTCTTATGCAGCAGACTGAATGATCGGCACACAGGAGTGTGTGAGCAGGAGAGAAAATGAGAAATTGAAAGAAAAAGTAGGACAGAAAGTAGGCAGAGAGTAGTCTGTACTCCAACCATTTTTGTCTTGGAGAAAGTGGACATTACAGAAAGTGACCAAGTTTGAAACATCATGTTTGTCTCAAAGTCTTGAAGGCAGACTACCAGGCAAGAGGAACCTAGAAACAAAAAGCTGTGTGGACAACCAGAAGGAGGAACTGAGTGTGTTTGACAGTTATTAATAGAGCAGATCTCCTATGGCAAGGAACTGGGCACTGAGAGATCCTCAACTAGGGTCACACAGGCACCACAAGAAAGGCAGTATATGAAGGCCTGCCAGAGGAGAAGCAACAGCCAGCAGATGCCAAGAGATGACCTAACCAGAAGCTCATAAGAAAGAAACACTTTTCTCTCTCTCTCTTTTATTCTTATCATAACTTCTCATTCTATTAGCTGGAAAAGAAGAGATGCATAAGAGGGAAAATAGAGGTGGAATAAATATCTTAAGAGCAGACTTTGTTCCATCTCTACTCCAGGTCCTCCAAGCCTATTTGGCACAAGGAGGAGACGAGTTATGCAATAAATTGAACACGCAATTGGACTTTTACACTGGGCTTGAATAGACTGGACTTTGTAATAAATACCTAAATGTAACAAGAAAGCTGAGGGAACTCTCCAAGATGTCCCTAAGGAATGGAAAACGGAAATCTGAGAAAGCACAGAAAAAGGTAACTTGACCCTACCGAGTTCAGATGTTCAATAGACCAGTTATATGCGCCACAGTTCCTAAGATAGAGCATTCCCTTTCACACAGAAATTCCACTCCTGGAATTTATTTGTGGTGACACAAAGGATTGTATTGTCAAATCAAACTACATAAATCACAGATTTTACCCACTATCAAACTTCACCAATGATTTAAATGACACAGGCAAAGAATTCTTCCCTTGGAGGAATCTGAGACCCTCAGATACAGCTTCCACTAAAAAAATGACTTTTTCTCCCACAATAGGACATTGTTTGGCTCCAGGTTAACAGATGAAGCATTTGAGCGATGTTTGCAGACACATCGCTCACACAGAGGAAGCCATTTGGGCTATCTTACATTAATTACACAGCTTATGTGACCTTCCTCAGACAACCATCCCCCAGAAATCTATAAATTACAATAAGCAACTTCAACAGAACAGTTTTTTCCTTCTAAAGATCCTTTCATAGATAAGAAGTTACCATTATTCTTCTGCTAGTAAATATCATTAGTGGGTTTAATCAGTCATTTGTGTGTTTACCAGGAGGTCATTAGCATGTTTGCCAGGAGAATTAATGCAGTCATTCTTTCTTCCTGGACATCTCTAGGAGAGAGAGAATTGGTTACAGGACTGCAGCAAATTCTTTTCTCCCCAAGCCCCAGTGAAATAATTGGGTGAAAGTGTATTTTTTAGCTGCAAGGATGTTTCATTCAAATAATTGTAAACAATGTAAATATACTATAAAATAAAGATTCTTTAAATTATTCACACATTCATATTATGGAATAGTCTACAGTCTTTATGAATTTTCATAGGCAAATATCCATGTTTTGCCATGAGATTATGTTTATGAGAGATAGCTTAGTGAACAGGCAGGTTATAGAACAATATATATCATATGATAAAGTATGATATGAATTTTATCATACTTACACATATACATGGAAAGAAGATTGGAATATTTTAAAAAATATATTAATAAGACCTATGTATATCATTTCTCCTGTCAAACAGATCTGATTCTAACATTGAGTTCTTTAGTAGTTTCTCCAGATTCATGAAGACACATCACCAGAAGCAGTCTAACCCCCTTATGCATACTTTACCAAAAGAAATTTTCTTAACCTTGTAACTTATTGCAAAAAAATCTGGGAATCCCATTATAACCTGCCTCCCTTGGCCAGACATCATTAGGTATATTTCCTTTCTTCTCCAATATTTCCCTGTTTACCCATATATAATAACATGTCATGATACTGGTGAGATAAAAAGAAACACATCTATCTGAAAAAACAGATGTAGCTATATGGAAACATTCAAACCTAGATTTTTAAGAGTAACATATAAAATATGTAAGATTCATGCACACAAATGATGTGTTACATCAGAAATAAAGGAAAATTTCACAAAAGCTGAGATTTTCAAAATGTGTTATGACAACGCAAATATTTTTCAGTTTACATGCTATTACAAAAGAGAAGGTATTTACCAAAATTGGTGAGTGGCTCACTATAATGAATATCAGAAAGAAAATTAGTCTTACATCCTATTTTACTGTCTTTTTTTTTTATCTTCAAGGAGAACATTTGTTGGAATGGGAAGTAGAAGAAAAATAAAGGTAGGAGGGAATTAAAACCAAGATATGCGGCACCATCAGAAGAGAACGCTTTAGGCTATTACTAGTGGCTCCCAAATGCTAGCCCCCAGACTGGCTGCAGAAGAAACAGTGGAGGAAATGTTTAAGTATAGATTCCTGGACCTATCTTTGAAGGTTATGATTCAGTAGGCCTAAGGTAGAGCCTGGAATTCTGTATTTTTTAGAAAGTTCCGTGAATGATTTTCATGCGCAGCAAGATGAGGGAACCTCTGAAATAACTGTAGTTTCATGACCTGGATAACTACACACCCTAGATCGTGAAGGAACCTGTCCTCTCTGTGATCTTTGAAGAACCTAGAAAATAGCGAAGCCGTTAAAAGAAGACTAGAAATCGGTAGAGACGTTCAAGGCAGTGAAGGCATCAAGTTCAAAGGTGCAGAGGATAGGAGTTTGCCAGGATCAAAGAAGGCCACAGGGGCTAGAAAGGTGTGAGCAAGAGGGAGGTAGCAGAAAATGAGAGGAAAGGTGAACAGGGACCAGCATGTGTAGGAGCAAGCATGTGAGATATAATAAGGATACTACCTTTATTCTGAATACATTAAGAAGCCATTTAAGGATTATGAGCAAAAGATTTGTTTTAAGTATGTTTTTTAAAGATAACTTTTGTCATCAGGGCAAAAGAAGTGGGATAGACAAAATTTTTTGTCCACCCCAATGAATTACTCTTAGCTTAACATATATTTGTTAGGATGGCAGCAGTGGAGACAGTGAGAATTTGACAAACTCTAAACATATTTTAAAGGTGTAACTGAAAGGACTTGGGATGAATAGGCTATGGAGGATAAGGAAAAGAGAGAACTCAAGGAAGATTCCTAGATGTTGCATAGCCCCTGGGTAAATGATGGTGCCATTTTCTGAAGTGGGGAAATCCAAGAAATGAGTATGTTTGGCAGGTATGGGTGGGGATGATGAGGAAAGTAACAACAGAATTCTATTTTGGACATATTATATTTGATATGCCTATTTGATGAGGTATATCAAAGGCAAGTAGAGATGTCAAGGCAGCAATCAGATGCATAAGTCCAGAGCAGAAATACCTTCATGTATGATTTCCCAACCTCCACCATCTCTGAGTTTTCCTCCCACTTTTCTGGTGGTTCTTAGAATTTTTTTTTTTTTTGAGGAAGATTAGCCCTGAGCTTACTACTGCCAATCCTCTTCTTTTTGCTGAGGAAGACTGGCCCCGAGCTAACATCCATGCTCATATTCCTCTACTTTATACGTGGGACGCCTACCATAGCATGGCAGGCCAAGCAGTGCCATGTCCGCACCCGGGATCCGGGCCGGCAAACCCTGGGCCACCAAGAAGCAGAACGTGCACACTCACCCGCTGCGCCACTGGGCCGACCCCTCTGGTGGTGCTTATTCCTCTCTTTTGCTTTCCTGATCTATTCATGTTGGAGTGCACTAAAGTTCATTTTTCAACCCTCTTCTAGTTCTCATCTACACCTACACCCTAGATTATCTCCTCCAGTCCCCTGGCTTCAAATTACATTTCTTAGCGATGACCACTCGCTTTTCAGTTCCACATTTTCAGAGAGTTCAGTTAAACTCTCTCCATGGTCTGGATGCTGATAAAGATAAAGAGTGTAGTGTAATCCAGATAGAAGTGAAGATTTGTGAAGTTATACTGGCACATTAAAAAGGTGGCACGTCAGAGGTACTTATGGAGTAAAAGAATTATAGGAAGCATTATGAAATAAGTGAGCCAGAAATATCTGCTGGTCAGACAGTGGAATCCCTAAATCAAAATGTTGTGGAAATTGCAGTTCTTTGTAATAACAAGTTCAGAGTACGACCAAGGGTTGGGTGAGAGAGGACAAGTAGAGGACACAATCCTCGGGGATAAAGCAGTCAAGGAACCAAGGGTCCAGGATGTTAGACAGAGTGTTTATCTGGACATTTAAGATACTAAGAAAAATAACAGACATAGTGAAATCAATTATTAAAATCTCCAGGGAATGAGAAGATATAACTGAGAGTTCTGAAGATGAGTGTTCAAGAAGTGTAGAGGATGCTGTAGTCGTGTGCTTCAAACAAACCAGGAGCTTTGACCAAAAAGGGACAGACAGGGGTCTGGAGGAGACAATCAGAAACAAAGAGGACATCCAATCCACCTGCAGTCCCCGTGGAATATGGAAGAAAAAACTGTCACCATTCAGAGAGCTGTTATCTAAGAGGATACGTGGCTTCATTTAGAGCAAAAGGTGATGAAATATTAAGAGCAAAAGATACAGGAAATTTTGTAGACAGCATGGTGGGAGAGTGTGGGCAAATGGGGAGGGAAGGGAGCCTGCTTCCGATTAGGGAACATACTGAGCCATGTGGAGCTAAAATCACGAGGGATGTTCCAGGAGGCTTGGACTTGAGTTTGTGCCCAAGGTAGAGCATGATGAAATTAATCCTGATGGTTTCTCAGGCAACGTCAGGAATCAACTTAATTCCTTCTCAAGATTGGTCTCCTCAACACTGTGTAACGCTAAGAGATGTGGTGTGGCAGATGAAGACGAGAGAGAATGACAGTCTTACCAAAACACGTGGAGCTCAGGAGCTTCCTAAAATCCTACTCTGGCCAGTGTCACAGCTGTGTAATCATAGTCTTACCAGAAGCACAAGGACTTCTTTAGGACTGCCTTAAATCCTGCTACAAGTGCTATTGTCACAGTATAAGAAGAAATCTTACTGCAGCCAAATGGAGCTTTGGGACCTTCAGGAGTCCTCTAAAGCAGAGATGATAGAGTCAAGACCATGGGTGGAGAATATTAACCTTGAATAGGAAAGTTATTTCTCTTTCTAAAGTGGGAGTAAATAAGTAAAGAATTTTTAAAGATGTGTAGAAATTTTGATATTAAGCACTGAGAATTCTAACAGAAAGTCAGTCTCAGAAAAGTAGTGGTTAATAATGCCTGTCACAATGTGGGAACAGAGTATAAATTTGAAAGATTAAATAATTGTTTGGAAATTGTTGTGAGGTATGCAATAGAAAGGTAAAGGAAAGGTATGTACGTACTGCCAAGTAGCGGAGAGAGTTAAGCACAAATGTGTAGATGGCAGGGATTATGGCTTCCCTGATCCTCTCTGATGTACCCATCCAAAGCCATGACATTAAATTACCTAAGAAACTACAATAAAAAAAGGAAAAATTGATTATTGACATTTTACCTTTATACTTTTCATCTATCAATGTAATAATGCCTTCTAGCTCCAGGCCTTACCCAAGCTGGAAGATATTTACTATATATTTTTACTCAAGTTATGTTATTTGATATTCTAGAATACAAGCTCCCTGAGGTCAGGGAGTGTATCTTATTCATCTTTGTAACACTGGCTATTATTGTAGCATCTGATTCATCATAGGCATGCACAAATATTGAATAGAAATACAACCATACACATATATTTGAGACACCTTCTAGGAGAATAATGTATGTTTATGATTTATGATTTAATAACATAGACTAAGATAAACTTTTCTGTTTTTATGTTGTGAAGATTCTGGTATTTTTCTACTTTTTATATATGCATATTATATACAATATAACATATATTCGTGAAAAATCTTATCTAACTAGCAACCTAAGACCAGTGCTGGTAATTATTGCTTGCACGCTTATCCACCATAATGGCAAGAAACTAATGTGAAGGGAAAATGGTATGGCTGGTGTTCTTTAAAAATAAAAACCTATTGTATTGCAAGATTTTAATGCCCAGGTGTTACCTAATGTGCTGTAAATATGTACAGCAGACAATGTCAGAACAAGCTATTTCATTTCCATGGTAACATCAGGGCCACAATGGAGGGTGCTGGTTAAAAATGGATTCTTTTCATTAGGACCACACAACAGGAGGGAACAATTAACAAACTCAATAGAAGGCCTAATGAATTTAGCAAAAGCACAATAAAGCTGTCTCTCTATTTTGACTGTAAACATTTAGGAAGCAAGACTACAAATAAAATGCTTTGTTTGATACATTCCAGCCTATTTCAAGAGACAATTCTACAACTCTCAGATTCCAAACGTTGCATTAAAGATTTTATGATTTTCTGACAAGACTGAATAGGAAGAAGAGGAAGGGACAAACTAAGTTTTGCTTTGATTGTTGAGATCACTAAAGTTCCATCTCATAACCAGAATCGTGAACCTTAATCACTGTTCGGTGGAAGAAAACCAGAAAATTCAAAAGGACCGATTAAAATTTAAATAACCACAATATAAGATTAATAAGTCAACCCATGAAACACAAATTTTCCCCACTCAACGAGGGGTGCTATTGGTCAAGATTGAAAGAATTCTTTTTAAAATCATGCATTTATTTGCCTGATAGTCTGCCACGGTCTGGCACCAAAGAATGTAATTCAAAGTGAAAGCTGTATCAGTCATTCAGAGGTTCTGCCTACACAAGGCTAAACATCTGCATTTCTGGATGAATGCCTGGTTTCTAACTCACTAGCTGAGGGGAAATGCACCATGAGTTGTTATCCAAAGCATCAAGAATGTAAATTAAGTATGCCTATCAGACATGAGTGCACTTTTTCTTTGGGGTACATCTTATCATCTAAGATTAAGTTGATTTTATTTTGATTACACCCACAAATAAAGGATAATTAAACTGCTATGTGACAGGAGAGAATCTACTGTTAGAGAAATCTGCTGAAATGAAATTAACTCGCTGGGTGACCGTCAGGATATAGGGGAGAGGGTACAGGAACAAGAACAAGAGGCTGTATCAAACCTCTCGCGCTAAATAGCAATGTCCATTCTGTCAAGTCATTTAAAGGATCTGTGCCTCAGTTTCCTCATGGATAACGTAGGCTTGAAAATTCTTGGTTCACGTATCACTAGACACAGTGATAAAATCAGCGATTAGTGATAGATTAGTGGTTAAGACTTCAAGCTCTACAGACCCAATTTGAATTCTAACAATTACTAAGTTGTTATAAGTTTAGGGAAGCTTCAGTTTCCTCACCCACAAATTGCTGACAATCACAGTGTCTGAGCATTAACTGAGAACATGAATCCTGAGTGCTTAGCACAGTGCCTAGAACATTGCAAACAACAAAGAAATGTGCATTTGAGAGACTCAAAGAGAAAACATGCTCAAAGCGGCTTGGAAAATGAACAGGATCATAGACTTCACCATTCTTCAAATTTGAGATGCCAGAAGACGTAAGTCACACCCCATTTTCTAAACCCCAAAGGTTAAAGGGAACAAATTTTCATTAACACTGGCACAAATCACATACAAAACTCAATTAAACAAAAAGCAGACGTATGTTCCTTCCTGCCTCTATTTATCATTATGTTCCTTCCTTAAATTTTTGTCAACACCTGTCCATAGATGGACCAGAAGTTCCCAGAAATCAACCCAACCTTATACACCAAAGGGATCAAATTGGAGGTCAAATCTGACGCGCAGACGTGCTTCATCTAGTGTCACGGTACTTAAAAAGATTACCCCAAAACTAAAAATGTGGAGTTTTCAAATAAAATTAAGATTCCTGTTTTAACTTAAAAAATAGAACACCTGGTAAGCCTCAGCGAACAAACCCACCTGGCACCAATCTGCTGAAATATAAAAGCAGATGCCCTCTGGAGACAGGCATGGATTCTCCAGTTCTCACGGTCCTCATCGCTCTTATTTGTCTTTATACCGAGGCCCAGTACCAGTCACTATTTACCATCATAATATACCAAATTATTTTTCTTATGGCAAAGAAAAGCTCCTCATGCCTCTATCAAAAGCTGGAATAAGGCAGTTGGACCTTTAGGCTACAAGTTTCAAAAAAAGTGAGTGAAAAATATTTTTGTAGATTTGAAGACTTGTTGGGAGATATTTTATAAACTTCTTATTGAAGTAAAACATATATACAGAAAAGGACACAAATCATAAGTATACAGCTCAATGAATATTCATGAATTGAATCCATCTATGTAACGGGCACCCAGACCAAGAAACAGAACATTATCAGCACCTTGTGCCTCCTTCCCTTCACTATTCCCACAGAGGAACTGCTGTCCTAATTTCCAAGGCCATTGACTTGCTTTGTCTGTTTGAACTTTACAAAAATGGAATTATTTCGAATGTGTTCTTTTATGTCTGCCTTCTTTCACTTTCTGTTTGTGAGTTTCATTCATACGGTTACACAAAGTTATACTTCTATTGTTGCATTTTTAAGGTGCAAATGAAACTTATCTATACTCCTATTATATTACCTGCCTGGCCCCTATTGGCAACTGAATTTAACACCATAATTGAGACATAAATCTTTAAGAAATCTTTCCCCTACAATTGTCTTAACACCTCAAAATCCATTGACCTTCCCATAACCATTTAACTCCCTGCCTAGTGATGTAAATTTTCAAATGGTCTTCTTTGCTTAACCACAGATAAAGTTGCAATAATCACTTACTGATTTGACCTTCTTACCCATCACCAAACTCACTCCACAGCATTCCAAAGATACCCAAAACATCTTGCATTGCCAAAAAGAGAAGTATGATTTTCTGCTACCTGCCTGCCGTGCTGCCGCTTTGTATGTTGTTGACAAAGAAGAAGTGGTGTTCAGTTATCACTGTTTCTTTGTAAAACAGCCTAGAATCAGTGCTTAGTGAACAAAAGAATTAGATATATTAAAATAACCCTGTAGGTCAATACTAAACGATAAAATATTTTGCATCTAATGTGTAACCATCTTCAGTTACTGATACCACATCACTAAGTACTCAAGACTTTTCAGAAGGAGAATAAAACCAGTGATTCCAAATCACAAACTTACAAACTTGTAAGTTTTTAAAAGTTAGCCAGACATTTAATAGCTAACAAAAAACGCCTTGTGCTTAAGACACCCACACATGGTATATGTGTACTTTTAAGTGCTCTTTTGGAAAAATTAATGTGTTATGCTTCAAAATATTATTTGGGGAACAAAGAGAAAAAGATTGTATTTGCTATCAGCCAAAAATAATTTCACTGGGAGTCTTTTACTTCATATTTTCTCTTGAGATTTTCAATAAGCTTTTAAAGCAGATGCTGAGCTGGAAACTAATCCAAGGAATAAAGAAAGCCAAGAGGAAAAATAATAATAATAGACAGTTGTACTTGCTTGTTTCCATGGTCAGGGCATCCTACTGAGAGACAGATAATTCATCTTCTGTCAGTTTCCATTGCCTAGAGATCATTCTGAGCATCGTTATCAGCAAAACCTCCACAAAGTGAAGGATTTTCAAACAGGAAACCAGATGTGATGGGGTCAGGCCCTGCATGTGATGGGGATATTTGGGCTAATGATGATTGATGCCATATCACATTTCATAAAGCACACACTTGCCAAATCAGGTATTTCTGCCATCACATAGGAGCTGTTGCTGAATTGCCTTTACAGCAAAGCGCCAAGGTCAAAAAGGAAGGAGGGGATGCAAAAGATCCCAGTACCCTTAGAAAAGTGGCATAATAAAATTAGGATAACCATGTTGCATACTGCATAGGATTTGCATGGCAATCCTTTCTAAATGTCTGCTGTTGATCTGGGAAATGGAAAACATTCCAAATTGCCCATATCTATAACATGCACATTGTTGTTTGGTTTGGGGGGTATTTTTTTGTTTGTTTCTCTAAATTACTCTATTAAGTAAACCCTTAATGTCATTACTTTATCAAAATCAATGATTAAAGTGGTGAACTGTTAATTTTTTCATAGCCCATTTGTGATTTGGGACAAAAAAAAGTCACATAAAATACAAATGTATACCCAAACAGTACTGTCTTTTATTTGATGGTACATGTAAAGGTAGTGATTTTATTACCACTTCTGCTTTAGTAAGAAATAGGTTTTTCTTTGATTCGTATGATATTTCAACATGGGCCCATATTCACATGCTATAAAGGAACAATTTCCAAACATGCTCAAGGGGAGAAGAGCCCTCACCATTTAATCTTAGAAATAAATCTTTGAAAAACCATTATGCTGTTGTTTTAAAGTGTGATGTTTTCAAAGGAAGGATAATGAATATTGCAACTATCCTAACATAGAAAAGCTTAATAGTTATTAAGTCGACGTATTTACAGGGCTCTTAAAGCATTCTTGGTTTTCTATAGCTATTGGTGTAACATCAACTCTTCCAAAATAGGCATGATATTTTAAAGAAGCTTATAGTCAGGGGAAGACTGCATGGTTGACTTTACAATTCCTTTTCTACAGTCAAGACCTGTCTGGTGGAAAGAAATTGGGAGAAACACTTCTGAAAGCCAGATGCTAAATAAAAATGGAACCTTATTGTCACTGGTAGATTGGGGATGATTGGATCTAATAAAATATAGAGGCATGATGATTGATTTTATGTGTGAAATGACTGGGCTGCGGGTACTCAGATATTTAGTTAAATATTATTCCTAGGTGTGTCTGTGAGAGTGTTTCTGGATGAGATTAACATTTGAATTCTCAGACTAAGTAAAGCAGATTACCCTCTCCAATGTGGGTAGGCCTCAGCTGATCCACTGAGGGCCTAAATAGAAGAAAAAAGCAAAGGAAGGCAGAATTCTCTCTCTCTCTTTCTGCATAACACTGGAGCTGGAACATCCATCTTCTCCTACCCCTGGACTAGGACTTAGACCATCAGCTCTCCTGGTCCTCAGGCTTTAGGACTCAGACTGGAATTTCATCACCACTTCTCCTGGTCCTTAGGCCTTTAGACTCAAACTGGAATGATACCACTGACACCCTTGGGTCTCCAATTTGCCATCTGTGGATCATGGGACTTCTCAGCCTCAATAATCACATAAGCCAATTCCATATAAATAAATTATATATATATATATATATATTACATAAATGTGTTATATATTGGGTAATAGGTAGAGCGTAGAAGAGTTTTAAAATGCATGCTAGAAATACGGATGTTAAGAGTGATTCTGGTGATGTCTCAGAGATGAGGAAGACGTTATCAGAAACTAGAGGAAAAGTGGCAAAGAACTTGGCTAAACTGTGTTCTGTGGATGGTGGAACTTGCAAGCAATGAAACTAGATATTTAGCTGAAGAGATTTCTAGGTAAAGTGTTGATGAAGTGGCTTGGTTCCTCCTGTCTGCTTATAGTAAAATGTAAGAAGAGAGAAATGAATTGAAGAAGACATTGTTAAACAAAAAGGAACCAGAACTTAAAGATTTGGAAATTCTCAGCCTGTCCATAATGCAAAAAATGAGAAAGCGTGTTCATGAGAGAATGCCAACAGTGTGGCTTGCTGATTATTTGTTAGAGAGATTAGTGTGGATGTGAACCATGGACTTAATCAGCCATCTCAGTGGAAGCTAGGAATTGAGATAGGATTACACCAACAGAAACACTGCCTACTGGGATTAAAGGGAACAGAGGAAACAGGATGGAATGAAGGCTGCAAGTGTGTTATCCTTTAAGAAAAGAAGGACTTCAAAGATGATTCAGAGATCATCGGGGCTGCTATTCCCACCACGGGGCCAGGGGGCAAGGCTACCTCCATCATGGTTTCAAAGGGCAGGACTATGCCCAGCAGAGCCACATGGGCAAGGCTCCACCAAGCCAAAGAGTTGGGGCTGCCCCACTGAGCCATAGGAGTGATGCTGCCAAGCCAGCCAGAAGGTGCGACTGCTGCCGCAATAGGTCTGGGTGGCAGAGCATGCAACCAAAGAGGATTATTCTCATGGCTTAATATCTAATGGTATTTTCCCTGCTAGGTTTTGAACTTACTTGGGATCCATCACCCCTTTCTTCCTTCCTATTTCTCTCTTTTGGAACGAGAAAATCTGTTCTGTGCCTAATCCCATCGTAGTATTTTGGAAACACGTAACATAGCTGGTTTCACAGGTTCACAACTGGAGAGAAATTTTGCCTCAGGATGAATTATATTTCTAGTCTCATCTACATCTGATTTAGATGGCATTTAGATGAGACTTTAGACTTCCGAGTCGATGCTGGAACCAGTTAAGGCTTTTGGGGCTATTGGGATGGAATTAGTATATTTTGCATTTGAGAAGGACCTGAATTTTGGGGAGTCAGGGGCAGAATGCTTTAGACTGAATGTTTGTGTCCCCCTAAAAGTCGTGCATTGAAGCCCTAAGCTCCAAAGTGATGGTATTTGAGGTGAGACCTTTAAGAGAGAATTAGGTTTAGATGGAGTCATGAGGGTGGGGTCCCCATAACAGAATTAGTGTCTTAAAAGATGAGGAAGATTAGGGTCCTTCTAAGATGAGTGCTCTGTCTTGCTCTATCTTTCTCCTATGTGAGAACACAGCTAGAAGGTAACAGACTGTGAACCAGGAAGCAGGCTCTGCTGGTGCCTTATCTTGGACTTCCCAGCCTCCAGAACTATGAGAAATAAATTTCTGTTATTTATAAGCCTATGATATTTTCTTCTAGCAGCCTGAATGGACTAAGACACAGTCCAAGCTGACTAAAACAAAGAGAAAAATCCCACACAGAACCTTGATAATAAATAGGGGTTATTAACTATCTCCCCAGGTGATCAGAATACACGAGGAGAATCGAAGTCATAGGATACTCATGAGATCACAAAAATTAAATCCCTTAATTGTCGAAGCTTTCAAAGCATCAGGCTTGGGTCCTTTCTTACACCCTTAAAAAAGAATAATCATTAAACATTCAATGTACTTGAATCCTTCAAGCTAAGGATTCCAGGTAAATCCAGGAAGGAGCTGCAATAAGGGCAAGGGAAAGAGACAGGAACACAGAAGAGTACTGTTCACAGACTTCTGAGAATTCTGTTGAAGGCTCTGTGAATTTCTCTCTTGCAGGTTTTGTTTTTCACGTATCTTGATAATAAAAGCAGTCACACCTATCATTGTCTTGGTTCAGGAAAGTGCCTAACCAACTAACCTGCTTAATAAAATACAAACAGAACGCATTCCCTCTTGAGGGTAGCGAGGGTCCAATTACATCTTAATCATATACCACACAAGGATATTTTGATGTCATCTTTAAGTGAATATCTGCACGCCTAGTACCAGAACTAGAAGTAGAGAAAACAAAGTCTTTCAAATCCGCTCTCACAAATCTCTGAGAGATAGAAATCCAAAGTACAAAAGCAGCAAAGAAGAGTGTTCATGTTCTTCTGCCAGAGGCCTGAGGGGAAAAATGAGAATTTTACTTTCTCATTGCTCAGGGTAAAATTGCTCCAACCTGAAGGTAACATGAAAAATGGAATGAGGGGTTAGCATAGAACAGTAACCCTGAGAATCATTCCCTCCTGACGTCTTCTCTTTTTCACAATGACATCTTGGCTGGAATAAAACTGGCAAGCCTGATGGACACCACTACAAGCCACATTTGCTGAAGATGTGTTCTTTTTTTCTTCCTTCAAATGTATTCTAAGGCAGTAGCCATTCTGAAGGAAGAAGGGCTCTGCATAACTGTGTGCAAAATCTAACAGTCTGGTATTTATAGTCTAAGTCTTATTTAAAACATATATTGCACCACTACCTGCGTTTAGCATTTCCCAGGAAGAGCACAGGATGTGCTGCGTGAAAGGCAACCTTTCCGTGTTTTCAATAATAAATCCATACAAACATAAAAGGAAGCTACAGTTGATGAGCTTCACAATTCAGATGAATGAGGAACAAGAACAGGAAGCTATGCTGTTTGCATATCTTTTATGCCTTTCACACAAGCATATCAAAACCTCCCAAGATTCCAAAGAAAGGACGACATATATACAAAGTAAAAACCAGAAAAATCAGCTTGTACATATTATGCAAACAGACAAGTTCTGTAGAAAAACTTCAAATTGAGATACCCAAAACAACTCATATTAAAAGTAGTCCCTTAATAAAAACTCATAATGCTTTGACTTTTAGTTTGTTTTTAAAACTAAAATTTGTTTCTATTAAATTACTGCACACGCAGATAAAAAGCAAAATATGCAAAAGGATTTATGATTAACATTATCGGTTTTCTTCTTTCCTTCCCCATTCTGTTTAATTTTACTGTTCATTAAACACCAATTTTACCAATTTTTACTGCTATTGGTTTTTGTTTTTCATGTAACCCATATTTATGAATGGCATAGTCATGCAACTAGGTGTGGCTTATTTTTTTTTAATCAAATTTAGACCTTATTCATTGCCTTCCTACTTTGTTCCATGAGGACATAAGTCATTTACGCCACTGCCCATTACCTCTCACCGTCCCATCCCCAAAATGGTAATATTATTAATTTCTTTATTTGCTAATTTTATAATCTGCTTATAACCTTATTTCTCACTTCAAAAATATAGACAATTGGTTTTGGGTTTTGGGGTTTTTTTGAGGTCACGATGTCTATTCCCCACACATTATGCTTGTCACCATAGCTAGCACTCAAGAGTTATGACACATCTCGCCGGACGTGTGATGGACTGCAGGTAGCTGGCGACAGCCCGTCTTCCTATCAGATACCTACGACACATGGCACTGGGTCTACCTCGCAGATGGCGAGACAACTGGGGAGCCTCCAATGAACCAGTCGCCAACGCTGCCGCTGATGCAGTGGCACCAGATCGCTCCTCCTTCCTATCTCCTGCCTGAGCAGGGGCCGTGGGGCCATCCACAGTGGCCCACGGCCTGGGCAGGCTGCCTAGGCTGGCTTGCCCTCCCTACAAGCAGCTCCAGTGGCTACTTCGCAATCTCAGGCCAAGGCAGGTGGCACCAGGGACCCTCGCCAGCCCCCACCCCTGAATAGGAGGGGAGAGCTGGCCAAGGACCCAGATGCCATAGGCGGCAGGACCACCTGTAGGCAGAAGGGCAGTCGGCCAGGACACAGACAGGCTGGGACGGGCTCGGGGACCACGCCAAAAGGTGACGATCATGTCCCTGGAGGTCTGTCGGCCATGAGTACTGGGAAAAGAGGATTATAAGCAGACATGTGTCCATCAAAATGCTCGATTAGAAGAAAACTCCCAGAAACTGGTCCTGCGCACCCCAAGATGTCCTGGTTTCCCTCCCGCCCGACAGGGTGCAGGGCAATGGAAATCTCTTTTAGGAAAATGCAACTAAAAAGTTCCACACGTGAAAACCCGTGTCCGAGGTTCCGGAGCGGGCAGTGAGCTCCTCCGAGCAGGCGCCGCCGGGTGGCCAAGGCCGACTCAGGAGGCGGCTTCTCGTGGGGCTCAGGAGGCCCCCGAAGACAGACCAAGGGTGGCGGGGCTGCAGAAAGGGGCTTCCGGAGCCGCGGGTGCCCCCACCCATGTGGACTGACATAAAATCGGCGCTTCTCCAACAGCAGCGCGAGGACGATCCCTGCCCTGGAATATTCTAGGAAATACTTTAGTGACTGAGTTTTCAGGAGGTTAGGAGGGAGATCAGTGCTGGTCTGCGTTCACAGCTTGCTGGCTCTTTTTCGAGAAGGCTCTGAGGGCTGTGAAAGATTACAAAAAGGGAGAGAAAAGCGAAGGAAAAGGCTAAGAAGAATAAAAATCTATCTTAAGATGCAGGTTCAATTTCTTTTTCTTTCTCTCTCTCGGGCAGTCAAATGGCAGAAAAAAAAGGAAAACGCAAGAAATCTTCCAGTCGTGGGGAAGAACCCAAGAGCGCTGCGAAGGTGGGTGGTCATTCCTGCGGGTCGTCGTCGCTGGCAATGGGGATCCGACTGCGGATCTGATTTCGGAGCTGTTCTATCAACTCGGGATCCTGCTGCTGCATCTGCTGAGCGAACTGCTGACCCGCCTGGATGAGACTGGCGAGCTCGTTCTGCAAGGGGCTGGTGCCTGGAGTCCCCAGGAGGTTGTGGCTGCCCAAAATCATGCCGGACCTGAGCTGTCGAAGTGGGGATTGTTCATTAGGTTTGATGCCATGCTCAAGAAGCTTGGGTTGTTCAGCAGGCCCACGATGTCCAAGCTGCGGACATCTCCCGGGGGCTGCGCGCCTCTCTCAGCTCCGGTTCACTGTGTGGAGGTGGGACTTGTACTTGTCGTTGTCGGGATCCAGCTCCAAGGCCTCCTGCTCCTAGTAGGCCTCGGTGTGCTTGTTCAGACTGGAAAGCGCCAGGCCCATCCTGCCGTAGCTTTGGCTGTAGGACGGGTCTGTGCAGAAGGCTGCTCACAGTCCTGCCCCGTCCTCTGTAGTCCCCCAGTCGGCTGTAAATTGCAGCTCTGTTACAGAAACACATGGCGCTGGCCATCAGCTTAACGGCTTTGCCTTCGAAAGGAACGGCAGCTTCAAAGTTTTTTACTTTCTTCTGCTTGTTTCCTTCTGTTTGGAGGTATTCTGCCCCGGCAGAGTCCTCTTCCAAAGGCAGAGTTTGCTCCTGGCTCCGCAGGTCCTGTGGCATCTCCTTGCCCTCAGCGCTGCTTCAACTATTTCTGGAAGAGTGTGAGGGAGTGCAAGGTTGCTGTCTTCCACCGTCACCCCAATGACGGTCTCCAGGCACTGGATGGTCACGTCCAGGCTCTCCTGGGCGTCAGACGAAAGCGCCTCGTGCAGGAGCTGGCCGTGCAAGAACTGGTGATGGCGTAGGCCAGGTGGGTCGTGCTGTCTATTTTGAGATGGGGAGTCAACGCCCGGGGATCTTCAGGATCTTTCAGGCGGCGGAACCCCCAGCCACCAACGCTGCGCATGCGCACCGCGGCGCCCACGCAATTGTTCTTGTGCAGTAAGACTACTATGTGTCTCTACCTTCCTGGGCTTATCTTTCCCTGCCTTCTAACTTCTAATTTTGATTACCTCTACTTTACTACTTCTGAAGTTTATAATATTTATATTTGGTTCTCTAATCACAATCAGTTCTTCATTGTCATATCTATAGATTGATTCTAAATGCTGAAAATAGAGTGGGTACTGCTGGCGGTTTTGTTCACTGTACTGAGCTGTGATGAGATTTTTCTCTTGCAAAGCTTTTTTTTTGTGGTTCTACTTTTACTCTAAAGATACCAAAATTGCCTTTCTGTTTGTGTATGTGTTAATAATCTTTATTACTTCCTTAAGTTGTTCCAGATTTTCAAGAAAAGTGTAAACTCTCTGGAATCCCATTTTTCCACCATCTACCTCCAGCCAGATTATTACTTTAAGTAACTCTGTGATAAAAAGTGGAGAGGTTTACTTTCTGAGTCCTTAAATGCTAAAAATAAAATTTTGCTCATACAAAATTCTAGGTTTAAAATCATTTTCCTTTGGATCTTTGAATCATGTCCTGTTGCCAGTCTGATTCCCATTTCTTTTTAATCTATTTTTTCTTTACAGAAGTTTTAAAATCACCTGTTTACCCTAAATATTAAAAAATATCACAGTGTCATTCTTTTTTACTTACCTGAGTGTACACTTAGCAAGCCTTCTGTCTCTTGCTCCTTTTTCATAGCACCCTATTCTTGTTTTATAGACTGCAATATTTTCTCAAATCTATTTAACTAGAGATATTTTTAAATTTTGTTTTTTCCCCTAAATTATCCCTGTTTCCTCTCATTTCTTTTTAAAAATATCTTTATATTGGTGTCTTGTATATCCAAGAATCTTAGTTGTTTTGTTTTATTTTGTTTTGTTTTATTTAGGCAAGGAATAGAGGGTGCCTCTTTAATTTTTGACTTATTTGGAAAAATTTTGTTTTTTCCAACCATCTAACATATCTTGTGACATGAACTATTATCTATACACTAATAATGAGCTTCCAATTTGTGTCTCCAGTCAGGCTCCCTCCTCTCATCTCCAGAGTCAGAAAAAAATTGCTCACTCAAATCATTACTTGATTCTAACTATCTCATTCTTAACCTGTCCCAAAATAAATTCCTAATACCACTAAATTTTCTCCTCTTACATTGTTCTTATCCTCCAGGGTTTAGTTTAGTCCAAAAACCTGTAGCCTGGTATCTGGTCTCCCTGCTTCCACCAGTATTTCCCTAGGGCTCGCACTCTACAGAGCACTCGCAGTGACCATTTTAACACATAAATCAGATCATGTCACGCTTTTGCTAAAAATTCTGTAAATATGTAAAAGTCCAAAAAGCCCTCCTACATCTGATAGTCTGAATTCATGTACACAGATTTTCTTTCTCTTCTCATCTCCAGCCACTCTTTCCCTCACTCACTCACTCTGTTTTAGCCACGTTGGCCTCCTTCTGTGACACAAACGTCTCAAGACCTTTCCCACCTCAGGGCATTTCTACTTGCTGTTTGTTTTGCCCATTTTCTTTTTCGAGATATCCTCATGGATCTGTCTGTCACTTCCTTTGAGTGTGTGCTCAAACATAACCTTATCATAGAAACTTAATTATTCTACCCTGTAAAATAGAAACCTCCCCCTCCCCAGCATTTCCTGCTCCTGTAGCCAGGTTTATCGCTCTCCATCGCACTTATTTTTTTCCTTTTGTTAGCTGCTCTTATCTCCAGCACTTACAAAAATGTCTGGCACATTTTAGGAGCTTACTTAACATTTGTTGAATAAGTGAATGAAAGAATAAGTGAGTGAACAATGAGATGATATTAAATATGGTCATAAATTATATCAACAAAGTGCATTAGGAAAAGGTTGACATGTTTGGATGTGAGAGAAGTCCAGAGAGGTCGGCCGAATGAACAAGGAGAAAGAGGCCTTGAGAGGACAATGCTCAGTCAGGGGCAGGCTGATTGCTCTGGGTCTTATCCAACAGGCTGAAGAATCTTAATTTTATTTTAAGGGAAATATTAAGCCATAAAAAGGCTTAAGCAAAGGAGTGACATGTTCTCATTTTTTTTTTCCCAAAAATTTTACTTTGTCTGCAGAATAAAATCAAGTCAAAAGAAGAAGAGAGACTATCAATAAGGCCATTGCATAGTTTGGATGACATAGGATGCCCTCTTGGACAAGAGTGGTGACAGTTGGAGATGGGGAGTACAAATAAATTTGGAATATATTTTGTAAATAGAAACAATAGGAATTACTAATCATTTGTGTGTATCAAGTAAGGGAGAGAAATTTTGACTTGAATAACTGGGTATAGTGCCAATGATCAAAATGAGAAAAACTAGAGGAAGAAACGTTTTGTAGGCAGAAATCAAGCATTTTGTCTGGATATATTAAGTTTGAGATGCTTTTGATGGCTTACAGACTCCATCCGTGAGAATGTGCGTCACCACTCTCCTCTGTTAAAGTAGCCACTCACTCAGAAAACTTTGCAGGCGCCAGATTCTCTCCAAGTGCCTCCCAAGGAATGAAGCACAAGCTCTCCCTAAGTTTTAGCATATTCAAGGAGATTCTAAAACCCAAAATGACAGGATTTCAATACAGTTTTACATAGATTTTGTAACTGAATTCAAATGTGAAGCAATTCTATGTGACTTAGCCGCTATTCCTACTTTGACAGGAGGTGATAATGTCCTAGCAGGAAATCTGACCTGAAACCAAAATGTCGCTACAATGTTCATATTTAATTGTCTCCTCTCTCTATGTCTGATAACCCTAAATGGACGCCAAGAAATTGCATCCCCCTTCTTATGTGGTAGGGAAATGATGAAAGTACATAGGGCAGCCACAATTAGGCAGACAAGGATCTGTTCATTAGTCACAAAATGGAAAGTTCTCAACCTCAACTTTCTAACCCTAGAGTTGCAAACTGCCAGCTGCAAGCTGTCTGGAATTCAAAAAAGTAGTTAGGGCATGTGAAATAAATTTGAAAATTATGAGCACAAAGGAAGCATTTAAAGCCATGGGAATAAATAAATAAATTACTTGGGAAGGATGTATATAAAGGAGAGAGGCAGAAGGAAAGAGCTCTGGGCTTCACCGATACACAGGGTTTGGGTAGAGGAGGAATTCTGCAAGGGAGACTGAGAAGGAGGAGTTGAAGAAAAAGATGAAAACCAGAAGAGTGTCATGGAAACTAAGAGGCGCCAGTGTTTTGGTAATGAGGAAATGGGCTATTGTATCAATTTTGCTGAGAGATTAGATAAAAGGATAGAAATTGAGTGTGGCAATATGGGTGATCATGAAAAGAATAGATTCAGGGACGCTGTGGGAGGGGAAACAAAATTATAATGGCTTAACGGGTGATTGGGCAATGAGAGTGAAGGTACCTTACATAGAAAATGCCTGCAAAAAAAATGGATGTAAAGAGGAGCAGAGGATTGCAGCAGTAGCTGGAGGTATGTGGGGGTCAAGGAAATCATTTTTAAGCAAGCGTTTCAAGAGGTCAGCTGAAAATGCACAGCAGTACCCAGCAAGCTGAACAGACCCTCTCAGACACTATTAGCCAAATACCAAGCACACTGTGGAGTGTGCCAGAGGGGACAATAAGATAAATCCACTGGCAGAGGACAGCATTAGCGGTTTCAGGGTTCTGGGCTTGGAAAATGTCCTCTAATAATCTTAGGTAACTTTGAGTCATATTCTTTGAGGCAGCTAAGTATTGTGTGAAACATTATGGGACTTTGAGAGCCTGGAGAAGTATGTGTAGGAACTTCAGTAACTCCAATATTTCTGCTACTGATATGTGCTGATGTTGCTTTTATTATTATTATTATACTACTCTCTGTCTGCTACTACTTATATAGTCTCACCAAATGCCTGGCACTGTCCTAAGTGCTTTACAGATCCTAATTCATTTAATCCTCATTACAACTTTATAAGGTGGGTACCATTATTATCTTTATTTCACAAACTCAGAGAATTCTGTAAGCAAAGCAGTTGGTTTTCAGAGGCTATGACTTCAAGCTCTGCGTTAAGTTGTTCCTGTTTCATACAAGTGCTTGTTTGCAAATGAAGACTGTTATGTTCTCAGGTGGAAAGCACTTCATTCAACTTCTGGATGAGTGATTTAAGCCAAGTGAAATACAACACTTTCGTTAATTAACTCGGGCCCTCCTTGGGACTTTCAGTATTGCTCACAAGAGGATCTACAAGCAAGCTGCATTGGCAATGTGTCTTCCATTATTTATTTTCTTTAAACCTAGGTTAGACACCAGCACCTGGTTTAAAAGTTTAACTTATATAATTAATAGGTGTGGCTAATGAAGAACTGATTACTGGTTTGGTTTTGTTTCATTTTAGGTGACAAGATTCCTATCGGGCACCCTGACTCCTTTACACAGTTCTCATCTAAAAAGTCTGGAAAAGGGTATCTGTGAGAATTGTCGTGCCTCTGAAACCAGAAACTCAACATCCGTTGTCTGACAAGCCAATTCTTTCCCTCACTCCCAATATACATGTTCTTTGACCTCAAAATATCTTGATTCCCTTGACCTGTCTTTTTTGCCCTATCCATCACCTTATTTCCAATCTTATCTCCTTACCTGTCCATCTTAAATCTGTGTGTATCAGTTACCCTCCTTCTTACCAGGACCCTGAATTTGTTTACCTTTATGTGTTTCTAGTTCAACATCCTGAAAAACTGATCACTTAAATAATTCCAAACATCCAAATTCTCTCTTCCTCCAGCCAGACTTCTGAAGATCCAGCCATGTAAATGCGACAATTCTATGGACTGACGATGCTGCAAGCCTTGGACATCATGCATTAATCCTTTTAGATGGCTCAGGGCAGCTCCTTTTCTCCTTATCTTCTCTCATTGAGACATGGGGTGGACTCTGCCTGACTCAATTTCAGCCTCACATTACAGAGAGGGTAAAGTACTTCATCTGCTTTCTCACCATCGCTTCACCTTCATCCTCGTGTCAGAGGAAGAAGCATTGATTCTCTTTTCCAAGGCATCGCTTTCATACATGCTTTATATCTCATCTCTCCCTGCTTCCTCCAGCATCTTGCTCCAGCCGTTATTCAATTTTCCTGTATTAGCAACCTTTCCCATTCCCTTAGCTCCTTCCTAGACATGTAAGCCAAAATATAGCAAAATAAGAGAGAGAAACAAAAAGAAGTTAATAGGACACCTCTTGCATATCCCTGTTTCCTCTCATTTGGTATCTTTAACTCTACACACATCATATTCACCCTTCCTAAAACGTTAATACTTGCTAAAACTTGTAGAGCACTCACTGTGTGTCAGGCCCTGTTCTAAGAAGTTGCGTATATTAACTCACTTAATCCTCACAACAACCCTATAAGGCAGGCATTTTTATTATCCTCATTTTACAGAAGAAAAAATGAAGTCACAACAAGTTTACATAAATTGTCCAGGGTCACACAGGGGCATTTCCCATTGTCACTTTGACTTATTAATAAATTTTACGATAATCGTCATGAACCATCATGTGCTTACTTTCATTGTTTCCAGGTTTTAAAAATTTAAGCAGACCACCTCTTTGAGGATTTTTAAAAATTTCTTTTTTATTTTCTGCTTTTTAGATTTTTCTGAGCACTGTTTTCATATTTCCTTTTTCTGTCACAATCTCAACTTGTACTCATTCTCAATTACCTACATTGCTAAAAAATAAACTGTAATTGAATTCAAAGTACATAAAATCTGAATATATGTTCACTCATTGAATACAAAAAATAATTATGTGTTATATATGTTATCCCCAAATTATTTTTAAATATTCAAAATTAACAATAAGAAAGCAATTAGGAATATCAGTTTGAAATAAAAAAGATTTAAATAAATTTAAAATTTTTAATTTTTAAAGTTAAACTGTATTCTTATTTTACAAAAATATAATTCATCATAATTTTGTATTTAATGTCTGTCTAGTTGCCAGTGTAAAGCATCAGTATCATGCTTCATGAAAGTTATGTCTAAACCCAGGTAAATACAAATTTAAGAAAGCCATGAATTATTTAATATTGTAAAATATTTTAAGTTCTGCAACATATTGTGAATATCTGCTCTTTAGGAGTATCTTTGGAAACACAAATTGGAAAATGAAAAGTAACAAGAAAATAGATGCTCAGAACTACCAAGAAAGATACATTTTGCAATAATTTATTGTGTCTGTGCTACTGAGAAGCAGTTGACAGATCAATTAATCTATCTTTTCTCTTCCCCCTGCTCTGCTCCTCCCCTCACTCTGAAGCAATGCCTATTTCCAATGTCACCCGGAGCACAGCCCACAACTTTCACTGCATTTGGACACATTTGCCCTTGCAAGAGATGAAGAAAAATATTACCCTGGGGCAGGAGTGATGTTAGTCAGGACAGCAGATGTTTGGGATTATAGGGGTGTAAGTGTTGAGTGCTAACTTCCAAGTGATTGAAAACTGACGTGTTCTTTAAAATTGGTGCGTACGTGTATTTAAGACATTCAAGGTCTTATAAAGCACAGGGCTGGGGGCAAGGACTGTTCTTGTCTAGATCTAAGGGAGTCTTGCTCAAAATAACAACTAAGTTTAGTTGTAGAAAAATGAAGGAGGATACATTTCTTGCATAGCAAAATTCATGGCTTGAAAATATATCCTGTACACACTACTATAAATTGTACATACTGTACAAATCTTTACTGACAAATCTGTTTTCTTACTAAATTGGAAGCTTACTAAAAATTGGTCTCAATTGATTACTGTGGTCCTATTTAAGAGCCTATCTTCTGGCACATACCAGGAAATACTGCTGCAAATGGTGCATTGTTTCTAAGAAGGTTAAGCTGGGATCAAGCACATGTATGCGATGGACATGCTGAGGGCCAAAAATTCCCCCAAGTGATTTAAATGAGAGCATTTCAGAAGATAATTAGATACAAATAGCAAATCCAAAGATTGTTACTAATGTAATACATACATTTTTCCTTTTCTTTTCTCATTTTTTCTTCTTCAAATCAACAGTTCCCAATAGTAAATATAGAAAACCAAAAGCTCTTTAACCATTACATTTTCTGATAGCTATTACTTGTATACAGTTGATATACAAGGAAAAATGTTGCTATTAAACTAAATTTTAAGTAAAAGCACATTATAGTAGAAATAAGACCCTCCAGAGAATAATTTTATGAGACCATTATTGCACGGTAGCTTGGGCAGTTGAACTCGCATGAAACAAATGGCTCTATAAAACAGGTCCCAAAGTGGCCTATTGCTTAATTAAATTCATATACAAAGCATCCCTCTGCCTTGACATGTGTACATACATATATTAGATATATTTTAAAATCCACTCTGAAAAATATGACCTCATAAAGATGCAAAGGTTTAGACGCCACTTCAAAGCCAAAGAACTTCTTGAAGCGATGTTTTACATGGAACTGTGACTTTTCAAATAATTGCTTTTTTTCTTAACATAGTGAGAACAGTCACTTTGATGTACACAATACGTTTAAGCTTTCTGCCTCTAAAGATACGCTGTAGTCTATATGAAATGCTTGCATTGAATGCAAGTGTTGCTAATTCTTTCTTTTCCTGTTTCATCAGAATGGAAGCATTTCTAGAGAAGCCTGGGTATGCACTGGAAGAAACACATTTACAAGATGCACAGTTCAATCCTTCAAGTGAAATGTGTCTACGTAGAAGAATATTAATTTAATTAATGCAAATAAATTAAGGTGTTTTTTGCCTTCAATATAAAATTGTTTTACCAGAATGTATTTCTCTATTCTTCTGTTTCATGAACCACCTACATGTGGGTAACAGCCTTCCAGGAACAGAATGCAGTCCAGTCTGTTCCATAGCCTAAAAACATCCTAAAGCCATCTGGTATTAAATGTGTTAAGAGAAGATGGAAGCAAGGGACTAAAATGAAGAGACATTATTAAAACATGTTACCAATTGATTATAAGATTTTGTGTCTGCAAATGTTCTATCAGTTTGAAAATTTCATACTAAATAATCTGGAATAAATAATTTACCTTCTCTATTTTTGCCTATTCAATTGGGAAACTCCTTAATAATGTCTGTTTAACTAGCACTCCGAAGATAAATGGGAAACAATGTATAAAATCTAGAGAAGTAAAGGTGACTCTCAAATATAGAAATTAAATGAGATCAGTTTTAAATGTGTAGGTAAGATATTCTAAATTTGGGTGAAATTCTCTAGACTTACAAACAGAAAAATGAGAGGGGCTTCATACTGGCTTGAATAATTTTTGTACCTGGACACTGAAAATGTCCTGCTTAACAACAATAGTAATCATAATAATAACTATTATTCATTAAGTACTCACTGGGTACCAGGGACTATGTGAAGCATTTTACACTGATTATCTTATTTTAATCCTCATGACATCTCTAAGGAGATATTCTTAATTTAGAGATAAAGAAGCTAAGGCACTAAGACATTAAACAACTTGCTTAAAATCATACAGTTAGTAAATGACAGAAGTGAAATTCAACCCTTTTTTCACTGACATGAGAGCCCATACTTTTTTTTTTTATAAGATTTTATTTTTTTCCTTTTTCTCCCCAAAGCCCCCCAGTACATCGTTGTATATTCTTCATTGTGGGTCCTTCTAGCTGTGGCATGTGGGACGCCGCCTCAGCGTGGCCTGACAAGCAGTGCCATGTCCGCGCCCAGGGCTCAAACCAACAAAACACCGGGCCGCCTGCAGCGAAGTGTGCGAACTTAACCACTCAGCCACGGGGCCAGCCCCCAGAGCCCATACTTTTAACCCCTGTCCCCTTACTGCCAATTTTGACAGAAGTTGTGCACCTTGGTCTGGCCACAGGGAGAACCTTGGGGGTGCACCTTCGAACCTCATAGAAATAACTCTGAATGTAGGCTATTGACAAGAAAAACAACAGGTTAGAGATGCTCCCTGAACGTTCACCCTACCAAAGATAACTGTACAATCCAACCACTGTCCAACCCTATGGTTGCAAAGAAATATTTATATAACAGAAGAAGTTTGTGTTTAGAAACAGTAGGTGTCTGCCCGAGTCATTTATATTCACAGGGAGGATAAGCAAACAAACTTTTCTCCAGGCCAATCCACTAAAGATGTGTGATAACTAAGAAGAGGCTGCAGAACATGAACTCTGTGTATCCAATGAATAAGCCTGTGCAGATGGTGTGAGACTCTAACAGCAGAAAGTCTGAGCTCCCTGTCTGAATGAAGAGCATGTGTGGGCTGTCATGACCTTACTTGTCACTTCCACCATCGTCACCCTCTTCACAATTGCCATAGCTGAAGAGTAAGGGACAGACACTGTGTGTAAGAGGAGATATTACTATTGCCTCACAAAAGAAATGCACCCACATTCAAAAGAATAGCATAGAGAGAACTGGAGAAGGTTTACCAAATATGCTCTTTATGGGCACTTTACAAGAGAATGTAATGTTTACTTTGTCTGGATAAATAATTAGAATAAGGCCAGAGGGTCTTTTCGTTGTGCCCACCACTGAACATCACACTCCACCAAATACAGAGATATCACATGTTATCCTGGTTGTTTTGAGCAGCCCTGCTGAGGTAAAAATTTTGATGTACATTTCTCGAAAGAGTCCACAGCCCTCCGAACAACTGCTTCTACAGAGGAGTCAGGAGGTCATGGATTTGTCTGTCTCTCTTTACAACTGGAAAATGTTAATCAAAATATTTGTAACAAGGATATCTAAAAGAGGATACCAGGATTCTTGCCCCTGTATATCATCACTGTTGTGCCTCCAATATTATTTTGCCAATTTAGCAGGAAAAAATCCATGTGACATAGTAAGATTATTTATGCACTTCAGAAATTTAAATTAATTGTTCAGTATGGTTTGAATCTTTTAAGACCTCAACTGAGGGGATATGGCATTGATGCTTTAAAGAACTTTGTTCTGCCACTGTTCCATAACATTGAGATTTTGAGAATGTTTTAAATATTTTTAAATAAAAATCTCTTCTGACATGTAGTGCTCCTGAATTTTACCTCTTGATTTTTTTTCAAAGGAACTCATTTTCAGATCCACGTAGTCAACAAACATTTATCAAATGCCCACAAAATACAAGGCATTTTTTCTGTGGTGTCTCAGAAGATGTAAATATATATGAAATGCAGATATTCTTGAAACTCAAAGAGAACTTACTGTCAAGCAACAAAGGTAAAACAAATAACCAAAGCTACAATGCTAAACAGCCCAAGGGAAGTGCTATTTGAATGATATAAACCAAATGCCTAAGAGAATTTCAGAGTTTCAATTTGGCTTTAGAACTTCTGAGTGACCTTATAAACCCTTGACTGTGGCCAAGTTCAAGGCACTTGAGATAAGGAAGGCTCTTTGTTTTAAAGGTCCTAGAATGTCAATTTCTTGGTATTCCAGGGCTACCCGGCTCCTCCTTGGCTCAATCCACATGATAATGAAAGAAACCAGCTAGTAAACTGTTTACTGTTAAATAACTCTGACTCAGTTATTGTGCAATGTTATCATTGTCCTTTGCCAAAACACCAAATTCTCACTCAACATTAAGAGAACTTCTCTCTTAATATATTTGAGTATTTTTGTGAATTAAATGGTACAAAAAATATTTAAGCAACAAGAAAATTTAGAAAGACAAAAGTTAACTCTATAGATGAGATGCTGAAACCCAGATAAGTGAACTGAGTCATGGGCAAAGAGGCGTTTGGAATTTGGGTTTCCTAATTTCTTAATCCAGTGTTAGTTCTACCACACTACCTTGGTTAATTATGAAGTCGCTCCAATTCATTCAGCCATTGAAAATGCTGTCTATAGGCATTTTTGTTTTGATTGTCTTTGATTTTTTATTAACATTGTTTTACAAGTTATGTTTCTATGACTGGAAGAGAAGCACTTGAGTATAGAATTGTGAAAGTAAGTAAAGGATAAAGCAACTTGACAAAACAAAAAAATAGCTAATTTTGACTCACTTTTTATGATGCACACAAATCTGTCTTTAATATGAGAGTTGATGTCTTACCATTTTTAAGTTTTGAAAGATGAATCCATAGAATGATAGAGACTGAATCTGACTGCAGTTTTGATGCTAATTTGAAGATCCTCAGTTGAACCTTGCCCATGAAACACTCCAGAAGTTCACATTTCATTTGCAAATGAAAATTATCTGTCAAGTCCACTAAACCAGGTTTAAGTGTTCTCAAAGCTGCTCTTAATCAAAAGCCAGCATATGCTAATCCCTCGCATGGCATTCTGTGGCATGCTATTCTTTTCATTCATGACAATTTTCTCATGGTAATATCATGATTTGACATTTTATGTCTATATCTATATATTTGTGTGTTCATTGGTTTAATATCTATTGTCTGATACATTGTAAGACCTATGGAGAAAAGAATTAGTCAGCTGTGCACCAATTTCATCCTGGCACCCAGTCAGTGGTAGTCAGTAAATATTTTTTGAATGAATAAAGGAGAAATGATTAGGTACCCTTGTGAATTTGGAAATTGATGGATATTCTTTAACTTTAGTTAGGTACAATTAATAAAGGAATAGTACTGGGGCCGGCCCCGTGGCACAGCGGTTAAGTGCACACATTTCGCTTTGGCGGCCCAGGATTCACCGGTTCGGATCCCGGGTGAGGACATGACACTGCTTGGCAAGCCATGCTGCAGCAGGCGTCCCACATTATAAAGTAGAGGAAGATGGGCACGGGTGTTAGCTCAGGGCCAGTCTTCCCCAGCAAAAAGAGGAGGATTGGCAGCAGTTATCTCAGGGCTAATCTTCCTAAAAAAAGAAAAAGAAAAAGGAATAGTACTATGTCACACACCATAAATATTTTTAAGTTTATTACTGCCTGTGTCAGGCAAGGTTGTTTTAAGCCCATGTGATAAAACCTAATCCAAACTCATTTAAACAAAATTGATAATTTATCAACACAAAACTGGAAACTCAGGGTTGCCATTCTCTTGAGGTGGATTTGATCCTGTCTTCAACACACAGCACTAGAATAAATGCTCAACAAAATCAGGGATATTTTTCTGTTTTGTTCAATGACATATCCCAAGTTTCTATACCAGTGCTTGTCACCTAGTAGATGCTCAATAAATATTTGTTGAATAAATCGGTGATCAATCTCTGTCTCTCAGATAAACTCTCCTATCTGATGATATGGCAGGCAGAATAATCACCTCTAAAGATACCCACACTCTAGTCCTCAGTACCTGTGAATATATTACCTGACATAGCAAAAAGAACTTTACAGACATGCTTGAGGTTTGGAAATTGAGATGGGGAGATTATTCAGACAGGCCCAATCTCATCATATATATTCTTAAAATCAAAGCACCATTCCCAATTATAATCAGAGAGAAATATAACAGCAGAAAAGCAGGCAGAGAGAAGTAACATGAGGACAAGTTCTGTTGTTGTTGGCTTTGAAGATTCATGCTTGGGGGAGAACGAGGTCATGGGATTGAGAGGCCATCAAGCAGAGAAGGAACTGTTAGCAAAGGAAGTAGTTGGTTATGTTACCAAAAAAAAAAGGAAGGGACACCTTCAAGGTTCTTGACATCTTACAGGGAAGACAGAATTTACATATGAAATAAGACAGAATGTAATTAAAGGCCAAAATAACTAGCTACACACGATATCAACTATACAATCTCAAGAAGGAAAGAAATACTGTTGGCCTAAAATGTTACTGAAGCATGTAGAGTATGGAAATTCAAAACGGATTTTGAAGATTATGGGAAAATAGAATGGAATAAAAATGCAGAAAAGACTTTCTAATTATATATCCCGATAAGAGCATGACTATCGAAAACGTGAAGAGACAAAGCTATTTGGAAGAGAGTGGGGACTTTATTATGGCAAAAATCTTTAAAATGTTAAGAAGATGAATGAGAAACAGAAAGGAGGCAATGAGCTATTCCAGTTTCACAAAATTGTCTACAAATGTGTAAGAGAAGATTATTTTTAGAAGACTATATTATAAAGTAAAAACACACGACTCTACAACTTCATTACACACTAAAGTTAGAAAATATTTATGGCTTCTAATTTTGCTCATCTTTTAAAAATTTTACCAAAACACAATTCTCCGAAAAATGCGAATGTTCTAAACTATAGCAATACATGCTGCTCTGTGTGGCTCCAACACAATGATCACAGAAATTCAGGGAACCAAACTTTGCTATTGAGGCAGGATTAGAAAAACCACTGTAGAAAGGTCTGGAAGACTTAAGGGAATCAATATAATTAAAGAGAAATGTTAATATTAAGCATGTAAAACATACGAATCACACTTTGCTTTCTAGGGTGATCCTTCAAGTCATCTGGCATTTAATTCTTCTTTTCCTTTTTCTTTAGGGAGAAAAATGTAGCTGGAGCTTCTGTTTCCTATTTGCCACCAATAAAATTATCAGCATTTTCTATCAACTATGCACCATCAACCCCTTCCTCTCTACTATACATTTGTCCCAAATATTATAAGGTATTCAGCTCTGTAATGTTATTGATAAAACAAAACTAAGTCTTCTCTAAGTCTCCCTGTACTTACTATCTAGTTCCTCCGCTTCCCTCCTTAGGCAAGCATCTTTAGAAGACAACCCTCACTTCTCATTTAGTCTTCAATTTGGTGCACTGTGACTTTGCTTCCAACCTTCTGAAGAAACTGTTCTTGGGGAGGGTATGATGATCTCAGTTCCTCCCATTAGTTCTCATTTATTTCACCTCATTCAGGCCTCTGCTCAAAATAATCTCCTCACAGAGCTATTCCTTCTGCCACTAGCTCTGTTCCTTTATCTTGCTTTAATGTTCCTCAAAGTACCATCCTTCCCCAAAATTACATGATATGGTTACTTGGTTGAGCCTGGCTCCCCACCAGAATGTTATATCCAGGAGCGCAGGGACTCTGCTTACTCCTGTCTGTATCCCAAGGTGTAGAGCCATGCTCAATGCCAGCAGACACTCACCAAACATTTGTCGAATTATTCTTAATATCCAGTTAAAACTCTTTGATTTTGACCTACTTTACTACAAATTAATAACCTTCTCCTTTATATAACATGCTTGTCTCATAATTTCAGTGACATTATTCTATAATGCTTTTTCTCCTTCATCTTTGTCCCATCTTTCCCATCTTAATGCAGAGAGACCTTTCTTAACAGCTCCCCGCATGGTTTGGGCCTCAGTCCTCTTAGTCCTCTTTGCTATTCATTCTCCTGACCCTCTTCCTGTGTGGTCTTATTTGCTTCCATGCCTTCGGTTACTGTGTGTTCCATGACAACCTGAAAATGTATATCTCCACCCCAGACCTCTCTCTTGGTTTCCAAACAAAAGTCTCAGGTGGTTACTGATGCCTCCCCATGGAGACATTCAAAAGTAAACACTGCAGCTGCTCTCCTCTCCCAGGTGTGCCCTAACTAACTCCTAACATGTCACCACCCACTCCTTTGGTCCCACTTGAACTTCAGGCAATACCTCCTGTATTCAGGCAATTCTCAGTTCTACCTCCTCAATAGCTGCCAGCTGCAGTCATTTTCCTGTCTTCCTGCTGAAATGGCGATGCTTCAGGCTCTCGTTATTTCTCACCTGGATTCTTGCCATAGACTTCTAATTGGTCTCTTTCCCTGCAGTCATGCCCGAACTCCTAATCAACTTGCCATACTAGTTATTAGAGTGACAACTTAAAAATTCAAGAGAGCATAATATAAAAGACTCAGTATGGTATCTTCCTTCTGCTTCACCTGCATTGCTGTTGAGCTCATGCCCAGTGCTTTCTTTCATCTCTGTGCCCTTACGCATGCTGCTTCCATTCTCTCTAACGTTTTCCCCCATCATTTCCTTTTGGCCTGGTTAACTCTTACTTGTCTTTCACATCTTGATTAAAATCTTTCTTCCTGCAAGTGTCCTGCCCTCAACACCCGAAATGATGTTAGGTGGCACTCTATTGTGTTCCCACAGCCTCCTTCCCCTCCTATCATAGATCCTTTATACTCAAATTAATACTACACTAAAATTATGATTTACTTGCCTGTCATTCAGTATCAGTAAGGTAATGCTAGTCACTGAGACAAACTAGCCCAAAATTTCAGTATTCTCGTTTATAAAAGTCCTGTCAACTAAGTCTGAGACAAAATTAACAAAGGCTTTTTATTCATAAACTTCATGGGCAAGAGAACCCATCTGCCATCACTTTCATTTCATCAGAGGATTGAGGACGTCCGAAAGGCAAGTAAGTTTTAAAGAGTACAAAAAGAAATATGAGAAAATTTCTGTTAGCAAGCACTCTATTAAAATGGTATCTTTGGAAGTAGGGAGACTCTCTAATTGGTCTCCAGATACATTTGGCAGCTTTTGGGTGGCTGGAGGAAACAAGTTAATAGTTTGTGGGCATTTCAGAAGAGGAGCGTTGCTCATTGTTGGGCCTGGAGGGTTTTTGTGTCTGGCTGTTTCTTGTAACAAATGGAGGCTGATGGGAAGCTGTTTTGTGGCCATATTGTCATCATGCTCCTTGGAGGGAGGCTGCCATGGCAGGAAGGTTCTCAGTCCAAGAACAGTTTTCCTAGTAGTTGAGTGTCTTTTCTTCCATGTGGTGATCTGGGGATCCAGGCTCCTTCTTTTTATGGCCCTGCCATCCTCTAGGTTCAGAGAGCAGATGAGGAAAAGAACTATACTTCTTACAAGTGCCAAACAAGAACTAATAATCATCACCTATGTTCATATTCCATAGGCAAAATCTGTGGCAATACCTAGATGCTCAGGAAGGGAAATGGAACCATCGCTGGACAGCTGTGCCCAGGGACTCCTTCAGACTATGGAACAGGACCATAAATTTTGGTTGAACAGCTCCTAGCTACCATGTCTGCCACACATCTCCACTAGATTTTGAATTGTAAAAAGAGATAGTATGTATTTCCATTGTTTAGCAAAATGACAAGGCTACCTATTAGTTGCTCAAAAAACACCCACAAATGGTCGAATCATTAAATCAATAAATGTTTGAATGGCTCTATCATCTGAAAATTCAGAATCTCTAAAATTGCTTCTTTCTATTCCTGAAGATTTACTCAATCAAATTATGGCTAATAATGAAATGAAAACATATAATCTATGGATATAAGGCATCATTTGAAAGCTAATATTGAATATCCCTCCACTTGCAAAAAACGGAAATGAACCTAAGAAGCATTACAGATTGTAAATATCAAATAAACTAGTAGCAATATTTTGAACAGTAAAGATCAATATTATAAAGTAAATTACAGGCAAAAGTGCCAAAAATGCTTGCCAAGGAATCTCTGTAATATTTTGAGAAGAGAATTCAAAAAGGTCATAGATTTGATCATAATAATCAACCAAAAGTAGATTTTTATTTAGAATTTTGAGCTAATTTCTGAGGCAGTAAGATCACATTCTTAACAATCTTTTCTTTTTGCCACTTGAAGATATTTCTAAAATAAAATTGTCAAAAATAAAGCAAGAAATAAATATCAGCACATCATCTAGTGAAAAATGTAATAAACAAATTTCCAATTAGTTTTAGGCATTCAGGAATGAATTATCCTCTGCTTTCAGATTTTCATGAATAATTCAAATTTTGCTGTCAGTAGACCTAATTAGTAATTATCCAAACTATTTCTAAATTATCTGGTTTGAAGCAACCTGTGTTGCAACTATATTTATTTCTGATATAATTATTAACCCCATCCGTATTGGTCTTATCTCTCTTTCTGTTGCTGGTAATAGAACAGGCATCTCCAGATAGCAGAGAAATCTATAGATTTAGTTTATTAATGTACCATTACCAATTAGCCCCTCTAGTGCTAAGAAGCTGGCAGCATATACCACACAAGGAGATATTTTTAACGCCTTTGGAAATGCTTGCCCTACAGTCTACTGATTTAACTATGTAACAGCAGGAAGAGAAGGCTGACCTTAAAAGGAAAGAACAAGGTCTACAGTAGAAGTGATGGAAGGATAGTGAGGCAAAACAACTTACTTCAGGATGGACTGAAATATATTCAAAGGGTTACAGAGGCCCCCCACACAGGGAAGTCTTCCCTTTGAAAGTAGTTGAGCCATGAAAGTAATTGAACACATTCAGAAGCAACACAGTACGAAAATGAAAATTCATTAAACTCATATGTAATGCTGGATCCTAAGGCTAGAGATTATGTTTTCTTTGTATTTTAAATTGCAGTACATCTTATGGTGTATATTCCTTAATAACACTATTTGGACTTACAAATATCCCACTCCCCACAAAAACCCCCAAAGTTTACAAAGTAAATTGTGACATGCCTACCCCTCAAAAAACTTGAAACCTAAAAATTCCTAACAGGCCTTGGGATAAAACAAAACATAAAATGAAATTGTAATTGTGATGCAAAATATATTTCACTGATAGTTTCAAGTGTATCATAAATTCTGGATGAAAATTTTAATTAATCATGCACGTATTCCCGGATTTCACTCTAACTGTTCCTAGAAAGGGGATCTAGATGAAATTGTAATACTTTTCTCTTCTTCTTAAATATTATTTTTCTACTGGAAGCTCTTAGGGATTATAACACTCTAAGTGATTCTTTCAAAACTGTCAGAAGCATTTAGTTTTAACCTGCAGGAGTACATCATAAAATTTTATTTCACAATTGCTATTTTTCTCCAATAATAGCTTTATCTATTATCATCATTAATAGCTTCTTCCATTTCTATACACGTTCAAAAAAATAAAAAATTCTATTTCCTTTTTTATTCTTTTTTAAGTCCAGATTTTACTGACAACTGAGAAGAATAAAAGATGTGATCAGTTTGTGGTCATTTCTTGAGTCTCTGCCTGCTCAACATTTTACTTTACAGTGTTTTTCTCTCTGTTTTGTTCTTTCTCTTGGATGTATTTATAGAAACTTTTCTTATTTCCTTTGAGTCCCTCAGCTACATTATTTCATTTTGCTTTCTTGCCTCTCTTATTGTGTGCCTGCATTCCTTGATGGCTAACTTGTATCTATTCCTTTCAATTTCCCCTCTTTTCCATTTCCTACATTATTTTGTATTTCTATTCAAAAAATTCTATTTTGTATTTCAGCGCTTAGAGAAACCCACCTTCACCCACAGGTATTTTTTAATCATCTCTGTATTTTTAACCTATATTGGATTAGCTGGTGAGCTTTCCATGCTGAGGTCATCTTAAAACTCATTTCTTCTCCCCTTTTCCCTGCCCCTAGCAGTCTGCTGCTGACTTCATTTGAACTGATTATTTTGCTCAATACCTTAATAACAAACTCTCCAAGTTTAACCACTATTCACTATGATAGGGATATTGATCAGATATTTACAATTATAAGGGACTTACTGGTCTGAAAACAAAACGAGACATTTTACACACATCTCCACGGTGTTGAACAAATAAGCGAATGAGTCACACTGGTATCATTGTCTACTCAGTCCTTCTGAGTCACTGAGATAGGACTGACCTCCCTAAGCTAGGACAAGAGAAAGTCCAGATGACCTCTTTGTAGACGACTATTGTTGGTCAGCTGATGGATCTGATGGACGAAACTGCGACAGTCAGCACCACTGTCGAGGCCAACCCCGGGTTCACTTACCCCGGAACTGCTCTGTATCCAGTTCCTCCGGGGACTCTGTAAATTTGTTAAAGCTACTTTGGCAGCAAAGTATAGTTCTGAATCCTCAAATTGTGTGTTTGTAAATATAACCATGGACCCCTAGAAAATGTTGTCCTAAAAACAACTTAGCCTAAAAATGAAAGTTTCTAGTGAACTACCTTTTAGTTAAACCTACAAAAGTACATTTTTCAGACAAAAATCTCCCAAATGTCTGTGCCTGGTTTTGAAAATCTAAAAGATGATCTGGAACCCTGGTGAGTTTTAAATCTACCTTCAATCATCAGACCTACTCTAGCCCAGATTTAATGATTTAAATCTCATTTAATAATGTTGTCCCAATAAGCCATCATGCACTCTTAAATGAAAGAGCTAAATCCAAGGAAATTAAACTAAAAGCTCTACCTCCCAAAACCAAAAGAAATACAGAGAAGATGTAAAAGACATTGAAGCAATGGATGGCCTGTGAACCCCTGGGGTGGCACAATTGTGGGCAAGGGCAAATATTATTCAAATAACCTCATTTCATTTGACTGGCACCAGTTGAGAAAGAAACAGAATTAGATATTAGTGTCAATGTGGCTATTTGGATACCTTATATCTATTTGAATCAATCACATATTAGGATCTTTCACTTAACCATATCAACACCTCTAAGTCTGATCATTTTAAAAACAGGTTAATATTCATGAGTAACTGATGGTTTCCCCCAATTATTCTGAATGGTTGTTTTCAAAATTATTGCACTCTAGACATTGTGGAACCTATGAAATAAAGATTAAAATGAACTTCTACCTTTCCCTCAAGATACTTTTAAATTCATAACAATATGGGTAAAAATACCTGCTTTGCGCAAGCATTCACATCCTTCCAAATTATATATATATGAATATATGTACATATGAATTATATAACTTATATATATGTTATTTATAGATGTGTATGGAGAATATATGTTTATGCTATATATGAAAATATATATATTGTGTGTGTGTGTGTATATATATATATATATATAGCATATAGATTCTTTATATTCTTGTATATAGATGGCCGTAAGCATCTGGATAGCTAAAAAGCAAATGATCAACCATAAAATCAAGCAACCTCTCACATGAGGCAGAGGAAGAAAAATCAACTTTCAGAACCTGGAAATAAGACTGCCTGCTAAAGGATCACTCTGTCTGCTCCCCTCAAGTAGAAAGCAGGGCATTCTCCATACATATCTGTAAATAAATGACATATAAACTTGGTCATGAATAAAAGAAAAAGGACAAGTTTTTGTAGCATGGAGAAAGGGTAAAAGTAAAATACCATCAACATTAAGTGGATTTTTTTCTTTTTTATAGATTTTACATTTTAAACACATATGTCATGACATTTTAATGTAGCAGTTCTGAAATGGAGAAATAGCACATTGATTTTGTGCCCCAGAGAAAAATAAACAATAGCACTTTCAAAAACGGCTTTGGCCTGAGATTCCCTGGAACCATACAAAGGACATTTATCCCCAAACTGAATGACGCTGGTAATGGTTGCACTTTCTTGACTACTCTTTTCATCTAAATATTCTGGTTTGATCCTGTCAATGAGGTCACCATGATGCACAGACTGTAACATAATGTGTTGATGAAAAGTTGCCATGAATTCACATTGACAGAAAGAATACCACCAAATCCAGGATAAACTGCATCAATATAGAGTCAATAAAGAAAAAGTGACTGATATTCTTCATATATTTAGCTATAAAATCAGCAATTTTCAAATAGGCACCAAAAAAAATACCCGACTAGCATATGTTTTAAGTATTTTTCCTAACCTGAAATTCCTTTTCTTCCTATTTTTAGTTTGTTAGAGACACACTCTGTGTGATGATTCTTAGCAGTCCTAAAGTGAAATATAAGAAAATACTTTTGTTAGGATCAAATTAAATGTTAAAGAGGTTAAAAAAAAATCTGTATTCTATTTTGATATAGCTAAAACCTATTAATGGTGATGTGAGTTACATTTGGCCACAGAGGAATTATTTAACTTTTCCTACCTTTCAGTACTGTCATCTGAAGACTCTTGATTCTTGTTGTTGACACATGTTGTCTGAAGTCTGTTGGGCATAGAGAAAGTAAAATCATATTTGAATACCTTTTTTTCCTTGATATGAAAAACACTACCTGCACAGCAAAGGAAATCATCAACAAAATAAAAAGGCAACTTACTGAATGGGAGAAAATATTTGAAAATCATATGTATGATAAGAGGTTAATATCCAAAATATATAAGGAAATCATGCAAGTCAATAACAAAAAAAAACCAAACTGATCAAAAAATAAGCAGAGGATCTTAATAGATATTTTTCCTAAGAAGATATCCAGCTGGCAAATGGATACATGAGAAGATGCTTCTCACTAATCATCAGGGAAATGCAAATCAAAACCACAATGAAATATCACCTCACACCTGTTAGAATGGTTATTGTCAAAAAGACAAAAATAACAAGCATTGGTGAGGATGTGGAGAAAAGGGAACTCTTATGCACCGTTGGTGGGAATGTAAATTGGTGCAGCCACAATGGAAAACAATATGAAGGTTCCTCAAAAAATTAAAAATAGAACTACTATATGATCCAGCAATGACCCTTCTGGGTATTTATCTAAAGAAAACAAAAATACTAGCTCAAAAAGATACCTGCACTTCCATGTTCATTGCAGCATTATTTAGATGTGAAAACAACCAAAGTGCCCAGCAACAGATGAACAGATAAAGAAAATGTGGTGTATATCTACAATGGAATCTTATTCAGCCATAAAAAAGAAGAAAATTTTGCCATTTGTGACAACATAGATGCACCTTCTGGGCATTAAGCCAAGTCAAATATGTCAGACAAAGACAAGCACCATATGATCTCACTTACATGTGGAATCTAATAAAAAAGAAAACCAAGCTCACAGATACAGGGAACAGATGGGTGGTTGCCAGAAGGGGGGTTGGGGGAGTTGCTGAAATGGGTGAGGGGGTCAAAAGGTACACACTTCCAGTTATAAAATAAATAAATCATTGGGATGTAATATACAGCATGGCAACTATAGTTAATAACACTATATTGCATATTTAAAAGTTGCTAAGAGAGTAAATGTTAAAAGTTCTCATTATAAAAAAAATTTTGTAACTATGTGTCAGGAATGATGTTAGTAGATTTGTTGTAGTGATCATTTCACAATTCATATAAATATTGAATCATTATGTTGTACATCTGAAACTAATATAATGTTATATGTCAATTATACTTCAATTAAAAAATAGAAAAAAAATTGAAAATAAAGTGTTATATGCAGTCTCAGGCTAAAAATATACATATAGAATTCCACCAAAAGACATATAATGAAAACTCACTGAACAATCCTAATTAGAATCATGATGTAAGACTAATCTTTAGATGAAATAATATTATCCTGATATTCTTCTGATAATACTTATTAGAAATCTTCTTCAATCTAGCTTCCATTGCAGAAAACCAAATTTGCAGAATGGAGTGTAATAGAAGCCTACAGCATGTATAAACAAGTTGGTTTACTTAGAAAAATCATCAACTCAAATGCTACTTTGACAATGGGAAACTCCCATTTACCATTTTTTTTAAATTTCAAATGAATGAAGTCTTCTTTACTCACCTCTATATTGTTCTCTCCAATCAAAGGAGACCCCCAAGTATGGAGAGAGACTTAAAGAAGAACCCCATGATAATGCATTCTCTTCACCTCTTGGAAAACACTGGGAAGCCTAAACGGCCAGTTCTTACCTGCCATGGGAAGACAAAGGCTAAATAGAGAAGAACTCATTTCAAAGATATGAAGGTGTTTTGATCCCTCCTCATACAATAGTACTTGTGTACAGTGCGTTAAAAGATGGAAGCAAGTTTGATGAGCTTGCCTGCCATTACCAGCGCCATCATCTGCTCTGGACTCTACCCATTTTTACTGAGTGTATATTCTATATGGAGAGTCATTTCTAACTGAGTACTATGCCATAATCTGATGCCACAGAGGCCTCCAAAAACAGGGTATGTTTTCATTTCCATTTTCATAAGTCCACTTGGGGAAGCTGAAGTGGTAATTTGAAATTTCTTATTACAGAATGCTTCAGAGTGTAAGATTCAAGACAATGACAGCTTAATTCAACTGGCATTAGAACTATCCAAAATTATTTTTAATCCATGTACTTTTGCAAACAACTAGTTGGCTCAAATTTGTTAGTCTCACACCCCTACTGAGGCTCATTTTATATTTCACATTCAAGAATCTGAATATCTCAGAAATGTCAGTACAAATCACACATTCAGCCTAGTCAAATTTATTTTCAGTACAGTCAAGCCTTCTCCAAAAGACCAAGTAATTTGATATAAATACTCTGCCTTTCAAGTTGGAGACAAACTAAACTTTGGCATTTTTCAGTAAAATATTTGTTTACATTAATAAGATAGCTTGATATTTTTTTTCTTTATTTAGACAGTTAAAAAAGTACGAACGAGCCCCAAGTTAATTATATTTGTCAACACTTTGTCATTAGCACAAGATGTTTTATCGGAACTGAACTTGTGAAGATTTCCAGATAAAAACGGTAGGGGGATGTGCAGTAAATATTGTAGATTAAGTTCATGCATTACTCTCTGCTCTCTCCTGTAAGCCCCCTAAAATGACAGAAAAAAAGAAGAAGAAGAAGAGGACAGGAATAACCCCAGGAGGACTACGGAACAGAAGCAGGTGTAACAGCCAGAAGATGTCAGCAAGTTTTTGGAAGATGAAAACCAGGTGGATGAGAGGTTATTATGAAAACGGGAGAAACCTAAAACCTAAAACAGAGAAAGCTGTAATCCATTCACGACAGGATGCCAACATGAAGCAGCCAATTTATCCGGCAGACTCCCAGAAAGACTTCGGAACTGGGAGCACCAGATATTTCAGAATGTGGGGATCAGAGTAAGACTAATAATAGAAGGAGTATTTGAAAATCAGTTTAAAGGAGCAGTTAGACCTCCTACTACTTCTCTCAACTTTGGTGTAATATTTGGACAACTTGGAAGAATTAGGCTCTGGACACGAGGATGGATACATCAGTAATAGCTGAGAATAGGACCACCATTGAATATTGAAAACAGAAGATGTCTTACACGTACGAATTTATGATTTCTCCTATACAGTCCTATACAGGCCTCTGACAGCCAGGTCATACTGCCCAGGCCTCTAACTGGAGAATGCTCCTTGGAGAAACAACCCAGCCCAAAGGAAAAGATATACAGATGGTGAAGTTTGGACATTTCCAACAAATTGGTGATAGTACATGATCACCCGACAGTGGAGTCCAACAGCCAACAAATTCTGCCCACACATCAGTCTCCAGTTTTCAGTGCTTCAATCTCAAATATGAACAGATAGGCAAAGATCACCAAACATTTGAGGAAAGTCTTCAACATAAGTGTTAGAAACTTTAAAAACAAAACAGAAAAATAAACTAATGCAAAGAAATAGGTACAATACAGGAAACGGGAGACAACTTCAAAATGTGTATATGTAATTAATATTCTTTGAGATATTGCTCTGTGAAAAAAGAACAGGATGCTATTTCTTTAAAAATGTCAATTAGAGAAAAAAAAGATACCTTTTGTATATAGAAATATGACAGTTAAAACTTCAGTTGAAGTTTTGAAAGACAAAGTTGAGAAAACTCTCAAAAAGTAGTGTGAGAAAAAATTAAAGAACAACTAGACAAATAATCACAGGAAGTTCAATTGCTGACCAACAAAATTTCCAGGAAAAAAAGGTACAAAGACAATAGGAGAAATGTGTTTTAAAAAATAAAATTACATTTTTCTGAACTGAAAGACATACATTGGTTAGCACCATAACTAATGAAAAACAACTCCCACCAAGGCACATCAACACGAGGTTTTTGAGCCCTGGAGAAAAACATATCCTAAAAGCTTCCGGAGATAGTGATGAGGGGGAGGAGGAGGAGGGAGAGAATAAGGAAACTTACAAGCAAAGGTTTGGAATAAGGTTTGTGTTGATTTTCTGAGTTTTCCACCCTAAAACCTCCAAACTATCAGTCAAGTGGTTAGGTAGAATAAAGACTTTTTTTTGACAAATGCTCACAAACTTTACCTCTCTTCTGCTATACCTAAGACAGCTACTCCAAAAATGGTGGCTGGAGACATAAAGAAAAGGACATGGGAAGCAGAAAATAATGGTTCTATCTTAATAGAGAAGTAAAGGGAATTTGCAGGATGATGGGAGGAGGGAAACGCCACGTTGATGAGTGTACAAGAGTCCAAGACAGTAAGCAGAAAAATGTCTCCAAATGAAAGAATAAAAGCTACTGTAGATTACCTAATATGTTTGGCCTCAGTCAGAGGCATTCTTTCTTTAAATGAACTTTACACGTAGGAATAATTTTAGATTTACAGAAAAGTTTGCAAAGATAGTCCATAGATCTCCTGCATATTCTTCACTCAGTTTCCCCCTGGTTAACATCTTGAGTTACCATGGTATATTTGCCAAGACTAAGAAACTGACATTAATACTTTACAAATAAATAAAGTCCAGGCTTTTATTAGATTTCACCAGTTTTTCCATTAACATCCCCTTTCTCTTCCAGCATCCAGTCCAGGCACCACACAGCGCTGAGTTGGCAGGTCTCCCTGGTCCGTCTTGTCTTTGACAGTTTCTCAGGCTTTCCTTGTTTTCCATGTGGTGGTGTTAAGGAGTGCTAGTCAGGTATCTGGGTTTCTGTAATGTTTTTCTCATGTTAGACTGGGGTTAAACTTCATCTCCTGAAGGGAGGAGTATCTACATATACTATTTGAATTTTTCTAAAAAGAAGATGCATCTTTTCTCTCCCATTTATTTACTTATTTAATCATTTATTTAAAGCAGCATATAGGCTCATTTATGTCTATTTTTTACTTCAGGTTATAATCCAATACTACTCAAAGTATTCTAGCTTTGCCTGTTAGAAGATCTTTCCAGTTTTCTCCCGTGTGCCTTTGACATGACCCCATACTTCCACTTTTAGAGTACTTCACTACTTTCTGGTACTATAAGATGCTCCAGGCTAATCTAGCATTTGCCCTGCCCCAGCCCTAGAGCCAGTCATTTCTCAAAGTCACACTGATTCCTTTTATTGGAAAATGTTATTTAGAAAACAGGATCTAGGTGTGCTGGGTGTACAGATCGCCCATGATAAGGAAAAAATATTTAAAATCAGTTAGCTAGGGCTACTTTTGTATAGATTATGAATGTCCTTTTTGCTTCTTTACTGTGTTTTCCACACTTTCCAAAATAATATGTAAAATTTCATCAATGATTGAAAAAAATTCTCACAATTAAAAAGGAAACAAGCACACACAGCAGCAGTTAATATTTTGTTAAAAGTAGTGAAGTCAGATCAAATTGAAATTTTAAAAAATATGATCAGCAAGGTTAGAAATAGAAATTTGCCTTGGGAAAAATCGTTTGTTATGGCTTTTCCATGTAAGGAGGAGGCAAAGAAAAGCGAAAAATCATGTTTTAGGTGTGAATTTAGAGGGAAGCCTCTATACCACACAAAGAGACATAGTTAATACAAGGAAAAATGAAAGATTTAAAATCTTCACACATGTGTATCTATGTGTGTGAACCAATTTGTCTACTTCTGTGTGTTTTGATTGAAAAGTGCATATGGATGCCAGATCTTCTTCTGAAAATTTGAAAGAATGTTGCCATCTTCTTTTCTCCCATTTTACAGATTGGGGAAATTCTCAACTAGGAAGAAACTGTTCATGAAACTCACGTGGCAATCAATCTCAAATGCCTTTCTCCCAAGCAGTGCTGCTCCGAGATACTGGACAGGACTTTTGAAGATAAACAAAACAAAGTGAGGGAAAAGTTAGAACAACAACATAGGCCTACCTAACTGAATACTCAAACAGTGGCATATTCCCTGGAGATGGTAATAGCATATGCCTGGACACATGCCTTAGTTCTCTAAAAACCTGTTTCCTCAATGATAAAATGTGCATAATGATGGTACCTACCTTATAAAATACAGTGAACAGTAAGCAAGCTATTAAATTCAAAATACTTAAAATCCTACCCAGAAAATAACTAGAGATCAATAAATTGTAGTTAGTATTTGTATTTGTATTCAGGTACGTATTGGTATTATTTAACTCATTAATCTCACTGCTCTTTACATCAAGGGAATTAGCATAAATGGTAGATGCAGGAAAGCAAAGCCACAGTGGGTACCTAGCTATGCATGATCCAGGCCACAGAAAGAGTAAGGGCCAGGTAGACCCAGATTCTCTCATTGTTTCCTTTATCCCTCCTCAAATCTATCCACGAGGTCACCTGTCCAAATGCAGCAGATTCAGAAACACGAATATGCATCACAATGAAACTTAAATGATACTTTCTTAAATATTGATGAGATCAGAAGTTAATAGAGCACTAGACTCCTTAAAAGATTTTTTAAAAAAAGAATAAGATCTATTTGTCATAGTTTAGTTTAACTAAGTCCAAAGATTTTCTCTTTCCTGTAGCCTAGGAATGCTCCTGTTTGGCTGAATCCCGATTGTGTACCATTTTACTCTATGCGGAAGTGCCTCCTTGGAAACACACTCTAGAAAATGACTATTTTGGGTGCTTGACTTGGGACCTTCTATGTACAGGAAACAGATAACACCTGCACAGTCAGTAATTTCCTTCCAGACAGTTGAAGGTAGTTAAATCCATCAGCTAAATCGTGAGCATTAACATCAATATCTCCAACTGGTTAGATACCAAATTTGTGTCCCAGGAAACTATGATAAAACAAATGTCCAATTGCTGTTAAGAACTAATAGCTTTATCTCATGAAACAGACACGTGCATTGTAATCTTGGTACAGAAGCAGTATGGACAGTGGTTAAGACTCACTTTTGAGTTGGGGTGCATTTCTGATCTTGAAAAGTTGTGTAATCTCATGAGCTGTAATTGTATGTTTGTATGTTGTGTGGATATAAGATAATGCTTCTTTTTTTTTGAGGAAGATTAGCCTTGAGCTAACATCCACCACCAATACTCTTCTTTTTGCTGAGGAAGATGGGCCCTGAGCTAACATCTGTACCCATCTTCCCCTACTTTATATGTGGGACACCTGCCATAGCATGGCTTGATAAGTAGTGCAAAGGTCCGTGTCTGGGATCCAAACCAGCAAACCCCAGGCCACCAAAGCAGAGGGCACAAATTTAACTGCTGCACCACTGGGCTAGCCCTTAAGATAATGCTTTTTAAAACACTTAGTATAGACCTGCCTTAAAGTAAATGCTCACTAGATTATTAATAGACTATTAATTGCATCATTATCACCATTTTAAGGTATCAAGACTATTTTGCCCAAAGGCATGTATTAATAAGAAAATAATTCAATAAATTATAATTTTACTTTTTACGTTTGCTTTTCTAAGCCCCAAAATGTTTTTCCTATTGACAGCAATTTAAGTGGCAGAATGGAGATTTGATCCCAGCAATTCCAACTCATTCTGTAAAACCTTAGTTTCATCTCTCACAGTCATAAATTACTGGAGGATTATTTTCTAAGACACAAATCTCTCCTTCCCACCCTCCCTTCCTTTCTTTCTTCCCCTCGTCTTGGTTGCAATGAACTGCGCTTACAGCTAGGAGAATGAAAAAAAAATGTTTACTGAGTTCCACAAATGGTTCAAACATACAGCATATGCCCACATTAAAAAATTCTCTTTTTTTCAGGCACTAATGGGAAAACCACAAGAGGAAGCTGTGACTTGCTCCAGGGCAGCAATATTTTACAGCCTGCCAGTTGACTGAAGCCCCAAGGTTGCCTCAAATTTGAGTAGTGAAAAGAAAAAGAAGACAGGATTTCATGACAGGTCAAGAGAAGAGGGTTATGTAGTGGCCTGAAGCTAGGCCAAGGGCTCATCCCTCAATAGAGCAAGAAATTATTCCAACAATTACAACAATGTTGGAATTTAATATGCTTCTAGTTATTTTATACTATACTCAAATATATATTTCAAAAGCATATAATCTATATAATCTTTTTATGAGAATCCATACAAGTGTTTCCTAACAAATCAATCTTTAGTATAAAATAGAGCCAGCTGGCTTATTAAATCATAGTCTATAAAAGATTTATAGGCTTTCACAACCAGAAGATACTCAGACTGTCCTAACTTGATTGGTTCACAAAATTATTTCTGGGGTGCATTTCTTCCAAAGCAGAGATTCTGTGACTGACCAAATAAGCTTGAGTATCATTAGGCTAAATAAAGCTCAGCAACATTTTTGCTTTTTTCTTTTCTTCCCTTCATTTTTTAAACTTCCGAACTTCCTGGAGCATTTAATATGCTAAAGTACATTGTGAATTTCAAAGAGGAAAATACAGACTGCCTTATTTTTCAAGCTTTTGTGACCAGAGATTTTTTTTCTAATAGTACACTTATCAAGTGACTCTGTTAAACAATGTTTAGAAAAAAAAACGTTAGTGTAATCCAGATTATACATAGGACAAATTTGGAGTCCAAAGAATGAACTTGTTTTTCTCAAGAATGACCAACTAATTAGTAATATACCAGAGGCGGACCTCAGTCTACTGCTTCCTAGTCCAGGATACTTTCCACTCCACCGTTCTAAATGTTAAAGACTTCTCCTGAGACAGAAATGTAGTTTGCAGCTAGAGAAATGATGTGTTTCTATATTAAGCTAAATCAAATTATATGTCAAAAACCTAATACTTGATGGTAGGAATGGAAATGTCCTGGATGAGAAGTTGGGGACTCTAAGCCTTAATGACTGTTAAGTCAAATGCCTTCCTCTCCCTCTCAGGAAAATGGAGACCATCTTTCATCAGCCATATCGTAATATTATTATAAAGATAAAATAAAGCAGTAGGCTTAAAAATGGAGCCATAAAATGATATACAAAAAATGTGTGTTGTTATTGGCAATAAAAATCATTCCTGTTATCTTAGTTTTCAGAACTTACTTTGGGCAACATCTCTAAATTTATTTCCTCTTCTAATATGTTGTCTCAATATGTCCAGTAAAAGACTATTCTCGACTATTTTAGACCATTTAACCACACAAGAAAATATCTTGAAAACACACAAGATAGATAATTTGTCAAGGAATTATCAGAAGGCATTTAGGATATAAAATCATTGTTTTCAACCATTGCAATATTCTAGTAGGATGTATAAATATGAGCAGTATATACTTAAGAATTTACTTGTGAAATTTCCTGGTAGAATAACATGAGTTTCAGTCTAAGCCCAGGTTTTGGTATATTTAGCATACAAATGTGGAAAAAGGGGAAATTTTAGAAATGAACAGCTGGAAAAATATCCGCAGAAGATTCATTCTTTTATTTCATAGATTGTCCTTTCTTTCCACCTATTCATTTATTCATTCATTCAACAAGTATCTATCAGAACTCAGAATGTGCCAGGAATTACTTTACCTGCTGGGGTACACTGGTAAACAAAACAAGAAAAGCTCTTGTTCTCATAAAGTTTACATTCTTATGAGTAAATGAACAATAAACAAGCAAAAAAATAGATTATTGCAATAGAGCACTTTGAAGATAAAAACAGGCTAATGAGGTAGAGAAGCCAGGGAAGGGAGAAGGATTCCCAGATGGGGAGAAAAATACTTGGATAGGCTGTCAGGGAAGGCCTGGCTGAGGAAGTGACATGTGAGCTGACACCCAAATGATAAGAATGCCCTTAATAGACATGTGAAAATCTGGGGAAAATAGCTGTTGTTGAGTGGGAGTCATTCTGTCCCAAGGGAATCATAAGAACAAGATTAAAAATTCCATAGCTGAGGGGCCAGCCTAGTGGTACAGTGGTTAAATTCCCAACTTCTGCTTCAACAGCCCAGGGTTTGCTGGTTTGGATCCTGGGTATGGACCTGCGCACCGCTTGTCAAACCATGCTGTGGCAGGTGTCCCACATGAAGTGGAGGAAGATGGGCATGGATGTTAGCTCAGGGCCAGTCTTCCTCAGCAAAAAGAAGAGGATTGGCAGCAGATGTTAGCTCAGGGCTAATCTTCCTCAAAAAAAAAAAAAAAGAAAAGAAAAAGGCATAAAAAAAATTCCATAGGGGAAAATAGAGAAGGGTCATGCAAAAACCAAAAATGGAGGGGAAATGAAATAGGCTAATCAAAGAAATTATAATGCTAACACTGAAGTTAGAGTGGTGAGCAGAGCCAAGATGACAGCAATGGTGAACCTCTGTCATTCCACAGACATAGGGACCTCTCCAAACATCAAGAAGGAGCCCTGAGAGGTTTTTAAGGTGCATTTGACAGAACAAATCACATAGTGAAACGAGGTCAAAAGAGCAGAACATACACACACAAAATGGAATACCAGTTAGGTCAGCCCAGCAGTGAGTGTTATTGGAAAACAAAGCCCAAGAAGAACGAATACAGTCTTCCAAATGTGAAGAACAGCAGCTGTAGAGGGATAAAAACACCTCCTGCTCAGCATGGTGATGCAATGGTAAATGATGGAAGAGATGAACGAAGATATTAAAGCTGTATAGGGAATTTTTCTAAATTAACAGAAATAGTTTCTAAATGGGATTTAGGAATACAATGAAAGAGCCTGGGGCATCTAAGAAAGAGATCAGAATGCTTCTAGAGACATTTGATCCAAGTGTCACCCCAAAGAAAGATATTGCAGAATCCAAAAATATGACAACCCAAAAAACAGAATCCAAACTAAGACCAAAATTTTGCCTCTTAAACTCTAAGCGGCTAAAGAATTAAACTTATTCCTTATTTAGGAGGGGTATAAAATGAGATTCACATTCTATACATATATATATATATAGTATCATGCCTCTTTTTATTCGTTGTTGCCTCACTCCAGCTCATGTTTAGCACAGTAACCTATGTTTGACATAAGGTAGATGCCAAATTAATATTGGTGTATTTTTAGTGTAAAGTACCAGAACTTTGGAAATGGATCTGCTACCTTAATTTCTTGAGCCTATAATAAAGGGATACTGGCTACTCTCAGAAGAGAAATTTGAAACAAAATATCTTTTCCCCTTTCCAGTCACTCGCTCCCTTACTCTTCACCAAGCATATATCAAAATCCTGGTATTTTATTTCACCATCAAGAATATGTTGCTATCAGTTTATTCAAGTTAGAGGGCACGGTTCAGGCCAAATTTGTCAGGAGGTTGAAATCTGTAGTAGAGTGTATTAGTCTGCTCCGTCTGCTATAATAAAATGCTACAGACTGGGTGGCTTAAATAACAGAAATTTCTTTTCTCTGGTTCTGGAGGCTAGAAGTCCAAGATCAAGATGTTGTTAGGGTTGGTTTCTGGTGAGATTGCTCTTGCCGGCTTATAGGTAGCAGCCTTCTTGCTGTGTTCTCACATGCTCTTTTCTCTGCGTGTGTGTGGAAAGAGAGAAATCACTGGTGTCTCCTCTTTTTATAAGGACACTGGAATTAGGGCCTCACCTTTATGATCTCATTTAACTTAATTACCTCTCCTAAGGTCCTTTCTCCAAAGACAGTCACATTGGGCATTAGTGCTTCGACCTATAAATTTTAGGGGGGCACAATTCAGTCCATAACAGAGGGTTTACAAAAAAGTGCTAGGCAAATAGTTTTTCCATCTCTTATATCCTCTTTTGCTTCTTAATAGTATATGTATTCATTAGCTCCTGCCACAAAATTGCTGTGTTGCAAACTTCTTCTAAGTATAGCAGCTTAAAACAACAATCCATTATCTCACAGATCTATGGGTAGACTGATACTGATGCAGGCGGGGCTCAGAGGCCCTGCTGATTTCACCCAAGTTATCTGCTACAGTGGGGGGGATCCTGGTTGGTGCTCTAGCCTGGGCTGTGATGGGTCAGCTCTGTTCCATGTAACCCTCCTCCTGGGACCAGCAAGTAGGCCCCATCTTGTTCATCTCATAGCAATGGCATAAGCTCAAGACAGAATGTCTGCTCACACTCAGGGGGCTTGCTCGTGTCAAATCTGCCCAATATCCCATTGGCCAAACAAGTTATTTGGCTACACCCAGAATCAAGGTAGAGGGACTACTCTACACCCATGGAAGTGCCGAAAGAGAATGAATAATTTTTAAAACTAATTTAAAAATTAGTCACTGAAATCTTCTTCTGCACTGTTATACACTGTTGTCTGCCTGTTACACAAATGTGATTCAAATTGGCTCATGCACAGAATTGCTTCTTCTTAAGGCCTTAGCTTCCAACATTTCAAGTTGTAAAACTCCTCTAAGATTTTTAAAAGAGAAATACCCGAATACCTTTGAGTTGAGCTGACAATTTGATCTCCATTTTAGTGCCTAGGAAGGACAATAATCCTAATTGAGTTTGCCAACCATCGATTTCCCGAAACCTTATTATAAAACCAGTACCCTTTGGGATCATCCCCAATAGGGGGAGGCCAAACCTCATTCTGTTTAATCTAACATATGCCACAGACTTGTAACATTCACAAGGGATATGTCAAAAGACCTTTGCAAATTCTCACATGCGTAAATGTCACTATAGCATATAATTTCTCACATAAATCTGTTGAATGTAATGATGCATTTAAATAACCCCTTCAGACCTCTAATGAGGGCTTCTGCATACCTGATGACAAGCTGAGAACAACAGAGCACGCTGATATTGAGACAGAGTGGTTGATGAGGTTCACTCATAGCCTCATGTTTTTTTCCCCTCAGCCTGGCCTCAAGGACACACGATTTAATCATAAGCCTTACACACTTACAAGTACCACAAGTCATGAACTTTCCAGGTTTCATGCGACTTGTCAAAACCACAAATGTTAAATCTGTGAATGGCAAGGATCCACTCAGCCATGAGAGGAATTCAGGGGAATATCAGGAAGTAAAAGGCACTTTCTAGAATAGGAAATGAAATCAAGCACATAAACCCCCTGCAGTGGCACAAATGAGAGACTGCGTATATTTGACTCAGCCTTTACATGATCAGGTAAGATGTGCAACAACTGAGTACAAACAGGAACTAATAACCTGAGTAACAAGCTCTGCCATAAGAAATAAATACCCCATGCTCCCATTACACAATGAACATCCATTAGCATATAACCTTCCACTTACAAGTACACATGGGAATCCTGCCAATAGGACACTATATGCCGAAGATGATTAAATCAGCATTACAGAGAGAAGAGCACAAAAAAGAGACCTTCTAAACAATTTAATTACAAGCACCACATTTACTGGAAGACAGTTTGAAATCTCTTATCACCAGCTATTTGTAAGATAAAATTTCAGACTAGTAGGAGAAAGGCAATACCAGATGCTCTTTATTACCAACAACTCTGTTGTTCTGTTACAAACGCCCTTCCACTTTAATGTTGGGATGTCCGCATAAATACCAAATTCTATTAAGTGGCAGTGATGATGATGATGATGCTAGTGGCTGACATTTTTTGAAGGCTTTCTATCTACCAGGCTCCATTCTATGTGCTAAACATGAATTATGACATTTAACCATCACAATTCTATAAGATAAATCTTATTGTTTTCCCCACTATATAAGAAAGGTAAAAGATGCACAGAACTAGTAAGCACACCAGTAAAGACAGAACTCAAAATAAGATGGTTTGGCTCCAGAGTCAGAGTTCTTTACCGAAATGGTTGACTGACTGTAGTACTGAAGAGGGATTAGCAGCATAGACTAGAATTCGAATCTCACTCCTTTGGCTTACTTGCTACTGCAACTTTGGGCAACTTACATAAAAACTCTAAACATGATTTTTTTCATATGTGAAATGAATATGAATAAATATATCTAATGTTTATTAAGCTTCTCATAAAGCTTATATGAGATTGAGCATGTTAAGTTATATAACACAATATATGTGGAACAAAGATTTCAAAAATGTTAGCTCTTATTAAAAGCCCTAATAGTTTTTACTCTACTAACAGGAAATTTGACTTGTCATATGTGCCTCATTCCTAAGCAGTGACTTGATTTTAATACTTAGCTTTATTAAAATACATGATAAACTATATACTTCTATAAAAATATAAATTATATATTCACAAAATAACTTCCTATTAAAAAGTCTAATTTCATGAAAACTTGGATATGTGGAGGGTGGTGTTATATTTAGGACAATCACTATAGAGTGTAACCAGCCTTTCGCTATCCAAATCTATTCCACATTTTTACATTTCTTTTTTCTAGGACCCAGTTAAAAGGTTGAAATTCTAGGTGAGCTCACCTCATATAATGACAGAGAATTTGAAGAAAAATTGTTCACTACCTTTAAGGGCTGTCTTTAAGAAAACTCTGAAAAACAATAGCTTGGAATTGTGAAATTATTGTATCAATTATATATTGATGCAAACAAGCACACAATCTCAGTGACATACCACAATATGCATTGATTCTCATTGATCTGCAGGTCAGTCAGCCAGGACAGCCTTTGTTCGGGCTTTGACAGCTAAGGAGCCTCTGCTGGAGACTGGGTTGACTCTGTACCACATAAGCTCCCTCTAGGTTTCAGTGTGAAGGCGCACCATCACCCAGAGAAGGCTCTTCTCATGGTCCTGGCAGAGGCAGAGCAAGCAGAATATACAAAGCACCTTAAGGTTTAGGGTTGGAAATGATAATTGTGTTACTTCCACCTCATTCTATTGGCCAAAACAAGTCACATGGCTGAGCTCAAGGTTGAGAAGGAGGAAATACATATTACCCAGGATGAAGCCATAGCAGGGTGTGGATGGAAGGAAGTGTGAGAAACCGGGGCCAATAATTCAATCTACCAAAAGCATCAGAATCTCAGTTGGGAAAAGAAAAGCTGATAAGTGGTGACTTTTTGAGCAAGATGATCCTTCTTACACCCTGGTCTCTTGGTTCCTTGATTTCATCTCCAGTAATCTTCTCCTTCACTCTATCTCAGCCATCAACTACTATCTTCATATCTTATTATTTCAAGCAACTCTCTTTCAAACTATGACTTCCTACCCTTTCAGCTCATCTAATCAAGTAATAGTAATTTATGATGATTAATGAAATATTATGAAATGTTTAATATTATCAATAAATAATAAATTCATTATATATTTATTGTCTTACTGTATACCAGACACTGAATTAAGTGTTATATAAATATCAACTTATATAACCCTCAAAACAAAGCAATAAAATAGGAAATATTTTTATCCCACTACTCAAATGAGACAATTGAAGCACAGACATTAAGAAACTTGTCCAGGATGTGCCCCGAAGTGGCAGAGTCTCAATTCAAACCAAGACAATCTGGTTCTAGAGTCTGTTAAACAATCCAGATATTGCCTTTCCATTCCTACATTTCTTTGACTAAATTTACACCTCCATAATATAGACCTTATTTCTTTTTTTTACTATCAAGCACCCACTCGTGTCTTGTTCATCTTCTAGCCCTGCTGGTGTTGTGTGGGCCACTATCATAAGCACTACCCTGCAAACCCCCTTAACTCCCTCACACCTTCCTCTCTCTACAATGTTCACCTTGCATAGCCACAACCCGGATTAAATTCAGCTAGCCTCCTAACTTCTACAACTGCACTTGAACATCTTAACATTTCCAGGGAAAGAAACATACTGATACTGGGCAGTCTCACACTAAATTTCTGACCTTAGATCATTACTGACCCACAATACTCCCCGACAATGCAACAACATTCCTCTGGTACTTTTACTTTCCCACTATCCAAAATGAATGTTTCACCAACTTCTCAGTGAAATCCAGCTGCCAACTTTAAGGCTTTTTTTTTTTTTTCAAATTTTAAAATCTCCGAACTTTTACAATTTTGCCATCGGCCATATGGCAAATTATGTTGTTCCATGTTTCTACTTGAACCACAAAAGTATAGTCATCAAAATTTGCAGAATCCGTATCAATATCTTGAAAGAAAATGCCAGATTCAATAGTGAAGCATTCTTTTAACCTCTATAAGTCAAACCATAGTGGGGTGGAGTGAAGCAAGGGCTGAATCAAAGGGGTTTAACAACTTTCCCAAAATACTAGCTCTACGAAATTTCAAAGTCAACTTCAGAGCACAGGTCTTAGTTCTTTCACTGAATTCTCGGATTTAGGTTTTTTCAGTTCTTTATCACCAATACTCTAGATTGCACAGAGGACAATACTGAGAGGGAAAAAACACAAATTATCAAGAACCAAGAGTCAGAAGTGATTTAGGAGAGTGAGATTCTAAATGTGAAGTTTTAAGAATACCTTAACTCACTTATTTCATTTATATTTTTTATTTATGTACAAGAGTGATATATGATAAAAAATATGTCTAAAATCTAAAAAAAAAACTTTAAATACACATAAAATAAGATTAGTTGGAGAACATCATATCACAATTCCTTTAGCAGTGGTTTTTCATTTTATGGTACTATAATTGATGATGTATCTTGCATATGAGTTTTAAAGAAGAAAAAGATCCATTACTGAGGAATGCTCATAGCTTTCAACACATTATGATAACACAAAAAGTGTGCGGTAAAGAGAATAATGGCCCCAAATATGTATATATTCTAACCTCTGGAACCTGTGAACATATTACCTTCCTGGCAAAAGGGACTTTGCAGATGTGGTTAAATTAAGGAAATTGAAATGGGAAGTTTATCCTGGATTATTTAGGTGAATTCAGATGCTAAACTGCTTGCTTTGAAGATAGAGAAAGAGGCCAGGAGCCAAGGAATGCAGAAGGCTTCTACAGGCTGGAAAAGTCAAGAAAATAGATTCTCCCCACAGCCTCCAGAAGGAACATAGCCCTACCCACATCTTGATTTTACGACTTTTGATCTCCAGAACTGTAAGAAAATAAATTTGTATGTTTTAATCCACTAAATTGGAGGTAATTTGTTATAGTAGCAGGTTATTTGTTATGCCAGAAAGTAAAACAAAGTGTACATAGTCTTAAATATTTACCAAACTAGTTGAATACAGAGGTTTTATCACAGTGCCTCATGATATAATATTCTGAAGAATGATCTCTAGGAAATGCTTGTTAGCATGACCGAGATGAAGCAGAGCTACTATTTAAGAGCCTAGACTCTGCAGCCAGACAAACTGGGTGCAGATCCTGGCTCTGCTACTTACTAGCTCATTCACTTAACCTCTCTGGGATGCTTCAGATTCCTTGTCTGTAAAATGGGGATGATGACGTTACGTACCTCAAAGAGGTATTATGGGAATGGAAAGAGTTAATGTGTATTAAGAGCTTAGAGCAGTGGGTACCACAATGTAAAGACTATGCATTTGCTTACAAAAGATGGTGACACCACAAGAAGTTACTGAGGGATTAGGTAAAAAAGGAAATTACATCTAGCTATACTTTCAATATTGGCTAAGTATATAAGTCAAAGACCCGGTTTCTGAAAGAATAATGGACTCATATGGTGATAGGGTTTTAGGGATAAACAGTTCCATACTAATTAGACACAACAAAACAAAGAATGATTTTTAAGAACTTAATCTGAAAAACATATCAGTTGACTTCATCAATTCACATTACCAACAGACCCCAAAAGCAAACTCTCATCTTAAGAAGCAGCCCTACTTTCACCTACTTACATTATCAGTTTAAATCTAAACCTCATATAACTACTCCCTTCCCCTTATCATTTCAATTAATTAGAAATTGCTTTCTGCCAATTAATATTATCACTTCATCTGCTCTGTTATGTTCCCATAATAGGCCATTTTAATATAATGCCACTTTATTCATTCAAATTCAATAAATATTTAAAAGTTTAATGGATATCAGGAACATTGGTACACGCTTGGGATAAAAAATGAATACACTTGGTCCTTGGCCTCTTTTAGATTTTAAACTAGATTGCAAAGACTTTAGTGAAAGAAAAATTAAGAAACATTTGTCTTAAATTCATAAATTGTTCTGAAAACTCAAAATGCTCTAATATATATCAAACACTGGAACACTCAGATCTGGAAAAATCTATTCTAAAATAATAATATTACTGACTTTAACATACAGGTTTTCCACTTCCTCGTATTTTTTATGTCATAAGCATTTATTGAAAGAAAGGACAAAGCGACTAGCACAGCTCCTGGAACATAGTAATTCTCCTTTTCTTGCTCTTCCTTACTCTCTTCCTCTTCTTTTCACTTCTTTCCTTTTTCTCTCTTAGTTATTAAAATTATTGGTTGTATTTGCCATCATTGTTATCATCACCATGATCATGATCATGATCATCATTATCAGTGACCAGCAATCATCCCCTACCATCACCTCTATAACAGCAGGGCATTGCTGACAACAGCCAGGATCCGGAAGGAAGGCCCGCAGACAAAGCTGCAGGGGCACTGATAAAAGCAATTCAGAAGACTTTAGGGGACAGACATCCAGGACCCTTCTCAGTCACCTCAGTTTTTTTATTGTGGTAAAATACATACAACATAAAATTTACTATCTTGGTCACTTTTAAGTGTACAGTAAGTGCATCCATATGTTGTGTAACTATCATCAACGTCTGTCTCCAGAACTCTTTTCATCTTGCAAAACTGAAACTTTGTACCCATTAAACAATCTCTCCCCATGACCCCCTCTCCCAGCCCCTGGTAACCACCATTCTACTCTCTGTTAGTATGAGTTAAATTTTTTAGGGTTTTTTTCCCCTTTTAGATTCCATATGTAAGTGAGATCACGCAATATTTGTCTTTCTGTGTCTGGGTTATTTCACTTAGTATAATGTCCTCCAGGTTCATCCATCTTGTCTCAAATATGTCCATATATATGTCTTAAATATATATCATGAATATATATTTTAAACATAAACATGCACACATATATACTCACAACACCCATATACATAGCTCTACAACTAACCCCAATAATTAATTTCCAACAGAAAATATGGCTTTAACTAATTATATCTATTAGTGGAATATGAATGCTTTAATATTTCTATTGGAATTGAGACATCTATGTCTTAAGCTAGAAATATACTCTACTTATTTGATTTGAGAATTGCTGGGTACAAGGGAGCAGAGAATAATTAAGTTTCTTACCAAGGGGTGAAAAAACCTCCCAACAATCCTGCTCTGAGTAAGAATTGGATTTGATGATGAAGATCAGATCCCTCTTAAATTCTGTGCCAAAAATAAAAGATAATAGACTGCCAGAAGACCAAGTATCATGTCAACAAGGGCTATGAAGATGACAGTTACGAAGGCAACTGCAGAATTAGTGCACCCTAAGTTTTTCCACTTTTCCCTTTAAAAAAAAAATACGTTTATTCACACAGTACACTCAGCTCTATGGAATACATATGTAGTCCAATGCTAGGTCACTGAGCAATGGGCATTTGCTATCTTTCAGCTACATTCATTCACTGATTATATATTCACTTCTCAACTGCTATATGCCAAACACTTGGATAAGCACTAGCAACGTAAAGATACACAAAATGTGACCCTACTCTGAAGGAGATCACACACCAGCAAATAAGATAAAGCAATTATAAAAAGTGTTATGGCAGAAATCTGTGCTGAAATTGTAGAAACCCAAGAAAGAAGTAATCAAAAATGAAGGAAGGTGCAAGGGGTCAGAGAAATGCCATGTTGGACAAGTCTTTAAGGACACAGACAATTTTATAAGATTACTGGAAATGTCCCTCATTTTTCCCCAGCTTAATGAATGGGACTAAGCCTTCCTATCCAGGAGATTGGAAGAGGAAGAATAGCTGATGCAAGCTGGGTCAATTATCTTCTGTCTGTTGTCTCTCAAGGATTTAAACTGAGAAATACAGAAATGACCTTGGCAGCTGGATCGAGCTAATGGTGAAGGGCCAGTATGAATTTCCAGGAAGCCCTGCCCGTGAAATCCACTTATTGTTGCCCTTTTTGAAGACTTCTTTGTTAACGATATCAAATTTTTCTTATATTCCATGAGAATGGAACCCAGAAAATTAACCTTCTTTTACTCAAAGTTGTGAATCCTTTCAATTAAACAAGGAGGGGAAAGGTAATTCAAGCAGAATGATAGATAACAAAACATAATATGATAAAACATAAATGATAAGTGATGCGGGGTCGGTGAGCCGAGGAGTCGAAAGAAAGATTTCTTAGACTCTTAAGATCTGGCAGTAGTGCTCTTTTATTTAGAAAATAGTGTAGCATGGGGACAGGACCCATGGGCAGTCAGAGCTTCTGCTGCCGCTTCTGCTGCCCCCGCTGGCATGGGGACAGGACCCACGGGCAGGCAGAGCCACTGCTGCTGCCCCCGCTGGCATGGGGACAGGACCCATGGGCAGGCAGAGCTGGTGCATGGGGACAAGACCCACGGGCAGTCAGAGCTCCTGCTGCTGCCCCGAGTTGAGGGTTAGGGCTAAATTTAAGGCATAGGTATATGATTCATCTCTTTACAAGACAAAGGAAAGAACATGAAAAAAAGTTAAAATGGTATCAGTGCAGGTGGGGTCTGGTCATAGGGTGATCCCATGACTTTTAGACAAGAATCAAATCAGATTAAGTAAAGGTTAGAAAGGTTAGATGCCACCACCCTAAACCAGTTACATGAGATTGCCAGACAGCAACCAACTTAAGTTCTTGCCTTCCCCATTAAGAGCTTCTAGGGACAAGGTCATCTCTCTTCTTCTTCCTGGTACAGAGAGGGAGGCACCTTTTACAGATAGAGATTTACCTTACAAATGTAAATGTGTCCCAACAAGGGCAAGTTCCATTCCCCAGAGCCTCCTTCCCTGTCCCAGTTTATCGAAAGCAATCAGCCCAAAACAATCCCGATGCCAAAGAGACATATCCTGGGGTGGCCAATTTCAGGTCCATACAAGGTCATCCCCCCTTCCTTCACAAATGAAAATGTCTCAAAAGGGCAAGCAAAATTCCAGTCCTCCGAGCCTGCTTCTCATCTGCAGTTTTAAAAGTAACCAGCCTAAAAATCCTCATCATAAACCATTTTAAAATTAAGCAGCCTAAAAATCCTCATCAATAAGTATGAGAAAGAAGAATTTAAGATTCAAATATTTAAAAATAAAAAATAAGATATGTTTTCTTTCCAAACTTGGATCTAAGGTACTCCTCTCTTCTAGACAAAAGAAAATCCAGTGCCTTCAATTTATTTCCCATTTCTGAAAAATGTGACTACAAAGCATGGAGAAAATAAGGATACAATTAACCATGAGAAAGGTATATTTCCATGGTTCTGTATGTAGAACATTGATTTTTAAAGTTAATTTAGCTCAATTTGGATACCAATAAAATCAATCCACCAAATTCTTGATGTTTATGTTATGTATATTTAAGAAAATGTTTAATATATTTCCCGAAGTGTTACTTATAAAATTAATCTTTAGGGGCCAGCCCCATGGCTGAGTGGTTAAAGTTCTGAGCACTCTGCTCTAGCAGCCTGGGTTCGGAAGTTTAGATCCCAGGTGTGGAAATGCTCCTTTTGTTGGCCATGTTGTGGAGGCATCCTACCTACAAAGTAGAGGACGATTGGAATGAATGTTAGCTCGGGGCTAACCTTCCTCAAGTGAAAAAAACAGGAAGATTGGCAACGGATGTTAGCTCAGGGCAAGTCTTCCTCACCAAAAGAAAAATTAGTCTTTAATAGCCCAGGTCAATATATAAACTTCAGACAGAAACCAGTCTAAGGATGAATGAAAAACAAGAATGAAAATTCAATAGGAGCTCAAGTTAAGAATTATGTGAATGAAGTGTGTCATGAGGCATTGTGCTGTGTTCAGTTATTACTACAATAACCATTAATAAACTGTATAGAGTCTCTTAGTAAAAATGTTACATATATATAATATATCGACGCATTATATATTTATACTTATATTAATATATAATATGCATATTCTATATTGACATAAATAATATACCTTATAAATAACTATATTATATAAATATACATAAATTATATTTGTATCATAAATTAATAAAACAAGAAGGTAATTAGACTGAGGTGGCTCTAATGCCATCGTGGCCTGTGTAAACAAGGCAAAATCTAAGCCTGTAAATGCCTCAAGGCTAGCAAATGGAAACCTAAGGACAACCAATCACCAGCAGCCACCTAGGCTTTAAAGTATAGTGAATCAATAATTTCCTTACTTTGCTTTCACCTTTTCTCTATGAAAGTGTCTCCCCAAGATTCTGTAGGTGGAGTGCCCCTAATCACTTCCAGTTTAGTGCAGCATTATTTTTAATGATTGCCCAATTGTCCATAATAGAGATTCAACATACATCCATTTAACAAGCATTTATTGAACGTCTCCTCCATGCTAGGCACTATTCTGAGCACTCAAAATAGAGCAGTTGACGAGACAGTAAAATCCTTGCTAATGGTTCCTAAGAGTCTGAAGTCATGGTTACTTCTCATTTTTCATTATTGTAAACTACACAGCAACAAATGTCTTTGTATAAAAGTTTTGTGAACAACTCTATTTCCTTAAGAGTTCTGGAAATAGAAATAAACATGTAAACTTTGGAAAGACTCTTGAAACATATAGTAAACATGATTTCTAGACAAGCTGAGCCAATTTTACTTTGACCAACAATATATGAGAGTGCCCAATTAATCACATTCCTGCTAGAGTATTTTTTCATAAACTTATTGTGTATATATATTCCATCATCATCATCCTTATTCAACAAAAAATATCTAGGCTTATATAATTATACTAAATGTGTCAATCTTGTTGTCAACCAGGCCAATGCCCTGACATCAAAGGCCATGTCAACTGCATGTGACCCAACACTATATCCCCCAGATAGGACCCTATTGATAAGCTGGCCAGAAGAACTGTGGGATGACTTGGCGTAAAGGAAGTTAGTCCAAGGTTTAGTCAATTGTTTAGAATTTGAAATTAAAAATATAGAGAGAATTCATCAGTTTTCATGATTGAAATTAAAGAGATATGTAAAAAGAAACCATGCAGAAAACAAAGTTATTTAGGCAATAAACACTTTGAGCTGGCAGAGGCTATGAAATAAAAAATAAGTACAGGGGCCAGCCTGGTGGCACAGCAGTTAAGTTTCCACGTTCCACTTCTTGGTGGCCCAGCATTTGCTGGTTCAGATCTCGGGTGCAGATGTGGCACCACTTGGCAAGCCATGCTGTGGTAGGCGTCCCACATATAAAGTAGAAGATGGTCACGGATGTTAGCTCAGGGCCAGGCTTCCTTAGCCAAAAGAGGAGGACTGGCAGTAGTTACCTCAGGGCTAATCTTCCTAAAAAAAAAAAAAATACAGAGGGTACCTGTACAAAAGTAAGAATTGGATATAAGAAGAAAATTAAACAGATTTGCAAGTAAACTAGTGATACTATGAAAGACCAGGAGTGTCAAATGAGAGATACCAAGAAGAAAGCCCAAACAATCATACTGATGGCAGAGCTATGCTGTGAATTCTTCTCCCTGTTCACTGGTGGACCAGGTAGAGATAGTTGGAGTCCCAGTGGTGGAAGTAAACAGAATGCCCAAAAGAAGCATTAGGATATGACTGGCAGTGATAGCACTGGAAACACTGTGAAAGGCAGAGAGAAGGGTTGTGCAGAGAGAAACTAATGAAAACACTTAGCTTAGCCCTGGAGCGGAAGTGCAGCTGTGCCCTTTCCAGAACCCCGTCCTTTGAAGTTACCTGAACATCCCTACTCCTTGCAACTGGAAATGAACTTAAATAAAATGCTTTCCATTTATAAAATATTTTCTGCTACAGTGTCTCATCTAAATTCCCAAAAATCTCATGTAATGTTCAGAGCAATTATTACTCTCTCTTTTATTTTTATTTTGTTTTTTCAGATAGGGCTCAGAGAGATTAAACACTTCATTCCATCAGGTCTTCTGATTCTAAATCATCTCCAATCAGAAAAATGTATTAAGAAATAATAAAGTAGCAAGAATCATCCTAGCCAATGGGATCATACACACACACATAAAATACAAAGACACAATTCCTGCCATCAACAAATTCACAGTAAAATAGGAGAGACAAACAAGGGAACCACAAGTTATGGTACAGTTAATTGCAATGATATTTATGTGCAAAAGTTATTAATTCCAGAGGAGAGGACTCAAATCCAAATTTCAGTGGAGAGCAGTGAATATCCAGGGCTATTCAGCATTCAGCAGATAGACAGAAACAATGGGGATGGAGGCCGAGAAAAAAAGAGCAACTAGCTAGAAAAGTCTTCATGAGGGAGAAAGAACAGTACCTGACACATCAAAGCTGATCAATCAATTTTGATTGAATGAAGACATGAGTTAATAACAACCCTAGAACTTCCTACTGAAGCATGAGCAGATGTTATCCGAGTAGAGAAAGAGACAGAAGGTTATTTTTAGGGAGATAAAAAGATTCTGGAATCCTTGGGGAAGTTTAAGTTATTTGACATGGTTAGAGAGGTGGGAGCATGTATTAGAATGTGAATACTGAGGGGTAGTCAGGTGCCAAATTATGCAGGGTTTTCTGTGTCATTTTAAGAAATTTGGTCCTTATCCTGAGGTCCCTGAAGAGTAAGAAGAGTAGTTATACACTCACATTCACATTTTAGAAATATGTGTCTGCTGGCCACATGAAGGATGGATTGAAGGAAGACAAAAATCGAGCATGTAGGTAAGAAAGGAAGCTCTCATGGTAGCAGAAGAATAAGTCACGTAGGGTTAATGTATGATAGGGAGAGTGAAACTGAATAAGATGGCACAGATCAAAAAAAAAGAAATTCAACAATTTATTAGCTCAACAGTCAATCACCAATTGACTGTACAACCAACTGGATGTCTGGAATGATGGGTGAAAGGGATGATAAATTGACTTTCAGGTAGTTTTTGGCACTTTCAGATGCCAATAATAAAATATTGAACACGAAAATAAAATAGACTAAGAAGAAGCTGAGAAACAGAAGGAAAACTAGGAGACGGAAGTGTCAGGAGCTGAGAGAATTGAAAGAAAAACAGAATGACCACAATGTCAAATGGCAAGGTAATGTCAAACAAAATAAGGAGCAACATGTGTCTGTGAGATTTGGCAATTAGAGCATTGGTGGCTTGTGCAACAGCTGTTTCAGTAGAGTAGTGGTGACAGATGGCAGAGAGCAGCTGGTGGAAGGAGGGAGAATAGGAAACAAGCGGAGGAAACCAAAGCCCAGAGACTTTTTCCTTACACCTAGTTAACGATATCTTGCAAACGTTATCCATACTGGGGAAATATTAGAGTATACAAGATTCAGCTAGTCGTTCAAGGGTCATTTAGTTGTGATCAGAGCAAAACATGCAGCACATACTTAGAATCCATCACTAGATGAAGTGCAATACATTTTCAGTGTGAATTGTCCCTGCTAGACTACAAATTCCAAAGCATCAGGAATCACGCCTGTCTCGTTTCCATCATGCCAATGCCCGGCAATTGTTAAGTACGCAGCAGATAACAACTTTCTCATCTAGATTTTTGCTCCCTCATCATGCCAGTAGAAATTCTACCCATTCTTCAAGGTTCAGAGGATTAAATGCCACCCCGTGCATGAAGTATTTTCCAATCCTTAGGTCTCTCTCCCTCTCTCCTGTGCTTCCAATATGATAGCATGTGTGACATCTAGGTACATACTATCTCATGGTGACTTTTATACACATGTACCTTTCTGACTAGAATACTTATCAGCCATGTTCCATTAAAGCAACAGAACCTCTATGGGTAATATAAGGGTTTACTTAGAGACTCATTTACTTCAGGCCCATCTGGTACTCTTACATATATTGCTAGGCCTGAAGTAAACCAGGCCAGCAGTCAGGAGGGGAAGATGAACATGAATAGGAGGAGAGCAAGGACAAATTGGAATCCATGAGGATGAGCTTTAACCTACAAGGATGAGCAAACCTGTATCTGTCTGTCACCAAAACCTGCCTTGGTCTCGTACCTCCTGCAAGCCTCTAGCCTCCAACTTCAGTGGTGCACATTTCCCACAGACCTGGTGCACTTCACCATGGAACTGTGTATGACACTTCCCCAGGATTTGAAGAAGGTAAAGGAAGAGAGCTAGCAAGATCTGGTGGAGAACCTGCAGATCCACAAAAATGTACATGAGGTGCAACCGTGCCTGTGCCTACACCAACCTTCTGAGTGTATGCGTGGCTGCTGCTTCGCTTTCACCTTCCGCATCTCACACAAAGTTCTCTTGTGGTCAACCCTAACCCAGAATTGTAGAGGAAAAGGAATTCTGGAAAAGTAGCCCCAGATTAGTTAAGTGGACACATTACAAAGTCACCACAGTCCATCCTTTATTAAGCTGGGATCATACACATCTCTTTTAGCCAGATTTAACTTCCAAATAAAAACAACAGCAAAATTATGTATTCACCTAACATGATATAACTATGCCTTGTACAACCAAAAATATGCTAACCCTCCCCCCAAGAAAGGATGTGAAGTCACTTTATCCGTCTCTGGATGATGTTCTTTTATCATCTAACTAAGTCATGTTCCTCTTGGATACCCTATAACTTAAATACTAGGATATGAGGTTAGCTATTATTATCACATGTTACGTTAGATTATAGGGGAATGAGAGAAGGAAAAAAAATGGTTAAAATATACACAAATGCATTTAAATCAAAATAAGGAAGCAGTACTTGTGATTATTACAGTCCTCATTTCTGCAACTGGGTGCATGATAATAGCTGGTATCCATAATATCTTTCTTTCACTACACATTTCATGTATTCTTTCCCCTCAGCAAGCACCTGGGTGGGTGGGGGGCCAAAATCTTCATTCCTGAAGAGTCAGGGCCATTGGTCGTTCTGTCAATATGTGGTTATTGTAATTTTTTCCCTGAATTTAAATACAGAAATTGAAAGTTTTAAGAAGTGTCCCAGAGGATCTTCCCGCACCTCAAAGATTCTTCCTTAACCTATTGGGCAGTAGTAAGCCAATTTCCCCGTGACAGTCAGAATTAGTCAACATACACAGCCAGTACAGTAACCCTCACAATTCCCTGTTGATTCACAAGTATGAGGAGCCCAGGGGGCAATCTCAACTTCCAGTTTAATGGAATCATTCTTGTGTTCCCAGGTGGGAACATTTCTCCCTTATGATCTCTAGACCAGTAGAGCCCAAAGTTAAAGGGAGAGAAGGAGATATTTCATTAACTGATCACTGAAAGTAGTAGAATGAGAAGTCACTCACATTTCCACATCTGGATTCCTGTATCCATGAATCCTACTATGGGAGGAATACCACCATATATTGATGGCTGATTTAGAGCATCTACCACAGCCTGATGGCCATCACCACAGCTTGTAAGCTGTTGCCCAAACAGGCACCAAAACTGAGTTTTCAAAATGCCACTCCACATTTCTATCAAACCAGATACCTGAGGGTGATGGAGAACATAGTAAGACCAGTGAATTCCATAATCATAAGCCCATTGTCACATTTTATTTGCTGTAAAATGAGTCTCTTGGTCAGAAGAAATATTATTGGGAATGCCATGACAGTCACGAAGTCATCTGTAGATCTATCTGTGATGGTTTTGGAAGAACTGCTGAGAAAACAGAAGGCAAATCCATATCCAGAGTAATGTCTACTCCAAATGAGAACAAATCCCAACTGTTTCCATCAGGGAAGTGATTCATTGTAGCCAATCTGCCACAGTTGGCCGGCTGATCACAACCACAGAGAATGGGGGCTGAGTGTTGGTCTCTGCTCTTGACAGATGGGCACTCAGCAGTGGCTGTAGCCATTCATCCTTGGTAATTGGAAGTCCATTTGTTGAGTCCATGCGTAACCTCCACTGCCACCACCATGGAGAATTTGAGAGCCCATTGAGCAAGGAAAAGAATGGCTGGGGATGGAATGTATCATTTTTCCCATCTTATTATTAAGCTTTCCTCTGCTGAGGTTGCTCTCTGGTGAGCACTCACATGGGATACAAATAACTTCACACTCTGTGCCCATTCAGAAAGATCTATCAGCATACTTCTACCGCTTAGTACTTTGTCACCAATTTTCTAATTGTGTTCCTTCTGAATTCCTGAGCATCCAATCTAACCAACAGCCACTGATGAAACAGTGCTCTGGCTATTTCTGCCTCAAGGTTTAAAGTTCTGCTGACTAGGAAGGTTTCTTTTCACTACGGTTCCTCAGAGCCACCCCAGAGTGGAGCTGTGCTCAGCAGTCTACTTTTGGATGGTGCCAGCACATTGTTCAGAGTCAGATTTGAATTTTTTCAAACTCCTTTAAGACTGATACCACAACATCTAACACAGTATCATGTTTCTGGAAGTCACTCAAAAATACTTGTTAACATGAACTTAAAATGCTTCATTTTAACTAGTAATTTTGGTTGCCTCTTGGGAGGAAAAAACTGAGCAGCTAGGGAAGGTGAATGGGACGGAAATTTCTTCCCTTAAGTTCATTTGAATTTTGAACTATTCAAATATATTGTTTATTTTTAATTATTTTAAATTGAAGACAATAAGCTCAGTTGCTAATTTTCTTAGAAGAGCAATTCTTCTCTTCATAGTTAAAAAATTTTAAATGTACTTTATCTGTATTTTGACTACTTTGTATCAGAATTTTTATATTCAGTATTGATAGAATAAAGGCTGAGATTCTTTTTTATTTCTTGGGGAAAATTTGCACAGCTTTAAAGTAAGCCATGCTTACATAATACATGCATTAACCTTTTGAAAAAATGTCATTATGCATGCATGTTCACATAGTGCCAGTGAATATCAGACGTTAGCCAAATCCACTCTACCATTCTTAATCATGTCAAACAAACTTCTTCCGGCTTCTTTCACTCCACAATTAATTGTTTAATAGAAACTCTCAATATGGCTTCAGAGAAGAGCTGCATTGCAAGAGCTCAAACTAGTAGCTTCCTTTCTTCTTAGTAAAGAAATTACAGAAAATGTGCTGGTCAATTCCCCCACAGACTGTAGGAGTGAGTATTACTTCCATTCATGTCACATTTTGCGTCAAATTTCTCTGATGGTGCACGAACATGCATGAATACACATACATTCTGAGACTGACTAGGAGATCCCCATTTATTTCCTCTTCTGTACGTGTTTTCTTCATATTTGATTTGGAGTTCTCTTACCAGTACTTCTCAAGTTTCTCAAGTGTACTCTTGGAATGAATGAATGAATGGTGAGGTTTCATTTAAAAATTATAATCATGTCTCAGTTCTCATCATGACATGAATAGCATTTGACATATTTGATCATTTCCTCCTTAGAACACTTTTTTCTCTTGGCTCTTTTGGTACTTTGCCTACATTACTGCCCACTTCTTCCCAGGCTCTTTTGTTGGATCCTCTTCATCTCCACATCCTGTAAATATTGAAGTCTTGAAAGCTTGGTCTTTCTTTTTATCTACTTTTATTCCTAGACAATCTCCTCCCTCATGATTTTAAATATTTTTAAACAGGAATTCCTAAATTTATGTCATCCCAGAACCCTATCCTGAATTTCAGACTCATAGTTAACTACTAATTCAACTTTTCCACTTGAAAATTTGATGTCTGAAACTTAACACGTCAAAACTCAACTCCTGATCCCCAAATACCCCTGAGATTCACTGATCCCACAGTCTTTCAGTTTTGATAAGTGGCCACTCTATCCATCCGTTTAATCAGGCCAAAATCCTTAACCCTCTTTTTTCACACCCACAGCCCTTATCCATCACCTACCATCAGCAAATTCTATCAACTACTTCTGTCTCACACAACCATCCTAATTTAAACCAATATCACATCTCTCCTGGATCGTTACAAGATGTGGTCTTTTGTCTTACATTCTAGCCCACACACAGCTTCCAGAGTGATCATTTATAATTATGTCAGATACCATCACTCAGACCTCAAAACCCTTCAGTGGGACTAATATTATTACTATCATTGTTATCATTATTAAAATGACAAAATTCCTGGCCTTAATGAATTCATAATGCAGCATAAAATGGGATCTGAGAGAGATTAAATAAGTTAACAATTACTGTGGTGGTAAAAAGAAGGAAGCCAGCTCTAGTGGTCTAGTCGCTAAGATTCAGCATTCTCACTGCCATGGCCCCAGGTTCATTTCCAAGTCAGGGAACCAGATTACCCATCTGTAGGTTACCATATTTTAGTGGCTACATGTTGCTTGATGCTGAAAGCTATGCCACTGGTATTTCAAATACCAGCAGAGTGACCTATGGTGGACAGATTTCAGTGTAGCTTCTAGACTAAGACAGATTAGGAAGAAGGACCTGGCCACCCACTTCCAAAACAATTGGCCATGAAAACCCTATGAATAGCAGCAGAGCATTGTCTGATAGAGCACCAGAAGATGAGAGAGTGGAGCAAAAGGACCAGGCAGGGTTCTGCTTTGCTGGATACAGGGTCACTGGAGAAGGAATCAACTCGATGGCACTAGCGACAACAAAAAAGAAGGAAAAGAATGATCCTTGGAGGGAGAGAGAGGCAGGGAAGATGTTACAGAAGGATGATTCTCAGTCTAGATCTTGAATAATGGATAACAGAAGACTCTCAAAGCAGATGTAAAAAGCAAAATAGCTGAGATCTCGTCAAGATGGCAGTGTGAGCAGACTCTGAAGTCATCTCCTCCCACAAACACAACCAGGTTACAACTATTTTTGGAAAAATTACCCCAGAGAGAAAACTGAAAACTGGATACAAAGAACCCCCACAACAAGGGGCAGTCCTGACTAAGGAGGAAGAGGCAGAAATTCCTGCTAGAGAAGAAAAAAGCCACCTTTGGGAGCAGCGGAGCTTCTCAGCTGGCCAGGTGGGAGCCACCCTAAGGTACGCAGCCCTCCCTGGAGGAGTGAGGTCCAGAGCGGGGGCGAATACTACTATAAGCATTCTTCAGACTCAGCCCAACTGAGACTGGGGTCTTCCTGTCTGGCTTTGCTGGCTATTAACTGCAGCGAGGATACCCCCAGAAAAGCTATCGGCCGAAAGCCAAAAAGAGCCGGGTCTTAAAGGTCCCATGCACAAACTCACTCATTGCAGCAACCTAAAATCACCAGAGAGAAGGCTGACAGTCCTTTGGCAAAATGAGACTCACCTGGTGGGCTCTGAGGGCATCTTGGTGAGAGGAGGGACCTCTCCAGAGACTGAGACATTGGTGGGGGCCATTGTTCTGACCTGCTCCAGGCACTCTGACACAGACCCCGTGGGTGCCATTAAGGTTCTTCCCTTGGCCTGTTAGCCCAGGGGTCTGCCACACCCACTAGAGCACAGATTTAATCCAGTTCAGCCAGGGCAGGCAGCACTAGGAACCAGCCCCACCCAACAGCAAGCCCTCAGGCTACTTTTTGGCCTGCACTGACTGGGTGCCTTGATGCTCTACAGGCAGGCGACTGTGTCTGCCTCTGTTGGACAGGGCCTGTGTGAGGACCAGATGAACTGTGTGGGGCACTGGTGGAGAGGTGGGGGCCTCTGCAGTGCGGCATTGGAAGTATGCTCCAGGGGGTCGGGAAGTGTGCACAGACCAGGACTGTGTTGATTGTGTGTGTGGTCCTATGGGGGGTGAGGCTTATCAGCCAGCAGCAGAGGACCTGTGCTTCACAAATAGCCATAAAAAGGATCAGCCCCCCCTTCCAAAGCCTGAAACAATTGAGTACTCCTGTGCCTAGGGCCAGCCCCCACTCAGCTGTACTCCTAAGAGAACTGACAACAGCATTGTAGGCCTGAGGCCTATAGCAAGTGTAAGCCCCTGAGCCTAGCAACCACCTACACTGGGTACCAACCCAATTAAGAGGAAAACTGCAGGGGCCCGGTCCGTGGCTGAGGGGTTAAGTTTGCACACTCCACTGCAGTGGCCCAGGGTTCAGATCCTGGGTGCGGACTTGGCACCACTCGTCAGGCCACATTGAGGTGGCATCCCACATCCCACAACTAGAAGGAGCTGCAACTAAGATATACAACTATGTACAGGGGGGTTTAGGGAGATAAAGCAGGGAAAAAAAAAAGGAAGATCAGCAACAGTCGTTAGCTCAGGTGCCAATCTTTAAAAAAAAAGAAAAGAAAAAAAGAGGAAAACTGCAATAGGAGTGTGCTGATAGACTTTGTAGCCAATGGGGCTGAGGCTCCCAAAACCAGATTTACAAACAGCTGGCCAGGGAAGGAAAGACTAGACTCCCTGGGTACCTGGGTACCTGCAGTAAGAGCAACTCTGCCACAGCAGAAAGACACAAGTAGCCCACAAAGGGGTCACTCCTGGATCATTTGGACTGGTGACTAGAGGGACGCACACTGCTGGGCCTCAAAAGGCATCTCACACATAAGGCCACTTCTCCAAGATCAGGAGACTTAGTCGACTCACCTAATACATAGAAACAAGCACAGAGAAAGAGTCATAATGAGGAGACAAAGGAATATTTTCCAAGCAAGGGAACAGGACAAAACCCCAGAAAAAAGACTAAATGAAACAGAAATAAGCGACCTACTTGACAAAGAGTTTCAACAAAGTATCATAAGGATGCTCATAGATATTGGGAGAAGACTGGATGAACACAGTGAGCTCATCAGCAAAGAACTGGAAAATATAAAAAAGAACCGATCAGAAATGAAGAATACAATACTGGTAATGAAAAATTCACTAGAGGGACTCAATAGCAGAGTAGAGGATGCAGAAGAATGGATCAGCAAGCTAGATGAAAGACTAGAGGAAATCACCCAAGCTGAACAGAAAAAAGAAAAAAGAATTAGACAGAATGAGAACAGTCTAAGGGAACTCTGGGACAATATCAAGTGTGCTAACATTAGGAATATAGGTGTTCCAGAAGGAGAAGAGAGAGACAAAGGGGCAGAAAATTTATTTGATGAAATAATAGATGAAAATTTTCCTAACCTAAGGAAGGAAACAGACATCCAAGTACAGGAAGCACAGAGAGCTTCAAACAAGATGAGCCTGAAGAGGCCCAGACCATGACATGTTATAATTAAAATGTTCAAAATTAGAGATAAAGAGAGAATCCTAAAAGCAGCAAGAGAAAGGCCACAAGTGTCATACAAAGGAAAGCCCATAAGGCTATCAGTAGACTTCTCAGCTGAGACCCTACAGGAGAAAAGAGAATGGCACAATGTACTTAAAGTACTAAAAGGAAAAAACCTGCAGCCAAGAATACTCTATCCATCAAGGTTGTCATTCAGAAGGGAAGGAGAGATAAAGAGCTTCCCAGACAAGCAAAAATTAAAGGAGTTTATCACCAAGAAACCAGTTCCTCAAGAAATGCTGAAGGGGCTTATTTAAGTGGAAAGCGATGACCACAAATAGAGATCAAAAAAAAAAAAAAAGGCAATAAAATCACTTGTAAAGGTAAAAATATAGTGAAGGTAGCAGATCCACTACATATGGAAATAATATGAAGGTTAAAAGACTAATGTACTAAGATCACCTATATCAATGATAAAAGGGTAATGGATAGACACACACTAAACAAGAGACTATATATGATTTCAAAAACATAAAATGTGGGAGGAGGGGAGTAAAAAAGTAGCTTTTAGAAAGAAGTCAAGCTAAAGAGTCTGTCAACTCGATATAGACTGTTATATATATAGAATATTTAACAGGATCTCATGGTAATCACAAATCAGAAACTTACAATAAGTAAGCAAAAAAGTAAGACAAAAGAAATCAAATGTATTACTAAAGAAAGCCATCAAACCACAAGAGAAGAGAGCAAGAGAAAAAGAAAGGAACAGAGAAGAACTACTAAAACACCCAGAAAAAAAAGTAACAAAATGGCAATAAATACATATTTATCAATAGCTACTTTAAATGTCAATGGACTAAATGCTCCAATCAAATGCCATAAGATGGCCAATTGGATAAAAAAAAAAAAGACCCATATATATGCCACATATAAGTGACACATTTCAGACCTAAAGACACTCACAAACTGAAAGTGAAAGGATGGAAAAAGATATTCCATGCAAATGGCAAAGAAAAGAAAGTGGGGGCAGCAATACTTATATCAGAAAAAATAGACTTTAAAACAAAAACTGCAACAAGAGACAAAAACAGGCACTACATAATGATAAAGGGAAAAATCCAACAAGAAAATATAACACTTGTAAATATCTATGCTCCCAACATAGGAGCACCTAAATATATAAAGCAATTATTAACAGACCTAAAAGGAGAAATAGACAGTAACACAATAATAGTAGGGGACTTTAACACTCCACTTACACCACTGGATAGGTCATCCAAACAGAAGATCAATAAGGAAACACTGGCCTTAAAAGACACATTAGACCAGATGGACTTAGTAGATATATATAGAACATTCCATCCAAAAACCACAGAATACACATTCTTTTCAAAGCCCCACGGAACATTCTCCAGGATTGATCACATATTAGGCCACAAAACAAGTCTCAATAAATTTAAGAAGATGGAAATAATACCATGCATCTTTTCTGACCACATAGGTATGAAACTAGAAATCAACTACAGCAAGAAAACCAGAAAAGCCAGAAAAAATGTGGAGATTAAACAAAATGCTGCTGAATAATGGTTGGGTCAATGATGAAATCAAAAAATTCCTGGAGACAAATGAAAATGAATATACTACATGCCAAAATCTGTGGGATACAGCAAAAGCAGTTCTAAAAGGGAAGTTTATAGCAATTCAGGCCTACCTCAACAAACAAGAAAAATCCCAAATAAACAATCTAAAAGCACATCTAAAGGTACTGGAAAAAGAAGAACAAATAAAGCCCAAAATCAGGCAAAGGAAGGAAATAATAAAAGTCAGAGCAGAAATAAACAAAATAGAAACTAAAAAAAAATAGAAAAAATTAATGAAACAAGAGCTGGTTCTTTGAAAAGATATACAAAATTGACAAACCCTTAGCTAGACTCACCAAGAAAAAAAGAGAGAAGGCACAAATAAATAAAATCAGAAATGAAAGAGGAGAGATTACAACGGACACCTCAGAAATACAAAAGATAATAGCATACTATGAAAAGCTATATGCCAACAAATTAGATAATCTAGAAGAAATGGACAAATTCTTAGGAGCATACAACCTTCCAAAACTGGACCAAGAAGAAGTAGAGAATTTGAGTAGACCAATCACCAGTAAGGAGATGGAAACAGCAATCAAAAACCTCCCAAAAAAGTAAAAGTCCAGGACCAGATGGCTTCCCTGGTGAATTCTACCAATCATTCAAAGAAGACTTAATACTTATCCTTCTGAAACTCTTCAAAATAATTGAAGAGGAGGGGATGCTTCCTAAGTCATTCTATGAAGCAAACATTATCCTGATACCAAAACCAGACAAGGACAACACAAAAAAGGAAAATCACAGGCCAATATCACTGATGAACATCGATGCAAAAATCCTCAAGAAAACACTAGCAAATCAAATACAACAATAATTAAAAAGATCATACATCATGATCAAGTGGGCTTCACTCCAGAGATGCAGGGATGGTTCAACATCAGCAAATCTATCAATGTGATACACCACATTAATAAAATGAAAAATAAAAATCACACGATCATCTCAGTAGATGCAGAGAAAACATTTGACAAGATACAGCATCCATTTATGATAAAAACTCTAAATAAAATGAGTATAGAAGGAAAATATCTCAACATAATAAAGGCCATATATGACAAACCCACAGCAAATATCATTCTCAATGGAGAAAAACTGAAAGCTATCCCTCTAAGAACAGGAACCAGACAAGGATGCCCACTGTCACCACTCTGATTTAACATAGTATTGGAAGTCCTAGCCAGAGCAATCAGGCAAGAAAAAGAAATAAAAGGGATCCATATTGGAAAAGAAGTGAAACAGTCACTCTTTAGAGACAATATGATTTTATATATAGAAAACCCTAAAGAATCCACTGAAAAACTTTTAGAAATAATAAATGAATACAGTCAAGTAGTGGGATACAAAATCAAGATACAAAAATCGGTTGCGTTTCTATACACTAACAGCAAAGTAGCAGAAAGAGAAATTAAGAATACAGTCCCATTTACAATTGCAACAAAAAGAATAAAATACCTAAGAATAAACTTAACCAAAGACATGAAAGATCTGTACACCGAAAACTATAAAACATTGTTGAAAGAACTTGAAGAAGACACAAAGAAATGGAAAGATATTCCGTGCCCTTGGATTGGAAAAATTAACATTGTTAAAATGTCCATACTTCCTAAAGCAATCTATAGATTCAATGCAATCCCTATCAAAGTTCCAACAACATTTTTCACAGAAATAGAACAAAGTATCCTAAAATTTATATGGAACAACAAAAAACTCCAAATAGCCAAAGGATTCCTGAGAAAAAAGAACAAAGCTGGAGGTATCACACTCCCTGATTTCAAAATATGCTGCAAAGCCATAGTAAGCAAAACAGCATGGTACTGGCACAAAAACAGACACACAGACAGATGGAACAGAATCAAGAGCCCAGAAGTAAACCCACACATTTATGGACAGCTAATATTGACAAGGGAGCCAAGGGCATACGATGGAGAAAGGAGAGTCTCTTCAATAAATGGTGTTGGGAAAACTGGACAGCCACATGCAAAAGAATGAAAGTAGACCATTCCCTTACACCATGCACAAAAATCAACTCAAAATGGATTGAAGACTTGAATGTAAGACCCAAAACCATGAAACTTCTAAAGAAAACGTAGGCAGTATGCTCTTTGACATCAGTCTTAGCAGCATATTTTCAAGCACCACGTCTGACTGGGCAAGGTAAACAAAAGAAAAAATGAACAAATGGGACTACATCAAACTAAAAAGCTCTGCACAGCAAAGGAAACCATCAATAAAACGAAAAGACAACCTAACAATTGGGAGAAGATATTTGCAAACCATATATCAGATAAGGGGTTAATATCCAAAATATGCAAAGAACTCATACAGCTCAACAACAACAAAACCAACAACCCAATTAAAAAATGGGCAAAAGATCTGAACAGAGATTTCTCCAAAGAAGATATATGGATGGTCAACAGGCATATGAAAAGATGTTCAACATCATTAGCTATCAGGGAAATGCAAATGAAAACTACAATGAGGTATCACCTCACTCCAGTCAGAATAGCTATAATTAACAAGACAGGAAACAACAAATGTTGGAGAAGACGTGGAGAGAAGGGAACCCTTGTACACTGCTGGTGGGAGTGCAAACTGGTGCAACCACTATGGAAATCAGTATGGAATATTCTCAGAAAATTAAGGATAGATCTACCATATGATCCAGCTATCCCACTGCTGGGTATTTATCCAAAGAACTTGAAAATGCAAAGGCATAAAGATACATGCACCCCTATGTTCATCACAGCTTTATCCACAATAGCCAAGACTTGGAAGCAACCTAGATGCCCATCAAGGGATGAATGGATAAAGAAGATGTGGTATATGTACATAATGGAATACTACTCAGTCATAAGAAGTGATGAAATCTGACCATCTGTGACAACATGGATGGTCCTTGAGGGTATCATGCTGAGTGAAATAAGTCAGAAAGAGAAAGTCAAATACCGTATGATCTCACTCATAAGCAGGAGATAAAAACAACGACAAACAAACAGATAGCATTGGAGATTGTATTGGTGGTTACCGTACGGGACGTGGGGGGCAGCGCAAAAGGGGTGATTAGGCTCACATGTGAGGTGATGGACTATAATTAGTTTTTGGGTGGTGAACATGATATAATCTACACAGAAGTCGAAATATGTTACGATGTACATCTGAAAGCTATATAATGTTAAAATCCAACGTTACTGCAATTAAAAAAATAAAAAATTTAAAAAAATATATTTACTCTCTTTGCAACATTCAAATATGCAATGAAGTATTATTAACTATGGTCGCCGTATGTTCATCACATCCCTATGATTTATTCATTTTATAAAATAAAGTATTTATTTTGTAAAATATTTATAAACTGGAAGTTTCTACCTTTTGACTGTCTTCACTCATCTTTCTCACCCCCCACCCCTCATAAAAAAAAAAAAAAGCAAAACAGCATGTGCGAAGGAAAGAGCACAAGAGGAAACATAACCTATTTGAGAAACTGTAAGATATTCATTGGGGTTGGGTCTCTGGGTTCAAGGAAGAGGAGCAGCAAAGAGAAGCCTCAATAAATAAGCAGATATCATAAAATGACACGTTTTGTTTGTCACACAAAGGAGTCTGGACTGCAGCCTTCAAGATATATAAAGCCACTGAAATATTTTAAACTTGAGAGTGACAAGGTCATATTAGCCATTTTTAAAGATGATTCTAGATGGATAATTAGAAAAGGGGAAAATAAGAAACTGCTGAAATAATATAGATATAAATTTATAAAATATCTGCTCAAGAAAATGAATGAAAAGGGGCAAAATAAAGGTAAGAAATGGGAAAGAGACTGAACTAGCAGAACACTTAGGTCACTTTGAGCAAAAGGGAAAATGGGCAATTTGGGATGATTCCCAGGTTTCCAGGTTAAGAAAGTAGAAATATTTTGATACCTTGTAAACTAGAAGGAGAATAAGTTGAAAATCAAGTTGAATACATGATTTCCTTTCTGAACATATTGTATTTAAGGTAAATACTTAGTCTTAAATCATTTAATATCGTTGTAGGCTATCCCAGGAGAACATTGAATAAGGTGAGGCAGTCAGAAAAGTCCGAGTTGCAGGTGGAAATCTGGAGATCCTAAGTATATGTGTGTCCATTAAAACCATGAATATAAGTGGGTCCATGAAATCTGAAGACTCTAAACATATGAATCCATGAAAACCATATTGCCCAGGGAGAATATATAGCATAAGAAGGAAATAACACCAAGATCAAAAATACTTGCATTTAAGGGTCAGATTGAGGAAAAGCAGCCAAGGAAGAAGGGTGAAAACAACAGTTAAGGAGTAGGAAATGAGCAGTGTTGGGTACTAAAGAGGGAAAGTCAAAAAGTAACTCATCAACAGTGTTCCATCCTATGGAAAATCAAAGAGGTGGAGAGGTCATGTTCAGCAGTTGATAGTTTGGTAGCTATCACACAACTGGTCACAGATCCCATCATTTAGTAGAAATTGATCTTCACTAGATGCCAACGGGAAACCAATTTTCTTTCCATTTATTCAATATGCATTTCCATGTGTCTGTTATTTTATGGCTAATATATAGCCTCTTGAATTAAAATAAATACTCCAAAACAAAGCCCTTTTCCCTCATCATTGAAAGTCCTTGGTCCCTAAGATCAGGTGAGTTTTTATCCACTTGCCTTCAATATGTTCATCCTGCAACTCAACAAACACGTCAAATTTTCAAAGATTAATTTTAATACTCTTTAATTGGAAATATACGTATTGTCCTTCAAACAGTTTTTCATCTCTTCTATCAAAATGGCAGCACCTTTATGTTTTACTTTGCAACCTTCATCAGAAGACTTAGACTTTATAGAAGCCTCCATGGGCCACAGTCTGAGTCATGGCCTTTACCCCTCCTTGCTTGCAGCTTACTCATTTCATAAGCCAAAGAGAAAGCATAAGATGAAAGTGAGCAAGATAAAAGAGGATAATAAAAGAAGTGAAGCTGAAAAAAGGTGGCTCCCAGCACTCCTGTGAACAATAACAGGACCTCATTCATAATAAGGAGGCACTTTGCTGGAAGCATTCTTTCAAGAATGTAGTAAGGTGCATAACCTGGGAAAGATAAGATGAAGTCAAACTATGATAGAGAAGTTATTCTCCTCCAACCCCAGTATATAAGACAAACTTTTCTTCCTTTCTTGCAACATTCAGTGGTGAAGAGACAACATATGTTCTGAACCAATCTAAAGTTTCCACCATAAAAATAGGAAGGGATGCAATCTGAATAAAAAAGAGGGAAGCTAAGAACCATCGGCACGAACTAGGTTTAGATTCGCAGGAGACTCAACTCCTTTTTAAAAGGTGAAAACAGCACAACAGCTTTCCGTTGCACCAAAACCACATTGTCCTCACACAGAACATCTGGTAACTTTCAGTTGTGAATTCCCAAAGGATTTCACACTTATTAAATTCTTATTAAAATTAATAGCAGACCTGCAAGGCATGGCAATATTAGAACAGCCCTTTATCAGGAAAATGAAATCAACTGAAATAATCAAGCTACTTTCTACTGTAAGAAAATCAAAGCCAAATATTTTATACAGGAAATTAGTTAAATTTAGTCCTGAAGTATGTTATTCCTTTCCAAACCATATTCACACACTGATTATTTACTCATAATGCAATGTCACAGATATTAAAGATGAATACCTCTATATGACAAAAATAGACATTGCTACATGTCCCAAATTCTAATTATCCACTTTCGTATCTTCTTTTATTCTGTAATTATATAGCTTTAATGACGGAAGTATCATTTTACATATTGTGTCACTGCCACAGTCTAATAAATGTCACCTTAAAAAAAGGTCACCTTTCCTATAGCCTAAATCTCCTTTTGGGACATGTCAATCCTGCCTAATTAAGTAATTTATTTACAAATTGAGGTTCTCGTTTACCTTGATTTCATTATTTTTCTTTCTTTTTTTTTTCCCAAGGAAGATTAGCCCTGAGCTAACTACCGCCAATCTTCCTCTTTTTGCTCCTACCACAGCACAGCTTTTGCCAAGCGGTGCCATGTCCACCTGGGATCCGAACCCCGGGGGGCTGAGAAGCAGAACGGGCAAACTTAAGCTGCGCCGCTGGGCTGGCCCCTCATTGTTTTTCAATACAATCTTTTCTATCCCCACTTCAACTCTGATGCCTGTGCTTTCTTTGCCTCTCTTTTTCTTTCTGTCTCTCTGTGTATCTGTCTATGATTGTATCTCTCTCTTGTTCTCTGTATCTCTCTATATACATTTGTGTGGATAAGTTTTGTTTTTCTTCTGTGTGTGTTGTGTATGGCTACTGTATTTATATCTTTCTCTCTATGATGTTTGTGTGTGGGGTTATGACTTTTACTGTCTCATTTTTTTATGAGATAAAATTCACGTAGCATAAAATTCACCATTTTAACCAGTTTAATTCAGTGGTTTTTAGTATATTCACAACATTGGACAACCATCACCACTATCTAAGTGCAGAACATTTTCATACTCCAAAAAGAAAGACATACCACTAAGTAATCACTCCCCATTTCCCCTTCTCACCAGCCCCTGGCAACCACTAATCTCTCTGTCTCTATGGATTTGCCTATTCTGAACATTTCACATAAATGGGATCATACAATAAGTGGCCTTTTGTGTCTGGCTTCTTTCTTTTAGAATAACATTTTCAAGGTTCATCCAATGTTGTAGCATGTATTAGTACTTCATTCCTTTTTATTTTTAAACAAGTACTGGGCTATGCTCCTTGTATTTCCCAGTGTATGTGTCCGAGTGTGTGTCTCTCTCTGTGGGTGTCTTTGTAGGCATATCTCTCACTCTCTGTACACGTTTGTGGTGTCTCCTTATGTTTCTGTTAAAGAAATACTGACTAGGCTCATCATCTCCAAGTGTATTTGTGTGTCTGTGTGTCTTGCACATACATGACATACACAAACATATACTGAACTATAGATTCAGATAATTTATTTATCCTAAATTTACTTGCGGGAAGATTTTCTTTAATCGTTATTGGTCTTTTTTTGTTTTTCTAAGAACCCTGATTGGCTATCAAGGATAACTGACAATCCTTCAAAGTGGTCAGTCCTAGAAGAGTAGAAATCACATCTCAAACCCAGATTCCCACTGACATGGACAGTGTCACATGGCAGGACACAAAGGGCCTGTCCATTAACAAGTACAGAATCACCTGGGCAGAGAACTGCAGAATTAAAATGACAGCTGCATGTCAGTAAACATGCAATTAAAAAGGCACATTTGCAAATATCCTAATTAAAGTATTTTCTACATATTATATTAGGATTCCTTTTCAAACTATTCTCCACACTCTCCAAAATCACAGTTGTAAGTCACAGGTCAGATCATGTTATTATCTTCACAATCTACTTTTGCTTCCAATGGACTATCAAACAAATTGCAAACTCCTTACCGTGGCTTACCAGCAGATACACAATCTATCCACAGTTTACAACTTTAAGATCATCCACCGTTTTCTTCCACTCCACCCCAGCCTCTAGTTACTCACCTTGAATACATCATGCCCCTTGCTGGTGCTAGTTCCTCCTCTTGGGGTACCTATCCTTTTCTTGTCTGCATGACCTCCTTTAAACATCAGATCAAATGTAACCACGGTGCTCTGGTTTCTCCATATACTCTCATCACCCAATGAAATTAATCTCACTCATTGATATGCACACATTTTAAAAATAACTTTATTGTGGCACAAATCATATTTTTATTATAGTTAAACATTTACTTTTCCATATCTGTCTATTCTGAAGTATCAGATTCTTGAATATTTTATTTAGTTGTGCATATCTAGTGCTTAATACAATGCCTGGCACACTCTGGTTCTGAATAAATTTGGGTGGAATTAGATAATTTTTAAATTCCTTTTAGGTAGTGTGAAATTTACACTGCTTTATGAGAGCTAAAACTGAGAGGAAGAAAAAGAGAGTGAAATGAAACAGAATCTAAATAAGAACATGATTCCTAAGCCCAACCATAGAGAAAGAATGACTGGACACTGGCCCATCTATCATCTTTGTGACTGGTGAGCCAAGCAAAGAGCTCCTGTGTGTTCAGTCGGAGAACGATCCCACATTAGTGATGACAGTGGATGGGCACTTGGGGAAACTTGCTGAGTAACATGGACCACTGAAGCAGCAATCCTTCTCAAATCGATTTCAGTTTCTCAAATGCTGAGTGTGTAGTGATATTTCAAAGCAATCTCCAGAGATGCTCAAGCAGCAATAGGAGATCCTAAGCTATTGTTCCATTTGCAAAGATGAATCAGACCCAAGTGTGAATATTGAAGAATCAGGTGTTGTGTTTTGATTTCTTTTCAAGAGAAGACACAAAAACTTGAGAGAAGGCATAAATTCACACTTTTTCTTCAAGTGCAATATTCCCCCTGTTCCTTTTGACTACTTTACACCTTATTACCTCCAATATTCAATTCTGAATACCCAACCAACTGAACCCACTAAATGTGCCTGATTATGAAACGTTTGGGGGTTATTATACTTAACATTTCTGTGTATATGGGTTACATAGCTACAGATTTTTTTAATATAGGAAATATCTCTATTTCCAAGGAATATCTCTCCCCCCCCCCAGCTAAGATGAAAGAATCTGACATTAAAAAATACATAAGCATATGTGTTGCACTGTATTCTCAATCTTTTCTAATGTCAAAGAACTCAGATGTTAACGTTAGTTGGAGAAAGAGAAACTGTGTCTCATGCAGTGAAATCTGGAATCTAAAAACGTGCAAGCTTCTTAAGTAGGCAAGGAGAAGAAAGGCTACCAAAGCAGCAGTAGTAGTAGCAGAAGAAGAAGGAGAGGAGGAGGACGAATTAGAGGAGGAAGAGAAAAGGGAGGTGAAGGAAGGGGAGGAGGAGGAACAGCTAAGTTCAGCCCCGTGAGAAAAACAAACTTTCCAGGGAGCTAGACAAAGGGAGACTCAGCAAAAATATTGCCTTATCCAATACAGCAGCAAAGTACTGAGCACTTGAAATGTGGCAACTCCAAACTGAGATGCTCTGTAAATATAAAACTGTAGTTTCAAAAATGTAATATGAAGAAAGGACTATAAAACAGTTTATTAATAATTTTGTATTGACTACATGTTGAAATGATCATATTTTTAATATATTAAGTAAAGTATCAAAATTAATTTCACCTGTTTCCTTTACTTTTTTCCATGTACTATTAGAAAATTTTAAATTACAGATGTGGCTTGTATTACATTTCGATTGGACGTGTCAAATAAAAACAAATCCAGATTTGGGTAAGGAGAGAATTTATTTGGAAGAATCATTACAAGAAAAGGCAAGGATCATTGCAATAGGGCGAGGGGGGCTATTGCAATAGGGAGAATGCTCTGACCACGAGATTGGCGAGCATCTCAAAGGCTAGGCAGAAGGGAATTTTCTTTTATAAAGAAATTTATGAATTTCTTTTATAAAGAGGAGTAAACAAGACTAGAAAGAACTGAGTGGCGGAGTGGGTGGTATGATCAGACAGTTGATCAAAGAACATATTTCCTTGCATTGAGCTGACTCTCAGGAGGAATAGGTAAGGAAGGGTTTTATACTGGTTCAGGCTAAGGGTGAGTCAAAGAGCAGGGGCGCAGGGCAAGGAGAGAAGTTTAACTAAAGTTGGTCAAGTCAATCAATAAGCACTTTGTTCTGATTGATCAGTCAGGACAAACAGTTCAGCTAATCTTTTATGAGACAAAGAAATGAGATTTTGGAGGGTATGGCTGGCCTTGGCATAGGTAAACAAGGAGGGCGTCCATGAGTCTTATCTAAGTCATATGGGAAAAGGTGATTTTTTGGGGTCAGTCAATTTCCTGGAAACAAAGGGCAAAGGATTTCTTTAACTGTCCCTATTTTCCAGTATCACAGGGCTCAGTCAAGTTCAACACTGTAGGATAGTGCAGTCCTAGAAACTCAATTTAGCACCATTTCCAGAATGGTAGTTAAAACAAACAATAGAATCAGAAAAACTGGATTCAGATTTCAGCTCTGCCATTACCAGCTCTGTGAACTTGAACAATGTACATGATCTCTGTTTGCCTCAGTGTTTTCATTTGTCAAAAGTACTGACTTCATAGAATTCTTATGATGGTCGAGATAACTGAAGACCGACCACATGAGAACAAATACGCTACTTACTCAGAGTTTGCTATAGTAAGGGAGTCCACCGCCATCACTTGTATTTTTGTATTTGGCAGAGACACAAAGGCAGCAAGGGGAGTGAAAAAGCTAAAGGGTGAAAAAAAGGGAAGTCTTCATGGAGGCTCTGATTGCAGGTTGTTAGCATGGGAAAGCCAGAGGCAGGTTAATTAGAACCAACGCATCTTAAGTCATTTGTTTGGGGATCATATTTGCTTTCTTTGGTTGTTCCTGAATTGGAAAGGCAGAGTAGGGGGTTGTGAAGTTGTTGAATAGGGAAACTGGCTATCATTGACCAAGTTCTGACCCTTCTGGGCCAATTATGGCAGAGATTGAGTTTGGTTTCCCAGGCTGGTTGCTGCAGAAGATGTGGGTCAGAGTTCTATTGTCATATAAGTTCTGGTTATGTCAACTTGTATGTTCATTCTCTCATGATGATAAAATGAAATAGTACACATAAAGTGCTCAGCAAATAATTTTGCCTATAGTGAAGTTCAGCTTTAATTTTAACCCATCTTCTTTTCTTGGTAGATAATAACAACTACTTACTCTTAGGCCAGTTTTCATAAGTGTAATAGAAAGTAATTTACCATACGGCAAAAACCGGTTCCCCAAACATTATCAACACAATCTGTTGATAAGACTTATTACTTACTGAATACAAGGGAGAATACCACCTTGCAAAGCTTTTAGTATTTCTGAAGCGGGAAGTATAGTCAGAATTTATTGGGAATTGGAAGTGTGGCTTAAGGTGGGTCTTTCAATTTGAGGACATGGTTAGGATTGGGCAGGAATCATTATACAACCATATAGGCTCGGTAGAAATAGCAAAGCAAAGATTTTGACAGATTCAAAGAATCTTTGGGCATAAACTGTCTGTGGATATTGTCCATTGAAGAGTTGATGAGACTTTTGAGAAGTTTCTTCATGAACAATCACACAATCTGCTTAAACAAGACATTCCTGGAAGAGTACAGAAATGCTAATGAATAGCAAAGTCACATTAATGTAGACAGTAAGTTATGGTTTCAGTGTTTAGTGCCCAGGCTGAGTGTGGGGGAAAAGGTTCTAGTTCTTACATTATGGTACCTATTTATGTCTACAAATTTTTAAAAGATAGTTAGCTACAGAGAGCTTGCTTTAAGTTAGGAAATTTTAATCTCTCATGAAGGTATTTTTTCTCCAAAAATGATTCTCTATGGGCTGGCCTGGTGGCTCAGCGGTTAAGTTCACACGTTCCATTTCAGCGGCCTGGGGTTCCGGGTTCGGATCCCTGGTGCGGACCTATGCACCGCTTGGCATGCCATGCTGTGGCAGGCGTCCCACATATAAAGTAGAGGAAGGTGGGCACAGATGTCAGCTCAGGGCCAATCTTTCTCAGTAAAAAGAGGAGGATCGGCAGCAGATGTTAGCCCAGGGCTAATCTTCCTCAAAATAAATAAATACATAAATACATAAATAAGTAAAAATGATTTTCTAAAAGTTTTCTAGAGTGTTTTCCAAAGAACTCCCATTTTTTTAAGATATGAAAAGGAATTGGTGAAAAAGGTGCTACGATTAAATAAGATTGACAAGTCCTTCTAGATCCTCCTCTTGCTGATACACAGTACACTCAAACACAGTAAAACATCTGAGAAGCACAGCATTCAAGATTCTTTTTAAACTTTGACTCAGCAGCTTTGAGAGCAAGTGGTTTATTTGGGAGATTAGGAATTCATCCTAAGAAGCACTGTTAGAGTGATGGGGACGTGTGAAAGGGAAGGGAAAAAAAGTCAATACAGGGTGCATTAATGATCAGGTCGCTACTGTAAACACCTGGGGTTCAGTCTTATTGGGAACTCTGGGAGACAGTGTGAAAGGAGCTTCACAGTTGTCCCACCTAAGGTGGCTGTAATCTACAGAGATTTATACTCAAATTCCCATTCATCATTGGTTAAGAGCTATTCTTGGAGACATTAACTCCCCCAGCTCTTTTGGCTTGCCTTGGGCAAGGGCTAACAGAAAGCGTTCAGGAAGAGAGACATAGGATTTTAAAACAGGATGTCATCAATGTGTTCTCGTGTCGAAACAGTGAGCACTACTGCAAGAATGAATGTTGAAGCAGATATGCTTGGGGCTCCAACAGTATCTGCTACAGTCTGCCATTTGCAATGCACAGATTCACTCGTCTCCCAAGACAAGTTCAACCATCACTACCTCTTCAAGCTCATGGTCCATAACAATTTCTAAAAAACTAATAAAGCTTACAATAAGAAGGTTAATGGGAACTTAAAACAAGAAATGTAATGGGGCAACCTATAGTCCTCACTATTGCAGTTGACATTGAGGCTATAATTGACACCTCCAGCTATCACTCACTCTACCCACTATAACTACCCTAGCCAGTACTTCTGCTTGTCCCTGAGAAGTGCCAGCCATGTTTATGATATCTTTGTGTTGGCATAAAAGCAGCAAGAAAAATCCAGGAGAATTTATGGGTTTCAAACATATTCCTCCCTGTCTTTATTATATCGTAACAAACTCATCTCTTTCTTTTAATGAGGGTTAATTGCTTGTAAGTACAGTAAGTCCTTTCTTTGCCTGTTAATCTAACAGCACAAAGAGCCCAAAATGACCTGGCAGCAGCTATTTAAGGGGACCATTACTGTGTTCCCTGGTGGAAATGCTCAATCTCTCTCCCAGAAACCAAGACCTCTAATCCAGAAGAGAGCATAGGAAGCAAAATTTCCCCAAGTAGATCATTGGGAATAGTGGAAGGGGCCTTCCAATCTTCATCTCTATCCCTGGACCCATGTACACTGTTACAAATACAGTATCACATAGCAGCCATTGGTTGAAAGTTCTACTACATCTTCAAGGATAGTATCCAAATTCTGCAGAGCTGTAGCTCTCTATGCTTTTAAAAGGCTATCCCAAAGTTCTATTAGGCCAGCTACTCCACGATTAAGGGATATTTGGTAGGATCAGTGAATTTCATTATCTTGTCCTTTGCCAAAAAAGTGAATCCCTTGGTCCAAGGCAATGTTATCTGAGTTCTCAGTTAATGGTGCAAATTGAGAACATGGTAGAGAAAGCAAGCCCACACATGGAATACATATAAGTCCTAGCGAAGATAAATCACTGCCCCCTCCAGAGTTCAGTGCCACCTTCTGCTTTTTGCCTTACCTGTTGTATTTGGTTAATCCCAAGAAGCACTGGAAGGGAAGAGGCAAGATGACATAGGAAATCAATAAAGGCTGTGTTAATGAGCAAGATATCACCATGGGCAACAGAGGCTCAATACTGCTAAGGATCTCTGGGAGACAGTGTGGGACAAGCCTCAGTGTTGCCCCATCCAAGGGGCAAGAACACTGGAGTATTTAGACTCCAACTTCCATTCATTACAGTCATGTGCCACATAACGATATTTTGGTCAAGGACAGACCACATATATGATGGTGGTCCCATAAGATTAGTACCATACAGCCTGAGTGTGTAATAGGCTATACTATCTAGATCTGTGTAAGTACACTCTATGATATTCACACAATGATGAAATCTCCTAACAACACATTTCTCAGAATGTATCCCCATCGTTTAGTGACACATATCTGTACTAACTAAGAATTTCTCCTGGTAGCATTAATTCTCCAGAACTTCCTGTCTGCCTTATGCAAAAGCTGAGAGAAAGCCCTCAGGCATAGAGACAGTAGGACATCTGGACATATAATGAAATACTGAATACAAACGAGACATAGGCACGGCAGCCACAGGGTCTCTTATACTCAGCATTTGACAAGATACTCATAGCTTAAGAGGAGAGTTGATACTCAGCTGGTTTGCTCTGCCCAACTGTTCCAGTTGTTTATAGCTTATGTCTCTTCTGATTGGTCAGTAGACGTGTTCTATTGATTAAATGTTTGGAATATCATCCTCTCTAAGGGTATGTGGCAACTCTCTAATTATTAATGAAAGAGAGACTAAAAGTATAGGACGAGCTAGGGGTTAAAGCCCAGAGGTACAAAGAAGAGCTCTAAACACTTGACAGCAAATATAGTATGTGGCCAGGCACCTGAACACTGCAAACACGATCCATTTATATGGCCACCTGGTCTTAGTGAGAAGAGCTAATTGTGATGAAGAGTTAATGGTGACTTCAAGCAGAAAGTCTTGGTTTTTTTAAACAGGATGAGATTTGAGTCTGGGCCCTCAAAGCAGAGATATTTCTTACATTCACAGTGGCAAAGAATCCTCTACATCCTGAATTTTTTCACAGTTCAACTAAGTGGGCTTGTTAGCGATTCCTGTCGCAGGGTTATGTGCTTTGTCAGTCTGATGTGGAGGAAAGCTCTAAAATAACCATCTACAAAAAGATCAAGTTAGTTCTAGCTTCCAGTGGGCAACATCCTTAAAATATAAGAAGTGTGCCAAAAATTGTACAATAAATATATAAATAAAGCCCGTCTCTGTACTTTTAGTCTAGAGTTGTACCCAATAGTTCACCTTGCCTCTTATTTAAAACTTCTCAATGGTAAGGAATTATTTCTTACTCATTCTCAAAAGGGCAAACCTAGCATAAACTCAAGCCAATACCATATGGAACAGAGAATAAAATGAATTAGCATATTATTAATTGCATACCATTAATTTTCAAGGACAATTGCAAATTAGAACAACTCATTCATTTCTAAAATGTAGCTTATGTATGGGGAATATCTTCATGTCTCAGACAGATTATCCATTTATTAAGGTTAAAATATTTCCTTTCAACTTCAGTTTTCTGAAGGGTGCTATAAAAGGGGGACAGATGTTGAATGGGAAGTATGAGAGTTTTTGAGCTATAAGCCTAGCGCTATAAATCAGGAAGAAAAATAGCAAGTAAGAAGCAGAAAGGACCACGGAAATCCCTTCTACTGTAGCCCAAACACCCAGTCCAGACACAAGAGGCACAGGAAAAATAATTTTAATGGTATCGGTCAAAAGAAACTAAGAACCTTACAGCAAGAATTTATTTTTGTCTCTTTGCTATTGCCTTCATTATTCAGCTGATGTCAGTAAGGCATGATGCCCTGCAAAGTTTTACTCCTGAATCATTTGCAACACACTGACAATGTGGTCTGCTCTGTATTGACTTAGAAGAAGACTTGGTTTCTGCCCCAGATACTAAAAGAAGGCTTTTACTATCTGGTTGAAGTAATCACAGAAATTCAAATATAAAAATGCCAGCTGAGAATGGGATTAAATCTTAAGAGGCGCAAGAGTGCATGTAACATTACTAGCCATAACACCACATAGATGGTAATTAAGAAGATGACCCTTCCATTTTGCCACCCTCAGGAGCCCATATCAAAAGCCCACAATTTACATTGCCAACCCATGACCTTGATGAGACTTGTGATTTGCCAAACTTGTAATACTGCACATCAGTAATTCAAATAAATTTAAATAATCAGAGTTGTATGCTGCAGATTTACATGATCTCTTGATATTTTAGAGCCAACACACACGGTGATTTTTAGACTGTGAAACCATCTATCAAGACATCCCAACACAAGAATATAGCAGCATAGAAACTAAATTGGGTTTTGATACACTCATCTGGCATAGGCATCAACTAAGTCTCACCCCTGTGGGTAAACTTATGAAGACTGGTTGAGCAAATCAACAATATATTATGATATTATGCCACTGTGGGAGATTTAATCTATCCTTACACATCAGTGAAGTTGGTTCCACTCTGCCCAAGTCAAAGAAAATCTGTGGTAATTATTATTTAACTGAATTATATTCCACATCATATAGCATTATGATTAATCAAGTGGTCAAAATGATCCCTTAGTTCATAATGACCTCAAGCAGGCTCCATTATTTTGCATATCTACATTATGCTAAGGTCCTATTTCAGTTCCATGAAGTTGGTACATCTTAAGATGATCTGAGGCTGATTCCTCTGCCAAAATCTTACCCTTCCCAGACTTTTCTCAACTCTTTGTAACATAAATTAAAATTGTTATTAATTTTCAGGATTCTGCCAAGAAACATATGGCAATCAAATGTTTCTTGAACAAAGGGACTATTTACAGAGGTGTAAGCAAATTTAAGGAAATCTTAAGCAAGCAATGGTGATGCACCCAGGAACTAACAACAACAGGAAGCCATTACAATCCCTGGACCTAAGGGAACCTAAGGGAAATGGAGGAAGGACAGGTATTAGTGAAGCCCAGAGAAGTCTTGGGGCTGTGAAAGAGGAACCACTTGACAGGAGTATAACTGTAAGGCCAGCCACTGACAGAACCACAGCAAGGCAGGAAAGATGATGGGATGTGGGGATAAATACTCTGACCTCTCTCTTCTCCTGACCTCTGATCTCCTGCTTGTGCCCCTCGCTGGCCGAAATCAATCAGAAGGCAAGAAACTCAAGGTGACAACAAATTTCCTGGGGCATAAGTAGGGCAGAAAAGAGTGAAGAATATACAACACAACAATTAGATATAATAGATGGAGTTAGATGGATATTCTATTTTGCAGATTACCAGTAAATGTTTGTTTATTAAATATATAGTCTGGGGCCTCAGACTCCGAAATTTATTTTCTACCTCAAGTCTATTTCTTTTCCTGCAGTAATTCATTTTATCTCAAGAGTAAATGATTTGAAAACAGATTTTAAATTACAACTAAGTATCTCCAGTAAATGTTGCTTATCAAATAAGGGCTCATCTATATAATAGAATATAGAATGTGACGTAAAATTTACTTTCTTATCTGCTAGAGACAAGTTCAACCAAAACATTGTCCCTAGGATCCCAATATTGATAAGCACTGATAAGACACTTAATATGACCTTTAAAAACAAATGATCTATTGACTAAGGGTTCTTTTTATTCAGTTCCATGAATCCTCATCTGAAAATGTTATTTACAACCCAAAAACCTCCACTCAGGTTGAAATGGATATAATTAATAACTTCATTCTTAAAAGTTAATACTTTCATTATGTAGCCTGGAATGTGTAATCCAAAATGTACTATTTTCAGAAAATATATACTCAAATAACATATTCTCACATTTTAAAAGGGACTGCCACCAATGCCAAAAAAAATAAACCAACAAACAAAACCCTAATTATATCTTAGGCTAAGCAAAACAATTCAAGCAGGGTACTGAGAGTGTGGTGGGAGTGAGTGAGCCCCACCTAAAGTATGTAGATTACTAAGAGGGAAGGTAGAAGATAAGAAGGTTATAGACAAAGGAGGAATAGCAAATTCTAGATCTCAGAGGTAGGACATGCCTTTTAATGACTAAGCTCACACTGGTGTTTGGTAGAGGTGGAGTAGAAGTGGAGGTTAGTGATTCAAGGAAGGAGAGGAACTATTCAATTAAGAGATATAATGAACCACCAACAAGAATAAATGTGGGAGTGAATTACAAAGGGAAAGGTATAATGTATGCTTGGAGCCTCCTCTGCTATTTTTTCTCTATCAATTAATGTTAAAATGTTGATTTCACACATTCATTGGAATACAAACTCTTTTTCTATTTTCAACGTGTGCTTCTCAAATGTAGACATGTTAATTAATCCACTTACGTAACTCCACCAAACTAGTTGGAAATGTTTCTGTACTTGGCCAACTGATCCAGCCCCAATATGATAAAATTTTTCATAATTTCTCAAAATTATTAGAAATGTTAAATCTACTGAGTAAGCACAATAAACGTAGTTGTGCCCAAGTGGAAATAAGTCATACATACTCTGCTTTTCAACATCTTTTTAAACAAAATTGGACTCCAGAGCCCATATTATTTCCATGACACCACTGTGTCTTCATGAAGATGAGTCCTGTTTCTCAAAAGAAGGGAAACTCTAAACATTAAACTAAACTAGAAACACTAGACTTGTGATTCCTGATGGCATACAGCTCACAGTACAGAGCGAATTACTGAAACTCAACGAATTTTTGCTGTACGGAAATTAATTCATTTTTCTACCTATCAATTTTCACAACTGAAAAGCTCATGCCTTTTATGTTTTTCTCTAACTTTACAACTAATGCCCCAAAGCAGAGTGTATTCTAAATTCAGGCTGCCTATTCACTCTGTCATACAATTTCTGGAAGCCAGTCATTCATATGTAAATTGTATTTAATCCACTCATAAGCATCTACATGAAGTGTAAATATAAATTGAAATTTTCATATAAACATGGAAATAAAATCTAACATGACAAACTGGTTGTAAACTATTCAATAACTATTCTTCGGGTTTTTGCAGCTTTCATAAAGGATTTAAAACACTCCTAAAGCCATAATTTCATTTTATATTGGCTTTATGAATATAACATGGATTTATCATCATTTTTGTTTCTTCACATAAAATAAAACCTTACTATATGCTTTTACCATATCAGAGCTATTCTTCATATGCACATATGATATATAATAAAACATTTTCCTTATACCATAAAAAGTCAAAAAATTCAATGGATATACTACCACCTGGAGTATGGCCCCCATCCTCACAAAGTGTTGCCTCTGACCTGGTGCTTTGGCCACGCCTTCAGTGGACCATTTCAGGAATCTATCAGGCTGGCTGCTTCTGGATGGTGCAGGATATAATTCAACCAACATATCCTGTGGTTATGGGCCCCCCCTCCTCATCTTCTTCACTAAGTGAGTCCCTTGGTCTGATGCTATATTGTAGAGATTCAATGCCTGGGGACCAAACACTCCATTTGTCCCTGGATTGTGGTATTGATGGAGGCTCTGAAGGAAGGAAAGATAGTACCCAAGATAAGCATCTATTTTTATGAGAAGGAATTGCTGGTGTTTCCAAGACAGAAGGGGCCCAAGATAGTTAACTTGCTACCAAGTGGCTGGTTGATCTTATCAAAGACTAGAATCATTCCAGGAATCCATAGTTGGTTTCTTTTTTTTCTGATGAGAACTGTTAGGATTTGCTCTCTTAACAACTTTCCTCTATATCATACAGCAGTGTTAGCTATAGTCATCATGTTGTACATTACATCCCTAGTACTTATTTATCTTATAACTGGAAGCTTGTACCTTTTGACCACCTTCCTCTAATACCACTCATAGTTGGTTTCTTACTGTCAGGTTCATTCCCCACCTTTTGGAGGGCATGTATCTTACCAAGGCCTCTAGTATTCTTGCCATCTCTTGCTCATCATGCTTTATCAGCATGATATAATTTATGTAATAGATTAATGTGAAGCTTTGTGGGATGTCAAGTAAGTCCATATCTCTTTGAGTATATTATGACAGAGAGTAGAGGAGTTGGCATAGCCTTGGGGCAAAATTGTGAATCCATATTGTTCTATGTTCTATTTGAATGCAAACTATGACCCTCTTTCTCTATTGGAATAGAAAAAAATGCATTCACCAAATCAATGACCAGATGCTACGTACCTACGTTCACATTAATCTGCTCTTGGAATGATATCATGTATGGCATGGCAGTTGCAATTGGAGCTATCACTTAATTGAGATTGAGATAATGTATAATCATTCTCCAGAATTCACCTGGTAGTAGTCAAATTGTAGGAGTCATCATTGACAGTAGTCAAATTGGCAAATTAAACAAAGACATGATAAAGAGTTATTAAATCTTTAAAAGTGACACATCTCCATTCTGCCCCCTTGGCCAGTGAGAGGCAGTTTCAGTGGTTTCTGCTTGGCCTTCCTCACTACAGACCAAGAACTCAATGTAAGAGTTCCTCCAACTGTCAAGGATGCCAATCCCATTTATACATTCAGGATCCAAGGAAATGAGGACTGGTTGGATCCAAAGACTCAGTGGATCCACTCTAAGCTAGATTTTGGCCAACATTACATTTATTACCTGGACCCTGTATGTCCTCATTTTAACGAGAATGCAGTAATGATGATGTTTTAGCCCTCTGGGTATCAATGACAGCTGAAGCCTTGTGTTCAATACTCAAAATGTTTACGTACTCCTTTTTCCCAATATACAATCACTTAAGTAAGTGCCTATTGTTCCTTTGGGAAATAACTGAGGAAACCATTATAGAACATACTTGTTGTGCTGTTACAAGTTCCTTTTTTCTGTGGGCCTTACCACCTCATCAGTCAATGGGTTCCAGTTCTGAAAACTGGCACAGGTATGGAAATGGGCAAAGGATGTTGCATTTTACTGGAGCTATGGCCTTGAGTTTCTTGTTCATCCATTCTTGCTTTCTTTTGACTACATATATTAAGCAGTATCCTTGTTAGCTGCCCATTTATTTTGCCCTTTGACGTGCTGCATTCTATTAACCATCTCCACAACTCTCTGTGTGTCAAGCCCTCTACGCTGCCACTCTGACCTTAACAATTGTTACAATAATTGTGACCCCTGGTTTCTGGAATTTAAGTGATACTACCTGGCCTATAGTGCTTCAGAGCTGCATAGTCCCCATTGCCATCAAAAAGTCAGGTTCTGTGACAACCTCCCTCCCATAAGCCCCAACTTTCAGAGGAGAACCACTACTAAACATTTTTTAGCGATGCTAGAACCCCTTTCACCAACACGTTCCTGATGGGCTTGGTGAATGGTATGTCTTCCCTGCTTTACTACAGGTCTTCTGATGGGTTTTCTGGGCTCATAGAATACATCCATTCTAGCGTGCTTATTTTCAAGCTTTTTTAACCCCTTCGTCTACCATCTTTCATGGCAACTCAGGCATTTCCACTTTGTTCAACAAGGGCTATTGCTTCTAGGAGCCACGTTTGCAACAAGTTTGTCCCATCACCTGGGTCCTTTCCTTGTTAGGATGTTAAGTGAGTATCCTGAAAGCATGTTCCAAATCAATATATTCCCCCTTATTAAATTTATATTCTGGCACCCCCAAAATCCAGTCCCAAGTAAATTTCTACAGCTCCTGCTGATTCAGGCTGGCTAATTCTTAGAGATCCTTTGGTATAAAGTCCTTCCTTCCCATATCATGCCCAACATATCTCCAGCTTGGTTACGCTTCAACTTAACCCTAGTTATTGACCTGAAAGCCAAGAGAGGAGTGGGGGCTAGTCCTGAGAGGAGTCTCTGTTGCCTTACAAGAAAGAGGCCTCACCAGTAGAGAAATGTGCTAGTTCTTAATAAGGAAGCATAGACCACCTCTCGGGGCTCCGAGGGTTCAGAGGAATTTGTGGAGTCATGCTTTAGGAGAATCCACTCAGGTGTGTCAGGGTGCAGGTTTTCTCAAGAAGGATGCTGGCTGACTTGGGCCTGATAGTCCTGCCTTGGCTGAGCATTTGATCATCTTTAAAGGTTGGTTAACTATTAAATCCTGAGTTTGGTCATCAGCATTTTGTGCTTTCCCACTGTGTCTATTTTTTCAAAATTTTAGCAACTGGGCCACCATTTTTTGCTAAGGGTATCACCCAGAATAGGATCTTTACTGCCAGCCAGCTGGTGAGCAATCCAGACCCCAAATTCCATCTTACTGACTGTTTTATTCGACCTCTTCCAGTACCCCTGTGTCAACCGAGCTCTCCAGAAAGCAAATCCTAGGGAGAGTTAACAGTGCGAAAGTTTTATTGGCAAGCAACATCTATAAAAAGAAAAGAGAAAAAACAGAACTAAGCAGAAGATTCTGACAAGTCTCTGCCAGCCAACAGGCAGCTCTGGTGTAAAAATTGCCTGTTAGAACAGTTCCATGTTTGGTAGAAGCGGCCTGCCCTTTATAGCACAGTCTTGATTAGTCATTGGTAAGGTCATCCTGAGAAGAACATGATCTTGAGTCAAAGGCTGAGGTGGAAATGAAAGAGTTAACATCCAGAAGCTGTGTTCTCATCATACTAGTCTGAAGATGCATAGCACTGTCTTCAACAGTTTTACTTCCAAGACATGGTCAAAAACCACTCAAGATTTTGAATTTTGGACCCTCTGTAACATTGACCTGATGCCTTTGAGTAATAACATTACTAAAATAACCCCTGTTGAAGGTCAGATCCTGAGCTAAAATAAAAATGTAATTCTTGGCCAATCTAGTCCTCTATTACAGAGAAAGAACAAGTAAGTGTGACAGGTATTTTTCTTTAGTAAAGTGTGCTGATTGTCCCTTAGAAACTTGCTTTCACAATGGTGTTTGCAAATTGATTTTCTTATGGTTGTTCTTGATGCTCCTTTTGCAGTAAGTCTTATCCGAGTTAATCTATTACCTTATATATTGCTACAACCATAACTCAGATAAAACATAACACATTTTCATTTTGTCACTCCATTATTTTTGCAGTAAGTCAATATAATCTGAGATGAAGCATGCCTTGCTCAGCATTTATTGATCTGTCGGTTTGTTCATTGTTTACATCAAAACACCACTTGTCAGTTCTGGCCCTATTACAATTATCTTCTCATAGGAGAAATGACAGCTTCAAGGCCCAAATATGAGTCAATTTCCAAGGTGAGTTACCCTCAAGATGCTGGTGCAAATGTGCACCCCACTTCCTCCCTCTAGGCGTGAATGATGGATGACTTTCATTTTCTAGCTAAAAAAGAGAAAAGCATGTATCTGTCCCAACAAGAGATCACTTTCTCCAATAAGAGAGAAAGGTGTTGTAATTTGCATCACAGTGCATGAGCACATAGTAGACGTTCAGTAAATGACAATCATTATTAACATTGGTTCAAACAATTGTGTTCAGAACATATCTGGTCATTCACAGAAATCAATTTTGGTGAGGTGGGATATGGAATGACGAGATGAGGCAATTGGAGCAACTTTTCCAGCACCCACAGAAATTAAATTGGTCTTTCAAACTTCTCACTAAGCAGACAACAAACTCAATGCTAAGCTTGACTTCTCGGCTGCCTAAGCTTCTTTCTGTTTATTTTATAAGTATTCCGCAACCACATTAACTCTCTAAAGCCCTGGAAATATTAGTACTTCTGCTCACATTTTTACTAACTTACTTTACTAATGTTTTCTAACTTTTAATTTTACTATCTACTCTTATTTCTAGGAAGCAATTTAACCCCTAATTCAGTCAACCTACTGACCCAAGCGTACATTAACTATATTACTAACTATAGAGAATTTTGCTTTTGACGTCCCTTTTAATAAAAATGTTCTTCACTTTTTCCCTTGCATATAAAAGTGATATTAAACCCTTCCTGGGCTCAGCTCAAAACCTACTTTCTTCGTGGACTCTCAAATATAAGGACTACTTACATATATTTCTTCTATTTCATAACTGTTTTTGATTGTTTCACATGTTTTGGCACTTGAGAGAGAGTTTTTTTCATGCCACTGCCATTCATTGAGTGACCTTTATAATGCAGCGCTGGGAATATACATTATAGCCTATCAGGCTAGCAGGGTTTGTGTGACCTTTGGTAAGTCCTTGTGACTTTCTGAGTCTTGGTTTAGAAATTCTGAAGTCCTTCTCAACTCTATAATTCTGTAATTTTATGAGTTTGGCTTTTATTTCTTAGCTTGGTATTATGTTCTATATGATTTTTAGTATCCTCTAAGCACCCACCAAAGTAGGCAACTTAATACATACAGGAGCATAATAAATACATGCCGAATCAATCAATAAATGAATTCATTAATTTAAGGCTTCACTGACTTTGAAAGTATAATTTGGGTAGAAAAATTTAGATATAACTTCCATTGATTGTTTATGTTATTGAAAGCCTTAGCCACTATTCCACTTAGGTTTAAAAGTGACTCACTAACTTTTTTTTTAATTTCAAAAGAGTTTTTCCAGACAACAGGGTCACTGTTAGACATACACATACAAACCTGAGTGACAGATTTGTTCGAATTGAACAATCACTTTGATGGGCAAACATTTTTTTAAATAAATTAGTCATTTACCTTTTCTGCTCTTTAATATTCTTTTTGGTCCAATTGTTGTCATGGCAACTTCTACTAATTGTGTTCAAAACCATTACAAAAGCTAAAGCAGCTCAAAGTATGCCTGTATGTGTGCACTTGTATATAAATTATTGAAAACGGCTGAAAAGGACAGAAGTAATGGCCTAAATCTATCCAAACTTCCAAATGGTATCAAAAAATTGCCTTTCTTTTAAAGTTTATATATGAAAATATATAAACTATATATATGAAAATATATAAGTGAAATTAGGTTAATGATAAAGAGCAGATTCTAAGCCTGATTAAAATCCAGCAGCATATGATGTTTGTTCTTATTCTGTGAGGACAGAAATGAGATGTTTCTGATCACCAGCTATTCATCCCATTGGTGAAGGAGGGGTCTGCCACCCCAAATATTACAAGATGATTGAGCACATACCTGACACTGGGCACATGAGGTTGAGAGAAGTTTGTTAGTCACATATACTTACAGCTCAGAGGAAAAGGGCACTGCACACCATGTTGGACAACACAGGGGTTGCACTTGGGAGCAGAGGGAACCAACAGTAGCTTTGGGTGGCAAGCTTTGTAGTAACAAAAGGGTGAGGTGCCTGCTTGTTCCTGCTGTAAAATGTGATTGGTTTGTTTGAATAATTTCATGGGCTGGAAGGGAAGTGAAACCCATTAGGCTAAGGACCAGGTGGAGGTGCAGCTAGTCCAGATGACAGGGTGAACCAGCCAGGTGGGACGCCTTTCCTGCTGATGGAAAGCATATCAGACAAGAGCAGAAAAATTCAAATAGGCCTTTGGGGCTCTGTGAGGCTCAAATATGTCAAGGCAGCAATTGAGATTTTAGGTCTTACAATACATGAGCAGATGTCAATATGAGACCAAGATTGGTTTACAGGAAAGAAGAAGAGATTGTCAGACATTTATAATTTTAAAAAAAGTTTACCATGAATTAGTCCTCTATTAAGCACTTTATGTATGCACTTAGCCACTCATATATACATGAGACAAGAGAGAATATCAAAATGGGTGTGAATGACACCTGAAATTTACCGAAAATTTGACAGCAATAGATGTATAACACGACAGACTTCTTTAAGTAATTTTATTAATTTATGGAGCAATCTAGTCTGTAAGATTGTTTATACTGAGTATTTAACTTAGCTAATGTAAGCTAGAAAAGAATAAATAAGAGGAGAAGAATGCGAAGCAAAAATAAGGACAAGGAAGAAGACAATGAACAAGAGGCAGAAGAGGAAAAGAAGGAAGAGGAAAGGTCACTTATCCTCCCCGCCACTATGCCCTCAAATGTAGATGGAGAGATCTCACCAGAGTCTTTCAATACAGGAATGGACAAAAAAAGATATTATAAATACAGTTGAAATTAACAAGAGCTTGGGAAATTACAATTCGTATTGCAAAACTATAAGTATTAAGAACCCACGAGATGTAGCTTGAATATATCCACCAAACTGTCAGAGCCATAGAATAAGCTTTCATCCTGACTTTCAACTGTAAGTACTTCAGAGACTATGAACATCAAGCTTTCCCCCAGGAATTACATTTGCCATTCAGCAAGCCCTGGGGAAAATGTTTCAGACAGATACTGGCTGTGTCCCTGTCAGCATTAGACTGGGCCAGGGACAAATCCTACCAATTATGCTGCATCTTGTAAAACATCCCAATATTCTTTTAGGAAATAAATCATTTCATGCTCATCCATTTTTATCATGATGTGTGCAATACTACTTATTCTCTAGAAAATAAATTATAGCCACACTTTCCCCAAAATGCTTATAGTGTCTTCTCTATCAGTCCCCAAGGCAAAGAGTGCCATAAGCTGTTAAGCAGACTCTGGAAACGCTTTTGGATGGGAGGCTCAGGAGGCTCTGATGCTTAGAGGTATAGGAGAGGGTAGGGCATGCATAAATGAATATAATCAGTAAAGCTTTCCCTAAAGGATCAATCACTTGTCTGACTCACAAAGATGAGAAATTTCCAGCTCCTCCTAGATTTTGACCCAGGTATCTTAAAGGAAAAGGATTTTATAAATTTAAGTAGAATCACCCTATAAATCTGAACGAAGCAAATGGAAACCTAATGGGATTTTTTTTTCTTTTACCAAATTTAGTTTTTCAGATGGAGGGTTTACATAAGAAAATGTATCAAATCCCTACTTTCCAAAATGGAGTTGAAGATTGGTTCCTAAAACATGAATTTTGTTTTTAAAGATTGGTACCTGAGCTAACAACTGTTGCCAATCTTTTTTTTTTTTTTTCTGCTTTTTCTTCCCGAATCCGCCCAGTACGTAGTTGTATATTTCAGTTGTGGGTCCTTCTACTTGTGGCATGTGGGACACTGCCTCAACATGGCCTGATGAACAGTGCCATGTCCACACCCAGGATCCAAACCAGCGAAACCCCAGGCTGCAGAAGTGGAGCACGCGAACTTAACCACTAGGCCACAGGGCCAGCCCCAAAACATTAATATTTTTAAAAGACATTTACCTTTGTTTAGAATGGCAAATTGTCCCAGCCCTGAATGTGCACCCCATCTGCTTCTTCTTCCCTCCTGTTGAAGCACACGTCCTATCAAATTCCAATCTTCCCACTTTTTCTCTCCTCTCCCCTTCTTAGAGACTATATTCCAGTCATTCTCTCTCTCTCCTGAGTCTTCCTTGTGCCTCATATTGTCTTCCTCCTGTGCATGTCCCTATGTCCAAATTTCCCTATTCTTAAAAGGACAAGAGTCATTGGATTAGGGCCCACCATAATCCAGTATGACCTCATCTTAACTTGATTACATCTGCAAAAACTATTTCCTCATAAGATCACATTCACAGGTTCTTGAGAGAAATTAGTTTTTTTTGTTGGTAGTGCTGTCTAGTTGATTCTGACTCTTAGCAACCCTGTGTACACAGAGCTAAACCCTGCCCGACTTTTTTTGCACCATCCTCTCACCTTGTGGCACTAAATCAGACAACGTTCCACTGCTATTCATAGGATTTTCATGGCCAATTCTTTTGCAAGTGGGAGGCCAGGTCCTTCTTCCTAGTCTGTCTGAGTCTGGAAGGTCCACTGAAACCTGTCCACCATGGGTGACTCTGCTGGGATTGGAAATACCAGTGGCACAGCTTTCAGCATCACAGCAACATACAGCCGCCACCATGTGACAACCGACAGATGGGTGATGTGGCTCACTGACTGGGAAACAAACCCAGGCCACAGCAGTGAGTATTGAATCTTAATCACTAGACCACCAAGGCTAGCTACATGAATTTGAGGGGGACATTATCGAATGTTGTACAAATATGTATACATTTATTTTTCTTATTTCATATATACAAGGCACATTGTATATTTTGTGGCACATTACATTTGTTCAATAAATATTTGTTCAATAAATCTGAGAATATCTGGATTGATAGTTTAGGAAAAAATTGAGGGTCATTTTGAAGAGACAGGACGATATCATTATAAAAGGGGAAATAATTTATCATTATTCATTTGAAGTAGATTTATCTTACACTAGAGGAAGTCTACAATTCTTTTTGGTTTTTTAAATCAATCTTATTGAGGGATAAATACAAATAATCAAACGCATTTTATTATTTATATTTCAATGAGTTGTGGCAAATATAATTGCTACCACAATTAAGATATACAATACTCCCATCACTCCAAAATATCCCCTTTTGCCCCTTTGCAGTTAAGACCTCTCCCCAAACCTACCTCCACCCCAGCAACAACTGATATATTCTCTGTCACTGTAAATTAACTTTGCCTGTTCTAGAACTTGAGGTGAATGGAATCACAGAGTATGCCTGCTTTTGTATCTTGCTTCCTTTCACTCAGCATAGCATTTTAGGGATTCATCCACATTGGTGCATCAACAGCTGTTCCTTTCTATTGTTGATTAGCGTTCTTTGGATAGATATACTACAATTTGTTTATCCAATCACATGTTGATGGAAATTGAGATTGTTTCCAGTTTTTTAGCTATTAGAAACAAAGTTTCTATGAACATTCACATACAATGACTTTTTTGTGGATAATTTTTTTAATTGTTCTTAAGTATAAACCTATGAGTCGAATTGCTGTATCATATAGAACGTAAATGTTTAGTATTATAAGAAGCTGTCAAATAGTTTCTCAAGGTGGTTGTAACACTTTACACCCCCCTCAGAAATGTATGAGAGTTCTAGTTGCTACGTATTTTCACCAATATTTTGTATTTTTTAGTCTTTTTGATTTTAGCTATTCTAGTGGGTATGGAATACGATCTCATTGCAGTTTTAATTTATATTTCCCTGACAATTAATGATGTCGAACATCTTCACATGTGATTATCAACCATTTGCATACTTCCCTTCGTGAACTATTTGTTCAAATCTTTTGTATATTTTATATTGCGTTATTTGAATTATTGAATTATGAGTTAATTATATATGCTACATATCAATCCATTTTTCAGATGCACGTAATGAAAAATATTTTTTCACAATCTGTGGCTTCCCTTTCATTTTCATAAGTCTTTTGAAGAACAGACTTGTTAGTTTTGACAAAATCCAATATACTAATTTTTGTCATTGATGATTCATGCTTTTTGTGGCCTAAGAAAAGATTTTATTCTATGTGTTCTCCTAGAATTATGTTTTGCTTTTACCTAAGTGTGTGAGGTGTAAATGTGTGTGTAAGGTGTGAAATAAGTGTGTAAAGTGAAATGATTCATTTTGCCATATGCCAAATATAGTTTACCCATATGGCTATCTAGTTTTTCCATCATTTGCTTTAATGAATATCCTTTCCCTATTGAATTTCTTTGGCACTCTAGCTAAATATCGTTTGACCATATATATGTCTCTATATTTTTATGGATACTCCATCTCGTCATTGATCTATATGTCTGCATTCAAATGCTAAACCCCTGAGCTATACTCCCATACATAACTTTTCTTATACCAATACTACATTGTCTTGATTTCTGTGGTTTATAATGTCTTAAAATCAGATAGTGTACATTATCTGTCTCCTCTTCTTTTTCAAAACTGTTTTAGTTTTTGTATATGCTCTTTTTTTTTTTTTGATGAGAAAGATTGTCCCTGAGCTAACATCTGTGCCAATCTTCCTCTCCTTTGTATATGGGATGCCACCACAGCATGGCTTGATGAGTGGTGTGTAGGTCCATGCCCAGGATCTGATCCAGTAAACCCCGGGCTGCCAAAGAGAAGCAAGCAAACTCAACCACTATGCCACAGGGCCAGCCACTGTATATCCTTTTAAATTTTAAAAACTGTTTGCTAATTTCTACCACACACACAAAAAGTCCACGAATATTCAGACTGGGATTGTCCTGGATGTATATCTCAATGTGGGAACAATTTACATATTAAAAGCATTGAGTTTTCTAATTCATGGACGTAGTATATCTTTCCATTTACTTAGATGTTTAATTTTTCTCAGTAATATATTGTAGTTTTCAGTATATAGAATTTGAATACATTTTTAAAGCTCATCCCCAAATATTTTATGTTTTGACACCCTTGTAAATGGTATTTTTATTCATTTTTAATTGTTTGTTGCATATGTATAGCAAGAAAATTAATTTTGGTATACTGATCTTGTTTCCTGCAACCTGTCTAAAATCACTTATTAACTGTAGTAGCTTTTTTGTAGATTCCTTAGGATTTTCTACATACACAAACATGCTCTCTGTGAATAAAAATAGTTTGACTGTTTCCTATTAAATCTGTTTGTCTCTTTTAATTTTCCTTACATTATTACACCGGCTAAGGCATCTACTCTAATGCTGAGTAGAAGTGGTGAAAGCAGACATCCTTATCTTGCTCCCAGTTTTAGGGGAAAGTATTCAATCTTTCAGCATTAAGAAAAACCTTCACTTTAGGTTTTTAATAATAACTTTCACTTTGGATTTTTCATAGCTGTCCTTTATCAGATTGAGGAAGTTTTCTTCTATTCTTAATTTGTGGGGAGTTTTTATTAATAAATGGTTATTTAATTTTGTCAAATGCTTTTTCTGCATTTCTTGAGATGATTATATTGTTCATTTTCCTTTTTCTATTAACATAGTGAATTACATTCATTGATTTTCAAATGTTTAAACAACCTTGCATTCCTAGGATAAATCTCATCTTGTCATGATTTATTTCCTTTTCATACATTGTTTGATTTGATTTTGTTAAGAATTTTTTTCCATTTATTTCTTGAGAGTCTTTTTTTTTAATGTTTCAGTCTGGTTTTAGTATCAGGATAATTTTGACCTCATAAAATAAATTTAGAAAGTGTTTCCTTCTCCAGTTACTGAAATATTTGTTTATTAATTGTATTTATTTTTCCACATATGCTCAGTAGGAGTCACCAGAGAAGACATTTAGACTGTGAGAAAGTTATTAGTTATCGATTCAATTTCTTTAACAGATATAGAGCTATTTAGATTTCCTATTCTTACTGCACAAGTTTTGGAATTTGTCCATTACATCCAATCTGTCAAATTTATTGGCATAAAGTTGTTCATAATATTCCCTAATTATTGTTTTAATTTGTAGGATTTGGATTAATGTCTCCTTTTTCATTTCTGATGTTGGACATTTGTGTGTTCTCTATTTTTTCCCTGATAAGTTTGGATAGATTATCAAATTCATTAATGATTTTGAAGAACTAGCTTTCAGTGTTATAGATTTTTTCTATTTCATTGATTTCCTGTCTTTTATAGTTTCTTCCTGAAGGCATTAATTTTAGACATTTTTCCTTTTTTAACATAAACATTTAAAGCTTAAATTTCCCACTAAGTACTGCTCTGGCTTCAGGAAAAAATGTTAATATATTTTGTTTTCATTATCATTCAGTTCAAAAGATTTCCTAATTTTCTTTATGAGTTTTTTCTCTTTGGGGATTTTTATAATCGCCAAGAAATTTACTTTTCATTATTAAAAGATTTTAATTTATGTCTTCTGTGCTGAAAGAACATACTATGCCTGACTCTTAATAGACTTAAAATATGCTTAGTATATGGTCTAGTGTAGTGAATGTTCCATGTGCACTTGAAAAGAATGTGCGTTCCGCTGTCATCAGGTACAGTATTCTATAGTTGTCAATTAGGTCAAGTTTTTTTATAGCATTGTTCAAAAATTCTATCTCCTTACTGATTTTTTTGTCTTCCTATTCTGTTGATTACTCAAAGAAAAGTGTTGAAATCTCCAGCTATAATAGTGGATTTATCTATTTCTTATTTCACATCTGTAGTTTTTGCTTCATATATTTTGAAGTTTTGTTATAAGCTGCATATAGTTTTAAGTTTTTTATGTCTTCTTGATAAATCGATGCTTTCATTGCTATGAATGATCATTAGAAATATGTTTGTGCTAAAGTTTACTTTATCTATTATTAATATAGACATTCCAGTTTTCTTATACTTAGGGTTCACACAATATAACTTTTCTGTCATTTACTTTTGACTTATCTGTCTTTATATAAAGTGCATTTTTTTTTGTAAAAAGTATATAGTTAGTTCTTGATTTTTTTTTTTTAAATCCAGTCTAATCATCTCTGACTTTTAACTGGAGTGTTTAGACTATTTATGTCTAATGTAATTATCAATATAGTCGAGTTTAAGTCCACCATCTCCCTATGTTTTCTGTTTGGGGCAACTGTTCTTTGTTCCTTTTTTGTCTTTTCTTGCTTCATTGTATTAATTTAGGATTTTAAAAAATATTTCATTTTATCTTCACTGTTATATTATTATCTATATCTTTATTTTATATGTTTAATAGTTGCTCTAGGGTTTATAATTACATCTTTCACTGACAGCTCACTTTCAAACAATGTTGTACAGTTTTGAGTAATGTAAGAACTCTACAGCAGTATATCCATTGCCCCGTCCTACAGTCCTTTTGCCATTGGATTATAAAATTTTGCTTCTATAACTTCCCCTACGCCGTCCTCCTTCTCTACTTATACCTTCTCCATCAAGATTCATTCCTCTTTATCAGTGTCTTTTCCAAATCATAATTGCACAATAACATCCCCTAAGAAGAATGATTGCCTCAGATATTAATGTTTTAATGCTTGCCGTAGGCACATCAGAGGGAGTTGTCGGGATAAAATAAGATAAGGTACTGAAAAATACGTTATAATCTTTAAAAAGAATTGTATATGAGGTCTTCATGTTTCCACAAGTATTTTCACAAATAATATACACAGTCTTAATAGAAACATAACAAGGCATCTATATAACTTCAATACTTTTAATTGTGTGATATATGAATGGACACAAATGCAACTCAGGCTGTTGAGCCAGAATTTACTTTTGTGCTTTCTGTAAAATGGAATCTGATAAGCAAAGAATACTGCAAACATGGCAAATACTTAGCATACTTAACTGTGAAGGACAGCAAACTATTTATAAAGTGGCACAGAATCAATATCTTTACATTAAAAAAATTAAATGGGCAAAATCTGTTTGAAAAGCACAAATGGATATTTTTAAATATTCTGCTCCACCCTCCCCTGTCTCAGTCAGCAGTTGCTCATTATAGCCCAAAGTAGTAAAGCTATATTTCTTTTGAAATGTATTATAATTCAGATTTTACATCAAGCTGTAGTGACCTCCCTTTGAGTTAGTGTGAGTTAGTGAGGTTTTCAACTATTTTTTATCACATAAATACTGTAAATAGCAACAGGACCTACAGCTATCCCTCCACACTACACAACCAGGTGCTGGAGGGGTCTAGAGAGAGAAGAAGAATTACTTTCATTGTATCCTCTTTGCACTGCTTGAATTTTTTCCATGAATATAAATTACGTTTTCAATTTAAAAAAAGCTAGTTAATAAAACCATTAAGTAATATAATTTCATAATTTATTGTGCATGGTCTATTATGGATTATAAACTGTCAGTGAGTATGCACATCTAGCTTTTATTAGCATTATATCTGAAAAGGCATTTGTTGTGCATAATTGACTACTGTTTATTATACTTTAATGATTGTAAATACAATGCATTCACATACTAAATATAAATAATTAGTGATAAATGAAAACATTTTTTCTTGACAGTGTTAAATAGCTTAAAAAATATCAAAATTTCATTGATTCCTATTAAAATTAAAATTCAGTCAATGGGCTCACAGTTAAGGTCACCACACGGTTACTTGAAAGTACCTTTGGAAGTCAGATAAGGATGCAGTGACTTTTTATTTCAAATGCCACATGTTCCATACATTTTCTGAGGAATGTTAAAAATGGCAAACAGTGGTGTAATGAAGTGGAACCTCCCATTATTTCAGCATGGTTCATCACTATATTACTGAAATAAGGACACTGCCCTGTAAAATTGACTAGCTCCCTCTAATTTACATTTAGAATTACAGAAAATTAAATAAGAGATGGAATTAGGTTGCTCTTGTGGGAAAATCCAAGAAGCACTATCTTTCCATTGCCTCCCTTTACAAATGTTAAGGCTTTATCCTTCAAATGTGTTGTCTCTGTCCAACATTGGATTGGGAGCTGGGAGCATCTGACAAATTGTTACAAGGCCGACATTTCAGAAATGAGACCAGCTCTCAGAACCTGACAAACTAAAGAGAAAATTCCATTTTCTTCTTACCTATTTCTTTCAATTTAATTTTGAAAGCTATTCTAGAATACCAATTCTTATAAAACAGCTAAGGAAGAAATTATTCATATCTTATATAGGTTCTTCTTACACCTAAAGAGCAGCTCTGTCTTCAGGAAGGATTTCTGTAATTGGAAGATGATAGTTGTGTGTCAGTTGATTATTGATATACAGGTTTAAAGAAATTCCTATCAAAATCCAAGCAAGATATTTTGTAGGTATAGACAAGATTATTCAAGAAATTATATGGAAAAACAAAGAAATGAAAATAATTTTGAAAAAGAATAATAAAGTGGGAAGAATGAATATACCCCATTCCAAGACTTATTCTATAGCTATAGTAATCAAAACTGTATGGTACTGATAGAGGGATAGACACATAGGTCATTTAAAAAAGGGGGGAGCTGGCCCCATCATCTAGTGGTTGGGTTCAGTGCACTCCACTTTGGCAGCCTGGGTTTGTGGGTTTGGATCCCGGATGCAGACCTACACCACTCTGCTGTGGCAGCAACCCACATACAAAATGGAGAAAGATTGCCACAGATGTTAGTTCAGGGTGAATCTTCCTCAGCAAAATAAAAAAAATAAAAAAGCGATTGATGGTCAAGGTCAGCAATGGGAGAGAGAGCACAGAGGAGAGATCCCCTGAGGCATGCTTGGGCTGCCACAGGGGGACAGCTGATGGGGTGGACGATGAAGGGCAGCCTGAGGAGAGCTGATTGCTGGGTGTTCTAACCTCTCCTAAGGAGCCTTGACAGCCACTCTTGCCTCACTTGAAGGCCTCATTGCCCAGGGTTCACAAAATCTTCCTCAAATATTGTTGTTTCCAACTTTGAAGAGGAGGAAACTGACTCTGGAGAAGGGTTGGCCTGGGGCCACACACACTGGAGAGAAAGAGTCAAGCCGAAGTGGAGCCTTTGGGGTAACCACAGATTGTGGGACCCTCAGCCACGTGCAGCTTCTGAATTCAGGGCGGAAAAGCCCGCTTGATTTTGGGTTTGCATGTGCATGATGAGTGTATTTTGGGGGTTCAATGAGGTGAATTACTTGAATGATGATCATATTTTCTATTAAAGTCATACATAAACTGCAAAAAAAATGCATCCTCTAGATTTTACTTTTAAACCACTAACTCTCAGTTCTCCAAAATACGTTGGCCCTCAATAATTAAAATTCTATTGAAATATTTACATTTTACTTTGATTTATACCAACTGGAATGAAAAGGTCCAAACAAGAGTCCAAAAGCTATACAACTCATAAAATGTTTCTACATAAACTTTATCCCACACCTTAAGTGATAGAAAAGTGTAAGTTTTGCAAGGTAATCAGCTCTCTTTTTCCCTTCTGGGGGGTGTTCTGTGTTTAGCACAACGGACTTGGATTTAGAGGCATCAGCAGCTTCCGTGGGTGCAAACTTCTCTAAGTACGCTCATCAGCAAATTCTTTATACCCCTCTGTTATGTTAGTTGCTTCTCAGACAGTTCAAATGGCTCTACACTGGGTCTAAAATTCAAACAAAACTCCTACCTTCAAGTTTGAAGACTTACCGCAATCAACATATCACCAACTCTCATTTTAGTTACATATCCCTATTCCATTCCATCAAACCACATCCCTCATCGTCAACTTTTGGGATAGGATTCATCTATCTACTCTAGGTTGCACACAATCTCTAGCCATTCTGCAATTTACCAACATAGTCACTTAAAACCTTTCAGAGCTGCCATTAATCTTGGAATCAGAGACAAAATCCTTGAACATGATCTCTAAGACCATAAAGGATCTGGCTTCCACTTCCCTCTCTGGTCTCAACCCCCTACTAATTTCTTTCTTACTCTAGACCTACCAGCTAGATAGAGTTTATTTCCATTTCTTGAGCACAGTATGGTTTGTATTGTCTCTAGGTTTTCTCATCTGTTCTCAGCTCTGTCTAAAAAGTTTTTCTCTCCTTTTGTTACTTAAACATCATTTCCACAGAAAAGCCTTTCCTGATGCCTTTACAGTAGGATTGCCAAGTTGGAAAACATACAAATAACAATACTACCAAAAATAACAGCAATAACCACAATAATAATACTTAACATTTACTGGATATTCCTTTTGTACCAGACTCTGTTCTAGACATTTTGCACGTATTTATCAATTTATCTTTAAAATAACCCTAAAGAAATACATACCATTCTTGTCCCATTTTACAGACAAGGAAACTGGAACCAATGAGAAACTCAACCCAGGTCTCATTGCCAGGAATTGAGGTGCTGAAATTCAACCACAGGCAGCCTGACACCAGGTCCCACGCTCTTAACTGATGGCACACCATGATGCTTCATTTCTCTTTGTCAGAAAGGACAATTCTTTTTATTTCAATGAGACGGAAATTTCAGAAGACTAAGAGATAAAAATTCATCAGATTTCATAGGCCCTTACCCCTGTTACATAAGCTCAAATCCAAATATTGTTTGCACTGCTTATGGCCTATCTGAATTGGGAATTTTCAATTATCTCGTTTCATATATTCTTACAGTTGGTGTGATTCACTGGTTCTCAGGGTGGGTCACAGAGCAGTTCTTAGGGTCCCGAAAAGTACAAGGCAACACTTTCAACAAAGGGCAAGGGGGAGTGTGACCACATTATTACCTTCCCTAGAGCAGAAACTGTGGGCCAAAGTTGAAATCCAATTAAAAAGGGTTTTGGCCCTATTTGAGATACAGAGGAACAAGTTTCTTTCAAATTATACATATCAAAAAAGGCAAGCAAGCAGGATTTTATACAAATTTTACACAAATTGGCTTTAAGCAGAGTAGAAAATAGTGCGGATGCTGCTTTTTCTCTTTCAGTACAAATGACCACAGATTACATCAATGTTCACATATCTTATTTTAAAACCATGATAATTATACATTAGTCTAATTTAGCCTCTAAGAAGGAAACACACTTCCACAGTTTTGCCTGTCAGTTCAGACCCATCTAGGGAGGGAGAATGTACCATTTTGCCCTATACTTCCTGAGGGCCCTCTCCCCATCCTCACTTGTTTCACCCTGCACTTCTCTTTTTCTTGAATACTCTACACTTTCATCCGTCTTTACTTTCTTCCTTGCTAGCCTATGAAATCAGGGACCATTTTAGTCTAATTCACATTTTATGTGTTGATCCAGGAAATGTGTTGACTGACTGGTTACACAGGAAATAGGTTAATTCAACAATTATTTCATTTACTATTTCAATTTATTCATTCAATGAATATTCTCTAACATGTAGGAGGATAAAAAAAATTGACCAGACACAGATCTTGTCAAGAATTTTACAGACAGATGAGGGAAACAGATGATTTCAAGCCATTTCAGTAGTTTTATGCTGCAATAGCTGTGAGTATGGGGTGCTAGGAGAACACATAGCAGGGAGACCCACTGCCTGGAGGGATTGAAAGAGCCTGCCCAGAGGAAATACATTCAGTTCGATAACTAAAGGAGGACTGGAGGCAAAGGAGGGAGAAGGTTGCCCTGTGAAGAGGACCAGAGGTCAAAGCATGGAGATTCATGGACCCCAGAATGGTGATGGATAGAGTGGGAAAGATGAATCCCAGAGGAAAGCAGAGGCCAAAAGATGGAGGGGCTGGCCTGGTATGCTAAGAATGTAGATTTTATTCTGAGAGACGGTGAAGGGTTCTAAGCCAAAAAGCAACACGATCAAATGTGCACTTATAAAAGCCCCTCCAGCTGCTGTGTGCAGAAGGGGTTGGAGAGAGAATTGTGAGCTGGCAGGAGTTAGGAAATTATTACAGTAACTCAGGTGAGGGATGTTGGCACCCCAATCTAAAGGAACTTTGGTAAGCTTAGAGAGAGGTAAAATGAATGTAAGAACTCCTGAAGGAAGAGAATCAACAAAACTTCAGGACTGATTAAATGTCACTCCAACGTTTCTGGCAGAGACTTCTGTGGGTCACTGCCTGTGTAGCCATATATACAGGATTTAGATGGTGTGTGTACACATGCATGCAATCATTACTCATGCCCTATGTCTAATACCCTTTGGTTTAACTTTTTATAATTCGATTTTAAAGTGGCCAAAGTCAGAATTTTTTTTCCCTCTTTAGAACTCCTCTAATACCCAATAGCAAGGTCACCACTCAAGGAGCCATTGAATCCATAGTGCACCCGCCTCCCTTCCTCAAGGTTGCACAGCAGGTTCCTATCAGAATCTTGGGCTTCCTCGCTGAGTTCCGATACTCAGAAAACCTTCCGTGGGAAGGTTCAGTGTGATACTTTTTAATGTTCCACCATATTAGTTACAAAATCTTCAATTTGGCCTTTCTCCCATGTTTGCCTCCTGTGCTTCTCAGTGACTTCCAATACCTCACCTTTATGAGGATGGAATAAAGCCCAACGTCACTGGTCCCTGTCATCTAAAAATATAGGTCAAACATAAAAAGCAGTCCTCTGAAATTAAATTGACTTCAGAAAACAATTATCTTTCCCTTTACTATCAATATTTAATATTGCTTTCAGAAAAGGATGCTAGTTGCTTCTCTATTATTTTGGTATCCCACTATTTTTTTGAAAATAATAGTCAGATGTTTCATATACTGTATGGCCACAGGGGGAATTTAGCCAGAGTTTAGATTTTCATGCTTGAGCACTGAAGGAAGCATGAGGGATTCAGCAGAGTGAAGGCCAGTCCTTTACAAATTTAGGAGCATAAATCAAGGTTAGGTAAAGTCTGTTTCCACTGGTCCCATGAATAGTACTGCCATGCCCTATAACATTCAGATAGCTGAATGCTGAAAGGAACCGAGTCCTAAATTATTACTGATGGAATGGTTATAAAAGGGAACGGCCTGGTGAGATCTATATTTTTGTTCTTGCCTCTCCATGTTCTGCATGACTTGCGTTACGAGAGCTCTCAAATGCAAGGCGGGAAAGCCAAATCTGATGAGGAAAAAGGTTCTTCTGATTCCCCCAAAGCACCATTTTCCCTGATTTCCCTTACAGGCTGTTGATTTCCATACAGAGCTTTTTCAAGGTGTTCTTTTTACAGAACAATGAATCACACACCATGCTCTTAGTATGAGAGTTTTTCAGAAACCAATGTGCCAGTCATTATCTTCCTAACCGTGTTCTAGTTCCAAACATGATGATTGGCACTGGGGCCACTTAATCAATAGTGTCTTTAATTACAGCAGAGATCGTGCTTTCCTACAGGTGACGGTATTTCACAATCTAGCACTACAGTATCTCCTTTGTCATCCGTAATGAAAGAAATTTCTGTTTTGGCAGGATTGTGCCACGTTTTAGGGCATATGGTAAAGATATTCATTTGACGAATGATTTGGCAGCTCTGTACTCTTACCTTGTTAGACTGTGTCTAAATATATCCAGTGTCGTGTTTTAGAAAACCTCTTTATCTTAAGAAGGGCAGCAGGTGTACCAAAAGGTAATACTTAACTACTTTGAGTGTAGCTTAGTAGTCCAAGGAAACGATAGTATAAAATTAGCCTCAGCTTTTAAGAATTTGTGTTAATATTTAGAATTGTTTTTATCATAAATGTTCTCTTTTATTGTACAGTTTCTTTTATGTGGTTGGAAACATTTAAAATATCTTATTGTCACATAGAATATAAATGGTGGGAGAAAAGTTGAAATACACCCTACATGATATTGAATATGAAGTAGTTAACTAGGCATATCATGCATATCTTAAGGCAAAAGAATACGTTGAACTGATGCAGCCAAGAAATTAACGTTAATGGTTTATTCTGGAAGTGATATGGAGCCCATACTTCTTTAGGGGAAAAGTACAAGGGTGACAAGGAAAACCTCAATTAGGAAGTTACTCATTCCCTCCAAGAGGTATTTTTAAGTACCCTTCCTTTTGTTGTAACACAGCAGAGAACAAAGGAACTGAACATATAGGCAAGCGCCAGGGAAATTAAAGAACAGAGCTGAAGCTTCAAGAAAAATCGACGACAAACCCACAAACAAAAGAAAATGATGAAACTGCAGACATTTTGTGGGAAGCAATTCTCCTTACGAATACAATTGATAAATACCTTACTTAAGGAAAACACTGAGCCTATGTAAGAGTAAAGACCAAATTATAACAAGGGCTCTAATCCAAATTGTAACAAACCAGTACTGGCTAGTTTTATATCAGAACCACTAAAAAGAGTCAGCAGAACTTGGGAAAGTTAAAAATAATTTAAAATACAAATAACCATAAAATAAGAGTTATTTATCAAGTATTTACTATTTTCCACACACCATGTTAAACACTTTGTATGTATTGCACTATTTAATCCTCGCAATAAACCTATGGGGCAAGGTTTTAATGCCCATTTTGTAAATGAAGAAATTGATTCTTTGAGTAGGCAAAGAATTTGCCAAGGATAAGTAAGGGTGATAACAAGATTCTGACCCAGTCAGAATGACTCCTGTTATCATGCTCTCTACCACCACTCTAAGGAGAAATAGTGTCCAGAAAAAGCAGATTATTCTCCTGCTGGCTTTCACCAGCTCCTTAATAAGAATGACTTAAATTAGTTAATAAAAATGAATAAGAATGATTCTAACTTACACTGAAATCTGAGTAAATAACATTTGTAATTTTTGTATAACCGTATGCTTAACTTTCTGGAAAAATGTGTGTACTTCTAATTATAGAGTGAGAGTTTAGTCGTTCTCAAGAACTCTTTCATAACTTTCTTGGAGTTTCAAATTAAAGTCTTAATTTCATTCCCAGATCTCATGTGGAAACAGCATACCCTATAGAATATTTTTACAAGGCGTAATTCAACCTGGGAGTGTTCCATGTTACAGAAATACTGACCATAGGTACAAATGATGTCATCTGTATTGCTGGCAAAGTTGCATGAGCTTTATAAGGCAAGTTTTACTCATAGTTTATCTACTATCTAAGTATTTGTGCTTTCCTTGTGTATGAAAATCATTTTCCCATCTATGTTTTTATACAAAAGACGTATTTGCACAGGCATACCTAAATGCATACTCTCAGACTTAATGCTTACTTCACACGTATGTAAACAAGCACACACAGCTATAGATTTTTTTTTTTTTTTTTTTTTTTTGCTAATTTCAAAGCTATTGTGGTTGAGCAGCTACTTTGATAGCTTAGCAGTTATATTCATGCAGTGTCAGCAACTGCCCGGGCTATGATGATGTAAGGGCGCTAATGATACTATATTCACTGAGCTGCCATAATAAGTTTCCAGACAAAGATAACATAATTGGCAGCCTATTATCAGAGAACATATATGGGTGCTCTGGCGTTTGGAATGTGCTCATTGAAGGCAAGGCAATTGAGGCATCAGGTGATTTGAGTAACAGTGATTAGAATCATCTGTGTGCAATGTGCAGCGAGTAAGAACATGTGTAGGAAACAGTCCTTTTTATGAGACGTTTAACTGTTGAGACCCCCGAATAACCTTGCTATTCTTTTACTCTCCACACTTCTTTTAAATCTACTATTAACGTAAGTTGGAAATAGTTTAGACAGATATTCCCGAGATCAACTTTTATAATAATTCCCAGATCTTAGAGTAAAAACCTAAATTTAGTTTTAAGGTAAACAATACATATTCTCATAAGTGTATATTTACGCTCATCCACCAGTCTGAACCACAGTAAAAGGAATCACAAATGATTTTTAACATGTCTTAAAATATAACATGATGACAGCTTCTGAGATAACCCAAAAAGAATTCTAGCTTTTGTTAATGTTGAAGAAAAAATGTCAATATAAAAGTCTATTTAAGTATGTGGAAAATTTGTGTGTAACTGAATGAATAAACAATAACTACTTCCTACCTATTAATAAAAATCATCCTGATTATAAATATTTAAGAACACAACCATTTATTCAGGATAGATTGATTGAATTCAAGTTTTGTTCAAGTTTCTATTATGTCTGGGGTGCCTAATATCAGTGGGGAAAAAAATTTCATAATACGCAAAGAAAGCACAAACCTCTAGGATTTGCTGCATAAACTATTGGTACAAATGAATATTCTAAATAGGAAAAGCCAGAGACCAAAAGTTTTTAAATGTGTTTTATTCTCCAATAGGTGCTCACAGATGAATGAAAGTATATTTGAGGATCAGAGTTTGGTAATCCGAATATAGGGTTATAGTAATTTCATTTGGGATCATTTTCCAATAGCAACTGAACCTCATTTACCACCAAATAACATTGAATTTTAAACACTACGTTGTCACTAAAAAACTGCAAAATATGTTACTGCAAATATTGATTGGTTAATTTTATTAAATGAGAGTCAGTATGATCATGACTGTATTATCACTGAGTCCTTGTGCAAAGAATAATTCCCCCAAATGTAGGGAAGCAGTGGAATTTAGCATTCTATATGAATGTAATGTTAATGAAGCCTTGGAAATAGCATTGCCATGTCTTAAATAGACTATGTGGAAGCATCAGCGCCAAGCTTATATCCGGTCACTAGATCCTAGAGACCCCTTCTCCTTCCGGGTCCCATAGAATCTAGGCCATACCCCTGCCTGGGGCCTTTCTGTATCATTTTTCTCTTTGAAAGAGATGAATTGAGTAATCTTTACTCCTTTAACAAAATAGACTTGGTCAAAAAGTAGCATTATCTACTCACTAATAAAAGAAAAACTTGGAGATAACCTTTCCTTTAAGTCAAGTCTCTAGTTTTCATATGTCAGGGTTTGTCATAACCACTTTATATTTAACAAAATACTTTCATGCTGTTAGAGTCTAATTAGGTAGTGACATTTTGGGTAAACTCTGAAGAACAGATGTTTGGAAAAGTAGAGCAAGAGGTCATGTCTGCTGAGCACACCCCAGTGCAATAAAACTCCTAATGCATCCTAATAACTGGGAGCAGAATAACCTGCCTAATAGGCTGATTAATGCTACCAAGAAAGAAAGAAAACAAAATCATTACCTAACATGACTTCTTTCAACTACTATTTTCTATAATAGGTCTGATAAAAAAAGAGGTAGGAAGTTGCAAGGCAGCCACTGATTTTACAAAAAGAGCTTCCTTGTCAATTAGTCATATACCTCACTAAAGAAAGGAGTCATTAACAACCTACAAATCTTTTATTGAATTTAATGAAGAGGTTCAGTGGCTAGAATTTATCAGTCTCATAGCTAGCACAGAGTTCTTTCTCAATGTTTTCCTGATTCCCGTTTCTGTCAATACTACTATCATCTTTCTAGTCACCCAGGAAGAAAAATCTAGATATAATATCTAGATCCTTTCAGTCATGAAATCCTATCATTGTTTCTCTTGGGATATTTCTCAGATTCAGGCTCTTGCTTTGAACTTCTGTTGCAATCAACAATAGTGTGGTTAGCTTCAGAAACTCCTGGAACCCAGCGACTAGACACCCATTGGTGAACAAGATAAAAAAATGAAAGGAAATCTGTCTCGTTTTGGCTCCTCAGCATCCATTTTTCTTTCTTCTAGCACTTACCTCTTCCACAACAAACATATTCTTGAGGGTCCCAGAGTGTTATGAAAGTTCACTGGATTTGATCTTGTTAAGGAAGTCAGGGAAAGCTTCCCCAAGGAATTTAATCTGAAGCTGAGCCATGAAATATAAGTAGGAAAAAACTAGGCAATGATGAAAAGGCAGGGTAATCCAGGCTGAGGGAATATCAGGCACAAAGACTCTGTGCTTTTTCACCCCTGTGAATACAATGGACAAAAAGAAGGCCTGTGCTGCTCTAGCAGTGGAAAATGGGGAACGTGGTCACTGAATGAGCCTAGAATGGATGGAGAAACAAAACCATGCACTCTTGAGGGCCATGTTAAGGAATTTTGTTTTTATCCAAAATCATTGGATATTCCATGAAACCTCAAATGAAAAATGTTGAAAAAAGAAACTGTCTTCACTTTGGACTCTGATTTCTCCTCCTTTATTTCCCATTTTTTTAGTGAAGGGTGTCATCAATCCAGGGTCTAAAACCAAAACATAAAGCCTTCCATATTCCATTACATTCGGTCAGTAACTGTGGTCAGTGACTCCTACATATGCCTCAAATTTATGCCGTTTCTATCATTGCTGTTAATTCAGACCTCATCCGTTTTTCTTGATCTACATCGTTAGAATTTTCACTGTTCTGTAGCTCAGCCTTCACTAATCTGCCCTCCTCACTGTTCCCAAAGTAACCTTTTAACATGAGTAATATACTCACATTAATCCCCACCTTAGAATCCTTCATAGTAACACTGACTTTTGGTTCAGATTTCTTAGTTTATTGCACAAGCCACTATCTAAATCTTTATTCTCAGCCTTGCAACCTCATCAAATCCATTCTTGATTTCAATACTGAGCTTCTTACCACATGAATGAGACATGCTGTTCCATGCCTATATGATTTTGAGAACGATGTTCACTTAACTTGGGTTCCCTTCTCCAGCATTATCAAAATACTACCTTGACTTCAAGAATCAACTAAAGCATCACCTCCTCAAGGGAGAGTCTGACTCATTCCTCCTCCTCTGGCTCTGTCAACCTTTAACAGAGTACCTATAAAATGTTCAGTAATGGTTGGTTTTAAGGTTTGTTGCCACAACCAGCTTACAATCTAATTGAACGCAAGGGCTTTCCTACCCTTCACTGTTATCTCCAGCACCTAGAGCAATGCTTGACTCTCAAGAAACTTAACTCTTTGTAAAACTAGATTTTAATGACGTTCATTTAATTTTTATAATAATCCTGTGCAGTAAATAATTTTAAAGCTATTAAAGCTGAAACTATGACTCAAAGAAGGTAAGTATCTTGCTCAAGCAACAGTTCTTCAATTAATAAGGGGCTCTCTGCCCCTGTGCAATGAAAAGCCAATATTTATATTATAGATGGCTCTTTAATTTCTGAGACATGATTTAACCTCACTGTTTACTGTCTACTCATGGACCATTATTAACATTAAGCATAACTCAGTCAAGAGATTGCATTTGAGAACTTCACCAGGAAGAGTCTATACACACACACACACACATATATATACACAATGTATATATATATATATATACACAATATATGGAATATAGTGTATTACAATTTTAATATTCTACTAGCAATAATAACAATAGTAATCTAAGAAATTCCCACAACAGCAGGAATGAAGTCAATATCATCTCTCTATAACTTAGACAATGCTCCTAACATCATTGAATGATTTTGTGATGTTTAAAACTGAGCAGTGATTAATGATGAAAGTGAGAAATATAACTTTATTAATCACTTAGGTATAGAGAATTTTCAGGGAAGGAGGAGTCTGCAATTTTATAACAGTTGCTCAGGAAAGGCCTCACTGAAAGAGTGACATTTGAGCAAACGCCTGAAAAATCGAAGCCCATTTAGCAGCCTGAGAAAGAGAAATCAGACCAGTAGAGATTTTCATACCAAGAGGAACTGAGACCCAAGCAGGGTCAGGGACAAGAGAGTTTGAAGAAGGAAGAAGGATGGACAGAGGTAAACGCTACAAAGTGGTCATATAAGATCAAGACTGAGGAACACCTATTAGCACGTATAATTTTTTAGCGAAGTTTCAGGGCAAGTGTGGGGGCAAACAGAAACAAAACAAAACCCCAACATGCAGAAAGCTGAAGAGTGGTTAAGAGGTGAGAAGAGAATTCAGAATATATAAACCATTTTTTTCAATACAATGGCACTTTCAACCCTCCATACTGAATCCATCAAGAAACCAAGTGTCCACTCTCTCTTGAAAATGTATCCACACCTTGCCACTATTCATCCCCTCCAATGTTATCCCTAATCTAAGTCACCACAATCTCTTTTCTGGACAGTTAATATAGCCTCTTAACTGGCATTCTGCTTACACTCTTCCCTCTCTAGAGGCACACAACAGCAAGAACATCCTAGTTAAAACGTCACTTCTCAAATCAAAACCCACCAATAGCTTCCTTTTCACTCAAAGTCTTTGCAACAGTCAAAAGATCCTACAAGATGTGTCCCCTACTAGCACCTCTTTGATCTGAAATTTTACAACTATCCACTTCCCTCACTCAGTTCCAGCCATATTGGTCCCATTATATTCCTCTAATAAGTCAAATATGGTCTTGCCCCAGGGCCTTTGTGCATGCTGTTCCTGCTATTTGAAATATTGCTCCCTTCAGACATCTCTGTAATTTGCTCCTTCCTTTCCTTCAGGTCTTTGCACAAACAGGGATTTGTATCTGCTTTATTGACTGTTGTATCTCCAGCACCTAAAGCATACCAGTCACATAACAGGTACTGAATTAATATTTGTTGAATAAATGAAAGAATGGATATCAAGAGAAAGAAAGAGATTAGTAGAAGAAGCAAAGGTTAGTGAAAGGATTTTACAAATATAGGCAATACCAGAACATGTATATATACTGACAAAAAAGGGAAAAGAAAGTAAAATGTTGAAGACATAGGAAAAAAAGCAAATCATTGTCAGAACCAAGTCCCTGAAGCATCAAGAAAGCATGAGTTTTAGCACAAATATAGAATTAAAAGTGCACAGAATGGTGCCTAATCTATGTTCACTGGGATTTGGTGTACGCTGCTCTTAATTGTTCTCAGAAATAAACTTAAATTCAAAAATAGAGGTTAAAATAACTTGTGCCATGTCAAAAATAAGGTATTTCCATTTTATTTTCATGAAAAGAAATTTTGTCATGCAAACTGATTATTATGCATTATTCTTAAGAATTATACTAATCGCTAGTTAGTACCACTGTACCTTATTTAAATGTATAATATGATTTCTATACAAATACCATTTTTATTCTTGATTTTACCAAAGAATTCAGATCATCAAACCATATCCAAGTCATTAAGCTGTTAAGACAGCCCAACTGTCAGAAATAATCAACACATTTTCAAAGATATTTACTAGATTAATGGGAGATTAAAGGAGACCCATTGTTATTCCATCTGGATCCAGCATTGCACAAATTAATGTAAAATCTAAAATAAAAATGATTTCTTTTTTCACTATCCAGGAAATAAAATCAAAGAACTCAAACATCACATCAAACAAAGTGTCCTCAAACCAATTTCACATGCCTGGTGGGCCTGATGAGTTTTGACAGTGTGTAAAGAAGGGACTTGTTGAGGGGCTCAAAAACTTGGCATCAGATTTGCCTCTTCTGCCTACATTGTCTATTTCCATTTTCCAATCAGGTTTCTAAGAACTTTACATTCCTCCTTTGAAAGTACCTTCCATCCTCTCTAATGTCACCTCCATTATTCCATTTCAAGCCTTTTTATCACCTCTCTCAGGGACCACTGCAGCAGCCTCCTTACCAAACCCTTACGTTTTAGTACTTAAGACCAAGTGGTTGCATACATATGACTAAATGATCACACTGCAGATCTTATACAGTTATGGTATCTTTTGTAGAAGCTTTAATGACAAAAGAGATCAAAGTTGGTCAAACTCCACAAACGTCACACAGAATCACAAATTTACTTTAAATTGGCTGTGTCTGGAATGTCCTGTAGAGAAATCCTTAGATTAATTGAAATAATTTATAAACCACAAATTAGTCATTAGGTCAGATATTTTCTATGGGAAAAAGTAACATCATTCCACCAACTATCATTGTATCTTGATATATACATATATACATACATAGTTGTGACATCTTTTGCCCAGAACTATCTTCCTCCAGTACCCCCATAGAGTATCACCACACATCTGATTGGTTAATAAGGAATCTGAGTGTCATTGTGTTACTTAAGACGCTATTGACTGAGATATCATCATCATGGTGGTGTGAAAGGGTCCTTTTGTCTCTCCTCTTCAAGCTACAATTAGCACACATCCATAACCCTACATTTCAAACATTTCATAACAAAGCCTACATTGCACAACAGACCAGGACATCGGAAATATCCACATATTGGTCCATACAAAAGTGGGTGAATCAGAGCACACAGAGGAGGTTAATCAGGCAACAGTAGAGGGAGAACCCAGGACCCTGAATCCCTGGCCACAGTAGCTGAGTCAGCCACCCCCAGCCCCAGAAAACTCAGTTGGCAGCAACAGAGGCATGCTTGTGACTCCATCCAGTCAGCCATGGTGGCACCTGCAGCCACAAGAAGCAGAGCAGTGGCAGAGGTAGAGCCCCATGATCCCAGACACCCCAGCTTCAGCTCAAAGCCTGGTAGCAGTGGTGAAGGTCTATACAGGAATCCTACATCCCAACCATGGCAGTGTCTGCAGCCACAAAATAACAGACAACAGCTGAGACACTACCCGGTGTACCAGGCTCCATCCCAAATGCCTTCCTTCCCCAACCACAGCAGCCAGAGCTTCACCCAGGGGATCGAGAACACGGCTGACACATCAGCCATCCCTGTGGTCCCAGTGGCAAAGCCAGTGACTGCAGCAACATCAGCAACAGCAAGGCATCAGTGACCCTAGCAGTGCAGGTGGCAACAAGAGTATCAGCGACCTCCCAAATAGGGGCAGTAGAGGGTGGACCACACAGATCCTCAAACAGGGCCAGAGGAAGCTCTGGTGAGAGAAACCAAAAACTGGCACTATAGTGCCACCTACTGAAAAACAAAAGAAAGGCTTCTCACCTCCAAGCAGTTGAAAAGTTTGAATCAAAACAAAGCTACACCTAAATAAAAAACACATTTGCTACAACAAATGGACCCAAAAGGAATAACTCAGCAAGCACCACAAAAAGCCACACTACCATGGTATTACAAAAAGAAAACAATTCTCCAGAAATTAGACGTAAAGTCACAGAAGATTACAATCTAACTGATAAGGAATTCAAGTAGCTATCATGAAGAAACTCAATGAGCTACAAGAAAATTCAGAAATGCAATTCAATGAGCTCAGGAACAAAATCAATGAACAGAAGGAATACTTTACCAAAGAGATTGAAACTCTAAAAAAGAACAAAATAGAAATTCTGGAGATGAAGAACTCAATAAATGAGATGAAAAGTGCATTAGAAAGCGTTGGAAATAGGGGGCCGGCCCGGTGGCGCAGTGGTTAAGTTCGCACGTTCCACTTCTCAGCAGCCTGGGGTTGACCGGTTCGAATCCTAGGTGTGGACATGGCACCACTTGGCACACCATGCTGTGGTAGGCATCCCACATATAAAGTAGAGGAAGATCAGCACGGATGTTAGCTGAGGGCCAGGCTTCCTCAGCGAAAAAGAGGACTGGCAGTAGTTAGCTCAGGGCTAATCTTCCTCAAACAAAGAAAGAAAGCATTGGAAATAGAGCAGATTATATGGAAGAGAGAATTAGCAAGCTCAAAGATAGAAACATGGAAACTTTGCAGCTACAACAGGAGAGAGAACTAAGACTGAAAAAATGTAGAAATTCTATGAGAATTACCTGACTCCATTAGAAAAGGCAACATAAGGGCAATGAGCATCCCAGAAGGAGCAGAGAGAGAGGAGAAGGCAGAGAGCTTATTTAAAGAAATAGTAGCTGAACCTGGGGAAGGAAGTGGATAAGAACAACCAACTATCTCAATACAAAAAGACCGTCCCCAAGACACTCGATGATAAAACAATTAAAAATCAATGACAAAGAATATTAAAAGCAGCCACATAGATAAATGGAACAGAACTGAGAGCCCAGAAACTAAGCCACACATCTACGAACAGCTAATTTTCAACAAAGGAGCCAAGAACAGAGAAATGAAATTCTCTTCAATAAATGGTGCTGGGAAAACTAGACAGCCATGTACAAAAGAATGAAAAAAGAACACTGCCTTATACCATACACAAAAAATAACTCAAAAATTAACTCAATGGATTAAAGACTGAATGTAAGATCTGAAACCTAAAACTCCTAGAAGACAATAGGCTCCTTGACATCGGTCTCAGCAGTATGTTTTTGAATATGTCTCCTTAGTAATGGGAACAAAAGAAAAAATTAAAAAGTAGGACTAAAATCTTCTGCACAGCAAACAAAACCATCAACAAAACGAAAAGACAACCTACCAATTGGGAAAAGGTATTTGCAAATCATATATCAGATAAGGGGTTAATATCCAAAATAGACAAAGAACTCATACAATTCAGCAAAAAAAAAAATAAACGACCCAGTTAAAAAATGAGCAGAGGATCTGAACAGACATTTTTCCAAAGAAGATATACAGATGGCAATCAAGCACATGCAAAGATATCTAACATCACTAAATATTAGGGAAATGCAGATCAAAACTACAATGAGATATCACCTCATGCCCATCAGAATGGCTATAATTAAAAAGACAAGCAATAACAAGTGTTGAAGAGGAAGTGGAAAAAAGGGAACCCTCACACTGCTGGTGGGAATGTAAACTGACGCAGACACCATGGCAAACAGTATGGAGATTCCTCAGAAAATTCAGAATAGAACTACCATACGATCCAGCTATTCCACTTCTGGGTATTTATCCAAAGAACACAAAAATACTAATTCAAAAAGATATATGCACCCCTATGTTCACTGCAGCATTATTCATAATAGCCAAGACTTGGAAACAACCTAAGTGTTCATCAATGGATAAATGCATAAAGAAGACGTGGTTTATATATATATATATATATATATATATACAATAGAATACAACTCAGCCATAACAAAAGATGAAATCTTGCCATTTGTGACAACATGGATGGACCTTGAGGATATTATTCTAAGTGAAATTAGTCAGATGGAGAAAGACAATATCGTATGATTTCACTCAGATGTGAAAGATAAACAAACAAGCAAACACATAAATACAGAGAACAGTGTAGGGGATAGCAGGGGGGTGAGGGGCTGGAGGAGGGTGAAAGGTATAAAGGGGGACTTGTACAGCGATAAATGGCAACTAGACTTTTGGTAGGGAACACAACGTAGTCTATACAGAAGATGAGATATAATGATGTACACCTGAAATTTATACAATGTTATAAATCAAGGTTACCTCAGTAAAAAAAAAAAAAAAGATGGTATTGGTTGAAACTAATAGAAATCCTGACTAAATCTGACTTACACAGTAAAAAATGTATCTCATATGGCATTTCTCTTTAGCACTAGCTCCTCTTCCCTGTAGTTTTCTTCGAATTATCTTCCTTTGCATGTTGACTTCATCCTTGACTGAGAGGAAGGCAGTGGCAGCAGACTCAGGCATCACTTCCAGACATGACAATATCCAGAGGAGGAGAAAGATAGATGTAGGATGTGTCTGCCTACATCTCCTTCTTGAGAATGAGAAAACTTTCCAGAAGACCCCTGTAGTGGATTGAATTGTGTCCCCAAAAAAGATACCTGTGATTGGGACCTTATTCGGAAATAGGATCTTTGCAGATGTAATTAGTTAGGATGATGTCATGTTCAATGCATGAAGAACAACATATCAATATTTTAATTAAAGACAGTCTCTAAAGACAACATTATTGATTAGAGTGGGCCCCAAAACTAATGACAGCTGTTCTTATAAGAACATCATGTAAAAACACAGAGAAACAGAGGAGACACACTGGAAAGAAGGCCATGTGAAGATGGAGGCAAAGATTGGAGTGATCCAGCTGCAAGCCAGGGAACGCCAAGCACCATAGGCAACCACCAGAAGCTGGGAGAGAGGCATGGAACAGATTCTCCCTCGGAGCCTTCAGAAGGAACCAATCCTGCGGACACTTTGATTTCAGACTTCTAGCTTCCGGAACTTTGAGAGAATAAATTTACATTGTTTTAAGCCATTTGGTTTGTGGTAATTTGTTACAGCAGCCTTAGGACACTAATATAATCCTCAAGCCTACTTCCCTGTGGCTTATGTTTGCCAGGATTGGATCACAAGTCCATTCCTAAACAAATCACTGGCAAGGAGAATGGATTATGACCATTGATTTGGACTGGTGGTTTGTGATGAAATGGATTGTGGAGACTCAACCACAAGGACCACCATAGTCATCTTTTACCTCTCTGCCTTACCACCTTTGTATTCAAACCACCAAGTTCCATAGATTGTGCCTTGTGAATATCTCTTTTGCCCATGTGCCTTTCTTTTTCTTTTATATTTTATCTTTTGACTTTTTAAAGCATTCACGTAGTTCAAAAATCAAAATGATATTACTAAAAAAAACCACACACACACACACACACACAAACTTACATCCAGAAGTTTCCTTCTCACCCATACCCCATTCATACTATTCTCCAACCACCACCCCACACTCAGGTAACCACTTTTATTAGTTTCTTGTATATTTTTCCAGTGTTTCCTTATGAAAACACACATTAAAAAAACAAAACATGAATATATAGCCCTTATCCAAAAGGTAGCACTTTGGGATTGTTTTTCTTTTTTAATCTAAACTATATCCTGGAGATCGTTTCTCTAAATATCTTGAATAGCCTTCCACATTTTCCATTCCTTTCACCACTCCCCCACATTAAGCCACACTATTTCTCTCTTGGGGGAGTGCAACTATCCCCAAATGGTAACGGTTCATTCTATGTTGGCTCAGGTCAAACAGCAGCAGTAGCGATCTTTCCTAAACTTGAATCTCTTCCTGTCACTTTACTTGAGATGCCCTGATAATAAAGTCTACATAGGACCACTGACATAATTTGCAGGTCCCAGCACAAAGTGAAAACTTGAGGCCCCTTGTTCAAAAATTATTAAGAATCTCAAGATAATGATAACAGCATGGGATTCTTCTAAACAAGAAGCCCTGTGCAACCGCACAGGTCTCACACCCATGAAGCCATCCTGAATCTACATATCATTTATGAGCTACTGTTTACTCTGGCCCTAAATACTCTTCCTAATCCTATACTCCAGTTCCCCTGACATTCTATGCCTTAGCCCTACTAGATTATGTCAATTTCCCACGTCCTCGATTTTTCTCTCACCTGTCACCTCTATGCGTTATCCTCTCCCCATCTTTGCTGCTTCTTCACCTACGTCTACAGATCCTTCAGGTCTTGACTAGTATTTCACTTCCTCTGGGAGACTTTCTGCGAATCCTCATACCAGATAAGAGTCCTCCTACTGTATGTCCACAGAGCCTCCTGCAATCTGACTCATAACCCATCATACTTGTAAATAATTAACATGTATCTGCTTGACGTAGTGTTAATGTTATCTAATATTTACTGAGTGATTACTATGCGCCCAGCCAGGCAGGCACTAGGGTGAGGTGAATGAGGCACCCGCCTTGGGCACAAAATTTAAGGGGGTGCCAAAAACCTATGCAATCGAGATCAATAATATTGTAATATTTCAAAAAAAATCAAAATTAATGCAAAAAATCCATCATGAACAAAATGTTAACATTCTAATTAAAGACAAGCTCTTTACTGTCTTTAACTAAAGACAGTATTACTGATTTTTCTTTCTGCTTCAGGCAAGGATATGGCTCTGTGGTGGTGCCCAGCATTGTGCTAAGCCCTCTGTATCCTTCGACTAAATTAATTCTCAAAGCAGTTCTGTTACAAAGAGATCATTATTATTCTCCTTTTACAAACGAGATGTCCTTAGGCATAAACAGGAAGGAGTGGTGCTGAGAATCATGCTTCGGCCAGTCTGCCGCCAACGTCCCTGTTCTTAATCACTGCTAAATTATCTCCTGGTATATGGATAATTGGAAATCCCGCCACATACTTCCTATTTTAAATACATGTTTAGACAAAGCATAAATTACTCAACGCCAAAACACTTTTTAGGGGGCAGGGGACATGAGACAACAATATTTATAAGAACAAAAACATAAAAACATGTGGCTACTTAAGTTAAAATGTATCAAAGACTAGCAAATTCATTCATTTACTAAATTTCAAATTCCAACTCCATTCTTACAGCAATATTTTTTTTAAATCTTAAAAAACTTCATGTGACAAATTTTCACTTAGTCAACAAAGACATGTCTGGTTAGAAAAATATATCCACTCCAGTCAACATAGTAGTCAAATCATATCCTTATGTTAATTTACCCCCGGGGGTTAAAAACATGTTAAATAGCTTATTTCCTATACTGTATCATCCTTCTATTAGAATCAGCCATATGATTTAGTGAAAAGAGGTAGTACAAATGAGATTTTGCTACATTGAAGATAAACAACATTCCTAATTTTTTACAGCTTTTTCATCTCACTCCTTAGGCATATTGTTTGTCAGGTAATTGCATTCTTCTTTTCCTCATTTTTATTGGTTTTTAATGTTGTAAAATAATTAGAATAACAGTGATTTTATTAATGACGCACCACCTCCAAAGTGTTTGAAAAAGAGTTCTTTTGGTAATTGTTTTATCCCTTTCAAAGCTCATTATGGAATGAAAAGAGAGCAAATGTTTCATTTGCATTTTACACTTGAGGAAATAGATATGCAAATAACTCAGTGACTTACCCTAGATGACTCAGAAATTGGCATATTTGGGTATTATGGTCAAATTTTCATATTCTTGTCTAATTCTGAACTTTAGGTAGGTGAAGAAGAGGAAAGGGTTTCTGATTAAGAGAAAACAGAATATGTGACAAACAGTGAGAAGGGACAGAGTAAACCTAGGACAGTTAGTAATGTAAACTCTACAAACAGAACTATTTGCACAGTAATGTTACACGCAATGGGTTCGTGATATTCTGTTTTGTTACCAGACATTTAAATGTTACCAGACATTTAAATTGGCAATTTACATAGGAATAAACTGAAAATCAGTCACACAATTAATAAATGATAGAACTGGAGTTCATATCCATGTCTTTTGACCTCAAGATTCTTTTCTTTTTAACCGTATCATAAAACTAATGAAGGAATTACCTACAATGTTTCTTAGTAACTCATGGAATCTCTAGGTAGTGTAAATCAATTTACCTAAGTTTTTCTAAATTGTTTAAATATTAATATAAAAAAATGAATGAAAATTTTTAAATTTAACAGAATGCATCTAATAAATTTAGCTTTAAGATATTTAGGTAATTTTTATAAATTTATAAGTGATTTTTGTCAACAATTTGTAAGTGTAAACTATTAAGCAAATGTGCTTATCTGCTCTAATTTTTGTTACTTTTTTCACACCAGAATGATTACCAATCAATAAAGTAACAATGGGGCATAATTCTGAGGAATACAGAGGCTGAAAGCTAGAAGCTGTGAATGTTTCTTAGTTCAAAACTCTCTATAAACAGAAACTGAAACTAGTACTAGTACTTAATTAGGAGTTGGGGGAGGTATCCAAGATGGTGAGAGTGAGGAAAAGTGAAGTTAGGCATGAAGAATGGCAAGCAATACGAGGTGATGCATCACTGAGCTAGCCACTGCTTCATGGATAGCCATAAACAGACACATGTGGTCACTCAGCAGATGCATCTCCACAGTCATGCAGAACATCTCTGGAGAGTAGTAAGAAAAAAAATGTACCTCAGAACAGTCCAGTGGAAGAAGGACAAAAAATGGTACAAACCTTCACAGGTCCTGCCCATCTCCTATTTTCCGCTGTTCAAAGTTGCCCCACTAGAACCTAACTTCTCACACTTCTGGATTGTATCCTATCCTTTAGTAACCTCTTGAGAAGTGTAATCCCATGTCCCACAGTATGGCTAATAGGTTCCAAGGCAGTTGAACCATGCAAGTGCACACAGAGTAAATCAACCACGACAGTGGCTCAAGAAGAGTGAGAAGTCCCTTAAGCCAGCTTCACTCTTTTCTGTTCTTTTTCCTTTTCGCTACTCTAATTGGATGAATCCTACCACCCTGTCTTCGAATTTGCTGATCCATTCTTCTACTTGATCTGGTCTGCTAATGAACCCCTCTATTGAATTTTTCCTGTTCAATTTTTGTATTCTTCAGCTCTATTATTTCTGTTTGGTACTTACTTATATTTTCTATTCCTTTGGTGAAATTTTCACTTTGTTCATGAGTTGCTCTCCTGACCTCAGTGAGTATCTTTATCACTGTTATTTTGAACTCTCTATAGGGTAAATCACTTATCTCCATTTCATTAAGAGTGTATTCTGGAGGTTCATCTTGTTCTTTTGTTTGGACTATATTTCCTTGTTTCTTCATTTTCCTTGATTCTCTGCATTGTTTTCTGCTCATTAGACAGAACAGTCACCTTACCAGTCTTCACAGACTGGTCTCATGTAGGAGATGAACTTTGTCAGTCAGTCTGGCCTGAGCTCCTAGTTTCCTCTCAAAGTTTTGTGATTGTCTGAGACACTGTCTTTCTTCATATTGGTTCCTAATATTTGAGGGTGTGCCAAGACTCATCAGTTTCCCAAAGTGGAGGATTGCAGTCAGCACCTAGAGGCTGGCTGATAAGAAATGGACCTACAGGCAGCAGCTTATCAAGTATGCAGTCAACCAACTTCCAGGTAAAGACTGGGAGATGGGTATTTTTTTCCTGCTCCTTCTGCCCTGAGCCCTGGCAGGGATAGCCATGGTGAGTGCTGGTGCACCCATTAAGAACTGTTTCCTTGTTTTCTGTAGTCCTATGGGTTTCATGGACACAGGCATCATTGGCTTTCAGAGGTAGGTGTTTTGGGGGCTCATCCCTCAGGTGGGAACCTTAAAAGTTGAGGTGCTAAATGTGCAGGTCAAACTCATCACCCCTCAGGGAGAAGCTGGAAGTTGGGGATTCCCTCCAGGGTATACAGCACTGTGCCACGGGTGGGGTTTATGGCAAGAGTATGTCTCAGCCTTTCCTACCCATTTCGATGTCAGTACTTTCTCATTCACCCAATGTGTAGGAATTACTCAGCGATTTTCTGAATATCTCTCAGAAGGAATTGCTTCCTATGTAGCTATACATTCAGTGTGTCCATGGAAAGAGGGAAATTCAGAAGCCTCCTATCTCACCATCTTGGCTCAGTGTCTAATGTTACTAATTTGAACTATTTTAGTTTTCCTATTTAGTTGGCATTTAATTTTTAATGTTTTTATAATTGTCATAAGATCTATAATCATAGAGATTTATACTTAATTTATAGTTGCACATATTTATTTAAGATTAAAAATAATTTGCATACATACTAAGAATCCAAGAGAATTGCAGTAGTTTCTTTAAAACTGTTCCATACGTTATTTCAGTTTGAGATATGCCGCAATATACCACTGCCAGGTTAATTTTTCTAAAGCATAACTTTTAATCATAATCAGAGAATTATGCCATTCTCCCATACAACATCTTTAAGTTTATCATTGTCTAGATAGTTTGGTTCAAATTTATGAGTCTGGCATTCCCATATATATGTTCTTCTCCATTGTACCAGAACTCATCTTTGTTTTCTAAACTTTATTTCACCACATATATACATACACATAAACACAACACACTCACTCATCCTGTCCTGTTCGTATGATTTTTTGCCAGTCTCAGGACCAAGCCCATACATTCATTAAGATCCATAATACCTTGCCTCATCCTTCAAGCACTTGGTCCTGATATTCTACCAGATTCTGTGATGTTTCATGCATACCATTCTTAGGGCATTTAGCATATCCGCTCTGTGTTATGGTTGCTTGTATACATACTACCTTAACAAAGTCATCTCATCTTCATCTGGGTAAACTTTAATGGGCCTAGATTAGTATTTTGTACAGTTATCTGTTCAATAAATACGTGTTAAGCTAATGTAAGACCCAAACAAAATTAGCTGCTTACACATTTGAAAATGCCTATGCACTGTGAAAGTAATCACCATGAAATTATTGATGGTTGAATATGAGGCAAGTAAGGGAAGCTCCAGAGGAGCGAATTTTTGTGTAATTTATTCAACACCTAGCAAATAATGGCATTCTAAATGCAGCATTTTTATAAGATAATGACAAGCACTGGAATCTAGGACTGTGTGTTGGTATTGATTAAGATCACTAGTGAAGAAAAAAATAGGCAATAAAGGCCAAAGTAGTTCTTCACTGGATACCAATTAACTGCTAATATGTTTGCTCTAATAGGCCACTATTAGAGGAAATGATAAAATTAGCTATACACATAAGAAACACTTATTGCTTACATATTACTTTTGCCCTGAGACCAGTGAAATTCAGCAAACTTCTACAATAAAATTGCCTCAAAAACAGTTTAAAATAACACAAGCTTTTAACAGAACTTGCTTAAAATCAGGGTTTCTAATACTAAAATCCTAAACATTCAAAGAAGTGAGAAAATTTGTTTCTTCAAATGATTTTAGAATACTTCTATTTTTTAAACTTCTGAATTGCTTTCTGAATCTAGAATGCTATCTAAATCCCTGCTGATTTATCCTTACACTCATCAGGAATTTTTTGCTCCTGGGCACCAGACAGTCTTGTTAATAATGGCAAATCTTTTCAGTCCCTTGTTGGTACGGCGGGGGTGGGGGGAGGGGGCTTTGATTGACAAGGTAATAAAAGTGTTAATGAGACAAAATGCCACAGTCAGAGATCAATAATTGCCAATAAGAAAAACAATTCTGATACTTAATTTTGTAGAATTCTCTTAAACCAGTTAAAAACATTTTGCATCAAAATAGAGACTTTCCATTTTATAATTGTGACTTTTTTTTCAGTCTCTGGCAAAGCTGTCACACACATTGCATTAAAGCACAACCATGCCTAGAATGGATCCTGTTCATATACTCATGCCTGGATTCCTTCGCTTGCCATTCACAGATCTGGTGGCCTTTGGATAGTACGTTGTCACAAAAGACTGCAGTCAGAACAGGCCTTTCACTCAGCAGTTGGGTCGCCTACAGCAAGTATCTAAACTTCTCTGAGCCTCAGATTCTACACCTATCAAAGGACTTTACAAACACCTCCCTTACAAGGCACTCTCGAGGACTAAGTGATATGGAACATGTAAAAAAGTGAACAGAGTGGCACATAAGAAATGACAGGTATCATTACCTTTAAATGCAAACAGCAATTCTCCCTCGGTTAAGACCAGTTTAGAACTTAAATAAAGATTTGTGTTTTTTTTTTTCTTTCCTTCGTCTTGAGCATCCATGATGTATTGAATTAATAGGACCACTATCGGATTCAGGAGGTATAAATGGATATCTGCAATCGCTTTGTGGTGCTTTGTTTTCACTTAATTTTCTTCTATTTTTATTTCATGGTCTATCCTTTTGTATCAACTAGCATTTGCTTCATAACAAACCATTTCCAAAATTAGTGAGTTAAATAATAAACATTTATTATTTCTCTCACAATTCTATGGGTCAGCTGGGCGTACTTCTGGTCTAGGCCAACCCAGCTGGAGTAGGATGGTGTAGGATGAGCTCTTCCACGTCTAGAGGTTGGTTTGGTGTCAGTGGAGCCACAGAAATGATTGAGTCCCATGGATCTCATCACCAGGCAGGCTAGCCCAGGTATGTATGCATGCTGTAGTCACAGGCGTCCCAAGAGCAGCAAGAGAGGGATCGCCCAGTGAGCATGCACTTTTCACGTTGGCTTCTCTCACGTCTGCTATCATCTTATTGATCAAAGCAAGTCACATTGTCAAGCCCAGAGTAAGAGGTGAAGGACTACTCTTGAGCGTACATATAGAGAGGTGAATTATTGAGGCCGTTTCTGCAACAAACTATCACATTCTCATACACTATTTACTCGGATCTCTTCAAGAAGTACATAGATTTTCCTACAGAATAATAATTTCCTTCAGATATAATTTAGTCTTGGTTAAATATATTAAAAGCTCTTCATATGCTCTTATATTTTGTATTCCCACCCAGTGTCAGGTTAGCTTATAATTATCCTCCGTATACTATGTACGACCTTTGGTAGGAAGCTTTTCGACCTAGGGAGAAAAATGTGAGTTTTATCGCTCCAGTTTAGAAAGCATGGCTTTTCTTTTGCTTTCTTTTTTTCTTAAAGTTATTATACCCCAGTCAATTATATTTTTCAGTTTTAGAAGGGAACTAATGTATCTCAGAATCGGAGTTGTTCATATTTCTGTGTGTTGGACCTTGTTTTTGTCAGTTTTATTCTACATGATATGGCCCCAGAACAGAATGTGTCTCATCTGAAAAATGGGAAAAAAGACAGGGGATCTGTGTTAGACCACTCAGGCTGCCATAACAAAATACCACAGATTGGGTAGCTTAAACAACAGAAATTTACTTTCTCACAGTTCTAGAGGCTGAAAGTCCAAGACCAAGGTGCCTGCTGAGTCGGTTCGTGGCAAGAACTCTCTTCCTGGCTTGCCTTCTTGCTGTGTCCTCACAGGGTAGGGAAAGAAAGAGAGAGCTCTCTGGTGTCTCTTCTCACAAGGACACTAATCATATCATATCAGGGCCCCATCGCTATGACTTTTATCACTTCTTTATAGGCCTTATCTCCAAATGCAGTCACATTGCAGGAGTTAGTGCTTCAACATATGAATTTTGAGGAGACACAACTCATGAAAGAGAGTAAAAGCCAAAAGCTTAAATTTTTATGAACCTCACCAATTTAATTAGGGTAGGCTTGATCTATATAGTATGTGGTGGTTTCACAAACTTCCATGACTCTATGCAGCACTGATTAATCACAATACAGTTGAAAAGAGCAAACAAAACTAAAATTTGATCAAGAAAGATTCACCTGAGCATATGTATGTAACTGAAGGTAAAATTTGGCAAACGTGGCCTCATGCAGCACCTAAGAAATTCTGTGGAAAACAGCTTGAAGAATCATGAACAATATAAACCATCTCTTCTTTCTTTCAGTCAACAAAAAACATAAATAATTTTGTAAAAGTATTTCCCATAACACTTTTTTCACATATTCTTGATGTGTATCTGGTGTCAGCAAGAATTGGTTTGAAAATATTTAATGTGACTGAGATATAAATGTAAGATTACACTCCTAAAATAATTTTTCCCAAGAGCAGTAATTGTTTAAAAGTCTGAAAAGCATAAATTTCATTTTATAAGTAAGTGACCCTTTCTGAGAAACAAAGAACAGATAAATTTCGAGTTAAAAATATTTAAAGCATTCTTTTAAATGCCTTTATACATTCATGGTGAAATGCTTAGTAAAATTCCAGCTACAAAATTCTCTAGGGTATATCATTGAGGGTCTTTACGAACTATACAATTTCCTATCCCCATCATTTCTCCTATTCAATTCCTATCACCACATGTGAGTCAGGGGTGTGCTTGTTTTACCAAATGCAGTTGAAAACTCTGACTTGTGAGATACTGCTAATTATAAAAGGACGCATTATTTTTTTTATTCACCTCTATATTGAACATGTGAAAATGAAAAAGTTTTTTTTTTTTTTTTAAAGTTTGGCACCTGGCCTAACAACTGTTGCCGATCTTTTTCTTTTTTTTTTTCTGCTTTATCTCCCCAAACCACCCCCCCAACCCCGTACACAGTTGCATATCCTAGTTGCAGATCCTTCTAGTTGTGGGATGTGGGACGCTGCCTCAACATGGCCTGACAAGTGGTGCCATGTCCGCGCCCAGGATCCAAACCCTGGGCTGCAGCAGTGGAGTGCACGAACTTAACCACTCGGCCACGGAGCCGTCCCCAAAAAGAAAGTTTTAACTTAAGTTGCTTAGAAAGACACATTAGATAGTATATTCTTACAGAATTTTCTTTCCTGATATATCCAGGAAACTAAGACTTTAAGAAGGTGTCTTAGAAAGCTTTGGGCTGCCATAACAAAATACCACTCATTTGGTGGCTTAAACAACAGAAATTTATTTTTGGGGCTGGCCCCGTGGCCGAGTGGTTGGGTTCGCGCGCTCCGCTGCAGGCAGCCCAGTGTTTCGTTGGTTCGAATCCTGGGCGTGGACATGGCACTGCTCATCAAACCATGCTGAAGCAGCATCCCACATGCCACAACTAGAAGGACCCACAACAAAGAATATACAACTATGTACTGGGGGGCTTTGGGGAGAAAAAGGAAAGAAATAAAATCTTTAAAAAAAAAAAGAAAGAAATTTATTTTCTCACAGTTCTGGAGGCTGAGAAGTCCAAGATGAAGATGCCAAATGATTAGGTTCATGGTGAGGACTCTCTTCCTGGCGTGAGGATGACTACCTTCTCCCTGTGTCCTCACATGGCAGAGAGAGAGACAGAGAAAGAGAGAGAGAGAGAGAGCTCTCTGGTGTCTCTTCTCAGAACGACACTAATCATATCATTTCAGGACCCCATCATTATGACCTCATTTAATCTTTATCACTTCTTTACAGGTACCATCTCTAAATACAGTCACATTGGAAATTAGGGCTTCAACACATAAATTTGGGGGTGGAGGTGGGACACAATTAAGTCCATAGCAGAAGTCAACTGCTTATTCTGCATGTCAGGTTGCAAGGCTAATTCTTTATGTCAAATTTTCCCGTCAGGACTTGCAAACACATGGTTCTTACATCATTAGGTAGGTCATAGTTCTCCAAACTGTCAATTACAGATCTTTTGATTTTGAAACTGGATGGTGTAGATCATACTTTAAGGATCATCCCTGAGAGAAGAGATGAAAGAATTCTTCATTAGTGGTAAGAGACTGGGGACCTGCAGTTCAGCCATCTGATCTGGTGGAAAGGGAGGAAAGTTCATTTACCTCTGCCTTCTTCCCATTCCTCCCTTCTACCCTCATATCCTAAGCATATTCTAGAATACGAAATGAAATTGACATTTCTCTGTTTGCTTTGTACTTATTTGTTTATTATTTGATTCAACAAAGATTTATTGAGTGTTCTCTAGCGTCAGATGTTGTACAGTAAACTAGGGGTAAAAAGTGCATTCATCTGTTCCTTCAGGAAATATTTATCAAGCACCTACTGTGTGGCACTCACTGTCCTAGGCATCTGAATAACAAGAAAAAGATTCCTTCCTTTCTGGAGTTTCCGTCGTAAGGGAGAAAAATAAACAATAAACAATCAATTCTAAAAGTTAAATTATATAGTATGTTAGAAGTTGATAAGTGCCAATAATTATTACACCAGGGTAAGAAGGTAGGAAGTAGGGGGAAGGGAGTGAGTTACAAGAATAAACAGGGTGGTCTGGGTAGGCCTCACTGAGAATGCAAAATCTGAGCAGAGACCCAAAGAAAATGAGGAGGTGAGCTAAGCAGATACCGGGGGATAGGACATTCCAAGCAGAGAAAACAACTAGACCAAAACTTTAAGGCTGGCTTGGGCCTGGTGAGCTCCAGAGACAGAGAGAGGCCAGTGGGGTTAGAGCACATGAGAAAGGGGGAGAGGGGAAGTTAGAGTTGAAGGGTCAGACCGTGTAAGACCTTGTAAGACCTTGTAAAGTGTTGAAACATTAACTCTGTGTCACTTGGAGAGTCATCTCAGGATTCTGAAAAATGAAATGACATGTTCTGACTTATTTTTTTAGAATTATCTTTTAGATTTATACCCTGTAAACAATATAATTGCATTTTTGTTTTTAATTCAATCTGATCATCAGTCTTTAGGTGAAATGTTTATTCAACTCATCTTGATGGTACATTTGGATTTATTTTACCGTCTTATTTTACATTTTTTGTCTTTTTTAATCCTTTTTCTATTTGATTTCTTTATTTCTTTCTTCTTTTGGGTTGACTTGGTTTCACCTCCATTTGATGTTTTTCCTACTCGTTTTTAAGTACATTGTAATAACTTTTAGTTGTTTCCCTAGAAATTTTAGCATGCTTATTTAATTTCACCAGTTCTAAATATCTAATATATTTTTATTTATTTATTTTTTTGCTGAGAAAGATTTGCCCTGAGCTAACATCTATGCCAATCTTTCTCTATTTTTCAGTTTGTAGGCTATCAGCACAGCATGGCTGCTAACAGAGCAGTGTAGGTCCACACCTGGGAACCGAACCCAGGCTGCCGAAGTGGAGTGTGCTGAACTTAATCACTAGGGCACCAGCTGGCCCCTAAATACCTAATAAATATCTTTATTTTCCTTCTAAATAACACAATGACTTTAGAATGCTTGCTTCCAATAACTACATACTAGGATTTGCACTTGCTTTACTCTTTGCATAGAATGATCTGGAATACTCATGTCTAGCTTATTCTTATCGATCAGATGTTAACATAAGTATACTTTTCTCCACCGGACCTTCCCTTTCCAAGCAATCTAAAAAGAACCCCCTTGACTCTCCATAATATCACCCTATTTACACTTTTTAAATAATTCTCACAACTAAAATCATCCTACCCATATGCTACTAAACCGTCTGCTTCCGCAGCCCCCCACCCTTCCTTCCCATACCCGTGTGAGTGCAGGAAGTGCCCAGTGGGTCCCCTTTGCTCCTCATGGAAAAGGGCAAGATGGCCACAAGTTCCTTTGTCCTGGCAGCTCAGACAAAATAGAGAGTCTTTCAAGTCAGAGGATTACTGACTTTTATCATTTCTTTTGACCGAGGGTTTGGAGAAGATGTACATCAGTACATGTCATCAAGCTGCCTGAGTCACAGTTCCTTACTTGACCACAGTTATGTTAAAAAAATAAAGTGCTGAGGGGGCCAGCCCAGTGGCACAGTGGTTAAGTTCGCATGCTCCACTTGGCAGCCCAGGGTTCCCAGTTGGAATCCCGGGCACGGACCTACTCACCACTTACCAAGCCATGCTGTGGCAGGCATCCCATATATAAAAAATAGAGGAAGACGGGGACAGATGTTAGCTCAGGGCCTATCTTCCTTAACAAAAAGAGAAGGATTGGCAGCAGATGTTAGCTCAGGGCTAATCTTCCTCAGAAAAAAAATGTAATTAATTAATTAATTAATTAAAATGCCAGGGCTGGCCCCATGGCCAAGTGATTAAGTTTGCATACTCCACTTTGGCAGCCTGGGGTTCGCCAGTTTGAATCCTGGGCACAGACATGGCACCACTCATCAGGCCATGCTGTGGCAGCATCCCACCCAGAAATACAATGGCTTACAACTGGGATATACAACTATGTTCTGGGGCTTTGGGGAGAAAAATGGGAAAAAGAAGAGGAAACTTGGCAACAGATGTTAGCTCAGGGACAATCTTAAAAAAATAAATAAATAAAATATCATCATTAACAAGGTATATCTATATATATTGACTTAGAACAGTGTCCATTTTACATTGTTAAACAGAAACAACAGAATAATTTAAATAGTATGATCTTATTTTTCATAAAATAATAAAACAAAAAATATTTGCATGTTCATATATATATATATATATATATATTTTACTCATATTCATGTAAAAGTATCTGGAAATAGTACTACAGGGGTAGAGAGGAGGAATTTCAGTTTATTATAACTTGTCCGCAAAAGTTTTAAGTGTATAGTTGATTTTCACTTCCTTTTTTGTGTTTTAGTAAATTTAAAAAAATAATAAAGTGAGAAAAATAATTAGAAATTCCCCAAGGATCTTGCCATTTGTGACTACGTGGATGGACCTTAGGGCATTAGGTTAAGTGAAATAAGTCAGATGGAGAAAGACAAACACCATATCATCTCACTTATATGTGGAATTTAAAACAAACAAACAAAATGAGCTTAATGATACAGAGAACAGATTGGTGGTTGCCAGAGGTGAGGAACTGGGGTTGAGGGTGTGAAATGGGTGAAGGCAGTTAAAAAAATCTAAAAACTTTCAGTTATAAATTAAAGTCATGGGGATATAATGTGTAAGCATGGTGACTATAGTTGATAATATCGTATTGCATATTTGAAAGTTGCTAAGAGAGTAGATCCTAAAAGTTCTCACCACAAGAAATGAAAATTCTCTAATTATGTGTGGTGACAAATGCTAACTAGACTATTGTGGTAGTCATTTCACAATATATACAAATATCAAATCATTGTGTTGTACAGCTGAAACTAATATGTCAATTACACCTCAATAAAATAAAAAGAAGAGTTCAAAGAATGACACAACTATGGATAGTTAATGTAGCACTATAATTGATTGCTATACTCAAATTGAAGGGATAAAAATTTCAAAATTTAAAAGTTAGTAATAAAAATGGATACAAATAGGGTCCAGCCCCATGGCACAGTGGTTAAGTTCAGTGGCCCAGGTTCATGGATTTGGATCCCAGATTCAGACCTACATGACTTGTCAGCCACGCTGTGGCAGTGACCCACATATAAAGTAGAGGAAGACTGGCACAGATGTTAGTTCAGTGATAATCTTCCTCAGAAAAAAGAAAAAGGAGTTAAATACTTTTAAGAAAATCATCAAGGATTCCATTACAAAATCTAATCTGTTAGCTTAAAAATAAATAGATAAATGAACAGAAAATTAGTTACCCAAAAATCTCAGCTTGCTTTCTTATTCTACTCTTGGAAATATAGATTTTGCTTTTCTGTCAATTATAAGAAATATGACAGTGAGCTTCCAGCTTTTATTAAACTTTTCCCAAATTCCATTCACATCTCCAAAATACAACCTGTTACCTGCTCTTCAGGTTTTGTATAAGTTTTTGCTACCTCATTAATTGTCAAGTACCAGAATCAAGGGTATCCCTTATTCATAGAAGCAATTGAGGGAGTTGGCATAATTTTGCTCTCAGGACCTTCAAACCATCATGCCCAGACATCTGAGAAAGCACTGTTCCAGTCTTCCATCAGTTTGATACCAAAAGAATGAAATGTATGGCACAAAAAGAGCTTAACTCTGCACATTTGCTCTGAACAAGGCCATAAAGAAAGAGTACCCATAAAAGGAGGTCTATATAACTGAATTTCATGGGGGAACAAGAATACATTCTTTTTTATGAGAAATTCTTATGCCTTGGAGCCCAATTGTAAGGGACTGCATTTCAACTCTTTCATCTCTTATTACTGGGAAAAAAATAAAAGATGGATTACTTTCTGATCTAATGAAACTCGAATGGCTAGCAGATTGAGCTCTGATACTTTTGCTCCATTTTTTAAAAATATTTGCAATGCAAATAACTGTTCAAGATTCCTTTGGCTACACTAACATTTATGTGTGTCATGCCAAATAAAATAGCTATTTATGTGTTTAAAGGAGAACATTTCTTATTCTGTATGTTCACACCTGGGCTCACTTCCCTTGAGAAGATGCCTCAACAGCGTTAGTATAACAAGACAATAACAGCAGAATAATAGAGATTTATAGTGATTGTCCAGAAGTCAACAAGGGATGGCTCACACAGTGAGCATAACCATAACAAGTGTCAGTTTTTTGAAGCAGAAAACAAAAGTAGAGCCGTTTGACGCTATCAATTGTTTCAGCCACAAAGCCACACTGAATCTACAGGCTAATTGTAGCATACTCTCGTTCCCAGAATGAAAAAAAAGAGGAAGGAAAAATCATAAAATATTAAACTGTAAACCCTACAACCCAAATTGCATGTAAAACTCATTTTTTATGATAATATCATGGATTTTCATTGCTAACAATCCTTCCTAAAGGCCCAAACTAGGCCACCGATGTTGTTTTGCTTGACCTACACAGTAATAAGGGAATCAGGACATTTCCACATTTAAAAGTCTACATTTCCAGCTTCTTTGAATTACGAGAGGATTTGTCAAATTCAGAATGACATTCCTGCTTGGTAACAATCAGGTGAACTGAATAACAGCTGCCCCTTTTGTTAGCCCTTTCTTTCCTAGTTGAGCACATTCCCCTACTGTCTTTCATCTCCTACTCCTTTACTATTTACACACAGTCATTACTTGTCTGGCATCTCTTGGCATTCAAGTTTGAATTCCCCAATACAAATAAACCCTTTTCTAGTACTGCTCCAGAGTCAGGCTTTGTCACCAAGGTTGTTACATCTCTGGAAAAGCTCTGAGATAGATACTACGGTGTGAAAGAATTTACAATTCACACTAGCTGAGACTTACAGGTTCTAAATGATTTACTCATGGAAATTAAGAAACACTTTTGGAGGGAAACTCCAAAGAAGAGGATAAGAGAGGTTCATTCTTCATAAGAAGTGAATTTTACAATCTTTGAATTTGGAAGAGAAGAGCATGGTGGCATAATGAAAGAATCCAGTGCCCAATGCTAGCTCTGACTCTGCACTGGGCAAATTATCTTACCTACCTGGGTCTCAGTTTCCTTATCCCTAAGATAAGAGAATTGTGCCCAATGATAAGAGAGGCCCCTTCCAACTCCTCATTTCTATATAAATCCCAAACTAAGGGGAAAAGATTCTCTCTTAAGACTTCCTCTCTCCAGAGAGCAAGTTTAGAAGGAGGGAACATGTCTATATCCCCCTTCTAGTCGCTTGGTAGCCTTTGTAAAGGGAAAATTATATATAATCAGTATTTTCCAATAGAATAAAATAATTTCTCCTTTGTTTTAAGCATCTTGAATCTTCATCATCCAGCACAAGGAAACATGCCGTAAGACATTAAAAAGATCCGAAAGACTGCCCCAAAGCATCTAGGTTTCTTCCAAAAGAAAGTTTTCATAGACAACTTACTGATCTAGCAGGCTTTTATTCAGTGTCTCGTGAATTGGGCAGCATAAAATCTAGCAGACAGAAAGGAGCACTGAAGAGCTGCACAAGGCGAGAGATTTTTACAGACCAAAATGAGCAGAGACAAGGAAGTTATGCTGGGAATTGGTTGACTGGTTAAAGCAGGGTTTTTTCCTTACGCAGAATAAAGGGGAAGTCTTAGAGCCAGATTAGGTAACTTGAGCTGTGCAGGCAAGCACTGATTGGTTGGCCTACGCTTTCCTTTGCTGGGAGAGCTGAGCACAGAAATTTAGTTAAGTTTCAGTTTGCTGATGTGGTGCTTAGCATAAGCAACTCCATCTTGGGCCTAGTCTGGACACTTTAAAACAGATTACTCTGATGATTATAGGTATTCCAACCATGATGTTCTAAAACTATGGTGATGGCTATGGTTTATTGACTTCTACTAGAGTTTCTGGCAGGCACCTCACATACATTATCTTATTTGATTCAGATCACCATTTCACTAACAGAGGAGCCATTTATTTATAAGTATCCCTATATGCTCCCTCTCAAATGATATTCTCAATGCCTTATTATGGAGGCTCAATTACTGAGATTCAGAAATGGGAAAATGTAAATCCAGAATGGGACAAAAAGCCTTCTTATTGTGTAGAGTCCCTAACCAAGAAGTCTTAGTGAGTGCTTATAGCCTCAAGAGTTCACTTCTGTCCGTTCCACCTCCATTTCATTTCTTACATTCTCTAGTTGCTCCTCTTTCCGTCAATATATACTTCTTTCTTTTTCTTGTAGAAACACACACAAAAAAAATACTTTAAATTTACTTAAAAGGCAAACTTTATTCTCTTATTTCTGACTTCTTTCTCTATATATACATATATTAATATTTAGTTGAGATTCTGTTATAAAATTACTTGGAATGTAAAAGAAACCAATTAAGAGAGAAATTATTATTTTAATTAACCTAGAGTTTCTTGAAGGAATCACTTGAAAACGTAAATCTTACTTTCAGCAGCTATAGCAGGGGTTGGCAAACTTTTTTTCTGAAAAGGGCCAGATAGTAAGTATTTGACTTTACATGCTATATGATCTCTATTGCAACCACTCAATTCTTCCATTGAGTATGAAAGCAGCCATAGACAACAGATGAATGAATGAGTATAGCTGTGTTCCAAAAAGACTTTATTTGTGGAAATTTTAATTTCATATAATTTTCACATCATGAAATATTATTGTTCTTTGATTTTTTCCCTAACCATTTAAAAGTGTAAAAATCATTCTAAACTTGCTAGATGTAAAGTTTGTCCATATAAAGGCTATATTTGGCCTACAAACCAAATATATGAAATTTGACCATATCAAGCCATAGTTTGCTGATCCCTGAAATATCAAGTGGAAATCAAAAGAATTAACTTAGAAAGTTATTGTGAAGTGTATGAATATCAACCCATGTAAACTACTTTATGTAGTGTCTGTAACATCATAGACCTTCAATAAATATCATTAGTAACTTTTATTATAAATAAGAATTTTCTTTTGTTTAATCCATGCTTTTTTATAGTAGTTTTTTTAATCTTAACAGTAGATAAATATTAGGTTAAGATTTATAAATCTAATAGAATTAGAAAAATAAAATCCAAGATGTTTCATTATTGCTTATACAATAAACACTGTGTTAGCTAGTGTTTTTTCAATAGTTCCAGCTTAGACAATCTATCATTGTAATTTTTACATTATTTCTGAGCAAACTGTTTCCTAAATATCTTCAGCATTCATAGTACAACTTTCCTAAGTCATCATGGATTTTCACAGTGAAGAGAAAGAGAGCCTCAGAGTTTCACAGATAGTTAAAATCCCAAAAGGAGTATCATAATCCATGTCTATCCAAGTACCATATTTAAAAGGAGGGTTACAGTAAGCCAAATCCCATCACACTCTATCAATAATATATATTACTGTACTCAGCAATTCAGACTATTGATGAATGTCTGAGATGGTTGTGTACAACAGAAGGAGCTGAGATTCAGTGTTAATGTTCTCAATCCTTCACTTGCTAAGTATAATCAGCAGTAATTGGTAGACGTTTCTCTATAAAGAACCATTTCCAGCAAATCAACTTTATAATCACTCAAATGAAGAAAGGTCATTGTTCTTATACTTATGAGAACACACACAACTCTGTTGCTGCTGTCAAATTTGTAGATGACACAAAGCTGGTGGTAAAAAGATATATATTAGATGACACAATCAACATGACAAAATATACATGCTGTCATTTGGGACTGAATATAGCAAGAAGAAATTTAAAAGATATGCAACTTACAGGAGAGAAAAGGTTGCCCTGCTCTGCTCAAACCTGGTCAGATCCTTGTCAATTCTTGGCAAGGTGATCTAAGAAGAATCTAGAGACACTGGACCATCCTCAGGTCAGCACAGAGCAAAGCAGTGTGGATGATGAAAGGACTTAAAGCTATAACATGAGAAGGATGGTGTAGGGGAGGAAGACAGTTTCCTCTCCCCTCTAGGTCCTTCCGGCTGGTCTAAGAATTAAACTGACATGAGACAGAAAAACAGGAGAAAATCAAACAAAGTTTAATAGCATGTATACATGGGAGAACCCAAGAAAACTGAGCAACTTACCAAAATGGCCGAAGCCACCACTTTAAATACCATCTTCAGCTAAAGACAAAGGATGATGCTGGGAGTAGTGGTTTGGGACTTCAAGGAGGAAGAAGGCAATTTACATGGAGATGGAAATGCAAACTTTTGTTAAACAAGTGTTTGCTGGGCCATCTGTAGATAATGTTACCTGAGAGATAGAGCTGTGATAAAAATGGGCTTACTGGTGCCTTTCTGTCTATTACATCTATTTTACATCATACTATTGTTATCTTATGGTATTAACTTCTTCTTGGAACAGGTCTTCTATCTTAAATTCTTTTAGGCAGTTAGGAGGGAAGGTAAAGTTTCCTGTACAGTCTTTGTTCTTAAAAATAATCAAGCCAAAGAGACATACTTTGGGGTGGATCAATTCTGATCCCCCACAATCGTTAAGGGAAATGAGAATGTTTAATTTTTTAAAAAATGAATAACTTATGTGGGATAGGATAATCCTCTTCAAACAGTAGGAGAACTCCCATGTGCAGTTGTTCTGCTTAATCTAAATATCCAAAGAGGGAGGATGAATCCAGTCCAGATACTGGATGCTACAAAGTGACAGATTTCTGACCAAGATAAGGAAAAGTATTCAACAGACAGAGTCCATGAAGGATAGAGTGAGCTGCCTTGGGAGGTGGAATCTGCCTTTCTGCAGCACAATTTGGAGTGGACGACCACTTGGTGGGAATGTTGTAAGAAGATTCGAAAACCGCTTTGACGATTTGACCAAAATACTTACAAACAATCATTCTAACCTTGGCCATTGGTGTTTTTGCTTCTAAAAAGAACTTGACATGGTTTGCTGTCCACGCTGATGGTTTATGAACAATTTATATTTCCCAGATAATTTTCCAACCTAGAACAGGATCTTCCTAGCATCTAACAAAATTAATTATATTTGATCAGCCTGGAAAATAAAGGATATAAATGAGAGAATTCTTCCAACATCAAAATTCAGTGAAAATAGCACAATAAAATATAGCACAAAAGTTTAATCTAGAGTCTTCCTTTTCAAAATGTATCCTTCAAATCTTATAATTAACATGTTTTTCCTCTACTCTACAACCTGTCTCAGATTATTTTTAACCACTTTTTTTTTTCTGGAAAGTATAGTATGCACTTGGCTAGTGGCAGCTGTTCTCCATAATGATGAGAGAAGTTCTTTGCTGTAGTACAGCTTCCTAATTAATGTACTTTTTGTCTCTCTGAGTTGTCTTTTGAAGGCATCTATGAATATGTAAGGAAAGAGATACAACTCTTTTTAAGAGGATCAAGCTGGAGGGGGACTATTGAGTGGAACGTAACCCACTTAGAGTTCAGCCACCAAGAGGATCTTCAAGCAGTCAGAATTTTTGAAGTGTTTAACATGGAGAATAAATGTTGAACTGGTATCTCTGCACAGGGAAAAGTGAGTTGTCCCTGGGTGGAACAAGATACTGACCGTCTGGGAACTTGAAACAATTAGTTCCTATGTCTCCCTTGAGTAATGAATGGGTCCTGTTTATAGTCATCGACTTAAGCGGAAAAAAACTTTATGGCAAGATGCTGAATTTAAAACTGTGAGGAAGAGGTGGAATAATCTTTCGCTACTGTGTATAACCTGACTTGAGTTTTGCTAAATTTGTATGTGATTAAGTATAAAATCTCTGCCATAACAATTCCAGGATATTTTCTTACTCCCCAACTTTTTTACAGCAAGTATTCTAGTGAATACAGTGAATTTTCAAGAGACAAGAGAAAAGCTACTTAAGTGGCCTTATATCTACAGCTTCTCCCTCCTGGGCAGCATCCACACTAGCTCCTTTAATTCTTACCTATAACAATGTGATGTTGTAATATACGCGTCTGTCTTCCCTCACTAGACTATAAATTCTTCAAAAGAAATAAGCAGGCCTCATTGATCTTGGACAAGGCACTGTGCATAGTAGGTGTCCAAAATTGTAATTTAGAATGAATAAATACATGTATAAACTCATAAATATGAAAATGTAATATCTTAAATGGCAGAAACCATCTTACTTATCCATTATGTCCACACACACCGCTAACATTAAGAAAGACACCTGTTCCAAAAGGGCAAATACCTTTGTAAGGCTCTTTCCTTTCTCAAATGAGAGAGAAAATTATTTTGAACCTTCTGGCAAAGAAAAAAAAAATGAAAAATATTTACATGTGTATAGTGCACAGAAGTCTTTAGAAGAATAAGGAAATTAAATTAGAGAAAGGACACTTTCCTCATTGTGTTAGGAACTTACACTCTGGCAGACAACATCTGCACCCTTGTTGTAACTCTGTTTAGCACACGGTATTGTAGTACTTGCTAAGCATTTCTGATTATGCTAAAGTCATGGGACAGTCAAAGCTCTAAATCGCCAGGTATAGATTTAATTCTGTGTTGGGACTGATGGTAAATATTTTCACTACTCTGTCTCTCAAAACAATGTGATTAACTTTGATGGAAACAATGAATGTTCAACTCTGTGCAATGTCCACTTTCTACTCTTTCTATGAGAATTATTGGAATGAAGGAAAAGAAATAGCCCAGGAGCCTTTTAAGCGTCCTTATTTTTCTCTGTCACATCATTAAAGGTTCAATGAATCTCCAATTAAGTCTCCCTGGCTGCTGTCACCAATTTGATTGATAGATGTCCTTGACTCACCCTCCATAGGACATGCCAGTACACCAGGCCCCCACCTGCCACCATCAATTATCGCTCTCTTGTCATCAGTGCCCTCACTTGTCAATTTATTTGCCACAAATCCAGTGAAGCCTTCTAATCAGGAAGAAAAAAGAAAAGCCATTCTTCTTTACTTTTAATGGTGAGCTAGAAAAAAGGCTTAACAAGCCACATACAGTTTAATCCTACAGGAAACTTTGCCTTAGGCTTTTTCATTTTCTTTCTCCCACCATTTCACCAAACTGGCATAAAAACAAGGCGTCATCAGGGCTGACTTGTGAAAGTGTTAACACTCAGTTAACCAAAGGTAAGGAGGAAATGGGGGAAATTTTTTTAAACATACTTAGAACTTACAGAACTGTAGACTTCTGAGAATCCACCAAGCACTTGCCAGAGAGAAAAAGAAAAAAAATCATTCAATTTCTTCAAAAAACGGATAGCAAGAAGCACAGATTAGAACTGATTAAAAAGGATAAAACAGTTCTTCGGTTGTTGTTGGCAAACCCAGTAAACATGATAAATTTTACTTGTCTCCTGCCCCACCTGTTTAATGTTTAAACGTGAACTGATGGTGGTGCTTGATAACTGATTACCTGTCTAGGACACTGCAATCTTCTGTCTATCGACAGAAAAATATAGCCTCCCCTGGAGTGCCGATATCCATTCCTGCCTTTGACCATGAACCACTCTGCACAAGCCCCCAGGAGGCTCAGGTGCATCTGAGAGGATCTATGAAGGAGAGATTGATTGCATTTGGATGCCTGTTAGATAACGACCTTTGACCCCTGCACCCAAAGTGACAACAAAAAATGCCAACTCTTATTCATCTCATGATCCAGGAAAGACGACTTCTTTTTCTAAAAACAGTTCAGAAGATTTTGTGGGGTTTCTTTTTCCTTTCTAGTGAACAGAAGGGGAAGTAGAAGAGAGGAAAAGAGAGAGGACATGTCCTGGGCTAAGGGAAGTTGGTGTCTCTTCATACGGGGAAGTGCAGGAAGTCATTTGCCTGGTCTGAAGATCTCCCAGGGATGACTGACCCTCTCCCTAGTCCATGTATTTCACCACTTTGGGAGTACATTACTTACTGTATCATTAAATGTATATTCTCAAAAGATGGACTTTGTTCACTCAAGAAGGCATGAAATGAGCAGGGGAGAGGGGAGATTATCTCTTTGTTCTCTATTCTCTATTTAAAATTGTCCCCTCCTGCTGTGATCAAATCACAAAATACGAGCAAGCATCTATAATATCAAAATTTTTGCGTTGCAGAGCTAGGTGCCTACGTGAGTAGGGAGATACGAACCAGTACCTATAGGACTATCATCTGCCACTATTTGATGAACATTTTACTTTGCAGGGTCATTTTACCAGTCCTTCTAAGGTCAATCTTTCCTAAGAAAAAGTGACAATGGCTAATTAAATAGGTTCTAATATTTTTTGCTTTTGTTTTTAATCTATAGTTTGTTTTACCTATTAATGACCTCGGGACTTACTTCTCAGTGTTTTAAAACATTTGTCATCTTAATAGTCCCTGTTAAAATGGCCTACCCTTAAGAAAAGGAATTCACTAAAAGGCAAAATTACCTTTAAATGAAACCAAGTTGTAAATATCCTTAAGTATTTATTGCTGAATTTTGCACAATAGCCAATATTCCAGCCCTACTTGTTAAGTCCTGAAATTACATGGAGGACAGATGACCATGAAGCGGTTTGGGCTTAGTGATTACAGGCCTGCGTTATAAAGCCCATATTTCACTCCTTCCATAGGTGTTTCTGGCACAAGAGAGGGCAAATTAATCAGTATTTCCATCGAAGCCTAATCTGGGTAATTTGGCTGCATGGTCACCAATAATAGCATTGACCAGTTTATGCTACCTGAGAGGTTAGGAAATGGAATAAAATTTCCATCTCAGGACACATTTAGTTCACCCCCAAGTATCCAAAGCAACTAATTTTCCAGTTCATATTTGAATTATTCCAAGGAATTCTGCTGCTTCCTTTGTAGGACTCTGATACCTGATTTGTTCTTAGATCTGAATGTTAATAGACCATATTAAAAACATCCTAGACCACATTAATCACTCTTATTACATGTTATATTTCAAAACTATTTTGACTATCTCTAAACATTCTCTCTTTATTATACCAAAAAAAGTTATAAAAATATTTTAGCTCTCCTTTATCAACATAAATGCAATGATTCTATTATGCATTCACTCTAGTCCCTTTTACCAAGTTTTTAACCACACAGATGCTCCTATCATCTGTGATTTTTCCATATTTAATATGCATTATCTTCCGTATGGTCTACAGGAGGAAAGAACATTCTTTTAAAAAATTTTAAAAATAATCATTTGAGTGACTGTCTCCATGATTCTATGGAACCATTGTCAAGTCTGCTCAGATCTTTTTCTAATTTAGGCAGTGAATGTCACAGTCCTTAGACGTCAACTATCTTAACATTCATGGATTCAGAATTTGTCCCTTAGTTATTGCAAGGACCATTCATTTCTGGTAACTATGTTTTTAATTTTTTTAACCACAAGAGAAATCCTCTTGTGTAAACAGTTCTGGGTGTACATATAAGCTACACTTTCTAGGAATTAGTAGTTTCTTAGAGCAATGCTTCTGGAACTTAATGTGCATACGAATCAGCTGAGCATCTTGTTAAAATGCAGATTCTAATTCAGTAAATTGAGGGTCAGACCTGAGATTCTGTATTTCTAACAAGCTCCCAGGTGATATTGATGCTACTGGTCCATGGACCACACTTTGAAGTGCAACACATTAGAAGATGCACAGTAGACTTTTTCACTGTTTTATAAGATGACCAGTACCCCCTGCCCTATGTGATTGGTTTGCTAAATTTTCTAGATCAACCTAATATAAACATTGACTATTTAGATATCCGGCTCTTTTTTAACTCTAGACAACAGATAGTAAAATCATTTTTAGTGGAGCATCTAAAGTTTACATTTTTAAACTGAAATTCCAAGAAATAGTGTAAGTAGCATAGTAGTTGCTAAATCTCTGTTGACAAAATAAGTTTTACCTTTTTTTTTCTGTTCCCCATAATAGTGCTCCTCAAATATCAGTATGTGTAAGAATCTCCTGAGGAATTTATTAATGGTGCAAATTACAAAGCTCAAACCCCAAAACTGACACAGAGGATGGGGGAGAACCTGAGAACTGGATGTTTAACAAGCACCTCACATGACTCTTGCACAGGCGGTGAGCAGACCACGTTGAGAAACACTGCCATATGATGATGAAACACTTTTGGATCATCTGAAAGGCATTTTAATTTGAGTTTAAAACAGGCTATATCATATCATTGACTCCTTATTTGAAGGTTTGGCACTAAAATATTGTCCTAAGTAAATACGCACTTGGTTGTGGTGAATTCTTTCATTAGCATGGGTAAAAGAAGTTATTAATGTGCATTTTACTGTTGTGGATTGGAAAATATAATGTGCTTTTTTTTTCCTTTGGTGAGGAAGAGTGGCCCTGAGCTAACATCTGTGCCAATCTTCCTCTATTTTGTATGTGGGATGCCACCACAACATGGCTTGATGAGCAGTGTGTAGGTCCACACTCGGGATCCAAACCCGCGAATCCTGAGCTGTCAAAGTGGAACGTGAGAACTTAACCATTATAGCACCAGGCCAGCCCCTAACGCTCTTTTTTAAAGACAGCAGGGTTGCTTGAGGGTAGAATAAATACTTCATTTGGCCTCATAACTAAATCTATAAATTATTAGTTATTCAATGTCAGATTTTATTAAGATATTGTAAAAGAAGCCCGCAAGTGCCAACGAGCTGAAGGCATCCGAGGACTGTTCTGGAAGGTTTGTTTTAATTAGAAAATGGCAGTCAAATGTTATGCTGAAAAATAAACAGCATTTCCAAACTGATTATTTTCACCTTATAATTTCTTTTAATTTGATTTCAGGGGGAAAAAGACACATATAAGAGAGAAACCATACACAGAACATCTCAAACAATGCCAGGCAAAATATAGGACCTTCTTCAGTTTGTTAGGTGAGCCTGGGAATAGAACAAATAAAACCAATGACTATCTACTGTACATGATCATCTTATAAGGGGCCGAAAGAAAACACGTATTTGGGCTATACTTGAGCCATGGGAAAAATCACAGAAATAGAGCTAGGAAAATGTGAAAACAACTTAACATTAATAACTAATCTATCCATAGGTCATTTAACCTAATGTTTCAAATACTACCCCAAATACAGCCAGGAACCCAGAAGGAGTGAAAAGAGGCCTCTGAGAAGTCAAAATACCAGATAAAGTCCACTTGGTGTTGTTTATACCTCATATTTGAGAGAGAACCTTACGTCCTTACTCAAAGGTTGCTTACTCTTATTTTAGGACAATGCCAACAAGCTTCCTATCAGGCTTTCTTAAACTTGCAGCTTAGCATTTCCCATTGAAAATATGGTAATGTCTAACTTATTGGACAGCCTAATGTACCTCACTTACAATCACAGACCAAGAATAGAAAGATGCTTAATTAATAGAGATATACATGGATAAATAGATATATACATACATGGTTACACATATATAATATTAAATCTGAGATTCTATATCACTTGCATTTTCTGAAATGGTATTTGTGAGAATTAAATGAGTGAATTTTTTTAAAGAGCCTGGAACAGTGCCTGGCTTACTATTACTATCATTATCATCACTCTTCCTGTTACATGGTAATAAAGCTTTGCCCACCATGTAACTGGGGTCACTTTCAGATTCCATGCCTCACTAAATGTTTGGCCTTGGGCAAGCTACTTAACCTCTTTGATTCTCAGTTTCTTCCTCTGTAGAATCATAATGTTCACTTCATAGGGTTGTGACAAGGTTTAAGTATCATAATGCAAAGTTCTTAGCCCTGTGCCTAGCACAGAAGCAGTCAATAATCTGAGCTGTGGCTGCTGGATTTGTGGTTGGAGGGAGATATTAAAATCCTATTTTACAGATAAGGAAACCAAGCTCAAAGATGCTAGCTAACGTGCCCAAATTTACACAGATGTTAACTGAAGGAATCATGAGTCAAATGCTTCTATCAGAGGTCAAGATTCACACTCTCTTCACTGTATCATGCTCCCTCTCATCAGTCTCAGTTGTATTTTGAAGATATATATTCAGCAATTACCAGTTTTTAAAGTGTAGAATGCACTCAATAAATATTTGTGGATTGGTCTTAACCACTATAACCATACTTAGAAGTCAGCAATAGAAAAGCATGATTTCCAAGACCCCAAGAAATTCCTTCCTCCACAGATAAAGTCAAAATTTACCCTTCACCTGTACATTACTGCCTGACATTCCACAACTAGTGATTCTTTCCTTTGTTCTTGTAAAAATATAAGTACCCCAAATGAATCATTTGTACTTTAGTGCACAATCAGTTTATCATATGTGGTTTTTGTTTTGTTTGGTATTATTGTTGTTATTGTTGACTTCTGTTGAATCTGAAAGCATATTTTGAGTAAGACACTTAGGACCTAATACAAAGTGAATAAAGGAGTAACAGATTGAGTCTAAACTCTTTGATATAATCTGTAAGACTTTATATAACCTAGCTCTTGCTTATTTCCAAAACTTCATCTCTTGCTACTCCTTTCCTCTCACTCTTACGTGGTAGAATACTTTACTGTTCCCAGCTAGTCTCTGCCCTCCCTTTAACAGGAGTATAACATCCCTGCCCACTGCACTGTAAGTTGTAACTTATAGTGCCCCATAGGGGAGGGGATGACTAACTTGGCCACATGCTTTCTTTACCAATGGAACATGAGCCAATGGGATTGTGATTCATTTATTTCTATCTTTTCCCTCTGTCATGACACTGTCATATCTCAACTAGGAATTGTTCCTTCAGCTTTGGTCCTAAAATGGAGGCTCAGTGAGTAGCACCACAATTCAACAGCAGATCACCTGCAACATGTGTGAGAAATAAACCTTTGTTGCAATAACCAACTGAGATGCTGGGACTGTTACTGCACCATAACAGTGAAGGCTGACTAAGTCAATACTCTGTCCACATTATGCGCTTTTTTTTTTTGATGAGGAAGATTTGCCCTGAGCTAACATCTGTGCCAATCTTCCTCTATTTTGTATGTGAGTCACCAGCACAGCATGGCCTCTATTGAGTGGTGCAGGTCTGTGCCTGGGAACCAAATTCAGGCTGCCAAAGTGGAGCATGCTGAACTTAACCACTAGGTCACAGGCCCAGCCCCACACTAAGCTATTTTTAATTCCCTAATTGTGTCATACTTCCCCTCACTTTTTGGTATTTGTACTGGCATTTCTTTTGCTTAGGTCATACTTGTTCTCCATTTTTTATTGTGTAGCTCTTATTCAGCCCTTATGCCTTAGCTTATAAACTTTCCCTGATCCCCCTAGACTGTGTTAAGTACCCTCCTGTATGCTCCCATAGCAACCGGGCCTTTCCTATCATAACACGTACCGTGCTGAATTGCAAATGCCTGTTTATTGGTCTACATCCCTCCTGACACTGCAAGCTTCATGAGAGAAGGGACAGCATCTGTTGTGTCTCTATTGTTACCTCACTGCCAAGCCTAGTTCCTGGTTCATAATAAATTCATGGTACAATTTACTGAATGAATAAATGACTGACTGAACAAGTAAAAAAAAATAAGAAGTGGTATGGTGAAAACATAAAGCATATAATCTTTAGACAACCTAGATTCGAATCCTGCCTCTTTCCCTTCCTAGCAGAACTAGCTCCATAATTTATGGAGCCCGATGCAAAATGAAAATGTGGGGCCCCTTGTTCAAAAATGAATAAGAATTTCAATATGGCAACAGTTGACCATTAAACCAAGCGTCAGGCCCTTCTAAACACAGACATTGCACAATTGTATAGGTTACATACCCATGAAGCCAACTCTGCTGCCTAGCGGTGTAAATACGGGCAGCTAACCTCTCTGTGGCTCTGTTTTCTTATGTGTAAAATGTGATTAAGATAGGATTGCTGTGAGAAAAAATAAATTAATATACGCAAAGCCCCATAACGGTGACTCTTACGTAAGTACTGTTATTACAGAGAGGAGAAACTATGGATGTCAAAGCAAATTTTGATTATCTCATATTTGCCTAAGATTTCACACAGGCTACAGGAGATTGTCCAGGCTGACCAACCTAGATAAGGAGATCTCAACTGGAGGCAATTTTGCCCCCCCAGGGACGTTTGACAATATCTGGAGACATTTTTGGTTGTCACAGTTGGGAGGTACATCTGGCATCTAGTGGATAGAGACTAGGGATGCTGCTATAATCCTACAATGCTCAGGGCAGCCCCCACAACAAAGAACTATCCAGTCAAAAAGATCTAAAGACTGATTTCTGGGCTTCCAAGGAAACATTGCTGAATTTTTCAGTCTCAGTTTCTCCATCCATAAAAGATGGCCAATAACCCCTAAGCCTACCCACTTTGCAAGGATGTTGTAAAGATAAATTTAAGAGCAAAGATCCCAGCTCCCAGAAGGGAAAGGGTACTATTATAGCCCAAGGTGTTATTATCAAGCTGTGCAGCCACTTTCTCTCTCAGGAAGCCAAATGTTCTACTTGGAAATGATAATTTCCCTCCACTAAATGTGCATTTTACTTCCCAGAGGGAGTAATTTTATTCACCTTTGCCATCATTGGATTGGGCCCATTACAGCTCTTGTTCTTCCCTTATTTGAAATTTCATAACACACATAACCACAGAAACTCTCCTGGAGGAGCGTACAACTCTGCAGTAACAAGCCACACACATGTGCCCACGTGCAAACAATCTGCTAACCCAACCGGCCGTGAGTATTTATAAACACCATCCTCATATCCGAATGTGTTTCAAGGAGACTATTCAGTAGAGAAGAGAAAATAATGTTCTTATGAGTCATCATTCACACCAATCACTCTCACAAATCCCAATGTGAGTTAACAAATAAATGGTAAGACATAATTCTGATTTTCTATCTATAAAGTGAATGCTTTAGAGACTAATTGGAATGGCAATAGGTGGTGGGGAGGTGAACGAACAAGGGAAAATTAAGACAGAAAATAAAGAAGAAAATCCTAGGGAACCACAAATGTACATGATCAGCACTCTCAAATGCCTTAAACACGTAATTAATCAATAGTTTGTGCATGAAGATTGCACTGCTTGCATGAAATCAGAATGGAACCACATTGTAGCAATTAGAAGAAGCTAATGTTGGTTCACGAGCCCCCAGATGCTCAGATCAATCGTTTTCTAACAAAATCTGTGTTCACAAAATAATCCCAGGATAGAAAGTACTAGCTGGAGAAGTTTATCTAATATGAGTATTGTGTCATCATCCTGCTTTTTTTCTCCCCTTTAGTCCAACAGAGGATTAGCAGAGCCGCCACAGACATGCTGTGCAGGATGTTGAAGGTGAAAGCTGAGAGGAAGAGAGCTGCTGAGAACTACAGAGCATGAATCAACTTATCAAGTTCTGTCAGTGCCTGCACAGGGGAACTCATGGGCATGAGACCATCTTCCTATGGCTTCCTCTGTGACCAGCAGAGGTAGAGTAGGCAGGCAATGGTGGTGATAACAGCAGGTGCTATGGAAGGTACTTGGTGCTCTGGAGTCAGGAGAAAGGCCTTAGCTTTCCACTTTCTAGTGTTGGCATGGCTTCTGTTTGGATGTTACAAGAATGAGCCCCTGTAGTGCACTGGAAGTGGAGGAGGGGGCTACAAGGGCCCACAGCTGGACTTGAATTTCCATCCCTCTCCAGCTATTTGACCTAGACACTGAATATCTGAGTCTCAATTTCCTCCTCTGTAAAATGCGGCTAATAATCCTTATATGACAGACTATTGCAAAAATTAAGAGTTGGTAAATAGAAACACTCATAACGCTAAACACATAGTTGTCACTCAGTGGATGCTTATTTATTCATTTACAGGAAAACCTTTTTTTCCTGCTTAGGACCGCCAACCCCCTGATGAAATCTTGTTTAAAATTTAGTCTTTCCCAGAACTATCCTTGACTGGCTATGCAGCGTTCACAGCTCACCTCTATGACACATTCCTTCACCCCTTAGGTACTCAGTTGGAGCTGTACTTCACTCCAGTTGGTGATACATCTGTTTGTGAAGTCCGTCAGTCCTGTCATTTGCATGTGTTCCATCTATGCCACAAGCAGTGTTTTCTGTTGACTGTAACTGACCTTTACCTGTCTTGAAACTGTAAACAGGAGGACCTAAACAAATGCTGTCAACTGACTCAACTTTACATGACCACATTACTTGGCTAGGTTGAGGAAAAAACAAGACTGAATTGGTTCCATCTCATCACAGGCCTCTCTCACGTGAACTGAATCTAAAGCCTGGGGCCATGTTGGAGTAAGGTTAGAACTAGGAGAGAGTAAAGAAATTGGAAGGATTCTGCCAATTTAGACTACCTTCCCTAATCTATATATAGCATATTTATGTCTCTACCACACATCCTTTTCTCCTCCTCTTGTTGTAAATTAATGTTTTAAAAATTGACAGTGCTTGCAGGTACATTACCCTGAACACTGATTCAATTACAGCAGATTCACTAATTAATGGTACTTAATTTTGCATAAACTTTATTTCTCATGCACTTGATACACAAAGTCAAGTAAATAAATATATAATCCAAAAGAATGGGAACATTTATCATTTTGCCAAACAAGTAAGACTTACTACTACATCTGTCAAATAAATTAAGCTAAACTACCAAGTGGCATTCCAAACCTAAATTGCTGAACACACGATATTGAGTCCCCAATATTTCAGTGTGGCCTTTTTAACCAATCAGAACCAGCTGAGGAGCCCTTTCTCAGCCTCACTATCCTTTTCTTTTATTTCATGTCTCCAGTGATTAGATTCACTTTTTCATTTGCTTCAGGAATAACACTTAAACATTCCACCCAACAGTGGCCTTACCAACCTCTCTCAGATGTTGACAACTGAATGTGGTTGTTACTTTTACTAACTGATTCTATTCTGTTATTGAACCAGAATCTTTAAAAAATATAGAACAAAGCTGAAAGAAAGAACACATTTTCAGTCATACATGTGAGCTATGATCAGCTGTTCTGTTGGAGTCCTACTTTTTCTGGAACCACCCTATGTCTTTCTTCCCCTGTGTTCAGATGTAGAACTGCATCAAAAAGCAGCTGCATAATTAGCAGCAATTAACCCTGAAAGGAATTCAACAAAGGCAACACAATACTCAATTTTTGCCGCTATTCTTAACAATTCAGTGAGAATTCTAACTCTGTAATGAGAAGAGATGCTAAAAACAAGGACTACCATCAGAACTGACATGGAGAACACTAACAGAGCAAATAGATTTGATTCAAGGCTTAGGCTGGTGGTTATTTCTAAAATGGATCATCCATTGCTAATAAAGGCAATGCTTCAGTGACTTTCCTAGATCAGCTGTCTAATGACAGGATTAAAAGTCAAAGACTGCAGGGTTATAAAGAAGAGTTGTTTTGTTTTTTTAATCTGTCCACCATGCTATGTTGATCATAAATGACCAAGTCATCTGTGACTAATGCTGGACAACAGACAATCAGTGCCAGGCATGTCCTGCTGCTATCAGGCAACACTTAGAGTTCACCTGGCTCCCCCAAGAGATAACAGCGGTCATATGTTGGCCAGCTGCCCCCTCCCAGTTTCTACCTCTCACACTCACCACCAGAAGAGTGAGGGTACTAGAAAAGTTCCTGTCCAATCAGCAGAGTCCAGGCCAGATGGCCAGATGGTGAGTTTTGCTGCAGGGGTAGCTAATGGCTTCATGTGATAGTGAGATCATCCTCCAGCCTTTCGGGAGAGGAGACAGTGCTATTGAATTAGCTTTGCCAAGGATCCTCTTTCAGCTTAATCAACATTTGCAGAAGGAAGAATTAGATTGAACAGTCTGACAGCGGCTAGCCACCTTCCACGGTCAGACGCTGCTGCTCCTGCTCACCATAGGGAGAGCGCTTTATTTGTCCAGCCAGATCAGGTCCAAGCACACATTTATCAACAATGATGATGCTTCCTTTCAAACTTTAGCATGTTTGCTCTGAGAAAGAAAAACAGGTCAAACCCCAAAAATTCAAAACATAAAATTGCCTCCTAGTTGCAGACTCAGATTAACAGCTACAAGACAAATATAGTTGTTTCCTGGTTAACCTGGACATTCTGGGTTGTTGAAACTTGTAGAAATTTGTGAAATCTCTTCAGTTTCCTCTTCTAATCAGAGAACATCTTTTCAAAGTCTGAGATTGTTTAGTTTAGTTGGTCACAATGCAGTATTAATATCAGTGCTAATGAATCAACTACCTTTGTTCTACTCCGTGGCCTTGAATTTCACCCCCGCAGCAAGCCAGGGAAATTCTCGTTGCTGTTCATAAGTAATTTGGATGAAACAGCTCAAACCTGTGGTTTGAGAAAGAAAAAAGATGATGCTAAATATCTGCTGTGCCATAGGCAGCAGCTTTGTGTGTTGTGGAGAATGAAGCACTGGCTTAAAAGAATGCTTTTAAGTTGTCCGAAACGAATTCTGACTTTCAAGACAGATACCTGCATACACTAAGCATTTAATAAATGTGCATTGAGTAAATGAGTGAAAGAATTTATCAGCTCTGTTCAAAATCATGGGAAAAAATAGAGAAGACATTTTTTGTTTATACATGTCTATCATACAAATATAGCACAATTGAAGCATTCAATGTTAAACCCAGATATTTAGAACTATTTTAAGGTTACTTAGTCTTAAAGAGAAGAATAATAACAATTTATCTCCTTATAAAGAAGGGTAATCAACTTTAGCTAATAGAAAGTTTAAATCTGAATCAAAATCACATTTTTATTTCTTCTTTCTACTAGTTCATCTCCACAAATCGCAGCCTAGGAAGCAGGAAAGGCAGCATCCTCAGACCATGTGTGGACCCAGCGAGGAGCATTCAGAGCATCACCTCCACCATTAGTGGCCTTTCCTTCAGCTCTGTCCTACTCTATTCTCCTATACCTTGTTTAAATGAATGGAGGCAAATGAACTCTAATCGTTAACACAGGTTGAAAAACTTCAGGAAGACAGTGGGATGGAGATTTAGAAAATTCCAAATCCCAGAAAGTATAAATTGTGTTAAATAACAGTTAAAAGCCTTTTAATAAGATGAGAGGGATTTCAGTCCAGTAAAATTTGGGGTACCTCATTCCTTCCCAATCTCTGCAGTATACAACTATAAATATTAGGAAGATATAAATGAGTGAAGTATGTAAACTGGAAACTCACAAAGAATTCAAAACTAAGACGGAAACACAGCTCACATTTGAAATAGTTATTTATTAAATGAAATGAAAATAGAGTGAGAATACTTATATAAGCATTTTCACTTAAATCAAAAGACAAAAATTCTCAAAAACTTATTACTGCCTTCTTTAAAATCTAAATTAGTACAAATTATAAGATGGTGGTTAATTGAAATTATGATATTGTTAGAACCAAATTGTTCAGTTGAGACTCTTATTGCAGATAAAAGCATATATACTGTAACATTTGCCTAATTTTATTAAATAGAAATATTTCTGATATTTTATATAGATTTACTACTTAGTCATGTTTACATATTACCTTTCATTATAACTGAAGGTGCATGGAAAAGAGAAGTGCAGCCTCACATCACCATCATCATCTTCATCACAGGCATCATTAACCATCACCATTATCATGAAAAGCCAGTAGTGAGTATTTTCTAAGTGCTGAACACCAAGCTTATAAAATCCCTACAAATTAGGAATTATCATTATTGTAACTGACCCAAAGTCACAGAGCTTGCTAGCACAGAACTAGAATTGAATTCAAGTCCATCTTACTCCAAACTCCACACTTGCTTATGCTGATAACTGAAACATACAGCATACTTTAAAATGCAAGAAAATATAATATAAACTGTAAAGGGAAAATATATTATTTATATAAAATAGTAATAGAATAATAAAGCCAATTATTCAATGGGAATACATTTATTTTTTCCTATTTGTGTGTATACTAAAGTTGTATAGTTGGAAACAACTCCTATCATCTATTTCTAAATAAATAAAATCCATTCTCCCTTAATGAATATTATTCACATAATGATTATATCAATAATATATTAGATAGATGAATATTATATATATAAATGTGAATAATATATGAATATATAATATATTATATATGATTATATAAATAATATATAATATAATATATAACTAATGATAATATTCAAATAATCTTTGTTAGTGGTCCCTGTATTTAAAAACACTCAAAATAACTGATTGGGGCTCTTAACCATTGCTCGTAGACTTGCTGGGTTAGCATTTCCCTCCCCTAGCCCAACTCTGGATACGCCACATAGGTAAAAGAAAAGCATGAAGCCCTGAAAACAGAAGATTCTGAGGAATTCCTGGGGAGCTAGAAGGCTGTCGTGACATGATGTGGAGAGGAAAACGAAGTCTGGGGCAGAAGGGTCTGGATGCCACAGGAGAGGGATTAGTGCAATGACAGAAGAACAACAAACTGAGCAATCTCGACTGGGATCAAAGTAAAAGTAAATGTAACACAAATATGAAAAATATAAAATAACAATAAACATATTTTAAAAGACTTAAGGAAGGATAAGATTAAACTGAAGTTGTAAAAAGCAGTTGTAAAAATAGAACAAAGTGGAATTACAGGTAGAAACATTTACCTATGAGAAAAGGAGAAAACACGGATAGAAGGTAGACCTAAATATACTGCATTGTATAGATTTGATTTTGACGTGATGTATATAATTATAAAACAAAACTAAACAATAAAAAAGCAATCTAAAAATCTTAAAGCAAACTTAAACAAATGAACCTAAACATATATCCAGTTTGTGATATAATCAGAATGAAAGGAACTCTTCCTAATGGCACTAAAACAAAGTTATTTGACTTACAGCCTTGGAGCAATTTATTATAAGGACAAAAAGAACTGGGAAAAAAGCAAACCAATAAACTATTTTTAGTAATCACACGGTAGGTGGTAGTATTAATACTCAGTCTATGACTGTTATGGTAGTATTTTAGAATAAAGCAAATAAGAAGTTGCATTAGTATAGAGATACTGGAATTAGGAGCATGGGAAAAGGAAAAATCAATGTAAATGGATAAACTTACATAAAAACCCTATAGTCCTGAATTTGAGTTGGAAATATCAATATGAATTCATAATGTATTTGATCCTAAAAATTTATGTATTTCCTAGCTATAATAAAGACCAACCCAGGAGCGATAAGCTCCTTTGATGCTCATCTTGTGGTCTCTAAATATCATTTTTCACTAAAAGAAACCACAGCTTCTTAAAGAAATATGTGATTTGAGGTCTGGACAAGGCACTGTACAAAATGAACCTGAACTATTTTGTCATATCAATCACTAAACAAGGAAGTTATCAAAGACTTCAGAGAGCAAGCCAAAAGCATGTGGGAGCCAATGGAAGAGGCTCCCACTGGCCACAGATGGAGCAATATGAACATCAAGAAGAACTGCAATGCATTTAAAGACATCAAATATGTTTAAATCCATTTATATATAATGATGCTTAGAGTAAAACAAAAGAAAATAAAAACAACCTTGCTGGTGATCTTTGAAAGATTCTAGGAATTGAAATCATTACTTAGAAAACTGGTAAATAAACGGAAAGAATCAAGAAAATATTCTTCCTTTCCTATAATAACTAACTCTAGGGTATCCTGAAAAGTAGATGAGAGAAAGCTTCTCTTTATGGAATATTATTTTCCTAGGGCTGTTGTAACAAATTAAGACAAACTGGATAGCTTAAAACATAAAAAATTTATTTCCTAAAGTTCTGGAGGCCAGAAGTTCAAATCGAGATACTGGCAGGCCATGCTCCCTCGAGAGCCCCTAAGGAAGGATCTTTTCTTGTCTCTTCCAGCTTCTGGTGGTCCCAGGTGTTCCCGGACTGTGGAGCATCACTCCAATCTCTGACTCTGTCTTCACATAGCCATCTTCCCTCTGTGCCTGTGTCTAAGTCTGTGTCCAAATTTCCCTCTTCATAGAAAAACACCAATCAGATTAATGCCTTCATCTTAACTTGATTACATATGCAAAGATCCTATTTCCAAATATTGTTACATTCACAGGTACAGGAATTAGAACGCAACAATCTTTTCAGGAACATAATTCAACCCATAACAGAGTGTTCCAGTTAATAAATGGGAATGGATGAGAATATAAAATATCATCATTTTGCAAATCCTAATGAAACAATGAACCTAGAAAATGATGATCAATGATTGATAACATCCAAAAACTAAAGAGGCCATATGGACCTTCTGATAGAAGTATCTAAGGACCACCTATTAAGAAGTTTAGTCAAAAATTTCTAAACTATATCTGTTCAAGCCTCTAGTTCTCACTACTCATTTACAGCAAAGACATATTAAGAAGTTTAGTCAAAAATTTCTAAACTATATCTGTTCAAGCCTCTAGTTCTCACTACTCATTTACAGCAAAGACAGACATCATAGAAACAATTTTAAAGAACACCAAAGGGATGCAATCAACAAAATTCAAACTGTGGGAAACTATACAAAACAAATAGCTGATTTCTCCAGTAAGTAAGAGTGAGAGAGAGAGATTTCTATAAATTTAAAGAGATCAAAGAAACAACTGAAGCAATTGCAATATATAGTCCATATTTAGATACTGATTTCATTAAATAAACTATAAAAAATAAAGATACGATTAGATGTAAATACCAATTTTAAGTATTGATTGGATGTTTGTTTTTTTTAAGATTGTTACCTGAGCTAACACCTGTTGCCAGTTGTCTTGTTTTTGTTTCTTCTTCTTCTTCTCCCCAACCCCCCCAGGACATAGTTGTGTATATTCTAGTTGTGAGTGCCTCTGGTTGTGATATGTGGGATGCTGCCTCAACATGACCCGATGAGCGGTCCCATGTCTGCACCCAGGATCCAAACCAGGAAAACCCTGGGCTGCCAAAGCAGAGTGCGGGAACTTAACCACTCGGCCATGGGGCCCAGCCCCTGATTGGATATTTAATAATGTTGAGGAACTAATGTTAATTTTTAAGAAAAGATAATGGTATATGGTTATCCTTAGAAAAAAAGAATTCAGATAATTAATGACACATGCTGAAATATTTATAGATGAAATGTTATGAAATTTTTTGTTTTATTTAAATCAAATCACTTGATCAAATGATTATTGATTAAACAATTTGAAGGGAAGGAGAAAAATAGGTAAGGCTAAAAATGAAACAAGGTTGGCCATAGGTTGTTAAATGTTTAAGCCAGTGACAGATTCATGGTGGTTTATTTTTCTATTCCGTCTATATTTGTATATGTTTTAAATGTCCCAAAATAAAACACTTTTTCAAAAATATATAAAATAGATGAACTATAAATTTAATTATGAGGATAAAAATCTAATCAATGAAGTCCAAGAAAAAATTAGTGGCTGGAAGATAAGATTAAGGAACACTTCAGAAGACACTGGGAAGAAATAAAGTGATACAAATACGAAAGAAATGTTAAGAGGTATGGAGGATGGAAGAAGTTTCAGCATTTATATAATAGAAGTCCCAGGAGGAAAGAAAACTAACTGAAAGGAAGAAAATATTTGAAGAAATAATGACCAAGAACTAAAGAAAGATGCAAAACATCAAATTTAAAAGAATAATGGAATGCCAGACAGGAGAGATTTTTAAAAATACAAGCAACAACAAAACACCTATACCTATATACATTGTATGAAATTTAACAGTATCAAAGTGAAAGAAAAAAATAAAAAGTTTTTAGGGATAAAAAGATGACTCATAAAAGATAATTATGAGATCATTAAACTTTTCAAGAATCACACTAGATATAAGATATTTGAGCAATATGTTAAAGTTTTGAAAGAAAATAAATTTCAATATAAAATTTTATATTCCAGCTAAACTATTATTTAAATTCTGTGTCTATAGAGTTGCCTATTCTAGACAATGCAATTGTATAGTATGTGGTCTTTAGTGACATGCTTCTTTCACTTAGCAAGATATTTTCAAAGTCCATCCATGTTTTACTACAGTATTTCATTCCTTTTTATGGCCAAATAGTATTCTACTGTACGGATATACCACATTTAGTCTATCTGTTCATTGGTTGATAGACATTTGGGTTGTTTCCACATTTTGGTTATTATAAATAATGCAGCTATGGACATTTATGTTCAAGTTTTTGTGTGGATATATATTTCCATTTTCTTGCATATATACCATAGAGTTGAATTGCTGAGTCAAATGGTAACTCTATGTTTAACTTTTTAAGGAACTAATAGATGGTTTTCCACAATGGCTGCACCATTTTACATTCCCACCACATTCCAATTTCTCCACATTCTCACCAGCACTTGATATTATCTCTCTTTTTGATTATTAGTCATCCCAGTGGGTTTGAAGTGATATCTCACTATGGTTTTAATTTCTGTTTCTCTGATGGTTAATGACGTTGAGTATCTTTTCTCTTATATGTTAGCCATTTGTATATCTGCTTTAGAGAAATCTCTATACAGATACTTTGCCCATTTTTAAATTGTCATTGTCTTTTTATTATTGAGGTCTAAGAGTTCTTTATATATTCTACAGACAAATATCTTATCAGATACAAGATTTGCTAGTATTTTCTCCCATTATGTAAGTTGTCTTTTCACTTTCTTGATGATGCCTTTTGATGCACATAAATTTTTAATTTTTATGAAGCCCAATTTAACCTTTTTTTTTTTTTTTTTTGCTCTTACTTTTGGTATCATATCTAAGAGCCATTGCCAAACCCAGGGTCACAAAGATTTACATCTATATTTTTTCTTCTAAGAATTTTATAGTTTTAGAGCCTACCTTTAAGTCTGTAGTCCACTTTGAGTTAATTTTTGTATTTAGTATGAAGTAAGAGTTCAATTTCATCCTTTTGCATATAGATAGCCAGTTGTCCTGACAACATTTATTCAAAAGGCTAGTCTTTCCTGTTTGAGTTGCTTAGGCACTCTTGTTGAAAATCAATTGACTTTAAACATGAGGGTTTATTTCTGGATTTTAAATTCTATTCCACGGATCTGTATGTCTATTACTGTTGCTTTGTAATAAGTTTTGAAATCAGTAAAGTGAGTCCTCCAACTTCGTTCCTATTTTTCAAGATCACTTCGACTCTTCTGGGATTCTTGAGTTTTGAAGTGAATTTTGAGATTAGCTTGTAAGTTTCTACAAAGAATGAAGTTGGGATTCTGATCAAAATTGCATTGAATTTGTAGATCAATTTGGGGGGTATTTTCATTTTAAGAGTATTAAGTCTTCCAGTCTATGTCTTTGCATGTATTTAGATATTCTTTCTTTTCTATCAGCCATGTTTTATCACTTTCCGAGGAAAAATTTTACATTTCTTCTTTTAAATTTATTCCTAAGTACTTAATTCTTTTGTATGCTATTTTAAATGAAACTGTTCTCTTAATTTCATTTTTAGATTGTTCATTGCTAGTCTATAGAAATATAGTTGAGTTTTGCATGTTGATCTTAAATCCTATAACCTTGCTGAACACATTTACTAGTTCTAAAATTTTTTAATGGATTCCTTATATGTAAGATTATGTCATCTGTGAATAGAACTAATTTTACTTCTTCCTTTCCAATCTGAGTGCCTGTCATTTCATTTTCTTACCTAAAATTTCCCTGGCTAAAACCTCTAGTACAGTATTGAATAGAAGTGGCAGGAGCATACATCTTTGACATGTTCCTGATCTTGGGGGGAAGTATTCAGTCTTTTACCATTCAATACAATGTTAGCTGTGGGTTTTTCATGGATAATCTTTATCAAGTTGAGGAAGTTCCCTTATATTCTTAGTTTGCCGAATATTCTTATCATGAAATGGTGTTGGATTTTGCGAAATGCTTTTTCTTCATCTATTCAAATGATCATGTGGTTTTCAATTCTTATGTATTGATATGGTATGTTATATGCAGATTAAACCAACTTTGCTTTCCTGGGATAAATCCCATTTGGTCTCAGTGTATAATTCTTTTTCTATATTGCCAGATTCATCTGCTAGTATTTTGTTGAGCGTTTTTGCATTTATATTCAAAAGAAATATTGACCTGTAGTTTTCACTTCTTGTGATGTCTTTGACTGGTTTTCTTATAAGAATAATTCATATTCTTAATATAAAAATTTAGATGACTTCCCAGTAAGATCAGGAAAATACCACATGCCCACAAATACCATTTCTATTTAACGTAATATTGGAGGGCCTAGCCAGTTCTTTAATGTAATAAAAGGATGAAAGAGTTTTAAGGTTTGAAAGGGCATAAAATAAACTTTCATTACTTGCAGATATTATCATCATTTACATAGACACTAAAGTACATCAAAATACAAACTTAAAGCTAATATGAATGCTTAGCAATATTGCAAAGTGCAAGTTCAACTTAAAAAGTGAAAATTATTCTTCTGTACCAGTAATAACTAACTGGAAAATCTTATGTAATCTGAGATATTATCCAAAATAGCAACATAAAATTTAAATAATCTAAGAATTATCTAATAATTTTTTAAATCAATTAAAACTCTATTAAAGCATATGAAATTACTCTTTTTTTGTTTTAAAAAGCATAAAGGAAGATTTGAAAAACTAGAGATACATAGTATGTTCATGGACAGGGTGATTTAAGACTTTTATCAATTATTTCAAATTAATCTACATAGTCAATGCAATTTTCATCAATATTATAGCTAGATATTTTGAGGAGCTTGACAAATCTTGTAAATTTATATGGAAGGGTAAACATCATTGAATAACTAAGTGAATATAGAAAAATAAAAATACAGAGGTGGAATCATTTTACCAAATATTAAGGTATACTACAAAAGCCATAATAATAAAAAAGTTACGATACTTACTCAGGAACAAATAAACAATGGTACAAAATAATGTTTAGAAATAGAATCATAACTTTTACATTTAGATCTTTAATCAGATTGGAAGACTATATTTATGGTGGCAGGCAGGCATTCAGCTTTATTTTTCTGCATTTACTGAGAAGGTTGTCCCTACACCATACATCAATCTCTCCTTCCCCCACTATATACACAAGGAATATTAACATATAACCAATTTGTAAATTTAGGAAAAGATGGAAATATTTGTAAGGTAATGATAGTTTTCTGGGATTTGATATTTTTACTTCAAGGGCCCCATCTCTATAAAAACTTTATTAAAATGTTCAAATATGTAAAATATGGGTAGAGGAACTGAATAGACACTTTTCCAAAGAAGGCATACAAATGACCAACAGGTATATGAAAAGGTGCTCAACATCACTAAATTACCAGGAAATACAAGTCAAAACCACAATGAAATATCACCTTACACCTATTAGAATGGTTATCACCAAAAGGACATGAAATAAGTGTTGGTGAGGATGTAGAGAAAAGGGAACTCTTGTGTACTGCTGCTGGGAATGTAAATTGGTGGAGCCACTATGGAAACAGTAAGAAGGTGTCTCAAAAATTAAAAATAGATCTACCACACAATCCAGCAAATCTGTTTCCGGGTATCTATCCAAAGGAAATGAAAACAGGATACTGAAGAGATATCTGCACTCCCATGTTCATTGCAGCATTATTTACAATAGACAAGATATGGAAACAACCCAAATGTTCATCAATGGATGGATGGATAAAGAAGATTTGGTACACATATACAATGGAATATTATTCAGCCGTGAGAAAGAAGGAAATCTTGCCATTTGTGACAACATAGATGGAACTTGAGGGTATTATGCTAAGTGAAATAAGTCAAACAGAGGAAGACAAATACTACATGGTATCATTTATATGTGGAATGTTAAAAAAAAGGTCAAACTCTTACAGGGTAGAAAAGTGGTTGCTAGGAGCTGGGGAGTGAGGGAAATAGAGAGAGGTTGGTTAAAAAAAAGTAGAAACTTTGAGCTATAAGTTGCACAAGGTCTGAGGAGCTAATGTAAAACATGCTGACTATAATTGATAATTCTGTATTATATCATTGATATTTGCTAAGAGAGTAGAAATTAAATGTTCTTACCAAAAAGAAAAGATAAATATGTGAAGTGACGACCGTGCTAATGAACTAGATGGTGGGAATCCTTTCACAATGAAGACATATATCAAATCACCATGATATACACTGTAAATATCTTACAAATTATTTGTCACCTCAATAAACCTGGAAAAAAAAGTTCAATACGAATACAATTAAGATGACACAAAAAACTCAGGCTAAATGGGGTACAATGATACCTGAAATTCCTGAGAGAATATTATCAAAAGGTTATTTCCAATTCCTTTATTTCTTTACTCAAAAGTCGTTGTTAAGAAAAACTATACAGAAACTCCTTGGGGTGTGATATTTTATAAAAGATCTTGAACAAGGCAAAAGTGAAAGAAACAGCTCATTTTGAAACATCTAAACACTAACATCTACCACATCAGGAGAAAATCCGTTCTTGCATTCAGGAGCATTTATTGAGTATCTTCTATGTGTTATGTTATGGAGACACAAAGTAGTCCTCCCTGAGCTCAGAGGCCTTCACAGAGACAATTACGATTCAGAGTGGTAAGTGCTAGGACAGCTGCAAGCATAGAAATCTTTGAAAACACCAAGGAGGGCACCTGATGTTGCCAGGCATTGATGGTTAAACTATAGAAGTAAGAATGGTTAGTCCTGCGAAGAAGTTAAAGAGGGGTGTGCCAGGCAGAGGAAATTGTAAGTGCAAAGGCATGGAAATGAGAGACAGCATAGAATGTTCAGAGAAGAGGAAGTAGCTAGGTGTGGCCTAGAAGTGAGTATAATATGTTCAACTTTTGTGTGATACAAGCAACCATTTTCCATTTAGAAGTCAGCATGGCTGAAAACAATGTTTCTCACTGCATATAATGCAACTGTAGAACTGTTTAGTTTGATATGTTTGCCTTAGAGCTCTAATCACCAAAGAAATAAAGAGATACTGAAGTGGGACCTGAGGTTGATGGAACACACACTAATTACACCTGCCTTCTGCTCCATACTTTCACATAGCACAGAATCATTCCTTGGAAAAGTTTGAGAACAAGCAATTAAATAACAACACCCTAACTTGAGTGTATTCAGCTCTAAAACATACTGGACTCTCAGCAGCAAGAAGGTAGAAAAAGGAAAGGAAGCTACAAATGAATGGGGCAGATCTAAAACAATTGATATGCATGGAGGACTAGATTTCAGAGGAGGTCCAAATTAGAATGTTCAAACTGTATGGTGAACTCAAGTTCAATATCTGCAGGGGTCTACAATGCAGGACATCCAATACAGTGGGTGGTAAGGAGAGGAAATTTTTCAAGAAATGACAATACTCAGAGTTAGACAGGCAATTCTTACTGTTATCTGGAGATAACATTAAGAGATGGTGAAAATAGAACCCAGCCACCATGGAAAAGCAAGAAATGGTGGCAAGGGATAAATACAGTGTCAGAGCCCTAAACTAGATTAATGAGGCTCCACCAGGAGAACTGAAGGAAAAATAAGGAAATCAAACCAGAAAACAGCCATATGAATCTGGAAAATACAATGGGGATTTAAAAAGGCTGCCTCTCAAGGACCATAGGGGGCCTAGGATCAACTTCACGTACTATGAATACCAGGCTTATGACAGCATGGCAAATAAGAGCCTCCATCTGGGGCTGACCATGGGATTCCTAAAGTACTGACTGCCATCAGTGGTGGAGGGCTGACAAAGGAACTGGCAATGCTAAGTCTGCAAGCCCAAACCATCAGGGATTGCAAAGGCAGGGAAAGGCAGAACTAGATAACAAGGTAAAACCACACCAACTGCATTCCAGGGAAATTTTTGGCTATCTGGATATTTATTCCACACGACTAAAACACAGAATAATCTTGAAATGTGCATTAGTTCAAGTCACATGTTTCTAAATATGGGTTTCCCCCCACTATCTGAGAGTATAAACTTCCTAAGAAACGTTTCATAGCCAAAAGGGCATAAAGCGAGGAAGCAATTACCAATAACTTACATGGGAAAAATTTTTGAGCATTGCCAGACCCAAAAGATAACCTACCAAATCATACCAGATAAGACTAACATATAGTAAAAGCAGGAATGATGTGATAAATACACAGCCTATATAAAGTTGAATTAATGTATATACAGTGCAGTTTCACTTACCACAATTGAGAAGACAGCAAGCACACTGGAAGGGTGAGAGGTGGCGGTGGTGATGATGGTGTGTAAGGCAGGGTTGTTAGAGGTTGGGGTGGTGGGAGGTACAGGAGACTTGAGGCATAGGAAAGAGAGGAAGAAGGTCATCTGTTAACATCTATCTTGTCGTCATCTGAATCCATCGGGGCAGGCAGCTCACTAACGTCTCCACCTTCTTCTATATCTGCCTGCCTCGATGTGGCTGACGTGGAAGGCTTGACAGTATGCTTGACTGCTTAGCCTCTATGATAGCTCACTGCAAAACAAACACTGAAAGCTATTTTAACTTTTGTGCCTTTTTTCATAAAAGCAAAAATCCTCTTTCAACTTGGTTTGGTCAGCAAAAACAGGCACTGATGTAGGTCTTTCAGAAAAGAGAACTTTCGAATAGTCGGGGAAACCTGTAATTTTAGCATAAAGTTGACCAATAGCCAGATGATGGACTGAGCCCTCAGTGTCGGTCTAGACATTTTATGCTATGGTAAAATAACTGCTGAATGCTTGCTACATAACTGTGACTCAGCTATTCACACTGTGTCACACCCAAATTATTTGCCAGTACCTCCCCCAAAGATGAAAAACAGGTTATCAAGGAAATAATAAAATTGACTCACCATCTACTCATGGAAATACATTATCAATTATCTTACAGTGTCTGTGTGCTATACATCATTTTTTATATTAATTCTGAAAAAAATTAGAGGGAGGAACAGAATTGTCTTTAAAAATGAATATATGACCTATCAAAGGTCATTCTCATTAAATCAGCATTGACTCTCTAGGAAAATGTTTTACCTATTTAAAAATTCTGCTTCAAGTCACATTTCCAGCTCTACAGCAGGATACACACAATTTGGAAACGACAAAACCACCCATTAGAAAAGTTTCTTTTGAATACTGGTTCCACGGGCTGCTGCACATTGAGTTAGAAAAAAGGTAGCCTAGGAGTACAATTACCTTGACTTCTAAAGAAGGGAATTCTGAGGCCTTTGAGCATGTACTAAGTCAGTTCATTGAATATAAGTGAATCTATTTCTCTTTATGTTATCTTTGCAATGAAGAGACTTATTAATATTATAAAAATAGGAATCATGGAAAACATTTTAAGAAAGAGATAGGAAGAAAGACTGCTATCTATTTTCTTTTGAAAGGGGGTTTTGATAAGAACATAAATACAGATTTAGAGAACTATTAAAACTCAAGCTACAAAGGAAATGAAAAACTTAAATTGTCTGCATTCCTGTCATCTCCTCATCCATCCATCTTATAATAGCCTTATTGCAACTAGACATGGGGTGATGAATGCAGAAATTTCAGACAAAAAGGAACATGTAAAGATAAAAGACTAGAAGGTAAAAAAAAAAAAGGAAAAGGAAAAAAACCCATACACAACAAAGAATTGACTGCACATTGCTTTTGTTATCGTTTTGTTTCCAAAAGCTGCCTGGGTGCTAGTCAAAAGCCAGAATCCCATAAAGATAGAAGCAATCCACAAAAGGACCCTAATGTTTTTCAAGAAAAAATTAGAATACAGAAAAAAATGGATAAAGCTACTACCAAAATGTTCTCTCTCTTTAAAGCTCTAAACTCACACACTGAACACCTTGTATTTAAGGATCTAAAAGCACTTTACCAGCAAGTAATTATCCTACCATTTCCTATTATCAGTTAAAGGCTTGGAAACCTTGAGAGTCAAGTTTAGCAGGGAATTTCAAGTCCTATTATGCAGAAATATAGAGAGCAAGTTACTGGAGTGCCACAACCGTAAATAAGAGACCCATCATCGCTTCCTTCTGCTTTAACCACTCTCTCTTCTTGCCAAAAATTACTTATTGCAATCTGCCAGAAATAAGGAAACAACCTCCTAAAGAGTCTTTTTCTATTAAGGCATTAATAGTACACACCAAATATGCATCATCTCTTCTTCTATAGAATGCATTTTAGTTAAACCAAATTGCTCGCAGAAGAATTTCTCACTGCTAAAGAAAAAAATCCTAAAAACAATCATCTACTTGTTTGTAAGGACTCTGCTCCTTCCAAATTCCATTGATCCATGATACAAATATTTAAATAGACTTTCTTCTGCAATCACAATACTCCTCATTACAGATGAAATTTATCTGACATAGTAAAAATGAGACTATTCCATGATTTTCCCAGGTAGCACCATGAATCTTCTTAAAGAGAATTTTTAAAGGAAAAATTCATTAATTTGTGATAAGAATGGAGGGTCTTCCTTAAGAGACTGAGCATTGTTAGCTGAAGTAAAGTTTCAACAGTAAGAGGATACATCCCCGCACAATAGAAAGAGAAGACTTTGAAGGACTGGAGAATATCTATGACTGATAGAGTGAGAAGTGGAAAGGAAGAGGGAAGAAGGGGAAAAGAAACCAGGCCAGGGACAACAGTCTAGTCTAGTCTGTGGATGATGAACTAGCACCCATTCCTACAATCCCACTCCACAAAATAACTTCACTAAAGTCAACTAATTGTCCACTCTAGGATGCAAACTAAGGCTCTTGTCACAGATCTCCTCCTCTGCACCAAACCCAGAATCAGAGTGAAGATGGGGGTGAGGGGGGCGGGGGGGCGTGAGATGGAATTAAAAATGAAAGTGAATTTAGGTTTTTGCTTTATATTGATAAGAAAAATAAGTACAGCTATGGGTCTTAATTAGTGGTAACTAAAAGACAAAAATAGAATGCACTCTTTCCAACCACGGAGCTAGAAAATAAATAAAATTTGAATAAAGAAAATTTTAGCTCCAAATAAAAGTGGGAAAGGAAAGAAATAAAGCAAGGTAAACATGAATACAAAATAGAGCATTAGAAATACGTCCTTAGTTACATTAACTACAACAAATGAATTGAGTTAAACTCATCCTTATGAAACATAAAATCTCAAAACGAATATTTTCAAGCCAGCCCTGATAGCCTAGTGGTTAAAGTTCGGCACTCACCACTTTGGCGGTCTGGGTTCACTTCCCAATCACAGAACCACACTGCCCTTCTGTCAGTTGACATGCTGTGGTGATGGCTCACATAGAAAAATAAGAAGACTTACAACTGGAATATACAACCATGCTATACAACCATGCACTGGGGCTTTGGGGAAGAAAAATAAAAAGAGGAGGACTGGCAACAGATGTTAGCTCAGGGTGAATCTTTCCTTGCAGAAAAAAAAAAGAAAAAAGGTTTTTTTCCAAATAAATCCAAAAATATGTTATTCTAGAGGCCTAAATAACAAAGAAATAGACACAAAAAGGTGGAAAACAAAGGGATTAAAATACATGTTAAGCGATATGTAACAGCCAAAATATAATTTAAGCTAAAAAAATCCCATAAAAGATAAAGATGAGAATACCACACTGGAAAGAGAAACAACATACTAGTAACATATAATAAACATGAATATATGCTCCCAATAATAGAATCTCAAAATATAAAGCAAAAACTGAAATAATTACAAACTATCTTTAGTTTCAGTCAAGATCCTAAGATAGCCATCTAAAAACTGATATATTAAGCAAAGAAAAAAAAGAACATAGAAAGTTAGAATTATATTTCTAACAAATTTGACTTAATGAATATATCAAAAAGTGTATGTCCAGTAAACATAGAATGTACATTCTTTTTATACACACAGAATATTCTCAAAAACCCATCATGAATCAGATTAAAAAGATAATCTGATGAGGCAAGCATTACCCTAATACCAAAACCAGATAAACACATTATTAGAAAAGAAAACTACAGGCCAATATCTTTCATGAACAGAGTATGCAGAAATCTGCCACAAAATATTAACCAATTGAATCCAAAAATGTATAAAAAGAATGAACACCAAAACCAAGTGGAATTTATCCCATGGATGTGAGGCTGGTTCAACATTCAAAATCAATTACTACAATGCATTACCTCAACAGCCTAAAAAAGAAAAATAACATGATTGGATCAGCAGAAAAAGCATTTGACAAAAATCTAACACCCTCTTATGATAAAAATTCTGAGTAAACTAGGAATAGAGGGGAAATTCCTCAACTTAATAAAGAATACCTACAAAAGACCTACAGCTAACAACATACTTAGTGGCGAGAAAGTCAAAGCTTTCCCTCTAAGATCAGGAACAAGGCAAGAATGTCCTCTCTCACCGCTCTTCTACATAACACTGGAAGTACTAGCTAACGCAGTAAGACACCAAAGAAAATAAAAGGTATACAGATTATAAGAAAAACATAAAACTGTTTTTGTTTGTAAATGACATGGTCATCTATGTAAGAAGTTTGAAAGAATAAACAAAAAAACTACTGGAACTAAGAAGTGATAATAGCAAGGATGAAGGACATAGGTTAATATACATAAATAAATCATTTTTCTGTATAGCAGGAATGATAAGTGGACTTTGAAATTAAAAATACCATTTACATTAGCACTCAAAAAATGAAATACTTAGGTATAAAGCTAACAAAATATGTACAAGATCTATATGAAGAATGCTACAAAACTCTGATGAATGAAATCAAAGAACTAAATAAATGGAGACATACTCTACGCTCATGGATAAAAAGACTCAATATTGTCAAGATGTCAGTTCTTCCCATATATAGATGAATATATATATTCATCTATAAATTCAATGTAGTCCTTATCAAAATTTCAGCAAGTTATTTTGTGGATATTGACAAACTGATCCTAAAGTTTAAACAGAGAGGCAAAAGACACAGAATAGTCAACACACTATTGAAGGACAAAAAGTTGGAGCACTGATACTACCCAACTTCAAGATTGCTATAAAGCTGAAGTAATCAAGACAGTGTGGGATTAGTGAAAGAACAGACAAATAGAACAATGGAATAGAATAGAGAGTCCAGAAATAGACTCACATAAATATAGTCAACCAATCTTTGACAATGGAGCCAAGGTAATACAGCGAAAGAAAGATAATCTTTTCAACAAATAGTGGTGCAACAAGTGGACATCTATAAGCAAAAGAATGCATCTAGACACAGATCCTACACTCTTCACAAAAATTAACTCAAAATTGATCATAGGCCTAAATGTAAAATGCAAAACTATAAAACTTTTAAAAGATAACATTGGAGAAAACCTAGACGACCTTGGGTATGGCAATGACTTTTTAGACACAACACTAAAAGTATGAGCTTTCAAAGAAACAATTGATGTGCTGGACTTCATTAAAATTAAAAACTTCTGCCCTGTGAAAATCACTGTAAATAGAATGACAAGCTACAAACTTAAAAAAATATTTGCAAAAGATACATGTGATAAAAGACTGTTATCCAAAATATACAAAGAACTCTTAAAACTCACCAATAAGGAAACAACCCAATTTAAAATGAGCCACAGACCTTAACAGACACCTCAGCAAAGAAGATATATAGATGGCAAATGAGCATATGAAAAGATGCTCCACATCATATGTTATCAGAGAAAAGCAAATTAAAATGAGATACCACTACACACCTGTTGGAATGGTCAAAATCTAGAATACTGACAAAACCAAATTCTGGCAAGGATGTAGAGCAATAGGAACCTTCATTCATTGCTGGTGGGAATGGAAAATAGTAAAGTCACTTTGGAAGACTATTAGTCTGTTTCTTACAAAACTAAACATCCCCTTACCATAGGAGCTGGCAATTACACTCTTTGGTATTTACACCAAGGAGTTGAAAATTTATGTCCACACAAAAACCTGGTCATGTAGCAGCTTTATTCAAAATTGCCAAAACTTGAAAGCAACCAAGATGTCCTTCAGTAGGTGAATGGATAAATAAACTGTAGTACATTCAGACAACTGAGTATTATTCAGCACTAAAGGAAAATGAGCTATTAAGTCATGAAAACACATGAACACATATTACTAAGCGAAAAGTCAATCTGAATAGAGTACATACTGTATGATGCGAAATATACGACATTTCTGGAAAAAGCAAAACTATGGACACAGTAAAAAGATCAGTGGTTGCCAAGAGTTGGAGTAAGGAAGGAGGAATAAGTGCAGCACAGAGGATTTTTAGGGTAGTGAAAATACTCTATGTAATACTGTAATGATGGATACACGTCGTTATACATTTGTCCAAACCCATAGAATGTACAACACCAAGATGTACAACACCAACGTACAACACCCTAATACAAACTACAGCCTTTGGGTGATAACGATGCCTCAATGTAGGTTCATAAATTTTAACAAATGAACCACTCTGGTGAACCCTTGGGCCCCAATCCCACTTCTGCCAAGGTCCAAGGCCACAGAAACCTGAATGTGAAACTCCATCCTGAAATCAGAAAATAAGGTGTGTCAGTCCAGCAGAGGACCTGAATGGGAGCTCACCTGATGATACCAAGTGCTCTGGGCTTCAGCTGCGTTCCACTGCCAGTCTCCAGCCATCCTCCTCCTTCTCCGCTTCCTGTAGACCTGAGTAGGGTGCCCTCCAAATATCACTTACCTGAATGTCCATGCAAACCACAGACTGTGTCACCCTCACTTGCCTAGTGCCTCCAAAAGCTACAACAATATTAAAAAAAATGAGAAATCAAAAAGACAGAAAAAAGAAAGAAATACTATATAATTTAAAACCCATTATCCTATGTCCAAAATTCAATGGGTCAAAGAGTAAACAGCTCAAATTATGAAATACTTACAGTTAAAAGGTCATGAAAGCACTGCACACCATAATTTTGGAAGAAAAGTTATGTAAAGTCAAATTTATAAATGTAAAACATCTAACAGGAAATAAGAATGACTAAAAACAAATTAGTTGAGCATTTATCTAAAAAAATAGAAAAGAAATAGAATAATTTTTAAAACTAGTTAGAAGGGAATAATTAGGACAGCAAAAATCAGTGAAATAGAAAAAGAAGTAAGAAAAAAGATTAACAAAACTAAATCCATTTTAAAAAGACAACTAATATAGGCAATTCTCTGGTAAGAGTCATCAGGAAAAAAAGAAAAAAATTAATAAGCAAAATTCAGAATGAAAGAGGGATACCCACTCATAATAAGAGCAGAGATTTTTTAAAAATTGTAACTGAATCTTTTGATTGCCAAAATTAACCAGTAAGAAATAGAAAACTGGAATAGCTCAATAACCATGAAAAATAATAGGATGACAGATGAAAATTTCTCTCTAAAAGAAGTCACCACCCAGATAGTTTATTCATGCAGTTTCTACCAACCATCCAAGGAACACATAGTAACCTACAGTTTCTGTAACTTGTCCCAGAGAACAGTAACAGAGACAAAGCTGCCTCTAATTTTTATAAGACCAATATAACATATATGACAAAATTAGAGAGACATTGAAGAAATTAACGTTATAGATCATTCCCATTTGTGAATAGATTCACGAAAATTCTATGTAAAGGATTATCTAAACGACTCTGACAATACTTTGTAGAAAGACAACATAAGTTGTATTGCTTTTACAAATTGAAAGTTGCTTCAAAAATTAGATAATTCATTAAATTAACTACATTAATTGATTAAAGGGGAAATGGCATTTCCGATTATGTAAAAATAAAAGCATTCAATAAAATTTAACTTTTACTTATTTTTAAAAAACCTTAGCAAAGTAGACAAAGAAGAAATCTTATTTAACTGCAAAATAGGTGACTAGCAAACATCATGCCTACTTCATGGAGGTCCTGGCCAACGCAATAAGACAAGACAAAAAAAAACACTTAAATATTCAAATAAAGAGTCAAAATGTTATTTGAAAAACATATGATCACATACACAGAAGAAAAGAATCAATAGATGAACTGATAAAATTAATGAGAATGTAGCAATGTAATACATGAACATCATCCCAAAAAATCAGCAGAGTTTATCTATCCCAATAATTATCATTTAGAGAGTAATACATCAATCACAATAACAATAAAATCTATAAAGTGTCTAGGAATTAACCTAACAAAAGCTTTATAAAGCCATTCTGGAAAACTTGTAAACATCATAGATGTACTATACACATGAATGAATGAATGGGTGGGTAGAAAACTTGTTTATTCATTCAGCAATTATTTACTGAGTTTCTGCTGTGTCAGACTCTCATCTAGGTTATAGTGTTACAGCAGTGAAAAAGGAAAACAAATGAAAATTCATATCTTTATAGAGTGTATATAAATATATAATTATAGAAAGCCTATAATAACATTATACATATGTATTTGCCAAATTAGCCTACACATTTAATAGTAAATGCAGTCAAAATATTTTAAGAGTTTAAAGGAATTTAAGCCAGGATCACATTGTCACAGTTTGTATTTTACATGAATGGTACCTTTGAACTTGTGCAATGTGGCAATCCTAATTTGCAAATTTTAAACTTAACATAGAAGAATAAAATTTTAGGAAGAACTATGATAATCCTGAAAAAGTAGGGCAAATATCAGAGCTTAATCCAACTAGGTGTTAAGATATTTTACAAGGCTATAGTAATTAAGGCAGTGTCACCATAAGAGAAAAGAAAAGCCAGATCTAGAAACAGATCTATGTATGTGCAGAGATCCATGTATATAAAACATATCCACTTCATACCGTTGTGACTTACAAATATAATAATTCAGATAACATGAAAAATTGGGAAGGCTTGTGGGATTATGAACTAGTGGAGTCATTTTGGGGTACAATTTGGTAGACTCTAGTGAAACCAAGTCTATTTATACCCTGGGCCCTATCTTGGCTTCAAACCCCTAGAAAAACTTTAACACATGAATACAAAGAGAGAGATACAAACATGCTCTTTGTAGCATTGTTTGTAACAGCAAAGAACTGGGATCATCTTTAAATATTTATCTAGGTAAAAAGATAAATAAAATCTTGCATTAGGGATTATTGAATGCTAAAATTACATATATCAACATGGATAGATCTTACAATTTTATTTAAAAAATCAGAAGTAGAATGAGTATATGAAAATACCACTGTATAAATGTTTGAAATAGATACAAAACATCTGTATTAAACATATTATACACACAAAATGTATATTACATATTATTAAACATTTTATGATATGCATTTATATAAAAATAAAGACATAGAAGGTACACATGGAAAGTAGATGTGAGTGGGAAATGATATGGGGAAAGAGTTTTTGATTTAAAGAAGAAATCAAAGCAAAGTCTATCAAATTCATGAATGCTTGTTTAAGTAATATTGTAGAGAGCACACTAAATGGAAGAACTCATGCCAAGGACTTGGCACAAGAAAAGGGAGTTACGGGTGTAACTGACAATCCCTTAAAGGAACACTCACAGAATGCCCAAAACACAAAAACCACAGACACACCCAGAGATGATCAGACAGCACGACTGCAAACCTGGATAAGATATGGAAGTAGCATAAAAGGAAGGGACAGTGGAACACCAATGCCAGCGAGCCATACCCAAGAGAGGACGACACACTGATGCTGGCCTTGATGATTTTTGTAACTCTTGCTGTCCCCTTCAGCTGGACCCATTTCCCTTTCTGACTCATTGGACTGTGCCTAAGACTTTGTGGACTTTGGTTCATAACTTCTTCGTAACCATTAGCAATCTTGAATGCTGTGTTTGGTGTTAATTAATACGTTCTTATGATACTCATATGATTTAATGTGTGATGTTTGACTGAGTCTCTATAAAGGGACGCTCGGTTGTTTCCACTGTTCCCAGACCTCAGTCGTTTGTGACAAGATCCTTTGAATTTACCCTAATAAATTCTCACATTGTGGAAAGACACAAAAGTGAGTGGACAATTCATTATTAACTGCTCATAACAAGTATTTTGACAGTGAAAATCAATGAAGTAGCTAGATTTCACTTTGGAGTGATACACCGCAGGACAAAAACAAACTAAAAGGAAGATACTAAGAAGCAGAGAATTCCAACCTATCTAAGTCCTCCATCACCATCCCTACACAAATAATAAACAAAAATATTGATGGAGGCTCTGGATTTCCACAGACCATGGGATTGTACAATTCAAGTCACCACTGTCATCTAGATAATACAGGGCTGTAACAGCTCCCAGTTAACATCTCACATTTATAACAATCGACATTTTTATTGAAAGCAGAGGTGGTACCTCAATTTAGTTAATCTCATTATCTCACAATATGTTTCTTATGCATAAGATATTGTGTTAAAAGAAGGGACAGAGAAGATGTCTTAATAGTATTTGTAGAGTGCTCAAAGTAGCCCCACATGCACAAAGTACCCATCACACCCAGAGAAGTTGAATGACTTGCCCAATATCAGGGGACTTGAATAATAAGGGAACTGAAAATAAGAAGTTGAAATACTGAAGGTTCTGGACAGTTTAGATAAATGCTAAGGATAGGATCACAAGGATAAATTCACAGCAATATTCTACTTCAACAACAACAAAAACAGAATACACAATATTAAGTATGGAAGTGGATATATTGAATGATGTGAAAAATATGGAAATATGATGTTGGATGGGAACGAAAGATAGAAGTAGGCCACTGCAGAAGTAAAGAAAGACTATAAATTATGGGAATAACATACCTACACTAGGTGATCTATTTTTTTCTGTCTCTAATGTAAATGGGTTGACCTCCCTGGGGTGCCTTGTTCATACTCTACCTCGTCGTCACATGGGCAGTCTTCCAGTAAAGGGCCTGGATCAGCAGGGTCTTTTCTAAGTCAGACAGCACCACTGCTCTCGCATCATGATCCATAGCTTTAAGGTCACTATGGTGACCTTGTTTGGGCAGTAATAATTATGTTATCAGTGTCGGCAGTAATTATTCAATTAATCATTTAATTGTTGTGATCCAAAATGGAGAAGAATAGTAACATATGACATGTTTCAGCTTTCCACCAGGACTTTGTAAACTATGGATTTGTTGGTGAGTAGGTGAGCACCATTTAAGAATGAACAGTAGTTTCAGCTTTCAGCAAGGGTGGCCTCTGGGGCAGCATTTCCATCCTTTGGACAGGAAATAGAAAATTTTATTCTTGTTGCCAGCTCTGCCCAGGGCCACAAGCAGAAATGTGAAGATTATTGTTCTCCAAGAAAGAGACATGAAAATAACCACAGGCCAACAACATCATTAGCCACCCATTCAATACTGCAGTAATGATTGATGGGAAAAGGGAAGCTTTAGTCTCCTGGGATAGTCCAGAGTGGCTCACGACAGTAACAGCATTATTGCAGTCAGCTGTAAGTCATCAATGTTACCACACTTCCCTTAAAAAACTCTATTCCCGCGGCCTCAAGGGTCTGCACGGTGAGTCTGCCTTGCATATTGGTCATGGGCATTTTCCTTCAATCTCTGAAAGAGGTTGTTTTAGAATGAGAATTAAAAGTTTATCTTAACTTCCTTATTCATAAAAGGAGGTGATTCAACTTGATGTCCTTAAAGTGTTTTATTATTCTAAGTCAGGATTTTTCGTATTTACTTTAAAGGGATTTTTATTTACTTCCTTTCCTGTGTTTGATTTCTTATCTTAGGGCTCTGTGGCCCAAATTAAATAAAAAGCTTACTTCTGAAGAATACATTTGGGATATATAGAATCTGAATTAAAGTGAGTATAAGGTACTTTCCTTAATTGAAATAATTTTTTTAATGATGCAAAACAAAGAAACAAATAACAAATCCCCCAAATTGTCAGAGATAAAAAGTATGGTGATTTGTGAGCAGTAAACACACTTTTTTGTTTTCTGCTAAGATAATACAAAGATGATAAGAAAACTGATGGCCTCATGGATGTTAATTTTGAGGTTGTTTATTCTGAGGAACAAGAAAAAAAAGATGACTTGGTGGAGCCCCTAAAGTTGTTACTTAACTAAATTGGAGGCATCGTGTAAGAAATAGAGACTTATAGTTCAAGAAGGAGAAAGTAAATGTGTTTGCTTCCTTTTCCTCCCAAAATTCCGTTGAAATGACAGAAGACATAACAAAAATTAACACATATGGTATTAAAAAAATGATTACCCAGACAAGAAATTATGAGAACTTTCTGGAAGAGAGAGACAGAGAATCTGGCATCAGTTAGATGAAGAAATAAGAGCCCAGAACTGTAAGCCAAAGACACAGCAAAGATCTGAAGAAACTAAGAGTCATTCATTCCAATAGGATTTTGGATTAACTTCATATGGAGTCAACAAGTACAGAAGGTAGAAGCAGAGTGTGGGTAATTAATAATCGCACCAATGGAAATTCTGGAAGTCAGACTAGTAGTCTTACTTCTCCTGTGTGGGAGATGGATGGAGATATGAACTGCAGTTTGGCCCTAGACAAATCCACAAGAAAATGTCTATAAACAAATAAAGTTGATGGGGAAGCAGCTATTTCCTAGTATGAATGTATTCATACACACACACACACACACACAACATATATACTCATATACTTGTAAAAGAGGAGTTTGTCATTCTGTTTTATAAAATAAGACGATATTATGCAAAATTTTCTGAAGCATTGAAATAAAAAGCAATTTTAAAACCATAAGATTGCCTGTCGTGCCAAATCTCAGAATATATGATAGAATTTTTAAAGAATAAGAGAGTGCTGTTATTAACTCATGTGAAATGAATGATATTATTCTAACCATTACATCTATTTTACAAGACTCATTGGATGATTTTCAAGAGAAACTGTTTTGCTAATTGCAATATGCAAGCGAATTAATTTCTTAATTAAGAAAAAATTAAAAATACAAGTTTAACCAAATAGGAAACCTTGAGATTACTAATGTGAACATCATACAACATTAAGTGTCTTACAAAGCTCAAGACTGCAATCATGAGCTAAGGAAAGCACTCGGTCACCATGATGACATAACCGCCAATGGCTCACACTTTCATTGTGATGGTTGAAGAAGGATACAGTTTGAAATCATATGGCTAAATCCCATGATGTGCCATTTAGCCTTCATTTAGCTGCAAGTAACAACAACAAAAAAAACAGCTAACCATAGGTCAAGTGATAAAGACATTTAATTATTCCACATAATAAGATGTCTTCAAATAAGCAGTTCAAGGGCTAATGCAGAAGCTCAATGACTTTAATACAAATTTATGTTATAATTCAAATATGTGATGACAGATATAAAAGTAACTGAGGAGATCATCAAATAAACAAACACCTTCAACACATAGCAAAGGTCTAAATCAACTTAGCTAGACATCATAACTTATGCCTCTGCCTCCTGTTTAGCAATTTATGAGGTTTTGTTATTTTGATTAAATTGTGCATGCCAACTCCTGGAATTTGAAAGAATTTGACCATATAAATAAATAAAGAAAACATAAATGAATAAATATAGTAGATTATAACTTAGTTCAAAATAACATTTTCAGATATTCAGGGATGCAGAAAGTTTACCATTCATAAACTCCTTCTTAAAAATTTATTCCTGGACAAACTCCAGCAAAATATAAAATCCAAAGGACAAATATAGGATCCAAGAAAAGGTAAAATCACCTAATGTATCAGTCTGCTTGGGCTGCCATGACAAAACACCACAGACTGGATGGCTTAAACAACAAACACCGACTTTCTCCCTGTTCTGGGGGCTGGAACTCTGAGATTAGGACGCCAGCATGGTTGGTCTCTAGGGAGGTCTCTCTTCCTGGCTTGCGGACAGCTGCCATCTCACTGTGCCTTCATGCAACCTCTTCTTCATGCATACATGGAGCTAAGGAGACCAAGCTCTCTGTTGTCTCTTCTTGTGAGGACACTAATCCTATTGGTTAGGACCCCACCCTTAAGACTTCACTTAATCTTAGTTACTTCCTACAGGCCCTATTTCAAAATACAGTCACATTGGGAGTTAGGGCTTCAATATACGAATTTAGTGGGGACAGAATTCAGTCCATTGCACCTAACTTATGCAATTAAAAACAAAATCTCTGCATGAAAGCTGTGTCATCAGTTCAAAAACTTACCGGTTCAAATTAGAACAGGAAGTCTGAGAACTTTGTGAAAAAATGTCTTCAAAAATAGAGTAAATATTAGTATGAAAAATTTACAAGAACATACAAATTAAATTATAACGTGCTCCTAATGAGAAGTTACTCTTCTTCTTATCAACAAGAAAAAAAGTTTTTAATTAGAAACAAATAAAAATATGAATTATGATCCAAACAAAGTAATATATGGCATGATTTTGACTAACTGATAAGCATATAAGAAATAATGCTTTCTGAAATAAAGTCAAAACATTTATTCTTGTAATTCAGAAGGACAAATAAGACTAACTAGTACTCTTAACTTATAGTTTCTTGTGTGTTTTCTAGAAGTGATTTGTCATTTACCATACAGTTTGCTTATAGATTAGTCTTTTCATATTAATTTCTCTTAGAGAACAATACTAAAAATAGCTTTGATAAAGATTTTAGGCTGGTTAATTTTAAAACTGCAGATGAGAAGCAGGCTCCAAGGAGTGGAATTTGCTTGCCCTTTGATCAGAGACAGTTGCATTTGTAAGGGAAATCTCCATGCCTCCCTCTCTGCACCAGGAGGAAGGGGGGATGGACTTATCTCTGGAAACTCTTAACGGGGAAGGCAAGAACTTAAGTTGTTTACTGTCTGGTAACCTCATGTAACTGACCCCCCCCAACATCCTCCTTTGTCCTTAGCTGAAGATAATATTTAAGCGGTGGCTTCTGCCATTTACTCAATCCGGTTTGATTCTTATCTAAAAGTTGTGGGTCCGGCCATTGGGCACTACCGGCACTGGTACCATTTTAACTTTTTTTGTCTTGTAAAGCGATAACTCACATACCTATGCCTTAAATTTAGCCTTACTCTCCACCCATGTTTGCAGTAGAAGCTGCAGCAGCAACATGCCGGCAGCAGCTCTGCCTGCCCATGGGTCCTGTCCCCATGACAGCGGTGGCAGCAGCAGCAGCTCCCCATGCCAGCAGCATCTCTGAGTGCCCATGGGTCCTGTCCCCATGCTATTCCACACTATTTTCTAAATAAAAGAGCACTACTGCCAGATCTCGAGAGTCCAAGAAATATTTCTTTCGACTCCTTGGCTCACCGACCCCGCATCAGGCTTGATTTTAAACTTGTTTTTAAGTAAATGAAAGATGATCTAATTTTTGTGAGGTAGTACATTACTTTTCACTATCTGGACACTTAACTCTATGGTTTCTAAGAAATTTAAAGTTTCAAAGTCACAAGAACAACCACCACCGCAACAATAAAACATGATCCAAAATCTTTTAATCTTTTTCTTAATCTTTTAACTTTGGTGGAAACTTCTAGTAACTAATAATACGTACTTTTAAATTTAACTAAAGGTTAGTATTCCTTTCAGTTACATTCTAGTACTTTTTTTTCTTCTGCTAAATACAAGTAGTTAAACTTAGTGGGGGTTTTTTTGGTTTTTTGGTTTTTTGGTTTTTTCGTGCAGAAGATTGGCCCTGAGCTAACATCTGTACAAATCTTCCTCTATTTTATGTGCAATGCTACCACAGCATGGCTTGACGAGTGGTGCTATGTCTGCACCTGGGATCCAAACCTGCAAACTCTAGGCCGCCAAAGCGGAGTATACAAACTTAACCCCGACACCATCAGATTGGCCTTGTTTTTATTTTAAAATGTCAATCATCCTTCTTTAGATAGCAAGAATATGAATGATTGCAATTATATCCTTTATCCTTTTCTATCCTTTTCCCACCTATATCCTTTATCCTTTTCTATCCTTTTCCCACCATAAACATATTACTCTTAAAATCAGAACAGACTAATGAATGCTATTTTTAATTAAAATGTCAAAGAATATTGATATTAAAGATGAAATAGCTGAGGGGGCCTATAACCTGGCCATATCTCTAAATTATCTTTGAACTAGGGACAAGAAAGAAGTAAAAGAAACAAGAAGGGAGAGAGATTACCAGACTAAATGTTTTCTGTTGTTGGAAACTACTAAAGACCAGAATACAACCTCAAAACTGTGTGGATGTTAGTCATGCTGGTAAGTAAAACATATTTGCCCTAGATGCTCTCAATACTTTGGAAGATATTTAGACACCCTTCCTCTTATCAATTTTATCTTTTTTGGTTTTCCTTGATATTTCCTGGAAATAATTTAGATTATTTATAACAAAAAAATCAGTGAAGAGAGTGGCCAAAGGCAATCCCTGAGATTTATCTTAATTAAATAACAATAACAATAACAATAATAATAGCAACTAACATTTGCTGAGCACTATGTGACAGGGACTATTCTAAGCACTTTATACTCATTAGCTTCTTTAATCCTCCCAACACTGCCTAGAGGTAGGTGTAACCACCCTATTTTACAGAAGAGAAAATTGAGACATAAAAAGCTAAAGTCACTTGCCCCAGGTCACTCAGTGCAAGTGGGAGCTCAGTTCCAATCCAGACAGTCTGACTCCTGAGACCAGCTCTAAACTACTACGCTTAAGCTGTCCCTAACAGGATGAACAAGGATCATCAATACTTGCTCCAACATGAATCGAGAACCACGGGAGAGTAAAAGGGAGACTTGGTTTTCAGTTTTCACTTTGGTTTATTAAAAAGACACAAAACTTCTTGGTGTGACTAAACTAGGAAATGAAATTGGTTAACACTGGGAATGAATTTTACAGTTTACAAAGCACCATTAAATGTTAGAACTCGTTTAATGGGCCTCAAAATGTGGGAGGATCAGTAGTGTCATTATTTTGTTTCCCAGGACTATGAGCATCAGGGAGCAGTGACGAATCGCCTGATTATAATAGAGTCAGAACAAAACCATGTTTTCTAACCTGGATCCTATGCTCTTTCCATCACTATTTCCAAGAAATACCAATAAAAAATCAAACAAATTTTTAACGTCTATCTTTGATAAATGCCAGGAAAGTGTGGAATTCTCTTTATTTGTTGCTGTGATATGACTTCCCCTTCATCCTTACTCTTCACTCCCGTTCTCACCACCCACGCCCCCCCCACCAGGTACCTGCTCTACTGTGTTCAACGTATGTCCTTAAATTAGCACGTATCCTTATAAAATGGTGTATGGAAACTCTCATATTTCTCCTCTACTACTCACAATACTTCTGGCCACCAAATGTGTAGGTTTTTTCCCCCACACAGATCAATTTTCTGACACCAGCTGGGTGTCCTACAATTCAATTTTGATACTATCTACCTGGAGTTAGTGTCAGATCCTACAAAGTAAGGGCTCCTTCCCTCAAGATGGCACTCACTTTAGATGCCACTTGCAAGGCCAGGTTGTCATCTGTCCTTCTGACCCACAGCCAGAAATTAGTCTTACAGCCCACAATCCCCTCCTCTGCTTCAATAATTTGCTAGGATGGTTCACAGCACTCAGGGGAACACACTTACTGGTTTATGACATAATAAAGAACATGATAAAGAATACGGATGAATAGCCAGATGAAGAGATACATAGAGCGAGCTCCAAGGGTTCTGAGCCCAGGAGCTTCTGTCCTTGTGGAGCTGGGGTGCACCACCCTTCTGGCACATGGATATGTTCACTAGTCCAGAAGCTCTCCAAACCCCATAGTTCAGGGATTTTTATGAAGGCTCTATCACACAGGCATGACTGGTTATTAACTCAGTCTCCAACATCTCTTTCCTCCCTGAAGGATGAGGGGTGGGACTCAAAGTTCCAAGTTTCTAATTATGGCTTGGTCTTTCTAATGACCAACTCTCATCCTGAAGCTATCCAGGAGGCCACCAAGAGTCACCTCATTGGGACAAAAGACACCACCATCACCTAAGAAATTCTAAGAGATTTAGGAGCTCTGTGTCAAGAACTGAGGTCAAAGACCAAATATGAGAATAAAAGATGCTCCCAGCACCTTTATTTCTTAGGAAATTACAAAGGTTTTAGGAGCTCTGGCCAGGAGCCAAAGACAAAGACCAAATACCTATTTCTTATTATAAATCAAATTGTCACAAATGGGTTTATATGTCATGCATTAGTATACATAAATGGCCTTATGCTGTGACTCTTACCCTACTTAAGACTTAGAACTAGCTCATTCAGTGGCCTGGTGGGAGCAGAAGCAGGTGAATCATATGCTCTGTGCTCGGCAGCATAGAGAACTCTGGATACCAAAGAAGCACCTCTGCCTATGTTGGCTGGCTACCCCCACCACTTTCTGTTTTCATTTATGTTTCTCTTAGCTGAAACACCCAAATAAACTGCTAGTCGGAATCCAAAAAATATATACATAAAATATAAAAATTTATTTAAAAAATAAAAATGTATTTAAAATGTATAAACATTTATCTTTGCTCTATCAATATCACGTTAGAGGCTTATATGTACATTAGTTTACTGTTTCTAATTGTTGCCTGATTTTCCTTACCATGCAGCCACCACAGTTTACCTGTTCACTCTCCTAGTGACAGAAACCTATTCTGCCTTTGTCTCCTCACTATCACAAATAATGGCCTGACAAAAACCCCTACACTTGTTTCCTTAGTGAGTTGTAAAAATATTTCCTGGCTGATGGGAAGTTATCACACCCACCCACTAAAACCACTAGTGTTTAATCTAGATAGTTGGTGGAAGTGCACCCTAATTATTCAGTTCTGGTTAAGAATTAATAAATCCTTAAAGCAGCTGACTGTGAAAATTTGAACATGGAAAGTGATAGAAATTATGATAAAAAGAAGCAAGGAAGAAAAAAAAATTCCTGGCATATATCCATGGAGGTGGAGGAGTCATAAGGTATCCAAATTCTCAATTTCACTAATGACTAGCAGTCTGCTACCCAGACAAAAAAAAAAAAAATGTACCATTTACATTCTTACCAGCAGAGCATAAAAGGGAAAGTCTTCCACATCCTCTTCAATCTTGGTAGCATGCTCCTTTCTAATCATGACAGATTTGATGCATGTAAAATCATATTTCAGTGTTAAGTTCATTTCCATTTCTTGGATTACTACTTTATACACTCATTGGCAAATCAGGGTTTCCCTTATCTAAATTATCAACTCATATCCTTTGTGTATTTTTCCATTTGATTTTCTGCTTTTTTCTTGTCGTTTTTAAAGATTGATCCCTTTTTGATTTTACAAAATCCAAATATTGTCTCCAACAGTCATTTGTCACCTTACTTTATCTATGGGCTCCTCTACTGAGTAGAAATCTTTCATTTCAATGTTGCCATATCTAGCCATTTATCGTCTTAGAATTTGTGCAGTTGGAACCTCATTTAAAAGCCTTTCTCCTCCCCAAAGTTCCAAAATAGTCACTACGTTTTCTCCTTCCAGTGATACTTAACCTTTCATGGTAAGGTCTTTAATGCATCAAATCTACCGCTGGATTGGTAAACAGGGATCAGTTTTATTTTTCTACATATAGGAAGTCTGATTTTTCCAATGCCATACCCTACACTGTCCCTTCCCCTTACTTTGTGGTCATTTCTATTATGCATCATATACCCAGAAAACAAACAGATTTCACAGGAGGGTCTTACAATGGGAAAAGATTTTCCCCAAGACACCAGCTGTGGTTATTATTTCATATGTAAAGGAAAGGAATTAGTGTATGTTTCTCTTTCACTGTTAGGGGCTTAACCTTTACATAAGTTATAAGAACTACATTTTACCTTGTGGTGTTTAATTAGTAGTTACTTGATTCACTCTTCAAACTCCCTCACCTTTTCAAACCTCCAAACTTCTTGGTAAGATCTTCCCCTTAGAAAACACTGGCCTGTCCAGCCACTACTTCATGGCTTCCTAAAACCCTACACACTTCTTGCAGGGCTTGCTGCTGACTTGCTCTGCCTAAGCAAAACATTGGTCTTCCTTGATGTGGATTAAGACTGCCCCAGCTAGAGAAGCCCAAGGTGACCTGGCCTACATGCCAAACTATATGACCCAGTGGACTTTTTTTTATGGTATGAATTAGGACTGCCCCAGGGAGAGAAGCCCAGGGCATCCTCACCTACATGCCGATCTATATGGCCAGATTCGTATCTAAAGTTATATGACCACACAATAACCAGACCTCATCTGCACTGAAATCATTTAATGACTTTTTACATCATCTTTTCTTTTTTTTTCCAGTAAAAATAAGTCACGTACCCATGCTTTATAAAATTAGCCCTAACCCTCAACTCAGGGCAGCAACAGGAGCTCTGACTGCCCATGGGTCCTGTCCCCACGCACCAGCTCTGCCTGCCCATGGGTCCTGTCCCCATGCCAGCGGGGGCAGCAGCAGCTGCTCTGCCTGCCCATGGGCCCTGTCCCCATGCCAGCGGGGGCAGCAGAAGTGGCGGCAGCAGAAGCTCTGACTGCCCGTGGGTCCTGTTCCCATGCTATTCCACACTATTCTCTAAAGAAAAGAGCACTACTGCCAGATCTTGAGAGTCTAAGAAATCTTTCTTTCGACTCCTCGGCTCACCGACCCCGCATCATTCCTGAGCTAAATTGTGACTCTTTTTTTAGAAGAGCTGCAGGAAGTGACAGTCAAAAATATTATGCAGCATGCATAATAATATAGGGGTAATCAAATCTCATGCTTCAAGAAATAAAGTAATTACTGCAGGATTTAGGAACCAGAGCCTACCTCTTCCATAAATAGCATTGTCCAAATCACTGGAGGCTTTGTGTATAAATGTGTGTGTGTTTAAATATGAGTGTTTATGTGTGTTTGTGTGAGGGAGAGAGACAAATCATGTATATTAATAGAGGCCTTGGAGTGAGAGGCTATATGCTTCTTCCTCCTAAACTTCTGGAATCAGCTAATAGAAGAAATCAGAGCCTAGAATGCATAGGGTTATATTCAACATGGGCATAGTGAATCCCAGATTTTCACCGTTCATCCATGTCACATTGCTCACTAGAGAATAACCTCCCCTGAGGCCGAACCTGGGTCAAAAATGCCAACTGGAATTCAGGAAAGAGATTTCTTCTAGAATTCCTCTTGCAAAACAGTCCCTCTTGTGGTTTGAGTGCATTTGACAGGTTGGGAGCAAATCTAACATTTTTGACTATATCACCACTGCATAAAATACTGTAAAAAATAAAAATAAAAAACACTTTTTCCAGTATTTTCCCCATAATGCAAACCTACTTCCTTTAATGCTAATTCAGCTATATACAAGAACCATTTAAATGACAAAAGCCCCTTTTGATGCAGTTATTAGTCTGAAATTTAATCCTAATACTGTCAATGTCTTTCACCATTACAGCTTGGGCTATTAATAAGCCACTCAGAAGCAGACACAAAGATCTTTGACCTAATTTAAAAAATTTAACGAAAATCATTTTTATCTAATAAAAGGCTATAGAACAGCTTAAAACTTAAATGAGTTTTCTTTGCTTTGGGATATATTACATTAACTCGGTGTATATTGATGTGTATCTTTCCCACTAGACTACAAGCTTCTCGAAGGCCAGGACTATGCTTTCTTCGCCTTTACATTCCCAGTGCCTGATGTGTTACAGACAATCAATAAATTAAACTCTTATTCAATTTGACTGTTAATATTGAAGAGAAGCCCTGATTGACAGTTTGATATTTTATCAACTATAAAAATATGGGGACTATAAATTAATTATAATTTTATAAAGATACTTTGAGAAATAGAGTCCACGGAAGAGGAGGATTAATTTTTTAAGTCAATAATCATGTAGTTGTACTAATCACTGCATCTCCCTAACTTTGGACATCTTCTGTGTGAGAAATGAATGTTGAATGCCACGAGAACATAAAAGGGATTTAAAAGTAAAACTTTAACAGACATGATTCCTTAAAAAGGTGGTCTTATTTTCTTGGTAATTCACCTATAAGATAGTTATGAGTGTTCGTGCAGAAATTGGGAGATGAGGCAATAAGAAAATAATATGCAATCCTGGGCAGAACTCGTTGTGCCCAGAAATACTTCACAGGGATTAAATCTGTTTTCTACCATCACCAACATACCACGAGGCTTTTTAACTGCCATCAAAGAGCCAGAAATATTCAGGGAAATGTGAATACACATGGTAGCCCAGGTGAGATGGAAGTAACAAGAGAATATGCTAGGGTCAATATCATAAATAAAAGAATTCAGAAAGGAATACAGTATAATATGTAACAGCAAAATCACTCCACTTCACAGAAGACAATTTCATAGATAGGAACTCAAGCTTATCCAATAGCTAGCTAGTTAGCACTCTCTCTCTCTCTCTTTCTCTCTCTTTCTCAATATATGTATATATATATAATATATTCTTGAATCTTTTTATATATTATATATGCTTGAGTTTTTTTCCTTATTCCTGGTCTAAACTTCCAGTTCAGTCAAGGTTAGGAGAGTAGAATCCATGTGGAAAGAAACCCAGTATTAATTTGCCAATCTCAGCTGCCAGGCATTAGAAAATGTCAAAAGCAGCAATCAAATAGCTGGAACATCTTGATCACTTTGGAAGCAGTCCTCTTCACAAATTCTCCAAAAAAAGAACACAATAATTGCATACGGAAGCAGGTCAACAAACGTTTATTAAAGACATAAGATCAAAGTTGGCAAAGCTCTCATCTGTTAGCAGTGTGTCTTTCCTTTACCTGGATTTTTAAAAATAACATACTGTTTGCCAAATAGAGAATAAAGTTTGTGGCATGGAGGGGTCATACGTGAGTAAGAGGATGGAGGTCCCTGTTCCCCAAACTGTGACTAATCTATTCTCCTGCCTTCTCTCAGCAAATTCCACCTAGAAAGAGTTTCCTCCAGGCTCAGACTTTTTGATTTTCAGACTTCATCATATAAATAATTTTCTCTTTCTAGATGTCAGATTAAAAATTTGATCAAATGAGCAAGAAATAGGATTATTACCAGACTTTGCATATAAAAAATTATAGGAAAATGCTGAATATGAGTTTTTAAAATGGCTCTGACTTTGTAAAAAGAGAGAGAATGTAAACTTAATGGCATTTACCCTCCTTCAAAATGTTCTTACTGGTATTTTTAGGAAAAAATTCATCTTTGAGATGACTAGGTCAAGATATGGACTATTAAGACATGGACTGTTCAGCTCAAATCTTGATCTCTTTATTCTAGGAACTCAGAACTGACTTTGCGGCCAAGAAAGGAAAGAGAGCCTGCATAAAATAGACACAATAAATATTTACAGAGTTAACTATTGGAAGGGTGGAAAACTGGGTTATACCAGCCTGTAGCATTTTAAAGGCCTAATTGAAGACATTTCTATACAAAACTTATTCTTATGTTGGTGAAAACCATACTTACTGGTTGAAGTAAAGTATTCTCAACCTACAAATGGGTGACTTTGCCCATTTGTTTTCAATTCATGCCTTACACGTGCAAAGAAACCATATTTTCCTTATAAACCAAATCAGAACACACATGACTCAGGAATTTTGTTCAGCGTCCCGATGGGATAGGCAGGACAGCAAATGTTATTTGGATGCTTAGGACATTTCAGTGATTTGTGAAACTGCAGGGAGAAATCAGGACAGTTCCTGAAAGTTGGAGATCTATGATGTCCCTAACCATGGGAAATTACAAAGTTAGAGGCCAAGACGAGGAGAAGCAAAAGAACACAGGAAATTCAACAGTCAGACAAACTGCCTTGAAAATGATATTATTTTAAATAGAAATCTTTGGAATATCAATATTTAGACACAGAAAGTCTTCTAATGTACTGAAAATGTTACCTTGTGAAACCTGCAATTAACCAAATCAGTTACTGAAATATCTCATGTGCTGCAAACAGGTAGAGAGATTTTTATCTAAGAACACTACCGTGTTTTTATGGATGAAGTATTTGTCTCACTAATCCACGAAGGCAAGCCTGTGTCACCTAGAGAAGAAAAGAAAATGGCTAATGACAAAAACTGTAAACTAGCTAAAACAAGGCTTCAAGTGGAATTTGCACATTCCAAACCAAATATACCTTTTCTCCCTGCTCTTTCTCCCTGCAAAAAATAAACAAACAGAAAAATAAATTCTTTAAGAAAGGTACCCTAGCAGGCTTGCTTGTGTGTGAGCAGCCTGAGAGCTACTGGCCGTCAATGTCATTTCAGTCATTCTGCCAATATATGCTTTCTCTGCCTCACACTGATTGGAAGGGTTTTCTAATTTCAGTCGCCAGTTAGTCTGCTCATTCAGGCATCCTCCTTCCATACGTGAATTCTTCCTTATTACAAGGTCACTTTCACCTTACATCTCTGGCTTCTATTTGGACGTAAAATATCCAGGTGTTCCGGATTATTAAAACATATACACAGCTTACCCTGCTTGAGAAAGATTATATTCATTTTTCATGGGGTTTTACAGCTCATAATAAGCTACTTGTGTGATGATCCATTTTCATTTTTAATTAGGATGTCCTCTGAATTCCCTTTCTGCTCCTGCAGACAAAAAAAAATTAATCAAGAAATATCTTTGTGAGCTCAGAAACAATTAAAATGCAATTCTTGTAGGGGTGTTATCGAATCAAGAGAATCTGGAATTAGTTGTTTGGTGTTATCATAATCAAAGGCAAACTCTCACTCTAAGTGTAAAACATGTCTGATGAGCCTTGTTACATAAAGCTAAAACAGCGTTTTTAAGAAGAAAATGGATCCCTGTATCTGGCTATGCATATCTAGTATCAACTTAACATGGTGTCTATTATCAACGAGTGATTATGATAAGTGCTGATTTGGAAGGGAGCAAATCCTGAGAATTAATTGGATTTGCTAAATCCAGACTTGCTCTGGCTTTGGTTCTGGCACCTGCAACAAAAAAGGACAGCTGTTCTGGACACCCACCAAGTAAATACTATTAAGCTCGTTAACACAAACCTTTGGCTATGATCAAGTGACGTATCAGTTTAATCCATTATATGTATTCTGTCAAGGGACTCACTAGGTCTTGCCCTATTACTTAGGGAGGTTGTAGGGTGGGATTTGGCAAGCCAACAAAATCTTTCTGTCTTTAACAGCTATGAGTTTTATTTATGATCCAAGTGAAATGACATGATAATGATAATGATAATAATACCATGGATGGATAAACACCTCAATCCTAAAGAGCTCAGAAGATTCTGCTGATATTTATCTAATTAATCCTCACCACATGCTTGGTGAGGAGACATGTGGGATTATCCCTGGCTTACAAATGAGGGAAATGGGGCAAAAGTGGTTAGCCCGAGATCACTACATAAGCTACTTTGGAGAAAATAATATAGCCAAGACTTCCTATCTCTCAGTGCAATCCTGTGATTAAAATAGCAATTGTTAAAATTTTAAGATTCTGGTAAGAACTATACATGTAACTGTGAAATATTACACTTGGTAATTGCATGAGATTGCTCAGGGAGCATTAATCAGTTAGAGTCAACTAATAGACAAGATAATGGGAAATGTGGATGTATTATATCCTCAGATGATTTATAAATCCCTTTTTATCCAGAGAGGTTGACCATTGTTTTTGGACCAAATTCCAACTGAATTCAAGGGGAGAAATGGGGCAATAACTTAAAAAGACTTTTGAGCATTATTTCAAAAGAACTGAGAGGCCACAAATAAACCTATACACTATATGACCTGTTTCTTGTTTATTGTTTAAGCTCCAGAATTTTACCACTTTAAAACTACACAGAGTAAAACAATAATTTTGTCCATATTACTAAAACATTATCATAAATAAAACAATCTGGCAGATGCTATCTGAGCCTAAGGTTTTTTTTAAATCTGATCTTAAAGAAAAATGACCACATAGGATGGTTCTAAAAATCATATACAGACAGTGTCAGGGCTTCCATTCTATAAAACTTCCCTCATCCTTATAGAGTCAACTAAGCATTCAGTAACAGCCATTGGAGCTAATCAACTGAACATTCAACATGAGACTGACAGCTTTTTAAACAACTGAGATTTGACCAGTTGCAAATTATAAGAAACAAACACATATTTTTCTGGAGCTGTTTGTTCTTTCTTTTTGCAGCAATGAGGACATTTCAGTTTTTACCTTATGTAGCCAGTGCATCTTTCTAACAATATCGTAAAATAAGCAGAAGAGCAGAATTTGGTTAAAGTTTGGAGAGAAGATTTTGATCACAGTCCAAAAGCCAGATGGACCACAATTTAACTATACTGAATAACTATATATTTTGAAAAAGAGACAGTGAAGAAAATATGGAGCAAACAGAAAATAGACAATATTTCTGCAACAGAAAATGTAGTATCTAGCCTTTAAAGGGCCAGGGGCTGATTCATCTTTAGAAGAGCATTTTTAATTTTGGTACTGAGAACTCCCAGAGTCCCTGGACTGTCCACTCCAAGTACATTTCAATCATAGAATAAGATTCGATAAGATTATTATTAGTTAAATGTTGATCATTTTTTATGCTAACGCCATATCACTTTCATATGCCAGGCATCGCATTAGGCATTTTCATATTCCTGAGCTATTTAATCCTCACAACAAACCTACTCTTCTCATAGGAAAACACTCAACAAATATTGGTTGAATAAATGAACTTGAGAGAAAGATGTTATCTTAATTTTACAGACAAAGGTTCATAACAATAAAGTGATTTGCCTGATGTCATACTGCTACTAAATGGCCAGGCCAGTCAGTGTTCCAATCCCAGCTCTCTCATAATGAGTACAGACTCTCTCTAATGAGTGGAAAATTGCAGAATCTCAATTATGCAATTGTTTCCCCAAACAGGTAACTCATTTTTAAAAAATGCCTTTACTTAAAGTAATTCTGAGATAATTTGGGATGCTACTTGAGCATCATTTCTGAGCCTCTAACAATTATAGGCAGGAGACAAATCATGTGCAATGCCATAAAGACATAACTAAGTTCCAGAAAGGAGCTGAATTAATAACTTAATTCCTGTCTCCTCTGTTCCTTTTCAAATAGAGATTTTGTTTAAGTGAGTGTGGTCTTAGGAGAACAAAGATGATGACTTTATCTCCAGACCCACCTCCATGGCCATTAGAATACCGCTGAAGCTCCTCATGCTTCCTCCTGTCCCTAGTAAGTGTCTGGAAAATGTAACTGTTTTCTACATCTGACCTCCAGAGAAGTCTGGCAAATTGGAGAAGTATTTAAAAAAAGACACTACAATAAATGCACTAAAAAGAACCAGAGATGTAGAAAAGAGAAAGAAGACCTGAGAAAGTAAATGAGCAATGTTGATGTTTTGTTTTGTTTTAAACTATCATCTATGGACAACTCTTTTAGAAATGGTCTTTGGAAAACCAAAGGCAAAAATGTTTGAATGGCAGACAATGGGAGTTCTATTTCTAAACTCATACAGAATGTTCAAGGTTTGGTATCCATGTTTACTTTATAAATACATCATATGCAAGCAATTTCAAATGCAAACTTCAAAACATTTTGCATTCTACTAATTAAATACTTGAAAAGAGAATCAATTTTGATGATCGTATTGCACTTATAAAGATAACTTAAATGTGGTTTTTAATTAGAAATATGATTATCTACTTTTACATAGTTTTAGAACTACTATATAGAATCACTAAATGCTGTCATTATAAATCACAGAGAAATATTAACAACGAACAAATCCTATGTTCAATCAGTCATTATTTTCACATCAAATTATCTCTAATTTCACTTCGCTGGCTTGGTCCTTTTTGGTAAAATCCAGAGCTGACATGATAGGATCTTATGTGGTGTCAAAAATCTCCATGAACTGTGTGAGTCCTGGTAACCTAATGGTTAAGTTCAGCATGCTCTGCTTCAGCAGCCCAGGTTCCGTTCCCAGGCATGGACCTACACAGCCCTGTTAGCAGCCATGCTGTGCTGGTGGCCCACATGCTAAAAAATAGAGGAAGATTGGCATGGGTGTTAGCTCAAGGTGAATCTTCCTCAGCAAAAAAAAAAAAATCTCCATGAACAAATTATGCAGCCCTGGAGCGTAGTCAACTCTCCATGGCAGGGTCTTCACGTTCACAAGTAAACCCCTCAGTTATAAGAGGCTTCATTTTTAAAAGCCTCCTGAGTTCTGACAACAGAAGTCAGAGCCCCAACAGAAATCAGAACTAAATCATTATAAGCTTTTTAATGTAACACTGATGTGGATCATAGTCTTGTGCATTTTTTAAACATTATCTAGGAGCCCGGTCCCATGGCCGAGTGGTGAAGTTCGTGCACTTGCTTCAGAAGCCCAGGGTTTCACCAGTTCAGATCCTGGGCGTGGACCTGGCACCACTCATCAAACCATGCTGAGGCGGAGTCCCACATGCCACAACTAGAAGGACCCACAACTAAAAAAATATACAACTATGTGCTGGGGGGGGGGGCGGATTTGGGGAGAAAAAGCAGGAAAAATGAAATCTAAAAAAAAACAGAAATTATAAAAAAAACTTTATCTAAAGAGTATTTTAACAAAATACCACAGACTAGGTGATTTAAACAACAGAAATCTCATAGTTTGGAGGCTGGACATTTGAGATTAGGGTGCCAGCATGGTCAGTTTCTGGTGAGAGCTCTCTTCCTGGCTTGTAGATGGCCACCTTCTCACTGCATCCTAATATAATACGGTGAGGAGAGAGATTGCAAGCCAGCTCTCCGGTATCTCTTCTTATGAGAGCACTAATCCCACCAAAGGGCCCCACCTTCATGATTTCATCTAAACCTAATTATTTCCCAAAGGTCCCATCTCCAAATACTATCGTATTAAGGTTAGGGCTTCAACAAATGAATTTTGGGGGGATACAATTCAATCTATAGCAGAAATCTAAATAATGTCAATGAGCGAAGATGAGGTGGAGGAAACATTCCAGGTGGAGGGCACAGTAAGTGCAAATGCTATGAAGCAAGAACTAGCTTGGAGTATTTGAGGAACAAGAAGGCCAGTATAGCTAAAACAGAATGAGCAAGTGGGAGAGTGGTAGAAATGAGGTTGGAGTGACCGACAGGAGCCAGATTACATAAAGTAATACAAGAGCAATGAGGAATTTAGAGGTTATTCCAAATAGAATGTAAAGACATAGAAGGGTTTTGAAGAAGAAAATTATTTGATCTAATTTATGTTTAAAGGAAAATCACTCCAGTTGCTATGCAAAGAAATGACTGAAGGACAAAAAGTAAAACATCCTAGATTCGGGGGCTGGCTCTGTGGCTGAGTGGTTAAGTTCGCGTGCTCCGCTGCGGCAGCCCAAGGTTCGGATGCTGGGTGCGGACATGGCACCACTCGTCAGGCCACGTTGAGGCGGCGTCCCACATCCCACAACTAGAAGGACATGCAACTAAGATATACAACTGTGTGCAGGGCCGGGGGTGGGGGGTGGGGGGGAGGGGGGCGGTTTGGGAAATAAAGCAGGAAAAAAAACAAAGATTGGCAACAGTTGTTAGCCCAGGTGCCAATCTTTAAAAAAAAAAAACTCCTAGATTGGAGGCTCTTGGAAAAGTCTAATTGGGAAATAATGGTGTTAATTTAATAGTGGTGGAAATGGTAAGAGGTGGTGGGACTCAGAACATATTCTAAAGATAGGGCCCACAGGACTAAAGTAAAAAGAAAAAAGAAATATTGAGGAATGAAGACTTACTCCTAAATTTTGGCCTCAGCAAATACATGAATGGTGGCACCATTTACGGAGATTGGTTAGAGAGGGAGAGGAGATGTGATGAGGAGGAAATTAAGAGTTCAATTTAACATATAAAGGTTCAGAAGCCTATTAGACATCCTAGTAAAGGCTGGATGTTGGGAAGGCCAAAGGAAAAGTTGAGGATGAACATATAATTTCAAAGTCATCAGCAGAGATATGGTATTAAAGCTACGGGACTGAATGAGATCATCTAGGAGAAAGTCTAGGAAAAGAAGATACCAATAGCTAAACTCTGGCACTGCACATTTAGAGACTGGTAACAGGGGTAAAAGTCACCAGAGACTGAGGAAAGGCTGGCAGAGCTGTAGAAAGAAAACCCGGGGGGTGGGGGAGTGGTTCTGTGTATTCCAAAGAAGAAATGTATTTGACTATGTCATATTCAGCTGAGAGCTTAAGTAGGAAGATGACAGAAAATGGATCATTGGACTTGACAAGATGGAGGTCAATGGTGATGTCCATGTTTAGTGGAGTTTTAGTGGAAACAAAAGACTAATTGGGATGGGTTAAAGAGAGAACTGGAGATGAGAAAGTGAAGAAAGTAAGTAGAGACAATTCTTTCAAGGAGTTTTGTTTTAAAAGAGATCAGAGAAGTGCAACTGAAGAAAGACAACGGGTCAAGGGAGGATTTCCTTAACGGAAAATGATAGTAAGTTTGCGAGCTACGGGAATTTTTCAGGAGAGGAGAAATTGATTAAGGCAAGAGAGAGAGGGAGGATAACTACCAGACCAAAGACCCCGAGTCAGCAAGAGTTGATGAAATCCTGTGCCTAAGTGGAGAGGTTGGCCACATGCAATAACAGAGAGAATTCATTGACTCCAACATGAGGAAAGTCAAGGTGAGGGTTCATGTCCAGGTATGTCTTGGAAATTTGTTTGAGGAAATATAAGGTAGTTCTCTTCTGAGTAAAAAGGAGAGGAGACGGAATTTGAGGTTTTAAGAGAGTGAGTGTAAGGTAGTTATCACAGCAAATGAGAAAGTAAAATTTTATTTTATGATATAATGAAAGTGAGTTTCTCTTGGAACTTAATTTCCATTTGCACCATTGTTTGTATGGATAATTATTTCAAATAATGCCATTAACAATAAAGCCCACATTTCCAGGAAATATAACCCTAGTATTATTCAAATAAGTGGAATATTCCCTTCTCACACAACTAATAATACTACACTAATGAAATTTTGCTAACAACGTCCACCAAGTTGCTCATTACCTCCTATTAAGAAAGACACTTTTATATCGAATATCCTCTTTTTTTATTAAGAAACTAAAGCTGAAACCCTATTAAAACATATTTAGTTTCTGTTTTGGATAAAGAAAGTTCTGATTTTTTCAAGCAAGAAGCAATTCTTTCATAGAAAATAAGTTAGCAATGAAAGATCTCAATAAGATGAAAAATAGCTTCTGTGTCTGATTATGGTGAAGAAAGAGAAAGAACAAGCCCTCTGGTGTCTTTTCTTGCCATTGTATTTTCTGGAAAACACATTCAACATGAATGTTAAGGAAGAAAATACCTCCAGTAGATTTCCCTGAAAGTTTTAATAAAAGATTCAGATATACACATGAAGAGTTCAATTTATGCTTAAAAAGTTACTACTTTTTCATTATTATAATAGAACTTTGTCAATAAACAGAAAACAAAATAAATTCAACACAGAATATTTCATAAATAGACGTAGGTGTTCTGTGAAGAATTTTATATTCTAATCTCCTTTGTTTGGAAACTGTCATCCATAGCTCTAGTTTATTTGAGTCATTTCATATATATGTTAATGTCCTGTCCAGTTCCTACAACACTATGGAATTATTTCAACTGGGAAATGTCTACTCAACTCTCTAGATTACACGCATACTCAGAATGTGCAAAATCTAAATGAATCTACACATTCAGTTAGGACTTTCAGATGTCAACAGTTGCTGCTGCTCAGGTCTCCTGGGTAGTAAACCCTGAGACAGGGACTAGCCTGCAGGAAGTTTGCAAGGGAGTGCTCTGGATATTATCACCTGGAGGGGAGGGGAAGGAGGCAGGATTGGGTAGAGGGAGAGGTTGGGCTGCAATACCTTCTCAACAAAGGCCTCAGCTGAGACCACAGGAGCTCTGAAGCCAGGATGGCGCTTAGAATTTGCCTCCAGTTGGAGAGGAGTGAGGCCTTTGCACCCCCATAAGGACCAGACATTGGGTATAAGCTGTCCCTGGGAAAGGGGCATAATTTGATCAAGGTAGCTTTCTTTAGCGGAGGACCATTCGCAGCAGAGATCCATCACACAGCAGCACTCCCATCAAGTGAAGGAAAAGTCCTTCAGTCCTGAAGGGGAACAGGGGGCAGCACATTATACAAAACCAAAGATAATCTTATCTCTATTGTAAAACTGAGAAACTATTGTTATAAAAGACAGTTTCAAGGGTTGCCTTTGAAAACACAGAGTCAAATTAGTTCTCCCTACAGCTACAATATGCTCTGTGGGAATGAGTGTGAGCAGAGGATTTCTTCAGCCTGAATATGGGCCGACCTCAACGAGTACAGAGAGGTCCTGATTAGCTGATCAGAGCTGCGAACTCTAGTATGCACAAGATTCCCTATGATCATGTGAAAGAACTCAGATGGAATGTGACAGGTGCCACCTTTATCCTTGAGGACAGGCATTTAAATGTAAGCACAGGGCATTAACTACAACTTCGAAGGATGACCAAGGTAACAGCTCTGCTAACCCCAGCAAGGGTCAATAACCTGGTTGTCCCGTCCCCCCAGGAACAGAGAATATTGAGGATTATCAGAGTAACACTCCCCTGTGGAAGATTGAGAGAATGTGGCCCCAATAACAATAGCAATGGTGACAGGCATACTAACAGTAGTTGTAGTAATAGAGTTAGTAAAACCACTTACCAAGTAATAAATACTTTCTATGTGCTAGGCATTGTATTAGGGACCCTAATTGAATTACAAAAAGTACAATAAATTCCAAGCCTCCTGCTAATAAAGAGCAAAACCTAGATTTTGATACCCATCTATCTAACTCCAAAACATTTTTTTTTCGCTACATAAATAAAGGTCTAGAGAAAAAGTTACAATCTCACATACCTGCAGAAGTCACAGAAATAATAATGGGGGAAGTAGACTGCACATAACTTGCAATGCATATATTGTATGAGTAATGAAAGCTCTGATTAATCAGAGAAAGGGCACAGTTAATACTCAATTCCAGTCCAATGTTACCATTTGGAAATGTGAGCCCAATGTGGCCAAATATACCAACTTTTCAAAGGAAACAAAAAATCATGGTGTTGTGTGAATTCGTCTAATATCTTAGCATTGACTTAATTTTTTTAATAAATAAATAGTGCCTTGTGAGTCAAATAACATGCCTGGGATAAGGTTCAACTACTTCTGAATTGGAACATGCCTGGAAAGGTTCAACTACTTTTTCTAGGTGTCAATCTATTCTTGATTGGCTTGGTAGAATTATAACCCTAAAGAAGGAACCTTGCAAATCTACTTGTATGCACGTCAATGGAATGAAGGTGAAGGAAGAGAGGACAGATAGAAAGCCTCAATGGTACACCTGGAGTAAAAGCAGAACCAATGATGGGAGCTGAGTGGGTGACCAACATCGCTAGTCAAGCAGCATCCACACTGATGAACCTAGCTAAAAGTGGACAATATCAGTTCAGCACCAATGCGATCAGAGTATAATTAACACTGACACAGTTATTTTTTGGATTGGAAGACTTTTTGTATCTATCACTAAAGGATATTTCCCATGAGAAGGAAAAAAGCTTCAAGAGCAGTAGATCAGGTAGGTGAGGAATTGGCAGCTTTGACTATGGCCCTAGAAATTAGTAGTAGGAATTGACAGCTGGGTTGTTGCCCTTTGAGTTAATCAGTCTAAGAAGATCCTGGAGCAGCTGCCACTTGGAAACTTCATTGAGCAACCTGACATGGGGGAAAGCGGGCTTTGAACCAGCTGCTCATAACTAACTTACAAGGTCATTAGAGGGGTAAAAACAAATGTTTGCAAAGCTCCTTGAATGGAGCATAAACACAGGCTAGCACTTGGTCCAAATTCAGTGAGTGACGTAAAATGAATACATTCAGAGGAAAAAGGACTCCATCCTGAGCAGGAATGGAGGGAAAAAAGTATTTCTACTAACTCATACCTCAAGACCTTCTGAAATGATACAGTTCTAATCATTAGTATCAAAAAAGTCTAAGCAGGTGCCAGCCCAGTGGCATAGTGGTTAAGTTCAACATGCTCCGCTTCAGCAGCCCAGGTTCATGGATTTTGATCCAGGGTGCAGACATACACCACTCATCAGCTATGCTGTGGCAGTGACCCACATAGAAAGAAGAGGAAGACTGGCACAGATGTTAGCTCAGAACTAATCTTCCTCAGCAAAAAAAAGTCTAAGCAGTATTATAAAGGAAAGCAATAAATTATCTCATGAAAATATTAGCAGAGATTAATCCAAATTAACTGTTAACCACCCTCTGCTGCAAACTGTTGGGTACTTCCAGAAAAAAAAATGAGACAGGAGACAGATACATTTTAAAGTCAGCAAGATGATCAAGAGGTAAAGTTTTTGCCCCAGGAGTAGGAGGCCCTCACCATTCTGGTTACATGAGGGTATTAGGAATCTGGGTTTAGCGAGGGCATACAGAGAGGTTGAAAAACTGAAAGAGGTGAGAACACCGATGGCCAACTGTGCATATTGATAATATGGCCCAGGGAAAGTCCAGCTCAAATAATCCCTTTCGATGGCCATACAGGGTAGATCAAAGAGTGTTTCAATCACTCAGAAACATTTCATCCTTTTTAAGAAGCTCTACCTCTAAAAGATGGACTGACATACAAGGGAGACAGCCCTAGACTGAATATGAGGACACCCGGATCGTAGTCCTAGTTACCACTAACTAGTCATGTGACCTTGGGCAACTAGCTTAGCTGCTTGATCCTCAGTATCTTTTTCTGTAAAAATGGAGGTAATTATACCTGCTTTTCTTTCTCACAGTTTTAATGAGGATTTTGTTAAATAATAAATTCAAATCTCAGGAAACTATAAAATCCTGCCCCAGTATGTCATTCTAACAGTTATGTTCCTATGAAATCAATTTTCTTTGATACACTTACTCATACTCCATACATTCAAGGACTGTCCATTGTCTAGAAAAAAAAAAGCATCTTGAACAGACCTATTCACATTTTTGGCTCCAACTCTTCCTTTCTGAGTTCTCCACGCCAGCAAACACATCTTGTACTCTGACTTGGTGGTTTTACTCAATCTATATTCTAACTCCAGAAAAAAATCCTCCAAGACTCAACTCAGGTTTGCCTCCCTTCTCAGATGAACCCAGCCCGTAATGCTCTCCTTTTCATGCAAACTCCAACATCCCTTACTATCAATATCACTAATTTAGCAATTAATAGTATTCTATTACCATTTCCTAATGCTGCTGTGCACTTTTCTCTCATACATAATTAAAATCTTTGCCTGCTTATGTCACATTTCCCCAACCAGACTACCTGTAAATGGAGGACAGCAGGGACTATGCCTTCAACATGTTTGTACGGCCCCCATCACAGGTGGTAGAAGGCCCTGCTAAACAGCTGAATCTATTTCACAGCTCCCCTGCAATCACTACACTGCTGTAAAGCTGCCTGGCATCGCAAGGACTCCCAGCTTCACAGTCACGACCCACTGAAGCTGAGCTTGGCCTCCCAGGTGCAAGATATCAGACACAATAACATTCCGTCTTGGGTTTATTCCAGGATCCCTTCACTCCCCTCACAGGCTCTGCCTGTGTTGTAGCCCTCCGCACACAATTAAATTGTGGAGTTTCAAGCGATCGTTGAACTTGCTTGCGTCGCTAACGCCCCGCCCTCCAGGGAGGAGCTCTCAGAGCAGGAAGTCTGGCCTGAGCCAAGTATTGCCATAAAATTCAACTTTTCTTGCCATCGCTTTCAACGTTTGGTAGACCGAGATGGTTGTCAAGAAGCAATCACTTTTAAAACTAAACTTTTTAAAAATTAAAATGAACTTTTTAATGTTATTTAGTTTTAATTTATTTACATTTGTAAACTGAAGCAGGGTAAAATGGTTTTCTGTTAAACACGACTTAATTGTTCTGCCAAGACTCCTTTTCACTTTATCCGTTGAAAATTTAGCATTCAGAGTGAGGTGTGATGTAAGCATACAACACACACCGGATTCTGAAGACTTAGTAATGGGGAAAAAAATGTAAAATAGCTCTTTAATAATTTCCATATCGATTACATATTGAAATGGTATTTGGACACAGTGGAGTACATAAAATATATTATTAAAATTAATTTCATCTATTTCTTTTGTACTTTTTTAATGTGGGTACTGGAAAATAGGTACATGGCTTGCATTATATTCCTATTGGACAGAGCTGCTCTAGCTCATCACCTAGGGTATTGGAAAGTGTTAAATAATAGCTAAGAATATTATATAAACTATTTCATCTCATGCTCACCACAGATTCTTGAGGTATTAACCCTGTTTTATAGATGATAAAACAGAGTTGTAGCAAGATGAAATGACTTATCCGATATCCACAGCCAGTAGTGATAGAGCTGGGATTCATACTTAGATCTGACTGGCACCAAGGCCCATATTGAATAATTGATTGCTTGGGATACTTATCTCCCTTGAATTATGAAAGTATTGATCAAATATGCTCAGAAATTTATTTTTTGAGTACGGCCTAAATCACCTAGCCAATTACAAACATTGGGAAAATTCAGGCAGAAGCTGGGGGAAATCCAGTCTCAGTCATTTCCAAAACAGAATCCAAATTGGACCAGCCAAAAGTATGATAATGGCAAAACCATGAGAAACAACTGACAGGGTCACAGAGCAACCAAAAGTCAAATTAGGCATAGGCTTAAACAGTTCCCAAAGCACTGTGTCACAAACATTTGCCAAAACAATGAATAAAATTGTTCATTCTTCAGTTTCTTTCATGTTGTTCTGGAAGGAATTTTTCCAAGCAATTCAATGTCTTGGCCAGTTGGCCTCCATCAAAATAACAGGAAAAGTACTGGTATATATTTTGAAGGTGAAGAATTGCTCCACCGCAGGTTAATTATTCGAAACTTGAATTTACACTCAGTGCACGTTAATTTCTGTCCCTTACTAGGCTCTCCAATGGCCTTTAGACAATAATAGTGACAATGAAATCCAACCAGACTCCCTGATGCTGCTTCAGAGACTCATCAGCATCTAGAAATGGAATATGATTCTGTCATCCATTTTGTAAACCTAAATATTTTTTTCTGCAACTGTTAAAAGGTAAGAGTAAGACTGATAAATGAGACTGGCTGTATAGTTCATCACGTCATTGGAAGTGCTGATTCTCCAGGTTTATTTACTGAGTAAATAATATAAGAGTGTCTACAAATCTGTATCTGAGCTCTGTGAATTATTGGTCAGCACCAACAAGCTCAAAGAAACCCCTCTGAACTTAGCTTTTTTCCCAACTACACATACACAAATACCCATTTGCATGTATATCTTTGCATATATACATAACTTGGCTTGTATGGGTTGTGCTTTGCATTCAGATAGAAACATTTCTATGGAATGAATCAGATGGACCATTTGAAATCAGGTTACACGTCACCTTAGGTAGTGACACTAGGTGAGACCAAATTCTTTCTGTCAGTGCTAGATCTATCCAGAATTGTAAAATAGAAGAAAGGAACTGCTCCTAACTCTCCTGAGTGGATTGAAATCGATTTTCCTCCTGAAATCTGGAGTGTATTTACCCAGATATCTAGTCTATGTAACTTTCCAAAATGGCCCTGCACTTAACTGGTTGTCAATTAAAGTGTAAGTCAAACATATAGTTAAGGTGCCTTCTCTCACAGGAGTTATTTACATTTTGATAAGAAACTCTTGAAGCCTGAAAAGATTCATGACACTTGGGAATGAATATGTAACAGTATAAATTTCACAGAAAGGTATTGGGGAGAAAATAAGAAACAGATAACTTCCTCAAATCTTATCATTTTGCCTGCTACCTACCCACAACAGCAGGCTTGCTTTTATGAGTACCGTTTGGTGGGAAACATACATGCAAGTTTTACCCTCCAATCAATCCCCCACCCCCATTTTCCCTCTTTCCTTCCTTCAACGAGTATTTATAGAGAATGCCAAATATTTATTACCTATACCAGGCCAATGTAAATATACACCTTTTAGTTGTGGGTTTACGTGGTGTGTATAAGCATAAGGAAAAATCAGAGTCAGCTAACTTTAAACCCTTTGAAAATAATGGCAGAGACAGAAAAATAGATGCCCAAACCTCTCCTCTTTGAGTTTCCCAAATATCACTGACCTAAAGCTGGAATCTTTCGACTCTCTTTGAAGCCACTGCTGCTTGTTTTGCTCCTGCAGCTTTTTCCAGCTGCTGTCACATCTGTCTGAGATCACAGTAGGCTTGGCTGCTTTAATACTTTGGTATCTGTTATGTTAACTCCTGCTGGAACCTAGCACCTCAACTCTTCTATCAGCCCAGATCATCATCATTACCATCCAGACTGACCTCGGCCCCAGGCAGCGGCTCTCATGTGGACTCCCTGTTACAGGCACACCTCAGGCAGCAGACAGTCGCAGACTACTCCCCACGGCTGTGGGAAGCGGTGATGAGCTGCTAAGCTCAGTCATATTTTATCAAAGCCTTTGATCTCTGGTTTGATCTTTGCCAAGATCTGTGACACAAACAGGTCTCTGCTCACATGGCAACTGGTGCTTACTAACTCAGTTCCCTCTTTATACTTTGAGCATCCTGCCGCCTATATATTAATGCTGTCTAACAAAATCAAAGGTCAACATAAAAATAGGCACTTTGTAATAGAGAACATTTTTCCATTCACCCTATTGGCTCTTCACGGAGCCCCACGCTTTTGGAAGGCTTTTATTTGTACCTGCCTGAAGGGCATCATTAGATCATTTTCTGTCAGTTCCTTTTTGACTCAAAAGTTTTAGAGGAGCCACAAGGTAAAATAACTGTGTGTGTTGTACATTAACTTTATTAGATAAACATTTAACGTGTTGAACGTGCATCATGAGCAATTGAACTATAGTTCAGCAAGAAATGACAAAAAATAGTCTTGGTTTTTTTCATGTATTTTTAATAGCTTTTAAAAAGAATGGGTCTAATTAAAGGAAAATCTGAAACAACTGTGAACAAGAGAATTCTGAAAACCTAGAAAAAATGAAAGAAGTAAGACATGTTGAATGGGATGAGAAAAACAAATTCATTCAGAGCTTGAACAGCTGACATGGGCAAGGATCGTGGACTTGATTCTTTAGGGATGGGAAGCTCATATGGGGATTAAGAGTAAGAATGGAATTGCCAGAATCTCAGAAAGGATCGTTTGAACAGTGGCGGTAGGCATAGATGGAACAGATGGACTGCTTACAGGCAAAGTACTTCAATGAAGAGAATCACTCAGGTAAAGACTAGGGCAGCGGTGGGGAGAGAAAAAAAGCTGCACATCTAAAGTGAAGCAGCAAGATTTGGCAATCGATGCAACAAATAAAGGGCAGATAGCATAAAGCTATCGCTGAGGTTTGGGGTTTGGACTTCAGAGAGAAAGACTGATACTCAAAGCTGCTGCCTCATGTGAAATACTATTCAGGAGATAACTACAATGGGAAGGGCATGAACAACAACAAAAAATAATCTCTTACCCTGGTTTCAAACATCACCAGATTGACCATCACCAGGCCTTAAAAGGCACATCAAAAATAGTCCAGAAGGCATTCCAAATTCAAGAAATCTAGTTTCAACATGAGAAAAAGATGGCCTTCAAATACCATCAGTATGCAGATTGACGCGGGGTCGGTGAGCCGAGGAGTCAAAAGAAAGATTTCTTAGACTCTTAAGATCTGGCAGTAGTGCTCTTTTATTTAGAGAATAGTGTAGCATGGGGACAGGACCCATGGGCAGTCAGAGCTTCTGCTGTCCCAAGTTGAGGGTTAGAGCTAAATTTAAGGCATAGGTATGTGAGTTATCTCTTTACAAGACAAAGAATATGTATAGGCATCTCATTGTTCATGTGTCCAGAACAGAATTCTTGATTTCTTCTCCAATCCATCTATTTTTTCCCCGGTATGCACATCTCAGCTTACCAGCATCACCATCAACCTAGATAAACATGCAATAAACTAGGAGGTGACCTAGTTCCTCTCTTTATTCCTCTCTTTACTTCACCCTTGATATTCAAAGTTAGTCTTATAACTGTCCTCTGCTCTCACATCGGCATCTACCACTATGGACACAATGCCATCACCTTCACTTGACGATAACAGCCCACTAGGTGGTCCTCCTTCTGCCAGAATGATCTTTCAAAAATATCTATCAGACTTTATCATTCTCATGCCATATATATGTGTACATATACCTGCTATGTATGATAAGCAATAAATGTCCGTATAAATATAAATATATTTCCAGAGAACTTACAATACAAAACAAACTACTCACCAAGACCTCAAAGGTCTGGCCCCTCCTACCTCTTCAACATCATCTGGTTACTCACTACACTCCAGAGACACAGGCTTTATTTCAGTTTTTCCTTCACGGTAAACTTCAGTCTTTATGATGCGGGGTCGGTGAGCCGAGGAGTCAAAAGAGATTTCTTAGACTCTCAAGATCTGGCAGTAGTGCTCTTTTATTTAGAGAATAGTGTGGAATAGCATGGGGACAGGACCCATGGGCAGTCAGAGCTTCTGCTGCCACCGCTTCTGCTGCCCCCGCTGGCATGGGGACAGGACCCATGGGCAGGCAGAGCTGGTGCGTGGGGACAGGACCCACGGGCGGTCAGAGCTCCTGCTGCTGCCGCATGGGGACAGGACCCATGGGCAGTCAGAGCTCCTGCTGCTGCCCTGAGTTGAGGGTTAGGGCTAATTTTATAAGGCATGGGTACGTGACTTATTTTTACTGGAGAAAAGAAAAGATGATGTAAAAAGTCATTAAATGATTTCAGTGCAGATGGGGTCTGGTTATTGTGCGGTCATATAACTTTAGATACGAATCTGGCCATATAGATCGGCATGTAGGTGAGGATGCCCTGGGCTTCTCTCCCTGGGGCGGTGCTAATTCATACCATAAAAAAAGTCCACTGGGTCATATAGTTTGGCATGTAGGCCAGGTCACCTTGGGCTTCTCTAGCTGGGGCAGCCTTAATCCACATCATTTACACTTGTTCTTCCTCTGCTTAAAATGTTCTGCTTTGTATCTTTGTAAGCCTGGCTTGTCCTTTTCACTCAGGTCGTGGTTTAACGTCACCTGCTGGACTAGACTTCCTTAAAGACCTACTCTGTAGTGGCCAATCCTCCACCACAGTCACTCTCACAGATTCCACTATTTCCTCATCTTCTTGGTTCTCATCACTATCTGAAATCTTGTTTGCTTAGTTATTTTCTCTCTCTTTGCTCTTGAATGTACATTCCATAAGAGGAGGGTTCTTATGTTTCATACATTCACCACTCTATCCCCAGCACCTAGAAAAGTGCTCAGCACGCAGCAGATGCCTGATAAATATTTGCAACTTAATCAGTCTGGGCCTCTCAGTTTCTTCATTTGCAAAATAAAAAGGCTTTATTAGATGACCCTCAAATTTCTTTCCAGCTCTATTATTTATTTTAAGTAAAACTGAGTATACAATGGGAAAAGTTTACTAGATGGATTCCCAGGGTAACACAATGTATTTAATATGTGTTTGCTAAATGAATAAAACTATTTCCAAGCTGTTCTTTTGTATGTATGCAAAGATGTAGTCACTGGAGCCTCTGCCATAAGGCCCCTCTGTGTGCAAAAGGGAAGTCTGATTTCCCTCCAGTTAAACTAATCTCTTTTCATTCTCCAGGGTAAATGCCACCTCAGGCAAAATCTCCCAAACACCAGACAATGAGAGCTGACATCCAGCTGGTATGTACCAGTACTGCCATGTTCATTGTTTACAGGCAGCATCTTTTCTGATTGGTTGATCTCCACACCGTATGGTTGTTGAATATTTTGATGCTGACACATTTTACTATTCTCCAATCCAATGCTTTATTTAAGCATATAAATTCCCAGCACTTTCAAATAAGAACCTTAGTTAAGGACTTTCAGTTAATAATATATTAGGCAATAATGGACACTAAGCCAATTTACTATTCTAAACCAAGGACCAGAAAGAGCATACACAGAATATTGGTCATATTTGTTTATAGCATACTTGACAATAAAATCAGCACACAGTCTTTCCCAAAAGCTATTGTTTGATTCCTCATTGATTGGTTTGGAGTTTGTGGGTTTTCTTTCTCTTTTTGTTTTGTTTAGTATTTTTCTGAATTGAATTTTTATGAGCCTGTCCTGCCTCCTGGAAATACTTTCCCCAGTTATTTACACACTCAGTGATATAATGTGCATTCGCCGGAGCCGCAGCTGAGTGCACTTGAGAAAGTGATTTAAAGATGTCATTGCTGCCATTTGTTTATAAGTTTACTGAGGAAAACCAGGGCAACATATGGATTTCTGCCATATCAAGAATTACTTTGTCTTTAAAAAGTTCAAACGATGTAGATGCATAATGGACCATTTTTGGCGATCTGTTCTCAGTCTCTCCGAAAGATATTGGAAATAAATAAAATCTAATTAGAACAAAAAGACCGAGCAATACTTAGGCTCAGCTTTTCAGTACAGCAATGAGTCAGCTTTATAATTATTTTAAAATGTCCAAACAATTTGTCTTCATTTCACTACAATAACTTTACCATTAATTAGTGTTCACTGGCCACTTTCCACCTCTCTAAAGTCCCATAAGTAAAAATTCTGTTTTCTAATGAAATTTCTACTTAAATACCTGGATTTATTAAAACAAAACAGAAAAATGGATATTTACTAATATAACAGAAGCTGTTCAATTTTTTAAATGAAGCTTAATGTTTTAAGTTCTCAATACTCTGTATTTAAGCCCAGAAAAATCTTGAAAATATTTTCAAAATCACTCATAATTCATAGCTTCCTTTTGATGTTATTTCTTGGTGAACAACACAAATGTAGGGCATCACCTTCCACTGTAATTATCTATCTGTGTCTTATCACACACGGTTGATTGTGAGTTTTTTGGGAGAAGGACATGTGCTCTGTATCCCTCACAGTGAACAGTACCTTGCACATGAGAGGCACTCAATTTGAATGAAAGTATGAATTTCACAATACTCTTCTTTTGCTTGGGCAAGCAAAAATCAATGAGACTGCTTTAATTAGGTTTTTTCCAGCTCTGATATTTAAGAGACATTGGCCAAACCCACTTCTCTAATGGGTATTCATATTCATATTTCTGGAATTGTTGCTATTACAGGCAGCAATAACTTCAGAAACATCAGAAACAAATTACAGCAAGGCCAAAAACTTGGATGCAAGTTAAATGCATTAGTTCACAGTTTTGTCTGAAAAAAACTTTCCTTAGTTTAAACAAGTAACCTATGAGTAAGCTCCGAGATAGGCCAACTTCCCCAGTATCTTTTGTAGTCAAATGAGCATCAAACTAGGCTTCTCACAACCTCTTCAGACAAGTGTCGGCTCCCTGGCCCAACAGACCCAACGGGTTCCTCTATCATGAAATCTCAACAGAAGCTACCCAAAGTGCTCACTTTAGAATGTTAAGTGAATAAAGCAAGATACATCCTAAACAGAATATATGAGTGCAGTTTGTAAACTAAACATTTGTGCATTTATATGCATAGAGGACAGACCAGAGAGATATACACCAATAAGTAATAATTATCTCTAGGTAGAAAAATATCAGTGATTTTATTTTCTTCTTATGTTTTACTATTTTTTCCAAAAATATATTTGTAAATTTCATAGAATTGTAGATTATTTGCAAATAAGCATATATGCCCTTTGTAAAATTTAAAATGTAAAAATTAAAATGCACAAATATCTAATGTGATATTCAAATTAAAAAAATAAGTATGTGTATATATATATATGTGCATATTTGCATAGTATATATAAGGTTGGAATAATAAAAAAAATGTTAAATTATGTTCTAGACTCTTTCCAAGCACTTTAACATAAATCTCAGCCCACACAATAATGTATAAATGTTCATCTCCAGTCTACATCATAACTTTATCAGGCAGACTATTATTAATCCTTTTTACACATGAGAAAACTGATGATCTTGCCCAAGTTCATACAACTTTTTAGTAGCAAAATCCAGCTGGGACTTCCTCAAAGTCTTTCCCTGCCTTCTTTTTAGTACCTCTTGTCCCTTACACGAATGGATGCCCATTGACAGGATGAAATGAAGATGCAAAGTTAGTTTCAAAGAGGAGATCCACCTGGCACTTTACCTACTGCTTCTTTTAACATTTTGCTTCTGTCTCCTTCAGAGGCTGGACCTTAAGGATTACGCCCTTTCTGATTTACTACTTACTACTTCACTCCTCTCCTAAAATTTGAACTACAGCGTAATCCACATAGACAATCAGTTAGAGAGGGTTAATTTATTTAGTAAAACGAAGTTTAAATAAAAGTAACTTACTTAATAAAATTCCGAATTCAGTTGAATTACTAACTTGAATTCCTTATGAGTTAACAAAATGATAACGTTTCACACCCATCCAAATTCTACTTCTAGTTGCCCCATTCTTCTACTTCAGCTCTAGTAAATCTTCTGTTAAACGTGTATTTAGTTTCCGTGAAATGAAGATTCTTTATTTCCATCTGAGCCACAAGTTTATCCCTGATTTTGATAACAAAACCATATTCTTCACAACCTCTCAAATCCTAACTCATTATTTTTGCAAATTTTTCTAATGAATGTCTTGGTTTTGAATCTCTCCTTTTGCCATTTTGACAAAAGAAACATTCAGAAGAGATTCTGTTCTTCTTCATGCTTTCTCTGTTGATTAAGTACTATATGACATCCCTCTTTTACTAGATACATTCTGGTTCTTCTAAATATTTCTACCACTATTTCTCTAAATCAATTTCGTGTTCTTTTTATCATTAACTCCCTTCTCCTCCTACATGCAGTCTCAAATTGCTAACCTCTAGGATGATTTCACCCTCACCTCTTCCCTGCCCACCAGTGTCCTCCCGTCCATGTTCCTTCAGCAGTTCGCTTGCACCACTTACTATAGGCTATTGCTCTGATCCTCATAGGAGGGGCTGGTCTAGAATAACTTGGAGACAATTTCAAACTAGCAGAACCACCTACTATAATTTCTGAAATACCGTTTAATATTAATTTCAGTCCATAAAAAAATGAAAAAATCCCATGAACATAATAAGGGGTAAACTAACCACTATTTTGAAGAAACCAATTATTCTTAGCAGATTTATTACTCTTTCTTCATGCTTCTGATATCTGTGCCAACTTAAATTGTCCTGCATTTTCTTTAGGTTTCCAAGAATAGTGAATCAGATTTTTTAAAATAAGTAGATTAGAAAAGGAACAGCACAGAAGTGATGATGCACAAAGAAAAGTGTACTTTCCACAACATAACCAAACAACACATGGTGAGCTAGCATTTAAACATGGCAAAGTAGCAAAATAAAATTAGATTTCATTTGAATGCATTAACAACTATATATTATGACACAGTTTGTATAAAATAAGAATATGCAATAATAAATCAATAAAAATAAACATATCTCATAGGAAATAAGCTCCTTGACATGGGTCTTGGCAATTGATTTTTTGGATATGATACCTAAAGCACAAGCAAGAAAATCAAAAATAAACAAGTGAGACTACAACAAACTAAAAAGCTTCTGAACAGCAAAAGAAACTATCAACAAAATGAAAAGAAAACCTATGAAATAGGAAAAAAATATTTGCAAACCATCTATTTATTAAGAGGTTAATATTCAAAATATGTAAAGAACTCATATAACTCAAGACCACAGAACAAATAATTCAATTAAAAAATGGGCAAAGGACCCGAAGACATTTTTCCAAAGAAAACATACAAATGGCCAAGAGGTACATGAAAAGGTGTTCAATGTCACTAATCATTAGGGAAATGCAAATCAAACTCACAATGTGATATAACCTTACCCCTGTTAGAATAGCTATCATCAAAAATATACAAGATAGCAATTGCTGGCAAGGATTTGGAGAAAAGGGAACTCTTGTGCACTGTTGGTGGGATTATAAATTGGACAGCCACTATGAAAAACAGTATGGAGTTTACTCAAAAACTTAAAAATAGAACTACCATATGATCCAGCAATTCTACTTCAGAGCATTTATCTGAAGGAAATGAAAACACTATGTCAAACAGATATCTGCACTCCTAAGTTCATAGCAGCATCATTTACAACAGCCAAGACTTGGAAACAACATAAGTGTAAATTGATGGATGAATGGATAAAGAAACTGTTGGAATATGTATAATGGAATATTATTCAGCCATAAAAAAGAAGGAAATTCTGCCATTTGCAACAACATAGGTGGACTTTGAGGGCATTATACTAAGTGTAAATCAGACAGAGAAAGACAAATTCTGCACGATCTCACTTATAGGTCAGATCTGAAAAAAAAAAAGAAAAAACTAAACTCATAGAAAAAGAGGTCAGATTTGTAGTTATCAGAGGTGGGGGGTAGTGGGGGGATTGGATGAAGGTGGTCAAAAGGTACTAGGGATGTAATGTACAACATGATGACTATGGTTAACATTGTTGTATGATGTATATAAAGTTGTTAAGAGAGTAGATCCTAAGAGTTCTCATTACAAGGGAAAAAAACATCCTTTTCTTTTTTTTTTGTATCTATGTGAGATGATGGATGTTAACTAAACTCATCGTGGAAATCATTTCACAATATATGGAAATCAAATCATTATGCTCCGCACTTTAAACTCATACAGTGCTGTATGTCAATTATATTGCAAAAAAACTGGAAAAAATTTAAATTAAAAAATATATATCTGATGATAATAAAGTATTTTTTTTACTAGTTTTATTGTCACTTCCTGATAGAAAATCTGTTTGGAGCAAGTGAAGAAGTACTTTATTATAATTGACCATTTTTATTAAGCCCACCAACAAATGGGCATCTCTAAAGCACATAAAAGGAAATCTTTGGTCTACTCATATTTAAATGATATTAAACTGATAATGATGGGAAACGTTAATTGTGCCCAATAAGAAGAGCCCTGGAACACCCTTTGTTCAATTTCAAGTGCCTCATTACTAGATATTTGCAGACTTCTAAAAAAGCACTCAGAAAAGCTGAAGGCTAAAGTGATTCATTCATATGAAAAGGTCAAAAGAACATCAAGGAAGGCATGCAATTAATCCTCATTAATCTGGCCTCAGATTATTGAAAATCAGGACTTTGTAGAAGTCAGGGAAAACCTGGACTTTGACACAGCCTAGGCATGAATGGTTTTGCATTAAAAGATGATCAAGAGTTACCGACTACGGTTAAGATGGATGATTTTTAAAAGGAAAGATAGGACATTCTGGATAATTTGGGGACAGAATAATAAATTAGCTGTATCTTAGTATGTTTATTCCTCAATTTTGTACATACCGAAAAAAAACCCGCAACTATATTTTAATCACCTCACTCAGGGATGATTTGATGTCTAGAAAACTGGTTAATGCTAAACACATTCAAAATTGGTTAATGTATAAAACATGATGCTAAGATTTGCATTTACAGTAGGAAGATTTTGAAAATAATTGAAATATATCTGATATATATTTGAGATATACATATATCTGATAAGGGATTAATATCCAAAATATTTAAAGATCTCATACAACTCAACAGCAAAAAACAAATAATGCAATTTAAAAACAGGCAAAGGACCTGAATAGATATCTCTCCAAAAATATGCAAATGGCCAACAGGTATATGAAAAGATGCTCCAAGTCACTAATCATCAGGGAAATGCAAATCAAAACCACATGAGATATCACTTCCCACCTGTTAGGATGACTATTATTTAAAAAACAAAGGTTAGCAAGTGTTGGCAAGGATGTAGAGAAAAGGGAACCCTTGTGGACTGCTGATGGGAATGTAAATTGGCACAACAACTATGGAAAACAATGAGCAGATTCCTCAAAAAATTAAAAATAGAACTACCATTTGATCCAGCAATTCCACTTCTGGGTGTAATATCCTGAATTAACATCAGGATCTTGAATAAATATCTGCACTCCCTTGTTCATTGAAGCATTATTCACAATAGTAAAGATATGGAAAAAAACTAAATGTCCATCAGTACACAAAGAAATGTGATATATACATACAATGAAATACTATTCAGTGTTGAAAAAGAAGGAAATCCTGCCTTTTGCAACAACTTGCATGGACCTAGAGGACATTATACTAAGTGAAATAAACCAGACACAGAAAGACAAATACTGCATGATCTCACTTATATATGGAACCTAAAAGAGTAAACACATAGAAGCAGAGAGTAGAATGGTGGTTGCCAGTGGCTAGGATGAGGGGGAAATGGGGAGATGTTGATCAAAGGGTACAAAGGTTCAGTTATGCAAAATAAATAAGTTCTGGAGTTCTACTGGACAATATAGGGACTATGATTAATAATACAATATGGTATACTTAAAAATTTGCTAACAGGATAGATCTTATGTTAAGTGCTCTTACCACAAAAGGAAATGAAAAAACAAAGGGGGCAAGAGGAAACTCTGGAGGTGATGAATGTGTTTATGGCATTGATAGTGATGATGTTTTCATGGGTGTATACCTATCTCCAAACACATCAAGTTGTATCCGTTCAATACCTACAGCTTTTCGTCTGTCAATCATACCTCAACAAAGTAGATAAACAATAAAATTATAAGAAGAAGAAAACTGGATTCATAATCAGATGACTGCTTGGTGAAAATATAGTTAGAATAAAGGTAAGATTGTGTTTCACTGAAGTAAAGACAATCTGACCTTAATTTTAAAGAGAGTCAGGTTGCCATTAGTTCCATCCATTAGGCATTAATTCTTGTTAGTTTTAGTTAAGGTCACTTTCTCACCTTGGCCCTAGATATAGAGACGCATAGTTTATCGATGATGACAAGGTATATGTTCACCTATTCAAATTATGTATTGACTAACAATATCCTTTAAGCAAGAAAATGTTCCTTCTTAAAGCATGATCTCAATGATTTGGTGGCATAATGTATTGTTTTCTACTATGTAGCTATATACAGATTTAAGTGAAACTTTAAAGTAGTGATTCCTTAATTTCTAAGAAGGAATGGTAAGAATGGATATACTTTGGTTTTTATGAAACAATATCCCTGTTTTACTTTGGTATTGAGTAATTAAGTAATTTATTCTTTCAAGTCTACTACATGCCAAGCACTGTACTAGGCACTGGGGATTTGGTAGAAAACATGTAGAAGTAGTCCTTGCCTTCATAGAACATTCTTCACCTAATAGTGAAATGACATAAACTGCATTTATTAAAAAAGTAGAGTAGTCACCCTTATCCACAGTTTTGCAGTCAACTATGGTCCAAAACACTAAATGAAAAATTCCAGAAATAATTCGTAAGTTTTAAATTGCACGTCATTCTGAGTAGTGTGATGCAATCTCGAGCCATCCCACTCTGTCCCACCCTGGATGTGAATCGTCCCTTTGTCCAGAATATTCACATTGTTACTCTACCTCCACAATAGGCGCTTAGTAGCACCTTGGTTATCAGATCAACTGTCAGGGTCTCACAATGCTTGTGTTCAAGTAACCCTTATTTTACTTAATAATGGCCCTGATCACAAGAGTAGTGATGCTGGCAATTCAGATATGCCAAAGAAAAGCCATAAAGTGCTTCCTTTAAGTGAAAAGGTAAAAGTTTCAACTTAATAAGGAAAGAAAAAAATTGTATGCTGAGGTTGCTAAGATCTCTGGTAATTTTTATTACAGTATATTGTTATAATTGGTCTATTTTAGTATTAGTTATTGTTTTTAATCTCTTTGCTTAATTTATAACGTAAACTTTATCATAGGTATGTATGTATAGGAAAGGGTTTAGTACTATCCCTGGTTTCAGGTATCCACTGGGGGTCTTGGAACATATCCCCCACAGATAAGGGGGGACTACTGCATCTCGATGAGCTTCTTCCAATTAGTGAATTTCTCTGAATACCTGGTATAGCTTATGCAGCTCTCATAAAGTCAATGAGAACTCCTAAGGAAATGGGAATTGTAAAATGTTATTTAATATGTGGCTGTTTAAAGAACAAGTACATTAATTGCCTGCGTGATTATTTTCTTGCTATATGGGAAAATAATTGCCCACTGATTGTGTATTGCCAGTAGCAGAAAGTTATGTGAAATGGATATTAGTTGTTCTTCAATGCCTTTGAGCCCAAATATTTTGATAAGAATACTACTATGAAATTATAATAAAAAGTCAATAGGGAAATAAAAATTTATATTTAACTTCTACTTTTCAAATTTCTCAAATACATATCTAATACAAAAACATTATAAATAAACTCTTAATGATTAGAAAAAAGGGAAGAGAAAGAAAGGGTAACAAAACAAACAGAGCAAAAAGTAAAACAATGTAAGAGACAAGAAAAGACTAACATGATTATAAGTAGCTGGAAGGAGGAAACGATTTCAATTTGTTTTCACCAACATTTACTGAGATCCCCTAGGGGCGAGGCTCTGTGCTAGCTTGGAAAGAAACACTAAGATAAGTAAGAAATAGCTGTGCTCCCCAGGATGGCACAATTTTGTGGGGATTTATTTTCTTCTCATTCTAATTTCTCTAACTCAGGATACATAAAGAGTATCTGATTTTAAATGAGTATCCAGCAGTCCCTGCATATTACTGGATTGTTTGAGAGTTAATGAGAGGTTTAGGAGGAGAAATTAAAACATTCACAAGAGTCCTCCTTCGGTCAGACTCCCTTGCTCAGTGATGGAGATTTTCTGTTGCATTTTCATGGCAATCTCTCTCTGGGTTGTTTGTGAGTTTTTCTCATCAGTAAGAAGAATCTCATTGTGCCACCCACCAAGCACGCACTTGCTAATCACTGGTAATTGCCTACAATTGAGATCAGCAGACTCTTCACTGAGGACAGCAACGAGCACTTAACTTATTGGCACTGAGCTTTCCTGTGTGCCCATTTCCACTAATGGATCATTTGTCCTGGAAATTGGAAGTCCCAGCATCAGTCACACAAACCAGACTCAGTAGGCAGAACTGTTTACCTTCCTCTTCACCTCCAAAAGGAGAGCAATACAGACCTGCGCTTAGCCTGGCCAGAAGGTGGGCAGCCTTTGTGGAGAGCCAAAGTCCTTCGTTCCAGCAGGAGAGCTCAAGAAAAAGGACCTCCCAGAGAGGCAAAATGTTCTGAAACAGAGAGGACGATAAGAGGCAGAATCTTTCACTGACATCCTTTTGTTTTCAGACTTCCTGTCAACATGCCACAGCATAGCAGGTAAAGTCAAAGGATGCCTCTGCAGATTCCTGAAGTGGCAAGGCTTCTTCAGAACTGCCACAAAAGCTGCTTCCTTTTAAGTGGCTACTATCACTCTAAATATGGAGACAAAATTCCTGATAAGCAGAAATTAACTATTGACAGCAGATGGTCCTGATGCAGAAGGAATGGAGAAACAATGCCTTCCATCACCAATCATCGTGCCTATACATCTTCCTGCAGAGGTCAGAAGAGGTACAACTGAACCTGTGTTTGATGTGATTTACATTTCCTTATGGTTGTGGCACATATGTCTAGTACTGACACCCCTTACAGAAGGGAATTTCCCTGGAGTTTTTTAGAACTCCTGCATACAGTGAACGATATAATTTTAACCTCTACAACTCTAATCCACCCTACCCTCACCTCCCATAATTCCTATTTGTCATTAAAGCTTCTTGTTTCAGGATGTTAAGGAAAAAATTATTCCGACACTTGCTAAATTGGTAAGGAAGACTTTATTGAAGACTACTTATGATAATTGTCAAGATTATTACAATAAGGGAGAGAGATTGGGCTCAATTCCAAAAATAGCAAAGACAGCTGAGGATTTATAGCCATTGAACAGAATGAGGGGTGTCAGGGGATGGAAGATTACTAGGAGGAGACATCCTGGATTGAGAGATTCTTGCTAAACTCACTTAACAGTATTCTTGCCGAAGGCAGGCAAAGGTAATCAGGTATCAAGGGAGGGGGAGTCTCACTAAACTGACTTCATAGGATTCTTGCTAAAACTGGACTCAGCAGACTGAAGAGAGGGACCAAGGATGGGGCCTAGTCAAAAAGAGGGCTCAGAGGAGGCTGTCTAAGGTTTGGTCAAGGAAAGAGTCTTTGTCAAGAGGAGCAGCGACTCTTACAATAGGTCACCCTGTGTTTAGAGGTTACAAAGTTTAAAAGCAGATTCCTTAGAAGTAATTCCCTTTTTGAAGTTTCCTAAATCAACAAGCCAGTTAGAAGGGAAAGAAGCCCCACTGAAATTGGCTTGAATTGGGGCTTATAAAAATAAAAAAGTATCTATTTTTATGTTTCATTTAAAAAAAATTTTTTTTTTGCAGGGGAAGATTCATCCCAGGCTAACACCTGTTGCTAATCTTCCTCCTTTTTTTCTTCTTTCCTCCCTACTACGTCCCCCCCCTGGCCCCACCCCCTCAAAGCCCCAGTACAGGAGTGTATAGTTTTAAGTTCTTCTGAGTCTTCTATGTGAGCCACTGCCACAGCATGGCTACTGACAGGTGAGTGGTGTGGTTCCGTGCCTGGGAATTGATCCAAGGCCGCCGAAGCAGAGGAGACGAAACTTCAACCACTTGGCCATCAGGGCTGGCTCTTTAAGTTTCATTTTTTATATTGCTTCTCCCTTCTCTCCCCAATTCATCCCCTTTGACCTATACAGATATTTCTCTCTCCCTCTAACTCTTACAAATATCCCCTCCATAATCCAGCCTGTCCCTTGTTCCCACTTGTAGCTTCTCTGATTTTCAATGTATTTAATTCACCACCTAAACAACTTCATCTGCACCCATCTTGCCCCAATCATTTAGGTTTGCTTTTATATCAGTTTTTTAGTTCCTGGATCCAGTCCAGTTATTGTAACTTGAACCTGGAATATTATTGTCTCTTCTTGAATTTTGTTCTTTGTTCTTATTCTAGCTAATGTGAAAGTATTCTAAACTCTCAGTCTACATATCCTTTCTCCAAGGTAGAGTCCACCAAGATTATCTCTAGGATATGATTCTTCCATTTCCTTGATTCAAGACAGTTGTGAGCTTTGAAACTATGGGTATTCTTGCAGGGTCGTGGGGGTTATAGAAAAGAAAAGGGACTCTTTTATAAAATGAAAGTCTAGACTCTACAAAATTCTTATAGAGAGTAAGCCCTGTAAGAGTTTTTGCATTCTTTTATTTCAGGCATCAGAGTTATAAAATATTATTAAACTAATATAAAATATTAGTTTGTGGCATGTTCTTTTCTTTTTTTTTTTAAGATTGGCACCTGAGCTAACAACTGTTGCCAATATTCTTTTTTTTTTCTGCTTTATCTCCCCAAACCCCCACGTACATAGATGTATGTCTTAGTTGCAGGTCCTTCTAGTTGTGGGATGCAGGACGCCATCTCAACGTGGCCTGACCAGCTGTGCCATGTCCACGCCCAGGATCCAAACCCTGGGCCGCCATAGTGGAGCGCACGAACTTAACCACTCGGGCATGGAGCCAGCCCCTGTTATTTTCTTTTTTTGGAGTTTTTAGTATTTAATCAAATCAAACAATTCTTTTTTTTTTTTAATTTTTATTTTTTTCGGATGTACATCATATTTCAAATTCTGGATACATTACATCATGTTCACCACCCGAACACTAATTATAGTGCATCCCCTCACATGTGACCATAATCACCCCTTTTGCCCTCCCCCCTCCCCCCTTCCCCAATGGTAACCACCAGTCCAATCTCCAATGCTCTGTGTTTTTTTTTTGTCGTTTTTATCTTCTACTTATGAGTGAGATCATATGGTATTTGACTTTCTCCCTCTGACTTATTTCACTCAGCATAATACCCTCAAGTTCCGTCCATGTTATCACAAATGGCTGGATTTCATCATTTCTTATGGCTGAGTAGTAGTCCATCGTGTATAAATACCACATCTTCTTTATCCATTCATTCCTTGATGGGCACCTAGGTTGCTTACAAGTCTTGGCTATTGTGGATAAAGCTGCAATGAACATAGGGGTGCAAGTATCTTTATGCCTTTGTGTTTTCAAGTTCTTTGGATAAATACCCAGCAGTGGAATAGCTGGATCATATGGTAGATCTATCCTTAATTTTCTGAGGATACTCCAAACTGCTTTCCATAGTGGCAGCACCAGTTTGCACTGCCACCAGCAGTGAACAAGGGTTCCCTTCTCTCCACACCCTCTCCAACATTTGCTGTTTCCTGTCTTGTTAATTATAGCCATTCTGACTGGAGTGAGGTGATAACTCATTGTACTTTTGATTTGCATTTCCCTGATAGCTAATGATGTTGAGCATCTTTTCATATGCCTGTTGGCCATCTGTATTTCTTCTTTGGAGAAATCTCTGTTCAGATCTTTTGCCCATTTTCTAATTGGATTGTTGGATTTTTGTTGTTGAGCTGTATGAGTTCTTTGTATATTTTGGATATTAACCCCTTATCTGATATGTGGTTTGCAAATATCTTCTCCCACTTGTTAGGTTGTCTTTTCGTTTTGTTGATGGTTTCCTTTGCTGTGCAGAAACTTTTTAGTTTGATGTAGTCCCATTTGTTCATTTTTTCTTTTGTTTCCCTTGCCCAGTCAGACATGGGACTTGAAAATATGCTGCTCAGACCAATGTCATAGAGCGTACTGCCTATGTTTTCTTCTAGAAGTCTCATGGTTTCGGGTCTGACATTCAAATCTTCAATCCATTTTGAGTTGATTTTTGTGCATGGTGTAAGGGAATGGTCTACTTTCATTCTTTTGCATGTGGCTGTCCAGTTTTCCCAACACCATTTATTGAAGAGACTCTCCTTTCTCCATCGTATGCTCTTGGCTCCCTTGTCGAATAGTAGCTGTCCATAAACGTGTGGGTTCACTTCTGGGCTCAATTTTGTTCCATTGATCTGTGTGTCTGTTTTTGTGCCAGTACCATGCTGTTTTGGTTACTATGGCTTTGTAGTATAATTTGAAATCAGGGAGTGTGATACCTCCAGCTTTGTTCTTTTTTCTCAGGAATCCTTTGGCTATTCGGGGTCTTTTGTTGTTCCATATAAATTTTAGGATTCTTTGTTCTATTTCTGTAAAAAATGTTGTTGGAACTTTGATAGGGATTGCGTTGAATCTATAGATTGCTTTAGGAAGTATGGACATTTTAACAATGTTAATTCTTCCAATCCAAGAGCATGGAATATCTTTCTATTTCTTTGTGTCTTCTTCGATTTCTTTCAGCAATGTTTTATAGTTTTCGGTGTACAGATCTTTCACCTCTTTGGTTAAGTTTATTCCTAGGTATTTTATTCTTTTTGTTGCAATTGTAAATGGGATTGTATTCTTAATTTCTCTTTCTGCTACTTCATTGTTAGTGTATAGAAACGCAACGGATTTTTGTACATTGATTTTCTATCCCGCAACTTGACTGTATTCCTTTATTATTTCTAAAAGTTTTTTAGTGGACTCTTTAGGGTTTTCTAGATATAAAACCATGTCGTCTGCAAAGAGTGACAGTTTCACCTCTTCTTTTCCAATGTGGATCCCTTTTATTTCTTTTTCTTGCCTGATTGCTCTGGCTAAGACTTCCAATACTACGTTAAATAAGAGTGGTGACAGTGGGCATCCTTGTCTGGTTCCTGTTCTTAGAGGGATAGCTTTCAGTTTTTCTCCACTGAGAATGATATTTGCTGTGGGTTTGTCATATATGGCCTTTATTATGTTGAGGTATTTTCCTTCTATACCCAATTTATTTAGAGTTTTTATCATAAATGGATGCTGTATCTTGTCAAATGCTTTCTCTGCATCTATTGAGATGATCATGTGATTTTTATTCTTCGTTTTGTTAATGTGGTGTATCACATTGATAGATTTGTGGATGTTGAACCATCCTTGCATCCCTGGAATAAAACCCACTTGATCATGATGTATGATCTTTTTAATGTATTGTTGTATTCGATTTGCTAGTATTTTGTTGAGGATTTTTGCATCGATGTTCATCAGTGATATTGGCCTGTAATTTTCTTTTTTTGTGTTGTCCTTGTCTGGTTTTGGTATCAGGATAATGTTTGCTTCGTAGAAGGAGTTAGGAAGTCTCCCCTCCTCTTCAATTTTTTGGAAGAGTTTGAGAAGGATAGGTATTAAGGCTTCTTTGAATGTTTGGTAGAATTCACCAGGGAAGCCGTCTGGTTGTGGACTTTTATTTTTTGGGAGGTTTTTAATTGCTGTTTCCATCTCCTTACTGGTGATCGGTCTATTCAAATTTTCTACATCTTCTTGGTCCAGTTTTGGAAGGTTGTATGTTTCTAAGAGTTTATCCATTTCTTCTAGATTATCCAATTTGTTGGTGTATAACTTTTCATAGTATTCTCTTATTATCTTTTGTATTTCTGAGGTGTCCATTGTAATCTCTCCTCTTTCGTTTCTGATTTTATTTATTTGAGGTTTCATTAATTTTTTCTATTGTTTTTTGTCTCTATTTCATTTATTTCTGCTCTGATTTTTATTATTTCCTTCCTTCTGCTGATTTTGGGCTTTGTTTGTTGTTCTTTTTCCAGTACCTTTAGGTGCACTTTTAGATTGTCTATTTGGGATTTTTCTTCTTTGTTGAGGTAGGCCTGAATTGCTATAAACTTCCCTCGTAGAACCGATTTTGCTGTATCCCACAGATTTTGGCATGTCATGTTTTCATTTTCATTTGTCTCCAGGAAGTTTTTATTTCTTCTTTGATTTCTTCATTGACCCAATCATTGTTCAGTAGCATTTTGTTCAATCTCCACATTTTTGTGGCTTTTCTGGTTTTCTTTCTGTAGTTGATTTACTGTTTTGTACCTTTGTGGTCAGAAAAGATGCATGGTATTATTTCGATCTTCTTAAATTTATTGAGACTTGTTTTGTGGCCTAATATGTGATCAATCCTGGAGAATGTTCCTTGGGCATTTGAAAAGAATGTGTATTCTGTGGGTTTTCAGTGGAATGTTCTGTATATATCTACTAAGTCCATCTGGTCTAATGTGCCCTTTAAGGCGAGTGTTTCCTTATTGATCTTCTGTTTGGATGATCTATCCATTGGTATAAGTGGAGTGTTAAAGTCCCCTACTATTATTGTGTTACTATCTATTTCTCCTTTTATGTCTGTTAATAATTGCTTTATATATTTAGGTGCTCCTATGTTGGGAGCATTGATATTTACAAGTGTTATATTTTCTTGTTGGATTGTTCCCTTTATCATTATGTAGTGCCCGTCTTTGTCTCTTATTACAGTTTTTGATTTAAAGTCTATTTTGTCTGATGTAAGTATTGCTACCCCTGCTTTCTTTTCTTTGCCATTTGCATGGAATATCTTTTTCCATCCTTTCACTTTCAGTTTGTGAGTGTCTGTAGGTCTGAAGTGTGTCTCTTGTATGCAGCATATACATGGATCTTGTTTTTTATCCAGTTGGCCACCCTATGGCATTTGATGGATCATTTAATCCATTGACATTTAAAGTAGCTATCAATAAATATGTATTTATTGCCCTTTTGTCATTTTTTCTTTTTTTGGGGGGGTGTTTTAGTAGTTCTTCTCAGTTCCTTTCTTTTTCTCTTGCTCTCTTCACTTGTGGTTTGATGGCTATCTTTAGTAATATGTTTGATTTCTTTTGTCTTACTTTTTTTCCTGCTTGTTATAGGTTTCTGGTTTGTGGTTACCATGAGGATCCTATTTAATATACTACGCATATAACAGTCTATGTTGAGTAGATAGACTCTTTAGCTTGACCTCTTTCTAAAAGCTCTATGTTATTTTCAATAATCAACTAATGCCCTCACTTTTTTTTGCTTTCATTTCTCTCATCTCCACAACCCCAAAATCCTATCATATTCTTTTCCCCACTTTAAGCACCTAAACCTGAACAAATTTACCCAAATGATATTGTATTATATATCTAACTCTGCTTACTCTTTCCACAAAACATTTTGCATTTTATATCAATCCATATTGATATCTGTAGACCTAGTTCATCCTTTTTAACTGTGAAATATTCTTTTTGTTCATATATAATAATGTTGTCTAATTGAACATTAATTGGATATTTCCATTGTTTCAAACTCTTTACCATTACAAATAGTGCTCTGATATACATCTTTATCCAGGCTTATTTGAGTACCTAGCTAAGAGTTTCTCTGGGATGTATACCAAGGAGCAGTACTGCTGGGTAGTAGATTATGCACACTTGATTCTGCTAAATATTCAAGTTGGTCCCCTGAATGGTTGCTCCAATATCCTCTCCTTCTAACCATGAATGAGAGTTTCTACTCCTTCATATCATCACTAACACTGGACACTATCTGACTTTTTACTCTTCTGATAAGTACACAAAATCATGTCTCATTTTAATTTTTAATTCTCTGTTTACTAATAAATATGGGCACTTCTCCATATAATTATTAGCCATTCAAGTTTCCTCCCTGTGAATTGTCTATTCATACCTTTTGCTCAAATCTATATTGGGTTGCCTGATAGTTTCTTCTTGATTTGCAGGGACTCTTTATACTTTTAAGCTATTAATCCATCTTTCTTTATTTATTTTAAAAATGTATTCTTCCAGTTATTTGATTTTTAATGTTTATATATGATACCTATTGTTAAACAGAAGTCTTTAATGTTACTATAATCAAGTCCATTAATCTTCCTCTACTTGTGACTAATCCATTTGTTTCTTGTTTAAAAAATCTCCCCCAGACCCAAGGTCATAATGATATTCATTTGAATTTAGTTCTAATAGTTGTATAGTATTTCCCTTCATTTATGGGTCCTTAATCAATTATGATTTTAATTTTTTCTTGGTGCAAGGATGAAGCTCATTTCCCAATAGCATTATTAAATAACCCTTTTGCCACTTAGTTATGAAGCCAGGACTACTGTACATTTGTGTGTGTGTGTGTATATATATATATATATATATATATATATATATATAAGTGTTTCATATATATGGATACACACACACACAAACACGATCATCTATCTGGGAAAACAATATCTTATTATCTGATAGGGTAAGTCCCCTCTCTTTACTTTTACTTTCATAGGTGTGAAGGGTCTTAGCTATTCATTGACATTCAGTCCTCCATAAATTTTAGTATTACTTTGTTCAATTTTCAAAAATATCAAATTATAATTTTAAATAGAATTTCATTATGTTTATAGATTACTTTGGGAAAAACTGACATCTTTACAGTGTTAAGCTTTCTCATTCACGAACACATTAACTTTTGTGGGGAATTGGAATTGTCCACATCAAGATATATCTCTTTGGCATGAGGATTATTTTGGGCTGGTTACTTTTAAAAACTGCAGCCATGAGAGAAACTCTGAAAAGTAGGAGTTATCCTTTGTTGAGAGACATTTACATTTGTAAAGGAAATCTCCATCTGTAAAGGTGTCTCCCTCTCTGTACCACGAAGAAGGAGGGATGACCTTATCTCTAGGAACTCTTACCAATGCAGAAGGCAAGGACTTAAATCTACATAATAACCTTACTCTTGTTTACCGTGCTTTTCTGGTAATCTTCCATAACTGACTCCCTGCACCTCCAACATCCTCCTTTGCCTTTAGCTGTGGAGGGCATTTAAGATGAGAACCTCCATCATTTTGGTGAGTTGCTCAGTTTTCCTGAGTCTCTCCTATGTATACATGTTATAAAGCTTTGTTTAATTTTCTCCTGTTATTCTGTCTCATGTGAATTTAATCCATAGTCCAGCCAGAAGGACCTAGAGTGGGTAGAGGAAATGTCTTCCTCCCCTACACTTTCTTTTTCTCCAAATGGCAGAGACAGGAAATAATACCCCCCTTTCACCTTCAAAAATACTTGGATGATGACAAAATCATCTAGCTAGCTTTTATATAAATGGTAAATACTTGAATAAAGATTTATTTGCAGGATATTAAGACCCATCTTGGTTTGTTTCTTTATTTATAAAACAAAGGGAATTGACTAGACCAGTGCTAGTCAAAGTAGTTCATAGTGACTTGTTTAGCAAGACAGCCGGAGATAAGGAACTTGCACCAGAAAGTTCTTACTTCATCAAGAAAATCTTTGGGGGGAAAAAATGTCAGTTTAATCATTGGAGATGATTTCTAGATTCTCTTTTAATTTAAATGGGATAATTTCATTGATAGTAGTTTACATAGTTTTCTAATTTTGTAAAAGGTCTAAAACTCAAAAGTTTTGCAATAATTTACATAGTCCTCCTTATTGCATAAAAGATGTTTCTTTTAATTTTTCAAATTTCTTGAAGTGATTTGATTCTTTACAGGTTGTTATCTTAAACAATTTTGTTTCCTCTAGTCTCCCACATATCACCACTTTCATTAAATAAGTCATCTTTACAGCAGGGGAAAGCAAGAGAAGACATAAATTAGAGTAGAGAAAATAAAGTACACTATCATTTCTATGCCCCCAATGGCACAGGGAAGCCAGTTGGAAAAACACTAGATTAGTCGATAAATTGTAGAACCCAGAAAATCAGCACAGCTCCCTTTTACTTAATTAAGCATGCCATTCTAACAAGTGTTTCCTGGGGAAACACTTTATATGGAAAGGAAGTTTGTCCTCAAGAGATCTTCCCCATCTATAACCTTTTGAATTCCTTTTTCCTTCCTCATAGACAATTTGCATAGTTGATATTTTCCTTCTCAGTACAAACCTCTTCATTTAGATGGCTGTACTATTACAGTCCTCTGTTGGGGAGAATTGGAGTCAACACATGATTACACAACGTTTACCACCAAAGTAAGTAAGGGGAAAAAGGATATCAAAATTGTGGTGAGAGTAGAGAAAGTATGAGATGTCTTTAAAATGCTTCTCTGTACCCTTCTCCAGCCAATTATGATTGCCCTATAAACTTAACTGTGGAAATTTTTCAAACTATAGAAATAAGTCTATAGAAGTAATGTTTAGAATAATTCTGATTATTCAACAGGGCTGGAGTAGAACATATATGTGTATAACCTTTTTAAAACTCCACAGGTGATAGTGACATGAAACTGCTAATCACAGTTTGTGAAGAGACCTTATCTGCCATTCTCCAGCCCAATTACATATCCAATTCTTGAACCAATCAATAATACCCTATCAAGTTGTCCAGCATATTATTGAACCCCCTCAATGACAGTGAAAACACTCTGCAAAACAGCCTATTTCAACTTTAAACAGTTCAGAGTATAAGAAATTCCTCCAAAATCAGTCTCATGACAATTTCCAGAATTTGGTCCCATGTCTTTCCAGTAAAGCTGTTTAAAACCAGTCTAATTCACTTTACCCACAATGGCCTTTCAAATTTTTCAAGTAGATTTCCTTCTGAGACACCATTTTTCAAGCTCAGCACCTTCTCCTCAACCTTTTCTTATGTGGCAAAGTTTCCAACCCCTTTCACCAATTTGTTCTTGCCCTCCTAGCATGTTGCAGTTTGTCTATATCTGCTCTTAAAATGGATCCATGGAACCGATGACATCTTTTATGTGAAATCTTCTCAGAACCCAGGAGATCCAGACTAGTTTTCTCTCAATCTAGATGCTATGCTTCAGTAAATGTATTTTAATATTTTATTTGTACTTTCTTTATGGAATCCATTTCATACAAATAGCTCACATTTAACTTCAGTTAACCTAAAATTCCTAAATTGACAAGCCACTTTCCAAAAATTTGAAATTGCCTCCAACTTTTCACCCTAGGAGAAGGATGTTCCTATCATCTAGATATATCTATCCTATTAGATTTGATCTCTTGTTAGACATCACCATTTTAGATTTTGCTTCTCTCATCATTTGTAGTCACTGTTCCTCTCAGCATCTGTGCCATCTCTCTATTCATTCACATCACTGATGAAAGTGCTTAAGAGGAGCAAGACAAGGATGGAGCTCTCTCATAGGTAACTGGGGTTGTCCTCCAGGCTGACACAGGCTCACCGGCTAAGCAGTGCTGATCGGTGTCCTTTGAGTATGTTTCTTCCACTAGCAGTTAATCTCTTTAATTGTTTTAGATTTCAGTCCATATTTCTGCACTATTTTCAAATAGACATAACAAGACCTTCTTTCCAAACATTTTGGTCCAAATATTCTAAGCCTACAATATTATCCTGGCAATCTCTTGTGTGAAAAAAGCAAACAAGGCCAGTGTGGCCTTACTCAGTCCCACTAATTTTTGATGGTTTTTGATAAACACTGTTTCTCACTCACAGTGTCACAGTGTACCACACCATCCCTTTCACAACATCTCCTAGAATCATACCCAAATTTGATGACAAAAGCCTACCCCTGTCTATATCAGGCATACCTAGGCTCTCCTTATGCTTCTTACAGAGTTCACTATATTTTGTCATAATTATTCATATATTTGTTACTAAGGCAAAAGCTGTATCTAAGAACAGCCACTGGCATATGGTATATGAAGTATTTGTTGAATGAATAAGTGAAAACACTTCCTTCATTTTTAGCAATTAAAATTAGATGCATTGAAAGGATTTTAGATAACAGGTGTAGTGGACAGACGCCAAGATGGTCCCCTTGATTCCTGCATTCTGGTATTTATACCTTTTATTATTCCCCTCCTCTTCAGTGTAAGAGGGACCTGTGACTTGCTTCTAATATATTGGATACGGCAAAGGGGACGGGATGCACTTATTTAGAAGTACGCAAACACATTACACAAAATTGTATGCACATCTTGTGAGGAGACTCCCTCTTCCTTGATGGTTTGAAGGAAGTAAGAAGCCATGTGGGGAAGACCCACACAGCAAGCAATTGAGGGCAGCTCCTGACCAACAGTCAGCAAGAGACTGAGGCTCTCAGACCAACAACCCACTAAGAACTGAATGCTTGGAAGTAAATCCTTCCCCGGTCGAGCCTCAAATGAGATCAGATCTATTGCCCCTTGACTTAAGCCTCGGAGATGACTCAGTGAAGCCATGCCTGGACCTCCAAACCCACAGAAACTGCATGTCGAAATTATCTAGGAAGCTTTATAAATACACACATACGCCAACCTCAAACTTTCAGAGTATTTTGAAAAAAGGCCCCAGGTGATTCTGACGTTTACCCCTGGTTGCAAACCCCTGACCTAAACTAACAACCAATATTAACATAAAAATTAAAAGCAAAATGATGTAAGAGTAGGTATCTTTCTTACTGTCACAGAACTAATGACTAGCAGTCAGGACGTATTTTTCTCTTCTCACACTAATACTTTTATCCATACCCTACGCACAGGCTTCTCCTCTGTTCTCAAACACGCAAAGGGTCTCATGCTTTAAAAAAGTGACTTTTTCACTTCTTCCTTGTGTATCTAGTCTATTCATTCTTTTCAAGTTAAATCTAGTCCTGTCTCTGCCATTTAACCACTCATTTACTCCCATGCCCTATGACTTTTGACCTTACTAAATCCATTCACTAAGGTACCCACAACCTTTTATAATGCACAGGATAGCATGCCCACCCTGCTCTTTTCCCTATTATGGAGACGCAGCCCTAAGTAATAATAAAGCACGGACAGAGGTAAAAATAAAGAACAAAGATTACTGCCCTACTGCCCTAGACCTACCTTGGTTCTGGCTAGTTCATGCCATCTCAGTCCCACCAATAGCATGCCACTGAAGGAGGCAGAAACTGCAATCAGTCCCAGGTTTACTTCATAGCTGATTTCACCATCCAGTCCCCTTGCCTTCTAATGATTAAAGAAGACTTCATTTTACCTTCTCAGACTTACCAAAGAATAAGTGAGCCAGTGGCTATTTGAGTGTCAGTCTTCTAGTTACAAGAAACTATAAATATTATAAAAACAACACTGGTTGCAGGGATTTAGCCAGGGAGAAGTAATCTGGAAGTCTCTTCTCCAACAGGCCCGGCCTCTCATTTTCCTGTCTTGAAGGACTGCTGTGGTCTGAGGCCTGCAGCAGTGAGAGTTGAGGCATGGTTCAGACACACCTGGCAGTCCAGTGAACCCATGCAAAGACAGTATTCCTGTTGGGACAATTTCTTCCTTGGTCTAAAAAAGCAATAAATCTCTTCTTATTTAAGTGACAAGTGGTAGAAACTGTTAATTTTGGTTTTGGTAACACCACATGAATTGGAAGGGAGGGAGTAAATCAAATCTGAGATTATAACCTGATTCCTCCACAGCCCGGCAGAAGTCAGGAGAGAAAGCACTGCCTTAATGAATAAGATCCTCTAAATGAAGAGCAAAGGCAGAAGAGATGCTGAAATGTCCAAGGAGGGTGTTCAAGGTGTGATTTATCCCCAACCAATTGTGCATTCAGCTTTTGCTTTTCCCTAAAGACTCTGCAAGTTGTGTTGAAGTATACCTATCAGTATTCCACTAACAGACACATCTCCACGTTTTTGCTATTTTGTTCACATTTATCGTAAGAATCTGGGTCTCCTAGGACCATCTGTGACCTCTTGGTCTTGATTCCAGAACCACCTTTCTTATCTGAGATTATAGATTTTGAGAGCATCTAGGTCATCCCTGCTTATGGTATAATATCCTTGCCTCTAGCGTGCACTTGCCTTTCTTGTAAAACAATCTTTTCTGTACCTTCTCTCAAGTCCCTTTTACATGCCCCCATTTTTAAACACATTCATGCCATGCATGTTAATTCCTCTCACCACCGCAACTCATACCCCTCAGTGGGCACTCTGTGAAGGGCCCTTTCTTATCCTGAAGCAAGAGGTTCAGAAGTTATATTGAGAAAAGTTTCTGTTATATCAGCAGCTGCGGCTGCAGTGATGCGTTCTGCACCTAATCCATCTGATATCTGTTCTCTCAGCTACCCTGAAAGAGATAAGCTGTTCTAGTAACAAACAGTGCAGCCTGTGTCCTCCTGGCTATCTCCAAACTGAACTATATTTCCCCTAATTAAATTGTGCTCCCTCGATTGGAGAAGCAGAGCTTGAACTTGATGCTTCCTTCCAAACTTATAATCACTCTTTCCCTTTAAATCCGTCCAGCAACTAAGCTGAAAACTAAAAATTTCCCCTCAGGCCTCTGCATTCTTTCTTCTCTGAATCCATTTTGGTTGCTCTCTTTGTCTCAGTGCTTACATGGGCCCCAACATTTTCATGGGACCCAAGTTTGTCTCTAAAAGGATCCTTCCGATGCAACATCATCTTTTCCCAGATGTTTCTGATTTTTTCCTTCAGACAGTCATTTGGAAAGATTTCTAACTCTTCTCTATCTCTCTACGTTTACTAGGAAGGGAAAACTGCTTTCTGCTGCTGGTGGCTTAAAGAATAACTTCCTATTAAAAACAGTCACATGTAACCACATGCAACATATTTTAGAACAGCATACCAGATTAAATATATAAAAACAATCTTCCAATAGGTAAAAGTAAGTAACATAAGATTTCTATTTCCAATTGGGTGATTTAAGAAGTCAAAGTCTTCTGGTCCAAGACCATAGATAATGTCAAGTATAAAGAACTTAGTGACTGTGCCAGCACAATAGCAATGAGCGCTTGAACTACTAGCCTGTCCACTTAACCAGCATCTGCTGAAAAAACCAGGCACACATGTGCACACAAAAAGCAAACAAAAGAGTTTGCATCCCCTGGTTCTCCTTCTCTATCCTTCAGGTGATCCCAAGAGTCACATCATTGATAGCATTTCCATCACAATAAGACTGCTCCTGCCTCGTGAATGGGGCATATATGGAAAAAGTTAGAGAGCTGCAGCTAATAGCAAAACAAATCCAATTTTGTGCCAGCGATTTTAATGCCTTTCCAAGATTGAAGTGGCTCACTATACCTCAGACTGTAAAGATCCAGGGCGCATGTTTATTTATTTATACCATGCCTTCCTCCAAATAGGATTTGAGGCAGCTCAGTGAGCATGTTAATAATGCTTATTCTAAAGACCCTATTTGCAGTGTTGTGCTGCAAGAGATATCATTACCCCTGTTTGCTCTTATAAAATCTGACTTTTTGGAGGCTCATTTGTTTGTGGAATTTTCTGAAATTCAGAAGAGACCTTGAGGTCTGACTTCTTCTACTCCCATAGGATTTTTAGTGTAGGAAGGGAAGAACCCAAACACTAGGGTGGAGCCACCTTGGGAGGCAAAGTTGAGGCAAGCATACAGGATTCTGGAATCCTCACTGTTGATGCTGAGAGGTCAGCCATAGGAGGTCCTCGTCTGGAAATGGGACTTTGAGAATTATTGAATGCTTCTGTTCCTAACACCAGAGCATGGGGCTTGTTCACTGGGTTATTAAAGTTTTCTTCTTAGTATGTGTGATTAGGGCACTGTGGAGTCTGGAAACCTCTGCTGTTTAGAAATGAATGTTTCTCATGTTTCTTGATGGGAACTCAGGTCAAGAGAGAAAAAGCATTGACTGAGACGTCATGAGGTATCTGGTGCTGTGCTAGGCATTTTACATGTAAAGTTGCAGCCAGTCCCAGTGAGAAATTTGCTAGATTGGAGCTATTGTTCCCCTTTTGTAGATGAGGAAACGGATGCAGAAAGAGGGAGCTACTTCGTCAAAGAAGAAGCAGCTGGTAAGTGATGATGCTGGAAGTGGAACTTGGATCTATTTACAACCTGCAGGTGTCTGACCTTTGTGGTAGACTGACTGATACCCAACACTGTGCTTAGCAGACAGTAGGCACAAGACTGACATTTGCTTGCAAGAATGACACAAAATTTTAAAACAACTCATTCAGTAGATATTGACTGAGTGCCTACTATGTGCCAGACACTGTGAATCAACATAGGATAAATTCTGCACTAAAATTGCAATTCAAATGTAAATCAGCTTTAATTTATGAAAATGAAATTAGGCCAGCAGGGAGGCCATCAATGAGCCGATTAGAATACATCCCATAAGAGGAAGAACTGGCAGGAAAAATGACGTGAAGGAATGATGAGATAATGTCATTTTTAAGTTGCCTCCTGTTCTCCTGAAATACTTTTAAGATTTTACTGCAAAATTACACAGTCATCAGGAATATGCCATTTTCAAAAGACTTTCTCACTTGGGTCAGTGCATAAATAATAATACACGTTTAAAAATGCATGACTATTCATTAAGACATTGACCACTTCCAGCCTATTGAGTACATTAGTATTTTAAAAATTACTTTAATACATATTTACCCAATAGACCAGAAAAGTTCCTTTGGTACATGATGTGCATTTTAAAAGCTGCCTGCATAAGGAGTTATCCAATCTGAACCAGTCTGCTGCCAACTACATAATATGCATTTTAAAGAACAACCTAATTATGTGCTTACCCAAGAGAACAAAGTTAATACTGAGGGTTAACACTTATTACCTTCCTTTACTACCTTTTACTCTTTTATGTCAAATAAAATGGAGAAAAAAAGTCTTTTCTGCCCTCTCATCTATTTTATCTTGACAACTAGTGTCCCAATGCCTTTCTCACCCCCACCTTCAAAAACTGAGAGGAAGAGAGAGAGAGAAGAGGAGGCAAGAGAGGGAGGGAGAAGGAAAAGGTAAAAAAGAAAACTATATAGAATTAAAATTAAGTTCCTGGGGGGCTGGCCCCGTGGCCGAGTGGTTAAGTTCGCGCGCTCCGCTGCAGGCGGCCCAGTGTTTCATTGGTTCGAATCCTGGGCGCGGACATGGCACTGCTCATCAGACCACGCTGAGGCAGCGTCCCACATGCCACAACTAGAAGGACCCACAATGAAGAATATAGAACTATGTGCTGGAGGGCTTTAGGGAGAAAAAGGAAAAAAATAAAAAAAAAATCTAAAAAAAAAATAAAATAAAATAAAAAAATTAAGTTCCTGGTTTATAGCAAATGTGGAGGGTCAAAAATCCATCCTTTAATGTTTATTATTTCCTCCCCTCCTAATAATAGTTTAACCTATATACTCCCTCATTCCAAAATTTTCTAGTTTCCCCTGTTTACTTTACTTTTATAGAAAGACAATTACCTTTCCCCTTTCTCCTTGGTGAGACACAACGTTCCTTTCTCCACTTGCACAAAAACATCAAGGTCTTCTGTTATCTAGTCATTGAGTCTGTTTCCATTGGCATGATACCGCGGGCTTCCCAGCAGAAAATCCATTCCTGTTCACACAAATAGAAAATAAAAAGCATTATTTTCAACAGATAGACTAATTCTCCAGTTTCTGCGCTCACTGTCCTCATTTTGCCACACTGTCAGGAATGATATCACCCCACCTGTGAGGGGTAGCTGACAGACCAAGAGAGCAACCTTGACAATCTCTCCATAGGGATGACTTTTGCCTTTACTTTCCAGCGATGTATAATCACCCATTTAGCTCTAAAGAACACACACCCAAGATGGAAGTACCACTTAGTGTTTAAGTATTAGAAGTCAGCTGGTTGTAGAACAGTGAGTTATATGTGTGTGAGTACAAATGGTTGCTGTATACACTACTCCTAAACGTTATTCTCTGTCACTCTCAACTGTGATAGCAGACTTACGGTGCTATTTATTTTATTTTTAAAAATCCATTCCGTGCAGAGGTTTACCTCCTCTCTTTACCACAATTCCCCCATTGCTACGTCAATTACACTTTATCCACAAAAAGAAATTACAGAAACCTTTCACAAATTCTATTTGAGTCTTAAGAATTGTCTGCCTTCTATTCTAGATGTGTTTATTTCAATCAGTCTAGAGAGATGAATTCAGGTTTGTTAAGGATAAATAAAAAGACCAAAGTCAAGTTTTTTTTAAATTCATCCCAATATTTTATCATTTACTCTTTCTTTTCATTTTTTTATTACTATTTCATACCTGAAGGATACCCCAGAGATTCAAAGGCTGGTGGGATTTTCTTAAATACACTTGGTAATTTCATAAAGAAGAAAGTAAATCTTAGAAGAGGCTAAGTGGACTGTAATTAAAGCAAAGTTTATTCCATATCAGCACAGTAATTAAAATATAATTAATATTTAAAGAAGCAATTCTAATACCAAAAATGTATATTTAAACTCCCAGGCAACTATACTAATGAGCTGAATGATTCAACTTAGTATACTCATGTTTCTTACTCTCCAGTTGACAAGAATAACAAGTATAATTGGAAACACTCTGTAAATATGAAGTCATTATTTTTATTGTGGGTATGAATATAGATGTACAGCAAAGAACTAAATAAAATTTAAAAATAAGGACCACCATCATAAATCTACACCAGCCATGTTCCGACACAACCACCTCTTCTTACATAGATGGTTTGTTTTAGATGCAGCACTATGAGTAGTAAACTCTGCTCGAGGGTCGGGTTCCTTTTCTCATTTTATCACAGCTCTAAGATAGAGACTAAAAGTTAGAACAAACTGGAAGGAAACTTTAAAATCTCCAGGCTGTTTGATATGTTTATTATTTTTATAAGCCTCTGAGAAATACACAAATACCTTTTGGTTCAAGACCATGCTCTCCTTTTGTTCTAATAATTTTTCAAATAAATTTTGCATTTTTTCCAAATTAATTTTGGCCATACTTGGATTCAGTCTGACAAAACAAGACACACCTGAATTTAATTGAGTGACTTTTCTCTTTCCCCATCTGGGTTAAATGGCAGTACTGGGGAAATCTGTCTTTTAACTCACTTTAAACATAATCTTTTTCCACATTCTTTTCTTTGGCAGTTTTCTTCTCAAAGTTGTACTTCCTGCGATACAACCACATTCATCCCTCAGGCATGATAGGGGGCCCTCTCTTTGCAGACCAGGAAAGGCATGACTTGAAAAGGCAACAAGATATATTAGAAAAGGTGAAGCTTCACCAAACTTTGTTTCTAAAACCTGGTGTGTGTGTGTATGTGTCTGTGTTTGCGTGTAAGAACAAAGAAGAGAGGAGAGAGAGAACACAGATGCTCACGATTGTCTTTAAGAGCTGAACTTTTTACACCAAGTTGGGTTACCAGATTTAGCAAATAAAATTATAGGACTTCCAATTAAATTTGAATCTCAGATAAACAATGAATATTTATGTTCAAGTATGTCCCGTGTGGTATTTGGGATATACTTTATACTTAAAAAAAATATTTTTTGTTTATCTAAAATTCACATTTAACTGGGCTTCCTGTATATTATCTGGCAACTCTGTCTCCAAGGCTTTCCTCAATTTAACATTCAACTGATTTTATTATAAAAAGGTATCTTGGTGGGTGAGCTGAGACTGATATACTCCCCTAAAATTGGCCCAAGTTTAGCAAGTTTTTTTTTCCTTCAACTGAAAAAATTTTTAAACAACAAAGGCAATCTTGAGATGCAAAATTGATACCAGATGCAGAAACAGAAGCACAATGAGTGCCACAGGGTAAAATTGTCTCATCCAGGCATCTGGGTTCCCTCTCCTTTTCTAACACATTGGTCGAAAAGAAAAGTCTTTGGACCTTTCTTTTCCTGCTTTCCTGTGGGCAACTGTTATCTTTCCTAGAATCCTATTTTGATTTATCTACAGTGTTTTTGAGTGTAGCTCTTTGTTCAGATTTTTTAGTGGTTGCTCTATGTATTACATTATACACACATAACTTGTCACTACCCACAGGTGTTGACGTTTTACCAGTGTCAACTTGACCACCCTTCAAGTCCCTTTACTCTCCTCCATTTAGAACATCATTGTCTTAAGCATTCCCTCTACATGCTTTCAGAACTACAGCACACACTGTTATGATTTTTGCTTCAATTATCAAACAATTTAGAAAACTCAAGAAGACAAATTTGACTGTATTAACCCATATTTTTGCTCTTTCCATTGCTCTTCCTTTTTGAGGTTCCAAGAGTCCTTCTTTTTATCATTTCCTTTCCTTTTCAAACTTCCTTCAGCCATTCCTTTAGGGTAGGTCTGTTAGTGGCAAATTCATTTAGTTTTCCTTCATCTGAGAATATCTTGATTTCCTCTCCATTCCTGAAGGATAGTTTTGATGGACATAGAATTCCGAGTTGACAGTTCTTTCCTTGCATACTTGAAAAATGTGTGCTACTTCATTCTGGCCTCCTGATGAGAAATTCCCTGTCATTCGAATTCTTTTTCCCTTAGAGGTAAGATATCATCATTTCTGTCTCTTTGCTTTCGAGATTGTTTTCTTTGTCTTTAGTTTTCAGGAGTTTGTTTATGATGTATCTTGATCTGTATTTCTTTGGGTTTATCCTGCCTGGAGTTTGCTCCGCTTCTTGAATCTGTAGATTTATTGCCAAATGTGGGAAATTTCAGCCATTGTTTCTTTGAATAACTTTCCAACTCCATACTCATTCTCTTCCCATTTTAGGACTCCAATGACATAAATGTTAAATCTTCTGTTATAGATCCCCCAGGTCCCTGAGACTCTGTGCACTCTTTCTCTGATGTTCAGAGTGGATCATTTCTACTGCTATCTTCAAGTTCACTGATTCTCATTACCATCCCACAGGAATGAAAATCCCAGTCCGCTTCAGCCTTCTCTGACCCCTCTGGTGGGAGGAGGAACACCCATTACAATCCAACAAGATTGGAAGTATAGGCTCCCCACTTAGCCATTGCTCCTTGGCAAGATAAAAGTTTTCTTAGAAATGTCTATGTGTGCTTTCAATCTCATCCTAATCCATCTCTTTTGGAAACCAAGTTCCATCAAATATCCCTCTCTTTTCTAAACTCTCAAACTTTCACTTTCTCGTATTTCTGTTATTTATCCTGCACACATACTCATCTCCTCAGTAAAAAGACAAAAACAAAAACAAAGTGACCTACATCTCCTCTAGCTGTATTCTTATTAATTGCCATCTTTTCATAACCAAGAGCAGGCAACAGTGTCAACACCCCTTCTTTCTATCACTCTTTCCTAAGCATAGAAACAGGGATGCAGAGGAGAGCCCTTCATATGCTAAAATAACATTTCTAAATTTCAACATGATCTTCCAATATAAGCTCCAATCAAAACTGTATTTAATTATCAGAAGCAAGATAAAAATTCAAAAGACATGAAATTTACTATATAAAATCATCAAATGTCATACTCTACTTGTTCTACAACTAAAACAACACACATTTTTCATCCACACAGAAAATACAAAAGAAAGACTTTCATTACCATCTATTGTAAAGACCTATAATTATTACATCCTACTTTTCTGAGCTTCATCTTACAAACTCCTTTTTCATGTATGTCTATGCTTGAACCAACTCCAGTCTCATTTCTGCCCTCATCACCCCACTGAAGCTAGTCTTAGTTAAGGCCATCATTCTCTTCTTGTTCCTGTATGGAAGGAACATCTTTCAGCCCTTATCTTTCACGCTCTGAAGTCACAGATATGATTGAATGCTGTTCTTCCCTGTTCATGAAATCCTCCTCTCCCCTTGTACATTATAAAGACACTCCTTCCTTCCTGTTCATTCTCCTACCTGTTCAACACTTCTTCTCTGTCATAAATGCCCACTCTCTAAATATGTTTCTCCTTCACATTCTATATATTTCCCCACACAAGCCCCTCAACACTATGGTTTCAATTGCCGCTTACATGCTGATGACTTCCAAATGTTTATCTCCAATCCAAAACTCATTCTTGAGTTTCTTCTTGGCATGTCCACCTGGATATTCCCTAAATTCAAACAAATCAAAACTCATCAAGCAAGCTCATTGCTTTAAAACTAAGTCTGCTCTTCCCCTTTTATTTCCTCTCTCAGAAATGACACCTACTTCATCACTAAAGTCAGGAACACCTAGTAGAGTGCCATGACAGATGAAGGACATCTTCCTTACAATGATATTTGTCTTATTATAATTTGTGTGCCAATTTTTATTTCTCACATGATATAGTGAGTTCATCATTGATTTCCTAGAAATGGCATCCAATAAAGTTTTGGTGAATGAATAAAGAAAAATTGAATTTATCTAGAAAAATACTGATAACCACAAAAGTCTTCCTTTGGGATGAAACAGATTATGCCCACTCTCCAGCGATTTGTGTATATGTGTCCACTGCTGTATACTAGCATCTAAAATTGCCTGGTATATAATAGGTGCCTAGTAAACATTTGTTGAATGAAGGGATAAAAGTAGTTTTCTCTAGAGACTCTTTGCTCCACATTTTTTCATAAGAAATCTAAGACTGTGAGAGCATCCTAATTATAGTTTGCATTAGTTATTATCTACTAATACATAATAAATTACCCTAAAAACTTGGTGGCTCAAAGCAACATTTATTATCTCACAGATTCTGTGGTTCAAGGATCTGGGTGATGGGGCCAGTCTGGTGATGCAGTAGGTTAAGTTCACGCATTCTTCTTTGGCAGCCTGGGGTTCACAGGTTCAGATAACAGGCGTAGACCTAGGCACTGCTCATCAAGCCATGCTGTGGCAGCATCCCACATAGAAAATAGAGGAAAGTTGGCACCAATGTTAGCTCAGCGACAATCTTCCCCAAGCAAAAGAGCAAGATTTGCAACAAAGGATAGCTCAGTGTGAATCTTCCTCACCCAAAAAAAAACAAAGAATCTGATTGATGATTGGCTGGATTCTCTGGTTCTGTGTATCTCACAAGGCTGCAGTCATCTTAAGGTTCAACTGAGAAGAGCCTTCTTCCTAGTTCCCTCAACATGGTTGTTAGCAGGATTCAATTCCTTGCAGCTTGTGTGATTGAGACTTCAGGTTTTCATGAGCTCTTGGCCAGAGACTTCACTCATTGTTTATTTTGTTGTTGTTATTGTTTTTGCAATGAAAGTCACAATCTGTTGTAATCTAATCCCAAAATGACAGCCATCATTTTTACCACATTTTATCCATTAGAAGCAAGTCACTAGGTCCAACCACACTCTAGGGGAGAGGATTTCATGACAGCATGAACACTAGGGAGGCAGAGTGGGCAAGTGTTTCCTGGGAGCTGTGGCACAAGCTGCCTACCACATCATGCATAGATACTCACCTAGGAAATGGGAAGCCATTGTGAACAGAAACACTGGGGATCACAGCCATGTGAGGAAACAGACATCCCTTTTCACTTTTATTAATAAACAAACGGAATTTTACCCTAGGGACAAAGAAGAAGCCTTTATCTCTTTTCTACAGTCAAAAATGTCTTCAAGAATGAAATTAGATTAAGATGCAAGCATATTTTAAATCCCTGTAGTCCACATCTAGACCTTCCCTTCCCTTCTCTGCACAGGCCAACCACCTATGTAAAACGGCAATAGGATTCTATACTCTCTTGTCAATTTGGTCTTGAGCTGGACTCAAAGTTGAGGGCCAGACACAGATGCAAAGGTCAATATCTATCTGGCTACAACTTCCCCCAGACAAATGACCTATTGACTAACTCATAGGTAAGTTCCCATCAATAGTTTCAAGTTCCACATAACCTCAAAGGATATTAAATCTATATGTTTCTGTCTTTCTTGGTATCTACAGTAGATGAAGCTGAATTTAGAACCTTGATTAGATGAATGGTGGTTGGTTATAGGAGTCAACTCTATTATTTGGTTGGTAGAATTTGGACAACACATTAAGTCTGGAAAACAGTAGAATCATGTGTGGGAATTTAGAGTGTACAGAGGATTCCTTTGGTCATGGATGGTTAAAACTACTTGGTTAAAAGATTTCATAGGCTTTCATATATAGCTTCTAAAACAAAAGCTGATTCTGTATATTTAGCACCTACTACTGTCAATTCATTGTTTTCCACTCATACTCCAAAATCCAAACCTTGCCAGAAAATGAGAACAGAGAAGATTTTGAGTTCTTATTGAAAGACAGTGAATTTGAGATCGCCAACTGTGAGTTAATTGCCTCTGAGCATTTCTGGAATTGCTGCTTGTGCATTTTCTTATTGACAGGATCTCTAATACCTAAAACAAGAATTGTTTCAAGCAAGGTCATGCAGTTTAGTTTTGCATCCTTTTTTCTAGACCTGTAAGTGTGGCAGTTTTGCACAGTTCTTGGGGTAAAATTCATATATTAGTAGCTTTGGATTTGGGGACTTACAAAGAAGTGGGAGGGTTTGGGAACTAAAGAGCAGTTCAGTGCTTCTTACATCACAGAAACCCTGAAGGAAATGAGGGAAGAGACATGCATGGCTCAGACTCCAAAATAAGGAAGGATGGCAAGTGCATTAAGATTCAAAGGCTATGACTTGACAACTTCAGATGGCAGCTTTACAAGGGGAAGGGCTTTGATGTGTGAATTATAATCCTACCTCTATTGCCATCTTGCTATGTGATCTTGGGGTTCAGCTTTGTAATCCATAAAATAAGAGTATTGAAATGCTTCACCTACAAGGGCCATTCCAGCTATAAAATTCTCTACTGTGACCTGATAGAGGAGACTCAATCAAACTGTAAAGTAGGTAAAATTTCTGGCCTACAACCTCCCTATCAATTTACATTTCCTTCCTCTTGGCACATTTCCCCAAGAATTGTCTCTAACCTCCAGATCTTATCCTGTGTGAATATTTTCACTCCTCGGACAGTCAGCCTGTCTGGTAATTAATGCTACTGACTAGTAATAAAGATGTTAGCTGATAGTGGCTGAATGAATGACCCTTCCCACAATTAATAGCATTTTAAGCATAAATGGATTCTCAAAGACTAAAACATCGTGACCCAAAAGAGTGAAGTTTTAATGATAAACCCAGAGGAAGTAGAGTTAGTTTTTTGAGCATAATTAGTGATCTACCCTGTTATTCATAAAGCTGTGCTGACTGATTTGTCTAGAGTGAGAAGTTCAAGGTGTAAGAGTTGAAAGAATGCCATTTTAGCACAGACTTTGAAAGCAGACAGATTTGGAGTTAAGTCCCTGTGCTCCCATTTGCTAGCTGTTTGATTTTGAGCAATTTACTAACCCATCTGACCTTAAGTTTTATCATCTATAAAATGGGATTAGCAATGTCTATGTCCCAGAATCATTTTAAAGAATAAAAAATACATCTGGAACATAGTACCCATGTAACAACTGCTAACTATCATTATTATTTCCTTGTCTCTAGGAACATAATGGTAAACCCCATTTTAAAAATCAAAATGGTGCTATTTTCACTCCCATGTGGAAACTCACAAAAAGCTTTGCTGTTTCATAAAGTGAATATACAATACAAAATCTCTAACTATAAAGTAATGATACTGGCTCAGCATACAAAAGCCATCAGATTATTTTATAGATACTTTAAAATAATTAATTGTTTCTGTACTTCTTTACCTTATGAAAGCAAACTTTTCTACTTTCAGTGGATAACTTGCAGTCCCTCATTAATGATGGATAATTTCCCTTAGCCTTCAAAATTATCTGTGCTGTTTAGATAATCTTTAAATTATGGATATCGATTTAATTGAAATAGAAAAAGACTGACCCCATGCTATGAATCAAATAAGTACAAATGAGAAACTAATCCAAAGCCGAAGCTCCCTGGATCTGCACACCTCATTAGCCCTTAGACACTGACTACTCAATATTACTATTGTAACATTACTTTACTATTTAAATCCCTTTATGTTTTATTCAGATCTATAGTTTTTGCCTTAAAAGACCAAGTATTGAGGAACTATTGGGCATTGCGCTAGGGGAGAGTTCCCTCCACCAATAGGGGCCAAGGGGAAGGCTCACATGGGCAGGCCTGCGTATTCCCAGTAAAACTGCCCTTGGCCCTCCTCCGGCTTTTCATCTGCGGAGTCCAGAGTGACCCCCAAGTGCTAGGAGTAAGTCTGTCCCTTGGTCCTTCAAACTTTCATTGCCTGATGTCAAGTGAAAATGCTAAAACTTTGCAAATCCAGATAAGACTGACATCTTTGTGACCTTCCTCAATAATGATGGTCTGGTCTAGCCTCAGGACTATCCGGACTAATTTCATAATGCCTTTTATTATTGTTTATGTCTTCATCACAGGAAACCCAGGACTCCCTGGTCATCCTTCTTCCCTGATCCTTTTTACTTTCCCTGAGAAAAGTGAAATGATCGGATGACTTTCACAAGTTTTACTACTCTACCCACCCATTTATTGATGAATGTTCTCTTCTTTCTCTCTCATTACTATGAATTAACTGTCCATGTACCTAGCTAACATTAACTCGTCTACTTTGCAATAGATATCATCTCTTGCCATCTTTGAGACTGTTGGTCAAGTTGATTTCTTCTCTTTCTTGAATTATTAAGGTTACTTTTGCCAGTGCCTCTCTTCCAGCACCACACAGGCATGTATTATTTCTCCCACTAAAACAAACAAAAATCGTCCCCTGATTTTATCTCCCCTGACAACTATAAACCATTTTCTCTCCTTCCCACTACGGTAAACACCTAGAAAAAAGTTCCTGTGCCTACTGTCTCCAATTTCTCTCTATTTTCTTTTAAATTCATTAATGTTTTTGCCTCCATGACTCCACCAAAACTTTTCTTACTCTTATCGTTGTCAACACGACTTCATCATTACTAAATCCAAGAGTCAATTCTCAATCCTCATTCTAATTATCCTATCAGCAGCATTTGACACATTTGTTTATTTACTCCTCCTTGACGTGGTTTCTAAAACTTCACACTCCTCTGACTGTCTCATAACTCACTAGGTGCTTTTTTGTAGTCTATATGCTAGTTTCTCCTCAGCTCACTAACCTCTTAATAGTGGAGTGACCCAGGGCTTCGTCCCCGAACTTCATCTATTTTATCTCTACACTCACTCCTTGGAGATTTCACCCAAGGCTTTAAATACTGCCTCTGTGCTGATGACTTCCAAATTTAATCTCCAGCCAGGGCCTCGCCTCCACTTCAAGCTGCCACTCAGTGTCTCCACATGCTTGTCTAATAGGCATCTCAAGTGTGGAATATCCCAACTAAACTTCCAATTGATCCTTCTCCCCAAACCTTCTACCACAGTCTTTCTTAGTGAAGAGTAGCTTCTTTCTTCCAATTGCTCAGGCCCAAAACCTTGAAATCACTCTTGACTCTTTTCTCTCTCATACACATACACACTTATACCCTATCCTGTCCAACACCAAATCCTGCCAACCTTATCTTCAAAATATAGCCAGAGTCCAACCACTTTTCACCACCTCCACCACTATTATTCCGGTCCAAGCTACCGTTACATCTTGCCTAGATCATTGCTATGGCTTCTTAAGTGGGGTCCCTGCTTCTTTCTGTGAATTCTTGACACTGTAGCAATAGGGAACCCAGGAAAATGTATAAGTCAGATCATATCACTCTTCTGCTCAAAAGTCTCTAACATCTCACTCAGATTAAGAGCCAATGTTTTTGCAGATCCAGTTCCCTGCTCAGTCTCATCTCCTACAATCTCACTTTCCTAAGTCCCCACCCGCTGGGCATCTTGCTCCCCCTCAGACTTGCCAGGTGCGCTTTCACTTCAGAGCGTTTGCACTTGCTGCATGCGTGGCCTGGAATGCTCTTGCCCCAGATATCCACACGACTCAGTCCTTCACCTCTCTATGTGTAGTCTTTGCTTAGGGTTTCTCTTCTCAGAAAGGTTTCCCGTGACCACCATATTTAAAAACGGAAACCCTGGCTCTGACCCTCTGTCCCCTTTCACTGCTTTGTTTTTCTCTTTTGCACTTTCACCATGTAACACACTATGAATTTTACTTATATTCCTTATTAACTGTCCATCCCTCTCAGGATGGAAGCTTCATGAGAGCAAGGATTTTTAGTCTCACTTTATTTTCTGCTATCTCAGGTGCCTAAAGCAAAGAAATGTTAAAAATTCTTAGATGTTTAGGAAATAGACAACATAGTCAATTATAGTTTAGGAAATATACAACATATAACATGTTGTAATAACAATAATGATAATAGCAAACATTGTGTAATGCTTACTATGTGTCAAGTACTGTTTTAAGGGTTTTATATATGTCTGTCTATTCATATAACTCACTCATTTCATCTCAATAATGAATCTGTAAGTTGATAATACTTTTGTCCACATTTTAGAGATGAAGAAATTGAGGCCCAAAGAGGTTAAGAAACTCCCTGAAGATTATACTGACAGTATGTGGGAAATCAGAATTTGAACCTGGAATTTATACTTAACTTCTCTAGGTTCTGTTTCTTCTGTTAAAATTGAGAAAATAAAATCTTCCTTGCAGGGTTGCTGTGAGAATTATAGATAATACATACAAAGTATAAAGACACTAGCACAGTGTCGAACTCTGGCATGTCAGTACATGGAAGTAATAATTAGGCAGCAACTGCTGAACATACAGAGTAAAATTTAGTACAAGCAATATGAAAACGTCTTTCTAAATGGAGGTACTGTTATTCAATCTCTCAATTTGTGTTTTGATTGGCAGCACCATACTTAAGAGAGTCCTACAAAATCAGACAAATGAAAATTTGCCTTTCTTGTCTATGGAAAAACATAAATTGGAGGAGTTTTTTTTTTTGTTTTTATTTTCTTGGCTTACCAGTAGTATTATACAAGCCTGTATCAACGTAGACACAGTCTAACAATGCAGGCATATTTGTTTTTCAAGTCAAAGGGGGAAGACTTTAGAAGCCACTCAGTACTTCTTTTATTTGTCAAAGACTCTAATCTGCTCTTCGTTTAAACTTGCAGAGCTCCAGTATGAAGAAATCTTTAAACCCCAGGCCTGCTGACTGGCAAGAACTCTGTTCTGGTACCACAGAGGAGCCAGAAATAAGGCTCCATACAGGGGCTCTGAAATGAAGTGTGTAGATTGATGTCCCCATTGTGTTCCAGTGGCCCCAAAATACCTTCACAGCATGTATAACGGTATGGGGGCTCTACTGAATTTGTAATCTGGAAAACAAATTAAAAGGTCAACATGCATGTATACTTATAATGGAATTGATATTTGCTAATCAGTGAGGGGAAATGTTTCTTCTTTTGTAGCAACTTCTTAAAGTTTTCTGGGGAAAGCCTGCGGTCAGCCTTAGAAAGCTCTTACAAATTACAATTCAATATTTTCTAAGATATTTGGGACAAAGGGTGGCCAAACTAACAGTCTATTGACTTTACAATTTCAATATCAAGACTAAGAGGCAATATCAAAGTAGTACATTTTTCATGTTCATTAAAGGGGGGAAAATATACCATGGCATAACTGTAGTAGAAAGAATCAAAAAAAGAGTGCCTGTTTTAAAACCACACTATAATATAAATTCCTTAGATTTGCAAATATCCTTTAGTTGGAAACTGTGGGGGTAGCATGTCAATTTCACAGGGGACAATAATTGTCAAACACCTTTATCAGAATAGAGATCAGACCTTCATAACTCTTCTTCTAGTAAGAAGTGGGTAAAGTGGTCTTCCACTCCTAACTCCCAATTCTATCGACCTGGAATTTATGAGTCATTTTATCCCAGGTCAATTAGTTCTACAAACATTTGTTTGCATGACTCATAGAGATACCTAGAAAAATACATTAATAATTAAAGCATCACTTTTGGAATATAAAATCAGAGTTTCTCAATATACCTCCATTTGGTTTATCAGTCTATGATGTGTGATAAGACCATTCCTCTAAAATCCATATCCTTCACTTCAGCTGACTGCTGTCACCAAACACAGGACCTGCACCAGCCAGAGTGGTGGAAGTCCTGGACCAGAAGCTTCTCTGCCTCTATTTGTGCCACTCTGTTTGCTGTGGTCATGACGTCATCTCTCTTTTTCAGTCAACCCACTCTTACAACACTTTACAATTTCACCTTTAGAGATTATTTTGCATAGGTTATAGTTCTAATTTTCTGAGTCCTACGAACATAGAATAGAATACCTTAATGTCATTAATCACATAATCCAAGCCACACTCCCACTTCTAGGGACATCTGATTACCTCCATGATTTATGGCATCTTGCAAAGCTTAATCACTGAAGTCAGCACTTCCTCACCCGACCTCAACCCCCTGCTCATTTATTTATTCTTCCTCAGATAGTACTTAGCACTCACTACTTTACATATGGCTCTCAATAAATATCAGTTGGATTAAATTGGGCTTCATCTTTTTCCTTATTATTGTTTTGGCAACTTTGTATTATAAATAAACTTCTGAGTTTTAAATGGGTTTTAGTCGCAGATATGAGTGGCTTGGGAATTAGTTGATGAAGTAATTAGAAGCAAATTTAGGTTAGTGGGGAAAAACTAGAACACGCGAATAGGAGGTAAAGATTAAAAGGTGATAGGAAAAGCATCCAGTTCAGACAAAGTTGATATTGAAGTGATTTGGGGAGATTTTTAATTCGTGAAGTATAACAACAATAACTTAAAAATTTTAGCTTACGTATATGTGTAAAATGTGACCTACTGTGGATGAGGACTGAGGAGCAGGGTGATAAGGTACTGTGAAGAGACTATGGGCAAAAGATAAATTGGAAAATGGGATTGTTACGAGGTTAGAGCTGCAGTTGACATACGTTATGCAGGCACGATGATATTCTGTCATGAAGGAGACATGATAAGTTTAAGAATTTCTTACTCAGTAAGAAGTTATTGTTTATTAACAAGCACAATTGCTTTGTTGTTTCAAATGAAGGGTTAATACTCAGAGCATGATAGCTGATATTTTTTATTTGATCATGTATCAATATATGTTGATTGCCTTCATCCTATATTTCTACTGACTTGTTCTGAGGAAATAGAAGAACTAGTCATCCTATATCTTAGATGGACCCAAAAAATGCAAGAAAACCAAAAAACAAAAACTTCCTGGGAATTTGTACAAACAGAATTTAAATAGAAGTTAGACAATTATTTGTATACGTTATTGTAATAATCCTAGTAGGAGGCAGCTTCGTATAGCTTTTTAAAGCACAGGCTTTGGTGTCAAACTACCTGGATCCAAGCCATTGCTCCACTATTCACTAGCTGTGTGCCTTTGGGAGATTCCTGGCACCTCTCTGGCCTCAATTTTCTCATCTGTAAAATGAAGATAACCCCTATGCCATAGGATCATTTTGGAAATTAAATGATGGGATGCATGTAAAATAGCAGCTACATAATTGAATTACTTATGGCAATAACAATGATGGTGACAATATCATACCCAAGGAGTACTGAGATTTAAGCCCGTATAACTAGCAGGCCACAGACTGTCTTCTAGGCTGCACAGAAGGAAGGTCCCCCAGAGTGAGGGCAGTGTAGGGTTTGGTATACAGGCATTCAGGTAGTGCACTACTCAAAGTACCACCTCCACTACATCTTAGACTTTTGCCAATTTACATGAGTGTGTGAGAGCAGGAGTAGAGATCCTGAGGCTTCCAGATGAGTCTTGGAAAGAGGAAAAGAAACCCTCTTACATAAGCACTGGCCCTTAAAGCTGTGCACAATTGATATCTCACACACATGCACACACACACGTGTGCCCACGTGCATACATACACATACACACACGCACATAGCTGAGCCCTGGCCAGACCTCACCCGTGTGAGGCCTCAGAATCCAATTCATAACCTCCAAAGGGGGCTAGAAAGTGGATGGCGGGGGGGGGGGGGGGTGTCAGGAATATGTGCACTGTTAGTACCACATACCTCAAAATTACAGGGCGTGCGTGGGTGAGGGGGTGGGTATTTGCACATAGCCAGCACCGCTGCCACGTGGGGCTCTTCAGGCTGTACAGTCATACAAAGAAATTTAATTTAAGGAAGGGAATCTCTTCTAAGTCAAACAAAAGTGTTAAAAGGGTGAGTGGAGGCCCTAGTCCTGGGCCAGACCTGGAAATATGACATGACACAAAAAAGAAGGGGTAGAAGAAGCACATGCAACAGGAGAAGCAGGCAAGTCAAGCGCCAACTCCCAAAATGGACCCAGAGGAGCAGGACGATGGAAGGCAGGGAACAAGGAGCAGAGCTGGGTACATGGACACCTCTGAAGATGCTCTGTTCTGCCCTGACTGCCTGTGTTCACAACCTGGTGCAACCACCTACTACGTGGTGACTATGGACAAGTTGTTTAAACTACAAGTGCCTTGATCTCATCTGCAAAATGGAGATCAAGATAGTATATTTGCCATAAGGTTTGTGTATGTGTGGTATGCATGTGTTAAATAAATTAAATAAAGCACATAGAAATAATAAACATTCAAGAAATGCTATTATCATCAGCGTCATGTTTATTTTTATTCATGAGTGGTTTGTTGGCAGGTTCTCAAAGCCATGGATTGCTCTGCACCAAAGCCAGTCCACCTCCCTAGCTCGTGTCTACACCACGAGAGATCAGTAAAAGCACCACCACATCCCTTCTAAACCTGTGTGTCCAAAGGGATCTTCACTCAGGACCAGAGAGCAGTGGAGAGCAACTGGGCCTGACGGACAACTGGGGCCCAAAAGAAAACTCCCTGCTCGTTTTCATCTTCTCAGTCTTCCAAGTCAGCAGGCGAAGGACTGTATCCAAAGCCATGAGACCACTCATCCAGGAACTCAGCCAGGTGCACAAAAGTGAGTACATGGCATGCAATTAATCAGGGAGAGTTTTGCAGAGTTGAATATAGTACATGAACTGCCAATAACTCTGCCAATTATGTATTAATACCTGAACATACAATGAAATTGTCTATAGAACTTAACATTTGCATTAAAGCACAGTGCAAAACACTGTCCCTAAATTCTGCTTCTGAGGCAAAATTCTTTCCAGTAGAATCATGATAATTTTTTTTAAAAAAAGAAGTAAAGGCTTTGTTAAGCAAATCAGGTAACATCAGTGCATCCCAAACTGAACCTAAAACAATGTTTCCTATTTAAGGAATATGGATCTACCATAAATAACAAAAAGGTTCTAGAACTCCTCCAAGTCATAAGGAACCTAAAGTAGAAGCACAAGATTACGAGTAATGAACAAGCTTACCAGGACAAATGTGATGTGCATCATAGCAAAACCCCCATGGCACCAAAATTAGTTATGGAGCATCACATATTTGAGCAGGATGCTGCAGCTGCTGTCAGAGCATTAGGTGCATAGACATAAGCCATGGAGTACAGTCATATGTTGCTAAATGAAGGGGATACATTCTGAGAAATGTTTTGTTAGGCAAATTCATTCTTGTGCAAACATCATAAAGTGTACTTACACAACCTGGATGGTATAGTGTACTACATACCTAGGCTATATGGTACTAATCTTATGGGACCACCATTGTATATGTGATCTGTCATTGACCAAAATGTCATTATGCAGTGCATGACTATAATTGTGTTTAAGTATAGTCAGTGGGCCCACTGTGCATCTGGGAATGAGGCAGGCACTTCAGATAGCATCTTTAATGACTATTCAAATCAAGATAGGATGATTAGCAATACTCATTCTAAAATTTTTTAAGTACCGAATATGAAGCCAGTCCTACAAAAATTCCCTTATCTTGCAGACTGAGCAACAATCTCTTATTCTAATACACTCCCATAAATGACACAAGATTGCCTGGTAGAAACAGCATGGTTCTGCCTTTAATTCTGTCTCTGGGTGTGTATGTGTGAGAGACAGAGACCAAGAGAGACAGAAAGGAAGGTTGGAGGGAGGGAAAGGGAGAGGGAGGAAGAGAGAGAGAGAGAAATGGGGCTGCCATCTATATTATAAGGTCCTTGTAACTAAAAATGATGTCATAAGTGTTCAATGGTATGGTTTTTTTCCTTCAGAAATAAATGCAGTGGGGACGGCCTGGTGGTGCAGTGGTTAAGTTCACATATTCTGCTTCAGTGACCTGGGGTATGCCAGTTCAGATCCCGGGTGCAGACCTACACACCACTTGTCAAGCCATGCTGTGATAGGCATCTCACATACAAAGTAGAAGAAGATGTTAGCTCAGGGCCAGTCTTCCTCAGCAAAAAGAGGAGGATTGGTGGCAGATGTCAGCTCAGGGCTAATTTTCCTTAAAAAAAGAAAAAAAAGAAAGAAATGCAGTACTCAGGCTAGCACAATGCCAAGCACAGAGTATTTGTTCAATAAATATTTGTATAAAAAAAGGAGAAAGGTAGAGAATAAAAGGTCAACGAAGGGGAAAGTAAGGAAGAAGAAAAGGGAAGGGACAAGGAAAGAAAAAGTATCAGAAATGGTTTCAAATCACTCTGCCTAGCCAAAAGGCCAGCTCTGTGTGCATTTCACATGGAGTACAAACACAAAGAGTGTTAACAGAAAGTCTGTAGCTATTATCACATGGTTCCCTGGTGAGATATGCGAAAACCCAACAGGTCCTCTCACTGGTCAGTGGCAGAGCTAGAACTGAATTCCAAGCATCCTGGCTCCTAAATGCTTTGAGATGCATAGGTGAAAGTTTAGGTATTATACGCTGTCTGACCCTTTTCCAAGACCTCTCACCAATTTGATGTGGTATCAGAGGGCAAGACACAAAATGTCAATTCTAGTCATTTCCATTGGGGCAGCCATATTGAGTTGGTTTCAAATCTAAAAAACAACTGAACTATTTCTCTTCAACTGATTTTCACCATTTTTTCTCTTGTAATTTATAAAACTTTCTGTATTCACAGACTTCGGTCTTTTGGGGTAGGAAACAGTTCTATACTTCCATTAGGTAATTTATTAATCGGCTTCTCATCCTTCTCAGCTTTGCTGTTCACTGCTAACTATAATGTTATCCCCGATCAGCAGGTCTTTGTAATGTGTTGAACCTTTAGGGTGACTGATATGGGTTACAGAGTAACGAGCTAAAGTGGATATAGAAAAAGTTAATGTCACAAGTCATTTGCATCCATTACTCTAATGGATTTTAGAACAGATTATTTTTTACCAAGGCATATTGAAAATCTGTACAGTTTAGAAGCCATTTGATTTTCACATACTCTATATTTTAACATTTAACAATGTGACAGTCTCAAAATGGAACATTGTCACAGTTGAAAATCACTTTAGAAATTCTGAGGTACTACATTAAGTGTGGGGCAGGCCATATACAATTATATTTGGAACTACAGGGCAATATCGGTTCTCAAGGACTTAGATGACAATATCATGCTCATACGACCCATACAACATTTTTTTTCTCACGTTACTTTTCTTAAAGTATAAACTTCTCATGAAATGTATTTTCAAACCAAAAAGCTTGCAGTTGAGGCTAGATTGATTAAAGAGAGTGACATTTTATATTTTAATTCCTTAGTATTTAGCCCTCTTCTGTGATTCATCTTTTTGTATTCATATGTCTGTTTATTTCCTCAAAGTGACACTTGCCAATATAGTTTGCTCTTCATGAATTCAAAGAAGGAACGGGTTCCCCAGGTTCTTTGAGAAGAGGAGAAAATAAGTTGTCTAGGAAGCAGGACTAAGTGATACAAGAAAACTCAATAGAGGAAACATCAAAATAGAAAATAATAGAGAAAAAATAGCTAGGAATAAAAATGATGAAAGTGAAAGATTGAATTTGAAAATAATAAAGTTAAAATAAATGAATGTTAGTTTGTTTTTAAATATACATGGAAAAGTGAATTAGAAAACATAGAATAGAAATAAAAACAAGGAAAAACTTGTGGGAACAAACCATTGTTGAGCTACCAGTTGTATCACTCCTATGAACCACATTCAAAACTTCCCACCTCAACCCCTACATATTACAACATTGGCAAGGGATCTGTCCATCCCTTGAAGCCAGAACATTTGATCTTTAGCAAACTGAAGGCCAGCTGATCCTTTATTGCCTTTAATTCCTATATTCCTAAGCCAAAACCCTAATACAAGCCCCTCCAGCCATTTATGTTCCCCACACAGTCATCCTAAATCGTATAAGCACTTACCTTCTATAACACAGTATTTCACTATTCCTCTCCAACTCCATCTACTGTGCATCCTGGAACTTGCAATTTATGATTAACAAACTTTCCAAAATCTTTCACCTCTTTCATGAATTTTCCTTTTATTAGACATTTTAACTGAAATCTTTGTATACCCCTTGAAGTAGACATTATTAATGCTCATCAACATTTCGTATTTTTCCTTCTTCCTGAATGTATATGTATGGATGCTCCATGAAGTTAGGTATGAGCATGTAAATTTCATAGCCCAATGAAATGTGAGTGGAAGTGACGTTGTATCTCTCTGGAGATTTATTTATTTATTTTTTCTCTTCATTTTTTTATTGAGGTAACACTGGTTTATAACATTATATAAGTTTCAGGTGTACCTCATTATATTTCGATTTCTGTGTGGACTACATAATATTCACCGCCCAAAGACTAATCGCCATCCATCACTGTACAGATATGCCTTGCCACCCCTTTCAACCTCCTCCCTCTTCCCTTCCCCTCTGGTAACCACCAGTCTAATCTCTGTATCCATGTGTTTGTTTGTTCTTGTTGTTGTTGCTGTTTGTATCTTCTACTTATGAGTGATATCATATGGTATTTGACTTTCTCTGTCTGACTTATTTCACTTAGCCTAATACCCTTGAGGTTCACCCCTGCTGTCACAAATGGCAAGATTTCATCTTTCTTTATAGCTCAGTGATATTCCATGGTATATATACACCACATCTTCTTTATCCATTCATCCCTTGAAGGGTATTTAGTTTGTTTCCATGTCCTGGCTATTATGAATAATGCTGCAATAAACATAGAGTGCATGTATCTTTAAGCATTTGTGTTTTCAGGTTCTTTGGAGAAATACCCAGAAGTGGAATAGCTGAAGCATATGGAAGTTCTAGTGTTAACTTTTTGAGGCATCTCCATACTGTTTCCTGTAGTGGCTGCACCAGGTTGCACTCCCACCAGCAGTGTATAAGAGTTCCCTTCTCTCCACATCTTCTCCAAGATTTATTTCTTGTCTTATTAATTGTAGCCGTTCTGACAGGCATGAGGTGATATCTCATTGTAGTTCTGATTTGAATTTTCCTCATAATTAGTGATGCTGAATATCTTTTCATGTGCCTGTTGGCCATCTATATATCTTCTTTGGAAAAATGTTCAGATCTTTTGCCCATTTTTTTAATTGGCTTGTTTTTTTGTTGCGAGATGTATGAGTTCTTTACATATTTTGGATGTTAAACCCCTCATCAGATATATGGTTTGAAAATATCTTCTCCCAATTGTTAGGTTCTCTTTTTATTTCATTGAAGGTTTCCTTTGCTGTAAGGAAGCTTTTCAGTTTGATGTAGTCCCATTTGTTTATTTTTTCTTTTCTTTCCCTTGCCTGGCCAGACATGGTATTTGAAAACATGCTACTAACGCTGATATTGAAGAGCATACTGCCTATGTTTTCTTCTAGAAGTTTATGGTTTCAGGTCTCACATTCAAGTCTTTAATCCATTTTGAGTTAGTTTTTATGTATGATGTAAGATAATGGTCTACTTTCATTCTTTTGCACATGGCTGTCCAGTTTTACCAACACCATTTATTGAAGAGACTTTACTTTCTCCATTGTATGTTCTTGGCTCCCTTGCTGAAAATTAGCTGTCCACAGATATGTGGGTGTATTTCTCAGCTCTCAATTCTGTTCCATTGATCTGTGTGTCTATTTTTATGCCAGTACCATGCTGTTTTAGTTACTGTAGCTTTGCAGTATATTTTGAAATCAGAGATTGAGATACCTCTAGCTTTGTTTTTTTCTCTCAGGATTCCTTTGGCTATTCAGGGTCTTTTGTTTTTCCGCATAAATTTTAGGATGCTTTGTTCTATTTCTGTGAAAAATTTTGTTGGGACTTTGATAGGATTGCATTGAATCTGTAGATTGCTTTAGAGAGTATGGACATTTTAAGTATGTTTATTCTTCCAATCCAAGAACATGGAATATTTTTCCATTTCTTTGTGTCTTCATTTACTTTCAACAATGCTTTATAGTTTTCATTGTACAGGTTTTTCACCTCTTTGATTAAATTTATTCCTAGGTATTTTATTCTTTTTCTTGCAATTATAAATGGGATTGTATTCTCAGTTTCTCTTTCTGCTATTTCACTGTTAGTGTACAGAAATGCAACTGATTTTTTCTTTTTTTTTAAAGATTGGCACCTGAGCTGACATCTGTTGCCAATCTTCTCTTTTTTGTTTTCTTCTTCTCCTCAAAGATCACCAGTACATAGTTGTAAACGCTATTTGTAGGTCCTTCTGGTTGTGCTATGTGGGACGCTGCCTTGGCATGGCTTGATGAGCGGTGCTAGGTCTGCACCCAGGATCTGAACCAGCAAAACCCTGGGCCACTGAAGCGGAGTGTGCAAACTTAACTACTTGGCCATGGGGCTGGCCCCACACAACTGATTTTTGAGTTGATTTTGTATCCTGCAACTTCACCATATTCATTTATTATTTCTAATGGGTTTTTGGTGGATTCTTTAGGGTTTCCTATACATAAAATTACGCCATCTGCAAAAAGTGGCACTTTTGCTTCCTTCCTTCACTTCTTCCTTTCCAACTTGGAACCATTTTACTTCTTTTCCTTGCCTGATTCCTCTGGTTAGGACTTCCAATACTATGCCAAAGAAGAGTGGTAAAAATGTGCATCCTTGTCTGCCTCCTACTCTTAAAGGGATAGATGTCAGTTATTCTCTGTTGAGTATGATATTAGATGTCAGTTTGTCATATATGGACTTTATTATGTTAAGGCACTTTTTCTATACCCATTTTATTCAGAGTTTTAATCATAATTGGATGCTGTATCTTGTCAAATGCTTTCTCTGCATCTATTGAAATGATCTTGTGATTTTTATTCTTCACTTTGTTAATGTAGTGTATCACATTAATTGATTTGGGGATGCGGAACTACCCCTGCATCCCTAGAATGAATCCCACTTGATCACAGTGTATGGTCTTTTTAATGTATTGTTGTATTCCATTTGCTAGTATTTTGTTGATTTTTTCATTGATGTTCATCGGCCTATAATTTTCTTTTTTCTGTTGTCCTTGTCTGATTTTGGTATGAGGGTAATGGTGGTCTTGTAGAATCAGTTTGGAAGTTTCCCCTCCTGTTCAATATTTTGGAAGAGTTTGAGAAGGATAGGTATTAAGGCTTCTTTGAGTGTTTGGTAGAATTCACCAGGGAAGCCGTCTGGTCCTGGACATTTATTTTGGGGGAGGTTTTTGATTGCTGTTTCAATCTCCTTACTGGTGATTGATCCATACAAATTCTCTATTTCTTCTTGACTCAGTTTTGGAAGGTTGTATGATTCCAAGAATTTATCCATTTCTTCTAGATTACCCAGTCTGTTGGAATATAGCTTTTCATAGTATTCTCTTACAACTATTTTTATTTCTGAGGCGTCTGTTGTAATTTCTCCTCTTTCATTTCTGATTTTATTTATTTGAGACTTCTCTTTTTTTTCTTGGTGGGTCTAGGTAAAGGTTTGTCAATTTTATTTATCTTTTCAATGAACCAGCTCTTAGTTTCATTGATTTTCTGTTTGTTTGTTAGTTTGTTTGAGGAAGATTAGCCCTGAGCTAACATCTGCTGCCAATCCTCCTCTTTTTTGCTGAGGAACACTGGCCCTGAGCTAACATCTGTGCCCGTCTTCCTCTACTTTTATACATGGGACAGCTACCACAGCATGGCTTGACAAGTGGTGTATAGGTCAGCACCCGGGATCTGAACTGGCCAACCCCAGGCCGCTGAAGCAGAACACGTGAACTTAACTGCTCCTCCACCAGGCCAGCCTCTATTATTTTTTTAATTTCTATTTCATTTCTTTCTGCTCTGATTTTTATTATTTCCTTCCTTCTACTGATTTTGAGTTTGTTCTTTTTCCAGTTTTTTTAGGTGCATTGTTAGATTGCTTATTTGAGATTTTTCTTGTTGAGGTAGGCCTGTATTGCTATAAACTTCCCATTTAGAATAGCTTTTGCTTTATCCCATAAATTTTGGCATGTCGTATTTTCATTTTCCTTCGTCTCCAGGTATTTTTTGATCTCTCCCTTGATATCTTAGTTGACCCAGTAGTCGTTCAGCTGCATTTTGTTTAATCTCCACATATTTGTGACTTTTCTGATGCTTGGTATTATTTCAATCTTCTTAAATTTATTGAGACATATTGTGCCGTAATATGTGATTTATACTGGAGAATGTTCCATGTGCTTTTGAGAAGAATGTGTATTCTGTGGGTTTTGGATGGAATGTTCTGTATATGTCTATGAAATTCATCTGATCTAATGTGTCATTTAAGGCCAATGTTTCCTTGCTGATCTTCTGTTTCAAAGATCTATCCATTGATAAAAGTGGACTGTTCAAGTCCCCTATTATTATTGTGTGACAATCTATTTCTCCTTTTATGTCTGGTATTAATTACTTTATATATTCAGGTGCTTCTGTGTTGGGTACATAGATATTTACAAGTGTTATGTCCTCTTGTTGGATTGTTCCCTTTCTTCCTATGTAATGCCCTTCTTTGTCTCTTGTTAGAGTTTTTGTTTTAAAGTCTATTCTGCCTGATATAAGTATTGCTACCCCAGCTTTCTTTTCATTGCCATTTGCGTGGACTATCTTTTCCCATCCCTTCACTTTCAGTTTGTGAGTGTATTTAGGTCTGAAGTGTGTCTCTTGTGTGCAACATATACTTGGAGCTTGTTTTTTTTTTTTTAAGATTTTTAAATTTTTTTCCTCAAAGCCCCCCAGTACATAGTTGTATATTCTTTGTTGTGGATCCTTCTAGTTGTGGCATGTGGGACGCTGCCCCAGCATGGCCTGATGAGCAGTGCCATGTCCGCGCCCAGGACTCGAACCAATGAAACACTGGGCCGCCTGCAGCGGAGCGCACGAACCCAACCACTTGGCCACGGGGCCAGACCCTGAGCTTGTTTTTTAATCCAATCAGCCAAACTATGCCTTTTGATTGGAACATTTAGTCCATTGACATTTAAAGTAGCTATTGATACGTATGTACTTATTGCCATTTTGTTACTTTTTTTCTGGGTGTTTTAGTAGTTCTTCTCTGTTCCTTTCTTCTTCTCTTGTTCTCTTCCCTTGTGGTTTGATGGCTTTCTTTAGTATTACATTTGGGTTCCTCTCTCTTAATTTTTTGTGTATTTATTATACGTTTCTAGTCTGTGATAACGATGAGGTTTACATATAATAATCTCTATAAATAGTAATCTATATTAGTCGATGGTCTCTTAAATTTGAGCTCTTGCTAATAGTTCTACTCTTTTACTCCCCTCTTCCCACATTTTATGTTTTTGGCATCATGTTTAACCCCTTTTGTGTATCTGTTAACCTCTTATCATGGAAATAGATAATTTTAGTGCTTTTGTCTTTTGACCTTCATATTATCTTGATAGGTGGTTGATATTCTACCTTTCTGTATTTTTGCCTTTACCAGTGATTTTATTTTTTGATAATTTTATTATTCATATTTGTCTTTTCTTTTCCACTTAAATAAGTCCCTTTAACATTTCTCACAAGGCCAGCTTCTTGGTGATAAACAAATTTAGTTTTTGCTTGTCTGGAAAACTCTTTATCTCTCCTTCCATTCTGAATGATAACCTTGCCAGATAAAGTATTCTTGGCTGTAGGTTTTGCTTTCAGCACTTTAAATATATCGTGCCACTCCCTTCAAGCCTGTAAGATGTCTGCTGAGAAGTCAGCTGATAGCCTTATGGGGTTTCTTTTGTATGTAACCTGTTGCTTTTCTCTTCCAGCTGTTAGGATTCTCTCTTTATCTTTAATTGTTGACATTTCAGTTATAATGTGTCTTTGTGTGGGACTCTTTGGGTTCATCTTGTTTGGTGCTCTCTGTGCTTCCTGTACCTGAATGTCTGTTTCCTTCCTTAGGTTAGGAAAGTTTTCAGCTATTATTTCTTCAAGTAACTTCTCTGCTACTTTCTCTCTTCTCCTTCTAGGACATCTATAATATGGATGTTAGTGTGCTTGATGTTGTCCCAGAGATCCCTTAGACTTCCCTTATTCTTTTTAATTCTTTTTTTCTCTTTTCTGTTCAGTTTGGGTTATTTCCTCTAGTCTTTCACCCAGCTCACTATTCCATTCTTCTGTATCATCTACTCTGCTTTTGAGCCCCTCTAGTGAATTTTTCTTTTCCATTATTGGATTCTTTAGTTTTGATTGTTTTTTTTTTTATATTTTCCAATTCTTTGTTGAAGTTCTCACTGAGTTCATCTATTCTTCTCCCAAGATCAGTGAGCAACCTTTTGACTATTAGTTTTTACTCTTTATCAGGTAGATTGTTTGTCTCTGTTTTGTTTAGTTCTTTTTCTGGGGTTTTGTCCTGTTCCCTTATTTGGAATGTATCCCTTTGACTCATTTTGCCTCTTTCTCTGTCCTTATATATATGTATTAGATAGATCAACTATTTCTCCCCATTCTCGAGAATTGGCCTTATGTAAGAGATGCCTTATGAGGTCCAGCAACATGCTTCCCTCTTGTCACCAGTTCCAAATGTTCCAGGAGTGTCCCCTGTGCAGGCTACGTGTGTCCTTCTGTTATGGTGGGGTTGCTCTTACTGCAAGTACATGTGGAGGCTAGGCTGTCTCCCTGACTGGCTGGTTGTAAGGCTCAGATCCATGCTGCTGCTATGGTCCCTTCAGTCACTTTACTGGGTTGGCAGAGCCCCAGCACAGTTGGCTTCAAGGTCTAATAGCACATTCCTGCTGCAGTTTTCTGTTAAGGGAGTCAGCCTCCAGAATGGCTGGTTGCTAGCCTCAGGGGCTCACAATTGCTATAGGACTCTGGCCTGTGAAGCTGTTGTCAGCTTTCTCAGAAGTGCAGCTAGGTGGGGCCAGCCCTGGGCATGACAGCATGCAATTATTTCAGGTTGTGGAAGGTGGACCTGATCCCTTGTGTGGCTGTTGGAGAAGCACAAGTCTACTGCAGCTGACAAGCCACACTACCCACGGGCCCACATACCCCATCCATGCGATCCTGTCCTGTGCGCACACCCTGCCCTGCTAAAGTGGATCCATTCACTCTGCTGCATTAGCCCCACACACTCTGCCAATGTAGGCCCACCCCTCACTCACACCCTGCCCCACAGAGGCAGACTCACTTGCCCCATTGCAGAGGTCCCAAAACCCCAACTATATGGGCCCACAAATTACCTAAGGGCTTGCCAGTCAGTAGGGCCCATCCCTAGGGTGAGCTGCCTGCACTTGCTGAGCTAGATTAAATCAGTGCTCTAGTAGGGGTGCAAACCCTTCTGCTAACAGGCCAGGGGAAGAACTCCAATGGTGTCTGACAGCGTCTGTGTCAGCACTCCTGTACTAGGTCACAACAATGGCTGCCACTGATGTCTCCGTCCCTGAGGAGGTGGTCCCAGCCATCCCCTGGCTCCCTGAGATGTGCCCAGAGCCCATCAAGTGAGTCTCTTTCACCAAAGGACTGTGCACATTTTTATGGTGATTTTGTGTTGCTTTCCCAAATAGATGAGTTTGTGCATGGACCCTTCAAGAACAGGCTTTTCTCTGTCTTATGTTTAATAGCTTTTCTGGGGCCACTCTCCACTGTTTTCAATAGCCAGTAAAGGTAGACACCATGACACTCATCTCAGTTGTGCTGAGTTCAAAAAGTTATTCATTGTGGCAAAGCTCTCCCACTCAGATCCCCCACTCCTCCAGGAAAAGGTTCATACCTTAAGACTTCTTCTGGCCACGAAGTGCCATGGCTAGAATGTGGCTTTTTCCTCTCCAGAAAGGTATTTCTGCCTCTTCCACCTCATTCAGCCCTGTCCCTTGTTTTGGGGGCTCCTTCCATCCAGTTTCTGCTTTTCTCTCAGGGGAAATCTTTCCCAGGGTAGTTGTAAACCTGTTGTGTCCATGGGATGAAGTAAGTTCAGAGTCCTTGTACACCACCATCTTCCTTCTTCCTTTCTTCTGGAGATGTATTTAAAAGCCGATATGTGGTTCTCTTTTTTCTCTTCCTTTACTGTGGTACTTGTGGAACTTATATTAATACACATGTGATGTAATATGAAAATATGTAGGCATACTGAGCCATCCCATGGAGAACAACTGTCCAAGAGAGTCACTCAACCTGACAGTAACTTTTCTGTGTTAAACTTTTGTCATGTAAACCCCTGAGAGCTAGATGCTGTTTGTTTCATCAGTTTATCCTAGCTTATCCTGACTAATATACTCCTAAATAACAACATCTTGTATTGAGCACTCTCATGAGCAGCATGCCTATTTATTCATTCATATATGCCTCAGAATATGATCGTATACACCTAGGTCTATGATCTCCTCTCTCTCCTCATAGATCATTACACATTTGAGGAGCATGCCTGAAACTTTGTCTTGTCTTACATGCCTGCCATCAACCTGGATGCTCTTAGTGTTCATGTGTATGATCAATTCACCAAACTATCCAATCAGCTATTTCACTATCTCACCTCAATGATCTCAATGCCACTTCAGCCCTATATTCCACAAGCATAATGCATACTTAAATCACCTGGATCAGCTTCTCCTCTGAAATAATGGGTTCACTCATCTCACTTTCTGAACACAGCCTCTTGTCCTCCAAGCTCATTTATTTAATCATTCCCTACTATACCAATTCTTCAACCTCATCAGGACCTCTAGGAGGCTGACCTTTCTACTTTATCTTTTTATCATAATGACTATTGATCTCATGGGTTTTGATCCTTAGTATTTCTAGTTCTGATGATTTTGAACACTTTTGCCAGTATTCTCGGTGTCCATTCTTCATTTTCCTTTCCTTCTCTGCTCATAACAAAACCTTATTTTGGATGAACAAAGATGTCTGTCTTCTTTTCAGCTTCATTGTATAAAATACCTATAACTAGATAGACACATCCAACTGTAAATTTATGCTCACCAACATCAACCGGATCCTCTTAAACTCCCCAAAAATACTAACAGTTCTTCTTAACTCATTTTCTCATTCTTCACAAAAGTTCCCCACTGCCCCTAAATCTCAACTTGACTCAGTCTTACTTCTCTATTATAAAAATGATAAGGAAGCCCCTTTGAATTCCCAACCACAAAACCTACAAAGCTACAAGCATTAGTAACCATCCTGTTTTGTCATTCACTCTGTTGATTTTCTCCACTCTTCCCTGTATCTCCAAACTCTTCCTTTCTAACTCCTTCTCAGTAGCATTTAACTATGATGATGATTCTTTCCTGTTTTATAATTACACAGCCACTAAAATTATCCCTCATAATTCCACCTAAAAGACTTTTATCAGTGACTTGCCTGCTGCTAAAAGCAACAAACTTCATCATCTAACAGTATTTGTATACAGGTGGCTACTTTCTCCTTCTTGGCTTCAGTTGCCATACACCTTCTTGATTTTCCCTTAATATTCCTGCCTGGGTCATCTCAGCCTAATTTACAGAATTTTCTTCTACTTTCAGATCCTTAACTGTCAGTAAACATTTAAATGTCATCCTCGATGTAAAATCTCTTCTTAATCTTCGCACTCTTCCTGAGTGATTACATATTCACTCATGACCTCTGCTATCTACATAGATTATATTAACGATTGGCGAATACTTAACGAGAGAACAGACTTGACTCCTAAGCTCCTTCTGTTTACTATATATCTCTATGTAAGTGTCTCACGGGAACCTCAGACACAACCTAAACAAACCAAATTTTGTAATAAACCAAAATGACCAAAGAAACAAGAAATAGAGCACTTGATGCACAAGGAATTTACAGGTTGATGGTTAAGGAAGCACACAGGATGAATCTGTGCAACAGACATGGAGGTCAATCATTCCCAATTGAAATGGGAGGACAGAGGCCCAGGAAACATGGCTCCAGGATGAAAATGAAGCTGGTCAAATATCAACTCTGCTTAAAGAAATTGAGAAGAGATCTCTGTAAATAGAGTGGTGATTAATTAGTAATGGACACATAGAAAATGAAATAAATTATAACATTAGACATTAACTCCATTAGACATTAGACATTAATGTTAACTCAAAGAAAATCAAAAAATTAAAAAGAAAAGAAATGTAATCTTAGAATACTTCTTGAGTCATCTGTGAATAATGGTTATGTTATTATAAAAAATGTAAACATTGAATGTTGATATAATCAAACACTGTACTATAACATTGAAAAAATAAGAGGAGGAATAGGAGGCTAATAAATAATATAAAAAATTGAAAAATCAAGAAATAGCAATATAAAAAGAAGGCATTTATCAGAATAATCAATCAACTAAAAAGATGTGAACATGGTTATCTCAAGGTAGTAGAAACCAGGAGAGGAGAGAATGGGACAGGGGACTGTTATTATTAAATATTAGTTTCCTGGTATTATTTCATTTTTTTAAATAATGTACATGTACTATTTTGATAAAATTTTAAAATATAATAAAATTTTTATAATCTATGTATCTTCCTTTTGTCTAGATGCAGGAGGTGTGAGGTGCATTGTCTAGGTAGGAAAAAGTAAAATATTAGAAAAAGAGTGGATGAGCTGATAAATAGGAGATGTAGCACATTGGTGTACTGAAATGAGAGAGTATTTGGTTGGTTGGTTGGCTGGTTAGTTAGGAAAATTATGAGACAAGAAACAGAATAAAGTCTACATAGGAAACAGTTTCTAAGCTCCTTGAGGGTGGATAATATGTAAAATTTGCTTTATATACAGTAGGTAATCTAAAACTATTATGGAAAGAAGCACTTTAGCAATATACATGAAAAGTCAATGAAAGGACATTTAAAGTAAACTTTAATAATAGTGATGCAACCCTTATGATGGTAAATGAAAACATTTTCTGAACATGTTTTGAAAGTTTTGGATGTAGAATAAACTAGAGTTGTCATATAAAAGACAGAGTGCCCAGTTAAATTTTAATTTCAGATTAAAAAAAGATTTTTACATAAGGTATCCCAAATATTGCATGAAACTTACTTATAATAGAAAAGTATTTATTGTTAATCTAAAATTCAAATTTAGCTGAGAATTCTATGTTTTTATTTGCTAAATCTGGCAACCCAGGGATAAACCAAGTGTTAAAGACCTGAAAGATAAATACAAATACAAATATTCTGGTTAAAAGTAAGAAATTATAATAGCTAAAGTTTTTAAACTTATTTAATAACCTGAAAATGATGAGCAGAGTAATGAACGTTCTAAACGAAAAACCCAATCCCTTTTCCCTTGGTGAAAGGGATAGTTTTTGTATAGTGATGATGCTAACTTTCCTAACTGGATGAACATCACCAGGAGGCCCACCTCCTGTCCCATAGTCAAAGGAATCAACCATCATCCTAATAGACACATCTAAGTTTCTAGCCAACAGCTATTTAGAACAAGGAGAAATTCATGAGTTCCAAGCAAATTAAACTCTTAGGCAGATTGGCAAACTATGGTCCACTGGTCTGTTTTTATAAATAATGTTTTATTAGAACACAGCCATTCCCATTCATTTATAGATTTTCTATTGCTGCTTTTACACTACAAAGGCAGAGATGAGTCGTTATCGCAAAGACCTTATGGCCCACAAAGCTAAAAAAAACATTTACTATCTGATCCTTCATGGGAAAAGTTTGCCGCTTGTACTCTAAAGGCCACCTTGAGCAGCAGGACACAGCAGAATTAGGAGGAGAAGCTCCGAACAATCCTAACACCAAATGTTTCAACAGCCAAAACTTCAATGTGAGTTCTAATCGGACCGAGGAGATTCAGAGTTAGATTGAGTTAAGCAATGATTATCAAAATCATTTGCAGATTGAAGATAGTTTATTTTTGATCATCTTCCTTCAAATGACATTTTCTCTCATTTTTACTATCTATTATTTTAATTATTCGATTTTATTTTAAATGAAATCAACTAGATCATAGGGATTCCTCCAAATCTTTAGCTTGTCTCGCTTGGCAAAGAACCTGCTTATTGAATTTATACTCAAGACACCTTCTCCTGGCAGTAGTGGCTGACACAGAAACATAGGGATACAGTCTTAGAATGGGAATGAAGGGTAAGAGTTAAAAGAATTAACTTTGTAAATTAAACATATTTCAATAACAGCAAGCACTGCATTATATCAGAATCATAATTTATATTTTCATTTTTAATTGTTTAGTCAATTTGAGCTTTTGTGAAAATATAATTGAAAATTATAAAGCTGCTTATAGATTAAAGTTACTCATTTTCTCAAAAAAAAAGTTAGTCTGTTCACTGAAATGTCATAAGTAATAAAATCTGTTTTCTACCAAGTTGCACAGATGCAAATGCTTTTTAAAAAATTCCTATACAATGAAAATGGATTTATTTTTCTTCCATACATTAGCCATGGACTTATTTCCTCATTAAAATATGAAAAATGCCTGAGAGAACCTCTTAGGTTTTAAATTAACTTCTTTAAGATAAATAGTTTAATCATTTTAAATTATCTTATGGAGACAAAAAATTGTTTTTGAAAGAAAAATGGCTTTGCCTTTTCTCCTTGTAGGTAAGATAAATATAATTACCCAAAAGTACATCAATATTACAACCGTAAGTGTTTTACATAAATTTTTTTAAATGCTAACATTTTTACTTGTTTGAAAAGCTTTCTTGGAATAAAATTATCAAACAGATAACTCATCCATTTAAATTGTTGAATGTTTTCTACCATATTCACAGGGTTATGCAACCATTATCACAATCTAATTTTAGAACATTTTTGTCTCTCAATGAAAAAAGAAAGCCCATATCCTCATTCCTCTTCCCCACTCCATCCCCAGCCTTCAGCAACCACTAATCTATTTTCAATCTCTACAGATTTGCCTATTCTGGCCATTACATCTAAGTGGGATCATAAAATACGTGGTCTTTTGTGACTGTCTTTTTTCACTTAGCATGTTTTCAAGTTTCATCACTTTTGTAACATGTATCATTTCTTTTTATTGCAGAATAACATTCCATTGTATGATTACACAACATTTTTTTCACTCATCAGCAAATGGTCATTTGGGTTGTTTCTACTTTATGGCTATTATGAATAATGCTACCCTGAACATTCATGTACGGGTTTTTTGTGTGAACATATGTTTTCCTTTCTCTTGAGTAGATACTTAAAAATAGAATTGCTAGGTCATATGGGAACTCTGTGCTTAACATTTTGAGGAAATGCCAGACTGTTTTCCGAAGAGCTACACCATTTTATGTTCCCACTAGCAATCTAACATGAGGGTTCCAATTTCTCTATATTCTCATCAATATTTGCAATTGTCTATCTTTTTTATTATAGCCATCTATTAAATATGAAGTATAATCTCATTGAAGTTTTGATTTGTATTTCTCTAATGACTGATGAGATAGAGCATCATTTCAAGTGCTTACTGGCCATGAATCTTCTTTGGAGAAATGACTATTCAGATCCTATATCCATTTTTTAATTGGGTTATTGGGTCTTTTATTACTGAATTACAACAGTTCTACACAATTTGGGCACAAGTCCCTTATCAGATATGTGATTTGCAAAAATTTTCTCCCATTCTGCAGATTGCCTTTGCACTCTCTCGATGGCATTGTTTTCAGCACAAATGTTTTAAATTTTGGCAGTTCAATTTATCTGTTTTTTCTTTTGTTGCTTGTACTTTCGGTATTGTATTTAAGAAAACATTGCCTAACACAAGATCATGAATATTTACTCCAATATTTTCTTCTTCTAAGAGTTTTATAGTTTTAGTTCTTGTGTTTAGGTCTATAATCCATTTTGTGTTATTTTTATGTATGGTATGAGATAGGGGTCTAACTTCATTCTTCTGCATATGGATATCCAGATACCCAGCACTATTTGCTGAAAGATTATTCTTTCTCCAATTGAACTGTCTGAGCACCCTTATCAAAAATCAATTGACTGTAAATGTGAGAGTTTATTTTTGGACTTTGGATTCTATTCCATTGATCTATATATATATATCTAGCCATATGCCAGCACCACATTGTCTTGATTACAGTAGTTTTGTAGTAAGTATTGAAATCATGAAGGATGAATACTCAATGCTCCTTTTCCAATTGTTTTGGCTGTTCTGGCTCTCTTGCATTTTCATAAAAATGTTAGGATCAAGTTGGAGTAGAGCTCCTGCCCTTTGAGCAGTGGCCAGGTCAGGGAAGGGAAAGTCAATCCTCTCAGTGTGCATACCTGCAACGTGGGCCTGTGAGGGACGAGAAATGGCAACCTGTCCCTCTAGGGGTGAAACGTCAGCCCCAGACTGGAAGCTGGAGGGAGGGAGCCCACGTCCTCTTGGCCATACACACCTGGGATACAGCTTCTGTCACACAGAGCTGGAGTGCAGGCGGGGGCAGTGAAAGGGAGTAAGTCATGACTCAAATGACACAACTCCTTCTCTTCTTAGTGAGATTTAATAAATTTTCTTGAATGAATATCTTTCCATTCCCTCTATGCCTTTAGGACAATTTAAAAATCTTAAATGCTTGTTTTTTATAATTTTCATCAGTTAAACTGTTGTTTGCTAAGGAGAGAGTATACCAAGCTCCTTACTCTGGCATTCTAGGAGTCCCTGTCCCTCTTTGCATAAACTTTTAAAAATCTGCGTCACTGTTATAACATCACTTTGAGTTGAGAAATAACAGATACTATTTTCACTTTTCAAATAAGGTGAAACAGGTTAAATGTAAAAATGGAAACTGTACACCAGGAAATAGAATGTACGTCTCCCAACCAACAGGTTTCATCAGTACAAGCTGCTTCTGTGGTGGAATAAGTCTGGAGGAAAAGTTCAATGAACTTAATTTACCTTCTAAAATACATGTGGTTCTGTAACCCCGTGTTTTTATTCTGTCACAGCAATGTTCAAGAATCTTGCAAAGACAGGCAGAACTAGCCAGATAGCAATTTTGTCAAATGTTACTAATGTATACCGCTTCACTGTGTTTAGTAGGACTCCTCCTTAATAGAAAACATGCCAGAAACAGATCAATTGGTGGTAATAGAACTAAATTGAAAATGTAGGTAAATTTTCTAACGGTTTTTTGGTGGGTTACACGTTACACAATTTAAAGAAAACAACATAAACCACAGATGCATACAGACAGCTTAACTCATAGGGCAGCCTGCTACTTGGACAAAAATTATAGGGTCAATCCAAGACAAAATTGTGATGTAGGCAATTTTTTCTTCTTCAATGCCCTTTTCTCCCTGCTCTGGTAATGATCCCATTTTCCAAGCTGCAAGTGTCTGATGGGTTTGTATTCTTCTCCATTATCTCAAAACCGGCTTCATGGCCATTTGATCTTAACATGGTGCCCATTCAGGTTGTCTGCATCTTTACTTAGGCTTGAGTTAAAGACTACAATTTCACCTGTGTAATTTTGGCCATCCTCATGGGAGTAACAAAGAGATTTTGGAATGCACTGAGGCTGTCTTCCTTTACACTCTGAAACCACTCACATGTGTGTAGTTTTCCACTCTACTTACACTTAAGGATTGCTCTACAAGAAAGATACCATTTCTGCTTGTATAACTGAATCATCCCCCTGAATTTACAGCTTCAATCCCTCTATCAGTCATTGTGACAGCACTTCACAGCAATACAACAGGAGAGATTGAAGACAAAGACAACTGGCCTGCCTACCAGTCAGATGTGATTACAGCTCAGCACATCAATGCTGAGACTACAAGACAGTGTGTATCATCTTTATCACAATGTACGATCAGATGAGCTATTTGCTGTTCTTCATTATCTGGGGAAAAGTCCAAAAGAGAACACAAGTGCCAACCATATTATTTGTCACCTTTCTTCCACTGAAAAGTAAAATTGGAGGACAGAAATGAAAATTAACAGTTCAGGGATTCAGAACTCCACTTCATTCAGCAATTAAACTTCAGAGAACTTTCACATTTCTATTTTAGCTTTCTGAGTATAAGATCTATCTAAGAATAAAGGGGGAAAGCACGCTTAGAATGCCTCTAAAGTTGTTTCCACCTTTGGCCTAGGTCACTTCGAAAGGATTGGAAATATTGAAATGCAATAGGAAGCTGTCTTGTCTTAGGTTGAAACTTCCGGAGAGAGAATAATAAAATGCTAACAGCATCTTTTTTTTTTAAACCTACGTGCCTGATTACGTAAGAGTCCCAGAAAGAAGAATAAAGCTAGTGGAAGATAGAAATAACCATGTTATCTGAGTCAATCCTATTGCCCATATACCCAGGAGTGTATCCTGACTGTGTCACTAACAGAGGTGTTATAAGAAAGCATGGTGGTGTTCTGGAGCTCAAATGATCTTTTTATCTTAAAAGTTCTAATGATATACTTTTAATGTCAATGCAAGATAATTAGTTGACCATACAGTGTACACATACCTGCCTTTTAAAAGTGACAGTATTAACAGTGGAATATACTCCAGCCATAAAAAATAATGAAGTCTTGCCATTTGTGACAACGTGGATGGACATTTGAGGGCATTATGCTAAGTAAAATAAGTCAGACAGAAAGACATATACCATATGATCTCAGTTATATGTGGAATCCAAAAACAAAAACAAAAACAAAAAACAAAACTATGCTCACAGATACAGAGCACAAATTGGTGGTTGCCAGAGGCGGTAGGGGGAAGGGGGTTGGCAAAATGGGTGAAGGGAGTCAAAAGTTATAAAAGAAATGTCATGGGGATGTAATGTACAGCATGGTGACTATAGTTAATAATACTGTATTGCATGTTTAAAAGTTTCTCAGAAAGTAAATCTTAAAAGTTCTCATAAGAAAAATTCTCTAACTCTGTATGGTAATGGATGTTAACTAGACTTACTGTGGTGATCATTTCACAATATATATAAATATCGAATGTTTTATACCTGAAACTAATATAATGTATGTCAATTATACCTTAATAAAAAATTTTTAAAGTAATGATATTATAAAGTAATGATATAAAGTAATGAACAATGTGATATTTTGCACATTGTAATAATTTTAAGTCAATACAATTTTTAGTCTAGGTTTATAATTGATACGTAGTACCATACTCCGTATATTTGCTCAAGCTCCAAACCCAGGAGTCATCTTGTTTGTTCTCGCACTTTGCACTCCACAGCTAATCCATCAGCAAGTCCTAAGAGCTCTACTTTTAAAAGATATCCCAAATCCAGCACATGTCACCACATAACCACCTTCACAACTCAGGTCATTCTAGGAGCCTCCTATTGCTTCTCCTTGCTTCCATTGTTGTTTCACGTCAGCAATTTTCTACACAGTAGTCAGAGGGAATGTTTTAAAACAAAAATCATATCATGTCACTCCTTTACTCAAAACTACCAGGGTCTTTCCTCTTCTCAACTCATTGAAGAGAAAGTTTGAGCTCCTAATCATGCCCTTAATGCCTTATATATTCCAACATCTACCACTCATTCTATCCAAGCCACACTGGCCTCTTGCTCCTCTTTGAATATGGCCTTTGCGAGAACAAAATGGGATTTATGTTTTCCAAGCTAAATATCACAATGATTTTGTGTGAAGTCTTACATGATATTGAATCCTTCTGAATGATATTCCCTTTGAAAATCAAGTGGCACTCCTTCAGAAAGGAGTAGTGGGTTAAGGAGTGATATATTCTCTCAGGTGATGGAAATTGAATGAGAATCCTCTATACATCAATGAAATCATCAAATAAGAAAGAAATGTTCTGAAATCAAATTGAATGCACAATTCTTCATACCCACTGGCATCCAGTGGGATCACAGAATTGTTTTCAGAATCAATGTATAACTTATACCTGATCAATTAGCTGACATAATTTAAAGAAAACTGGTTCAATTTTTTAGAAAAGCCATCCAAATCAAAGGAATAAATTCTTACATCTTTTGCTCAATAAGCAATAAAATGCTGAACAGAAAATATGAACATTAATCTTAATCTTACATCAGAAAAAGAAATTAGCTATTTTGAATATCTCTTTATCACACATTATCCATTTGAGCAAATATTTTGAAGTACATGAGATTTCTGTGTATAGGGATGTGATTACCTTGTAAGTAGTAAATAGAAGTTACTTAAAGTCTACTTCATGTTTGTGTGAATAAAATGTTTCACACATATTTTACTTCTTGCACATGCTCAGTAGTTTTTAATCTGTGGGTCGTCTATCATAACAGTAAACCCTCTTTGTGCATATCTCTAAAATGCTACCTAAATATTATAGTTCTGCCCCCACTCTGACTAATGTTTTAAGATTAAAATGGTTACTTTACAACTGAAAAGCTAAACTTAAAATACTTTAAGTATACAGTATTTCTGAGAGAGAAAAACTATAATTCTAGAGCTGATAGGAATTGGGGAGATTTAGTGATACTCAATTCAGTTGAAAATAACTCACTTCCCTGTCCTTTCCTACAGCTTATGTCTCTGACAGGAAACATAATTAACGCCATAGAGAGAGAAATCGCCGGTTGTTCTGAATCAGTGAAACTTGACAACCAAGAAAATAATGCTAAGCTTTTTTTTAATCCCAAGTACTGACTCTACCCATAGTCCCCTTTCTTTCTGTGTCATCTTAACAGCAGATATAAATATAGAACAAACATGAATCAACAGAAAAGACCGGGGAGAGAGAACAACTTAGGGAATTTTTGATCCATTATAGTTCACACACGTGCCATCATCCTACAACCTCGGCATTCTCCGCAGCTCTGAGCTCTGGTACCTGCTTCACTCTTGTAGTCAGTCCCACAGCTCCTCACTCTCTTTTCCCTCCCAGAAACTGAGTGTCGGTTCACATGCCAGAAAGGGTAGGGTTAATAGTTCAGCATCTGTTTCCTACTAAAGCCCCAGAAATCTTCTGTCAATTGCCTACTCTTTGGCCCTGCTGTTAAAAGGTGGATACAAGCGGGAAGACCGGCACAACGAGAAGAGGTTGTTTTAAATTTATGTCATCATTATTAAATATGCTATTTCCCAAAATGTCCTGGGGGCCATTTTGAGCCAAATCCTCTCCTGCTGGCATGTTTCTGATTCACTAGCATTACCCTCCTATATGCCAGGGATATGCCATCCTTAAAGGAATTTAAAAGAGTTATCACCATAAATTCAAACTGTGTTGTTACTATTCAACTTATATAATACGTATGTTTGAAACCACTGTGAAGCTTGTGATTTTCCTGAGACTGCTTTCAGCTTGCCACACGATGCCTTGGCAGTCTCTTAGAAGCAAAGCAGACACCATCAGTGTAATTCTGCCACTGGCTCTCAAGCTCAAAGGAGGGCAATTGCCTAATGCTTACTTTAGAAAGCCTGGCAGGTCCACTGGGTTTGCTCACAACCGTGCACCTCTTAGAAGTCTCATGCTTGTGAGATCAATTATTATTAAAAGCTCTAAAAGCAATTAATCCACAACATCATGCCAGCTTGTTACCTTTTGGACTAACCATTCCTCATAAAGGCACACAACAGAAAGCCTGAATACTCCATGATATTGAAATTAGACTTATAATAAAATCAAAATTACACAAATTATTTTTAATTTTTTGAAGATGTATTTTTCCCTACTAGCAGATGATATAAATCCAAATCTTTCCCTTTACATATCAACTCCAAGAATGATTTGTTCTCTTCACTTTGATTTGTTTTATTATGTGTGTCTGTGCTGGATAAACGGAGTGAAGACTGGACTTCTAGACTTGAGTCTTTCACTTCCTTACCATGTAAACTTGTATAAATCACCTATCTTAGTTTCATTTTTTTAACCTGTAAAATGGAAATAACAACCCCCATCCTACCTATTACGCCAAAAATAAAATCATAAGTGCTAGATAAATATGGGTGTTTGGTTTGAGTTAAAATATATATGAATGAACATGTGTTTATAAAATATGCACTTTTATTGATAACATATATATTAGTAAAAGGAGTGTTTTGGCAAGAATGCTGGCTGGCAACCAAAGACTCATGCTTCAAATTGCCAATGCCAGGTGGTTTGGGAAATAGTCCAAACAGAAATCACATAGCTCCCTGTGATGATTAATATTCTGTGTCAACTTGGCTGAGCCATCATCCCCAGATATTTGGTCAAACATTATTCTTGATGTATCCATGAAGGTGCTTTTCTGGATGAGATTAACATTTATATCAGTGGACTTTGAGTAAAGCAGATTGCCCTCCACAATGTGGGTGAGCCTCATCCAATCAATTGAAGCCTGTATAGAACAAAGGACCTCCCTCGAGAAGGAAGGAATTCTGCCAGCAGACATCCTTCAGACTTCAGCTGTAACATCAGCTCTTCTCTTGGTCTCCAGCCTGTTGGCCAACTCTGCAGATTTTCATCTTGTCAGCCTCCATAATCATGTGAGCCAATTCCCTCAAATAAAGCTCTCTCTTTCTCTCCACACACACACACCACAGACAGGCACATCCTATTGGTTCTTTTTCTCTGGAGAATCCTAACTAATACAGTCCCTCAAATCTACGTGGGGTCATGTGACTAATCCTGGCCAGTAGAATATAAGGAAAGTGAAGTGTGCCACTTCTGCAATGAGGTATTTAATCATCTGGTGTGCTTTCTCTGCTTTCTCTTCTCCTCCTGTGGCAAATTTGGAAGCCAAATGTGGAGAATGGCCACATGTGGTACACAAGATGGATGAAGCCTGAAGATTGCCCAATAAGAAATATCTTTATTGAATTTTGTGGGCATGAGAAACTATTATTGCGTTAGGCAACTGAGATTTTGGGATTGTTTGCTACAGCAGCTGGAACTTGTTACCCTGACTAATACAGTTATATTTAACTATGTACAAATTGAACAAAAAAGGAAAAATTCTGCGTTATTTGGATTACAAAAGAAAAAAGTAGTCCTTGACACCTGGAAACTATCCTGAACACTTTCTCACAGAACATCAACATCAGACAAAGCACTCTCTGCCCATGCGATCAAGAGAGAAAAAAAGACCACTGAATACTTATGTCTGAACACAGAGAAGAATGTAAATATTGTCCAAACCAGAAGACCCATCCAACCTCTCCCTATCTTGAGTAATAGGAGCAAATGCTGCTATAGCTTTAGCTTCACTTGAGTCTTCCATCCTTCCAGATAAGATTTATTAAGATACCTGATCATAGAATTATCCTCGCTTCCAGACAGCATCCAATCCAGAAGAAAGCCTCAGAACAAAGATTTAAGAGTCCTCAAATCTTCCCTAAAATCACCTAACCAACACCAAATTCCTATTTAAAAAGCCCTTTCTAGCACTCTTACTGGGATGACCCATGGTTTCCCGTGGCCAGGTGTGTGGTCTCCCTCAATCCCTCATTACAGTGAGCATAAATCCAAATTATCCAACTACAGCTGTGTTCCTCATGGTCTTTGGTTTGAGGGCATCAATATAAGCAACATTTTACCCTCAGAAAATACAAAATTAGATGAAGTGATTTCCAAGTCTATTTATTTGACTCTACCCAGCATCATGTTCATTTTCAGAGTAAGCAGATGAAACCAGCTTTGCCCTAAAACATAGTGAGACTCTATAATCAGCAAAACATTACATCTGGATTAAATTATTATTTTTAGAAAAACATTTCTTTCTGAATTTTTATCTTGGAACATGTCTAGATATTTATCAAAACTTTAATATTCAATCTTCATTTATTGAAGTCTTCAGTGGAATATGTAGAAAATTAAGATTTGTATTTTGACAAACCAACTTCTAAATTTATTTTTCTTTAAGAAGACTAAGAGAATATTACTCTCCAGAAAACTCTAAATTGTCAAACTTCGAATTAGAAGTATGGGAGAAGTTAAAAAGATTTGAAAGATTATGAATTTGAGCTCCAGCTAAATATACATTAACATTTATCTGAAAAATATCATTCCTGGCTTTTTTGAGTTTTTGTATGAAAATTTATTTTCCACACCTGGAAATCTTACATATATATACTAGAGTGTTTTATTCTTCTTCTAAAAAGACTTTGAAGTTCTTATAGCCTATGTCCCCAAACTCTAGTGTGACTAGAAACTACTTGGGAAAGGTTTTAATAGTTGGTTTCAGGACACTAGAAAACCTTTTGGTCAAAAATAAAATTGAAGCTGCACCTCATGTCATGCACCAGGATAAACTTCACAAAGATCATATATTTAAGATAAAAAATAAAATTTTTATATGAACTGGAAGAAGACATGGATGAATACCTTTTCAATCTGGGATCAGGGAAACCATCCTATATCAATATCTAGCAGCAATTCAAGAAAAAAGAATGAACAATTGACTAATAATTTAAAAGTATTCTGCACAGTAGAAACATTGTAAACAAAATAAAATATACACAAAAACTTGGAGAAATTATTTATAACTGATATCAGAGGCAGAGAAAAGGCCAGCATAACTGATATAAAAGGAACTTCTAAAACTCCCAGACAAAACGCCCAATAACCCAATAGAAATATAGACAAAGGATATGAATAGATAGTTCACAGAAGAAGTTAAAATGACCCTAAAGATAAGAAAAAAATGGCCAATCTCACTTAATAAGAGAAATTCAAAATAAAACTATAATGAGAAATCATTACTCACCTATCAGTTTGGCAAAATGTAAAAGTTTGACAATAAAATCTATTAGGGAGAATACTAGGAATAGGAACTTCCATAAATTTCTGGTGGGAGAGTAAATTGGAACAACCACTAAGATAATAGTTTGGCAATATATAGAAAAAAATGTGGAATTAATAAGTAACTACAGCAAGGTTGCTGGATAACAGGTTAATATACAAAAGTAAATTGCTTTCTTATATACCAACAATGGACAAGTTGAATTTCAAATTAAAAATACCATTTACATTAGCACTCCCAAAATGAAAAATTTAAATATAAATCTAATAAAATATGTACAAGATCTATACGAGGAAAACTAAAAAATTCTGATAAACAAAATCAAAGAACTAAACACATGGAGACATACTCCATATTCATAGATAGGAATACATAATATTATCAAAACATCAGTTCCTTACAACTTGATCTATAAATTCAATGCAATCCTAATCAAAATCCCAGCAAGTTCTTTTATGAGTATTGACGAACTGATTCTAAAGTTAAATGGAGAGGTAAAAGACTCAGAATAGTCAGTACAATATTGAAGGAGAAAAAGTTGGAGGACTGATACCATCCAATATCAAGATTACCATAAAGCTACAATAATCAAGACAGTGTGGTAATAGCGAAAGAATAGACAAATAGATCAGTAGAACAGAATAGAGATCCCAGAAATAGACCCACAAAGTCAACTGATCTTTGACAAAGGAGCAAAGGCAATACAATGAAAAAAATATTGTCCTAAATAAATGGTGCTGGAACAACTGGACATCCACATGCAAAAACATATCTAGGTACAGACTTTATACCCTTACAAAAATTAACTCAAAAAAGGATCACAGGGCTAAATGTAAAACACAAAACTATAAAACGCCTAAAAGTTAACATAGGAGAAATCTAGATGACTTTGGGTTTGGTAATAACTTTTTAGATACGACACCAAAGGCATGATCCATGAAAGAAATAATTGACAAGTTGGACTTCATTAAAATGAAAACTTTCTGCTCTGCAAAATATACTGTCAAGAGAATGAAAAAATAAGTTACAGACAAAAAGAAAATATTTTCAAAAGACACATCTGATATAAGACTGTTATTCAAAATATACAAAGAACTCTTAAAATTCAACAATAAGAAAACAGCAACCCAATTAAAAAATAGGCCAATGACTTAACAGACACCTCACCAAAGAAGATATATAGACGGCAAGTGAGCATATGAAAAGATGCTCCACATCATACGTCATCAGGGAAATACAAATCAAGATACCACTACACACCTATTAGAATGATCAAAATCCAGAACACTGACAACACCAAATGCTGGCAAGGATGAGAAGCAACAGGAGCTCTCATTCATTGCTGGTAGGAATGCAAAGTGGTGCAGTCACTTTGGAACACATTTGAGCAGTTTCTTACAAAATTAAATATACTCTTACCATACCATCTAGTAATCTCACTCTTTGGTATTTACACAAAGGAGTTGAAAACTTACATCCACACAAAAATCTGCACACAAACATTTATAGAAACTTTATTCATAATTGCCAAAACTTGGAAGCAACCAAGATGTCCTTCAGTAGGTGAATGGATAAATAAACTGTGATACATCCAGATGGTAGAATATTACTCAGCACTAAAAATTAAGCTGTTAAACATTGAAAAGACATGGAGGAATCTTAAATGTATATTATTAGGTAAAAGAAGTCAATCTGAAAAGGCTACATATCATATAATTCCAATCATAAGACATTCTGGAAAAGCAAAACTACTGAGACAGTAATAAGATCAGTGGTTGGCAGGGGTTGAGGAGTGGGGGGATGAAGAAATAGAGCACAGATTATTAGGGCTGTGAAAATACTCTATATGGTACCATAATGATGGATACATGTTGTTATACATTTGTTCAAACCCATAGAATGTACAACAGCAAGAGTGAACCCTAATACACACTGTGGACTTTAGGTGATAATGATGTGTCAATGTAGGTTCATAAATTGTAACAAACATACCACTTTGGTAGGGGATGTTGATAATGGGGGAGGTTATGGATGTGAGGTAGTGGGACTGTAGGGGAAATATCTGTACATCCACACAGTAGAATTCTGTGCAATAAAAGAAATCAAATAGATTCCTACATACAAATATGACAATTTCTCCAAGATACATTAAGTGTAGAAAACACAGTAGAGAAGAGAACATACACTATGCTTTTTTTTTTATGTGAGTGTGTTTATATACTTTTGTTTATAAAGACACAACAAAAACTAATTTAAAATACGGTTACCCATTGTGATAGAGAGAATAGGAGAAAGGGGCCAGGGATAGAAGCAAGATTTTTCTGAATATACCTCATAAAACAGTTTTGATTTTAGAAGACATAATTGCTCTATGTTCAAAAATAATATTAATTTAAAAATTAATCACTAAGAATCAAAAAGAAGATGAAATGAATGAATATAACCATCTAAGACATTGATGACATAACCACCCAGAGAAAACAACTTATTTGAAGCAACATTACAATATTTTGATTTAAAATCCTTAGATGGACTATATTTTAAGAAGGAAAAAAACAACAGAAAATATATTTAAACTTTATTCAATAGTCTTAATGCTAGTGGAAATACTGGTATTATTTTGAAAATATTTCACATATATTATAGGATATAGCAAATAATAATTAGATAAATTTTAATAGGAAATGTGGGTATAAGTTGCAGTTTTACAGGATTAAAGAAGTTTTGGAGACGGATGGTAGTGATTGTAGCACATTATGAATGTATTTAATATCACTGAACTGCACACTTAAAAGTGGCTAAGATGGTAAATTTTATGTTTGTGCATTTTACCACAATAAAAAAATGAGAAAAAAGGTAAAAAAAATTGATGGGAAATATGACTTTTAGTCAAAAAGAAAAGATATTCAAGTATGAAATAAAATATATTGAATAAATCTCTTGTAATTTTATGATTAAATTGGTAATATCTGTATAAACAGATGATGTTTTTGTTTTCCTTTCAAAAATTAATAGTTTCCAGCTTTTTCTCCTGAGAACTCTTAGAAGCATGACAACCAAACTGAATGAGAATCTCTACTGTCAAACTGTGGTATCTAAATACCATTTCCGCTAAAAGGAACTAGAGCTCCTTGCAAGAATGGCTGAACCCAGATTTGAGATATGAAATGCTCAAAATGAATTTGGAACATGTTGTTGTTCCAGAAAGCAAAGAATCTATCAACAACTAATGAAGTCTCATCAAAAGGACCCAGAATTCAGCTAAAAGGAGCTCTCATTTTCCAAAGATGCAACAATTTAAGCATCACAAAGAGTAATGACTACACTTCATTAAAGCACAATTAACATATTTTTTAAAGCATGACTTTATATATACATGGTTCTACTTACATAAAGTTCAAAACTAATCAATGGTGTTAGGAGAGATGGTTGATAGGACTGAAGACACACAACAAATAAATGTAATGTGTGGCCCTTGTTCGGATCTTAATTTTAACTAACTAGCAAAAAGACAGGTTTTAAACTAAAGAAAATTTTAATATAGATGGACTATTAAATGAATTATTAACTTTGTTAGATGTAATAATGTCATGGGTTATGTAAGAAGATGACCATATTTTTTAGGAATTCATATTGATGCATGTCATGATAAAGTGACATAATTCTGGGTATTTATTTTAAAATGCTTTTGCTTTTTGCTGAAAAAATAAAAAGGCATAGATAAAGCAAGAGTGGCGAAATATTGGTCATTCTGAGTCTTAATGGCATACATAGGGGTTCATTATAATATTCTCTCTACTTTAGCGTATGTGTGAAATGTTCCTAATAAAAAAATCTTTTAAAAACTTAATTGAATATAGCATGAGAGACTCATGAATAAATTTAGCTGAAAGAACAAAAGAGAGAAGCAGAGAGAGAGGAAGAAAGAAAGGAAGGAAATAAAGAAGAGAGGAAGGGAGGGAGGAAAGGAAGAGAGGAAGGAAGGAAGGAGAGGAGAAAGGGAAGAAGGAAGGAGAGGAGGAAGGGAGTGAGGAATGAAGGAAAGAAAGAAGGAAGGAGAGGAAAAGGAGAAGAGAGGAGGAGAGGAGGAGAGGGAGAGGAAGGAATTGCCTGCGGGGAGTATGAGATTCTGGTGCAATAGGTCAGAAGTCAGGCAGAAGTGTCTGCATTTTTAATAAACACTCCCAGGTGCCTCTGATGCAGGTGGTCCTTGGGTATCACATTTTGAGAAACAGTAACCTAGATTTGAGCTTGGTGTGCACTGACCGAATTGTCAGTGGTGCAATGGAAAGAGGCAGCCTTTAGAGTCAAGAGGCTTCAGCTCAAATCTAAGCTCAGCCATTTACTGACTTGAAACATTGGTCAAGGTGCTTCACCTTTCCCCCTAAAATGGAGATAATAATACATCCCATGCCAGATTATTGTGAGGACTAAATTAGATGAATACATAGAGCTTCTAGAAACTAATAAGCATTATCCAAAAAAATGAGAGTTAATTAAATTCTATAGAGTCTCCATTAATGGGCATAAACACACAGCAAGACATTCATAAGCCCAGCTGCAAAATTAAACCGATTCATAAACTGAAGGATAAGAGTGGCCGATAACAGAGAAACTATTCAGAGATATATAGAGAAAAATTAAATCAGGGAAATCAGACACCTCCCTATTATTGTCAAATTCCAAAACACAGCTTTTGTTATTGTTTTTTTAATCTTGGTTACATCTTTTTAGTTAAGCTTAAGATTCCATCTGACTAAGTTACAAGACTTTCCTTTGTAAACTTTACCACATACATTACACCTAATGTTCAATAGGTTTGTATAAAACATGTTATACCTAATGTAATATAATAATGTGTGTATCATCTACTTGATGTGCTTGAGGTGGCCACCAGTTTAATTCACCAGATCAAATACGAGTCTGATGCCCCTTTCCAGACAAACACAGGACTCAGAATGGAATCTCAAGAGCCATTAGTAAGGCCACAATGGCCCAAATTCTGCAGAGTATGGAGACCAGGATGACCCAAAGTCAATGTCCAAGGGATAAAACAAAGCCAAAGTAGGCCACGAAATTGGGTCATCCATCACAGGAGGTTAGGCAAAGTAGCAGAATCTAGGCAAGAAAGAACAAAAGGCAAGGCCAGGAACACAAAGAAGAACAAAGGGTTTAAAATGAAAATAAAGTCACAGGGTCTGGAGTTGTGTGCATGCACGAAGCCTGTGATACTGGTTATGATTGGGGAAGAATCCTTCTAGGGTACAGCCCAACTGCAGCAGGAAAATCAAGAAATAGAAATTGTATTTTTACTTCAATAGAATAGTCAGTATTCAGATTAACCATCTCTTTATCCAAAGTCAGAATTTAGTCCCTATCTGAATACTCAGTTTAATTGTTTTTGTTGCGGTTTTTTTAATGAGTTCCTACCACTTCCATCACACGGTTTTAGTGACTGAGGCTACATAAACTACAAAAGTAGTATAGGACTACATAGAGTTCAAGGACAGCCCTCCCAGAGAGAAACTGCCGTCTCATCAGGGAGACAACCAATCAATAAAAGCAATAGTATGGTATGTATATGAGGTGGGTATGAGATTTTCACTCCATAAAGGTCAAGTGTGAGAAGCGTCATAGTACTTTGCTTTTTCTAAATTACATAAATCTACTCTGAGCCCATATTTGCCTATATTACAGGAAATGAAAATATCAATAATGCTAGGAGAAACTATCCCTTCTCATAGTCACAAAAATTGAGAGTCTTGGGGCCAGCCCTGTGGCTGAGTGGTTAAGTTCATGAGCTCTGCTTTCGCAGCCCAGGGTTTCACTGGTTTGGATTCTGGGCATGGACATGGCACCACTCATAAAGCCATGCTGAGGCAGCGTCCCACATAGCAGAGCCAGACGGGCCTATTACTAGAATATACAACTATGTACTGGGGGTCTTTGGGGAGAAAAAGAAGAAGAAAAGAAAAAAGAAGAAGAAGACTGGCAACAGATGTTAGCTCAGGTGCCAATCTTTAAAAACAAAAAATTGAGAGTCTTATGCTACCAAAAATATTTGAGTAAAGGCTCTCAGTTCTTCAGCCCACACTGGTCACCACTGATATGTGTACTGAACAATCCTGAAGAGGCCTTAATTCTGTGGCACCACTCGTTCTTGGTAGAGTCTTCAGCAAGGAAACTACAGTATTCTTGCTGCAGAGCATTAACATTCTCCACTGAGGTCCAGCTTCTGCCCCAGGAAGCCCCAGGCGAGAAAAAGACTAGCCCCCACTATTAATGGAAACTGGAAGATTCCTTCTAACTTTTGGCTAAAACTCTCAAAGCCTCTCTCCTCTCCAACTTCACTCACTTCTGCCTCTTCTGATATTTGGGTCCAATTCTCCTCTGACCCAGTCCTGCTGTAGAGTCTCTGTGCTTTTGAAAACCTGAGTAAAGATATCTTCTGGGGACCTGACAAATTTTCCTTCCAAACCTGAAACACAATGCTATTAGCAGAACTCTAAGTCAAAGAACTTAAAGACTTGACTATATCCTTGGTATAGAGAAGGGAAAGTATCTCTAGCAGCAAGCGTGAAGCCCAGATCAGTACCCTGATGCACATAATTTAACTAAAGGACATGGCAATAAATGCATTCTGAGAAGGCAGCACTGTATAAGTGGCGAGAACACTGAGTGTGGAATTATCATACACAGAGTTGAATCCCAGCCCTAACCTATGCCAGTGTTGTGACGTGAAGCAAATCACTCATTCTTTGTTACCCTTAGGCTTCTCTACTTAAAGTTGGAGTAATATTTGTTTTCACCATATCATGGAGTGGTTTTGAGGCTCCAATCAGGGAAGATATGTGAAGGTAGTTTGTTAATTGGAAAGCATTTAAACAAATGCAGGGCTTTGGAGACTATAGAAATCATTGTTTGCTAGAGTTGCCACAGAAAACTTGATGGAGGACGTGGAGCTGAGTTCAATGTTTTCAAGAGTGATAGAACTTAGAAAAGAGAATATTTTTGAGAAGAAACACAAAGGCAAGAGTGCCACATGCTCAACTGAAGCATAGGCCAGTCAACAACCTATAAAGGGAGTTTTCTCCCTACCACCACTGACTGGTCATAGGACAAGGACTTCCTCCAGGGATGGGCCAAGAACTAAGGCAAGGAGGTATTCTCTGACCTAGACAGGAAAATTTCTGCAGAGGAATGGAGTTGTGAGCCATCAGCCTCCAGGCAACAGGGGATCTGGGCAGCCCAGTGCAGTACCCACCTCGGGCATACTTCTAGTGAGAGGCATCACTGGGCCTGGAACTATGGCATCCTGAACCCCTAGAAAATGTTCTATTTTCAGGTTTGTGTGTGTGTGTGTGCACGTGCATGCATGTTTTAAGGTATTGACTCAGTATCAATAATCAATAACCAAGAACACCCTTTTTATCCACTAGAAAATGAAAAAAGAAGTTCCATATTACCAAAACAATACATAAGCACTCCTTCAATCTCTGCTACCAATATATTCTTTATCAATAACAAAAAGTGTTAGAAATCATATCTGTAAAGTAAAAACAGAAGAAAAATTTTGACAGTACTAGTAGAAGAGTAAGTGGAGAGGGGAAATGTTGATTTCTTTCCTTCCCTCAGGATTTTCATAAACGCAGAGAGGCAAGGGTTGGCATCGGCTTGCTGTCTGATTGCCATAGGAAAGGAAGAGGCATGAAAGATTTCTGTTGTTGCTTTCACAGTCTGTTCTCTGACTTGCTATTTATTTGTTTTATACAGAAGCATCAACAGCTTATGCATCAACTAAAGACTACTGTTTGCTCAATTTTAATAAAAATAAATGTCATCCAGCAGTCTGACTCTCTTTGCCAGGATGGGTAAAGCCAGAAATCAGCTTTCATCAGGAAAATGCTACTCACATCTTCATGTTAGCTCAGTTGTTAGGCATCTGTCTTGATATGTCCCTCACATGTTCCACTGTCTTATAAATCTGAAGTGATGACTGGAGGTCACATAAGGGAAGTGAGGTATGAAATGTCATTGGGTAAAGTCCTTACTAAAATCGCAGAGAAGAAACTGTTGTCAAAGTTATTGCTTCAACATTTGTGAAGATCTGTAGTTAATAGAATATGAACAACAGATTTGTTTTAAGGCATATCAGTATTTACCCCGTGGAGCTCCCTTATTTGAGATGGTTTAATAAATGAAAAAGTAAGCCAATAGTCTAAGTTTAAGGAGAAAGCTCTGAATTGGGGGAATAGAACACTGGAATATCTTCACTGATTACCTAAAATATCCCACAGACATTTACCTACCATTGTTTTCCACTATAAAAAATATTTGTGGTCTTATTTTATTCTCTGAGATACATCAAAATTACTACACATTAAATTTTGCACTACTGTATTACACGAGCCTCAATTAATACATGCTCCCACATATGCTACCTATTAGTCACTTCTAAAAATGATCTTTCTTGAATCTGGGGCAAAAGAAATGAGTTCAAGTAAATAAGCAAAGGGAACAAAATGGTGTGTGGACATTTTTCAGGCCACTTTTCATTCTGAAGATATTTTTAACTTAGCAGTTTGACAGCCCACACCTATACACACCTATGCACATATACCCGTGAATATACTTAAATGTACATGCAACTTGCCTCTGCTCCTTTGGATTAGTACCAAAGCAAACTTGCTCCAAAGACTAAGGAAATCAGTAAGTGCCTTAAGCTCTACTGAGATTCTTAATAGGAAAACAAGAAGAACGGGCATCAATAAATGATTTGGGACATTAGTACTTAGAATCAAGAAACTGCACTGGAAGGTATATCATAGATTATCTGTTAGAGGTCATCATGTTATAGATAAGGAAATTAGACCAAATGAAATTTTTTTTTTTGAGGAAGATTAGCCCTGAGCTAACTACTGCCAATCCTCCTCTTTTCGCTGAGGAAGACTGGCCCTGAGCTAACATCGATGCCCATCTTCCTGTACTTTATACATGGGATGCCTACCACAGCATGGCTTTTGCCAAGCGGTGTCATGTCTGCACCCAGGATCCGAACCGGCAAATCCCGGGCTGCTGAGAAGCTGAACGTGTGAAATTAACTGCTGCACCACCGGGCCAGCCCAGACCAAATGAAATTTAAGTGACTTGCCTTTGACTATTTGCCCATTTAACTGCTACATCAGAACAAGAACTAGGTTTTCTGACTCCCTATCACACTAAAACCATCCACCCGTGGAACAAGGAAGCAGTGGCCATACTCCCAGCTCCACTCCAGGATAGAAGCTTTTTATCCTTCCAGCCTCTCCTAATGGGAAAGGCCTAGCTAACTGGGTCCCTAAATTTAAGTAGGCCAAGTATTTACATGGTTACAGAGTACTAGTTTTAGAAAATGATATATTTTACCTGAATATAGAAAACAACATAACTGTAAATGATAAGATGCTTCTTACTTCCAATAACGATACTGCTTTCACAACATGTATCAAAATATATTTAGATATTTTAAGGTACCTGATATTTTTTTCTTTTTTTTCTTTTTTTTTTTTTTTGAGGAAGATTAGCCCTGAGCTAACATCTGCTGCCAATCCTCCTCTTTTTGCTGAGGAAGACTGGCCCTGAGTTAACATTCGTTCCCATCTTCCTCTACTTTATATGTGGGACACCTACCATAGTATGGCTTGCCAAGAGGTGCCATGACTGCACCCGGGATCCGAACCGGTGAACCTCAGGCCTCAAAAGCAGAACGTGTGCACTTCACGCTGCGCCACCAGGCCAGCCCAAAGTACCTGATATTTTAAGATTACCTGATTACAAGAAGACCAGTAATAAAATATAATCTCTACATAGTGCTTTGCAATTTACAAGTTATTTCATATATATTATCTTATGAAACCATCCAATGTGGAATTTAACTCCTAGTCACCCTTTATTTATTAGCTTAGAAGATGCTTCATCTGGGAGGCCCTCTCTAATCTCTATAGACCAAATCTGGTGCCCCTGCCATGTGCCTCTCTAGCACTTAGCTTCCTTGTCTGTCTAATTATGTCATCTCCAACTGAGCTCTCTGGGGACAGAAACAGTTTCTCTCTCACTCACCAGTGTATACGCAAAACCTAGTGGAGTGACTGGCACATTAAATACTAAATAAGTATGTTAATGTATGAATAAATGAACAAAAGAAATATTCTGACAACTTGGGAGTGAAGGAAAAAGTTTGGAACGCCACGAGTTTACTATAGAAGACAGCTACATAGGCTGAGGGTTAGGTCCTCTTTTCGGGTCTTTCTTTCCTCCATTTCTGCACCAACAAATTTTCCAAAACCTCCACGCATTACCGTAATGGCTTCTGGGGCTGCAGCTCTAACAGGGCAATGAGAACAGAGCAGGAACATTGATGTCTTTTTTTTTTTCATATCCGGTGCATCTACAAAATGTTTTTAAGTCAGAAACTGCCTGAAAGCTTCCTTTCTAGCTAATGGTACTGTTGCTATTCAAGAGGAACACGGCTTGCTTCGGGTACTTTTTGTACCACAGTCGTATACATTAGCTCTCCTTATCGACCATACAGAACACACTAGGAGAAAGACGGTAGAGATTATCTCCTTCCTATGACTTTGTAAACCGCACATAAAGGCTTGAAGGTCTGGGAAGTGACAGATAGGGGATTTTATCTTTCACAAAATAATCGCAAGCGTAGTTAAACCAACTACACTCTGGAGGCCCATACTGATTTGGAATGGAAAGTAAAAGTCACATGGCTCTGGTCAGAATGTGGCTTTTTCAATCCCAGGATAGTTGATCAATAAAATAATCTTGGCACCACTTAGGCTAGAATAAAATGGCTAACAGAAATGTGGACTATAACTAACATCCAAATTTCTTCATCAAATAAATGATACTATTTTCCCCACTTCCTTCCCTCCTCCACTCCATGCCTCTCCCTGCTTAAGCACTCCTAGGAATCGTTTGTCATCCCTGCAAACCCAAATGGCTGACTTTAAAAATATATGTTTATAAAATACTTGTACTACCCTCTGCCTCTTAGACTCCCTTGAAATAAAGCAGCCATAATCTCTGTGACAGTTGCCGCCATTAATGCCGATCATAAAAGCTGGTAAAGAGGCAGAGATGCTGATTTACCATTCATTGCTATGCTCATATATCCTCTTTCTAATAAAAATCAGGGAAATTATTACTTTCTAAAAGCTTAGCGCTTCAACATTTGTATTTCGAACCTCCCCTACTGTAAGATTTCAATGTTCCCCACGCTATTTTTTTCTTCCCAAGGAGCTGGCAATGTAAATGTGCCACACTTGAGCTCCATGGCATACTGAGCTGGAAGAGCATATGTACTACATCTATAGTGGAAAATCTGGTGTTTGGGGAGCAATGAAGCGAGCTATAACTCAGACTTAGAGATAAATGCTGTTTGAGACTTCAGTTCCGTTTATGGATATACTATAATTTGAAAAGCTTATCTTCAAATATCTTTCACATAAGAATTTTTACTCCCAAGATTAGGCAAAAATAGGGGCGTTACAATGTTTGATATGAATAGTACCTTATTCTGAATTTCTCCTTTAAGTTTTATCTAACACATTAATATAAAGGAAGTCAAACAGCACTGAAAGTACACAGCAATAAGGTGTACCAAATGCTCAAATCATTGGCATATGTATCTGGGTAAGATGTAGGACTCCAAGAATATACGGTATTAATTTGATTTAGCTTGATGCCTTATATGGCAATTTCACTTAACTCACAATTATATTGTAGAAACATTAAGAGTTTTAAAATGACCTCCTGACCTAGCCATATTACCAATTGCAAAACTGTATCCCCTCCAGAAAACTAGAGAGTCGTTCAATGGAAAGTGATCACTGGGTATCCCCCACCCTGTCACACATACATACATTAAATCACGCATACACACTCCTGCCTAAAAGAAACCCAAAAAGGCAGAGGTTTAGATTAGGACATTGATTCATATTACTTCAATACAATCATAGCTCCCCCCTCAAAAAACACAAAATCATAACGTCAATTCCCCCATTTGTTTCTTTCATTTATTCTTTCCTTTAACAAATAAATATTGAGTACTTACTAGGTAGAAGTCACTTAGCTAGATGTTAGATAAACAATGGAGAACAAAACAGATATGATGTATTTTACTTCCTAAGAGTAGAAATTCAGGTAGGAGATAAACTAAAAAGCAAAGTTACTTGAGATTGTCTTAAGTGTCATAAAGAAAACTACAGTATTATGTGATAGAGGACATTGTCACATTTAGAGGTACATAGTCTCACATTGTGTAAATATTGCATGTGCCATTAGTCTCCCCAGTAAATTTACCATCACTGTCCCTTCCTAGGGATCGAGTTAGGATTAAGCTATTCTAGTAAAGCTTTATACTCAATTCGGTCTGAAATACTCTGGGAAGGGAGTTGGAAAGAAAAATTAAAGAGTTATGGAAGTAGACTCAGAAGATAAGATTGTGAGCTCTTTGAAGGGAATGGGAGGGGTTCTTGAGTGGTGTCAGGCACATAGCAGATAACCTGGATGGAGGGAGGGATGGAGGAAGGGATGGAGGGAGGGATGGAGGGAGGGATGGAGGGAGGGATGGATTGATGGCAAAGAAACTTAGAAATATGAAAGAAGGGTCCTTAATTTCAACACAAACTACATATATTTGCTGAGTGCCCACTGTGATGATATGCATACATATTTGGAGCTCAAGGACACATAATAATATCAGTAATAGTTAGCATTTATCGAGCACTTACTAAGGTGAAACACTGTACTAAGAACTTTTACACACGTTACCTTGTTTAATGTTCACAACAAGCTAACGTAGTAGTTTTTATTACAATCCTCATTTTGCAGATGAGGAATTACAAAAAGTTTTTTTAATTTCCTTGTCCAAGTTTACACAGTTAACAAAAAAGGGTTCTAGGATTAATATCTGGGCATTTTCATTCCATTTTCCTAAAACCCATTTTGACAGGTTGGCGTATTTAGACAGATCAGCTTATAATCTATTGAGGCGGAAGGTCCGAGATAAACCTGTTAGTAAAATGTGAGGTAAACACCATGAGACACTATGAATGAAATTATATGTTGTCTCAAAGAAGTAAATCTCACATCCAGCTGACACTATAAAATTCTAGAGGCTAAAGTCTCAAGGACCACAACTCAGCAACACATTCCAGGGCCTACGGAGCACTTCCTTTGAAACAACTTACTCTGCTAAATTTCCATCATTATTTCAACTGAAATACACTTTGTCTTTCTTCTTCACTTAAAATTCAGGTTTAATCTTTCCCTTCTCTGTCTCTGGAGTACTTTGTACATATTTTTTATTATCATTTATTTAGAGATCTGCTTCCCCTGGTAGATAAAGTTCCCTTCAGGTCAGAACTCTCTCCATACTTTCTCCTTAACTTCCCTGACTATAACTGGTGGGTAGTAAATAGCCAATAAATGTTCATTCAATAAACTCTAACGTGCCTTAGTGGTCACCCTGATGTGACACAATAGTATGGCCTCAATTTAAATACATTAACTTTAACTCAGCTCTAGATTAAATGACTTCTTACTGCATGAAAACTTTTGAGATGACAAGCATTCAGGCATTATTTCACTACGGTTTAAGTGGACTATTACTGTACTATAATAAATGAAGAGACTGCTAGCGCAGTTAAAACCACTAACGTTTTCTCAAACATTATGTGTATATCTATAAGGAGCCAGACTAAAAATGACAGATACTTGGGGCCAGCCTGGTGGCGGGCGCAGCAGTTAAGTTTGCACATTCTGCTTCGGCTGCCTGGCGTTCGCCAGCTCAGATCCTGGGTGCAGACATAGCTCTGCTTGTCAAGCCATGCTGTGGCAGGCATCCCACATATAAAGTAGAGGAAGATGCGCAGAGATGATAGCTCAGGGCCAGTCTTCCTCAGCAAAAAGAGGAGGATTGGCAGTAGATGGTAGCTCAGGGCTAATCTTCCTCAAAAAAAAAAAAACACCCCAACAAATACTTGCCACATGTGCCACTACACTCCTCTTCTACCCTGCAAGAGATGCTGCTAATCAATCATGATGTTTATTTCTTTTGAGCTTGGACTCATCCTGAGCATCCTTTTCAGCATGACATTCTAGCAGTTACTGCCAATTGACAGGCACTTCATTTTCACTTAAGACTCACTTGTCATGCCTGACCCGGATCAAGTTACATCATTTTCCTATGGGTAACATTTTACCATTTAGTACTTCTCCCGGCGAGGAAAGAAAGCATATGGTCATCACAGGGAAATCTGAGATGACCAGGGTGCCAGATTTTATTTGAACCAGCTGGGTTCCAAGAGGCAGTCTATAGACCATTGCTGATCTGCAATCAGTTTTTCACCACTTCCGGAACAAAGAAAAAAAGAGAAAAACAGTTCACATACTAATCTGGCTGGCTGCATGAGAATCACCTGGGGAGCTTTTTAAATATATAAATCCCCAGTCTTAACTCAACATCTCTAGGGATTAATGTAGAAACCATGTGAATAGGTATATGTCCGTTATCATGTGCAGTCAGGTTTAGGTGCTGCTGAATGTTTGTGTCTGCAGGTATATTTCTAATTGTATATTTTTGAAACAGAATACTTTTTTCTAAAACCGTCATTTTTACCATTCTTAATTCTTAAGTTTTATATCTTTTATTTATGAGATAACAAAAATAGTAAATAATAGGAGGAGGGTATTTTGGATTACCTTTTTAAATGTACTAGGCAAAATAGAGCGGGACCTCCTCTAGAAGGCTTTTTTTTCTGGAATTTTGCTGATCCTTTAAACCCAAGACTCTATAAACCACAGTCCTAGTGGCACCCACCTCTAAGATTAGACAAGTCTGCACATTCAGGCTGAAATGGTGGCTGGAATAAGCCTCATGCAAAACTAAAGAACCTCCGGAGAGATAACTCAGTCTGAGAGGAAAAAATGTCAAGAGGACAAGCTAGGCTAAGGAGCAAATCCTTCTTCCAGGAAATGGTGAGGGATGACTCTGGTGTTTGCCATACACCTGGTCCTGGCTCAGTCCCAGGCATGGTCTCTAAGTCTAGGTGCTGTGCAGTGGGGTTATGAGAGGAAAGGAGAAAAGGCAGGGGCAGGTATAATGAGAGAAATAAGAGCCAAGCTCTTCATGAAAACCTCTGTAAGATATTGAGGTTTGGAAACACACTTAACAGCGTAGCACATAAAAGGGGCAGAGATGTCCCCGCCAGTTTCCCATGTGCCACTGGGTAGCTTGGGCACCTCAGAGCCTTCAGCAAACCTGTGACAGTGGCAGCTTGATGGGAGAGAAAGAAGGAGCTGCCATGAGCAGGGAGAAACCACAAAGCTTGGCCAAATAGGGCAGCAGAACCCAGAGAGGGGATCAGCAGTGTCCGTGAGACAGCAGTCCTGAGGGGTGGCAGCGGTGTCCAGCAGCAGCAGTGGCCTTTAGCAGGCACTGTGCCCAGCAGCCATGTCCACTATGGAGAGGTGCTCAAGGAATGCCATGTGGTTCTGTGCAAACAGTTATGAGAGACCTCCCAGAAACACTTAAGGTAAAGAGGGCAAGTTTTTTGTAGGGGGCTCAGGACCAACATTAGTAGACTCTGGCAAGAGCCTAAGAAGTTTTGATACATAATCTGACTGTTACCCCATTTCAAATCCCAATATAGCCTGGAGTACCTCATTTCAAATCCCAGTGTAGCATAGCCCATAGAGCAAGCATCCTTGAAGAAATGAGACTATAAAACACATTCCACAGGAGCACCTCCTCACAATCCTCCAGGTTCTGAGTTTCTCTTTGGTCACATACACACAGGGTCAGACTAGTCCAGGGAAATAAGAAATGATGCTGGTAAAGAAAGCATCAAAACTAATTCAATCCATAACCCAAAGGAGCCCAGGGAAAATATTTTCCCTACTAAATTCTCATACTAGAAATAAAGAGCAATGGCTGCCTGCCCCACAGTAATTCTCCATCCAGCATATGTGTATCATTCCAATTAGTCTACTAGAAAGAGAATTCCCTTCCCTGGTCAAAGCAGTGGGCTGATCTAACCTCCTCCCCTGGCCATAGAATTGGTGCAAGAATCAAATTAGCATTCTTTCCTAACTTTTCTCAAAAAGGCGCTAAGAGAGATCACTATTTTTATTGTGTTTTGTTTTTTCTGATTGAGAACCTATGCTACCAGAAGAAAGTTCATCTGCAGGAGGAACCAATGAGATTGACACAGAAAGAAGCAGAGGGGAGAGATGGAGAGAGAAGTGTACTATGGTGTTCAAGGTCCTAGTTTCCATCTCTGAGGTCCTTAAAACTACCATGGTTCTTAAAGCAATTCATTTGACTGCATGAACTATTCTCAGTGCCAGAATAAATTCCCTGGTTTGGGTTGGGTTTCTGTCACTTGCAACCAAAAGAGTCTATTGCTGAAGTATCAGTTGAGATGTTTTCAACTGCAAGTAAGAAAAATTTACTAACAGTATCTTAAACTTTAAGAATATTTATTGTTAACCAGTCCAGAGGTGGTCCCACTTTCAAAAATGCCATCAAGGACCAAGTTCTTTTTCTCCTTCTATTCTGTCACTCTCAGAGTATAGGATTTTGCCTCAGGCTTGTAGCCTTATAGTCACAAGATGGCTGCCACATCACTAGGCATCATATCCTCATACCACAGTATCCAAAGTAGGAAAAGAGAGAAGAGTACAAATAAGCTCCATTACTTACAGGGAGGAAAATATTTCCCAGAAAATCCCCAGCAAATTTCCTCTTTCATCTCATTGGCTAGAACTGCAAGAGCCATGACTGGCTTATGCCTCACAATTTATACCCCTGACAGGGTACTTTGCTAACAGCATTCTGTTAACAATGAAGAAAGGGAAATTGACGTTGAAGTGAGAAACCAACAGTGTCTATCCCAAATCTACAGGGATTTGAAGTTCAAGGAGCATGATTATGGTCATATTTCAAACAGAATTCTTAAATAATGATAGTGATGATGATGATAATAATGAATATTTCTAACTCTGGACCAGGCCCTATTCTAAGAAATTTACTTAATTTTTAAAACAATTCACCACAACCACACAACATCCAATGAGATAGACAGCATTATTACTATCATATTAAACTTGAGGAAAGAGGCACCTAGGAACTAAGGAACTCATGCAAAGACCTTGGCTAGAAAGTATGGTGTTAAGATTTGAACTCAGGAAGTCGGAACCTGGAGACGAAGATCTGTTACACTGTATTACACCAGACCATTCTCTCCCCAAAATCAAATGAGATAACAGTACTGAGAAAATATGAAGATTTTTGCACAGGAAAAGTATTGTTGTTAAAGTATTATTTCTTCCTAGGCTGACCTTGAAATTATAGATGCCATATTTAAAAAAGAATATATTAACTCCAAACGTAGCTCATTCTCGCTAACCTCCTTTCTGGTCCTTTTTACGCACACAAATGACAGGGTATAGGATTAGAAAATCCTTTGTACAGGGAAATACAGAACAATTCAATTAATAATTTCAATTTCATTTGGCATTAAAGGTGTTTTAAAAATAGATATCTTTATCTCAATGAAAGCAAGACCATTAAATGAAAAGAAGTCCCTCTGAAGATTGAGGACTCAATGGCATTAAATTAGTCAATGGATTTAAAGTTACAAAGACTTAAAGCCCAGACAAGATTTTATAGGGTCTTTCATTCAGTGACTTTGGATAGTAGGCCTCGGGCAAAAGACAAAATTTGTTCTAAAGAGGCATGAGGAGCTAAAACTTAAACAAAAATAAAAAATACTCTTACAACTGTAAAGAGACAGATGACATTGAACAGTGTAATATCATTTTCCAAGCAGAGTGCGTTAAAAACAGGGGAACAAAGTAAATTCAGATAACGCTAATCTAAAAGTTAAGTAAACAGAATTTATTAGAATTTAGGAATCTAACTTTCTGTTCTTATTCTTAATGATTTCAACTGTTAGTCATACAGGCAAACTTTTTAAAAACGAGTAAAATTCTTATCTCAATAGTTTCCCTTTAATTAACTCTCTGGTCTAATGTCAGCCAATTGTTTTCAAACGGTGATTAACTTCTGCTCCACTGTGTGAACAGTGACCAAGCTGTGTCTCTATAGCAGCTGCCATTTCATACCTGAAGAAGCAAAGAGATGACTGCCTGCTGGATTGGTATAATAACTGGGGAACATAAAAATGAAAATGCCCTTGAAATCTTCAATAGACAATGTTAATAACTTCTACTTCACCACACAGATGACTTTTTTCCCTCCACAGCTTTTTCCTTCCATCTCTAATAGAAAAAGAGACCAGATTATCAATATAATCTTATACATTAAATAAAATAAATTGGAAACCTAATGTTAAACAACCAAGGTTACTCAAGCCACTCTTACCATATACAACAAATGATTCAGTTCAGATATTAGAGAGTTAGGTGGAGAAAAGAAGTTTGCTTGAAGCATTAATTTATTCATTCATATTAAACACTTTTATTTATCCAAACACTGAATGAGGTCGACCTGGACCTTGACATCAAATTAGCCATAGAATCCAACAAGGATCGAGAAACCAGAAATCCATCTACCCCCTAAAACCGACGCAAAATTTTTCCCTAAATTCAAGAATCTGTGCATCTTATTGACCATGCTTAGGCTCTTTTCTATCTTAGTTTTTCTCGGGTATATAAAAAGATATTTTTATACACCCGTAAGATTTTAAACAAATTCAAAAGTCACTGGAATCATCTCCCTAACATTTTCAGTAGGAAACCCCAAAACAAGATATCTTTACTGATTCTTCTGTCTAAGACCTTGGTTTTACTCAATACAAAAAGATGCAGATGTTTAATTAGTCCACCAGCCAATCAACTGGATGTTGGTGTGACAGTCCACCTGTTATCTGGTAGTTTCTATATATCTAGAGGTAGCAAACTGCTTGCCATCAGATCACTAAAGTATTTGAGTGACTGACCAACTCTCAATTGTCATCTCAAAATTTTTGTTTAAAGTAGAAACTAAATATCAAGAAATTCTTTTAACTCAAACCCCTCATGCTTTAACTTGACAGCCTTCTTTCTTCTTATTTTGCTGTGATGCAAAGAAAATAATGCTTATAATCTTCTAAGTTCTGGTCTTGAGAGAAAACAGTGGTTGTATTGATTAAGATTGATAATGTTTTGAAATTTATGATAGACATAACTCTACCATAGTATTGAGATCAATTAATATTTTTATTTATGCAACAATTATTCAGCATCTATGTGGATCAGATACTATGTTACATACTAGGGATGCAATGGTGAGACACAGTCCTATTCTCTTGAAATTTCTAGTTTCGTGGGAGAGTGAGAAACATAATCAAACAGACATAAGTAGAACTGTGACAAACGATTTTAAACAGGAAGTACTCAGCATCATAAAGGCCTAAAGTAACATAACATGAACTTCTGGAGGAAAGGAGAGAAGGCTTCTTAGACAAATGATCTTCATGTTGAGAAGAGAGGAAGAATTGGTAGGAAAAAAAAAAAACAGCATCTCAGTCAGAGGTAAGAGTATATGCAAAGGCCCTGTGGCAAGAGAAAGAATGATATAAGGCCGAAGTTGAATTTTAAGATAATAAAAGGAAGGAATCCTAAGACCAAAAAGTTTGAAATGTGCTGATATAAAAAAATCAAGAATGGACAGTGTGGCTGAAGCAGAGAGAGTGAGGGAGACGATCCCTCATCAAAGTACTGCTTCCTCTTTTTATGGTCTCTCTCACTAGCACCCGCTTATTTCCTTTCAATTTAGAGAAAACAACTCACCTTGTCTGTCACAAATACATAGACACATATACATTTGTGGGTGTGTATGAGTGTGCCATATGTGTGTGTGTGTATGGATGAAATAAAGATGAACAGTAGTTCTTTGGTTCCTGGAATCAGAGCCTGCCACATACTTTTCAGGACCCAGTACAAACTGAAAACATAGAGCCCCTTATTCAGAAAGCAGGAAAGAAGTGCTGTTAAAAGTACCAATACACAATTTTTTTCCTTTCTTCAATGATCGCTCTCTTTTTCTCTCTCTCTCTCTCATTCGGTGTTTGCTAATTGCTATTTAATGTCATTCTAAAACAAGAAATATAAAATTTTAAATTATTAACATATATTCCACTGTGCATTTTTATATTGTGCAGTGCCAGTTTTAAATGCAAATGTGAGAGCATCTAACTTGTACGTGGAGTCACCAAAATTACACGCTGTGTTTTATAGCTCGTACATGTATGAGTATTCCCTCCTACCAGAATAGTGGAAATGCTACCACTATTTTTATTTCAATTCTTTTTTTTTTCTCCCTTTGATAAGGAAGATTCGCCTTGAGGTAACATCTGTTGCCAATCTTCCTCTTTTTTCCACTCTAGGAAGAGTGACCCTGAGCTAACATCCATGCCAATCTTCCTTTATTTTGTATGTAGGATGCCGCCACAGCATGGCTTGATGAGCAGTGTGTAGGTCCATACCCAGGATCTGAACCTGTGAAGCCCGGGCTTCCAAAGTAGAGCATGCCAACCTAACCACTATGCCACCGGGCCGGCCCCTATTTCAATTCTTGATACACACACATTCTACCAATAATCCTACTTTTAGTTTATTGATGAGAAGGGAGGAATGAAAGTAAAACAAACTATAGAGTACCCCCTTTCCCTTTTCTTCTGTGGCATGATTTTAAGCATAAGTAGTTGGCTAATACAGGGAAAGACCATGAGTAAGAAATGATGGAGTTATTTGATCATCTGTGTTTCTTAGAAATTCTATTGGCCTTTTTCTGTGTTTGAAGCAAGTTCTGGTTCCAACAGAAATTGTGGTATCCTCACTTACTGTGTTAGGCTAAATAAAGCTCCCACCAAAAATGTCCACCTCTTTAGCCCCAAAATCTGTGAATATGTTATCCTACATTGCAAAAGGGACTTAGTAGATGTGATTTAGTTAAGGATCTTGCGATGGGGAGAATGTCATGGATTATCCAGGTAGGCTCAATATTAAAAGGATCAGAGAGTCAGAGAAGGCAATGTGACGACTGATGCAGGGAAAGAAATTGGAAAGTGCTATACCGCTGGCTTTAAAGATAGCAGAGGATGGGGCCATGAGGCAAAGAATGCAGGCAGCCTCTAGAAGCTAGACAAGGCAACAAAATATTCTCCCTTACAGCTTCCAGAGCGAATGCAGTCTTTGATTTTAGCCCCATAGGACACATTTAGTCATAAGACACATTACAGACTTTCAGAACTGTAGGAAAATAAATTTGTGTAGTTTAAGCCACTAAGTTTGTGGTAATTGTTATAGCCGCAATAGGAAAATTAACACACTAAGTTGCAGAGGTTCTCACTTTGAGTCTTTCAAAATGCCACACATTGTGGGTCCACCAGAATTCTATGCTCACGGGGCATCACAAAGCCAATACACAAATGGGGCTGTGAGGAATGGCAGATGCACTTATTGTGTGTATCTCCTCTGCTCATGCTCATGCTGCATAATCCCATTGGACTTCACGCACAAAACACAAATTCAAAAATGAAGTTATTAAGAATTTCAAGACAGTGACAACAGAAGATTAAACCAAGCTTGGAGCCCTCCAAGCATATAGCCCTGTGCAAATGCTCGCCTGTGAAGCCAGTGCTGCTGAGATGGAATAGTCTCCAAAAGTAGAGCAAGCTGGTGGGAGTTGAGAAAAATATAGTACTAATTACAGTACTTGCCAGTACTCAAATCTGTTGAGCTTTTCTTTTTAACTCAAGTTTTAGATATTTTTTTGGACTAAAACAGGCTTTTCACTGTTTACAAGGTTATTTCTGAGTTGCAAAACTTCCCTCTCCATGTTTTTTTCTGTTTTATCCTATTTTTGCCCTGTTTTCCCCCATTCAGTCTTGGCTGCCACAATCAGACAGACAGAAAGCACGAGGATACTTTTTTCCTGTATCTGTAGTGGAGACCTCAGAAGTAGAGAGTAACTGCTTCAGGTCTGTCAAATCAATCTGGCTTTTAGAAAAGAGGTTTCCAAGCCTTACTCTATTATTCTTCCAAACACACACACACTTGCACCGAATTTCCAGGTTTGAAGTCCAGAAATATGTACTTTTTAAAGCTCTATAATTGATTTTGACAATCACTGCTGTTGAGAAACTCTATCATTTCAAAGTTTCAGACAACCAAGAAGTAGAAGTACAAAAGAAGCCAAGCTCAGTATCTCTGACAAGCATTTTGAATAGCTACCCAAATAGATAGGGAAGCCAACATAAGCCACATACGAGTTGGCATTCTAAGCTCTGGATATTTCTTTCTTCATAAGAAAGAAATTCTCTTTCCTCATGAGAAGTATTCAGGGGATGGGGGAATGGAGTTGGTTTTAAAAAATTAACAAAGTCTGAGGAAAAGGGAAAATTATCTTTGAAGACAGAAAATGAGCAAAGCCCTGAACCTAATTTAGTTAAAGAACCAAGAGAAAAGTTTCAGAAAGATTTATGGGAACTTCAACGTAATTTGGTACCACTAATGCAATAAAAGGTAGCCGACAAGGCTAGGGAATCTAAGGGAACAATAAAACAATAAAATGGAAGGACAGTTAAATGAGGAGACACAAAGACAACAAACTAAGATCTAAAGGGAGATAAATAAAATCAAAAGATGTTTCAAAGAAATGAAAATTGTAATAGCCAAACAAAAAATCTGCATAATACTTTTTAAAGGACACAACTGACAATGAAGAAATAAAATAACAATGATGTGAGGAAACATTATATATAGAGACAAAGAATCAGATTCCGCCTAGCAATTATGGGTATTTTCAAGAAAGAAGAATATTCATAATCAAAGTAACAACCGAAACATAATTGAAAAAATAAGGTAAACCAAGGAAAATGATAAAAAGAGACCATTTTTTAGAACTATTCAAGCAAACTTTTTTTAAGTAACACAATCAGGAAAAAAACTCTAAGCAAAGGCAGAGAAAACTAAATAGATTAACCTCTAAGGAATAAAAGCCAGGTAGACTCTGACATTTCTAAAATTACTTAATAGAAAAATAATGAACAGAAAATTTTCAGAGAAAGAATTGTGACCTAATGATTAGTTCTGGCCAAATGTCATTCATTTTTTAAAACAACGGGAAGACTCTCAGATATACAAGAACTCAAAAATATAACCCCTCTGTGCCCTTCATGATATTTTCCTAAAGATATCAAAATTAAGAGTTCAAGAATGAGAAAGTTAGGATATAAAGACACAAATGGTACACTTTGAGAATAGTTAAACAAAGACAAATTTAAACAACTGTTGGAGTAAAAAGTTGAACACAAAATCTCAAAAATAATCACTGAAAGAAGAGACATGAAAGGTAGCATGTATTTGGTTAAAATTGGCAAGTTTCCTATTATACTAACATTGATGAGGACTACAGCTTTCAATTACTAGAGAAGATAAAACTAAAGGAAACAGCCACATTTAATAAGACTAAGAAAATACAAAAGACAGATGAAGGATTTAAGATAAAATATTTGAACGTAGGACAAAAAGCTTATATTTCTCCACTACAATACTAAGATTCTCAAATTGAGTTAAAAGACATAATCTAAATACATGCTGCTTCCAAGAGACATACCTAAAATAACATGGCATTAAAATGTTTTAAAAAGATTTATCAAATTGAGAACAAACTTTCTGTAACCACAAATTTAATAGGATCAAGAATTGACTGTCCTAAGTTAAAATGATTTTACTATTCCAGTAAATTCTTGCCCAGGAATATAAAGTTTTAAAAAACATTACTCTTTGTTTCATGAACTCCGTAAAATCCATTCATCCAAACAATAGGCTGTTCAACTTGCCTCCTTCTAAAGGCATTAGAGTGAACAGCCTTCTTCTTGGGAAAAGAGATTTCTTCAATGGGCAAACTCTGTTATCAAACAGCTGTTGACTCATCAAGGCTTCAAAACTCTTATCTGGCCACGTCCACCAATCCTAAAATATAACATCAAAAGCTTTGCACAATCTACTCAGATTCCCACATTGAAGACCACTTTAAACCAAACCACAGAACTCCTTAAACATCCACCCATAGGTGAATTTCTCCTTACTGCAGTAACTACTAAACTCATCTTCACCTGAACACTGTCATTTGAGTGGTTTTTTCTGAGTTGGCAGTCAAGAAAATAACCTCAAAAAAAGTTAACACCAATTATCAGGTAAACTAAATGATAATTAAAAGCAAAACAGGGGGTTTTTAAATACTGATAAAAAGATATAGCCCATAACAAAGATATAACAGTCAAAAATCTTTAAGTACTAAATCACATACTGTCAAATATTAATTAAGTTCAAACTGTTAAAAGAAGAAATTGACAGGAACAAACAGCTGTGGGAGAACTTAACTTTTGACAGATCAAGTAGTCAAAAAAGAAAGAAAGACAGGGCCGTCCTGCTGGTTGTCTAGTGGCTGAGTTCAGCATGCTCCACTTCAGTGGCCCAGGTTCACGGGTTCGGATCACAGGCACAGACCTACACCACTCATCAAGCCATGCTGTGGGGACGTCCCACATACAAAATAGAGGAAGATGGGCACAGATGTTAGCTCAGGGCCAATTTTCCTCACACACACAAAAAAAAAGAAAGACAAATAGACAAATGCAAATAAAAAGAAAGTCAGAATGATAATAACAATACAAAATCAATTTTTAGGCAAAATACAACACAAGTACTATTTCTTATAGAGAATTAGAATAATTCAACTAATAACTTAAAATACATAGCTATAGATTAAATCCTGTCACCTACAAAAGAAAATATCTCTCCAAGTGTATTTGGAACCAATGATTAAAAAAAAAAAATACTGATAATATATCACTCCATAATAGAGAAATCTCAAATTCCTAAAGCAAATATTATTCAAACCACAGTCACTGGTCACAGCGCCATAGAGTGAGAAATTAATAATTTTAACTAATCAAAATGAAAATGTAAAGCATCAACCTACATAGCTATTGGCTTAACGAGCACATTAAAACAACAATTACACATCATGTAGGAAAATATTAAAATACGGGAACTACTTATCAAAGCTTATGCATTTGTAGCCAAAGCTATTTTCATTGTAATAATGGCTTACTATTTTCCAGGAATGGTGCTAAGCTCATTGCACGCATTTTCTTATTTAATTTTAACATCTCTTTGAGAGAGGTATCGTTACTATCTTTAATTTCTATACACAGAAACTGAGGCTTAGAAAGCGTATGCTGGTAAAATAATATTGAGTTTATATTCAGGAATCTATTAACATATCACAGAGATTAAAGTAGGAAAACCATATATATAATCATTGCAATAGATGTCCAAAGTATGCACTTAAAATTCAACATTTATTCTTGATTTTAAAAATTTAAAGCAACTGCATGAACTAGCAATAGTATTCTTTGTTAGCATTCTTAGATTATCTATCTAAAACCAACAGCAATATCATACTTAAAAGTGAAACCCAAGGGAAGTATTTCCCGGAGTATATTTCATAAAAAAACTTTTTTGAAAAATATCAAGGATTCTGCACTCACATAAGTTTGGAAAACTTGAATGCTATAAACCCTCCTTCTGCACGTCACAATTCATGGCCATATTTAAGTCCCTGGGAATTTCTGCCGTTAAAGAAAAATAAACTTTGTTTACCCTTGTGTTTCTCCAACTTACTTGACCACAAAACACTTGTCACAATTAGCACCTATTAATATTCTATTGAGCACTTTGGGAAAGACATTCCTGCTAAACAAGGAAGCCAAACAAGAATGCCCATAATCATCACATTTAACAGCACTTTAGATCTGTGGCCCACAAAAAGAAATAAAATAGAAATGAGTCAGGTCATATACTATGAATACTCTTGTTAAACATGCACATAAAAATGACTGGAAGAAGATACACCAAAATGATAACAGTAGTTATCTCTGTGTGATCAAATGACAGCTGATTTTGTTTCTTCCTTTGTATTTTCTGTATTCTCTACAATAATATGTAATACTTTATAATAAAAATATTTTATTAAAACAGCATTTTGAGACATTGTTCAAACATAGAAAGGTTTCCACAACTAATCATGAGAAGTAAAAATAGATATAGTTTATAAAATACTGAGAAAACCAATATTAAGCACATCTGAGGCTCTCAACCGAAACCTGTTCAATTGCTCTCTTATTTCAAGCTCATTTTCTGTGTAAAAGTGAGAACAAAGAATTAGCAACAAAGAGAAGTTAATTACAAATAATAGAAGAAATCATCTGACACAAATAATCAAGAATTAATCCAAGTAGAAAAACAAAGGAAAGTCAGCTGGAAAAGAGCTAATATCTTAGCAAAGAACAAATCTAGATTAGTCAAATGATTTGAAATTTCTAAAAAGAAAAAACATAAAAATATAATATCTGAAATGACAAAAAACAAAAGATGTGCCAAATTTGATGTCTAATATGTTTCTATCCTCATTCATTTTCACATTGTTTCTTTTTCCATTGCCAAATGCATCTTTGTTGGCACTCCAGCTAGAAATACGCATTGATTCCTTCTCTCTGTATCAGTGTAGTAACTGGAGGCAGGGGTTGTCAATTCTAAAATTAATCGACTACAAATTATTTATTAAGAACTAAGTGACAAGCCAGAATGAAAGGTGGAGTAGAGTAGGAGGGATGGTTTGGTTTATAAAAGAAAATAACCAAGAACATAATCCTTGCTTTTAAAGAATTATAATTGACTTTCAGATAGAGAAAAAAAATTCCTTAAAACAACTAGAAAAAAATACTAAAGAAACGTAAGTACCGCTAAAACCGGAAGTTAAAATGGACATTTTTCTATCTCCATTTTATCTGAGACCCAAAAGATCTAGAGCTAAATAATAGATCGCAAATACTCCCACAATCCAAAAGAGGTCCTAGGTCAACTTTGTGAAAATTACAAGATACAGATGAAAAACAATTTTGCAAACCTTAGCACTTCAGCCTCCTAAAATGTACAAAAAGAATTCAAGTTAAAGTAGGAAGAAAGAACATAATTTCTTTGGAAAAACAAGTCCTATGGCATTTTCCCTCCAGCATCTCTCACCTGCATGGAGAAATGGAGAAAAGCCTTTGAGTACCTCTTGGAGAACCTGATACTTGTCCTCTGAAATTCAAGAAGACACAAGGGTTTCGTATTTGACACGTCTCTGAGAAACATTAAGGCAAAATCCTCTGCAATAATCCAGGCATGAGGTGCTACAGGAATTAGCTACTCCTGTTTTACAAAGAGAAAAAATTCACAAAGCATTCTTTTTTTCTGAGGAAGACTGGCCCTGAGCTAACATCCGTGCCCATCTTCTTCTACTTTATATGTGGGACACCTACCACAGCATGGCGTGCCAAGTGGTGCCATGTCCGCACCCAGGATCCGAACTGGCAAACCCCAGGCCACGGAAGCAGAACGTGTGCACTTAACCACTGAGCCACCAGGCCAGGCCCATAAAGCATTCTTTTAATTTCACTCTACTGTTCTATCTCCATATCTATTCATCATTCAATCTTGACCTATCCTCTCCTCCTGTTCACCTGCTTCAGCTCGCCTTGCCCAAAGCTCTGCCTTTTCTATACCCTGGCTTTTGCCCAAATGTATTATATATGAACAGAAAGATTTCTCTTCTTTCATCCTCTATGCCAATTCCTGGCTGCCATTTTGCCTGCCCATCTAATCAAGATTGAACTTGTTTTCTATTATTTAAAAGTTGAAGGATATCATTTACATTCATCAAGTGGTTTTTCCAAGGCTTCTAACTGATACAAAGGACCTTTTCTATTGAAGGATACAAATATTTTTCCCCATACGAAATATGAAAATGGCTGATTCCATACTGACTTCAAGATCTACCCCTCCATTGGTTCATAGTTCAAATAAAACTAGACCACATGTTAAAGAAAAAATTTAAATAGAAAGTGCCTTATCCTAGTCTCTTCATTTCAATTTCTCAAATAACCTTGTCTGTAAACATGAAAGGATAACACTCAGAAGATCGAAAATAAGTGTCCCCAAAATTCAAAGATAAGCAACTAGCTCATGTAAAACATACTCCTTTATCCTTGTGGGTTTATTTTGCCCAGTGTCATGCCAAGAAGCAATCAGAAAGGAACTGGGTCTAGCAAAATTTGACTTCAACCAGTTTACTTTAAGGGACTAAATTGAAGAATCAGTGACAATTGCAACTCCATCAAAATGGTAAATATAAATTAGCAATATATGTGCCAAAAACACAGATTGAGACGGCACACCAGTTTGTTTGCAGGGTTTTTTTGGTTTTGTTTTTTGGGTTTTATTTTAACCACGAAGATCACATGATCTGTATTTCAGTTGCCAAACCAGTAACATGACTGTACAACAGAACTGCCAGAAAACTTTCATGACTGAATTTTGGCATCACACAGATTGTCACGTTAGACAATTGAAGCTTCAAAAACTTCTGTTTTTCCCCAAATCCATGAACTGTGCCATTCTCTGTTATAAGCTCAAAGCCATGAATTTGATCCATTAGCTGTTCCAGAAACACAAACACCATACTTCACTGAAAAGGAGCATACGCCAGAACATGCAGACATTTAACACACTCTAGCAGAACTGCCTACTCTACTCCTTTCGTCAAAGGTTCAAAACAATTTAAAAGCATTCTATGTGTAGGAGATCAAAAGGATTTTTTAAAAAAATCGTTTTAACTACTTTTGCATTTACCATGAGAGATATAGGGGTAGGTTCATTCAAAAAAATAATTATTTAAAACACCTTAATCTATAAGGAGACTCAGTAAACCATAAAGGAAGCCCAGAGGCTACACGAGTAGGCAGAATAAGGGGGTGTAGACAGAATGGGGTGAAATGCCATAGGGACACAGTATCTTTTAGGAAAGGCTAGAAAGGACACAGTCATTTGGTGCCACCAAAAACCAGGCTGGAGTTAATGCTAATTCTGAGTTAAAGAGAGAGCTATCAGCTAACCTTGACCAGAGAACAGGAGGAGGACAGGAAAGGGAGGACATAGTACAGCCCAATTATACTGCTCTTTATAAACATTCAGGGACAGTGACAGCCAAAATTGTCAAGTAGATAAAAGAAGTCCTCACTATCCTGAGCCTCTCTATTCAGAGACCATGTTCCTCTTTTAAGAAATTGATCCCTTCCCCTTCCAAGTCTCTCAGTATCCTCAAATATCTCTACCCTTCTTGTTTTGGTGGGGGGGGGGGGCGGGGATCGAATAAACTTATTAGTAGTGTGCTATCAACAAGATTAACACTATTATGACTTCTCTTAGTGATTACCAACTGCTTTCACTCACCCTGGCTGAATCCTTACCACAACTCAGAGAGAGTAGTGGAATCTTGCCACACAGCGGAGGACTTAGTAAAGAACGGGTGAGTCATTTGCTAAATGTTAGAGGTAGGAAGGGAGCCCTCGTTTTCTGATTTTCGAGCAGCACAGTATTGTGTTTACATCACAGGCTTTAGAACTGGACTCTCTAGATGTGAGTCCTGGTGCCACTCAGCTAGTTGTGTGATCTCAAGCAAGTCATTCAATATCTCTTAGCTTCAGTTTTTTCACATATAAAAACAAGCACAATTCGAGATCCTCCCTGATTGAATTGCTGTGCTTATTATCTAATGCATGTTACATGCCTAGCATAATGCCTAGAATATATGAAGTACTCAGTAAGTGTTAGGTTTTACAGCCATTATTATTCCCTCTATAGTTTGCTACCTCTGGCTTAATCTCCTCGAATTTCTACAAAAAATGGAAACTTTATCTATAAAAACTGTCTCACTTGCAGCATCATCAGACAGAATAACAGTTGGTTTGGGCCTCTTTTTGCATTGTTTGTGTTTGCTTTGTACTTTTTTTTCTAGGATAAAGTAGGGGAAATGCAAGGAGCTAAAAGCTCTTCCAGTATCTCTGAAAGCTTAAGACGGAGACAAGAGCATAGATCTAGAAAAACCTCCATATACATAGATTTCTGTACATGAAAATTGAAACCAGCCTAGGTATTTTAGGCAGAAGGGAACTTAATGCAAGGAACCAGATGTTCACAAAATCATCAGAAGAGCTGGAGCGATGGGAGTATAATAACGACCGAATTCAAGAGCTCACTTCTAGAGCTGCAACCACAAGTCAGGAAGCTGCTGCTTCTACAACTACCAGATGACACTCATGAAGCTGCTGACTAAGCCCTGGAACCTAAGTCGGGCCATCCTGCCTCTACCGCTGTCTCTCAACACCCTTGAGTGGGTGAATAAGTCTGGCTGCCACTACCGCCTCTTGTCTAGAGATCTTACCTGCCTGCACTAACAGCACCAGGAAGAAGGCATCTGTCCCATGTTCGCAGTCCAAATTAGTGGACTCTTACTAGCATCTAGAATGCTAGAAGCAAACGGGGCTGGGAGAGGTGATTTTAAGCTCTCCAGTCCTCGTTGGTAGTTAGAAGAGGTTAGAAATTACATCCAGCATAGTCCCTCTCTTTGGCTTCTCCACATCCATACATATCATTTGATATGAGATTAAAATTCTAAATAACAGTAGTAAAAACATGTTTCCACCTCACATAATGCAAACATCAATCCTAGACACAAAAAAAGCTCACCTTTTCCTCAAAAGAAGAATCCAAAGACTTTCATTGGACTATCTCTGGCAGTTCCTTCTTCCTGTTATAGTTAAGTCACAGTCCAATTCTGGTATTTTGCCACCTGAGGACTAAACTATAAATTTAACTATAACCAGCACACTTTATATAAAGTAATAAAGGAACAGGTAGGGAAGGATGCTGTTTAATATATTAATGGATATATACATAACTAGAGTCCTGTTTTATGAAACTGGTTATAAGGTGTAACCGGGATTTATAACTTCCTTCCTCAACTACACATTCCATTTTCCTTTTGCCCTCAATCAGATCTTAGCTAGTATGTATTTTACGCCCGTTGGGGACAGGAAAAGCTTCAATCTCGAGGTGTCTCAGCCATTGATGGCCCTGCCAGTAGTGGGTTGCAACAATCTTAACTAGCTTTTCTCCTTGGCAGGGGAGAATTTGAGGCACCGCAGAGGATACCCTGGGCTCCATACATATTTCTCCTTGCCCTCACAGTACAGCAACCACCAAATAAACTCATGATGGTCAGGATCACCCAGCTAACACAGTAATCCTTTTTTTGCCTGTTGGTTCATTGGCATGAGAGTCCAAAATGGCCAGATGACCATCTCAATCTTTGGTTAAATGGAACCATTTCTTTTGTGAAAGTACATCCTTACTAAGACTTCTAAACCATCAGAGTTCAATGTTTCCAGGATGTTTACTAGGTGCAAAATGCATGGACATCTTGGCTTTGGTCAGATAAAATCAATTTCAAGATGAGAATCTCAGGTCACAGGGTAATTTGTCTTCCATGATCTGTCATTCAGTCTCCACCAAGAACCAGTAGTAAGCCAGGAACTGTTTTGTAGGAGAATAGTTACTTGCAAAACAGGATATGAGTTAGTTTGGCTAACTTGGCTAGGCTATTGGGCTCAGTTATTCAAACAAATACTAATCTAGGCTTTGCTGTGGAGGTATTTTATAGATGTGATTAACATCTATAATCAATTGACTTTTAAGTAAAGATTATCCTTAATAATATGGGTGGGCCTTATCCAATCACTTGAAAGCCCTTTAGAGCAAAACTGAGGTTTCCATGAGGAAAAAGAAAATCTGCCTCAGGGTGATAGCATTAGCTCCTTGTCTGAGAGTTTCCAGCCTGTCAGCCTGCCCTGCAAACTTCAGACTTGCCAGTTCCAACAATCACTTCAGCCAATTCCTTGAATTCAATCCATCCATCCATCCATCCATCCATCCATCCATCCATCCATCCTACTGGTTCTGCTTCTCCAGAGAACCCTGGCTGATACAGAGGCCATGACTTTCTTTGAAATCCTAGGGTATTGGGACAGATTCTGTAAACAGAATCCATTTCTGCCATTTAGGACCCCTGGATGGGTAAGTACAAGGTCCAGTAAAAGAGATTCTGAGAGAGCTGACTGCATTATAGTCCAGAGCAGCTGAAGAATCATTTCCTGTTTCGGACCACACTTAAAACTGACAACCTAAAATGATCACCCTATGGAGTAAATTGTGACAGAGAGTCAGAGAGATGACCTAGCCCTAAAGTAAGATGTGCATTCCTATACTTGTCAGGTTAACAGCAAACTGCTTTGGGTGCTCCCTGTTTGGGGAGAAACAGAGCAAAAGTACTTGCCAGAATTACAGCTGCATGCCAGGGACTGTGTTGATCTCTCTAGCAAAGAGACTAATCGGTATTACCCCTAGATTAAAATAATCTTTCATTCTCTAAAACGCATGTCCTCACATCTTTGGTAGTAGCTCTGATCTCTGTGATTCTCTCCCCGAGAGATACAGCACTGCTTTTGATTTACTACTTTGAAAGGGAGGAGCAATTCCGATAGTCTTTACTTGGCTTTTAATACCAAAATAGTCCTTAATCCATTCGTCACCTGATCCTCAATAAGACTCACTCTGACCTGAAGACCACAGTGTTTTCTAGATCTCTAGGGATTATCATTATTTTAGAGTCACTGATCAATAATCCTTTAAAGAACTAGCTTTTTTTTCTTTTCTCAAGTGTTCAAGCGTCAGGCAAATGGCAAATCACTTGGGGAAAGCTAGGAAAAAGATTTGCTGAACACACTTACAAAAGCATTGCAGGTACTTCTTTAAAAGGAGCCATGAATCAAGCAGTTGCAGGTGTGAGAACTCTCTCAAATCTGGGATTTGAATAAGGGGCCTTAACTACATTATGTCAACTTAGCTTCCATTCGCCAAATCCAAAGGTTTCTTTGTTTTAGTCATAAAGATCAAATAGGACCCTAATAGCCTGCCCATTTGATTTAACATGGAAACCGTGATCAGTTGGTTCCCACAAAAATCCCAGCAGTCAAATCATTCTGCTAAGTACCTTCACTCTGCTCGCTGTTGAATTGGCTTGTGTCCCCCACAAAATTCCTATTTGAAGCCCTAATCCCCAGTACCACAGAACGTGACTGTATTTGGAGATGGGGCCTTTCAAAGGTGATAAAGCTAAAATGAGGCCATTCGAGTGTACCCTAATCCAATATGACTGGTGTCCTTATAGAAAGAGGAAATTTAGACACACAGAGAGACACTAGAGATGTATGTAATGATTCTGCACCCAGTTCCAGTGTGTAGGTTTTTCCACACACCACCAAGCAATTCTCCAACACCAGCTGGGCATCCTACAATTCAACTTAATTCTGACACCACCTAGAGATAGCATCAGATTCCACAGGTTAAAGGCTGAGTCCCACAAGACTGCCCTCCACTTCAGATGCCAATCGCAAATCCAGGTCACCTGTGCTTCTGACTGGACCAGCTGTAGATCGGAGATTCCAATGATCCCCTCCTCAGGTTCTATTAATTTGCTAGATCGGCTCACAGAACTCAGAGAAACATTTTACTTACTAGATTACCGGTTTATTATTAAAGGATATAGTTCGGGACAGGCAGTTGGAATTGACACATAGGGAAAGGTATGGGGCAGGGGCATGGAGCTTCCATGCTTTCTGTGCACCTCTGCCCTGAATCTCCATACCTTCACCAACCCGGAACCTCTTTGAACCCATGTTTTGGGGTTTTATAGAGGCTTCATTACATAGGCATGACTGATTAAATCATTTGCCCTTGGTGATGAATTCAACCTCCAGCCCCCTCCCCTCCTTGGTGGTCGGGAAGTGGGACTGAAGGTTCCAATACTTCAATCACATGGTTGGTTCCCCTGGCAACCAACCCCCATCCTGAGGTGCTTTCCAAAAGTCATGTTATTAACATAAACTCAGATGTGGTTGAAAGAGGTTTGTTATGAATATTAAAACACCTTTATCACTTCAGAAATTTCAAAGGATTTACGAGTTCTGTGCCAGAAACAGGGATTAAGACCAAATATATATTTATTATAAATCAATATCACACACATGCACAGAGGGAAGGCCACATGAAGACACTGTGAGAAAGTGGCCATCTGCAAGGCAAGGGGAGAGGCCTCAGGAAAAAGCAAACTGACTGATGATACCTGGGCCTTAAACTGCTGGCCTCCAGAACGGTGAGAAAAAAATTTGTTGTTTAGCCACCCAGTTTGAGGTATTGTGTTATGACAGCTCTAGTTAACTAATACATCCTCTAATGCACTTTTTAAGAATGCTGCTGCTCCTCTTACCAATGTTTTTCTCAACGCCTTTGTGAAAGGAACTTCCTCTGAGCCCTTTCAGAAGACACAGGGGGAAGGGATATGATATGCGACATAAAATAAATATATGTCAATATTCTCATCACCCTAAGTTTTTATATTCCTTCTTCCACAGAATATCTGGCAAGTCAACTTTATTTGACATTAACCAGCACTGAGTTCAAGTTTTAGTCAATCAACCAAGTAAAAGATAAGGGTTAACTTGTCAAAAGCTAGATCCCGGCAGCAGAATGGCCTCCTATAGAACTCCACAGAAAATAGCTATGGTCAAGCACAGAAGGCTGTCAATTCAGGTAAAATACTAAGTTGGTACTTAAGACCATTGGCCCACCCCATTTACTGCGGCAATTTTGAGGCTTAGTCCTCAACCCCTTGATCACACCAAGGGAAGAGCTGGTGATCCTTGGCACCTGAATGCCACAGTAGCAAATGATGGACATTTCAAATTGTTAGAACAATTCCTATCTCCTTAAGCTGGCACACTCAATTCAGAATCTCTTGCAATTATACCCATATCCTCAAATTTAGCTCAACATAAAGATATTTCCTCCTCTCTGGCCTAGCACACTTGGCAATTCAATCTTACACATGTTTTCCAGGTTTTTGCTGAGAGTTAGCAACCCTTTTCATGTGGAAGCCTTTTTATCTGGATCAGACTTTGTACACGCTCCTGGGATATGCTGAGATTGACTTATGTCAAGGTATTGAAGAATGGTAGGGATGCAGCATGAGGAAAGCTGAAACGTCCTTTCAAGGTAATTGCCTCAGGAGAGGTCATTACAAGTTGTCCAGTGAATACAGCACCAGCTCTGTAGGCAGGGAGGAGGGGCTGCAACTGATGGTAAGGGAGGCTCAGAGGAGTTTGGTTGCTCAGGCTGGTCAGATTCACTTTAGTCCACTCAAATGGCCCCATCCCAATTCTTAATGCCCCAGTCTTTTCCAATTAACCAATGCCCAAACATTGACAAAAGAAAAAAAATCTAGTGAGGCTGTGAATTCAACTTTTGTTGTAATTTAGCTACCCTCATGATCAGATTTCAGTAATATCAGCCCTGCAACTTTAAGAGATGAGATTTTTTTTTTTAGAGGAGCCACAGAAGGTTCCTGATCACAGACATAACACCCTACAGTCTTTGAGTTCTTTGTGCCTACCATAAGAGTCTCTTAGAGGAGCCCCTCAGTCTTCCAAAGCCTGCATTCCATAGTCACTAGATTCCTGGGGATCCCATAACTTAAGTAACTCTTGGCCACTGCATGTCCTATCAGGATCCTATTTTCCAGTAGTACCAGAAATGTACCACAAACTTCCTTCAAATCCAACCAAGTCAAATAACCACTACAAATTCCCATTAGTCAGAATTTAGTCCAAGAAACAGACTCAGTAGTTTCAACAAATCAGAATTAATACAGGGAATCAGATCTTTACAAAGTTCTGATAAAAGCTGGAGTATCAGGAGTCAAGGGGATACCCCTGGAAATTTTGAAGTTAGGAACACAGTGCTGAAGCTCCATCTGAGAATCAAGAAAGGGCCACCACCACCTCCACAACTCTCATGACATCCACAAAGCTGGTGACTAGACTCTGAAACATTGAGCCAAGTACTGCAGCTGCCTTCTGACACTCCATCTCCATGACCTTGCTTGGCAGCTCACCCAGCACCAGGCATACATCCTCTGCCTCGCTTTCACCCGCCAAATCTCTCGAGTGCATGCTACCAGCAGAACATAAAATGCTTCCAGAACCCCAACTGCTGGGTTCTCAGAAATGTGTTCTTAACTTTCCACCCTGTGTAACACAGGAAGGCACATAAAACAGTGAGCACAAGACTTGAGTGCAATTGACTAAATCCAGCAAAAGCTCAGCCATTAGTTCTCCTTGTCCTCCAGAAGTTCTCTCCAATCCAGCAGGAGGATGCCTGCCTTCTCTTCAGCTTCAGCTGACCCAGAGCTATGCTGACAAGAACGGCAGTCTCAGACATGAGTGTGTTTTGTAAGTTAAGGGGTCCCTGGTTTTGGATTGTTTCTCCTATTTTCAAACATTTCTTTCCCAGCCTATTTACAACAACCTCTTTGGAAAAAAAAGTATCATCAAGCTTTCACTGGCTCTTAAAGTTGCTTTGTGTGTGGCTTTGCAAGCCTGGACTTGAGTAGTATTACATATTCTGTACATTACAGGAAAAAAAATTAGAAAGAGACTGTATTCGTTTCCTAGGGCTGCCATACAAAGTACCACAAAATGGATGCCTTAAAACCACAGAAATTTATTCTCTCACAGTTCTGGAGGCTAGAAGTCCGAAATCTGGTGTCAGCGGTGTCATGCTAACCTTTGAGACACTGAGTGGAATCATTCTTTGCCTTTTGCCAACTTCTGCTGGTGGGCATCAGTCCTTGACATTCTTTGGCTCACAGCTTCATCGCCCCTATCTCTGCTTCTGGCATCACATGGCGTTCCCCCATGTGCCTGCTCTTCTCTTCTATAAGAGCCTACCCCAATTAAGTATGACCCCACCTTAAATTGATTACATCTGGAAAGACTCCATTTGCAAATAAAATCACATTCACAGGTGCCAGAGGTTAGGACTTAAACCTCTCTTTTAGGCAGACACAATTCAACCCATAACAGAGGCAAAACGTAAGTTTCACACAAAGGGTCAGAATAATACATAGTGTGAACTTTCCTCTAGAATTACAAGGAAAACAGCAGGTGATGGTGTGTCATGGCCTCAAGTGTGATCATAGGCTTGAGTAACTTACATTCTATATAGGTAACTATACAACTAGAAAACATGGGTGTAAAAGGTGTCAAAATTGTAAAGTGAGTAAAAGAGAGATTAACCCTATGGAAAAAAACGAAATCCTCATCTCAATAACATAACCCTTTCCATAGCACTAATTGTATCCAAGATAAATATAAAAATTCCTCTAAAAAGAGACTAATTGTGTGAATATGCACATCCGAAAAGCTAAGATATTATTATATTTTTTGTACAGATCTTTTTTTAATTTGTCAGCTTCCAAATCTAACCTCTATTTTGAGCTAGTAACAAAGGTACAAAGTCTGTGAATCATATATTCACTCGAGAAATATTTATTGAACACCTGCTATATGCCCAGTTTGGATGCTGGGGATTCAGAGTTAAATAAAGAATGGTCTCTGCTCTGAAGACACCTTTTGACAGTCCAGTAGGAACAATAAGTGAGTCAATACACAATTAGAGTGCCTCATTATAAATGCTACACAGATGTTAAATGCAGGGTATTATGAGATCAAGAGAATAGTTAAATAACCCATACTCGGGTTGGAATAGTCAGGAAAATCTTTTCACCCAGAGGAAGCAATTCTAGAACTGAATTACAAAGAGAGCCAAAGAGTTGGCAAAGGTTTTTTAAGCAAAGGAAACAGTGTATGTAGATATAAAAGTGTGAGAGATAGCAGAGCACATTCTGGAAACTGCAAGAAATTCAGCATGACTGGATTTAAATGAGAAGCAGGACTGCCAGGGGGCGGGTGGGGGGGGGGGGGGAGGGAGGAGTAGTTATAGCTAAAGCAAGGACCAAATTATGAAAAACCTCCGTGACAAGGGCAATGGAGAATGTGGTAAACTTCACCAGTGCTCACCAATATCTGTTATCCTCGCCTCTGGGCACATGAAAGACTGTATTTCCCAAACCTTGGAGTTAAAGGGGGTGGAGGGGGTGTCTATATTACTACTTCTGGCCAATGGGCTGTGACAGAAATTATCTGTGTCACTTCTGATCCAAAGCATAGAAGAGCAGTTCAGCTTTCTCATGTGCTCTCTATGCTTGTAGCAACCAGCCATACCCAGATTGTACAGGGTCTGCCAGCCTGTATCCTTGAGTGACTGTGTGAGGAAGAGCATCCACCCCATACTCCTGAACCCCAGAGGACAGGTAGAATGAACAAGACTTAAAACCTTTGCTTTGTTAAGCCATGGAGATTTTCAGTTAATTTACGACCACAGTGTAGCAAACAGCTTTCAGTTTACACCTGGTGTTAACCTTACTAACAGAGGGTACAACTGCAAGAAAATTTAATAAGGAGAATCACTTCACAAGACTGGCATTTTAGAAAGACCACATTGGCTGTGAGGTAGAATGTGACTAGTAGGGCCAAGGATGGATACAGGGAGTGAAATTAAAGGCTACACCAATAATTCAGAGTCAATGGGTGCTGTCTCCCATATTACCCACATTTACGTCCTTCCTTAGGATACCAAGCACTGGGCAATCCTGGGCCGTAGCATGACAAACGAAGCTTCCTTGGGCCCAGCAGTCTTCCAGAATCCCTGTGTGTAAAGATTCCCTGACAAACTCTTGTCCTTATGCAAAGAGCCTAAGACAAGTAAAAGAGTCTGGATCTCTAGTTAGGATAAGAAAATTTGTTCTACTAGAAGAAGCGCATACAACTTGCCCTAAATTACTCTGAAAATCCCTTCTTTTGTGCAGCACTTACTCTGAACAGGTAGCATTCTGAAATTTAGAACACAAGAATCAGAGGGAAGAAAGCCCTCAGGTGCCATTCACTGTCTGCCTGTCCATAAATTGTTCAAAAATCTAGCCAAGATTTCCCTGAGCATCACATGAAACATAAAACAGTTACTGAGATGAAGGTAATATAGAAGCCGATATAAAATGACCAATATGTTTGGGTGTTTGGTGCTAACAAATAATAAAAGTGCACCACAGTGACATCCCACATAGTTACTAAACCAGCTGGAAATAGAACATGTTTGGAGAGGACCCTAGTCTGGGTTTTAGATCTCCAGGCTACTTGGCTAGTCTGATGGTGAGTCCGTTGGTGACCTTGGGCAAGCCACCCACCTTCAGTGTCTCCATTTCCCTTCACTGGCTTAACAATAAGAAGATTACTTTCCCCTCAGAGAGCTCATGTGAGAGGTTGTTAACAGAAGCGTTCATTAAGCATTTTGGATCTCTTTCGTACCCGGAGCCTGAAGTTCAAAGCAGTTCCATATATGCCCAGACAGGGACCCATAAATGCCTTTAGTCCATACCAAGGGATGACTCTGCCATGTGTTACTGTTGAGAAATGAAGGACTTGCATTAAAAATGCATAATTTAATCAAGAGAAAACCACTAATCAGTAGGAAATATGCAACCTTGATGTTATGGGACTTCTTTTTAACATTCACATTATTAGAGCTGCCACAATTTCTCATGGATCTATTGAAATGAAAATTAATGTAAAGGAGAAGTTTTGAAAGATAAAATGAGATCAAACCGTGAGGTCCTCGGGAGAGTCTGGCACTCCTCCGGAGCAAAGGCAGAGAAGTGAAAGCAGCGTGACGGCCACTGAGGCTGACACTGTTTCTTCTTCCAGTTGGAAACTATAAATTTGCAAGCTAAGTTCTGTACTCCTTCAGAGTTCAATAAGCTATGTGGTCACTCTACTGAACCAGAGCCAGAATATACAGGCCATCCATAATACAGCATCAGTTTGTCATGTACTCACTGACTGATGTGTAGAGATGGCAAAATCCCTGGAAATTCTAAGTGATCTTCTCAGGCCTTCTCATGGGTCAATAATTAGGTAGAATCTTCCAAACAAGACTTTATGAGATAGACCAGGGAGTCCTGTTTGCATCCTATTCAGTCATGAATGAGCACATTTGACAATTTCACTAGAACTTTATTGGCATGAGAATTGTTTAGAGGTTTGGGGCTGGGGCAAGGGATGTGTGTGCATGTGCGTGCATGTGCGTGTGTGTGTGTAGCTCTTTCTCTTTTATATTGTGTTTCACTGAGAGAAAATGCAGAAAATAAGAAGAACAAAATGGTGTCCAGCTGGTTCTTGTACACCCTCAGCTGGAACCATCCAGACGGCTACTGCATATTTTGAGCCCAGGGAAGTAGGGTTGGAGGAATATCACGATGGCACCTGTCAAGCAAGATTGATTTGAGGGTCAGGGACACAATTCAGTCCCTAGCAGCTCTCCTATATTTGAAGAACAGAACAACCTTACAGCTGTAAATTTGAAAAGCCTACTTATCACAATTACTCCACTAAAAGTGTTTTTGTGGGCAGCACTGATGAAAATAGTCATGTGAACTTTCATTAGCTGCATATGCAGAGCTTATCGAAGTTCTAACTCACTGTCAATTTAGTCTCCCTAAGGGAGAACAGGGATCACTGACTCTAGAATAATTTAGTTGTCCTTTGTGAGACTCAATAAGTACTTATTGAGCACCTGTAGTGTGTAAGTTCCAGGCACCAAGAAAACAGCTAAAAATGAGCTGAGAGCAACCCTTCAAACTCAGAAGCTATTCGTCATCACTAAAGCTCTTTTGAAAAATAAATTTGTCCGGAAGAAGGAAAAGAGTGAAGGGAGGAGATGGGCAACAGAAGTGTAGGGCATGCCAGGAGGGATGAAACAAGGGGAAGGTAAGGGTGAGGTGTTTGAGAAAAAGGTGGGGGTCTTGAGTGGAAAAAGAATCTATTCTCAGTTTTCTAATTAACAATTCATCTTGTGTTGTTAGCTACCCCAGCTTTAAAAGGTTATGGAAATCACATAAAAGAGTACCTTGCCTTCTTAAAAATCTCAGAGCTACCGGGGTTAAAGTAGAGCTTGGCATTCTCAGTTGTCAAGCGGGTCTTCTACACATTGGCTCCTTGGGCCATACTCTTCCTAAAGCTACAGGTGACTTTAAAGGTGTGGCAGATACACTCCACCTTCCACCTTTCCATTATGGATATTTGAGGAATGAGATTTCAGTTAACTGCACAGGTTCGTTGGCAGAAGCAGAAATTATTCTGAGTCTACTGTTACTTGATAACCTTTCTATTTCCTAGAATTATTTTCCTTATGTGGTCCCAATTCATTCCAACACTTCTGGCAGAGGTTGGACTGTATGTCTCGGGCCTGGATTCCAGAATTAGGGAAACAATTGACTTTCTCCACCTAAGTGCATGGTAAATGAGACAATGCTAATGACTATTTAATGATTTTTTTTTTAATGTATTACAGTGGCAATGCATAACTCTGGAAGAAATTGGTATAATGTTTTTGCCTGTATTGCATTTTGCAAACTGGTAATAGACAAAATTTCCTACCGTATTCCACATAAAAAACTTTTATGTTTTATGTTTCCTTTTCATTTTAAATCTTTGTGTATTTATGTTTTGTTTTCCCAATATTAAGGTCCCAGAGCACAAGAATAAAGACTTATAGCGAAGAACTATGCATATACTAGCCACATAAAAATACAATTTATTCTTGGCTAATCAAAGAAAATATAACCTATATTGGTTAAATCTAACATAGAACATGGTAATCTTTTTTCAGTTTAAAAGGTAGGTCAATATTTCTGGCAAGTTCCTCTTCATTTTCCAAATACTTTTTCAATTCCTACCAAGGCTATTTGACCATTTCTCATGGTATTTTATGCCTTATGCAGCACTTCCCCACAGTACTCCTAGGGGGGAGAAATTATTCCCATTTTATAGGTAATGTTCCTAGGACCTAGAGACGTTAAATAACACGTCCAAGGTAACTCGGCAGTGAAGTAGTGGAAACGGAACTGAACCCAACGGGACTAAATCCTATAATGTTTGTCCTACACCCCCTTCCTCCTTCTCTCCTCTCCTTCCTCCCTCTTTCCCTCTTCCTTCCTTCTTTGCTTCCTTTCTTCCTTCCTTCTTTCTTCCTATTATTTTAATGCCTTCTTTTAACATTTACAAGGTGTAAGGATTGTAGAGGCCTTAAACTTACTTTTCCTTTAATATCTTACCAGAAATTTAGAAGGAAAGAAAATAAAAAAGAAAGGAGAAGAGAGCAGAGGGAGAGAGAAGGGAAGGGAAAGGAAGGGAAAGAGAGAGGAGGAGAGGGGAGAGGAAACTCTGCCGGCTCAGCTTTTCCCTCTGACTACTGTCCTTCCCTTTATAGTAAAAATCTTGGAAAGAGTTCTCTCTCCTCACTATTTTAAATCTTTTCCTTCCTTTCTCTTAAATTCTCTAACCAAGTGTCTCCTCCATCACATCACTGATGCTGCTCTCCTGAAGTCCACCAAGACCCTCCACCTGAACAATCCTCAGAACTGCCGGCAGCATTGAGCTGACCTTCAGCAGCATTTAATACTGCTAGTCACTCTCTCTGCATTAAAACACTTTCTTCACTTGGTCTCTGAGCCATCCAACTTCCCTGGTTTCCCTCTTTCCTCTCAGAATGCTTTCTCTCAGTTTCCTTTGCTACTTTTTCATCATTTCCCCAACTTCCAATTGAATGCATTCAACAGCTTAGTTTTTGGTCATTTTTGCTTTTGTATCTTGTGATTTCATCTGGTCTCATGGCTATGAATGCCATGGAGGTGCTGATAACTACCAAACATCTGTCTCCATCCAGGACCACTGCCCTGAACACCAAGCTGGAATATCCAACTACATCTCCACTTAGATATCTAATTGACATCTCAAAGTTAATACACCCAAAACTGAACTTTTGCTATTTCCAACCAAAATCTGCTCATAACATCTCAATATCAAAATCTTCCCCATCTCAATATCAGGCTAAGAAACTTGGAGTCATCCTTGAGTTCTCTTTCTCTCATACCATACACAAAATCCACTAGCAACTCTTGTTAGCTCTACTTTCAAAATATATGCAGAATCCAACCAATTCTTACAACCTCCTCTGCTGCCACCCTCGTCCGTGCCACCATCACACCTTGCTTAGATTATTTTCATCTTGTCCTAACTAGAAGTCCTGCTTTGTCCTTGCCCATCTTTAGTCTACTGTCAAAACAGCAGCCAAAGAGATACCTTTAAAATATGAGTTAGGATCATGTTACTTCTCTGTTTAAAACTCTCAAAAAAGTTCCCATCTCACTCAGAGTAAAATCCAAAGTGCTTACAGAGACCTTGAGGTCTCTACAATCCTGCTCTCCATCCCTTCTCTGGCCTCATCTTGTTACAATCCACGTTCCTTACACTGGTCTACTTGCTCCTGGCAGGCTCTACTTGATGCCTGGCATGTTCCTACCTCAGGACCTTTGCCCCTGCTGGTCACTCTTCTTAAAATGCTCTGGCCACAGAAACCTGCATGACTTGCTTCCTTACCTCTTCAGATCTTTCCTCAAACGCTATCTTCTTAGTGAGAGCTTCCTGACTCTTCTCTCTGAAATTTACAATGATGCACACAATCTCCTTCTCCAGTTTAGTTTTAGTTTAAGATCTGTCTCCCCAGTTAGAATGTGCAAGTGCACCAAGTGCAGGGACTTTTGTCTGTTTTGTTCACCACTCTATCTCTAGCACCAAGAATAATAGTAGACACTCAGTAAATACTGTAGAAGAAGCCAGACAGGAAGGAAGGAAGAAAGGAAGGAGAGAGGAACGAAAGAACAAAGAAAGGAAGGATTGCCAGGATCGTTAAAGCACTAGTTCCCCTCTCAGTGTGAAAATAGCAATTAGTTCATTGATGGCATTTAAGTCACAGGCGGCCTAAGCCTACCCCATCACTTCCTGAGTAGATCTAGATAAACAGAAACCATCAGCCTCTAAAGAACAAGTGGCATCCTCTTAACTAAATGCACTTTTTAAATGCCCATATGAACCAATTAAAATATGAAGTGGTTCCAACTTCCAAAAGCTTTTATCTTAGACAACAAACTAGGAACTGAGGCCAATGCCCAAGCTGCCCCTCTACCTCACACCGTGTTAAGCGTGATGCTGGCTCTAGATAAATGTTAAATTGCAGCTATACCTCTTTTATTTCCCAAAACTAGGTTTTGATTTAGTTTACTGCAGGTCTGGAGCGTCTGGAATTTTCCCAAATGAACTAAAAATCTTCCATCAGTAAAACTACTGCTCATGACCTGTGTTAATTTCATCTCCTTCTCTGCATTCGATAACCCCATCTGTCGCAATTCGAGCTGTGAGATGGGAGAAGAGCAAGAGACTGAGCAGACCTAAAGCAGAGACAGTGTGAGGTAGTAACAACTCTTTCACAGAGAAAAAGGACATTTGTAACTTGCAGTGGACATGGTCAGATCCACCAAAAATAACCAAGCAAAATGTAGGCTTAATGTTAATCACTCAGATTTTAAAAGTCTATAGTTCATTATTTTAAAAGTTCATATTTATACATCAAAATGTCCAGTATAATTTACAATAAATTTATTTTTATAAATACATTTATTATATAATGCCCTGTATTGTAAAAGCAGATCCTGCATTGGCGCGAATATGACTTAATTCTCAACAGAAAGCTGCCAGACTCACATATCAAATGTCTGAAAAGGGGTTTGCAGAACTTCAAGGAAATGACAGGTATAACATGTCATATGGTTGATACTCAAGAAGTATTAGTTTCCTCTCTGCCCTGAACAGCCAAGCCAAACCAAACACATTTGTATTCTGCGACCAAGTTTCCCAACAATTCTCTAGTTGGCAGAAGCCACGCCTGGTGCTACATCCCTGCCCTGCTGCCTTCTGTGGGCTTCCTGAGGCTCTGTGGAGCTGCTAAAGCATTTTCTTCCTCTTTAGAACAGAATGATAAACTCGGTTGTAGTGATGCAGGATGACACTTCAACAAGCTCAGTTAATATCTGATAGGCAAGGACGTGATTGGTTTTCAACTTGCCCCTACTCTAAAGAGGAGGGCTGTGGATGTAAAGGAAGTGAATGCTCAGGGAGATTTGCTCCCTCTCTTAGAACAGAGCCTCTCTCTCTCTCCCTCCCTCCGGCTTTCTCTCTCTCCCTCTCCCTTTCTCTTTCTTCCTGTCTCTCCTTCCCTCTCTTTCTTCTCTCTCTCTTTTTCTCTCTCTCCTGCCCTCCCTCCAACTCTCTTTCTCTCTCTCCCCCCAACCTTCCCTCCCTCAAGGAGTGGCTTTGTGGGTGGGAGTCAAAGCAGACCCTAGTGATGCTTAATGTGATGAATTCTTTACCATCAATATTTTCATAAGTGATGCCAAAAGGACACCTAGGCAAAAATAAGAAGTATGCTAATGTGTCTTCAATATAGGGTTGCTTAGGTAAAACACAGGATGCCTGAAGAAGTTTGAATTCAAATAAACAATCCATCTTTTTTAGTAGAAGTATGTCCTAAATATTGCATGGGACATATTTATACTTAAAAATCGTTCATTTTTTTTAATCTGAAATTCAAATCTAACTGAGCATCCTGTACTTTTATACACTAAATCTAGCAATCCTACCTCAATATCCCGTTCCTCCCCTTCCTTCATCCCCCCAGCTCCTTCACTGAAAACTGATCTGGCATAGGGAGGCCACTGAATCCAGTTGGGTGGGGATAGCATTCCAGGAAGTCTTCACAGAGGAGATGAGATCAAACTAAGTTGGAAGAATAAGCACTATATAGAAGAAAAATTAGCTATGAAAGGAAAAAGGAGACAAGAGGAGAGTTCCAAGCAAAGGGCATAGTATGAGCAAAGACACAGAAGCATGAAAATCCATGCATGTTATAGAAACCACAAATCACAGTATGAAATATAGGACAGAGAGTAGCAGTGATGAAAATTATAAGGCAAGTAGGAGCAGACCATGGCCCTGTGTGCCAAGATCAAGGCCTATTGCTGCAGAGTTTTTGAAATGTTTTAAGCAGGAGATTGATGATATCCAATTTGCTTTTTAAATAAATCCCTTTTGACGTCATGTAAAAACTTGTGAGAAGGCTAGAATTGAAGGCAGAATTACTTCTCAAGTAGCTAGGACAAGATAAAGATGAGGAGAAACTGAACTGGGGTTATGTGAGAGGGATAGAGAGTTGGGAGACAAATTTGGTGAATATTTATGAGGGAAAAAACAATGGAAGGAACTGATGATTGATTGGATATGATGGGAGAAGAGGAGAGATCCAGGACTACCATATGGGTTCGCCTTGGATAATGAAACTGGTGGTAAAATTCCAAACACAATGGGGCAGTTTAGGGAAAGAAGTGGAAGGATGTTATAAATTCAGTCTGGAGAGGATAATGTTGAGGTGCTTATGGCACATCAATAAGCAAATGTCCAGTAATTATTTCAACATAGGAATCTGAGACTCAGGAGGTTAGAGATAAAGAGGTGATAGGGATCAGCATAAAAATTTATATTTACCAATTAAGGTTATGTTCACCTGGATATCATGTGGTTTTAACAGAATAAAAATCAATTTCTCTAAATCCAGAGGTGTGGAGTCCAGGGCTGATACGGTGGCTATAACCTGTCATCAGGGAGCCAGGCTCCCAGCTTCTTACAACACCATCCTCAATGCATGGCTTCCATCCTCAAGGTCACCTCCTGGTCCAATGTGGCTTCTCAAGCTCTGTGCATCACATCTGCATTCCAGGCAGCTGAAAGAAGGCAGGAAGGGCTGGAGAGGGCATTTTCCAGGACTTTTTAGGAGCCTGCCCTGAAATCTCACACTTGCCACTTCTGTTTGCAACTCCTTAGCCAGATCGTAGACACATGGCCCCACCTAGGTATGACAGAAGTTAGGAAATGTAAACTTTTAGCTGAGCCCACTAACCCCCTGTATAAAATCAGGGTTCTGCTACTAAGGAGGAGAGATGAGTGGATATTGATTCATCAAAGAGTCATCTCTGTCATACCATGAGAATGGATAAAATTAAGGAAGAACTTGAAGAGTAAAATACGGTAGATCAAGACAGACCCAGGGGGAATGAATTTAAGGGGCAGGCAAAGGAAAAGGACTGGGAAGGGAAAATGGTAAAGGGAAGGGAAGAACCCAAGGACAGAAGCACTGGACCTTTTCCACAGCTTTCCAATTGTGATTCATTAAGCTTTCTACAGTAGAATCCATATTACATCCTTGAGATTTAAACTGGTGCTTCTGGGAGTTTTTTATTGATTATTCACATTTCCAGCTATAATTTTGTATTACACACTTGCTTATGCTTGATGTCTGTGGTCATTTAGCTTCTTCCAAATAGGCACCTTAGGAAACTGCATTAGCTCCTTCAAGCCATTAGAATATGCTGGGGCAGCAATTTACTAGATAATATCTTCACTTTCAGATGCTAAAATAATTTAACTCTATGGCTCATTCAAAAGTACTGAGTTAAATGAGAACATTAAAAGTAACAAACAATAGATGCCAAATTGGAATGCTTAGCACAGAGCAGAACAGAAGTTAGACCGATATCCCTCGAAATAAGCAGAGCTCATTATTGAAAGTTGTCTTTAAAGCAAAACGCTGATATTGAAATCATATTTTTCTCATTCACTTGTGCTTCCTATGGAAAAAGTCAGCCCCAAGACATAGAAAGTAGAACTGTACTCCAGAGCCGAGTACCCCCTCCACTCATGGGATGAGGAAATGAAACAGGAAAGAGGTAAAGATGTCATTAGTCATAGTATACAGGTTTGTACTCTCTAGACAGAAAAAGGAAATTAGCAAGCCTGTCACTAAGGCAACATGGGGCTAAATGTAGGCCAGAAAGGAGGAAAGAGACTCACTATCCCTGGTGCCTACCAAAGCCAGCACCAGTGAATTTCTGAAGTATGGTAACGTTCCTTACACGGCCATTTCTCTCTTATCCGGCACTGTCAAGAATAGTGCCTTCCAGTTAATTATCTTAGGTGTTAATAAGACCTTACACATCTGTAGTATATTAAGTTGGCAAAGTATTTTAAATGCAATATGGCATTTTAAGTACCTGGAAGCTCTTAAGCCTTGTAAAGTTATTGGGAAAATGATATAACATAATCTCATTTTACAGCTGGAAAAGCAAAAGCAAAGGGGCTATCCCATCTGTGAGATGTAAGGGGTGTGACTGAATCCTTAACTCCAAAAGTCCTATAAGCTTCTGAGAACCACCCAGATACTGAGAGAATGTCAGAACTCAGGGCTTGTGATTCCAGGATCTCAGTTCCCTCAGAATATTACAACAGCACCTCATCTATGTGGCTCATGTGGATGGCCAATATTCAAATAAGCAGGAAAATGCACTGAGTAATACATTTACCTCATATTGATGATAAGAAAGCATGTTAATATATCAGTTTCTCAGAAACATCATGAGAAGGATCAATTACACTTAATAGGTGTGTATGAGGAAAACCTCCGTTTCCCTCCTGTGTTTTTCCTTTACCCTCACACTACTACCACGCTCACAACACTTCTGACACCAGATATGTGTGCACTTCTGACACCAGATGTGTGTGGGGTTTTCCCCACAACAAGCAATTCTCTGTGACACCGGCTGGTGTTCTGCAATGTAACTCAATTCCGACACTATCGATCTGGAGATAGCGTCAGATCCCACAGGTTAAGGAGGCAATCCCACAAAACTGCCTCCCCCCAACTTCAGATGCCCATCTCAAGAGTAGGCTGTCCCCTATACCTCTGACCCAATCAACTACACACCAGAGGTTCCCACGACTCCCTCCTCAGGTTCAATTAATTTGCTAGAACGGCTCACAGAACTCAGGAAAACCATTTACTTACTGTTTATTATAAAAGGACATGATAAAGGATAGAGATGAACCTCCAGATGGAAGAGATGCACAGGGTAAGGTATGTGGGAAGGGACATGGAGCTTCCATGCCCTCTCCGGGTGTGCCGCTCTCCTCATACCTCCACGTGCTCACCAACCTGGAGGCTCTCCAAACCCCATACTTTTGAGATTTTTATAGAGGCTTCCTCATGTAGGCATGATCAATTATTAACTCCATTTCCAGCCCCTCTGCCCTCTCTGGAGAATTAGGGGAGTGGCTGAAAATTCCAAGCTTCTAATCATGGCTTAGTCTTTCTGGTGAGCCGCCTCCAACCTGAGGCTTTCCAGGAGCCATCACGAGCCACCTCATTAAAGACACTCATACCATCCAGGAAATTCCAAAGGATTTAGGAACTCTGTATCAGGAACCAGAGCCAAAGACCAAATATTAGAACAAAAGATGTTCCTAGTGCTCTTATCACTTTGGAAATTACAAGAGTTTTTACGAGCTCTGTACTAGGAACCAAGGGCCAAGACAAACATATATATTTTCTATTATCTCACAAGGTGTATGCAGAAACAGTAATAAATAAAGCTCTGATTAAGGCTGTCTCAGGTAACAGAGAGCAATTTATTTTTAAATTTTCACATTTAGGTATTGTTATGTAATTAGGGATCTCAGAAAATTTATACCTAGAAACTTAGATCATCCAAAATTTTTCTTAAATTATGTATATAACTGATTTTAACTTTAAAAAATCCTTTTTATTAAATCAATAAAAATTTACAACATGTTTCTTCCTTTTCCCTTCCTCTCTCCATTGTCTTTCAGTATTTGATTATGACACAGTTATACAAACCACTCCTCCAAGTGGCTTAGCAATCCCAGATTTTTTATTCAGAGGCAGATGGAGAAACACAAGAGTAACGAGTATGATATTTTCCAAACTGGCATCATCTCTAATTTCAGCACCAGCAAGATCATTCACACACAATACATTACTTCCAGGGACCTTGCTCCCACGCTGATTTCAAAGTTATAGGTTTAAAGCCTGTGCCATAGTTATAGTTACAATCCATCGTAAGTACTAGTTTCCTACTGCTACTGTAACAAATTACCATGAACTTAATGGCTTAAAACAACTATTATTTTACAGTTCTAAGGTCAGAGTCTGAAATGAGTTTTAGTGGAATTCTTAGTCTATTTGGGCTGCTATAACAAAATAACACAATTTGGGTAGCTTACAAACAACAGAAACGTGTTTCTTAGAGTTATGGAATCTGGAAGTCAATGGTCAGGCAAGGGCCCTCTTCTGGATTGCAGACTTCTCATTGTGTCTTTAAATGGAGGAGGGGCTCGAGAATTCTGTAGGGTCTCTTTTATAAGGTCACTAATCCTATTCATAAGGGCTTCACCCTCATGACTTCATCATCTCCCAAAGGCCTCACCTCCTAATACCGTTACATAGGGCATTAGGATTTCAACATATGAATTTTGAGGGGACACAAACATTCAGACCATAGCAGGACTAAAATCAAGATGGTGGCAGGACTGCATTCTTTTTGAAGCCTCTATGGGAAAATCCATTTCCTTGCCTTTTCCAGCTTCTAGAGGCTGCCTCCACTCCTTAGCTCACGGCCCCCTTCTCTATCTTCAAATCCAGTGGTACAGCATCTTCGACTCTCTCTCTAACTCTAACCCTCACTCTCCTGCCTCCCTCTTTCACTTATAGGGACCCTTATGATTATATGGGCCCACCTAGACAATCCAGGATAATCTCCCCATCTCAAGATCCTTAACTTAATCACAAACTCCTTTTGTCTCATAAACTAACATATTCACAGTTCTGGGGGTTGAGACGTGAACTTCTTTGGGGGACCATTATTTTACCTATCACAATAACAAAGAAAATCTGGTGAGAGAATCTTACTGGATCATCTACACTATTTAAAAAAGAAGTCAGACTATTTTGATCAAGTTGTATCATGTTCTTAGTAAGGGCACTTCTTCCTATTTTCCCAGTCACTTCAAATAGTTAACCATCTTCTACAAAGTCTTAACTTATTCCCAAAGAAATAACATGACCCATAGAGAGAACATGGCTTTGTATGGTTCTTAAAATGTGCAGCCTTAACTCAGAAAACCCTAACTTCTGTTTTTCAAAAGTCAAAGGCATGACTAAGATCATTGCTTGGCCATACAATCAAAGGTCTTAGGACAGAGACCAAAGTCTTTTATTGTAATTCTATGATTGTCCACAGAACTGTCCAGTAACCTCTACAAAGAAAAATATCAGAGTTATAAAGAACAAAGATCATCTGCTTTACTTTCCACATTCAGGCAGGTGAGAGACTCTATTCTAACCTTAAAGTTATCCAGAGCTTTCTAATTTTTCTGAAAGGAACATTTGGGATGTGTGTGTGTGTCTCTGTGTGTGTGTGTGTGTGTGTGTGTGTGTAGTTGTTTAAAAGATCTCAGGAGGAAAAAAATAATTTACCTCAGTAACCTTTTCAAATAGGAAATAGCTTTGATTTTCCTTACACTGACTAATCTCTATGTGGCTGTCAGAGGATACTATTTAAGTAGAAGGCAAGAAAAAGAGGTCAGAAACCCATCTTGCTCTTGCTCAGAATAGCAATGGAAAAAGAGAAGAAAATACCAGGACACTTCTTACCAGTCTCTTCTGCCTGATACAGAAGAAATATCAGTTTAAGGCAGAATGGATTATAGCCCTTTTATCAATTTCATTCATGTCCAAAAAACATTTGACAAATCTTGAAAAATGTACACATGATATGGTCAATGAAATATACATAGACATAGATATAACGCTTATTCTAAATGGCACAGACATAACTCATTCTAAACGTCTGTATTCTTAGAATAAAAGATAAGGCATATTGTATGGCTGAGATTGGGGCTCTGTGCTTCCAAAGCAGGTTTCATTACCTACTACCTGTATGACCAGGGGCAAATGACTTCACCTTTCTGGATTTTGTTTCTCTACCTGTAAAGTGTAGATAATAACAGTACCTACCTCACAGGGTGGTAAGTGCTTAGTGCAATGCCTGGTACCTGTAAGAGCTCAGTAAATGTTAGCCATTATTATAATCTAAAAGTTACTCCAGCATTGGAGAGAGATATATCAAAAATAAACATCCATCTGAGCCCCAAACTCAATCCTAGAATATGGAAGAAAATTAAGGAAATGCATACGAATTGTTGAGTAATTAGTCAAATTTTTGTTCAAGCCCTATTTTGACACTGCAAAGCCACCTCTTCTCAATTTATTCTCCTTGTTGAGAAATCTAATGAGAAGAACTTTCATCAAAAATTTCATTGCTTTTATGCCCTGAGTAGAAGGAAGTGACACAGCATAAAAGAACTGAGAGATGCCTGCTTCATTATTTTTAAGGAATTAACCTTTAAAATCTTAGGATCACAAAAACAACCACCAACCACTGGGGACTGGTTAATCACAGAAAATCAAGCAAAACTGGGGTCTCATTGACTTACAGTCTGGCATGGTCTCAGAACAAAATTAATATCCAAATGCAACAAAACCATAGATAGGAAAGAGACCAGGCATATGGAAAGTGATCAATAAATATTGTTGCGTGAAGGACAGGAAAAACCAAGGCAGAGAGGAAGAAAGATAAGGAGAGGGAGAGAAGGCGGGAGGAAGGAAGACGAGGAGGGCAGACTCTTGTTCTCCAGAGATAGAGGTTGGCCCATGGCCAACCTCGTCCGTTCTTGCTCATTCCGAACTTCACTTTTTCCAGCTTCCCCCTTCCTACTCTCTCTCTCACACACACACACACACACACACACACACACACACGCCCTCCAATCCAGAGTCTAGTCTTAAATTCATGGGGTTCATCCAGAAATTGATCTCGGATGCGTGACCCATCCCTACACAAGCCATTCGAGTCTCTACATTTGAACTTGAATTGCTCTGCCAAAACTAACTTCCTGTAACAAAGATCTAAATCTCTCTCTCTGGCAAGCAGTCCCTGACTCAGCAATGGGCCATTCATACAAATGGCTGTCATCACTCTTGTCCTATGCTCTATTTTACTGGAACATAAAGCAGTCCAGAAAACACTTATGTGCTCGTAGAGAACCTATTGGTTTGGAAGAGAGGGCAGAAAGAAGTTATTAAAAGATAGAGGCAATTTTAGTGACTCTCACCCTGGGAACAAATAGATTCCCAGGTAAAGTTAATCAGCCCTAGCCAGCTCTCTTCTGCCCAATATCATTACTAAACTTGCCTGTTTGTAGTCTTACCTTGTTCCTTTGCCTAAAATTCTGTGAATGAAAAAAAAGAAATTCTGTGAATTAGATATTAATTTGGGTCATTAAGCATTCTCCTTAGCAATGCAAATGCTTCCCAAAAAGTTAATGGGCTTTCAATCATGAACATCTTTATTTTTAATTAATTTAATCAGATTCCCACTCCTCCTAATTCCTAGAAAGCATTTGAATTAAAAAGAATTTGATTCTGGAGAAAATCTGAAGGTAATTTAGGGGCATTGAGAACTGTTTTTCAGGTATTTATCTATCATTCATTCAGACATACTGAATGCTTCTGTGTGCCAGGCCCTGTTCCAGGCACTAGAGTCCTTAGTGCTGCTAAAGGCAGCCATAGTGGGCGGGAGTTGTGGGGAGGTGTTGGTGTGCCATGCTGGAGGGCTTACGGCAGAATGAGGGCAACAGTCTATAATGAGAATTCCTGCACAGTCCAAAAATATTAAATGGAGGCAAAGGAAGGAAATAGAAAGGTGACAGACAAATTTTATCCATTTGAAAAGTTTGTCTCATCAAGGAAAAAGAGAAAAGTATTTTTTCCTTCCTTCCCTGACTAACCCACTGTTTCCAGAACACATCTTCTGGGTCTTATGATAAAAATTCATTCTGAATAGGAGAGAGACTTGCTATTGATTTTATACCCTTTTAGGGTATTTTAAAACTTTACTTATTTCCATTTAAAATGACCTTACAGTTATGCTGCTCCAGAACCATTATGATCATGAATTTCTGATGAATTCTGACACTCATATTCATAATGACCTCAGAAATTATAAAGGATATGGAGCTGAATCTCAAATGCTAAACACTCAAGAGTCCCATTTGAGTTGCATTACACTTATTTATATGTTGTTTTTCCTTACTGACTCATTACACGTATCACTTGTGCCCTCAGGACACCTGCCTCTAGCTTGCTTCCTATCTCATTTCCAGCTGTCTTCTGGACGATCCAGCCTGTGTGAATTGTGTGTGAAACAGGAGTGAATGGGAAGTCTGAGAAATTTTCCTGTAAGAAAAGCACATGGGTTTTAATGCATGAACTTTGTGATATTTATTTTCATGTTCAGATATTTTCCTACATAATTTCTCTGCTTTGTTCTGGGTAACTGAGGATGTCAGATAAATGACCCCCAATTAGAAATTATAATGTTGCAATTTGCCGTAATGAAATCAGAAGGAAAGCTCACAGTGGAAGAGCTAATTCATTGATGCAGTGATCAAGATATATTAAGCGTTCTTAAGGAAAAAAAGAACTCTTACCTTCATCTGCTTTTGCTGTATTCCCATTCTCACATTCATGAGTGACAACTGACCTGTTCCTAACCTATAGGAACAGGCAACCACAGTGAGGTCTAAGGACAGTAACGGGTCTTCAATTCATAGATGGAAACGGCCAACACATATATTTGAGATGTTGTATTTGAGATATGCAGAGAAAGTTTTTCATCCCAAAATATGTTTCTTATCTAATAACTTATTCTTTTTTAAAGCTCTATCTGGCTTAAAGCCTCTTACTTCTTGTTATTAGGCAAATGTTCTTGGGATACTTTTGTTTTCCAAATTAAAAACTACAATATTCTCTTTAGCAGTCTCCTTAGCAATGCAAATGCTTCCCAAAAGGTAATGGGCTTTCAGTCACAAACATATTTACTTTGAATTAGCTCAATCAGATTGCTTTCCTCCTAATGTTACTGCCCAAGGTGGGGGGGGGGGGGGTCATCTACCCCAATGCAAGACATGCCAATAGTCAAGAGGCAAGGTGGTGGGAGAGAAAGGGTTTTTTATTACAGCTTGCTAGCAAGAGGGAAGATGTCTGACTAATGTCTGAAAGAACCATCTTACAGAACAGAGACTACAGGCCAGTCATGTATGGGGCTGGTTTCCTGGTGGGGGAGGCAGCTAGTCTCTGGGTGGGGGCAGACATCTGGTCTTAGTTCCTGATAGCCCTTTGTTTTACTGGATATGCATCAGAGACTGGAACAAGGCCCTGTACCCTAATCTTTTGGCTGTCATTGATGATGGCTATCAGCATAGGCTCTCCACCCAGGGGTTATCACATTCCTAGAGAACTCAGAAGAACAAAGTTGTCAGAAAGTCTACAGAGCATGTCTGGTCTAGTTAATCAGAGGTCATTTAAAGTTATAATATGGCTTCTTTTCTACAGTGTGGCTTCCCTCATGGCAATCTTGTGTTGAGCCAGTATCACTAACTCCCGGAAAGTATTTGAATTAAAGAGATATTTAATTCTGGAGATTACATATTTTTCAATATATACTTGAACCCCTCCTCTTGTGTGAGAAGATTGTAAACTGTCCCCCAAAATCCTTCTCCCTTCATTGCACAGAAATTAAATTGTAGCAAACAAGTGGCTGGCTGGATAGACTACATTTCCCTACCTCCCTTGCAGTTAGGTGTGGCCACATGATGTAGAGGGCAGAAGCGATATCCTTTCACCTGCCCAAAGTCTTCAGACAGCAGGAGTACCTTTTCCACAGTCTCTTTCCCCTTCCTTCAGAAAGCAAAGGACAAAGTGGAGACCCACCCCACCAAAACGATGCCCTAGGGGATGAAGGAAACACAAGATTGAAGAAATTTGGGTTCCTGAATGTCACTGTGAAGCAGAGCTGCCTAGCAAACCGGCTGCCCTGGTGTGTCACATGGGAATGAATGAATGACTATTTTGTTTGAGCTATTGTATTTTAAGGTCTCTTTGTTGGAGCATTAGCTTTATTGTAACTAATACATCTAGAAGCAGCTACATTGTTTATTCCTCCCTCTAGTGTAGTTTCAGTTTCACCCTGACTCCTTCCCCTCTCAGCATTTATATACAATAAGCATTTGTACACACTAAGGATACTTAATATTAAAAAACAATCATCTCTCAACTCCATATCCTCTACCATCTATCAATCTATCTTTCTTCCTTCTGTTTTTGCCAAACTTCTTCAAAATATTGTTTAAACTCATTGTCTCTACGTCTTCAATTTTTATTTAAGTATATTATCTGGCTCTGACTCCACTACCATCTTAAGGCTAAATCTTTATCATCTCACTTCAATGGCATGCCTACTTCTTGAAACTCACTTACCTCACCTTCAGTGACACTCACTATCCTCATTTCCTCCACTTCTCTGGCTGTGCCTTCCCAGGCTCCTGGTACATTCCTATCCCTCTACCTGTCCTTAAATGTTAGGCTAACTCAGGATGGTGACCTAGGCCCTCTTCTTTCAACATTCTTCACTTTCTACTCCCCTGCTTGATTTCTCCCACTCCAGTAGCTCTCAGATGGGTAGCTCCAGTCCAGATCTCTCTCCTGAACTGGTTCTTTATGCAATTGTCAACTGTCTTTTGAACATCCCAATGGCCCTTTGATTTCAATATGTCCAAAACCAAACTCCTTATCTCCACTGTCCCAGTGCATCACCAAGTGCTGAATCTCTTAATTATTTTTGACTCTGTTTACTTCTTTCCACTTCTAATAAAACTATCTTAGTTCAGATAGTACATTATGGTAGTTAAAAAGATTGCCTACATTCAAATCTCAGTTACACCACTAATTAAATGTGTGACATTGGGAATGTTTCTTAGCCTCTCTATATGTATGTTTTCCGATCTGAAATATCGGGATAAAAAATAGTATCTATCATATAATCATAAGATTAAATGTTATAATATATATAAAGTACTTAGAACAGTGTCTATCACATATTAAGTGCTAGTTAAGTGTTATCCATCATTACCTCTTACAGAGATTATTATAATAACCTCTTAATTTCATCTCCCTGAACAATTCCTTTATCCCTCTCCAACACTAACCTTAAGATGCAATTTCTTCTGAATCTTCAAATGGCTTCCCATTGCCTTAGGATAAGATCCTAATTCCTTAACATGGTTTGAAAGGTCCATAATGATCTGACCCTACTCCCCTCTCTAGCTTCTCCCACTTTGTCTTACACCCACACTCTGTGCTCTCACCATTTTGGCCTTGTTCAGGCTCCTATAACATTCTCTACTTTCTAAGGCATGACATTTAACACTAAGTGCTGTCCACTTGTCTTCTCTCCTCATTTCATTTAACCAGGAATTGAATGCATATCTGAATGGTTTAATTAAGAAATGCCTCCACAACAATGTGGTGCTTGCTCCTTATTGTATTTAACAGTATTGATTCCCGACTACTATACCCTATTGGTCCTTTTGTGTATGTGTGTCAAGCAGAATCCCTGCCCTCTGCATTCAGTAATTCCTCTTATGCATTTTGAGTGCCAGATCTTGGACTCTCAGCTCTTACATTCTGCAGTTCAGACAAAAGATCACTTCCTATTTTACACTGAGAAACAATTCCAAGGACAGAGTGCCCTTGTGTCAGCAGACTCTTGGATAACCATTATCCTAACCTGATTGGTCTGAGGAGATTATGTGTATATGTGGCAGGTGGAAGAGAAATTTGAGCTACAAACCCCAAGTCATTATCCCCCTCTGTCAGTTCCAAAGTGTAGAGAGAACTCTGGGATCAAATTTCTAAGAGTAAATGCCCTCCCCAGCCTTCCATCGCCACTGAGATGACTGGGAAAAGGTTTGGTCAGGCTGTTTAACAGCAACATTCTCCTTCCCTCTTCCACACTTTAGGCTACTCACTGTGCCTTTGCGGATTCACCTCAGGCAAGGGCAATAAAAGCACAAATAAACGAATGGGACTACTGAAACTAAAAAGCTTTTGCACAGCGAAGGAAACCATCAACAAAACAAAAAGGCAACCTACTGAATGGGAGAATATATTTCCAAATGATATATCCAAGAAGGGGTTAATATCCAAAATATATAAAGAACTCATACAACTCTATAACAAAAAAAAACAAACAATATGATTAAAAAATTGGCAGAGGCTCTTTGACATCAGTTTCAAAAGAATCTTTTTGGACACTGTAACTCCTCAGTTGAGGGAAACAATAGAAAGAATAAACAAATGGGACTTCATCAGACTAAAGAGCTTCTTCAAGGCAAGGGAAAACAGGAATGAAACAAAAAAACAGCTCACTAATTGGGAAAAAATATTTACAAGCCACTTATCCAACAAAGGGTTAATCTCCATAATATACAAAGAACTCACACTGCTTAACAACAAAAAAACAAACAACCCGATCAAAAAATGGGCAGAGGACATGAACAGACATTTCTCAAAAGAAGATATGAATATGGCCAATAGACACATGAAAAGATGTTCATCATCGCTAATCATCAGGGAAATGCAAATCAAAACTACACTAAGATATCACCTTACACCCGTTAGATTGTCAAAAACCTCCAAAACCAAGAGCGACAAATGTTGGAGAGGTTGTGGAGAAAAAGGAACCCTCATACACTGTTGGTGGGAATGCAAACTGGTACAGCCACTATGGAAAACAGTATGGAGATTTCTCAAAAAGTTAAAAATAGAAATACCCTATGACCCAGCCATCCCATTACTGGGTATCTATCCTAAGAACCTGATATCAGAAATCTCAAGAGTCCATTGCACCCCTATGTTCATCGCAGCATTATTTACAATAGCCAAGACATGGAACCAGCCTACCTGCCCAGAAACTGATGATTGGATAAAGAAGATGTGGTATATATACACAATGGAATACTACTCAGCCATAAAAAAAGACAAAATTGGCCCATTCACAACAACGTGGATGGACCTCGAGGGTATTATGTTAAGCGAAATAAGCCAGTCAGAGAAAGACGAACTCTATATGACTCCACTCATAGGTGGAAATTAGTATACTGATAAGGAGATCTGATCGGTGGTTACCAGGGATAAGGGGGGGTGGGGGGAGGGCACAGAGGGGGAAGTGGTGTACCCACAACATGACTAACAAAAATGTACAACTGAAATCTCACAAGGTTGTAATCTATCATAACATTAATAAAAAATAATAATAATAATAAAAACTGAAGAAAAAAAAATTGGCAGAGGACCTGAACAGACATTTTTCCAAAGAAGACATGCACACAGCCAATAGGCATACAAAAAGGTACTCAACATCACTAATCATCAGGAAAATGCAGATCAAAACCACAATGAGATATTACCTCACACCTGTTAGAATGGCTATTACCAAAAAAGACAACAAATAACAACTGTTGCCAGGAATGTAGAGAAAATGGAACTTTTGTGCACTGTTGGTGGGAATGTAAATTGGTGCAGCCACTATGGAAAACAGTATGGAGGTTCCTCAAAAAATTAAAAACAGAGGGGCCGGCCTGGTGGATAGTGGTTAAGTTTGCACACTCCACTTCAGCAGCCCAGGGTTATCAGGTTCGTATCCTAGGCGCAGACCTAGCACTGCTGCTCAAGCCATGCTGTGGTAGCATCCCACATAAAATAGAGGAAGATTTGCACAGATGTTAGTTCAGGGCCAAACTATCTCACACACAAAAAAATTAAAAATAGAACTACCATATGATCTAGCAATATCACCTGTTCCTTTGGCCTCTCTCTATTTTCCCTTGTAATCCTCTTCTGCCACCAACTACTCCTAATGCTTTGAATTTCAGTTCCAATGATACAAACTTCTTGTAATGTTCATTTGAAGTAATATTTGCACGCAGCTTTAAAGTTTGCAAAGCACTTTCATACACCTTAACTTATTTAATATAAGAGGCTGTACAGCACAGTAGTCAGAGAACACGCTCTGGAGCCAAACTCCCCAAGTCCATAATCCTTGCTCAGCCATTTACTAGTTGTGTGAACTTGGCTGAACCATAAATCCATTCCAGGTTGAAAGCAATAGCTAAACCCTCTATTTCAGTTCATTGCCCACAAGTAAGACAGTTTTGGCTTCATGTTGTAGATTAGGTCCAAGAATCTTAACACTTTAAAGGCTCAAAATCAGAAGTTAGCTATCATTCTTTCTTCTCCCCACCATCCATACCAGATTACTAAGTAAGTCTGAGTGATTCTTCTATTATTATGTTTCTTTTATCTTCCTTTCTTTTTCATTCCTACTGTCATCATATTAGCTGAGAACATTATTGATTCATACCACCTAAAGTTATCCCTATCTCTCCCATTTCTTCTTCTCAATTCAACTTCTCTTTGCCAAGAGAGTGGATGGTAGGGAAAAGTATAAGATACCCTGCAATCTTGTAATTCACTGGAGAGGGTGTCATTTGCATTCATTAAAAAACAAATTGTGTGAGGCAATAAATAAAAACAAGAAGGGCAATGGAAAATCAGAGGAGGGAGAAATCACATCCAGCTCAGGCAATCAGGAATACTTTATCGAGGACATGAGTGATCTGAGCCCTGCTTTTATTCATTCATTCATAAATGTTCATCCAACAAATATTTATTGAGCATCCACTTTGATACTAGGAATACATCTTAAATTCTCAGTGCAAATCAAATACAACACTACATGTATGCAGTAAGTTTTTAAAGATCCTTGAAATTGAAAATTCTATTACAAATGAGTTGCTAGTCTATTCTAAGAATATCAGCAAAATTATTGTGGTTAATCAACTACTATATTATTTATAAGACAGTCACAAGCCTAAAAACAGCAAGCATGATGAAAGAAAAAAGAAAATTGCCACCAAAGCTCAAAGGTAGCCAGCCTAGCTTACCTCAGGACTAAGGCCAGGGAGGATACATCCCATTATTTAGGTCATTATATTTGCTTCGGTCTTATGTAACAATGAGTCACTCCTTGTTTCCCCATCTCGCCTTATTTTATACCAAGAAGTCAAAGCTGAATTGAGGCCATCTGACAGTCAGCAGCTCCCCTCCAGTTCAGCAGTACTGAGTGTTCCCACTGTCTGTTCGGATGGGTTGGTTTCACTGCCATATCAATTATTTTATATTTTGAAGATCACACTTGTATAGAGGCATGAGTTAAAATACTAAGACACTGAATATCAAAAGAACAGACTCAAAAGAATATCTCAGCCTTCACCAAAATTGGGAATTTGTCTCCTATTCTCCATTCTCAACAGGCCTACTCATTGTTCCTTCTCTTGCTCTGTAAAATCAAATTCTCCTCAGCTCTTCTCCCCCCACTAAACAATGTCACAGGCAAAAATCTGAAGCTTAGTCAGAATAAGGTATAAGCAACTGGTAACAATTACCATCTCACACCTTCCACAGTGTCTTGCTTTTTAGCAAGGGACAAAGCCCGCCCAAAGGAATAGCTATAGTAAGCTGCTTATTGAATGAAGAGATCTACTGAATGAACAATAAATCAATATCCTGGAGAAGAGTCCTTTGGGGAAGCAGCAGGACTTCCCAGTATGTTTAAAATTATACACAGGAGACCTGCCTATTTGATAAACATCAAAAGCCAATTTCAACCAAAACCTCTTCTCACAGATTCTCCAAGGATGTGCCAAAATGAAAAAAACAACACATGGCTAATTTCCTAATTTCCACAAATCCTCTAGCTGTGAAACTACACTTATAAAACCTAAAGAGAAAAGGAAGGCTTCACCTATCTGGCTCTCCATCTCAAGAACAGCTCTTCAATAATGTGGCCAGAATAGCCATGAGTTTATTTCCTATACTCTGTGTTGTTCAGGTTCTCAATCCAATTCAAATATTGTTGGAGGCTCATTTTCCAGAAAGGGTTTTAAAAGCAGTTTGACTCACAAACAAGGGCAACACTAGGTCAGTGCAGCTAATGTTGCATCGGGGACATGAGCGACAGCGGGAACCACACAGCTTCATTTCAGGCTGGGGCAAAGGAGAGCGGAGGCTGGTCATGGGGGCTAAGGGCTGGCATCTTGTCTTGGATCTTGGCTGGTACAAACCGATGTAATGGGCCACAGAGGTGACAGAGCTCCAATTTTGCCATCTGCAAGGACAGACGGCTCTGCAGAGGAATGCCCATGCAATTTTACAGCTGCTTGGTCACCTTTTGAAGTCCCCATTGTAATACCCAAGACAACCACTCATTATAAAATATCAGCCCTACCCCTGCCGTCACTCTTTATCTGCCTTGTCCTGCTTAACATTCCTTGGCTAGCACTTCTCAACTCTTATTTGTTCATTGTCTATCTCCTCCCATAAGAATGTGAGCTCCACAAGAACAGAGACTCTATTTCATTCACTGCTGTATTTCCAACACCTGGAACACAGTAGACATTTGGTAAATACTTTTTGAGTTGAGATGAAGAGAAAGTACATTACCTATGGCACTGAGACAGTGCCTTGTATTCTTGGGTAAGATCACTCTTTTCATCAAAAATAAAGCAACATCTTTCCAACTATTACCAAGGGACTTTAACTTTGCATAGCCAGCCCATTACTACTTTTTATATACTTCTTGGGAGAAGCGTTGAAGAAGGAGACTTTGTGTAGGAGCCTATTTTTACTCATTATGCTACTACTCTCAACTTACTTATACTCTGAATCAGACTTTCTTTTTACTTTTTATGTATATGTCATTTCTTTTTCCCACATTCACCTCCTTTCAAGACTAGAGAGGAACAGAAAAGGTACAGAAAGGAGAATGGCTTTAATCAGAAATGGTGATATTTGACTCTACCTATCATGTCTGCCCTGTTATCCATCCTGGTACTGAGATGGTGTAATTTTGTGATAGAATCAGACACTATCTACACCATTCTCGATCATCATACATACACGCAGTTAATTAAACTGTTGAGGGAAAAGTTGCCCCAAAAGTTGGCATGTCTCATCTCTGGACTTATTTCAGATATCCTCCAAGAGCTTTGATTTCTTTACCTCTAAAATGAAGGTGGTGTTCTACCGGAAGTTCTGTGAGGAGTCATCTAGCTCTAATGTATTAGGACAACATGTCTGAAAAGGACGCTAGAAGTTAAAACCAGCCTCAACTAAATAATGGGAGGCTTAACAATATATTCTTGCTGTCATAATGCGATCTGTTTGAATATAATCTATCAGCTTTTCATTTTAAGCTCACATTCTCTAACTAAGTCAAATGTCATCCTACAGCTAATTTGTGAACCTTGATAAAGTTTGGGCAGAAAGATCTTCAAAAATATTATTTGAATGGAATCATTTTATGTGTTAACTTTGAAAATGTCAACAGCAGGGGCCAAGTGGAGGCGCTCGGGAGGTCTATGCATTTGCCATTTCAAAGGCTTAGCTGTCAGTGCAGGGATGGGGGGCAGCCTGCTGTGCTCCATGTTCTGTATAAACATTTCCAGAAATGTTTAGCAGATAATAGGGCTCCCACTGGGGCCGCGTGTTCAAAGCCACCACATCGAGCCACCTACCATGAAAGATGTGGATGCCAAAGCAGAAGAGTGCTCTGGATTTCAGATTGGGTACCTGTTTCCTCTATAAGACTTCTAAACACACAAAGCCCCTCTTAAAGGGAAAGTGTTTAATGCTTGTCAGAAGAAAAAACATAATGGTCAATGTCTGAGTAATATTCAATAGCCTTCCATCATGCGGCAGGTCTGTGAAATAGTCTGACAACTTGAGAATTGAGGGCCACAATTCACTGCTTGCCAGACTAACACCCATCAATTTGAAAAGCTCTGAAATCCTTCTTGACTTTATGCACGAAAACTGGCTATGGTTAAAGCGACAGTGATCTTTTTTCTCCCGCATTTTACATCCAAAGACATAAGTTTTTAGTTCTGAATTAGGCCAGAAATTACAAAGCAAACAGATAAAATTAAGACAATCACTTTGATCAATTTTATGAGAAGAAAGATAGCATACAGGTGTTTATCCACTTTAAATTCTCTAAAGAATGAAAGACACACACACAAACACTGTTGTACCTTGAAAACAATAATGAAAACATTATGCATTAATTTATATATGTTCCACAAACTTTTTGGACGATCTACAATGTTCTAGTCAAGCAATGTCCAAGTGTTGAGAGTTTTTAAATGCCTAAGGTCAGATTCTTGTCATCAAGAAGTTTGTATACTAGTACAAGAGAAAGGCACGTAGGTGAAAAATTAGTAAACAATGCAATAAATGTCATGGAGGTAAGTGAAATACGCTGTTGGGGCCAGAGGAGGGCGTGGCCTTCCAACACTGCAGGCAGACGGTGGAGGTGTGCAATAGGCTTTTTACACCCGTTAAAACCCACACCCAAAAATCAGTGAAGGTAAACATTCCTGTTCACTCTTAGATAACAACAGCGAAAGAAATGTTTTCTGCAGTGAAACCTCTTCAAACATTTTTTTTCACGGTTTTAATTTTGGGGAGGTGAAGTTCTGTATTTTGCTCCCTTCTCCCAGGAAACCTTAAATACCACTTTTTAGCCATCTTTTAAAGAACGCCTTTCAAAATGAGTGTTAAATCTGAGAAACCCGCCTGGGTGTGGGGGAAGGCTTCCTGCTGGAAGTTTCTCATCCGCTTGCCTTTTACCGACCTCTAGTGGACATATGTTGCTATGGCATGGAAAGCCAAGAAATTTGTACGCAGAATTGTAATCTGAATTGTGTTCTGTGAATTCCATCACTCATCTTCCTTTCTTCTGTCTGAATACTTACTTTTCCCACTCTCTTTTTGTGTAAATGTCAGCGCAAATTTGGATCCAATGCAAGCTCAGAATGTACGAAATATCCCTCCACACATGGAAGTGCAAATAAGGCACCTTTCCCCTGTAGTGCTAATTTCAGAATTATTTTAGACAAGACAGTCCACCTTAATGGCAATTATTAGAGCAAGGAGTCCCATGAAATTACAGCCAGAAATTGTACTGAAAAAAATTCTTTCTTTTTATATGTCTTCCTTCCCAAACAACTAATTTCCCTTCCCATCCTTATCTCTCCAGAAAGAAAATTACATTCAGCCCCAGTTTCAGTTCAAGAGTTTATTGCTAAACAAAAAATGCTTTCCATGATTTGTGAGGCAATTGGAAGGGGAAAACTCCTCATCTATACCCACTAGATGCCAAACCCTTTGTTCCTCTGTACCATTTCTCCTGAACTGCTTTCCATAAAGAGGAAATAAACTTGATCTATAAAGGCATTAATAGATTTGATTACATTTGTATGGCAAATGGCTGGGTCATTGTGTCAGCGAGGGTATTCTAAATGTTAATGCACGGGCTGCTCCCTACTCAACAGAATGGAAGCTGAGACAAGACTCTGATAAAGACCTCAGTGTCACAAATTTGTCCAATAATGCTTGGAACCTACAAATAGATATGACCCTTAAAATAATGGTAATTAATACAATAATTTAAATAAGCTGGAAGAAAGAGAAAAGGAACATATGAAGGAATCATGGGGCTCAGGTTGACCAAAGGACAGAAAAATAAATCTACAGTGATAAGACCAGGACCATGTCTTGTAGAACCAATGGGTTCCAGGTAACATCAAGCCCCTAGTCCATGTCTGCCATGTGGGAGAAGGCTCTTATTTTAAAATAGCACACATCAAATTCTATAAAGTAATATCCTCCCCTCCCCTTTTTCTCTAATGTCTATCTCTATCTCCTTCTTCCCTCATTTGGCTAGTACTTGAAGCGTAATTTAGTCTAGCTCTGTGGTTATCCAGAAGTGATCCCAGCATAGAGTGTGGTTTCCCTCAGACAGTCTAATTACAACTTAATAAATGCTAGACACAGCAAAGAAAGTCTGTGCTGTAGGTATAACAGGAATTAAATAAAAACTTAGGAAAGTTTTGCCCCTGGGATTTTGTCATTCAGCAAAAAAGCTGACAGTAAACTTTTGTCTGTCTGAGGTCAGGCATTTCTGCTCCCACCTTCATAGATATAACAATAAATTGTGTAGATATAAAGTATAGATAAATGTTCCCAAATAGATACTGGATAACCTTTATAAGTATCTAACATTGTTAGCCCATTATTTAAAAATCCACTGCAGTTGCAGCAATTTTGATCTCCAAAAGGAATAACTGCATTTTAACTAAGGGTATTAGCAAATCAAACCTGGGAAAGCCTTTGTAAAGGAGATCTCAGGTCCCAGAGATACTCACCCTTTGAAAGATCATTGAGTAATTATGGTTCATTATGCTGAAAGAAAGGCTTAGAAGGTAAGAGACTTTTCTGGCTTATTTTTAAAAAAAGAAATTATGTGAATTCAAAGTGCTGCAAAAGAAGTCAAGAGATTCACAAGTCACTTGCTTCCCTTTTGGCTTTGGAGGCAAAGAATGTTGAGTATTCTTTTCCATTGCAATAGTCTGTCCTATTACATTTTTATTATTATTTATGCTCACTGCTGATAACTCAAGTCTTCACTCAGGGCCACTGTTGGACTACCCAATACCTAAAGTAAAAACATGCTTAAAGTGCAAGCAAAACAAGCGCACAAAAGGTGGAGAGAGATTTTCATAGAATTCCATATGTGATATTTCAAAATAAGAACCAATAGAGTTGTCATGGGAAAAAACCAGAACTTTGTTGAACATACTTCCACTTTTTATTATTATTATTATTAGCAGCAGTATAGCATAATAGTTAAGAGTATGGACTGTGGAGTCAATCTACCTAGAACTGCATTCCAGCTCTACCATGAACTACAAAATGAGCATTAAAAAAGTGCCCACATCATAGGTTTGCTATGAGAAGTGAATGAATTAATGTATGAAGAACACTCAGCAGAGTGTTTGATGTGTAATAAATGCCATGCAAGTTTGCTATCACTGTTATTCGACAGTTCAAACATTGTTTATTTTTACTACATAAGGGTGGGGAGCGGGGGCATAATGCCAAAACTGTGCATTGCTCAGGGTTTCTGAAGTCACACTCCTGCCTCACCCAGATAATGACAGATGGCTGACTTTACACATAATCAATACTTTCTTGAAGTCCAGAAATTAAAGGAGAGATGATTAAAATCACAGAGAATTTAAGATCTGATGTGCCTATCTTGACCCAAAGGAAAAGCCATACTCTTTAGTAGGACAATAAGTGATATTTATAGCACAAAAACAGAATAGTTTCACGTTGGACCTTCTTGCTGGGTACCTGCTGGCTCTCTGAGGGATCCTCCAAATTAGAACGTCTCCTCCCTGCCCAGCTTTCTCATATTGAATAATTTGATAAATAAAACAAAGAAATGGCAGAAGGAGGATCAAAATATCACCTCTAATACCAAATGAAGGCAACTTGGAAGATGTGGCTTAGACCAAAAATGAAGACTCATCGAGCTGTAACTGGCGGCATTGGACCTGACAGCCAGTGTGGAGCGTGGGCTGCCTGTCCATGGAGGAGCAGAGAAGGCCCCCTGTTCTCCTGGCTTCTCCAAAGAAGAAGAAAGACAGGGACTGAGTTATACACACTCAGTTATTCTTTCCAAATGTACCACCTTCCCAGGGGCAGAGTTAATGGGCCAGGATTGTGTTTATAGAAAAATCTATCACCACGGGAACCAAAAGTTTTGGAAAAGCATTTCCCATTCTAACATTTCCCAGCTTCTTCTTATCCATTGTGGTTATCTGTTAGATCTATAGCTGACCAGGAGTACAGCCAGCAACCTGAGGGAAGGGAAGCAGTTTTCCATCAGAGCAGTCCTGTTCCCATCTTCCCCAGGGCGCTCCCCCAGATACTGACTACTGCTTCTCCTGGGAAGACCTGCGGAACGATTAGATTTTCTCCCCAGAATCTTCTGATATAGATCAAAACCATACCTCAATGAGACCAACCCCAAGGCTATTCTGAATGCACAGCTGAAAATCAACTCTTTTCCATTTCTCATTCCATACTTTTCTAGAAACAGTCTACTATAACATTTCATATGTTCTGCGAAGAGACTAAATATTAGAACAAAATACACTCCAATAATAAATTACCAACAACATAGAAATTCCCCGAATTTTAATATAAAGCTTTTCCTATTGTCAACATCCCAGTGAGAATTTAAAGCTCAAGATGAACTCCTCTTTAAAGTTAAAGTCAAAGAAATTAAAATGCAAAATCAAATTTTCTTTACCTTGCGAATTGCAGTTCAAAGTTTGGAATTCTTAAATAAAAGTCTAAAAACTATCCTCTCAGATATACTACTTTGTTCACCGGATTTCTTGATGTTACCTGGATTGAGGTATTTTGTCTTGTTTAGCATCTCTGACTCTTTCATCTCTCCCAGAGTTGGCATCACTACTTCAGGGCATGAATTAGTTAAGGCAATGCCAACTGCCGTAATAAGTAAACACCAACATTCAAGTGCTGTAACATGATAAAAGTTATTTTACAGAGTCCACTGTGGATTTCCTTCTCAGCAGGAGGGGGAGAGGGGCATGTTCTGCTCTATGCAGTCATTCCGAGGCCCAAGCTGATGAAAGCTCTGCCATCTTCAACACATGGCTTCCAAGGTCACCCTGGGCATGCAGACCTTGTGGGCAAATTGAGAAGAAGGGAGAAGAAGGCACATCCACATCTTAACCCCCACGGTCCCTAAGTCACATATGTGAGAGACCCAAACACCTGCCCCCTGGATATAAGAGAGGCTGGGATAGGCAGCCTCTGGTTACGTGACCACTTCCCAACAACGTTTTACCATGGAAGGAAGGGCAAGCATCTTTGGTGGACAGTCAGTTGTCTCTGCCACAGGCTCTGAAAAGTTAGTTTTGTTGAATGACAAGCCTCTGACGAGCCTTATTTTTCATAGTTCAGAGTTAATGGGACACATAGCTTATCATCTAGCACTACAAAATTTAGAATACAAGGCACTATCCAACCCTAAAGCATTTATCCCAGAAAACTTTGTTTCATAGAACCAAATATTTAGTATTGCCAAGGACCAAAGCGGAAAAAGAATGGTTTCTGATGGAAGAAGAAAATCTCCCAGGTTTTAACCTCACTGGGCTGTTTATCAGTCTAGACAGTTGTCTGGAATCCATAATCTGTGAATTTAAACATAATTTAGGAACAACTTCTAGCAAGGGGTTAATTTTGGCACTCTGCATTTGGGATTTCTAAGGGGATATCCATCCATGCACAAGCTTTTAATTTCCATTTTCCATTTGAGGCCTGTGTTTCTGGAACTTATTGAACAAAGCATAGACTCTTACCTAATGACAGAGCATCCACACACTCTTATGAACAGACTTTTTCAATCTTGTGCCTAAGGGGCTGTTTCCACTGCTTCTTACTATAGAATTATTTAGGAGAAAGAAACCTGGCCCCTGGAGAATGATCTTCTCTTGGATAACTAAATAATGGCAGAGCCAATTGGAGACCATCAGTTGTTGAGTGACTCTTGGCCTATGGCCAGACCGATGAAATTCAAAGTGAACCTCTCCACAGTTCCCTTGATGGTGTTGAGCACAAATGGAATTTGGGGTAGCTGATCCAGCACTGCCTTCCAAGAATGAGCATCAGTAATTTAAGCCTATAAATTCACTCATGCTTTGTGATATAGGGGAGCAGAACAAATACTGTTCTGCCCAGTAATGCCCCAAAAAGCCCTTAGAGACTTTTTTTCCTGTGCATCAGCTGCCACTTCTTGAGCCTAAATCTATCCTTCTAAGAGCTTGGTCCAATTTCCACCCTGCAGAGTCATTCAACACAAGCCTCTTCCCTCTTTCCCCTTCAAATGTCAATAGCTACTTTTAGAAAGACACCCTTAGTCCTTTGGCTATTTCTGATATGGCATGTTGGTCGTCTGTCTTTAACTCACTCTCTTTGGAGCAGGTTCCAATGTGTTTGTCTTTTTCTACATGTAGGATCCCGAGATCTGAATGTGATATCCTAGGTAAAGAATAAGTAGAGGGAGACACTCTTCTCTCATTGTGTATCATAGACTTCTAAAAATTCTGATTTTGCTTAAATTGATACTTTTTAACCATTCACATATAAAGTTTACAATTGATTAAAATTTTAAGATTCTTGTAGAAATTGTGAAACTCATGTCCTTAATGCTGATTTTTCAGTGATTATGGGGATTTCTTTGATCTAAGTTGTGAAAACCAATTACTAGTTTTGTAAACCCACATTATTTGCATAACTTTCTGAACCTCAGTTTCATCTTAAAGTGGGATTATAGGTCCTCCCTTTCAGGGATATAGCAGTTTGCTAAGGCTGCCATAACAATGTAGCACAGACTAGATGGCTTAAAGATAAATTTATTTGCTCACAGTTCTGGAGGCTGGAAGTCCAAGATCAGGTGTCAGCAGTGTTGGTTTCTTCTGAGGTCTCTCTCCTCAGCTTCTGATGGCCATCTTGTGTCTTCACATGGTCTTCCCTCTTTGTGCGTCCATGTCCTAATCTCCTGTTCTCATAAGGACACCAGTCATATTGGATCTGGGCCCACCTTGATGACTTCATTTAACTTTAATTACTTCTTTAAAGACTTTATCTCCAAATACAGTCTGATTCTGAGGTCCTAGGGGTTAGAACATCAACATATCAATTTTGAGGAGATGCAATTTCAGCTTATAACAAAGGGGATTAGTAATGAAAGGAAATAGTGCTAGAGTCACATGCAGTGACCCCTCAATAAATGCTTGTCAAATGCCTAAATCAGATGATGAACCTCCTTCCCCAACCCTCAACAAACTCTTCCCTAAGTTTTTTGGGGGGAATTATTTTGTTGTTGTTTTCTCTTTGAGGGCAATGATTAAATCCTAACTATTTTTATATCCCCCAAAGAACCCCTATAGACTCATAAAAATAGTTGATCAAGGAGTTCCTCTTGAACAGAATTGAAAGAAATTTAATTGAATTAACTGAATATTCTCTTGCCAAAAGAAACTTAGGGCCGTTGCAGAGATCTCCATCCCTATCCATTTCCAAGTTATTTTTCACTTCTGTTATTTGCCGTGATTTTCTTCTTTCACAGCCCCTGTTGCTCTTCCTCCTTGCCACGTCCTATAACAGAGCAAACTCATCAAACATCTCCCCATCTTCTAACCACTTTGTAGCCACTGCTTTTCTCCTTCCTCCATGCACTTTCCAGGATGTTGAGTTGCTCTGTGTTGCTAATCAGTGGCTAATTTCTTTTTTACCAGGAATAAAGAAATCCTTAATTGCCTCCTGCAATACCACTGGCATAATCCTGACACTAACACATCGCAATGAACAGGAGGCCCATTAATAAACATGCAGTGCTGTGAAGAATTTCACTGATCCCTCTCCAGGTCATTAAATCTATACATGTTTGATGGGCAATAAAAGAGAAATGTGGAATGATAATGGCAGCTGTAGGAGACCGCTGCTCTCCTAGTCTGCCTTAACCAGAAGAAAAGACAGGAAATGATCCACGTATTTTTTAAAATATGTATATATTCTGCTCATTATTACTAATTTTGAATGCCTATGCATATTTCACAGGCAACTGGTTCATAAATAAAACTCAGGCTAAGATTTCAGCATTAAATTCTTTCAACTTCAAGTAGGGACATGGTATCCAGTTTGATTAAACAGGGAGGAGTGGTGAGCTCTAACTAGAAAAGTGTTTGTGTGGGGGTGACTTGGAGGGCAGGTGCTAATCAAAACACTTTTCTGTTTGTCACTTTTTATCATGTAAATAAAGGATGTTGCCCTATGTTGATAAGATATTAAGGAAAATCAGACTCCAATTCCAGAAACAAATCATCAAGCCAATAAAGATAAAATGGCCTTACAAGTTTATTCTTTAAAGCTAAAATCAAAGGAACAATTCATATCATATGAGATAAGTCAAAATTACTTTAGATATTTTATTTCTATTTCTTGCCTCACAGACAAAGTCAAACATAGATTATACATCATAAAATAGAATGCCTAAAATACCTAATGTTAAAAATCAGCAAATTCTGTCATCAGCCTACGGTGGTGGCCAGCGTTGAACCAATACAGAAAAAATTATTGCAGTACCCTTTGGCAATTGACTATTCAGAGTCTAACTTCATATACTCTTCAGCAATCCCAAAATTTGATAATTTACAGTAATTTTTAATTCTGCTGAGACTGAATTTGAATCACACCTCCCTCTCCAAGAGTCTGACAGGATGACGTAAATCTCATAACTAGTGAACTTACCTGGACATTCAGCATCTGTTCATTTGTTCAGCCCTAATGTTCTTGCCCTCTTCTCTCATTTGTAATAACTCACACAAAATAATTTTTTTAAAAAAGAAGAAGATTTATTGGGAGATAGGGAAGGAAAAAGTGACCTATAAAACCTGACTCTGAGGAGAAAACCAAATGATAAAGGTAATAATGGAGTGTTGAGAAAGATGTAATGTTTGCCAACAAATTGCAATAATGAAAGATCATGCTTAATCTGAGGAAAGTCTGAAATTTGGTTGAAGATTATGACATGAATACCTTTACTTAAAATCCAAAAAGATGAAGCCTGAAACTATTTCAGTGAAAGCTTGAGCCAGATCAAAGGTGATTTATCTAAGTTAGAGAGTACAGTGGAAGGTTCCATACACGGCCTCTGGAGTCAGATCAGCTGGATTTGTTCCAGCTCCAGGCCTTTATTGGGGGGGGGGGGCCTATCATGATACCTTAAGCATCGGCATAGCCTCTTTGATAACAAGCATCACTTAGAAACATCTGTCCCTGGTTCACTGAACTTGAAGTTCCAATGTCAAGGAAATTGTGGTAGACACTGTTGGTGCCCTACCCATATCCCTTCAGCCCTTCCGCAGTGTCTCTTGCAACTTTGGTGGCTAGTTCCCATACACCAAGGGGACTAAGCTCCCTACCTCAAGCTCTTGTGTCTCTGCCTGAGGCTTTCTCTGGCCACTGGAGTTTTCTCATCCAGGAAATGCTGAGAGGTAACATGCTCAGGAGTAATTCTCAACTAATGAAAGACAGAATGTCACAGACAATTGTACTAGCTGGTTTCCCCTCAATGGAACAATTCTAGATGTGTTCTAAGCAATCTCTTAGGAAGTTCCCTGCAGGATTGAAACCTGTTTGCCCCAAATAGTAACCCTTTCATTAACACTGCCTTGATGGGCTTTCCTCCCTTCTGTGTCTCACTTCCCTACTCCCTCACCATATTTCCTAAGATGTCCCCTCAAATAAAATACTTGCACAAAGATCCTTGCTCTGATAGCTGCTTTTGAAGGAAAGCAAACTAAGATACAACTGAAGTAAGTTTCCCAGCTTTGGGAAATCCCATGCTCTCTTTCTACCTGACAGTGCAATACCTGCAGTGATAGGCTAAGGGTCAATACCAAGATTCTCTAGTTCTCAAAAAGTTGAGCTTTGCTTTCATTCACATCTATGTGACTTAGTCACAAATCCATACCTCTAGACAAAAGGTATCCTTGTAGGGAGTCTAAACTGAACCTAACCAAAAGGTTGCCATAAAAGTTGCTTTTTGTTGTTGTTTTTACCGAGGAAGATTCACCCTGAGCTAACATCAGCTGCCAATCTTACTCTTTTTGTATGTGAGCTGCCACCACAGCATGGCCACTAACAGACAAGGGGTGTATGTCCACACCTTGGAACCAAACCCAAGCCACCAAAGTGAAGAACCCTGAATTTAATCACTAGGCCACTGGGGCTAGCCCTAAAAGTTGTTTTTTATTGCCTCCCCTTCCTAAATCAGGCATCCATCAAAAAGCCCCACCCTGGGAGTCAGCAGGGTGCGGTGGTCAAAAAATCCCACCCTTTCTCTTTCTATGTCTTATCAATAGGGTAATGATGGATGTGAATTGGGCTAACATATGGGAACTGGGTGTTTGGCTTCATATATATATTTTAAATGTAACCACTGGTCCTAATTCGTCTCTCTAAACCTAAAAACAATGTCCATGTCTCTAAAACAAGGGCATTGCTGGTACCTACCTGAAATCATTAATGTGAGGATTAAATGTGATGGCCCATGGTAGGTGTTGGCAAGGTCTGGCAAACAGAAAGCTCTCAATTGATGCTATGTCATTAATACTATTATAAAAAAGGAGAAATGGGGTTTTAGAGGATTGTTTAACCATTTCACTTATTCTTACTACATTTTTCATTAAAAAATGTCACACTGCTTTGATTCTAAGACATAGATTACTTCAGATTGTAATGTTTCTAAAATCCTGATATATATTTGGTTTGGATATTTGATATGCTGAAATGTTTTTTGTTCTCCCAAAAACTCTTTTTAATTGATGGTACATCTTATAATTAATCGCATTTTAAAACTGGGTATTAAAGTTTTTTGTTTAATTTTTAAAAATACCCAAAAATCCCTTGAGTATTATGGTGCATGCTATTAGTGCTGTTGAAATACTGGAAAATCCAAGAAAGTCTTTGATATATCACTGACAAATATAAAGTTCTTACTGTTCCTGAGGTGTGATTATGTCATCAATATCACAATTCCATGTGTGCTGACTGATGTTTTAAATCAAAAAGTTCACACTTCAAGAAACAGACTTTCTGTGGGATATTAGCCTGTAGTTACACATAAATTTTAATAAATGCATTATTTTATAACCTATTTGTAGAAAACTGCTTATTTGGCACATAGGCAGAAGCTCATGTTGAAATGAAATCTAGTGTCCACAATCTCCCAGTCAATAGCAAATAATAAGGCAGGATTCTTTTTCCTTTAGTATATTTTAAAATATTTTTTATCGGAAATCACTGTTTTATATTTGATTTATTTGATAACCGGTGATGACCCTGGGAAATTTAGTTACTGAAAAAGAAAAAAGTACATGGATAATTAGCTGGACTTTGACAAAACTCAACAATTTGTGCTTACTTCAAAACCTTAAAGAAGGATGATAATTCATCCAATAATCACACTCACATATTTTCAAAATTAAAAACTTTCAAACAGTTGTTCCATTCCAAATATGCCTATAGATAAACCTCCTATTGTTTATTAAAAATTGTTTCTATTTATGGTAAGTGTTTAAACCATATTAACAAGTTTGGAAGAATTTTCTCTAAAAAAAACAGACTGAACAAGACAACCAAGACTTTGTAGCTGCCAGCTTCCTTGACTTTGAATGTAGAGATCTTTACAATGCACAGGTCTGATGAACAGGTGGTGAGGGAAAGTGGGCGAGTCCCCCAGGGAAAGGAAAGCAATTGGAATTGGAAAGTACTAGAAGTAGGGTAAGCATAGTTTAACCCAACAAACTCCAGCCAGAGGAAAAACAAGGGAAGTATCACTGCCTTGTGACAAGGATAGTTTCTAAGAAAACTCAGAGGAGCACTAAAGAAATTGAATTCACTACTGCAGATGGCTAAAAAGCTGATCTCTAAAGATGAGCTGTCAAACTGACGTGACAACTTTCGACTTTCTCCATCTGAAGGGAAGAGAATACATACTAATAGCTTTGACACCAAAGTAAACTGAGAACCAAACTCCCTTAGTCTGAATCCTGGCTATGCCACTTTGTGAAGTTAAGAAAATTACTCAGCTCCTCTGTGCCTCAGTTTCTTCATCTGTAAAACTGATACAAATATATTATCTATCTCATAAGTTGGAAATAGATTGAATAGATCAATATATGTTAGTGCTTTCACTAGTGCCTGACACACTCAAAGCACTAAGTGTTTTCTATTGTTAAATGTATAGCTGTTTTGTTCCTTTACATTTTGCTTCCATTGGTATCTCCTTTCATGGTTTATTGCATTTGCAAATCAACAACCATTAATTCATATTTACTCTGTAAAATAATGAGTAAGTAATCCTTTGGAAACATAATACACAAAGCACAGTCATGTCTTGAAGTATTAACCTAGTTGTGTTCTGGGTATTTCTCTCCCTCTTTCTCTTACCTGCAGCCAAGGGCTGCTTTTTCTCCTCAAACATACTAAAGCAGAAAAAGAGATTCAAATAAACCTTTAGTACAATTGCCAGAAGAAGATTCTGGATGGCATCTAGAGTGCCTCCAAAAGACTAGATGAGACTGGGCGGGAGGGAAAAGGTGAAAGAAGGAGTGTGTTTCAAAACAGAAAAAGGACAGTCTGGAGGGATGAGAAGTCCAAAGTAGGAGGGAGACTGAGAACCTTTCATCACAGATGAGCGAAAAGCAAAGAGGAAGGGCCTCTGAAGATGGCTGTCCTCCAACATGGACCATCCACTCATTGTCCCATGAGGCCCCTGTTCTGGATCCCACCCTTTAGAGGATCCCTTCCTGGCCCTCCTTCAGCTGTCCCCCTCCCACAGGGAAGGAAACTGTGAACCCAATAAGATATGCCTGCATGGAGCCTGGACCCCTCCATCTTCCTAGACCATATTCCAGGGATTCCACTGCCTCCAAGCTGCTTCCAGGACCTATACCAGCCTTTCCCTCAGGTACTTCTACTAGGTGGCCAACATTTAGCCCAAGGGATAGCCACAAGGAAGATGCCTGCATGGATATGATTGGAGCTTGGACTTGTGGGCTGCGGTGTCAAGAGGAGTATGGACGAAGCCCTCCACAACATTGGATAGAGTGGGAGTGGGGAGAGAAGATGGGGCCAGCTGCAGGCTGGGGCTTGGGGCAGTATCTTCTCAAGCTACGGGATTCTGGTGTAGAACTCCAAAGAGTATGAGAATTCTAAATGAGAATCTGGCCTTCCAGGTCATGTGGAAAGTATATTTGTCAAGACAATATGATAGACAGACAAATGGAAAAAGAAAATTATATACATATATAATTTTATTTATATGAAATAAAATATTAGCCATTAAAAAGAAGGAAATCCTGCTGTTTATGACAACACAGAAACTAGAGGGCCTTATGCTAAGTGAGATAAGTCAGACAGAGAAAAACAAATATTGTATGATCTCACTTGTATGTGCAATCCAAAAAAGCCAAACTCTTAGATGCAGAGAGTAGAATGGTGGTTACCAGGGGTGGGGGGTGGGGAAAACAAGGAGATACTGATCAAGGGTACAAACTTCCAGTTATAAGAGGAATGATTTCCAGGGAACTAATATACAGTCACCACTATAGCTAACAATATCATGTTATATACTTGAAAGTTGCTAAGAGAGAGTCCATCTTAAATGTTCTCACCATAAGAACAACAACAACAAAATGGTAACTACGTGAGGGGCTGGCCTGTGGACAAGTGGTTAGATTCTAGTGCTCTGCTTCAGGGGTCCAGGGTTTTGCCAGTTCGGATCTTGGGCGTGGACATGGCACCACTCATCGGGCCACACTGAGGTGGCATCCCACATGCCACAACTAGAAGGACCCACAACTGAAAAAATATACAACTATATACTTGGGGGATTTGGGGAGAAAAAGCAGAAAAAAAGAGATTGGTAACAGTTGTTAGCTGAGGTGCCAATCTTTAAAAAAAAATGGTAACTATGAGCTGAAGGATGGGTCAACTAAGCTTATTGAGATAAACATTTTGCAATATATAACTGTATCAAATCATCACATTGTACACCTTAAATTTATGCAATGTTATATGTCAATTATATCTCAATAAAGCTGTGGGAAAAGATTATGGGATAGAATATATCTTACCATTTTGCCAAATTGATTTATAACTTTTAAATATTAAGACTTATGGCATTTGGACATCCACATGTATTCTTGCTCTGGGTTCCACAAATATAAGGGCCATGCCCTATGAGGGAGGAAGAGATAGCCCTGCCACTGTCATATGCATATTCCCAGTTAACTAGTAGGTTTCTGCAACCTAATCAAAGGGATCATATCACTAGACTATAAGCCCCAAAAGGCAAATACCATATCTGTTTTATTCATTGCTGTGTACAGAGTTGGCAAAATGCAGCCCACAAGCCAAATCTAGCCTGCTGCCTATTTTTGTATGGCCTATGAGCTAAAAAAGGTTTTTATATTTTTAAATGTCAAAAAAATTCAAAAGAATAATATTTCATGGCTACCAAAAATTACATGAAATTCAAATTTGTGTCCATAAATAAAGTTTATAAGCCACACTTATTTGTTTACATATCATCTATGGCTGCTATCACGCTGCAATGGCAGAGTTGAGTAATTATGACCAGAGATCTTATGGCCCACAAACCTAAATTATTTGCTATCTGGCCTTTCACAGAAAATTTGCAGACTCCTGCTGTATACCCAGTTTCTTCTAGACTATCTGGTATGTAATAGGTGTTCAATAAATGTTTGTTAAATAAATGAATAAAAGGATGAATGAATGTCATCTACTAACAATTCATCTGAATCACTGTCAGATTTCAGAAATGTAGCCCCTTCTCAGAGGGCTGGGATACACTATCACATAGAGTAGAATTAAATGTCATAACCACATGTTATGAGCAATAAACATATGGAAATAGAAACTTGATTGAAATAGTTGTTTGGTACCTTTGAAATACAGGAGGTGTATGCCTCACAGTATAGCAAAACTTTGATGAGTTTACCAAAGTCCAGGGCTCAGTGACTTCATCAAGGTTGCAGGTTCAAAGTTGATTGGTTCCAAAGGGAAACAGAGAGAGCCACCTCTCAGGAATGGGACTCAGGAAGTCAGAATGCCCATCCATTAATTTATATTATAAAATATAACTGTTATTCCCACCAGAATACTATTATATCCTCCCTCTATTGGAAGCCTTACCTAGAAGAACAAATTATGAATAAGATATTAGTTGGTTCAATGGATTAGTGGCATCAAACTGGGTTGCCTGTTGTATTTGTTTCCACAAGAGTTACAGGTTATCATGTGTACCCCAAGCCTTCTTTTCCCCTGCTCGATGCTTAGATGAGAATTACCAGCTCTTGCTGATGGATATCTCCCTTCTCTATGCTTCCATGGCTGACCTACTCCTCTTATGAGTGACACATTCTTCATTAGTTACATGTGCTCTTTCCATCAGGCACAGTCAATTCTAGGAGGCCTGAGATTGATTTTGGCTTACACTGACTTTGTCTATCTCTGCTATGATTTTTATGTATGTGTTGATGTTATAGTTTAAGGAGAGATAGGATGTATTTTCCAAGTTCTGGCAGAGGAATGAGAGAGACAGATAATTCACTAGACTGCCTACTACTACCATACTGTCAAATATATATGTACTAAATATGCATATCATATGTGTGTATCTACATATGACACATCCACAACATGTATACATATTAAGAAAAAGCTTGCTAATTTTTAATTCCTCTGGATACGTGTCTAGAAGAACATTTTGTTGCATTTGGTATTGAAACTCTCAAGTGATTAATACTGGGTTTATATAAAATTACAACTAACTTTCAAAAGGAGAAAACATTACAGCTCCCATAAATGGTGTGTTAACAATTATTAAAAGCCATAAATGTTTTTATAAATATCAAATTGTAATTAAAACCCTAAATGATGAGGAAATCCTTGTAGGAGAAGCTCAGGCATTCAAGTAGTGATGAGCCAAGTGTAGCTTCATATTTAAAAGCAGCCAACACAAAAAATAATTTTAAATAACTTCAGGTAAAATTTTCCCAGTGCTTTCTACATGCTACACATTTTATGTATATTGCCTTTCATTTAATTCTCATAGCTCTATGATATAAATACCATTTTTCTTTCATTTTTCCTGGTTAGAAAACTGAGGCAGTATTGTGAAATGATTACATCTCAAGTGCTTGACTCAGACCATCTCAGTTTAAATTATGGCTTCACCACTTACTCACTGTGTCATCTTAAGCAGGTTATTTACCCCTTCTATACTCCAGGCTCTCATTGGTGAAATAAGATAATGTCTGTAACTGCCTCATAGGGGTGTCATTAAAGATAAAATTAGATAAAAAGATAAAGCAGTGAAATAATTAATAGACCATCTGGCACATAATATGTACTCAAGAGATGTTTGATATTATTAGAAAAGTTAGGTAACACTTGTGAGGTCACAAGATCTTCAGGTTACAGGAAAAAGGCTAGGACCCGCGTCATTTCATTCAAAAGCCTGCGCTCTCAACCTCCACACTCTAAGACATCCGTTTACTGAACAACTGATGAGGTTACATTAGACGATTTCTAAGACCCCTGAAAGTCTATTACTCTTCTTCAAAGATCTCAAGATGGTTTTCCATTTTTTTGCTCATCCCTCCACTAGCCCCTCACCCCCGCCCCCCCACCCTTCCAAAAATCTATGTCTGGAAGAGGAGAGGAAAGTGTTTTAAATTCAGTTTCTACCTTCTAGGTAGATGCCAGCTCATCCAAGGTGATTTCTTCTGCTTCCTCTGGCTCCAGCATACCGGCCTTCCGTCTAATACTTTTTTTAACAGCTTTATTTTTTCAACACATTTCACTCATTTAAAGTTTACATGTTTTTTAGTATATTCACAGGGTTGTGCAATCATCACCCAATCTAATTTTAGAATATTTTCATTCTTCCAAAAAGAAATCCCATGCCTGTTAGCAATCAATCACTTCCCATTCTCCCCTACCCCCAGCCCCTGAAAGATACTAATCTACTTTCTGTCTCTAGATTTACCTATTCTAGACATTTCATATAAATGAAGTCACACAACATGCAGTCTTGTGTGACTGGCTTCTTTCACTTAGTACAATGTTTTCAGGGTTCATCCATGTTGTAGCATGTATCAATACGTCATTCCTTTTTTTAATTTGATATACATATATATTATGAAATGATTACCAGAATAAAGTTAGTTAACACATTCATCACTTCACATATTACCTTTGTGTATGTACATGTGTGTGTATGTGTGTATGTGTGTGCTGAGAACAATTAAGAGCTATTCTCTTGGCAAATTTCAAGTACACAATACAGTATCGTTAACTATGGTCATCATGCTGAACCTTAGAACCCCAGAACTTATTCCTCTTACAAGTAGAAGTTTGTACCTTTTTTCTTTTACATTAATATAATCATGTTTATTACAGTTGTCAGACTCCCATATGACATATCTAAAGCAGAACCTTGCAAACTGACTTTACTAGCACCCCCTTGCCCCTGGCAACCACCATTCTACTCTCTGTTTCCATGAATTCCACTTTTTTCAATTCCACATATAAATAAGATCATACAGTGCTTGTCTTTCTCTGTATGACTTATCTCATCTAGCATAATGCCTTCAAGGTTCATCATGTTTTTGCAAATGGCAAGATTTCCTTCTTTTTTATGGTCAAATACTATTTTAGTGCGTGTGTGTATGAACTTTCATGTACAATTTTGAGAGTATTGCCATCTGAAAATTATTAAATCTCCCAATCCAAGAACATAAATTTTTTTCCATTTATTTAGATCTTTAATTGCTTTCAATAATTGTATAGTTTTTATTATATAAGACTTGTACTTCTTTTGTTAAATTTGTACCCAAGTATTTTATTCTTTTAAATGCTACTGTAGATGGAATTGTTTTCTTAATTTCCTTTTTAGAATGTTCATTGCTACTGTATAAAAATATAATTAATATAGTATATTGATCTTGTATACTGCAACCTATCTAAACTTAATAATTAGTTCTAACGGTCTGCTGACGAATTCCTTAGGATTTTCTCTATAGAAAATCATGTCATCTGCAAACAGAGATAGTTTTACTTCTTCCTTTCCAATCTGGATGTGTTTTATGTCATTTTCTTGCCTAATTGTTCTGTCTAGAACCTCCAATACGTGGTTGAATAAAAATGGCAATAGAGATCCTTATCTTGTTCTTGATCATAGAGGGAAAATGTTCAGTTTTATGCCATTATGTATGATATTAACTGTGTGTTTTTCATAAAAGTCCTTTATCTGTTTGGGAAATTCTCTTCTATTTCTGTTTTTTTTTTGATGTTTTCATGATGAATGGATGTTGGAATTTATCAAATACTTTCTCTTCATCTATTGAAATGGTCATAAGGTTTTTGCCTTCTATTCTATTGAAATAGTATATTTCATTAATTGATTTTTGGATGTTAAGGCAATCTTGCATTGCTGGGATAAATCACACTTGGTAATGGTGTATAATCCTTTTTCTATGTTGCTAGATTATGTTTGCTACTATTTTGTTGTGGATTTTATGTTTATATTCATAAAAGACATTGGTCTATAGTTTTCTTTACTTGTGTTGTCTTTATCTGTCTTGGTATCAGGGTAATACTGGCCATGTAGAATGAATTGAGCAGTGTTTCCTTCCATGTTTGTTTTTTTTTTTTTGGAAGAGTTTGTGAAGGATTGGTATTAATTCTTCTTTAAATGTTCTGTAGAATTCACTAGCAACAAATGAAGATTTCTGGACTGTTATAGCTTCCTGATCAATTGACCCTTTTATCATTAGGAAATGTCCTCTTTATCTCTAGTAACTTTGTTTGTTGTTTAAAGTCTATCATATCTGATATTACTATAGTCATTCCAGCTCTTTTATGATTGTTGTTTGCATGATATACTTTTCCCATGCTCTTACTTTCTATTGTTTATATCTTTAAAACTAAAATGTGTATCCTGCAGACAGCATGCAGTTGGATCTTGCCTTTTGTTCAATCTGACAATCTCCGCCTTTTGATTGAATTGTTTAATCCATTCTCATTTAAGATTATTATCAGTATGGTTGGATTTATATCTACCATTTTCGTTTTCAAAACATCTCATGTCCTTTCGTTCCTCTCTTCCTCCTTCACTGCCATTTTTCTAATAATTGGATATTTTCTATGAGTACTACTTTTATTTCTTCAGTGATTTTCAGTTATTTTTAAAGTTAACTTTCTTACTGATCAATTTAGAGTTTACCATATACATCTTTATCAGAATCTACTTGAAATTTATACTGACTTAGTTCAAGGAAATATAGAAACTTTACTCTTATATATTTCTATCCCCTCTCCTTTTTTGTGCAATTATTGTTATATACATTGCGTCTATATATGTTGCAAATCTAACATTACCTTTTTATGCTTATTACTTTTTATAACCTTGTGTCTGCCACAGAAGGTAAGGAAAGAAAGGAGAGCAAGTATATATTTGCAGAGTTTGTTAACCTTCTTATTGTTATGTTATGTTATGTTAACCTTCTTATTTACCCTTTCTAGTTCTCTACATTTCTTCCTGTGTATTTGAACTACCATCTGGTGTCACTTCCTCACTCACAGCTTTCTTCTTGCTAACCTTGTGTCGTTATTGTCAGATATAGTATATTTGTATGTGCTATAGGCAAAACAATATAAGTATATACACATTGTTTTATGCAATTGCTTTTGAAATCAGGTAAGTGAAAAAAGGAAAAGAAAAATGCAATTATACTGCCCTTAGTAATTACCTTCTTTGTCTCTTGTTTGAGTTTTTGTTTTAAAGCCTATTTTGTCTGATATAAGTATTGCAACCTCAGCTTTCTTTTCTTTTCATTTGCATGGAATATCTTTTTCTATTCCTTCACTTTCAGTCTGTGAGTGTCTTTAGGTCTGAAGTGTGTTTCTTGTATGCAGCATATAGATGAGTCTTGCTTTTTATCCAGTCAGCCACACTATGTCTTTTGACTGGAGCATTTAGTCCATTGATATTTAAAGTAGCTATTAATAAATATGTACTTATTGCTATTGTGTTACTTTTTTTCTGGGTGTTTTAGTAATTCTCCTCTGTTCCTTTCTTCTTTTGCTCTCTTACCTTGTGGTTTGATAGCTTTCTTTAGAATTATGATAGGGTTCTGCTCTCTTAATTTTTTGCGTATTTATTATAGGTTTCTGGTTTGTGATTACCATGAGGTTCATATATAATAACCTATATAAAGAGTAACCTAGAGAGATCTCGTCAAGATGGTGCTGTGAGCAGATGTTGAACTTGCCTCCTCCCATGAACACAACCAGGTTACAACAATTTTGGGGAGAATCACCCTAGATTGAAAACTGAAAACTGGATAAAAAGAATCCCCACAACAAGGGACAGTCCTGATGAAGGCAGAAGAGGCAGAAATTCCTGCTAGAGAGGAAAAAAGCCACCTTTGGGAGCAGCAGAGCTTCTCAGCTGGCCAGGTGGGAACCACCCTAAGGCATGAGCCCTCCCTGGAGGAGTGAGGTCCGGAGCGGGGGCAATACTGCTATAACCATCCTTTGGACTCAGCCCAACTGAGATGGGGGTCTTACTGTCTGGCTTTGCTGGCTATTAACTGCAGAGAGGACACCCCCAGAAAAGCTATCAGCCAAAAGCCAAAAAGTTCTGGGTCTTAAAGGGCCCAAGCACAAACTCACTCATTGCAGCAACCTAAAATCACCAGAGAGAAGGCTGACAGTCCTTTGCTGAAACAAGACTCACCTGGTGAGCTCTGGGGGCATCTTGGTGTGAGGAGGGTCCTCTCCAGTGACTGAGACATTGGTGGGGGCCATTGTTCTGAGCTGGTCCAGGCATGCTGACACAGACACCAGTGGCGGCCTCTGAGGTGCATCCCTTGGGCTGTTAGCCCAGGGGTCTGCCACACCCACTAGAGCCCAGATTTAATCCAGTTCAGCCAGGGCAGGCAACCCACCCTAGGGGCTGGCCCCACCTAACAGCAAGCCCTCAGGCTACTATTCAGCCTGCATTGACTGAGTGCCTTGATCCTCTACAGGCAGGCAAGGGTGTCTGCCTCTGTGGGGCAGGACCTGTGTGAGGACCAGGTGAACTGTGGGGGGCACTGGGGGAGAGGAAGGGGCCTCTGCAGTGTGGCATTGGGGTACACTCCAGGGGGTTGAGAAGTGTGCATGGACCAGGACTGTGTTGACAGTGTATGTGGTCCAGTGGGGGGGTGAGGCTTATCAGCAGCAGAAGACTTGTGCTTCACAAATAGCCATAAAAAGGATCAGCCCCACCTTCCAAAGCCTGAAACAATTGAGTGCCCCCATGCCAAGGGCTAGCCCCCTTCAGCTGCACTCATAAGAGAACTGACAACAGCCTTGTTGGCCTCAGGCCTATCACAACTGTACGCCCCTGAGCCTAGCAACCAGCTACACTGGGTACCAACCCAATTAAGAGGAAAATTGCAATAAGAGTGTGCTGATAGACTTTGTAGCCAACAGTGCTGAGGCCCCCCAAAACCAGATTTACAAACAACTGGCCAGGGAAGGAAAGATCAGACTTCCTGGTCACCTGCAGTGGGAGCAACCCTGCCACAGCAGAAGAACACAAATAGTCCACAAAGGGGCTACTCCTGGTTCTTATGGACTGGTGATGAGAGGGAAGCACACTGCTGGGCCTCATAAGGCATCTCACACATAAGGCCACTTCTCCAAGATCAGGAGACATAGCCGACTCACATAGCACAAAGAAAATAGCACAGAGAAAGAGGCATAATGAGGAGGCAAAGGAATACTTTCCAAGGAAGGGAACAGTACAAAAGCCCAGAAAAAGAACTAAGTGAAACAGAAACTAGCAAGCTACTTGACAAAGAATTCAAACAAAATATAATGAGGATGCTCACAGATATGCAGAGAAGAATGTATGAACACAGTAAGCACATCAGCAAAGAACTGGAAGATATAAAAAGAAAACCAATCAGAAATGAAGAATCAATACTTGAAATGAGAAATTCACTAGAGGGACTCAACAGCAGAGTAGAGGAAGCAGAAGAATGGATCAGCGAGCTAGACGAAAGACTAGAGGAAATCACCCAAGCAGAACAGAAAGGAGAAAAAAGAATTAGACAGAATGAGAACAGTGTAAGGGAACTCTGGGACAATATCAAGCATGCTAACATTCGGATTATAGGGGTCCCAGAAGGAGAAGAGAGAGACAAAGGGGCAGAAAATTTATTTGTCAAAATAATAGAGGAAAATTTTCCTAACCTGAGGAAGGAAACAGACATCCAAGTTCAGGAAGCACAGAGAGCTCCAAACAAGAGAAGCCCAAAGAGGCCCACACCAAGACATACTATAATCAAAATGTCTAAAATTAAAGACAAAGAGAGAATCCTAAAAGCAGCAAGAGAAAGGCCACAAGTGACATATAAAGGGAAGCCCATCAGGCTGTCAGTGGACTTCTCAGTCGAGACCCTACAGGCGAGAAGAGAATGGCATGACATATTTGAAGTGCTAAAAGGAAAAAATCTACAACCAAGAATACTCTATCCATCAAGGCTGTCATTCAGAATGGAAGGAGAGATAAAGAGCTTTCCAGACAAGCAAAAATTAAGGGAGTTTATCACCAAGAAACCAGTTCTACAAGAAATGCTGAAGGGACTTATTTAAGTGGGAAAGCAATGACCACAAATAGAGATAAAAATAAATTATCAAAAAAAAACAAAACAACAACAGAAAAAAACAGGCAATAAAATCACTTGTAACGTAAAAGTATAGTAAAAGCAGCAGATCAACTACCTGTGATGATAATATGAAGGTTAAAAGACAAATGTACTAAAATCACCTATTTCAATGATAAGAGCGTAATGGATAGACACACACTAAACAAAAGACTATATATGATGTGAAAAACATATAATGTGGGAGGAGGGGAGTGAAAAAGTAGAGCTTTTAGAAAGAGGTCAAGCTAAAGAGTCTATCTACTCAATATGGACTGTTATATACAAAGTATATTAAATAGGATCCTCATGGTAACCACAAACCAGAAACCTATAACAAGCAGGAAAAAAGTAAGACAAAAGAAATCAAACGTATTACTAAAGATAGCTATCAAACCACAAGGGAAGAGAGCAAGAGAAAAAGAAAGGAACTGAGAAGAACTACCAAAACACCCCAAAAAAAGAAAAAGTGACAAAATGGCAATAAATACATATTTATCAACAGCTACTTTAAATGTCAATGGACTAAATGCTCCAATCAAATGCCATAGAGTGGCCAACTGGATAAAAAAAACAAGATCCATGTATATGCTGCATACAAGAGACACACTTCAGACCTACAGACACTCACAAAGTGAAAGTGAAAGGATGGAAAAAGATATTCCATGCAAATGGCAAAGAAAAGAAAGCGGGAGTAGCAATACTTATATCAGAAAAAGATAGACTTTAAATCAAAAACTGTAATAAGAGACAAAGACGGGCACTACATAATGATAAAGGAAACAATCCAACAAGAAAATATAACACTTGTAAATATCTATGCACCCAACATAGGAGCACCTAAATATATAAAGCAATTATTAACAGACATAAAAGGAGAAATAGACAGTAACACAATAATAGTAGCAGACTTTAACACTCCACTTAAACCAATAGATAGATCATCCAAACAGAAGATCAATAAGGGAACACTCGCCTTAAAGGACACATTAGACCAGACGGACTTAGTAGATATATACAGAACATTCCATCCAAAAACCACAGAATACACTTTCTTTTAAAATGGCCATGGAGCAATCTCCAGGATTGATCACATATTAGGCCACAAAACAAGTCTCAATAAATTTAAGAAGATCGAAATAATACCATGCATCTTTTCTGACCACAAAGGTATGAAACTGGAAATCAACTACAGAAAGAAAACCAGAAAAGCCACAAAAATGTGGAGATTGAACAAAATGCTACTGAACAATGATTGGGTCAATGAAGAAATCAAAGAAGAAATAAAAAAATTCCTGGAGACAAATGAAAATGAAAACACGACATGCCAAAATCTGTGGGATACAGCAAAAGTGGTTCTACGAGGGAAGTTTATAGCAATTCAGGCCTACCTCAACAAAGAAAAAAAATTCCAAATAGACAATCTAAAAGCGCACCTAAAGGTACTGGAAAGAGAACAACAAACAAAGCCCAAAATCAGCAGAAGGAAGGAAATAATAAAAATCAGAGCAGAAATAAACGAACTAGAGACTCAAAAAGACAATAGAAAAAATTAATGAAACCTCAAATAAATAAAATCAGAAACGAAAGAGGAGAGATTACAATGGACACCTCAGAAATACAAAAGACAGTAAGACAATACTATGAAAAGCTATACACCAACAAATTGGATAATCTAGAAGAAATGGATAAATTCTTAGTTACATACAACCTTCCAAAACTGGACCAAGAAGATGTAGAAAATTTGAATAGACCGATCACCAATAAGGAGATCGAAACAGCAATTAAAAACCTCCCAAAAAATAAAAGTCCAGGACCAGATGGCTTCCCTCGTGAATTCTACCAATCATTCAAAGAAGACTTAATGCCTATCCTTCTCAAACTCTTCCAAAAAATTGAAGAGGAGGGGAGGCTTCCTAACTCCTTCTATGAAGCAAACATTATCCTGATACCAAAACCAGACAAGGACAACAAAAAAAAAGAAAATTACAGGCCAATATAACTGATGAACATCAATGCAAAAATCCTCAACAAAATACTAGCAAATGGAATACAACAATACATTAAAAAGATCATACATCATGATCAAGTGGGTTTTATTCCAGGGATGCAGGTATGATTTAACATCTGCAAATCTATCAACGTGATACACCACATTAACAAAACGAAGAATAAAAATCACATGATCATCTCAATAGATTCAGAGAAAACATTTGACAAGATACAGCATCCATTTATGATAAAAACTCTAAATAAAATGGCTATAGAAGGAAAATACCTCAACATAATAAAGGCCATATATGACAAACCCACAGCAAATATCATTCTCAGTGGAGAAAAACTGAAAGCTATCCCTCTAAGAACAGGAACCAGAAAAGGATGCCCACTGTCACCACTCTTATTTAACATAGTATTGGAAGTCCTAGCCAGAGCAATCAGGCAAGAAAAAGAAATAAAAGGGATCCACATTGGAAAAGAAGAAATGAAACTGTCACTCTTTGCAGACGACATCATTTTATATCTAGAGAGCCCTGAAGAGTCCACTAAAAAACTTTCAGAAATAATAAAGGAATACAGTCATGTTGCGGGATACAAAATCAATGTACAAATATCAGTTGCGTTCCTGTACGGTAACAATGAAGTAGCAGAAAGAGAAATTAAGAATACAATCCCATTTACAATGCAACAAAAAGAATGAAATACCTAGGAATAAACTTAACCAAAGAGGTGAAAGATCTGTACACCGAAAACTATAAAACATTGTTGAAGGAAATTGAAGAAGACACAAAGAAATGGAAAGATATGCCGTGCTCTTGGATTGGAAGAATTAACATCGTTAAAATGTCCATACTTCCTAAAGCAATCTGTAGATTCAACGCAATCCCTATCAAAGTTCCAACAACATTTTTTACAGAAATAGAACAAAAAATCCTAGAATTTATATGGAACAACAAAAGACCCTGAATAGACAAAGTATTCTTGAGAAAAAAGAACAAAGCTGGAGGTATCACACTCCCTGATCTCAAATTATACTACAAAGCCATAGTATCCAAAACAGCATGGTACTGGCACAAAAACAGACACACAGATCAATGGAACAAAATTGAGAGCCCAGAAGTAAACCCACACATTTATGGACAGCTAATATTTGACAAGGGAGCCAAGAGCATACAATGGAGAAAGGAGAGTCTCTTCAATAAATGGTGTTGGGAAAACTGGACAGCCACATGCAAAAGAATGAAAGTAGACCATTCCCTTACACCATGCACAAAAATCAACTCAAAATGGATTAAAGACTTGAATGTAAGACCCGAAACCATGAGACTTCTAGAAGAAAACATAGGCAGTACGCTCTATGACATTGGTCTGAGCAGCATATTTTCAAGTCCCATGTCTGACCGGGCAAGGGAAACAAAAGAAAAAATGAACAAATGGGACTACATCAAACTAAAAAGCTTCTGCACAGCAAAGGAAACCATCAACAAAACGAAAAGACAACCTAACAATTGGGAGAAGATATTTGCAAACCATATATTAGATAAGGGGTTAATATCCAAAATATACAAAGAACTCATACAGCTCAACAACCAAAAAAAGCAACAATCCAATTAGATAATGGGCAAAAGATCTAAACGGAGATTTCTCCAAAGAAGACATACAGATGGCCAACAGGCATATGAAAAGATGCTCAACGTCTTAGCTATCAGGGAAATGCAAATCAAAACTACAATGAAGTATCACCTCACTCCAGTCAAAATGGCTATAATTAACAAGACAGGAAACAATAAATGTTGGAGAGGGTGTGGAGAGAAGGGAACACTTGTTCACTGCTGGTGGCAGTGCAAACTGGTGCAGCCACTGTGGAAAGCAGTATGGAGTATCCTCAGAAAATTAAGGATAGATCTACCATACGATCCAGCTATTCCACTGCTGGGTATTTATCCAAAGAACTTGAAAACACAAAGGCATAAAGATACTTGCACCCCTATGTTCCCATATTAGAGTATATTAGTATAGTTCCTATATTAGAGTAACTTATATTAAGTTGATGGTGTCTTTACTTTGACCTCTTGCTAAAAGTTCTACACTTTTACTCCTCTCCTCTCACATTTTATGTTTTTAACATCAAATTTAACCTCTTTTTTGCGTGTGTGTATCTATTACCCTCTTATAATAGAAATAGATAATTTTAGTACTTTTGTATTTTGACCTTCATATTAGCTTCATAGATGGTTGATCTGCTACCTTGACTGTATATTTACCTTTACCAGTGATTTTATTATTTTTTTCAATAATGTCCTTATTCCTATTGGTGGTCTTTTCCTTTCTACTTAAACAAGTCCCTTTAGCATTCCTTGTAAGGCCAGTTTCTTGGTGATAAATTCCTTTACTTTTTGCTTCTCTGAGGAACTCTTTATCTCCCCTTCCAGTCTGAATGATAACCTTGCTGAGTAGAGTATTCTTGACTGTAGGTTTGTTTCCTTTCAGCACTTTAAATATATCATGTAACTCCCTTCTAGCCTGTAAGGTTTCTGCTGAGAAGTCAGCTCATAGCCTTATGGGGTTTCCTTTGTATGTCACTTGTTGCCTTTCTCTTGAGGTTTCTCTTTATCTCTTTATCTTTAATTCTTGACATTTTAATTATAGTGTGCACACACCAAAGAGGTGTGTCCCTCTTTGGGTTCATCTTGTTTGGTGGTCTCTGTGCTTCCTGTACCTAGTTGTCTGTTTCCTTCCTTAGGTTAGGAAAGTTTTCAGCTTTATTTCTTTAAATAGATTCTCTTCCCCTTTGTCTCTCTCTTTTCCTTCTGGGCCACATATAATATGGATGTCAGTGCACTTGTCCCAGAAGCCTCTTAGACTGTCCTCATTCTTTTTAATTCATTTTCCTTTTTTCCGTTCAGCTTGGGTGATTTCCTGTACTCTTTTGTCCAGCTCACTGATCTGTTCTGTATCATCTTCTCTGCTATTGAGTCCCTCTAGTGAATTTTTCATTTCATTATTGTATTCTTCAGTTCTGATTGGCTCTTTTTTATATTTTCCAATTCTTTGTTGAAGTTCTCACTGAGTTCATTCATTCTTCTCTCAAGACCAGTGAGCGTCCTTATGAGTTTTTGTTTGAATTCTTTGTCAGGTAGATTGTTTCTGTTTCATTTAGTTCTTTTCCTAGGGTTTTGTCCTATTCCCTTATTTGGAACATATTCCTTTGTCTCCTCATTTTGTCTCTTTCTCTGTGCTTATATCTATGCATTAGGTAAATCAGCTACGTCTCTCGATCTTGGAGAGGTGGGCTTATGTAAGAGATACTTTATGAGGCCCAGCAGTGTGCTTCCCTCTCGCCACCAATTCCAAATGTTCCAGGGTGTCTCCCGTGTGGGCTACATGTGTCCTTCTGTTGTGGCAGGGTTGCTCTTGCTGCAGCTGCCCAGGGAGGTTAGGCTATTCCCCTGGATGACTGGTTATAATACTCAGCTACCTCTAGCTTTATGGTCCCTTCAGTCACTTAATGGGTGTGGGGAGCCCCAGCACAGTTGGCTGCAAGGTCTAATAGCACGTTCCTGCTGTAGTTTTGCTGTTAAGTGAGTGAACCCTCAACACGGCTGGTTGCTAGGCTCAGAGGCTAACAATTGTTGTAGACCTCTGGCCTGAAAAGCTGTTGTCAGTAGTGCAGCTGGGCAAGTCCAGCCCCAGGAGTGGCAGCACACAATTGCTTCAGGTGTTGGAAGGTGGGGCAGATCCCCTATGCGGCTTTTGAGAAGCACAAGTCTGTTGCAGCTGACAAACCCCACTGCCTGCAGGCCTACACACCCTGTCAAGGTAGTCCTGCCCCATGTGTGTGCCCTGCCCCACTGAAGTGGACCCATTCACTCCACTGCAGAGGCCCAACATACTCTACCAATGCAGGCCCTCCCCTCACACATGCCTTGCCCTGCAGGGGCAGACCCACTCACCAGGCTGCAGAGGTCCCTCACACCCTGCCTATGCGGGTCACAAGTTGCCTGAGGGCTTGCTTTTTGGTGGGGCCAGTCCTTAGGGTGGGCTGTCTACCCTGGCTGAGCTGGATTAAATTAGTGCTCTAGTGGGTGGGGAAGACCCCTGGGCTAACAGGCGAGTGGAAGAACTCCACTGGCATCTGCCAGAGGCTGTGTCAGCATGCCTATACTAGTCACAATAATGGCTGCCACCAATGTCTCCATCTCTGGGGAGGTGTTCCCAGCCTAAGGAAGTCTTATCTCTTGCCGAGATGTGCCTAGAGCCTATCAAGTGAGTCTCTTTTCACCAAAGGACTGTATATGTTTCTTTCTGGTGATTTTAGGTTGCTTTGAAAATGGGTGAAATTGTGCATGGGCCCTTTAAGACAGGCTTTTTCTTTCCCTTATGTTTGATATCTTCTCCGGGGTTATTCCCTGTTGTTGTTAACAGTCAGTGAAGCCAGATATTATGACACTCGTCTCAGTTGTGCTGATTCCAAAAGCTGCTTATAGTGGCAAACTTCTACCACTCAGATCCCCTGCTCCTCCAGGGAACACCTCGTACCTTAAGACTGCTCCCAGCCGTGAAGTGCCATGGTTAGAATGTGGCTTTTTTCTCTCCAGAAAGGAATTTCTGCCTCTTCCATCTCTGTCAGCACTGTCCCTTGTTGAGTGGGTTCTTTTTATCCAGCTTTAAGTTCTCTCTCAGGGGTAATTGTTCCAAGAACAGTTGTAAATTTGTTGTGTCCATGGGAGGAGATGAGTTCAGAGTCCACCTATGCTGCCATCTTCCCTACTATTAGTCAACTTTTCCTTCAATTATTATATTTTTCAATTCCAGAATTTCCATTTATTTCTTTTCTAGAATTTTGATTTCCTTTATTGATCTTCTCTACTTGATGAGACATTGTCATCACATCTTTCTTTAATTCTTCATGTATGATTTCCTTTGGCTTTTTGAACATATTTAAAATAGTTGCTTTAAAGTCTGTATCTGTTAAGTAGTATCTTGGCCCTTCAAAGACAGTTTCTATTACCTGCTTTTTTTGCGTATGGGTCACACTTTCCTGTTTGCTTGTTTGCACATGTTGTAATTTTCTGTTGAAAACTGGAAAGTTTAGATAATATATTGTAGCAACTCTGACTATTGATTCCCCAGGTTTACTTGTTTTTTTATTGGTCATTTATTTGCTTAGTGATGTTTGAATAGATTCTGTCAAGTCTATTTCCCCCTCAGTGTATCCCCACTGATGTCCCTTGTCAGATTTTTATTCCATTTTTATCTTTTTGGCTGGCTACCTATAGGTCACCCCCAGGTAGACATAAGCCACTTGTTGGTAAAAGGTTGTGCTTAAGTCTTCTTAGTGAGTTAGATTTTTACCTTTCACCTTCAATGTGCGTGTGGTTTGGTGGCTACTATCACAGTTGAGGGAGTTTATATTTTTTGCCCCACATTCAGCCAAGCACTAATAGCTTGGAGATTCCCTCTTCGATCACTCCTGAGTGGGTGTAGCCTAGTGCATGTGCACAGACTTCCCAATCCATAGAGATGACTGAGCCCCCAGGTGAGCTCTTCTTGGCTGTCTCTTTCCCTGTTTCTTTCTATTAAAGTACTGCTACTTCTGCCATTTTTCTTGTATCATGGAACTACCAGTTTCCTCTTAATTCCTCTCTACCAAGGTTAGACATGGAGTTCACCACTCCCTGTTTCAAATAAATTCAGTTCCCTCAGGCAAAGCTGTGGACCTCTTTGTCCTATCATCTGCCTTTCTCCTGGAAAGAATCCCTGTGCCACTGCACCAGAACTGGAGGCAGAACCACTTTTCCCAGAGAGACACCCCCAAGCACTATGAGTGGGCATGGGGAGAAAGGGGCTGGGAAACCCCAGGTCATCTCTGCTCCTAGTGTTGAACCTCCACCTGTGAGTAACCTATGGCTCAGCTGATCAGGCCTCAGTATCCTCTGCCTGCCACCTGTAGTAGAGCTTCTGCCCTATACACGGGGGCTGTGTGGAAGAAGGGGTACCAGTCCTCTCTATCACACCTGCCTGGAATGGAGCTTCCACAACATGAGGAATGCCAGCAGCCTGGCCCTCCCAGGGTGAAAATGTAGCTGGGAGAAAAAGGAGCTCTGGGGTACCCCAGGCAAAGCTGCCAGAATTTAAGATCCAGATGCCATAGACACTCTGCATTCTCACCGACACTTGTAGATTTTCTTGAATGAATGTTTAGCACAATTTCCAGAGACTTTAAATGATTGTTTTTTATAATTTTCACCAGTTAAGTGGTTGTTTTACTGCAGAGACTGTCCACCGAGCTCTTTACTGTGTCATTCCAGAAGTCCCCATATTCTTTTACAGAGCCAACCTCCTTCCTGCCTTGAGGTCTCTCTCATGCTGTTTCCTCTGACTGAAAACAACATCACTGACCATTCCTAACTTGAACTCCTGGCCATCCTTCAGGTCTCTGTTTAAAAGTTAATTCCTCAGGGAGCCAGCCCTGATGGCTTGGCAGTTAAAGTTCAGTGCACTCCACTTCGGGAGCCCAGGTTCACTTCCTGGGCATGGAACCACACACTCATCTGTCAGTAGCCATGCTATGATGGTGGCTCACATAGAAGAACCAGAAGAACCTGCAACTATATACAACTATATACTGGGGCTTTGTGGGGGAAAAGAAGAAAAAAGGAGGAAGATTGACAATAGATGTTAGCTTAGGGCAAATCTTCCCCTGGGGGAAAAAAAAGTTAATTCCTTAAGGACACCCTTCCTAAAGCAAATTTCCATTCCACCCCAGTCTGGATGAAGTCATCTTGTTGTAAACCCTCACAGCATCCTAAACTTTCTTTCATAGTACATATTGTAACTTAGTTGTAGCAGGATATTAAAGGGGACTTTTCCTGCCTCTCATAATTGTAGCTAAACCTCCAATGCTGAGAACAAGAGGCGTGAAGTACCCTTACATTCTTCATGAGACCACCAAGCACAGTCCATAGGATTTACTAGTAGCAGTACCAGCCCTGCTGTGATCACCCAAAATCAAGCCCACAGAAAAGATTATTAGTAATTTGAAAGAGGAGTTGTTAGAAGTTATAGGGAGTTTGGGGAAAGTTATACTCCTCCCCAGAGCCAAATGGCAGGTTAAGAGAATCATTTGCGGAGGTTGGGGAGAGCTATGAAAATGGAATACAGGGTTCAGGCAGCAGACTCTATCCCCTTCCCTTGGCTGTCTAAGCAGAGAAATGGAGAACTGGAAGGAGAATGGGGCAGAGAGCAGGGCAGCAGCAGGGCGTCTGGCCCTCCCACCAGCACCATGACAAGAACATGTGTGTTTTCCATGGGTAGAGCAAACACTGCAAAACGTAGCCTGGCTTGAAGCTCCTGGATGTACCCTGCCCAAGACAGTGAGTGGCCTTACAGGTTAGGGGGCCGTAGCAACAGGCAGCTATCAGGTGCATCGTTGGAGGCAGGGGCAGGAGCTGAAGGGGAGTTGCCACAGTGACAATCAGCAGTCAAGAGAGGACCACACATGATACTGGATGATAAAAAATTTTACCCCTTTTCTCTAGTTCTTCCCACCCACCCTCCCCCCACCCCCAGTACCCTCCCAATCCTGCACAACACTTAGGGGGCCCAAAGCTACAGACTGACTCAGGGAAAAGGAACGAAAGAGCAGACCATGCCCCCTCCCCAGTGCATGTCCTACCAGAGGTCAAGCCAGGCGGGGGGAATGAAGCAAATGGTGAGTCAGACAAGAGAGTGGACTTCTAAATTAGCCTGGACTGGAAAGTTTCATACCTTAAAGTGGCTGAAAAGTTATGGACCCCCTCTAAAAGTCATGAAGGAGTGAGAAAGGGAGAATTAACAAGTGTAGAGGAAGGCACTAACTAGACAAAAACAAAACTGTTTCATGCTTTCATCCCACCAAATTCAGGCAGTTTAATTAACTGATGAGATAACTTTTATTTGGTGTTATAAATTTATCAGTGTTTGTTTGGTTAATGTTCACATCTCCCACTCAACTACAAGCTTCATGGGACAGAGGTCACTTCCCAGCAGCAGCTCAGCACTGATACATGGTGCACTTCACATCAATATTTGTTAAATTAATAGATGAAAGTTTACAGAAGTTAACTCTCCTGGATTTTCATTTAGAAATTCTCAATAGTTCAGAATAACAATCAAAAATGTGCTTTGTTGCATCCACAGGTGAAAGATACCCTAATTATCAGGTTAATCAATAAAAAAATTAGACTTTGAGGCATGAAAAGAAATTTGGGGGGAAAAAAAGGAGAGAGAACCTTCTGCCCAAGGATAGTTTTCCTCTGGAAATGCTACTACTGTAAATTTGATATTCCCTGGAAGGAGAGGACTGTGGAGAAATAGCATAGGATGAGTCTGATGGAAAAAAAGCCTCCCATAAGTAATTGTTGCTTGTTCCAGAAAAAAAGGCAGATGGGATGGGAGGCAGAGGGAGTTACTTTTTCCTGCACTTTCCTCTTTTCCTTATAATGTCCCTCAAAGTGATATTTCATCCCAGAGTGATCGAAGTCCCTGAAATTTCAAGAACAGGCAGGCCTTCTTTTACAAGAAACAGTAAAAAATTTTGAGCAGCTAAGCATGTTACTAGGGAATTAATAATAAATCTGTACAGATTGATATTCCCCTGAGATAAAAGGAAAGAGAAAATATTAAAAAACCGATGCTTCTGGCAAATGAAAAACTAATGGAGTGTATATATCTCCAGGGAGGAGGGATGCAGTGCGTGCTCTCACTCCCAAGACTGAAGGCTGCCTTTCGGGCTAATGAGCAGGGTGCTAGCCTCATCGTGCGATGCTGTGAGAGCGATAGCAGTGACCCAACCAAGCAGCACGGTGCCGAGGAAAGGGCCCAACCGGCTTAAGTCAGAATGCCAGTTCTACTGCTGATTAGCCGTGTGACCTCAAACAAGTAACTTAATGTTCTTGAGCCTCAGTCTTTACAACAGAAATGGGGATAATATCTACTTCATCCTGTAAGGCAAATTAAACAGGAGCGTATGCTTATTGGCTAGGATCTAGTCAGGACTCGGTAAGCTTTTTACTCTTTTCCCATAATATGGTACATTTTTCTAGTTAAGTTTATTTTTACCCAAAACAGCCTCTTTACTCCACATAAACTACCTGCTAACTCACATACTACTCTGTTTTAAGAATAATTCAAGATCCATAATCTCAGGAAATCTTTCTTATCCAATTTTATCATATCAGACTCAATAGACATCAATTCCTTGAAAGTGTTGATCATTCTTCTTTGGATTTCATCTCCTTCCACGAACTCTCCATCCCCACTGTCATTAGTCACCACTAGTAGATTATAAGAGCTGAAGCCAAGGAGTATGTTTTCTTCACTATTGTACCCCAGCATCTAACACACAATCTAGCACTTTTTAGGTACTCAGTAGATACCTGTTACCTGAATGAATGAATGTAAGATATATTCATCAAGATAAGCTAACTGCTGTATCAAACAACCTCAATGTCCCAGTGTCTTAGGCCACTAAACGTGTATTTTTCACACATCCACAGTTGAATGTGGGTCAGTATGGGGCTGTATTCTGCACAATCATTCAGACACTGGCATCTTTTCATCTAGTGTTACCACTTCCTCCATGGCCTCCGAATTCTCCACTGAATCTTCTATATCCAACCAGCAATTAAAGAAAATGGGATCAGATAAGAAGAATTCCCAGGGAGATTTTAGGCACTAGGTCCAAAAATGATGTCATCACTTCCTTCACATTCCATTGGCCGGAACTCAGGCATATGGGCCCACCTACCTGAAGAGGAAGCTGGAAAATGTAATACAGCTGTTTCCCCCAGAAGCAAGAGGGGAACTCTAGCCAGACTCTCTCATTTAATAGGTCAGTCCGTATGTGTTGAGTAACTAAGTGACGATCATTAGGAATTGGGCAGACAGTTCTCATTCTGCAATAACACCTAAGGTTTGGGAACAAGATTCTGGGAGCAAGGGAGGCTTGGGAGAAAAGGGAACAAACAAAGTAGAAGAAACCAAAATCTGAAATAAAAGACCAGGACTAAAAATCAAGGCAAAACTTCAACTCCAAAGACTGAGGCCAATATTATAGCTCAATATCATCAAAAATCGATACCAAACCAATGGCAGCAAAGATAGCTGCCTAAATGGAATACTACTCAGCCATAAAAATGATGAAATCTTGCTATTTGCAACAACAGCGATGGACCTTGAGAGTATTATGCTAAGTGAAATAAGTCAAGAAGAAATAAAATTACTGTATGATTTCACTCATATGTGGAAAATAAAAAACAAAACAAACGAACAAACAAAACAAAACAAAAACAAGCTCATAGAAGCAGACAACAGGCTGGTTGCTACCAGAGAGGAAAGAGGGTGGGGGCAGGGTGAAAAGTGCAAAGGGGTTCAATTATATGGTGATGGATGGAAACTAGACTTTTGGTGGTGAACATAGTGTAGTATGTACAGATGTTGAATTATAATGTTGTATACCTGAAACCTATACAATGTTATAAATTAATGTTATATCAATAAAAAAGAAATTTGTTTAAGGTAGCTAAGTTATACCTTCTTCAAGTGCATCATGTTCTGGAAACTGAAGCAGGTTGAACTTCATGTGAGATCAATATGTCTCAGTATGCAGGATTAGGAATTCAGAGGCAGGACTGTCAGTAACGAAAACAACCAAAGCCATAAAGTAGCCCACATGAAAGCTGCCATTGGCTGTCTATGCGTCCTACTCACTAGACATGACTGGGAAAGATATGGATCCTCCAGGACCTTAATCCTTTGCACTCCTTATTCCCTGTTGCACACATGCTGACCAAGGGGCAGATTCGAGAAAGGTTACACTTTGCTGAAAGGAGTAGGCCTTATCTTAGTCAATTCAGGCTGCTATAACAAGATACTATAGATTGTATGGCTTAAACAACAAACATTTATTCCTCACAGTTCCAGAGGCTGGAAGTCTGAGATCAGAGTGCCAGCATGGCTGGGTTCTGGTGAGAACTCCATTGCTGATTACAGATGCCATCTTCTTGCTGTATCCTCATGTGGTGGAGAACAGAGAGAGAAGCAAGCTCTCTCCTATCTCCCCCTATACTGGCAGTAATCCCATCATGAGAGCTCCACTAGGATGCCCTGATTATCTCCCAAAGGCCCCACCTCCAAATGCCCTTACACTGCGGGTTAGGCTTCAGTATGTGAATTTGGGGGGAGACGCAAACATTCAGTCCATAGCAGACTTTATCCTGAGGACAGGTACAAGAGCCCCTGCATTAACCCAGGAGGCAGGGGCCTGCATCTGCAGCCCTCACCTTGATGAGGGATCTTTCCCTAAACAAGAACAAGGTGCAGTGCTCCCTATGCAGCACTGCCCTTGACAGGACAATGACAAGACCATTCTCCCTTCTCACTTCCAGGTTTCCCTTTTCAGCACATTTTCCCCCTGCCAAGCATAGTAATTAGTGCTTCTTTCTGGGCTTAATTGTAAATTTGTTTTGATTAATTAGCCTCAGAGCTGATTTGGCAGTTATCGAGACGTTGGAGAGGGTTCTGGATTTATTTAGTGTTCAGACCCCTGCACTCTCTGGGATTCCTTTCTCTGTCAGCAGCAAAACTTCAAGTTCAAAACTGTCTATGTTAGAAAATGTTTTATGTGTCTAATTAACTATTTGTCACTTTGAGGTAAGTACAAAGATAAAATCTCACCATCCTGTATAAGGTGATGGATGTGTATCTTTTTATAGTGCCATGGACCAGGGAACTCAAGAATCAATTTCTAGACTTGGGAACAACGACAAAATTGTCTAATATATTAATTTGTGCTGTGACATATTACTCATGATGTAACCTTCCAAATGTTTTCTCAAAATCTTAAAGCTTCCTCCCCTCAACAAAGTTTTCATAGGTCTCTACCTCTAGAAATCAATGCGAAAACTGAAGATGGTAATATTTAGCCCAGCAAAGCAGAGCCAAGAGTCACAATAAGATTTGTGGGAAGAGAGTCCAATCAAGAGATTGAAGACCTGGAGTCAGATCTTATCCCTGCCACCAACTAGCTGATTAGGACCCTCAGACATCCAACTGAAATGAGCATAGGAGAAACAGGGAATGCTTTAGCTCGTGTAGCTGAAAAATCCAGGGCTTGGTCTTCAGACACAGTTAAATCAAGGAGACTGAATCATGTTGCCAAGGCTCTGTGTCTGTCTGTCTCTCCTGTACTTGGCATTTCTTTCCTTTCTATATTGACTTTATTCTGCAGACAGTGTGTTCAAGGTGGCTAGGGCAGACACCAATGGCAGCTCCAGGTATATATGGGCCCTACAACTCTCAGTCCCATTAAAAGAGAGTGCCTCTCTTTTGGAACATCCGTAAGCAAAATTTTATATTAGTCTCTGATTATCTCATTTGGGTCATGAGCCCACCCTGAACCAATCACCGTAGCAAAGGGATAAAACAAGCTGAACCATGCAGGCTGTGTCTCATACCACTTCCTATGGTAAGATAGAGGGAAGGGAGGGGATCAAAACACAGTGACAGCATCATCATAACCACATGCCATGGGGAAAAATGGTCCAAGAAATGAAAGACTAGGTGTTACCACCAGATGCAAAGGAAGGATGGGATAGACAAACAAAAACACCAGAAATCTGCTACATGGCTTGTTTAAACCAATCACTTATTCTATCTGCAAAACAGGCATGGGAATGTCTCTATTCACTTTACATGGAAGTACAAAGATAAAGCACAAAAAATGCCTCAAAAAGAGGACTTTGGATGAAAATATTTGTTAGACCCTTTAAAAAAATAAATTACAGCTCTTGTACACTACAATTGAAAGTATAAATTTGCATCAACACTTTGGAATACAATTTGGCATTGTCTTATCAAAACAAATATTTATGAACCCTATAACCTTGGAATTTCACTCCTAAGTGACGGAGACAGAGGTGATCACAGACATCCCGTCTGCTCCCCTACAGTTCTTCCCTTCCCTCTCTTGCATTCAGTTTGGCCATATAGCTACTTCAGGTAAAGGAAATGTGGCTGGAAGTCATCTGGCACTTCTGGGATAAGGCCCTGGAAAGCCCTGTGCGGTTCTGCAGTGTCGCTCTCCCTCTCTAAGGAGACGAAGGGAGTCTCGGGTTCTTGAAGACACAGCAAATGATGGTTAGCCTCTGTCAGCCTGGGTCCCTGAGACCCCCCACTAAGAAATCAACCTTTTTTGTGTTAAGCCATCTATGTCTAGGGGTTAATTTGTTATCACAGCATAATCTGCTTATCCTGTCTGACATGGTCCTCAGGAGAAACTTTTGCACGTGGACAAGATGATCATAGCAGCACTGCTCATAATAGCAAAAATGTTTATGCAACCCAAATACCTATTGACAAATATGATGGATAAAGATAATCACAGTATATTTACACAATAAAATATTACAGAGCAATAAAATATATTGCTACAAGCCACATTATGTATGAATTTTTTAAAAACATAATATCAAGTGAAAAAAGCAAATCCCAGGAGACAATATATAGTTTAATGCCCTGTTTAAAAGTTTAAAAAGAAGCAAAGGAAAATATATTATTTAAGCATATAGATATATGTGAGTTTTCTTCAAGCAAGAAAATGATAATCACAAAAATCATTATAGTAGTTACTTCGGGAGGTGACATGGAAAACAGGAGAGGGAAGAACACAGAGGTAAATACAGTTCTTCGTAATTGCAATCAACTGAATATTTATGTCCCCCCTAAATTCAAATTGGTTTGGTTTGGTTTGGTTTGAAGAGGATGAAGCTACACCCAAAGCATGAGACTGGAAGCCACATAATGGTATTGAGGGAACTTATTCCTCCAATTTTCAGTTTTCAAACTTTTCTCCTCTATATAGAAGGGGCAGTCATTGGTAAAAGTGGGAAGCTGTTGGAGCCTGTCTTTGGCTGACCAATCTCCTAAATTTATGCCCTTTTTCCCTTCTATTCATCCCCTTAACCCCTCACTTTAAGATACCATCTATCTTCATATTCTCTCCAGACTCTCATCTACCAAAACATGGTTTTAACAACAAGCCTGAACTATTTTTTTCTGTAATGTATTCCTCTCCTTTCCACTCTTTCTATATTTTCCCAGGGCAGTCTCAACAAATATGGCTTCAACAGTCCCTATATGCTGATGAATCCCAAATTTACACAGTTCTCTCCTGAGTAACAGAATAGTGACTCTGCTCATTTGTCATCTCCATTTGGTGTGTGACAGACACCTTTAATGAAAAACATACAATATTCACTTTTTAACTTTCCCCAAAACTCTGTTCCTCCCACTTGCCCCTTTTTGATTAATGCTACCACTAGTTACCCAGTTTCCAGAACCATGGTTCTGGAGTTAATCCTAGACAATTTCCCATCTTTAGATACCTGGGACAATGTTGTTATCTTTCCCATGGGACACCAGCAGCAGCGGCCAGGGCAAAAATGAATGGCTAGAGAAGACTTGAAGACTGTTCTTGAAGACATGTGAATCACTCCCAGGAATCCCATAAATAATGGGGTTGGGGGTGGGGATTTTAAAGAGACCAAGTTCTATGTTATCAGGTAGAACTATAAAGCAGAGAAATTTAAGCTACTCGATTTTATTGATAGACTGGTAATACCTAGAAATAGTCAAATTACATAGTTTGAAATCTGTTTCTTCCACTGTATTGTAAATCTCTAGAAATCATGGGCTGTGTTTTATTAATCTTTGATCTCTCAGTGCCTACCATGGTACCCAACATATAGTAGTTACTTAATACTAGTTACCCTTAAAATGAATAAATCAGTATAAAATGTGACTTTGCCACAGCTATTGACATTTGTATGACTGAGGAAGTTTGGTGGCATAGTGAGCCTCCGCCGAGTCCCTGATCGCAGAAGCTTCTCCTCGTTGAGCCCATACATCGGATCACTCCCGGTGAGAGAAGCATTTCAGAGCAGGGCTTCCTGATTCAAGCAAGTCATCTTCCTCGTACTTAACATATTTTCTAGCTCCACATAAATAAGCAAACAGCATGAGAAGGAAGGGGAGGGGGCAAGAGTTCAGGAACAAATAGCTTCCTATGTTTTGGAACCATTTGCCTCAAAGGATTTGGCAGCACGATTTGTAATAATTTTGTCTCTGGTGACTTTTTGAAGTATCAACAAATAATATAAAAAGAAGCACAATACCTTCACAGAATGTAAATGAGACGAAATAAAGAGGATGCTATTTCTACTAGCATAAATATTTACCAGTCTGCTTAAACTTTATAGAAATCATGATGACTGGGTGCCTGCTTATGGTCAGGGGAGCGTTGTATGTTTGTTATAAGTGATCCACTGGAAACTGATTATATTCTCTCTTCTATAATTTTATTGTTGTTTTTTAAAGCATGTCCATTTATTTACCTTGCGGGATTCTACATTTTTGTCAGGTCGTTTCCTTTAGGTTCTAAGAACCAATGTCATATGTTCATTGTGGTGACACTTGTAAAGCCACCCAGTGGAAGATAATGAGGGCTGCAGTCAATAAATAAATAATGTTGACCTGAAAAGAAGAGTGAAAGCACCACTCCTACCCACCAGTCACTACTGACAGTTAACTGCTCTACAAATACCATGAAAAGAACGCTGTGCCCATGGCAACCCAACAGTTGAACTCTGATGGTGGGGTTTTTTTTTCAATCTTGGAAGGGGGCGGATGTGCATTCACATGCCTACCATAGTTAATAATAACTTCTAAATCTGGCATTTCCTGATAATGCAACAAGCTTATAAAACTGCTTTCATCCAAGACCTTAAAAAGGCCTAAAATCAAGCAAGTATTATCAGCATTTGAAAGATAAGAAAACCCCCAAAGATTATGCAATTTGCCCAAGGTCAGACAGAAAAACTTACTAAAGCAAAAACACAGCTCAAGGTAACGAGCTCCCAGTCTGTTGTTCTAATTAGACCATCCTCCCCCGAGGTGGGTTTGAAGTTTTGCCTCAGGTTCTCAAAAACCTCGGACGGATTGCTGAAGTCCAGGGAATGGTCCCAAAGGACAGCTGTAGTTAATTGAACATCTTGCAACTTGCAAGATTCTGTTATTAGTTTCATTAATTAGTTTAAAGCATTTCTCACAAAACAAATTCTCAAAACACATGAAAATTAAGGATTCCCCCTTGTTTTATAATCTCATAAATTAAGATGTTAAAAACAAATTATAATGAAAATGAATGTATCACATTTTCACTTACAATCAATAAAAAACAAAGCTACCAATTGTACTGAGTTAGGGTGACTGCAAAGAGGCTGGAGGCGCAAAGGCCATTCACAAACACTCTCTTCAAGGGGCAGAGTGTCTGAATTAAGTAGCACAAAAATAACAGGAGTAAATTGCCTAAAGCAGGCAAAGCACTCAAAAATATTAAGTGATAATGTCTAAGACATTTTCCCTTTCATCTTTGTGCTGCTATATGTGCTAGTCCCTAAACCCTGACCAAGCTTCCCTCTCTCATCTCGCCCTCTTCATCATGTTAATGTCCATCAGACCCAACTTAGGTATCACGTCTTTCCTGAATCCTTGCATGCCCTCTCCATTTTCAGCCCCTTCCCTCCTGACTAGACTATAGCCCTCCTCTGTGCTCCCATGACTTCCTTGGCTTCTCTCTATCAACCACCTATCTCCTGGTGTTTAAATGGCCTCTCTTGTGAATTAGACTGAGTTCCAAGAAAGGAGAGAAAGCGTTTCCATTTTGCAAATATGGCAGATTATTATTATTTCTCATTCTCTCAGTGATTATTTCTCATCTCCTGTGATCTAGCTTGATACATTGAAACACTTAGGAAAATTGTCCAAAACTGGAAAAAGGGATTTTCGTATTTCAGCTCCAATGTGTAAAGAGCTCAGAAGTTGTGACTCTTACTATCCTTACAACAAGAAGAAAGCTAAACAAACTAAAAATCAATGTTGGACCTATCAGAGAACTGAGGTTGCAGGGAAAACTGCCATCTCAAAATCTGGAGGGACAGGTGAATCCAGAGAGTTACAGCTGAGATCTGCTTACCTGGAGCAGAAGACACTGGAGCCATAAACTGGTAGGATTACTTAAATGGCAATTTTGATGAATTGCTAGAGGCTGAGTGTGGACTAGTAGGAGAGTGATAAACTCCCAGGAGCTGCAATCTTTTGGGGTCCCCACATGCTTTTGTGAGTTTTATCTCCAGGAACCCTGTCAGGTTCTCATGGTGAAGAGCCAAGAAAGATCTCCTTGTGGCTCTGGCAGGGACAAGGGGAAAGTAACAGTTGTGAAATATTCAGAGCATTCTCCATAACAAAGGCCTAATTTACAGGGAAAAAGGCTTTACCCGAGCCTTATCCCACCTGGGGATGGGCTTTTTCCTGACTTCAATTCCCTCTAGCCTCGCTGTATCCCATAGGCATAAAAGTAAAACTAAGAAGCACTTGTGAAGATCCTAACATAAGCCCACTAAAAGACTGAAACTTATTCATCAGATTGTATTACCCTTCCCTTGCCCACACCTTACCACCACACCAACAGGGCTCCAGTATACTAGCAATGGATGACAGCTGAAAGGGCTGCGAGATGAAGACTCTACCCAAGGAGAAGATCTTAGGGAAGACCAAAGAGAACAGGGTATTGTAAAATGAGGACACTCAAGGAATCGAAGCCTCTGACCCCTACAGCTATAGCAAACATTAAACACAGTCCAACTTCTAACAATATTAAACAAAAAAACTTCACCCTAAGGGCCTATTTACCTCAGTTCCTATAACTCAAGACAGCATGTACAACTTTCAACAAAAAATTACAAGGCATGTCAAAGGCCAGAGAAAACACAGTCTGAAGAGACAAAGCAAACATCAAAACCAGTCAGATTATGACATAGATTTTGGAGTTAGACAGGGAATTTAAATAACTATGATTAACATGTTAAGGCTGTCATTGAAAAAGTAGGCAACATGCAAGAGCAGATGGATAACATAAGCAGAGAGATGGAAGCTCTAGAAAAGTATCAAAAGAAAATGTTAAAAATCAAAAACACTAAAAAATGAAAAATATCTTTGATGAGCTCACCAGTAGACTGGTCACAGACAAGAAAGAATCAGTAAGCTTAAAGGTAGATAAATAAAAACTTCCCAAACTAAAGTTCAAAGAGAAAAAAAGAATTAAGGGGAAAAAAGAACATTCAAGAACTATATGAACCTCAAAAGGTATAACATACGTGTAATTAGAATACCAGAAGGCAAAGAAAAAGAGGACAGTGCAGAAGAAATATTTGAAGTAGAAATGGCTGAGAATTTTCCAAAATTAATGACACAAATGCAACCATACATCCAGGAAGCTCAGAGAACACCAAAGAGGATAAATACCCAAAAAATTTATACTGAGGCATATCATATTCAAACTACAGAAAAATAAATAGATAAATAAAAAGTCTTAAAAGAAGCCAAAGGGGAGAAAAACGTTGTAACTATAGGGGATCAAGGATGAGAATTATAGCAGACTTCTCATCAGAAATCATGCAAGCAAGGGGAGAGTGGAGTGAAATATTTACTCTTGAAAGAAGAAAAGCAAAGCTGGAAAATAAGATTTTTTAAAAATTTACTAATTTTGTGAGGGGGGAAGTGTTCTTTTTAACAACTTTCTTGATGCATAATTGATATATAATAAACATCACATTTCTAAATTGTACAATTTAAAAGTTTTGACAAATGTATATGCCCATGAAACCATTGCCACAACCAAGATGATGAATATATCTATCATCCTCCTGAAGTGTTTGGGGGCCCCACTGTAATTCCTCCCTCCTAGGCTACTTTGCCCCTCCTTCCCAGGCAATCTGTGATCTGCTTTCTGTCACTATAGATTAGTTTGCATTTTCTGTAATTTCATGTAAATGGGATCATACAATATATTTTTTTATGTCTGGCTTCCTTCACTCAGCATAATTATTTTGAGAACTATTCACATTGTAGTATGCATCAACACTTTGTTCCTCTTTATTGCTAAGCATGGATTCTATTTATGGATATTTCACAATTTTTTTATCTATTCACCTGTTATTTGACTATTTGGGTTGTATGGAGTTTGGGGCTATTATAAATAAAGCAGCTGTCAACATTTGTGTAAAAGTCTTTTTGTACATACATATTTTTATTTCTCTTGGGTAAATACCTAGTAGTGAAATAGATGGATTATATGGTGTATGTATGTTTAACTATTTAAGAAACTGCCAAACTGTTTTACAAATTGGTTATACCATTTTTGATTCCCACAAGCAATGTATGAAAGTTGAACTCCTCCACACTCTCACAAACATTTGATATGGTCAGTGTTTTTTAATTTAAGCCATTTTAATAGTGTAGTGGTATCTCATTGTTTTAATTGTATTTCCACAATGACTAATAATGTTAAGCATCTTTTCATGTGCTTATTTATGTTATATAACTTCTTTGGTGATGTATTCACTCAACTCAAATCCTCTACCTATTTTTCAATTGAGATTTTTGTTTACACTATGCTGTGTTAAAATAACGGAAGATTATAAGTAATAAAAATGTGCAACAATAGAGAAATGGTTCCATAAATGTGGTTTACCTATACAATGGTATATTTAAAATGTTGTTAAAACTATTTTTAATTATATTTAAGTTTAGTTAATTGGATAAGATGGTGGGCTTTTTTATTGTTATTTGGGGGATTTGTTTTGCTTTGCTTTAATAAAACCATATAATCTAGTAAAATGGCCTTTTGACGATACAACAGTGTTCTGCCTCTCCGGGATTGAGAATTCAATTTACCTTTGGGTTAAATTTGTTTTTTTTTAATGTTGAATATGACAAGTATCCACTGATAGCCTTGAAGAAAACTGTGACACTATAACATCACCCGAATTCAGCTGTTTTTGACTTAGAACCAAAATTTTTTTTTCTTTTTTGGTGTTTATAATTGACCCACAGCTGTCCCTACCTCTTGACTGTGTTTATATAAGGACTGAAGGGAAAATATTTATCTCTGTATAGCTTATGTCTTATCTCTGTATATGTAGCTCATGTGCTGCAAATTGCTAGCTGCTTTTGTAAGGATGTGTGTTGAACAGTTTCCTATGAGTGATGTAGGGTAAAAACCACAGGACTGCAGGTAGGACATATAGGAATAATATTTAATGCAAGAAAACTAAACCAGACTTTTGATGTCCTTTATGCAGTGTTAATTAAGACTGAATAACTCCAGATTAGCTGATGTTTGATATTATGTTCTAATGTAATTTTCACACCCCTGTGGGTGGGAATAGAGTCTCCCCTAAATAAAGTAGACATTTCTTCTTTAGTCATGCTGGAGAAAGGCCACTTAGGACAGAAAATGAGAATTAGGGACTTAGCTTAGACTGAGACAAGTACCTAAACTCAAAGACGTGGAAATTTTTGAAGTTGATGCCTGAGATAAACAGTAGAGGAGGCAGAGAGGGAGCCTCCTGGAGGACCCTGAGGCTGGGCTGGGTGCGTGATCTCAGAGAGCAGCCTCAATTAGCAGCAGTTTTAAGTTCGCCCTGTGCTGGACTTCCCTTACATTATTCCATGATATTTAGCAAAATCTTGCTCCAGGAGGCCACCTGGTTTAGACTGTGAGAAATGAAGGGAAAGGCCTGGGAGTGAGAAACAAAAGGAAGAGCAGTGGCTGACCCTTAGAGGCCTGAGTTGAAAGAGCAATAGCAGAAACCAACAGAAGAAAGTCGTGCCCAGAGGAAGAACAATTAATGCCAGAGGCAGTGACATGCTGGGCACAGGTAGTGGAGGCAAAGGGGAGGAACCTGTTGGCAAACCTGTGTGGAAAAGCACTGGGGAATCCTTAGCAGGGAAACATTGTTGTGTTGAAATCCTAGCTCTGCCACATATCAGCTGAATGACCCGGGGCAAGTAGTTTGGCTTCCTTGTCCTTTAGTTTCCTCATCTGTAAAATGGGTATAATACTAATACTACTATAAATGGATTGTTCTGAGGATGACATGAGTTAATATACATAAAGCTCTCAGGATAGTATTGGACAAATGAAAGATTATTGTTCACATAGACTGGTGAGGGCTCACCATTGCCTTTATTGATGGAAATATAGTCACAATGTATTTCATAAAGAAGTCACAAAATAATATTTATATGTCAATCATATTTCATCAATGTATAGAGACATACAAAGAGAAATTATGGAAAAATATACTCCCATATCTCTGCTTTGAGAGATTACAGGCCCTTTTAATTTTTTCTTTTTCACATCTCTACTTCTAAAATTAGCTATAGTGAACTTTTGCAACTAAAAAAATAAATATATATTTTGATATATAATAAAAGAGCAGTATAAAAATTCTGGAAAGTTGGGGCTGGCTGGTGGCGCAGCAGTTAAGTGTGCACGTTCTGCTTTGGCGGCCCGGGGTTCGCCAGTTCGGATCCCGGGTGCAGACATGGCACCGCTTGGCAAACTATGCTGTGGCAGGCGTCCCACATATGAAGCAGAGGAAGATGGGCACGGATGTTAGCTCAGGGCCAGTCTTTCTCAGCAAAAAAGAGGAGGATTGGCGGTAGATGTTAGCTCAGGGCTAATCTTCCTCAAAAAAATAAATAAATAAAAGGCAGATGCTGTCAGAATGAATTAAAAAAAAAATTCTGGAAAGTAGATTGCTAAAAATCACATTCTTCAATCAATATGCCCTAAGAAATTAACTTTAAGTTTAAAATGCCCTAAGAATTCACAGGAGGCATGTCCATTTGATTGTTTACCAGCGTGATGTTAGAAAGTTATAGTGCCTGCTGTTATCCAGCCATCCCTTTTAAAATGATTCCCTCCTTGTCAGCAAAGGGCTCCATGCTAGACTCACTCTCAGTGAAGAGGCAGGGAATGGAGTGGCCTTTAAAAATTGCTCGCCTGTCAGTGCAAAAGCAGCTATATGTTAACCTCACCTTGAAACCCTGGATAACACTGACCACTCAGCATTAGAAAAAAGTAGAGGTGCTCTATACATTAACTATACATTAACTGCCTAAATCTTCACAGCAATGTTATAAGGAAGGTACTCTTAGCCAAATTTTTCAGTAAGGCCCAGAGAGGTTAAATAACTGGCCCCAAAGCACACAGCCAGGAAAAGATCAAACCAGGATCCAAACAAAAGCCTGGCCATACAGCCAGGCATCACAGGGGCTCTCAGGCTTTCAAGTATAGGAACTGAGAAGCATGTGTGCACACACACACACTCTACATAGAAGTGGAAAGAATCCCCGGCATACATTATAACCAGTTGTTCCCAAGGTTCTTCCAGCACTGACCCTACTGACTTTAGAACTCTATATTAGCTCACAATTTTGAAGGAAAATGGAAAAGGAGGAAATACTATCATGAAAACATTGAAACATAAGAACAGCAAACACCTCCCTACCCAAAACATCTAAAACAGTACGTTGTAAGTTTGGGAACTGAGTATTACGGCAGATCTTTTCTTCTTGCACAAGAGTCACTTACACTAAGCCCCACACCACTAAACCGAGACTTAATTACAGTTTCCGCTCTCCCAGAAATGGACTCTGAAACCAGTCACTCAGGAATCCCCTGACCAGCACTAGTGAGGTCATCAGCCCGACAGACCCCTGCCAGCCCCTGAAGGAAAGAGACTGTGCCATAACCAATCCACTTTTTTGTCTAGTAAAATTTCCTTGTTCATGCTCCCTTCTGCTTGTAAAAGTCTTTTATTCTGTACAGCTCCTCAGAGCTCCTTTCTATCTGCTAGATTGGATGCTGCCCAATTCATGAATTGTTGAATTAAAGTCAAAAGGTCTTTAACATTTAATCAGCTGAATTTTGTTTTTTAACATTGTCGTTATAGAACATAGGTGCCATTCATCCATTTGTTAATTTATTCCACAAATAATATTCCAGGCACTATATGGTAGGCATTGACACCTGTCTCAATAGTTCTCTTAGAAGCGACTTATTTTTTATTTCAAAATTCTCACACCATCATTCACTGAGACTCAGCATTAACAGAAAGAAAACACACCTGCCTCCAAGCACACACACACTCCTGCAAGTCCATTCCCACAGGCCACGGGTTTCTCTCACGTTCCCTGAACAAGGCACAGATGTTGTATTCTCCCTTATTAACATTCAATTAAAATGTTATAGCTCTCTCTAGGACTTGCGATGAAATAAGAATATATTGATGGAGTTCGGGACACGCTACCCCAAAATATGGCACCTTGCAGCAGGGAATATTTTAAGCCGAAGGAGTTGGAGGACAGCAAAAGCAAGGTCCCTTTGACTGCCCCCTACAACCTTCTCCCCTGAAATAGGTTGTAAAACCCTCAGGCAGAGGTGCCCTTCTGAACCCAGAGGAAGGAGCATCCTCATCTCCAAAGACAAAGGGACCCTGAGAAGAATCCGAAAAACAGGCCTTGCTCAGTTTCCCTTTTACTACACTTACTTCATACTCTCTGACCTCTCAGAGTTCTACATGACTGCCCACTCTTCATCAAACTGAGTGGTGATACAAATAATCCATAATCAATCTAGAGATCAAAATTGGGGTGTTTATTATACGAGCCAGTTTTGAGGACTACAGCCCTGGAAAGAAACTTCACCAAGGAAGGAAGCACTCCGAAGAAGCAGGGCATACAGAGTGGTTATATACGGTCTTGGAACAAGGAACATACATCAAATATGACAGGAATATCTCTTTTACTAAAGTCTCAAGATGTTTTGCTAGCACAGTAGGTCAGTAGTCACAAGAAGGGCACAATAGTTGAGTAATTAATCTTTAGTTTCTGGAAGGAATGCTTATCTTTAAAAAAATGCAGATATTGGGGGAGGCATACATCCCTATCTTTAAAAGCATCATTGTTGACTTTGGGACATTGCAAATGTTTAAAGCAGATGTACAGTGCATGCTGGACAGGCCATGTTGGGCCTTTCTGGAAAAATAGGTCAGGCTGAATTAGTTTTAAACCAAATGGCTTCCTCATATACCTCAATATATATTAATTTTTCTTATGCCTTTTCATTTATTCATTGTAGGGACCTGGAAATGGCCACCCCAAGATATGTCTCTTTGGCATCAGGATTATTTGAGGCTGATTGCTTTTGATAAACTGGGACAGGGAAGGAGGCTCTGAGGAATGGAACTTGCCCTTTGTTAGGACACATTTATATTTGTAAGGTAAATTTCTATCTGTAAAAGGTGCTTCTCTCTCTGTACCAGGAAGAAGAAAGGAGATGACCTTCTCTCTAGAAACTCTGAATCAATACCAAAGGCAAGGACTTAAAATCTGCATTTTATTGTGCTTGTCTGGTAACCTCCTGTAACTGACTTCCCTCCCCGTCTCAACCTTGGCATTTCTTTAAGGATTAAGCATCTTTCCTTAGGCTAAGAACTGATTGCTGCCTCACCTATGACCGCCCAGCTCCAGACGATAGACTTGCCTCCTGCTACGCCCACTGAGATAGCAGACCCACTACCTGCTGTGTCCATCAAGCACTGTGCCGACAGGGCAATCTTGTGACTATTGTGGGAGGGACATTTCAATCACATGTGAAACACCCTGTTTGGGGGTGTATAACCACTATGTGTACCCCACTTCTTCGGTGCCCTTTCTTCCTTCGGGAAGAAAGGCCCCGGGCCAGGGTTCCTCATAAAGCTTTGTTTAATTTTCTCTTGCTATTCTGTCTCATGTGAATTTAAAATTCGTTCTCCGGCCAGACGAACCCACATTTGGGAAGAGGAAATAGCTTCTCCCCTACATCATCAAGAGCGTAAAGTATTCAGATGTGTTTCTTCGGGTCTTCGTTTCCTTAATGAAGGTTCCCGTGTCACGCAAAACTTAAAAATAAATTTGTGTGCTTCTCACCTGTTAATCTGTCTTTGTCAGTTTAATTTTCAGACCCAGCCAGAGACCCTAAGAGGGTCAAGGAAAACTTTTTCCTCTCCTACAATATGCAAATAAAGATGGGTGCAATTGAAAGGCATTGATACCCAGCAGGTAGGTATCTGTAACTCAGGGCTCATTTATCTCCAATGATTAAAAAGATAAAAAAAAAAAAAAGTCTATGAAAATGACCATCCTCTGTGAATGGTGACTAAATCTAGGTGTAATTTGATGCATTCGATGCACTTTGTTCTGATGGCGATAGTGTCTTTCTCCTTCTTCAAATGCAGGGAATCTCTCCTTGAGCTCTGCCCGCATCCTTTATTACGGAAGGCCTGCTTTGTAATGGAGTCATTATCTTGCTGAGGACTGAGTAAGAGAAAGTGGTCCTTCTGTCCTGTATTAAAGTGCCTGCTCGTTGACTGTTATTAAAATAAGAGAGAAAAAAGCTCCTTGTTCTAATTTTCCTTATCAGCCTCCACAGGGCCCATTTCAGGCTGCCTGTGAAGTGTTAGAATGCAATTGTGTGCTTGAATAAAAAGGAGAAACTGAATTAGAGACTCTTAAGACCATTATATTGTCTTATTTAGTGACACTGTTTGCCTCACCAAAAGCAATGGGCTAAGTGTTCTTCCTGAGTAATAATAATAATAATAATACCAACATTTAACTAGCACTTTACACTTTGCAAAGCACTTTCGCATACGTTATCCCTTTTGATCTATGCAACAACGCTGGGGAGGATCAGGTGGGTGTTATGATCATCAATTTACAAAGGAAGGGCTTGAATCATGCTTAAGTTACAGCTTTAAAACTTCAAAGCCAGGATTTGAAAGCAGAAGAGCCAGGTATTGGAGCAGAGTTCGTCCCATCTTTGGTAGGTGCCACAGACAGCCCTCCAGCTCCTCAGGGACTCAACGCTGAACCCCTCGCCCACCTCTGGGTAGTGGCCTCTGGGTCCTAATTTAAATGACTAGTCTTCAGAGGACAGAAATGAGGCAAATCAGAATCACCTCATCATAGCCAGCATGCACATGAACATTTGCTATTAATCCCTACATTATGGAGGACGGGTTGTTTTTAAGGGTTGAAGTTTTCGTGTTTTCTTTTGTTTGGTGTTTTTTTTCCTTTTTCTCCCCAAAGTCTCCCGGTACATAGTTGTGTATTTTTAGTTGTGGGTCCTTCTAGTTGTGGCATGTGGGATGCTGCCTCAGCATGGCTTGATGAGCAGTGCCATGTCCACGCCCAGGATCCGAACCGGTGAAACCATGGGCCACTGAAACAGAGTGCACGAACTTAACTGCCGCGCCACCAGGACGGCCCCCAGGGTCGAAGTTTTTGAACAGCTATTTTAACTATGTGTATTTATGTGAATATTTGCATAATCTGTGTACATATTCTGTCATATGTCAAGGAAAGGCCACATTTTATAGAACATTTCAATGTTGTTACAAATGATCTCTGCAAATGATTCTAGCAGGTGTATATGCAAGTTTGCTTCTTTTAGAAATAAACATGATCCTGGATATATTTGTATAAACCAATTTTCTGATCAACTAAATATTATGCGGGGCTGTTCTCATTTTATATAATTCTCTGAAGATGCCATTTTATGGACTCAAATAATCTCTACTTGACTAACTTCACTGATCAATTTGTACTTTAAGTATAAAGTTTTCTTCAATTAGACTAACATACATGACTTTTGGACATTTCAGTTGCTTAGTTTAAATCAGCTGCAGCATTTGTTGAGCCCCTAGTGGTGCGGGACCCTGCTAGAGACTGGGAATTCAAAGACAAAAAGACAAATCCTGTGCTCAGGTTGCTTACAACTCTAGGTGGGAAAGAAACTAACGAGGAAAATGTTCTAATTCCCTATTGGATGATTTGCAAATCCCCAGAGATTTCTAAAAATATTTGCTCATTATCAAAAATGGGTTGCCTCATTACCAAAAATAGCATCCTATCTCAGCCCGGGGCCGCTACCAAGTAGAGCTTGGCAAGGATCAAGATGGTAATACTTATTTAAAAAAAAAAAAAAAAGGTGGCAATTGATGCGGGGTCGGTGAGCCGAGGAGTCGAAAGAAAGATTTCTTAGACTCTCAAGATCTGGCAGTAGTGCTCTTTTATTTAGAGAATAGTGTGGAATAGCATGGGGACAGGGCCCATGGGCAGGCAGAGCAGCTGCTGCTGCCCCCGCTGGCATGGGGACAGGACCCATGGGCAGGCAGAGCTGGTGCGCGGGGACAGGACCCACGGGCGGTCAGAGCTCCTGCTGCTGCCCTGAGTTGAGGGTTAGGGCTAATTTTATAAGGCATGGGTACGTGACTTATTTTTACTGGAAAAAAGAAAAGATGATGTTAAAAGTCATTAAATGATTTCAGTGCAGATGGGGTCTGGTTATTGTGCGGTCATATAACTTTAGATACAAATCTGGCCATATAGATCGGCATGTAGGTGAGGATGCCCTGGGCTTCTCTCCCTGGGGCGGTGCTAATTCATACCATAAAAAAAGTCCACTGGGTCGTATAGTTTGGCATGTAGGCCAGGTCACCTTGGGCTTCTCTAGCTGGGGCAGCCTTAATCCACATCAGCAATAATTTGTTACAGGTTGAAAGGTGAAGGCAGAGGGTAAGAGTAAAAGGGAGGGAAGCAGGGAGGACCTGGTGCAGTACCGTAATGCCCCACTGTGTAGCTCTCACGCCACAGTGATCCAGCAAGTTGTTGAGTAGGTGTTAAAGATAAACTGAAGCACATTAAAAATTTTAAGAGTTTATTGGAGCAAAATTTGATTCGAATCAGCCAGCACCAAACTGGAAGTGGTTAGGAGTGCCTCACTGACAAGAGCCAGGGGAAACACTTTTATGGAGAAGGAGTGGAAGCAGCTAGGACATTATTTGACAGCCTACAGCTTCAGTGGCTATACTGTTTGGGAAGCTTCATTAGCTGTTTGTGATGGGTTGTCTTGGGTTTCGATTTCTTAACCTGGAGGCACTGCAGGCTGAGGTTTTGGTTTGATTAACTAGGTTGCTAAGGTATTAGAACCACCTCAGTCTAATGGGCCCCTTGTTTAATCACTGTGATAGAGGCATGTTTATTCTATACAAGAACTTCTCTGGAAAGGCTATAATAAGGGGCTCCTCTTCAGAGTAGTCCCTAGAAGAGAGAAAGTTGGGGGAGTTTATATGCCAGGCTCCCATTCTTTTTATTAATCAAAGTTCCACCCACGTGGAAAGCTATATAGTGGAAATCAGCCCCTTCTGTTCACACAGGAAGCCAGTTATTACTCCCAAGGGATGTTTGTTCAAGTCCAAGCATGTAGGGAATACTTGGTGAGAGTGAGGCACCAGTGGAAGGAAGGAAGGAAAGAAAGAAATGGGGGGGGGGTGGACTTTGAGATAGCACATTTATCTTTGATCCCAATACAGCCTCCCTTCTCATTTCTATGTTTTAGACTTGATACCTAAAATAGTTATGTGATTTTTTTCCCTCCAGAAGATGCTGAGTGGAAATTATACATGAGATTGCCTTTTTATGCTGTCTTAAAGAATCATGTTTCTCTCCTCAGAACACTTCCTAGTTTAGGGTCATTGGTGTTATTTGATTAATATCTGTAGCTTCTACAAAATAGTTTTTGGTAACGGGGATCATGTCTGATCTTTATTTCCATTATGTCTCCAGTAGCTGGCACTTAGTAGGAGCTTAGCAGATACTGGATGAATGAATAAATGAATGGATAAGACGAGGGTGCTCAAGACTCAACCACTGACGTAATGATTTAGCCTATCCAGATAACACATCTGCAGTTTGCTTGGTTCCCCAAAGCTTTACCTGTAAGGAAGAGAAAGAATGATAATTTCGAGCACTAGTGCCAATCAATAAGGGGGATATTTTAGATGGGGAACGGGAATGATTCTTTCGGTTCTTCTTAAATCAATCATTTATCTATGTCACTGGCTCCTCCCCTTCCTAAAAGCATTAAAATCTATATTTGTACTTAAGTTAAAAAGAATTACAATAATGTTATAAGATTTTTGTGACTCATTTTGAGATAATTGGAGACTTCCTGATGTGACATAAAACCAAGGGTTGAAATTCTCTGCACGAAATGATTTGGTAGTTTGTGGAAAGCTTATCCATTAAGGTAGTTAGAAAATGAGACCAAATATCCAAATTCTCCCTGCAGAGCTTTGGTTCTAATCCTGAAATTATTCTGATCTGCTTTCACAGGAGCTACATGTGGCAACTGAGCCAGAAGTGCTAGAGGTAACATAAATTAGATGATGTGTTCTGTCTTTTTCTTTGATAAAGTTAAACTCTTACCATAAGTCAGAAATTGATTTTGAATTGTTTAAATAGAGTGCAGGTTCAGAGCGCCACCTGCTGGTATAATACATAAGCTCAAGCAACTTTCCTTGATTATAGCTAATACTCTGGTCAGGTTTCTATTACCAAAAATCAAAACAATAAAATTTAATTTCACAACAAAAGTAATTAACATACATAAAAATGCATGTATTCTTTTCCTGATATTATTCAAAGCTTTATAGGAAAAATAATCACTGAACTCAGAATTAGAAAACCTGACTTGACTCTACCAATTTCTAGCCAGGGGACCATGAATAAGTTTTTAACGTCAAGCCTCAGGTTCCTAATCTGTAAATTTTGGGTTAAAAAAAACTGTTCTAGACGAAATAAGATACCATAGCATGCTGAGGAAGGATGAAAAAGTGCTGAGGGCTGAGGAGTGGATGCAGAATGAGGAATTTACTTACATTGACCCCCACATCCTGCAAGACAGAGTTGCAGTTTGGTGGAAAAACAAGAGACGGTGGTCCTGGTAAGTGACTAAAATAATTGTACAAGGCATGTAGCCTGGAAGGAAAAAAACGAAGACCTACACTTGGGAAAAAATAAAAAGGCAAGAGACTAGAGATCCTAATGAGGTGAGAGAAAAAGTAAAGTGTAAAGGAAGTGAGATGTCCAGAAGAATAGGAGATGATGGTAAGAGATTTATTCCAGATCATTCCAGATGGTGACAATGTCACAAGTGTGAATAAAGGTAAATGTCACAGGGGTAGAGGTACCACAAGGCTGGGTGTTGGCTAAGTTGTCCAATGAACATTGAATGATCAATGGCAGCAGAGAGAAAAGACCATCAGCAAACTCAAAGTCCTCATAGAATATGAGGGAGAGACCAAAACAATAAGGAGGAATAGAGGATGGTATTGGAGGTGGCATCAGTGCAAAACAGGTGGCATTTTTGCTTAAGAATGGTAGTTTCTTCAATCAGTCTCTTACTCCATCTCTCTCTCTTTCTCTTTCTCTCTGTGACTTTCTCTGTCTGTCTCTTTCTGTCTCTCCATATATATATAGTCTCTCCATATATATATAGTGTCTCATGTATGTGTGTGTGTGTGTGTATATATATATATATATATAGTGTCCCAAAAGTCTTGGTGTAGTTTTAAGCTTTAATAACTCCAAAATTATAAATAGTTTCAACTTGCAAAACATATCATTTGAGAGTTCAACTATTTAAATTTTATTCACTCATTTAGTTTTGTGGCTTTTTAAATATAAATTTCTAATTTTAGTTTGTAGTTTCAGCCAATATTTGTCATCTTCAGTCAGAGGGACTGAATATATTTATTCAGTCAAGATTGATTAAGACCATCCAACCTATTAAGATTCACAAGCGCTTCCCCAGCAATAGTAGAGGTGACTTTGATGAATACTTCATAGAAATAACTATTGATAGAAGACGGTTGAGTCTCCTTTCCTTCCCAGTATGACCAACTTCACTCAGATACACCTATTTGCATACTCACATATACATACGTATATACAGAGACCAATTCAAAAGCCTTGAACTTGGGAAAGCTTCCAAGTTTGTTCCTGGAGGTGCACAAAACAGCTGGTCAACTTTTAAGATGTAGCACCACTTCAATGTCGGAAAATAAAGTCATGCTCCTGGGAAAATTTTGCTAAATGGCCCAGATAATAGCTTAGATTCTCTGGCTTTTACCTAGTTCTTCCTGTCTTGTTAAAAAAAAAAAGGTCAACTACAGGAAACCCTCAATAAAATGAAAAGACAACCCAACAACTGGGAGAAAATATTTGCAAATCATATCTCTGACAAGGGGTTAATTTCCAAAATATACAAAGAACTCACACAACTCAACAACAAAAGAATGAACAACCTGACCCAAAAAATGGGCAGAGGATATGAACAGACATTTTTCCAAAGAAGATAGACAGACGGCCAGCAGGCATGTGAAAAGATGTTCAACATCACTAAGTATTAGGGAAATGCAAATCAAAACTACGAGATATCACCTCACACCCATTAGAATGGCTATAATTAACAAGAAAAGAAATAACAAGTGTTGGAGAGGGTGTGGAGAAAAGGGAACCCTCATACACTGCTGGTGGGAATAAAACTTGTGCAGCCACTATGGAAAACAGTATGGAGATTTCTCAAAAAATTAAAAATAGAAATATCATATGATCCAACTAGTCCACTACTGGTATTTATCCAAAGAATATGAAATCAATAATTCAAAAAGATATATGTACCCCTATGTTTATTGCAGCATTATTCACAATAGCCAAGACAAGGAAGCAACCCAAGTGCCCATCAATGGGTGAAGGGATAAAGAAAATGTGGTGTATATATATATATATATATATATATATATATATATATATATACACACACAATGGAATATTACTCAGCCATATAAAAAGACAAAATTGTGCCATTTGTGACAAGATGGATGGACCTTGAGGGTATTATGCTGCATGAAATAAATCAGCCAGAGAAAGACAAATACCATATGATTTCACACATATGCAGAAGATAAACAAACACATAGATAAGAAGAATAGATTAGTGGTTACCAGAGAAGGGGGTGAGAGGAAGGCAAAAGGGGCAAAGGGGCACATATGTATGGTGACAGATAAAAACTGGACTGTTGGTGGTGAACATGATATAATCTATACAGAAACTCAACTACAGTGATGTACACCTGAAATTTACACAATGTTGTAAACCAATATGACCCCAATAAAATAATTTTTTAAAAAAGAATTCAACTATATTACAAACATATTTTAATAAAAACTGAGGTCAATTTTACTACACATACAGTATATATCATAGATTAGATTGTGTCAGTATATTGTTTGTTATACACTATATATTATGCAATGTATGAAACACATTTTCTTATAAAAGTACAAAAACAAGCTATGCTCTTTTTAGCATGTGTTCAGGAGTGAAGAGAGTAGAATCCCTAAAAGCAAGGACCCTGGACTCAGGTTGCGTGGGTTCAAACTGCAACTCTTCTACTTACTAGCTAGGTAATCTTTCGTTAGTTAACTACTTTGAGCCTCAATTTCTTCTACTATAAAATGCGGGTGGAGGGGTTGGCCTCCTGGTGTAGTGGTTAAGTTTGGCACACTGCTTCAGTGGTCCGGGGTTGCTGGTTCAGATCCCAGGTGTGGATCCACAGCACTCATCAGCCATGCTGTGGTGGCAACCCACATATAAAGTGGAAGAAGATTGCCACAGATGTTTGTTAGCTCAGGCCTAATCTTCCTCAAGCAAAAACAAGAGGAAGATTGGCAACAGATGTTAGCTCAGGGTAATCTTCCTCAGGAAAAAAAAAAGGGGGGGGGGGTGGAAATAATACTACTCATCTCATAAGGTCATGGGGAGGACTTGAAGAGATAACATATGGAAAGCCATAGCAATACATCAGAAAGGTTATCCTTTATTGTATCATTAGCTCAAGCTTCTTTCCACCATCCCTCTCCTCTTACTTCCCTCCTTCTCCACTTATTTACCTGGCCCGCCTCAGAAATACTTTGAAGAGGGAAGTTAAACTTAACTAACTAGATACTCTGAAACTTCTTTTTCCAAATTCACTGTAGAAAAGGGTGCTCCCTTTTCCCTGATCTTCTCTTTCTGTGTAAGAATTCAAGACCAAAATGTAAATCAATTGACTTCATCTGAATTTCAGGGAGACCTTAAAATATTTGAGCTCTATGTCTACTCACTGTAATCAACTTTAAATGTTAGATTCCAATTCTTAAACCAAAAAGAAATGTGGATTTATTTATTCTTGGCAAGCCAAATTCTCATTCCTTAGTGTTCCCTAGATAGAAATGAAATGGAGATTATTAAAAGGTTAAAATATTTTTGGAAACCTTAACTATTATGCCTAACTTTAACTAATTAACCCTTTCATTGAATTAACGACAGAGTTAATTAGCTCAAACGGGATACATCATTTAGTTTGGAGAAAAATAGTGTTGGAGATTAGAGTCATTCTCTTGCCATCTTGTGGTTTCACTCCCACACTGCAATGTGTTAATTAGGTGTCTATAAAAGCTGCGTAGATACATTGTTCATCCACATAATTTTAGTATATCTCAGCATGGTATTTAAAGCTGCTACTTAAAGCTACCAGATGAGTGCATTTGGTCCTTTTTTTCAAAATGCTGGGTACTCAAATGTTTGGTCTCGATATCCTTCTAAAAGGGAGAATGTTTTCATATACAGTTGGCAATAAATGAGACAAGATGATATGAGGAACAGCTGAGTTTACAAAGAAAGGCTGAAACTTGCACAGTTCTGTGGGTTTCTTACTTAGAAGCTACATTCTCTGCAAGTGTATCATTCCAAGTTTTCATCAGGGGAACTAATGATGTCTTAGGAAAATGCAATCAACACAATTTAGACTGCTTAACTTGAAGTCAGTGTTGTTGTTGTATTTGGCTGTTGTTTTTGTTAACTCTCCATTTTCACGTCTGGATGGCCATTTCCTTCACTTCCTCACTTCATTCAAACCACTGACAAGGAGAGAGCCTGAAAGTCACCCTTATCTGCAGAGCTCTCTGCATTGGTTAGGAAGACAGCCTCAGGGCATCAGTGCCAAGGTCAAGAAAAACTTTCAGTTCTCTAATTCCTAGTCCACTTTTTTTTTCTACCCCAAACTTAAAACATATTATTTAAACAGCACATAACAAACAAAATTCTCCTATGTTTCCATGGCTCCAAAAAAGGATTACTAGAGATAACCTTTGAAGCTAAAATAGAACCCACAGCTAAAACAAGCTAGTCTATAATTGTCCAAGACTCTAACTGAACATTGGACTACAGACTCATCCATCCCTAAATAATGCCCTGCATTATCTCCGAGATAGCATTACAAATGAATTCACTAGAAAAGACTTCCTAACCTGGATCAATTAGTTATTATAGAAAATGGTTAGCTGAGTAATCTGTCAGTTAGCTGTATAACAAACCATGCCAAAACTTAGTGGCTTAAAAAAATAATTCTGCAGGTCAACAATTTGGGCTGGGTTCAGCTGAGCGATTCTGCTGGTCTTCACTGGGCTCACATATGCATCTGTGGTCATTGGCTGGGTTGACCAAGAGGTCCAGGACAGCCTTAGCTGGCACAACTTGTGTCTGCTATCCATGGTCTCTCCTCCCCCAGCAGGCTAGCTCAGGCTTATTCACATGGTATTGAATAGGTTTTCAAGGTCTATTAAGGCCACAACTTGGAACTTGCCTGAGAAGCATGCAAGGACTCCTGAGACGTAGGCTCAGATTTGGCATAGTGTCACTTCTTCTGCATTCTATTAGCCAAAGCAAGTCACAAGACCAAGGGGAATCACATTGCGAAGGGCATATATCCAGGGAGGAGTGAAGGATAATTGTGGCCTTTTTTCCTTTTGCAGTCTGCCACTTTTACACCCAACATATGTAATTGCGTCACTCTTATTTGAATACTTTCAAATTTGTTCCCATTCAGTTTAGAACAGTGATATAATACGGTAGACTTTCAGTGTTACAAAGAAGCTAGCAATATTTCCATGGAAACCTATTCAAGACATTTTTACAAATTTTCTACACAATACTAACCCTATTTTAACCTGACTATATTATACATAAACTCCATAGGTTAATGGAATTGATAATTAACTTCAATGCCACACAGAAAAATAATGCATTCCAGTGGGAAAAGTAGTGAACTAGAAATTGGATAAAATAATTGTATTTGGTTCTATCCGTGACTCCCTAAGATGTTGCCCTCACGATTAAACCTACCATGTAGTTATCTGAATTCATAAATTCCACTCAATCAAAATAAAAGAAACTAATGAAGAGAGGACGGATAGAGGTGGTGATGGAGAGGAAGAAGAAAAATGATTTTCCTGAAATATTCTTATTGTGAAGTAGCCTGATAGAATAGAGAGTGTATTATCTTGAGAAATAGAAAACCTGGGCTCTACTGCCAGATCTACCCCCTATTTGTTGGTGAGCTTGAGAAAGAACTTGATATATGTAGGGCTATGTTTGCTCATTTCCATAAATTAAGGCAGTCGACCTCAAAAATCCCAGCCAGCTCTTAAAAGTAAAAAAAGTGTGCTGACTGTGGAGGGTTCTGTGTTCACCATATAAATACTATGCCTAATTCCCAAACTTCCTCACCCTCCCACTCCCTCTACTTCCCACCCATCCTGGAAAAAAAAAATTCCAAAAATACATATTCTACAATGGCCTCAATCCAGTTGGGCAAAGAGTACTTGGAATGTAAATGGGAGGATTCAATATGCTAACATTGATAGTGAGTGAGACTTCTTTGACTGTCAGATTACACGACAGAAAAGACAAGACAAGGCTGCCAACAGCACCCTAGATGTGTAACTGAGGGGGTGGGGCATGCGAAGAATGACAGTGACAGGAAGGAAATAAAGGCTTTTCTTGGAAAAGAGGTGACCCAACAGAGAGTAAAAGCGAAGCTGTTTTGAAAAAGATAGATAAGACTTCCAGATAAACTCCTTGAATAGCTACAGGAATTGGTGATTAGAAAAGGTTTGAAAGCCAAAGTTTAGAAAAAGAGAACACAGTGTAGCTCAGGGGAGCTGAGTGGGGCTGTGTGCCAGAAAAGAGGAGATTCAGAGAGACTTCTAGGAATGGAATTCCAGGAAAGGAGCAGTAAAGTCAACTCAATAAATTCAGCAAATGTGTTTTGACAGCCTACTTCATGCCAAGTAATATTCTTGCAGTAAAAGAAATTTTTTAAACACATATCCTTGTCCTCATGGAGCATTTTAGTAAAGTAAGACAGACCATAAGCAATATAAATAAAGAAATGCATGTGAATTAGAAAGTGCTAAATGCTATGGGGATAAATAATCAGGAAAGGGGTTCCTGGGTGGGGCTGGTAGGTTGCAATTTTAAAGAGGACAGTTAGGGAAGGTTTCAAGAACAAGGTGCTCTCACTGCTTCGGCAGCCCAGATTCACTTCGCAGTCACAGAACCACACCAACAGGTCTATTAGTTGCCATGCTGTGGTGGCAGCTCACATAGAAAAACCAGAAGGACTTCAGGATTTTAGGCTGGTTATTTTTAAAACTACAGATGAGAAGCAGGCTCTGAGGACTGGAATTTTGCTTGCCCTTTTGAGAGACATTTGCATTTGTGAAGGAAGGGGATAAGCTTGTAGGGACCTGAAATTGGCCACCCCAAGATATGTCTCTTTGGCATCAGGATTGTTTTGGGCTGATTGCTTTTGATAAACTGGGACAGGGAGGGAGGCTCTGAGGAATGGAACTTGCCCTTGTTGGGACACATTTACATTTGTAAGGTAAATCTCTATTTGTAAAAGGTGCCTCCCTCTCTGTACCAGGAAGAAGAAGAGAGATGACCTTATCCCTAGAAACTCTTAATGGGAAGGCAAGAACTTAAGTTGGTTGCTGTCTGGCAATCTCATGTAACTGATTTAGGGTGGTGGCTTCTGACCTTTACTTAATCCGATTTGATTCTTGTCTAAAAGTCATGGGATCACCCAACGACCAGACCCCACCTGCACTGATACCATTTTAACTTTTTTTCATGTTCTTTCCTTTGTCTTGTAAAGAAATGATTCACATACTCATGCCTTATAAAATTAGCCCTAACCCTCAACTCGGGGCAGCAGCAGGAGCTCTGACTGCCCGTGGGTCCTGTCCCCACGCACCAGCTCTGCCTGCCCATGGGTCCTGTCCCCATGCCAGTGGGGGCAGCAGAAGCGGCAGCAGTAGAAGCTCTGACTGCCCATGGGTGCTCTCCCCATGCTATTCTATTCTCTAAATAAAAGAGCACTACTGCCAGATCTTAAGAGTCTAAGAAATCTTTCTTTTGACTCCTTGGCTCACCAACCCCGCATCAGGACTTACAACTAGGATATACAACCATGAACTGGGGCTTTGGGGAGGGGAAATAAAAAGGCAGCGGCATTTGAAAAAACACTAGAAGGAGGTAAGGGAGGTTACATGAGTGGACATCTAGGGAAAGATGTTCAAAGCAGAGCATCCTCATATATCCTCAGACCTGTAGAGTCCAGTGTAGCTGGAATGGAGTGAGTAGAGGGGAGAGATGTAGAAGATCAAAGAGAAGAGCTAGTGTGGGGAATGTTGGAAGGCCACTGTAAGGACTTGGATATTTATTTGGAGCCCAGGAAGATGGGGATGGCTTTGAGCAGAAGTCTGACTTGATTGCCTTGGGGTTTTGGGCTGAGCCTGGCCCGTTTGGTTACGTAAACTTATTTGTATATAAGAAGGGCAAATATAAAACAGAACCGAGATCTCCAAATCAGTTTATTCTTCAATCAATTAACAAATATTGATGGAATGACCAAATAGAAGCCTAAACTCTAGGGATACAACAGTGAGTATAACATGGACCTACCACAGGAACTAAGATTTAGAGGGAGAGAGAAATAAGAAAAAAGTCACAACTCAGATTTAACTTTCTTTATTCTTTTATAAATAAACCTAACTTGCTCATAGGCCTCTATGTCCACTCAATAGCAGGAAAAAAAAAAAAAAAAAAAGGTTACCTATTCACAGTAACTTATTCACTTCTGTATTTAAAAAACAAAACAAAAGAGTCTCTTCCAAATTAGTTCCATCTCTTTGGTTCTCCCAGGTTTGGGGAGTGTAGGGGAAAGCTTATGTAATAGGAGAGGCATCTCTTCCCACGCTGATCTGCTGAGGTGTCCCAGCACCACACCTTGGTCTTGCTTGTGAGCATCTCTCTGTCAGCCTTTTTCAGCTGAAGTGTCTGAGCGCTGGCTGTTCTTCCAGCACTGTTAACATCAGTGATCTCCCCACCACTGATGACTTGGCTTTGCCTTGGCTCTCATGGATGCTGCTGGTTCTCTGTGACATTCCCATGACCCCTAGCTTTGGACTACTTACCTGCAAACAAGTTAGTCCCAAACATTCAGCCACATTCCATATACCCCGAAAGGACACACAAACACATCTGCATCTTCTTTACGCCACTCACAGGCTTCGAGGAATCAAGGAGGGTAAACTACAACCATTTCACATTGGAGGGAAGCACTGCAGGACATCTCCACTCAGCTTCTCTGGTCAAAAACCAAGCACAAAGGCAATTCCCCAGACCTCTCTGACTTGTCTCTATTTCCCCAGACCAAGGTGCAAAGCCTGAGGTGGTGGCAGGGTATAGGCCCTATACCTGTCTCTGTTCTGCAAGTCTCCTCTCTCTCCCCACCCCAGGCTCCTACCCCTACAGCTGAAGAAAGGGCACTTATCTCCCTCCACGTGATAAATGCCCTGATACAGCCTGTATTCCCTCTACTCAGTACCTTGGTCTCAGGATCCCTTTATACTCTTAAAAAAGTTGAGGACCCCAAAGAGGTTTTGTGTGGGTTGTATCTATTAATACTTATATTAGAAATTAAGATAGATAATTTAAAATATTTATTTCCAGATTATTTTTAAAATATCAATAAACCCATTATGTGTTAACAGAACATACATATTTCATAGAGAAAAAAACAATTTTTCAAAACAAAAAAATTTAGAGAAAAGAGTGGCATTGTTTTGCAGTTTTGTGAATCTCTCTAATATCTGCTTAATGGATGTCTTAGTCTGGGCTGCTATAACAAAAAGTACGAGAAACTGTGTGACTTAAACAGCAAAAATTTATTCCTCACAGTTCTAGAGGCTGGAATGTCCAAGATTATGGCATCAGCAGATTCAGTGTCTAGTGCCCTGGTGGTTTGCAGATGGATGCCTGCTTGCTGTGTCCTCACATGGCAGGGGGTGGGGGGGTTAGGGGGAGAGAAAGAGAGAGAGATGGGAAGCAAGCTCTCTCCTGTCTCTTCTTATAAGGGCACTAATCCCATCATGAGGGCTCCACCTTCATAAACTACCTCCCAAAGACTCCATCTCCACGTATCATCACACTGGGGATTAGGGTTTCAACATATGCATTTTGAGGGGACACAAAAACATGCAGTCCATGACAATAGAAGACAGCTAGATTCTTATCTCTGCTTCTTCATTCAATGTGTTGCAATGTTGTTTTGGTTGAAATATATGAAGCAAATCTGGTCACACAGATATGTAGTTGGACAAGGGAGGGGAATTTTAACAGCCTTTTCAGATTGTATATTCTTCTTTGATACTATGCCAAAACTTGATAAACTGTAGTGTCTTAAATGTTTTTTGCAATGTTACATCTGAAAAATCATGTTAGTGAACTTTTTGAACTCCATTATGTTAAAATACATTGGTCTCTCTTACACTTTGAATGGATCTTTTACCCATACGTGATTTTGTTTCATACATGGCTCATTTGAAAATATTGATCAGGGGCCGGCCCAGTGGCACAGTGGTTAAGTGCGCACGTTCAGCTTCAGCGGCCCGGGGTTCTCGGGTTCGGATCCCGGGTGCGAACATGGTACTGCTTGGCAAGCCATGCTGTGGCAGGCGTCCCACATATAAAGTAGAGGAAGATGGGCACGGATGTTAGCTCAGGGCCAATCTTCCTCAGCAAAAAGAGGAGGATTGGCAGATGTTAGCTCAGGGCTAATCTTCCTCAAATAAAAAAAAACAACAACAACAAGAAAAGAAAATATTGGTTCAATGAGTTATGCAGATCTTCCAAATGTTGACACATTTCACTATACCATATCAAAAACTCACATTTATTAATATCTCACCAACATTCTTTATGTATTGGGAAGCAATGAAGTTCAAGGCAGCAGATACAAATTTTCAAGCCTTCAAAGAAAATTCTAATTTTCACTTGAAGACTCAAATTTATCATTGGAAACAAATACTGTCAGTTGTTTCCCCTGATGTTACAGGCTTATTTAATTCATTTAAAAAAAAAGCGCTGGCCAAATACCCAAGTTGGAATAACAATAGCTTGTCTGTCAATCAGTCATTCAAGGAAAAATTTATGTTCCATGAAAAAAGTGGCTGGTTCAGCTCACAATTCAAACATAAGTTCTTTTCCTCCAGACAGTCATGGTAGTTTTTAAAAAAATAGTTTTATTGAGATATAATTCACATACCATAGAGCTCATCCATTTAAAGTGCAAAATTCAATGATTCTTAGTATATTCACAGAGTTGTGCATCAGGCATCATCACTACAATCAATTTTGGAACATTTTCAATCACTGCCAAAAGAAACACCACACCCCTTAGCCATCATCCTCCAATTCCTCCATCCTCCTCAGCCCTCGGTACCCTAGTTTCTGTCTCTAGATTTACCTCTTCTAGACTTTTCCTATAAATGATATTATGTGGTTTTTTGTGACAGGCTTCCTTCACTTAGCATAATGTTTTCAAGATTTATCCAAGTTGTAGCATATATCAGTACTTTACTCATTTCTATGGCCAAATAATATACCATTGTATGGATATCCCAGAGTTTACATATCCATTCATCAGTTGATGGAATTGGGGTTGTTTCCACTTTGGGGCTATTATAAATAATGCTGCTTATGAACATCTATGTATGAGTTTTGTATGGACATATATTTTAATTTTTCTTGGGTATATAACTAGAAGTGGGATTGCTGGATCATATGATAACATAGGTTCAACTATTTAAGGATGTATTGGACCGTGTTCCAAGCAGCTGGACTATTTTACATTCCCACCAGTAGTGCATGAGCGTTCAAATTTCTTCACATCCTCTCCAACACTTGTCTTTATCTGTCTTTTTTATATAAGCCATCCTAGTAGGTATGAAGTAGAATCTCACTATGGTTTCAATTTACATTTCCTTAATAGTTAACGATGTTGAGCATCTTTTCATGTGATTATTGGCTATTTGTATAACATTTGGAGAAATATGTTTTCAAATTTTTTGCCCATTTTTAAATTGGGTTGTCTCTCTATTATTCAAATGTAGAGTACTTTATATATTAAAGATACAAGTCTGTTATCAGATTTACAGTTTGCAAATATTTTCCCCCATTCCATTTCTTTTCTTTTTATTAATGGTGTTCATCGAAGCACAAGTTTTTAATTTTGATGACGTCCACTTTTGCTGTAGACTGAATGTTTGTGTCTCCATAATTCATATGTTGAAATCCTAATCCCCAGAGTGTTGGTATTTGGAGATGGGGCCTTTGAAAGATACTTAAGTCATGAGGGTGGAGCCCTCATGATGGAATTAGTGCCTTTATAGGAAGAGAGATAATAGAGCTTGTCTCCCCTCCCCCACTTCCCTTCCATGTGAGGATACAGTAAGCAGATGTCTGCAAACTAAGAAGTGGGCCCTCACTGGATACCAAATTTTCTAGAGTGTTGATCTTGGACTTCCCTGCCTCCAGAACTGTGAGGAATAAATTTCTGTTATTTAAGCCACATAGTCTATGGTCTTTTTATTATAGCAGCTTAAACAGAATAAGACATCTTTATCAAGTATTACTCTCTCCCTACATACTTTTTGTTGCACATTATTTGTATTAGTCAAAGTTCTCCAGAGAAACAGAACCCATAGATATAGATAAGAGGAGATTTATCATAGGAATTGGCTCTTGAAGTTATGAAGGCTGAGAAGTCCCATGATCTACTATCTGCAAGCTGAGAACCAAGAAAGCTAGTGGTGTGTCAGTCTAATCCCAAAGCCTGAGAATTGAGGGGTTGATGGTACATGTCACGGTCTGAGTCCAAAAGCCTGAGAACCAGGAGCACCAATGTCCAAGGAGAAGAGTGATGTCTCAGCTCAAGCAAAGAGTAAATTTGCTCTTCCTTAGCCTTTTTGTTCTATTTGGATCCTCAACAGATGGGAGGGTACCCACTCACATTGGTGAGAACCATCTGTTTTACTCAGTTCACCAATTCACATGCTAATCTCTTCTGGAAACATCCTCACAGACACACCAGAAATAATGTTTTACCAGTTGTCTAGGCATTCCTTAGCCTACTCAAGTTGACACATAAAAATAACCATCTCACTATTACTCAAAGTCATCCTCCACCACAGCACTGAGAGGTCACAAGAATTGAGACAAATCAGAATAATCTCCAGGACTTTTCTGACAGAGATATTGAGGAAAATAGTCTTTTGCTTCACAGCATGTGAAAGAATGTAAAACTGGAACTGCTTGTGGCCATCTACCTATTTCGCAGTAGGAGAAAATGAAAGCCACACAAGCAAAGAGACGAAGGAAAGACCCAGAGTGCTCTCTGCCAGAGTCAAATCTCAATTTCTAGTCCTGAGTCTCTGCTCCTGCAGCTTTTCCTTCTTGTAAACTGCTGCAATATCCTTCCCAATAGCATCAGTCAATAAATTATTTTTTTCATTTTGTTGTTAGTGCTGTCAAGTTGATTCCAACTCCTAGCGACACTGTGTACATCAGAACAGAACTCTGCCTGGTCTTTTTGCGCCATCCTCTCACCTTCTAGTGCTGTATCAGACAGTGCTCTGCTGCTATTCATAGGGTTTTCATGACCAATTTTTTAGGAAGTGGATGGCCAAGACCTTCTTCCTAGTCTGTCTTAGTCTGGAAGATCCACTGAAACCTGTCCGCCATGGGTGACCCTGCCGGTATTTGAAATACCTACAGCATAGCTTTCAGCAACCTGGAGCTGCCACAGTACGACGACCAACAGATGAGTGGTGTGATTCCCTGAATAGGAAACAAACCCAGGCTGCAGTGGTGAGAGAATTGAACCTTAACCACTAGACCACCAGGTCTACTACACTTCTTACTCTAGTAGAATTGGATTGTGGCCACCTGGAAGTAAAAGTGTTTGGACATGTTGGTGCTTTCTTGTTATTGGGGAGCCCTATGGAATTAGAGGTGTAGCAGCATCAGAGTGATTACAGTGTACCACCGCTGGGAATACACATTTCTAACATGGTGGAGAGGTTGGATGTATGATTTCTCGTGAGTCAACAGAGATGCAGAAGCCAATATCTTGATGAACAAAGTTATCTTACAAACCACCTTACCTTTGGTCATAAGAAATCCATTGGTTTCCAAAAAGTTATTTTAACTTTCTTGCCTAACCGCAATTCATTAATTGTTTTGATGCAAAAACACAACTAGGAAAACAAAAAGATACCACTTCACACCTACTTGGATGGTTACAATTTTTAAAAAATACAGAAAATAACAAGAGTTGGTAAGAATGTGGACAAATTGGAACACTAGTGCTTTGCTGGTAGGGATGTAAAAATGTAAAATGGGGCATCTGCTGTGGAAAACAGTTTGGTGTTTCCTCAAAAAGTTAAACATAAAATTACCAGATAACCCGGAAGTTCCTCTCTTATGTATATACCCAAAAGAATTGAAAGCAGGAACTCAAACAGATACTTGCACACCAATGTTCATAGCAGCATTATTCACAATAATCGAAGGAGGGAAACAGTAAGCATCCATCAACAGATGAAGGGATAAACACAATGTAGTATATACATACAATGGAATATTATTCATCTATAAAAGTAATGAAGTCTTGATACATGCCACAATATGAATGAACCCTGAAAATATTATGCTAAGTGAAATAAGCCAGATATAGAAGGACACATTTTGCATAATTTCAGTTTTATGAAATATCTAGAATAGGCAAATTCATAGATACAGAAAGTAGATTAGAGGTTACCAAGGACTAGGGAATGTGGGATCAGGGAGTTATTGCTTTTATGGGTACAAAGTTTCTATTTGGGGGAGAGGAAAAAGTTTTGGAAATAGTGGTAATGGTTGCACAACATTGTGAGTATAATTAATGCCACTGAGTTGTCCACTTAAAAGTGGTAAAAATGACAAATTTTATGCCATATATATATTTTACCACAATAAAAAAAACGATAAAACACACACACCTAGGGAGACAGTACTGTACGTGTGGTGATTAAGAACTGTTAAAATAAATTACTAGGCCCAAGATGGAGCCACTCCTGCCTGGGGTATCATGTCAGCAAACTGAAACTTAGATGTCCCTGTAAATGTTCCACTTGACCGGAAATGCAGTATATCCAGTTAGCCAATCCCCAAATGCCCAGCTAACTCTGGAACCTACTTATTTCCTTGTTCCTTATTAATTTTCTATCTTTCTTTTTCCTCATTCTTTATCTTATAAAAGCTTCCTGCCTTCCACTCCATTTTGCAGTTCTCTGGACCCTTGGGAATGGAGACTGCCTGCTTCATGAAATGTTAAATAAAGTTTCTTTGTATCACTACATTGTCGCCTTTAATCATTTTTAAAAGAACAAGAGACAAAAGCTGTGGGTCAGAACACCTGAGGTTCAAGTTGGGAACCTTGAGAATGTTTAAAACTTGTTTGTATCTCAGTTTCTTTATCTATTGAATTAGGAACTAGAATTAGAATTAGAACTAAAAACTATCTAGTTCAGGGGTTGGAGGAAAGACATAATTCATACAAAGTACTAATTTAGCATGGTAGACATGACAGGTGGCTATTAAATATCAGCTATCATTATCATTCTTATTCAGTTCACTTTCTACCCTAAAGTACTGAAAACTCTCTTTATGATTTTTTTGTACGTCATTCTTTATTTAACTTCATATAGAATAATTTTTAAATTATATTTTCAACCAGGAGCATGCATAAGTGTTTAAAAACTTGAGTTTTGCAGCATATGCTGAAAACTTTAGAAAATAAGGTGAGGGAAACTCAAAATAGTCTGAAAATCTTGAGTTCCTAGCCATGACAGTGCTGAGATGAATTCTACCCCTCCACAACCAACGATTACATAGTAAGATTCAGCAGAAGAGGATATCTCAAAATCACAGGATGTACTCAGGAACTCCTCTAAAAGTTGGGACATGCACTTATCACGGAGATAAAAATAAGGGAAAATCACCTGTATAGTGATATATATTGTTCAAGAAATCTTGAAGGATGATGGCATGAAATCGTCATTCAAACTCCAAAGGTAAATTATTATAAAATTTTGTTGTCTAAGAAAATTCAACTCTTGGCAGAACAATTTGTGAAAACTACAATTAAACAAGCAAATAAAATAAAGTTCGAAACTCAACTTCAATCGAAGATGAAGTGGAAATAATAGAAGGAATAGGCTAAGGAAAGTCAGCTACTTTTGGTTAGAAAATGACTGGCCTATGAAAATGGCTAAACGATGTATGAGGTGATGGGGAAAGCTCATGCCAGTTCCTAATACAAACTGAATTATTCATGTTCCTAATAGTTTCCTAATATGCTGTACCAAAATGCATCTTTAAAAGCAGAAAAAGTAAATTGTATCCCTTGGGAAGGTGGTGAGATATAACTCAATCTTGCCCACCACTAAGACAAAATTTTTCTGAAGAGTTAAGTTTTGTCTCAACAATGTCCTTTAATTGTGCCTTCTAGTTTACACTATGTATCTATGTAAATCTTTAAATAATGTTCTAAATTATTAATAGGGAAGATCTCTGATTTATCACACTGGCTAATAAGCAAGATGATGTTCCATTTATCAATTCTGAAAAAAATTGATATAAAATAAAGGGAGTAGACAGTACACATTCAAGTATTTTCTCTTCTCTATCTTGGTTTAGCAATGGTTGTTGGGTTTTGAGCTTTTTTAAGAAGACCTTAATGTGACAAAAGTATTTTGCCATGTCAGGGTAATCACTATAAAGAGACACTCAGATGGTCTGGGTGTGGCCCCAAGCAGCATTTTCAGGCATACTAATTTTTCTAGGGCTGCTGTAATGAATTACTACAAACTTGGTGACTTAAAACAACAATTTATTCTCTCACTGTTCTTGAGGCTAGAAGTCCAAAATCAAGGTGTCAGCAGGGCTACGCTCCCACTGAAGGCTCTAGGGGAGAATCTTTCCTTGCTTCTTCCAGTTTCCCTTCCTTGGCCTGTGGCAGCATCACTCCACCCTCTGCCTCTCTCTTCATGTGGTCATCTCTGTGTGTCCCTGAGTGTTCTTTTCTGTCTCTCTTAGAAGGACACTGTCATTGGATTTAGGGTCCACCCTAATCCAGTATGTTCTCATCTGATCCCTACTTAATTATATCTACAAGGACTCTATTTCCAAATAAGGTCACATTTTGAGGCTCTAAGAGGACACGAATTTGGGGGACACTATTCAACTCAATACACTAATGAAGGGAATGGGCCTTAGCATCAGACAGATTTGGATTTAAAGTCCCAAGTCTGCACCTTTCTAATTCTATGACCTTAGCAAGTCATGCATTTCTGGGTCTCAATGTGTGTCCTTAGAGATAAAATGCAATTAAATTGCCTTCAACACTGGAAATATTAATTATATCCTGTTGAAGTATTTGAACATGGTTTTAAAAATGTCTAATAACATACCTAAAGAGTTATGAAAATTAAGTAGTAAAAAAGGGACAACTCTTCATGGTTGATTCTTTTTCAGATATTCCGAACAGTTTAATATTAAAAATTGTGACATTTTGGTCCTGAGGTAACATAGATAGGCTAATAAAGATAATGAATTGTTGAATGAATAAAGATAATGAATGTATTGTTGAAATACAGCACTTGAAGGAGTCAATTCAAATAATAACATAAAATAAAAAAGAATTAATGACATTATCAGGGTCATCAAAACTCTTTTCAGCTCATCTCTCACTTCAAATCCAGCTGTGAATATATTTCCTCTAAATAATAACCAGTGTGAAATAGTAGTGTCTTATAATCAATCTTGTGAGTTGAATTGTGTCTCCACAAAATTCACATGTTGAAGCTCTAACCCCTGTACATGAGAATGTGACTGTATTTGGAGATAGAGACTTTAAAGAGGTAATTAAGTTAAAATGACATCATTAGAGTGGGCTCTAATCCAATATAACTGGTATGCTTATAAGAAGAGGAAATTTGGACACAGACACACACAGCAGAAAGACCTTGTGAAGACACAGTGAGAAGACAGCCATCTACAAGCCAAGGAGAGAGACCTCAGAAGAAATCAACTCTGCTGACACTTTGACCTCAAACTTCCAGCCTCCAAAACTGTGGGAAAATTAATTTCTCTTGTTTAAATCATCCAGTCTATGTTACTTTGTTATGGCAGCCCTAACAAACTAATACATTCACAATTCATTTTTTTGTACATCACACTGAAATCTGATTATATTCAGAATTCTCTCTTTCCTTAAGTTCAAAAGGAAGCATATAATTGTCCACCAACTACTCTCTGTGAATAAACACTGTGTGGGTTGTAATGTAAGCACAGTCTGCATACACAGCTGTGCTTCACTGAGCCCACTTGCTTTCCAGAACAAAGGGAACTCTTTCTTAAAGATAAATCTAAGCCTCTACCTTTTAGGATATAGAACACTCGCCTTGACTTTACATTTTCTCAGTCATTGTCCACTAAGTTTCCAAAAAATCCCCACGTCTAATTTCATGCAGGGTCACCTTATTATGTTACTATGGGGGTTCAGAGAAAGGAGAGCTCACATCTGATCAACAGATGGGTAATGTTCCATTAAGGTGTTGGCATTCAAACCAGACCTCTAACGATGAGAGGGTCAGGCAGTAATTAATAGGCAGTGTACTCTGGTTGGAAATAAAAGATTAAGAAAATCAATGAGGTCTGGAGAATTCGGTGGTTAGAGAACTTGCAATGATCTCATTTGATTAAAGCATGTACATGTGTAGAGAGGCGGTGAGTAAAAATTTTTTTAAATGTAGTCTAGAAACCAATTATTGAAGATTATTATAAAGCTAAAGAATTTGGATATTAGCCCAAAAGACAAGCGCATTTCAACAACTCACCTGGGGAATTTGTTAAAAATACCATTTCCTGAGCCCTATTCACAAACAAATGTCAGAATTTCTGCCAAGTGAGCCTTCAGAATGTGCATTTGTAGCTAGCTCCCCACATTTATCACACAAAAATTTGAGAACCACTGTAATAGGTGATAGGAAACTACTAAACAGCCCTGAAAATTTTTGAGCAAGGGAATGACCAGATTATGTCTATACTTTAGGATGATTAATCTAATAACAATAAGTGGTATGGATATAATAAAGGAGGTATTATAGACAAGGTAGGAGATAGGTTTAGGGGGCTGATTCAGGAAAGAGGCAAGAAGCAATGAAGGCTGACAAAGGTGGATATAAAGTGCTCTATTTTGTCATGTAAAATACATGACAAAAGTAGGAATATAGGATTTTATAGCATTCATGTATCAGAGGTTGAGAGAGAGGAAGCATGTAGGAAGACTAAACTAGTAAGCCTAAGTAGTTTAGGTTAATTAGAGGTAGGGTGGTCATAAGGAAAGCTTGTTGGGCATTTAACCAGAAGTACATGATCGATTCAGACTGGGACATGTTGAGTTTGACATTCTGGTAGGACACCCAGAGCAAGAGATTCAACTTGCAGTTTGAAATATAGACTGGAGGACAAGAGCGAAGTAAGAGCTCAAAATACACAGTCAACAGTTGTCTGGATAGAGATGATGGTTGAAGCAGTCTGATTGGATAACACTTGGCTATTGTCTAGGCAACACTGGCCCGAGGGGAAAGCCATAGAGAACGAATGAGTTTAATAAGAATTTAGAAGTTATAAATTGAAATTGTATTGTTAATGATATCATTTCTTGCATTGTTAAGTTTATGATAGTGTATATTATGATCTGTAACTAAAATTACATCTGTGGGCCTTCAACTTAGGTTGATTTTAAAACTGAAAAAAAACAACCGTACAATGTTAATTGCAATGAACATTACAATTTTCAGTGTAGAATCAAGTAGAGTAACAGTCAGAGAAATGTGTCACCTGAGACAAACTAATCCTTACTATTTCCATTATCTTCCGTGTTCATCTTTGCATATTCTTTTTTTTTTCTGGAGTACATCCTCAATTTTCTTCATATGATGTCCATTGGTCATAAACTTTTTGTATATTTTTTTTTTGAGGAAGATTAGCCCTGAGCTAACATCTGCTGCCAATCCTCCTCTTTTTTGCTGAGGAAGGCTGGCCCTGAGCTAACATTAGTGCCCATATTCCTCTACTTTATATGTGCCATAGCACGGCTAGATAAACAGTGCATGTAGATCCGCACCTGGGATCACAAACTGGTGAACTCCCGGCCACCAAAGCGGAGCGTGTGAACTTAACCAATGTGCCACCAGGCCGGCCCCTGTATGTTTTCATTTTGACAGTCTATCTTACCTTCACTTGCTTGTGTGGCTGGCTATAGATTCTAGTTTGAAATCATTTTAGCTCAGACTTTGAAGAAAGTTTCCTTTGTCTCACACAGCCCAGGATTGTCAGTGAGCTGTCTGAAGCTGATTCTTGTTCGTTTGTAAAGATCTTGTTCTATTTCTCTCTGAAAACTTTTAGGATTTCCTTTTTATCATTAGTTCAGAAAGTGTTATCAAAATGTTTCTAGATATATCTTTTTAGATTTTTTCTTCTTGGCTCTTAGGGGATTCTTCCAATCTAAAGACTTCTCTTTGTTCAGCTCAAGAAAATTGTCTTCCATTCTTTCTTTCCTCCTTTCCACTGTCTCTGTTCCTTCTTTATGGAATTTCTACAAATGCCATACCTACTAAATCTACCATGTCCTTTAATTTTTCTATCATATTTCTCATACACTTATTTTAGTTTATTTGACTATTTATCTCTGTCTTTCAATTGCCATTTGGTTTTTCAACCATGTCCTTTCTAGTACCTTAGCACGCCTACTGGATATTTAAATTTCTAATAACTCTTTGTTATTCTTTGATTGCTTCTTTTTCCCCCATCAATAGTCATGCTTGTTTTATGGATCCAATTTCTTCTTTAATACTTCTGAAGACACTAATAAGAATTTTTATTTTTTTACATTTTCTTCTCTTACCTGACTTTTTCTTTCTCTTCCAAGAGTTGGTCACTGTGTCAGTTCACCCTGATCTGTCTTTTTCATGCTATTCTTCTTCCTCCTATGTGGGTTTCCTCTGCAGTTTGGTTGTTCTGTTGCCCTAATAATCCTTTCACTTGAAGAGGAAGGTGGGTTTCACATGCAGACATGACACTTGTCAACAGGCAGGCTTCCCTGTAGGGTGGGTAGCCTAGGAACCAGTTAACAGGCAGACAGGGCTGCCATTTGACAAAATAAGGACACAAAGTATTTTAGCATTTTAAACCCATGAATGCAACTACTTATCCTTTTAATTTTCGTCTATTTTTGAGGACCTAAGCTCTGTTCTACTTCTTTTTCAAGATCCAGTTCTCAAGCCAGGAATCTGTTCAAGAATCTGCTCCATTTCTTTGGAAAATATGATGCTTAGTCTTCATTCTTGAAACTATGGGTTAGTTTCTCAAACTTTATCAATCTTCTTTTAGCTAGCAGGTGTGATTAAAGTTAAAAATATTGACGGTCCGGCCCAGTGGCACAGCAGTTAAGTTTGTACATTCTGCTTTGGCGGCCCAGGCTTTGCCAGTTCGGATCCCAAGTGCAAACCTACACATCGTTTATCAAGACATGCTGTGGCAGGTGTCCCCACATATAAAGTAGAGGAAGATGGGCACGGATGTTAGCTCAGGGCCAATATTCCTCCCGAAGAAAGGAGGAGGATTGGCGGCAGATGTTAGCTCAGGTCTAGCGTTCCTCCCAAAAATATACATATATATTGAGATACTGTGCCTTACATTCAATAGCAACAACAAAATTACCTTGCTGCTGCTGCTGCTTATTATTATTATTACTAGTAAGGAAGTTTATTTTATACAGTAGTTTTAAGTTTACAGGAAAACTGAGTGGAAAGTACAGAGAATTCCCACATGCCCCTCTCCTCCTAACACACCACAGTTTTCTCCATTATTAACGTCTTGCATTAGTGTGGTACATTTGTTACAATTGGTAAACCATTACCTTGCTTTTTTTTTATTGAGGTATAATTGATATATAACATTGTAGTATTTTCAGGTGTATAACATAATGATTTGATATTTGTAAGTATTGTGAAAAGATCACCACAAGTCTAGTTAATATTCATTACCACACACAGTTATAAAACAATTTTTCTTGTGATGAGAACTTTTAAGATCTATTCTCTTAGCAACTTTAAAATATGCAATACAGTATTATTAACTATACCACTTTCTACCTTACACCCGCAGGACTTATTTATTTTATAACTGAGAGATTGTACCTTTTGACCCTCTTTATCCATTTCCTCCACCCTCTGTGCCCCCTGCCTCTGGCAACCACCAATCTATTCTCTGCATTTATGAGCTTAGTTTGGGGTATTTTTGTTTGTTTTTGGGGGGGGTTCTTTAGATTCAATATATAAGTGATTTGTCTTTCTCTGACTTATTAGACTTAGCATAATCACCTCCAGGTCTATCCATGTTGTCGCAAATGGCAAGCTTTCTTTCATTTCATGGCTGAATAATATTCCATTGTGTGTGAGTATATACATGTACCACATTTTCTTTATCTATTTGCCCATCAATGGATACTTAGGTTGTTTCCCTATCTTGACTATTATAAATAGTGCTGCAATGAACATGGGGGTACAGATATCTTTTCAAGTTAATGTTTTCATTTTCTTTAGATAAACACCCAGAGGTGGAATAGCTGGATCATATGGTAGATCTATTTTCAATTTTTGAGAAATGTCCATACCATTCTCCATAGTGGCTGAACCAATTTACATTCCCACCAACAGTGCACAGTGTTCCCTTTTCCCCTTATTCTTGTTTGTTATTTCTTGTCTTTTTAAAATTTGTTATTTCTTGTCTTTTTTGTTTTTAAAGATTGGCACCTGAGCTAACATCTGTTGCTAATCTTCTTTTTCTCCCCCCTTCTTCTTCTCCCCAAAGCCCCCCAGTACATAGTTGTATATTCTAGTTGTGTATGCCTCTGGTCGTGCTATGTGGGACGCCACCTCACTGTGGCCTGATGAGTGGAGCCATGTCCCTGCCCAGGATCCAAACCAGCAAAACCCTGGGCCAGGGAAGCAGAGAAGTGCGAACGTAACTACTCAGCCACGGGCCTGGCCTCTCTTGTCTTTTTGATAATAGCCATTCTAACTGGTGTGAGGTGATATCTCATTGTGATTTTGATGTGCAGTGCCCCAATGATTAGTGATGTTGCACATCTCTTATGTACCTGTTGGCCATTTGTATGTCTTCTTTGGAAAAAGGTCTACACAGATCCTCTGACCATTTTTTAATCAGATTTTTTTTTTGCTGTTAAGTTGTATATCATTACCTTGGTATTTTTATAGCACTTTATTGTTTACAAAAACCTTTAGTTATATCATTTATTCATCAGATAGTAGGTGTCCAGAAAATATTTTTGGATCATTGAATGAATTAAACAGCTGCATATGAGCTACAATTGGCTTGTAATTAAATACAGCTGGCAGGACAAAAATATTAAAATAACTATACTTTTTAAGTTCAGCATCTATCATTTGCTAAATTACATCCTCCAGACTACTAATAATTCCTTGGTATCTTGATGGGGTTGATCTGCTTCACTGGAGTGAGCATTTGGTGTCTAGAATTTTTCCTCCCTCTGGCTCATCAGGCAACATGACTATCTAAACTAAGCAAATAATTACAATAAAACAAGCACTTAAAATTATATTTTATCGAAATATTGTTTTTACAACCGTATTAATTGTAGTAACCTTCTGGCATAACTTATAAACATTGATTTTACTAAAAATATATTCTTCATATTACCCACATTTGAATCATATGAAACATTGCTTTTGAAACAGGGCCTATTCTGTGCTAAGAAGAATGTTTATTCTAACTAGCAAATATTTGTGCTAAGACTTTAGGAAGTTGCCAGAGGAAGAAAATGCTCAAATATTAAAAGACTAATAAGATATCTTATACTACATTAATCCTCCATACAAATAGCATCAGTGGTTTGTAACCTGAATTTCCTGCTTCCACGAGCAGGATCCTCTGAGGCTGGAAAAAAAAGTGTTCACTCATATGTATCTAATCTAAAAACTGATCTTTCACTAGGTAGAAATCCAACTGCAATGACAGCTCAGAGTTTCATAGCCTAACCCTGTCATAACTATTATTTGCCTGAGTCCCTGACTCTGACAGATTTGCCCACCAATGTCAAGAGAGAGGATCTGCCCCTGATTACTGAGAAAAAAACTTCTGTCACCTTATGTCCTGTTCACAAGAACCATTGGAGGAAAAATACGGCAAGAGTCAAATAAGGGAACTATCATTCTTTTATTTTCATATATGTTCTACATGTCATGGCCTAAATACAGAGTAATCAGGATATCGGAAAAATAACCACCTGAGTTCCAGAAGATCAAGGAACATCAGGATAATATGAACCTGGGTGGATAGAAGTAGTAAGAGAGTGCAGGAAGAAGCCCACTAAAGAGGTCTTAGAGATTTTTCTCATCTTCATCCATCATAAACTTGGCAAAGAAACATAAAAAGATTTGTGGGAAGGAAATGAGTTGTCAACTTCATATAGCAACTACTGTCCTAATGTTGTTATACAGTGATTTTTTACTTATTAAACTTCTTAATATAAGCCAAGAACCCTGACATGATATGTTTAGACCAATTTCCCTAATAAATGTTTTTAAAAGGAAAAGAATAATTCCTTAACACTATAAAGAATATTAAGAATATTTATCTTAAACCGGTATCTCACTTAACAATTTAAAACTAGATACATTACCTTTAAAATCAGTAAAAGTTGCCCTCCACCTCTGACAACCACCAATCTGTTTTCTATGAGTAGTGTCTTTTAAATTCCACATATAAGTGAGATTATACAGTATTTTTCTTTTTTTGTCTTATTTCACTTAGTATAAAAATATTCTGCATTTATAGTAGCAATAACAAAGCAAATTAAATATCATATGGTAGGTTGCTAACAAGGCTCCAATTATTTACCCTTCCTTGTATCTATACCCTTGCCATGTGACTTTGCAGTTCCTCTTAATGAAGAGGCCTATTTTTCCTCCCAAGAATCTGGACTGCCCTTGGTGACTTGCTTTGGCCAAGAGAATAATTCTAGGGTTTTAGAAACCTTGAATGTTTTTGCTTGCTTGCTCTTTTCCTTTTCTGACTGCTAAAAGAACCTGCCTGGGATAGTTAGCTATCCAGATAGAGGAGGAAAGATATATGAAATGGCCAAGTTGCCCCAGTCATCCAGGCAAAGCCATCCTAGATCAGATAACAGCCAGCTGACACTCAGATGTGAGTGACCCCACCCAAGATTAGCAGACTCACCTAGCCAACCAACAGTTGACCACAGACAAGCAAATCCAGTCAAGATCATTCAAGCCAAAGCCAAATTACCCAACCCCTACAGACTCATAAGTTAAGTAAATGTTTAATGTTAAGTGCCACTGAAGTTTTGTAGTTGTTACACAGCAATATGGTGACAAGAGATAACTAATACATACTATTTAAAAATATTACTAACGTGGAAGCAAAGCAGCTGGTTATTCCATAACCTGACTCTTTTGAGACTCTGACTACATGTCCCTAAGGGTAAGTATTTAGAGTATTCTTGCCTCTTAGAAGAGTTACCAAAGAGAGCCATCCCAAAAAGAATAACTTTTTTGGCCTTTGCGTGACTGAAAAATAAACTTTTATTGAATTAAGTTATTGATATTTTAGGGTTTTTTGTTATAGCAGATAGCCTACCCTAAAAAATACATCTAAGACAAAAATGATGTTCCACAATCTTTTGCCTGTTTTACTTAAATTTAATAACAAAGCACTCAGAACTTAATTATTCTCTGATTTGCATTTATTCATCATGCCTTCCCTAATTCAAACCTTTCAATACAGAAAGATTATATATTTATAACTTATATAGAGATTATATACCTATATATAATACATGTCATATATAAATATATCTGAAAATAATTTTGCTGAATTACTTCATTATAAATATAAATTCAGTATATAATAATATTGATAAAATAATAGTACAATAATCAATAATGTGCCCTTGAGCTCACATTCTAATGTACTGTCTACCCACAATAAGAAAGAATTAGTAAATCATAAGTCCCTTGGTCAAGGGGCTTGATAAGTACCCACTTAAGCTATGAGAGTGGGTCTAACAGGCTAACCCAAAGAAAATTTCACTGAGCAAGTAGTTATTGTGCACTTAGATGCTCAGTCATAAGATGGACATTATTGGAAGATACAAAGAATTATAGGGGGGACAGCCCTGATGGCCTAGTGGCTAAAGTTCAGCACACTCCACTTTGGCAGCCTGGGTTTGGTTCCTGGCGCAGAACCACAACACTTGTCTGTCAGTACCCATGCTATGGTGGTGGCTTATGTAGAAGAACTAGAAGGACTTACAACTAAAATATACAACTATGTACTGGGACTTTGGGGAGGTGAAAAAAAAACCAAAAGGGAAGACTTGCAACAGATGTTAGCCTCAGGGCAAATCTTCCCCAGCAAAAGATAAAATAATAATAATAAAAAGAAGTATAAGGAATAGTCCTTATGTTGGCTCATGTATAGATTACTTTCCTAATTAAATTTAAGCTTCTTATAGGAGGTGACTGAGTCTTATATATTATTTGTATTTTGTAGTTCTAAGCATTAGGCAATAAAACACTAAGGACCTGTGTCTGTACACAGTTTTCCATTAGCAATAGTATCTTCTACAAGTCCTCAGAATCATTTTCATTAATTGTGAATCAACTGCAACACTTTTGAAATTTAAACTAACTAGGGCTACTCATTAGGAAAGAAAGTAAATTGAAAGGAACTCTGGATAGCAATTTATAATGTGCAAAATTCAAAATCAAAGTAAGTAGAAGAAAACAATGTTACTTTCTTGACTTTGGATATGACACTAAAAGCATACATAATAAAAGCAAAAATAAGTGAAACTGAATCAAACTAAAAAGCTTTGGGAGAAAATATTTGCAAACCATGTATCTAATAAGAGGTTAATATTTGAAATATATAAGGAACTCATACAATTCAATAGCAAAAAAAAAAAAAAAAGACAAACTTGGTCAATGGACTTGAATAGACATTTCTCAAAACAAGTCATACAAATGGCCAACAAGTATATGAAAAGATGTTCAACATTACTAATCATCAGGGAAATACAATTAAAACTACAATGAAATATCACCTCTCACCTGTTAGGATGGCTATTATAAAAAAACAAAAGACATCAAGTGTTGACAAGAATGTGGAGAAATTGGAACCCTTTACACTATTGGTAGGAACGTAAAATGGTACAATTGCTATGGAAAACAATATACAAGTTCATCAAAAAATTAAAAATAGAACTACCGTATGATCTAGTCACCCCACTTCTTCATATATATCCTAAGGAAACTAAATCAGGATCTCAAAGAGATACCTACACTCCTATGTTCACTGCAGCATTATTTACAATAGCCAAGATATGAAAACAACATAAATGGTCATCAATGGATGAATGAATAAGGAAGATATATACATACAATAGAATGTTATTCAGACTTTAAAAAGAAGGAAATTGGGGTTGCTGTCAAGATGGCAGCATAGGCAGACTGAACTCACCTCCTCCCATGGACACAACAAATTTACAACTACTCTGGGAACAATTACCCAAGAGAGAACTGAAAACTGGATAAAAAGAACACCTGTGACAAGGGACGGTCCTGACTGAAGTGGAAGAGGCAGAAATTCCTTTCTGGAGAGAAAAAGCCACCTTTGAGCCATGGTGCTTTACAGACAGCCAGGAGCAATCCTAAGGTACATGGCCTTCCCTGGAGAGCGGGGGACCTGAGCAGGGGAGCATTGCTGCTATAAGCACAACTGAAACAAGTGTCATAATATCTGGCTTTGCTGGCTACTATGAAGAATACTCCCAGAAAAGCTATCGGACATAAGGGGGAAAAAGGCAGCTCTTATAGGACCCATGCACAAATTCACCCATTTTGGAAAGCAACCTAAAATTACCATAAAGATGCACAGTCCTTTAGAGAAAAGAGACACACCTGATAGGCTCTGGTTGAATCTTGGTGAGAGGTGAGACCTCTCCAGGGACTGAGACATTGGTGGCAGTCATTATTGTGATGTAGTACAGGTGTGCTGACAAAGATGCTGGCAGATGCCATTGGAGTTCTTCCACTGGCCTGTTTGTCCAGGGTCTGCCCCACCCACTAGAGCACTGATTTAATCCAGTTCAGCCAGGGATTAGGGCAGCCTACCCTGGAAAGTGGCCCCACCCAACAGCAAGCCCTCAGGCAACTTGTGGGCCTGCATAGACTAGGTCCCTGGATCCTCTGCAGCCAGGCAAGTGGGATGCCTCTGAGGGGCAGGGAATGCATGAAGAGCAGGTGGAGTGTGTGGGGCATTGGTGGAGTGTATGGGCCTCTGCAGTGGGGTGACTGGGTCTGCGTCAGGGGGTCAGGGTGTGCACAAGGGGCAGGACTGTCTTGATAGTGTGTGGCGCCCTGAAGGTGGTGGGGCTTGTCAGCTGCAGAAGACTTGTGCTTCTCAAAGTACCACATAGATGACTGGCCACACCTTCCAAAGCCTGAAACAAGTGTGTGCTCCTGTGCCTGGGGCCAACCCCACTAAGCTACAATCCTGTGAGAGCTAACAAAAGTCTTACAGGCCAGAGACCTATAGTAATTGTTAAGCCCCTAAGCCTGGCAACCAGCCACTCCAGAGGCCTACTCCCTTAACAGAAAAGCTGCAACAGGAATGTGCTATTAGACCTTGCAGCCAACTGTGCTGGGTCTCCCTATGCCTGATAAAGTGACTGAAGAGTTCCATAGCAGCCACACACAGCTGAGCATTACAACCAGCTGGCCAGGGGAACAGCCTAGCCTCCCTGGGTACCTGCAATAAGAGCAACCCTGCCACAATGAAAGGACATACGTAGCCCACACAGGGGACACTCTGGAACATTTAGAATTGGTGATGAGAGGGAAGCACACTGCTGGGCCTCATAAGGCATCTCTTACATAAGGCCACCTCTCCAAGATTGGGAAATGTAGCTGATCTACATAATATATAGATATAAGCACAGAGAAAGAGGTAAACTAAGGAGACAAAGGAATATGTTCCAAGTAAAGGAATGGGACAAAACCCCAGAAAAAGAACTAAATGAAACAGAAATAACAACAGCTACCTGACAGAGTTCAAAGAAAAAGTCATAAGGATGCTCACTGATCTTGGGAAAAGAATGGATGAACTCAGTGAGAACTTCAACAAAGAATTGGAAAATATAAAAAAGAACCAATCAGAAATGAAGAATACAACGCTGGAAATGAAAAATTCACTAGAGGGACTCAATAGCAGGGGAGATGATATAGAAGAATGGATCAGCGAGCTGCATTAAAGGCTAGAGAAAATCACCCAAGCTGAACAGAAAAAACAAAAATGAATTAAAAAGAATGAGGGCACTCTAATGGACCTTCTGGGACAAGATCAAGCTAACATTCATATTATAGGTGTCCGAGAAGAAGAAGAGAGAGACAAAGGGGCAGACAATCTATTTAAAGAAATAATAGCTGAAAACTTTCCTAATCAAAGGAAGGAAACAGATATCCAGGTACAGGAAGCACAGATAGCACCAAACAAGATGAACCCAAAGAAGAACACACCAAGACACATTATAATTAAAATGTCAAGTATTAAAGATAAAGAGGGAATCCTAAAACTCTCAAGAGGAAGGCTACAAGTGACATACAAAGGAAAGCCCATAACGCTATCAGTTGACTTGGCAGCAGAAACCTTACAGGCTAGATTGACATGATATACTTAAAGTGCTGAAAGGAAAAAACCTATAGCCAAGAATACTCTACTCAGAAAGGTTATCATTCAGAATTGAAGGATAAAGAGTTTCCCAGACAAGCAAAAATTAAAGGAGTTTATCACTAAGAAACCAGTTTTACAAGAAATGCTAAAGGAACTTATTTAAGTGGGAAACAGATCACAGATAGGAATAAGAGAATTATAGGAAAAGAGCAATAAAATCACTGGTAAGGGCAAAAACAGTAAAGGTAGCAGATCAACCATCTATGAAGATAATATGAAGGTCAAACGACAAAAGTACTAAAATCACCTGTTTCCATGATAAGTGGGTAACAGATACACACACAGAAAGAGGTTAGATATGATATGAAAAGTATAAAATGTGGGAGGCAGGGAGTAAAAGAGTAGAGCTTTTAGCAAGAGGTCAAACTAAAGAGACCATCAACTTAATATAGATTGCCATATACACAGATCATTATATATGAACCTCATGGTAATCACAAACCAGAAACCTATAATAAGTACACAGAAAATTAAGAGAAAGGAACCCAAACATAATACTAAAGAAAGCCATCAAACCACAAGGGAAGAGAGCAAGAGAAGAAAGGAACAGAGGAGAACTACTAAAACACTCAGAAAAAAAGTAACAAAATGGCAATAAGTACATACTTAATAGCTACTTTAAATGTCAATGGACTAAATGCTCCAATCGAAAGGCATAGGGTGGCTGATTGGAAGCAACCTAGGTGCTCATCAAGGGACAAATAGATAAAGATGTGGTATACATACACAATTGAAATTATGAAATCTGGCCATTTGTGACAACATAGGTGGATCTTGAGGGTATTATGCTAAGCGAAGTAACTCAGAGGGAGAAAATCAAATACCATATGATCTCACATAAGTGGAAGACAAAAACAACAACAAATGGTCACATAGAGACAGAGACTGCATTGGTGGTTACTACAGGGGAAGGGGGCAGGGAGGAGGACAAAAGAGGTGATTAGGTGTATGTGTGTGGTGATGGATTGGAATTAGTCTTTGGATGGTGTAATTACATGATGTAATCTACACAGAAATCGAAATGTAATCATGTACACCTGAAATTTATATAATGTTATAAATCAATGTTACCACAATAAAAAATAAGTAAATTTTTCAAAATAAGATTTTTTTCTTGAAAAACTTCAAAAAGGAAATTATGCTATATGCAACAAGAAGAATGAATCTGGAAGACATTATACTGTGAAATAAGCCAGTCACAAAAGCACAAATACTGCATGATTCCACATATATCAGGTATCTAAAATAGTCAAATTCGTAGAACTAAAGAATGGAATGGTGGTTGCCAAGGGCTTGGGGGTGGGGGAAATAGGGAGTTGCTGTTCAATGGGTATAAAGTTTCAGTTATGCAACATAAACATGTCCTAGAGATCTGCTGCACATCATCACGCCTGTAGTTAGCAATACTACATTGTACACTTAAAAATTTGTGATGAGGGTAGATCTCATGTTAAATGTTCTTACCACAGAAAGAAATGGGGTACAAGGAAACTTTTGGAGGTGATGCATATGTTTATTATCTTGATTGTTGTGATGATTTCAGGGGTATGTGCATATGTCCAAACTCATAAAATTGTATACACTAAATATTTGCATTTTTGTAAATCAATTATACCCAAAAAAAAGCTGCTAAAAAATGAAAAACAACTGTTATTTTAAGAATATCAAGAAACAAATTCTCCTGTCATCCAAATTAGAGTGTCTTATAAACCCATGGTGGTTCAAACTTATAAGGCAGGACACTGAAACACCTGATAAGTCCTAGGTACTTTAAAGAGGCTCAGATTAATCAATTTATCTAATAAATTCATTATAACTTACTGTCATATGGTAGAAAAAAATACTGAGGAAAAAGGAAATAAGAAGTGTAAAAGACTGTAAAGGTTATAAGACAGAGCCAAAGAATACATTTGCACGGGATGCCAATACTGAAAGTAACATTAAGATAAGGAGTTGAAAAGATAAAAGGAAAAATAAGAGCAAGTTGTTTTTTCATTGCAAATTGTCCTAGGGCATGGTTTTATAAAACAGTGTTTGGCAGCCTTACGAAGTGAGCATCGTCCTACTGTACAATCCAGGAATCACACTCCTAAGTATTTGCCCAAATGAGTTGAAATTTATGTCCACATGAAAACCTATATACAAATGGTTATAGTAGCTTTATTCATAATTACCAAAACTAGCAGCAACCAAACGTCCTTCAGTAGATAAATGGATAAACAGTGACACATCCAGACAATGAAATTTTATTTACCAATAAAAAAGAAATTATCTATCCAGCCACCAAAAGGCATGTAGGAAGCTTAAAAGCCTATTGCTAAGTAAAATAAGCCAGACTAAAAAGGTTATATACTGTATGATTCCAACTATAAGACATTCTGAAAAATGCAAAACTATACAGACCACAAAAAGATCAGTCTTTGCGAGGGGTTCAGGCAAAGGAAGAGGTGGTTAAGTAGGCAAAGCACAGGGAATTTTTAGAGCGGTGAGGCTATTCTGTATGATATTGTAATGACAGGTACATGACATGATGCATTTATCAAAACCCATAGAAATTTACAGCACAAAAAGTGAATGTTAATTCATGCAAATATTTATAGAGTTATTTAAGAGGTCAGAGTATTCCAGGATAGAATGTAGAAAAGGACAAAACAATCTATTACAAATATATGAAACCACCTCACTGAAGGGGGTGGGAAGATAAGCGTGCTGATCTATGTAACTTTGGAAATGAGTGGAGTCTGTAAGACTAAAGGCTAAAGAAATTGTACATAAGCACTATACTCTAGTTGATAAAGTTGTTCCCTATGAGAGTATAAGTTAACAACTCTGAAACTGCTATATATATTTACTGAAATCAACTAGTTAAATAAATGAATGGTGCATGGTGAGAGCCAGGTTCTTCACTGTTCAAATGGGAGCTTATAGATAAGCAAGGAAAGAAGGCTAGAATGATTCATGTGGTAAAAGATTAGAGTTGGAAACATTAGTATAAGCTTACATTAAGCTTAATACAGATACAAATGGTTACATATAGAAGTATTTATAGATATGTGTGTATATACAGGTTAGTATACACACATATATTACCTTGCTCTGTAAGCTGTGAGGGCCTACAAGTAACAACATCTGGTAGTAATGAGTACATTGCGCATCCAGATTTTGTCTTCTACTACCATTCTCTAACAAGAGGAACCAGGGTTCCTTGGAGAAATGGCTAATACTAGGACTGGGACAAAAAATATACAAGATGAGCCTGGAGCATCTTGTAGTGCCAAAAAGTAAGAAAGCGCTAAAAAAATTAATTTATTTTTCAAAAAACCATAAAACACACCATGATATCAAAGGGACAAAGGGACGAATAGCTAAAGCTAGAGTAATCTGAAGCAACAAAATAAATTGCCAAAGCTAGAGTGATCTGAAGCCACAAAATAAACTGCCAAAGCTAGAGTAATTTGAGCAGCAAAGTAGTATTGGGTTATAACCCACAGTATAAAAAATACTCATGAGTCCATATTGATATAAACAATTGAATAAATAAACAAACATGGGAGAAGTGACAAATCTCTCATGCAGACGAATTCTAATTTACATAGATATTCCACCCTCAAGGAGGTGAAGCACAACTCCCACTTAAGTGTGGGCTGCATAGTTACTTCATTCCAAAGACTACAGTATGGAAAAGAGGGGGTGAAAAAAGTAACTTTATCATGGAGAAACATGACATACACCATTCCAGCCAGGTGTTTAGGGCAACATCAACAGTGGTCAGTCATGTGATGAAAATGGCACTTTACCTCTGTGATTTTCCTCTCCAAAACCTATAACCTCAGTATAATCATTAGAAAAATATCAGACAAATCCCAGTGAAGAAGCATTCTACAAAATACCTTACTAGTACTCCTCAAAACTCCCAGGTTCATCAAAAACAAGGAAAGTCTGAGAAACTATCACTGTCATGAGGAGCCTAACAAAATCCAATAACTAAATGTAATGTAATATCCTGGATGGGATCTTTGGACAGAAAAAGGACATTAGGTAAAAACTAAGGAAATCTAAACAAAGTTTGAATGTTAGTTAATAATGTATCAATATTGCTTCATTAACTGTAACAAATGTACTAAAATAACAAAGGAAACTCAGCATGAGGTACATGAACTCTACTATCTTCACAACTTTTCTGTAAAACAAACTGTTCTAAAACCTTGTTTATTGAAAAAGTTAATTGAAGACAATTTCAAATTCCACCAGGCTGTAATACAAAGAGCTCCTATTCTTCTCACATGAAAGTCTGACTCCTTACAGAATTCTGAACTTTTGAGAAACTGAAGGCAAAAGGAATATGGAATGGCTAGTGGAGGAGGAAGGTCAAAAAGTCAGTCATATCCTAATCTCCACTTGCAAAAGCAAGGGCAGTTGAATATTTCCTCCTTAATGCATCATTCGTGACTTTCATTTTAAGCGGCATCCCCTCTCTCTGCAATCTTTACCTTCACAGTACATCTATTTGGTGCCCTGTTGGTAATTAACATTCATTTAATCCTTCAATTGCAGAATATTGAGATGGGGTCGTTATAGCACTGAAGGAAGAAGACTAGATTGTGTTCCTTTGGATAGGAAGAGTGTATTTATAATATTAGCAATAATTATATTGATTGGACTAATTCTGGAAGTTTACATCTGGGAAGATGGATGAATGTGCCTATTACGTAACCAAAATTTTGGTTGTAGTGTACATATATTTGAGTTTTAGCAGCCTGGCTATTTCTTTGATTCTCCAAAGCCCAAATAATTGCGGTCCCTCTGCCACTGGGTATGGTCTTCGCAGTTGTGAGCATTCAATGCAACGTTAAGAGATAGTTGAAGATAAGATCAGTGGAGCAGCAGCAGTGCAGGCAGTGGTGGTGAGAGAAGTAAAAGCTCAGTATGGCAGAGATTTTACTGTTTAACTTCATGTCTAGATCAGGTATTATCCTTTACTGAGCCTAGGTCAGCAGCTCTCTACTATTTCCAAGCACTATCATCTACCCACTGCCCTTATTCCTCTTCTGCTTTATCAGAGTTTCTGCTTCTTTTAACAACCAAAAAAACTATTTACTGTGTTGTAAAACAAAGACAGATGATAGATATAGATGTACATTACATTTGTATCATATATACATATATGGAATACATATATGGAAAAATAATGCATGCCATGCACAACAAACATCAAGGAAAGTTATTTAGCTGCAATACGTGCTTCACAGGTATCTTGCATTTTTTCCTAAACCCTAAATATATGTGCTTCTCACATAGCACATCTCTCGTTTTTTCTTTATCCACCCAGTCTCACTTGTCTGTCTGGGTTGTCAGCCAGTGCTCCACAGCCCATCCTTGCCAGAAAGACACTTGCAGAGATATAAGCTGTCAGCTCTGGATGCCTGAGTATGTGGTTTTCCTCTAAAAATTCTATTTCCAGTTGACAGTATAGCACTTTCATCTTGTTTCCTTTTTGAATTAAAGGGGAAAAACGACCTAGATAATCTCAGTTGACATAACCTGTGCTGCTTGACAAATTAGCTCTCAGGAAAATTAATGATCCCTCCAGCCATAGGCAAGCTATTTGATTCCCCTTCTTCTAGTGATAAAACGAACAACAGCCATTTCCTAAGCAGTAGTTGACAAATTTGTGTTTGCAGAACAGAGACTTTAAAACATCTACTCATGAGGTCCCATTTCCAGCGTTAGTATCCTTATCAATGTAGATTGATCCAGGTTCAACTAAGTTTAATATTCAGAGGACACAGCTCGTTCACATACACCCATGATAGGTGTTAACACCAAGGAATTAGTTACAATCTCTTATGTCTAAAACTAGCACCATGTCCTTTCAAGTGAACCATGGCACGAGTGGTAGTGTGTTTCACAGAGAGGTCCAAAAAAAAATAGAAAAAAACTGAAAGTGAAAATCAAGAATCAATATCTTTTTTTAAAATATTTTTTCCTTTCCTTCCTCCTTTATATTACACTTAAAGTAGTATGTTATTTTTTAAAATTATGCATATTATAGACTATTTTTTATGAATTTTGTTTCAGGGTATTAAAGGAACATAAAACATTTGTTATAAAAAGGGGGCTTTGGGTCTTACATAGCTTTTTTCAGCTTTATTGAGGCATAAACTGACAAATAAAAACTGCATATATTTAAAGTGTACAATTTGATGTTTCGTTATATGTAATACATTGTGAAATGATTACCACAATCAACTAATATATCTATCATCTCATACAGTTACTATTTTTTTGTGTGTGAAACACTTAAGATCTACCCTCTTAGCAAATTTCAAGTATCCAATACAGTATTGTTAACTATAGTTACCATACTGTACATCAGATCTCCAGAAGGAAGGAGGAAGAAAGGAAGGCGGGGGAGGAAGGGTCGGAGGGGAGGAAGTGGGTAGAGGGAGGAAGGGAGAGAAGCAGCAGCAGAGACTGTGGGTGTCACACAGAGCCTAAAATATGTACCATCTTGCCCTCTACAGAAAAAGTTTGCCTACCCTGTCCTTGTTATAAAGTTTTTGATTTCCTTTAATAAAGCTGTTTCTAGGCTATTTCTACTTTTATTCCTACCCAGAAGCTTTAATTTACAATCTTGGAACTTCCTGAAGCTATTTCTTTTAATTTAGTCTAGTGCATATCACAAAAGTTATGAATAAGAATTGGTAGAACATATTCTGTCATCAAAGAGATAAGATTCCTTTATTAATGTAAAATCTTAAAGAGAATGAAAAGCTAAATGTCGAAGAAATCACAGAATATATAATATACATAAAAAATACAATACCATTAACAGTTGCTCAAAAAATGAAATACTTAGATGAAAATCTAACAAAACGTGTACATGACTTGTATATTGAAAATATACAATGCTGATGAAAGAAATCAAAGAATATCTAAATAGACAGAGATACAGTGTTCATGGAATGCAATATTCAACATAGTAAAAGACGTTAATTTTCCCCAGAATGATATAAGGTTTAACATAATTCTTATCAAAATCCTAGAAAGATTCTTTGCAGATATAGACAAGATTATTCTAAATTTATATGAAAAGGCAAAGGAAGTAGAATTGATAAAATAATTCTGAAAAACAACAAAATGGGAAGAACCAATCTACCTGATTTCAAGACTTATTATACAGATACATCAATCAAAACTGTGTGGTATTAGCAGAGGAGTAGACACATGGATCAATGAGACAGAACAGAGAACCCATAATAGACTCATACAAATAGACTGAACTGATTTTTGACAAAGGTACAAAGCAATTCAATGGAAGAAAGCCCTTTCAAAAAATGACACTGGAGCAATTGGACATCCACAATCAAAATATGAATTTTGACCTAAACCTTAATTATTACATGTAAAACTACAAAACTTTAGAAGATAATATATGATAAAAATCTTTGGGACCTACGGATTGGTCAAGAGTTTGCATGAAGAGTGACAAAAGCAAGATGGTAGACTAGGAGGTCCCCGCCCACAGTCTCCCTCGGCAACAATAATCTGGCAGCCAGTCACAGAAAAAAGTGCCTTTGTGGTTCGGGTAAGAGACTATGAAACCCCAGTGGAACCCAAGACCAAGAAGGGTAATTTTGAGAAGGCAGACCCATCCCCAGGTGATAGACTTGCCCACAGTAGTTCTGGCTACAAACCTGAAATACCCGTCCCCCTGTAGACCCAGCTATAGCTCTGTTTGGCCTTGCTCCTGACACTATCACCATCTGCCAAGGGACCCAGTCACACCTGCCCATGCCCTGGATAACAGGCCCACGGATCTGGGTCTCACTTGTGAACACTTTACTAGGTGGACTCCAAAAAGGCCAGTGACTGGGCTCCAGCTGCTCTTAGCCATGGTCTTGCCCAGGGACCAGGTGGAAGTCAAGCCTATCTGTGCCACAAGACAGGCCCTCCAACCTTGGTCCAACTGCAGATCCTGAAACAGTGCTATAGCCTGGCTCCAGCCCCTCTCAGCCATGGGATGAAAGAAAATGAGGAAGACACAAGTAAATGGAAAAATATCTCTTGTTCATGGATTGGGAGAATTAATATTGTTAAAATGTCCATACTACCCAATGCAATCTATAGGTTCAATATAATCCCTATCAATAAAAAATTCCAATACCAGTTTTCAGAGAAATAGAAAAAAAAATCCTAACATTCACATGGAACCACAAAAGAACCCAAATAGCCAGAACAATCTTGAGAAAGAACAATGCTGGAGGCATCACATTTTCTGATTTCAAACTGTCTTAGAAAGCTAATCAAAATAGTATGGTATTGGCTTAAAAAGACACAGAATCCAGTGGAAAAGAATAGAGAGCCTAGAAATAAAGACATGCATATACACTCAACTAATCTTTTTGTTGTTGCTGAAGATTCACCCGAACATCCGTACCAATCTGGTCACTACCACAACATGGCCACCAACAAGTGGTGTAGGTCCACGCCGAACTTAACCACTAGACCACAGGGCCAGCCCCTACAGTCAACTAATCTTTAACAAGAGCACCAAGAATACACAATGGGGAAAAAGCAGTCTCTTCAATAAATGCTGTAAGGAAAAGTGGATATCCATATGCAAAATGATGAAATTGGATGCATTAACTTGATTGTGGTAACAACTTCTCAATGTATACATATATTAAATTATCATGTTGTATGCCTTAAAAAGTTACCTTGACATGAAAAGCACGATCTACAAAAGAAAAAAATCCATAAATTAGACTTCATCAAAATTTAAAGCTTTTCTCCTCAAAAGACCCAATTAAAGATGATGAAAATGCATGCCAGACTAGGAGAAAATATTTGCAAACTACATATCCAACATATGACTCATATCTAAAATATATTATTTTTTCCAGTTTTATTGAGATATAATTGACAGATAACATCACATGCATTTTAGATGTATATGTTTTTTTATTTTTTATTTTTATTTTTTTTCTGCTTTATCTCCCCAAACCCCCCCTGTACACAGTTGTATATCTTAGTTGCATGTCCTTCTAGTTGTGGGATGTAGGACACCGCCTCAATGTAGCCTGACGAGCGGTGCCATGTCCACACCCAGGATCTGAACCCTGGGCCACCGCAGCGAAGCGCGCGAACTTAACCACTTGGCCACTGAGCCGGCCCCGATGTATATGTTTTTTAAATGATCAAAATTCAACAATAAAAATATCCAAATAGAAAATGGTCAAGACATGAAGAAATATTTCATTGAAGAGAATGGCAAATAAACTTATGAAAAGATATCAACATCACTAGAGAAACGCAAATAAAGATTATGATGAGATATTACTACTTACCTATTAGAACAGCTAAAAAAAAAAAGTGACAATACCAAATGCTGGTGAGTATGCAAAGAAACTGAGTATCTCATGTATTGATTCCAGCCACTCCGGAAAATAGTTCAGCAGTTTCTTAAAAAACTAAACACACACTTACTATATGTATTTCTGCACATTTATCCCAGAGAATTGAAAACTTACACAAAAACCTGTATACAATTTTTATTTGTGGTGCATCTATACCAAGGAATATCACTCAGCAACAAAAAGTAATGAATTATTATTATGCACAACTTGGATAGATCTCATGGGCATTATGCTGAGTGAAAAAAAACCCAAAGGTAATATACTATATGATTCCATTGATATAACAATCTCTAAGTGACAATATTATAGAGATGGAGAATAAATTAGTGGTTGCCAGAGGTTAAGATTGGGGTGGGGGCATCAATGTGACTGTAAAGAGGCAGCATGAAAAAGAACTTTGTGGTTACAAAGCCTGATAGCACTGATGGTTACACAAATTTACAAAGGATAAAATCACACGGAACCGTAAACACATTGTATTCATGCAAATGTCCCATTTTGGGCATCTACTATAGTTACATAATGTGTAACCACTGAGGGAAACTGGATGAAAGGTACATCCATTCAGTAAGTGAATGGCTAACAAAACTGTGGACTACTACTCAACAATAAAAACAAATGATTACAAGCATCATGAAACTTTTCTGAGTGAGGATCATGACAGATTAATGGATATTGAATTCATTATCCCTCTACAACTATAAACTAGCAAAACATAAAAAGTAACTATGTGCAGGCACTGGACAACAATGCAGGGCTGTGATTACTGAAAGGCATATAGTTAGCTTCACTGATTTTATGCCTAAGGGTACTTTCCAAAACTGGGTACAGAGAGTGGAGTTCTAACAGGGCAGTGGTCTCATTGAGCAGAGAAAATAGATTATAATTTGGGGCTGTTGAGAGAGCTGAAATTGTGGATCAGGATATCAGAGAAGAGGAAACTGCACCGAAAATAGAACTCCAGAAATCTGGATGGAGTGCCCAAGAGTAGTGCTGTGCGATAGAACTTTCTGCATAATGGAAATATTTATATTTGTCCTGTTAAACATGGTTACCACCAGCACCATATGCCTACTGAGCATTTGAAATATGGCAAGTGCAACTACAGAACTAAATATTTTATTTTAAATGGCTAGAACATGTGGTTTGTGGCTATTGTATTAGCCATCACAGCCCTGGAGTTTAGGTTGCAAGTGAGCAGAGTAAAATTCTATGAGGCCTTTCTCTATCTAGCTTATTTCACTTAGCATAACATAGTCCAGGTTCATCCATATGGTTACAAATAGCAGCATCTCCTTCTCTTTTAAGACTGAATAACACTCCATTGCATACATACGCCACAATTTTTTATCCATTCACCTGTTGACCCTTAGGTTGTTTCCATATCTTGACTTTTGTGAATTATGCTTGCAATGAACATGAGACTGAAGATTTCTCTTCCAGGTACTGATTTCATTTCCTTTGGATATATACCCAGAAGAGGGATTACTGAATTGTACAGCAGTTCCACTTTTAATTTTCTGAGGAACTTCCATACAGTTTTCCAAAGGCTGTACTGCCTGACATTCCCACCAACAGTGTACAAAGGGTTGTCTTTTCTGCACATCCTTGCCAAGACTTTTATCTTTTTGATAATACACATCCTAACAGATGTGACGTGATAACTCATTGTGGTTTTTTGGGGATTTTGTGTGTGTGTGTGTGAGGAAGATTAGCCGTGAGCTAACATCTGCTGCCAAACATCTTTTCCTGAGGAAGACTGGCCCTGAGCTAATATCTGTGCCTATCTTCCTCTACTTTATATGTGGGACGCCTGCCAAAGCATGGCTTGATAAGCAGTGCATAGGTTCACACCCGGGATCCAAACTTGCAAACCCTGGGCCGCTTAAGCAGAGCACGTGAACTTAACCACTCCACCATCAGGCCAGCCCCTAACTCACTGTGGTTTTGATTTGCATTTCCCAGATGATGAGTGATGTTGAAAACCCTTTCATACACCTGTTGGCCATTTCTATGTCTTCTCTGGAAAATGATCTCCCTTACATGTGGAATCTTTAAAAAGTCAATTTCATAGAAGCAGAGAGTAGAACGGTGGTTACCAGGGATGAGAAGGTGGAAGAACTGGGGAGATGGTTGTTCAAAGGATACAAAGTCGCAGTTATGTAAGACGCAAAAGTTCTACACACCTAATATATAGCATGATGACTAGAGTTAATACTGTATCGTATATTGGAAACTTGCTAAGAGAATAGATTTCAGGTGCTCTCACCACACACACACACACACACACACACACACACACACAGAATGGGAACTATGTGAAGAAATGGATATCCTAACTACCTTGACTGTAGTAATCATTTCACTATGGATATCAAAACATCATGTTGTACACCTTAAATATATACAATTTTTATTTAAAAAAGAAAAAAAACCCTGTGAGGACTGACTGAGAATTACTAGGAGTTGTGAACTGAGAATACAGAAGAACACACAGAATACAGAAGTGGCAAAATTTGGGAGATGTGGATCTGACCAACCAGAGTAGAGAGCTCTTGTTGAACAATCCAGGCTTTTAGTTTAGAGACAGAAAGGCTACACTTTAGAAAGCAGGCTACTCTAGCTCTAGAGCAGTTTCTCAACCTCAGCATTACTGACATTTTTTATCAGATAATTATTTTGTGTGTGTGTGTGTGTGTATAGGGACAAGGGAGTACTGTTCATTGCAGGATGTTCAGCAGCCTCCCTGGCCTCTACACACTAGGTGCCAGTAGCACCCATGCACATACCTGTTGTAACAATCAAAAATGTCTCCGAACATTGCCAGTTGTCCATTGAATGGTAAAATCACCCCCGGTTGAGAATCACTGCTCCAGAGTAACAGCTAATCTAAAACGATCCTAACAAAGGCTAAAACAAAGTCTCAACAGGATCAAGCTGAACATTAATAAATTAACCTCCTAAAGAATGAAATTCTTAAAAAGAAGGGAAAAAAACCAACAATAAAACAAATGAAAGATTGTTTCCAGTAATAGAATATGAAGAGGTCAACAATTCCCCTATTTCAAAAAAAAAAAAGTATATAGCTAGACAAAATGGATCAAAAACCATCATTTCAAGGCACTGGAAATCAATCAAGGGCAAACAGTAGGTTGAGAACTATGTATTCTTGAAAAATTGCTAGAGCTTTGGAAAAGAACCATTGGAGCCTGTGTCATTCTTGAGTAAGGTTCTCATTCTTCCCTAAGTTAGTCAGTAAGGACTTTAGCTGTATTAGGCAGTCGCTCACTTCAAAAAATAGTAAATTTGCACTAAGAGAGGATGGACTTGATTCAGAACAGGTGTGCAAACCTACAGTTTCGTCACTTAAGAGGAGGAAATCAGTTAGGAATGGATAGGGAAAACCTGTAGTTGCTAGCCAAAGGTGACAGTTCCAGCAACAGAGCAGCCAGAAATTTAACAAAGATGGTCCCGGGACAGGACAGCCATAGAAGGGCTAAGATGAGTTCTCCAAACATCCCCATCTAACTCAGAAATCAAGCATGCACAGGGGAGACATAAGAGAGCATGGCAAAAAGGAAACGCCAAGGGAGACCTGAGAACTGGCTACAAGGTTGAATGTATCCCCTATCGCACACAGAGAACAATTAGCAGAGGGCAGAAGGCTTACAGACTCAAAATGTTTGATGTGAACCTCTGTCCAAATCATTGGCTGACTACTAAGCTATGCAGAGACAGAGGCTAACCCTAGGGAGTCATGATAAAAATTAAAATAAGAATTTAAAAAACCAAGCAGAGATAGCAATAGCTCCACACCACAGGGGGAACAGATTCCACAGCTTGAGTTCAGGCAAGACAATAAATTTTAAAGAAACAAAAAAGATATAAACATAATATAGAGCTGTTACAATATATTACCTAAATTTTAAACAAGAATTATTAGACATGCAAAGTGTGAAACAAACAGTAGCCCTCCTTATCTGCAGGGGTATGTTCCAAGACCCTCAAGTAATGCCTGAAACCATGGATAGCACCAAACCCTAAATATTGTTTTTTCCTATACATACATACCTATGATCTATGATAAAGTTTAATTTATAAATTAGGCACAGTAAGAGATAAACAACAATAACTAATAATAAAATAGAACAGTTATAATAATATACTCTAATAAAAATTACTGAAGATCTTAGCAACCTCAGCATAAAATTTTTTTTCTTTCTTTACTGAGAACTTTTACTTTTCACTTAAAGGAAGCACTTTATGGATTCTCTTTGGCATATCCAAACTGCCAACATCATTACTCTTGTACTTTGAGGTCATTATTAAGTAAAATAAGGGTTACTTAAACACAAACACGGTGATACCACAACAGTCGATCTGATCATTGAGATGGCTACTAAGTGACTAACAGGTAGTATACACAATGTGGATACACTGTCCTGGACAAAAGGGATGATTCACCTCCTGAGCGAGACAACATGAGATTTCATCACAATGATCAGAAGGGCACACAATTTAAAACTTACGAATTGTTTATTTTTGGAATTTCCCATTTTATTTTCAGACCACAGTTGACTGTGAGTAACTGAAAGCATGGAAAGCAAAACGGCAGATAAAGAGGGGGTCACTGTACTAAGGGAAAAAAGCAGCAGTTTATGAAAACTGAGTCTGTATGGGTTTAGATGTTAGATTAGCAAAGACTTCAATAAGGTATTAATAAACATATTCAAAGAATTAAATGTAAATATGCTAAAAATGAGTCAACAAATGAATCTCTATAGAAAAATATAACTACAAAAAAGAACCAAGTTTAATTTCTAGAGTTAAAAGGCCTAATAACTGAAACTAAAAATAAAATCATGGGGCCAGCGCCATGGTGGAGTGGGTTAAAGTTCCGTGCACTCTGCTTCGGCAGCCTGGGGTTCACGGGTACAGATCCCAAGTGCAGACCTACTTCATTTATCAGCCATGCCATGGAGGCATTCCACATATAAAATAGAGGAAGACCAGCACAGTCGCTGGCTCAGAGGTAATCTTCCTTAAGCAAAAAAAGAGGAAGACTGGAAACACATGTTAGCTCAGGGCAAATCTTCCTCACCAAAAAAAATAAAAATAAAAAAATAAAAAATCATTAGATGGGCTCAACAGCAAACTCGAGGTGGCAGGGAATCACTGATTTGAAGAACTACCAATAGATATTATCCAAAGAATTGAAAGAAAAAAAATTGAAAAAAGATGAACAAAACCTCAAAGACCTGTGAGACAACAACAAGCATTCTAATACATGTGTAATGAGAGTCAGAGAAGAGGAAAGAGGAGAAAAAGATTTTGAATAACAGCCCCAAACTTCCCAAATCTGATTAAAAACATTAATTCAGATGCAAACAGCTCACCAAATCCCTAGTAGGATACATATAAAGAGAAGGACATCTAGAAACATCATAGTCAAAATGACAAAAGACAAAAAAATCTTCAAAGGAGCTAGAGAAAAATGACTCATCACATATAGAGAACAACAAAATGACTAACAATAGATTTCTTATCAGAAGTGATGGAGGACAGAAGGCAATGGAATGACAGAAAGTACCGGAACAAAATAAACTGTAAAAGTGAAACTATCATTCAGAAATGAAGTCAAAATAAAAATATTTCCATATATACAAAAATTGAGAGAATTTGTTGCTAATAGACCTATCTGTAACTAAAGTTCTTCAGGCTGAAACGAAAAATACTACATGGTAAGTTAGATACAAAGGATGGAATGAAGAGTACCAGAGATAGTACACATAAAACACTGTATATAACATGATGTAATCTACATAGAATTTGAAATATATTATGATGTACATCTGAAAATAAATTTAAAAAAATAAATAAAAATAAAACACTGTATATATATTTTCTCTTAATTAAAAAAGATAATTCAAAGCAATGATTATAACAAAAATTTTGGGATATATAAATACACATAAGCAAATATGTACATAATATACAGTAATGTATACAACAATACCAGTCATTAAATGGGGAAAAACATGAAGCAAAGTTGCTGTATTTTGTGAAAATTAAGTCAGCAGTAACCTGACAGAGGCTGAGATAAATTTAAGATGGATACAGAAATCTCCACAGCAGCCTCTAAAATAATAACTCAAAAAATACAGATTCAGAAGATTTAAAATGGTACACTAAAAAGATCGTCTAACCCAATTTAAAGCAGGGAGGAACAAAGGAATAATAACAATAACAAAACCCCATGAGACATACAGAACAAAAACAGGAAAATGGCAGACATAAATCCAATCTTACCAATATTTACATTAAACGTGAACAGATTAAGCATTCCAATCAAAAGGCAAAGATTGTTAGACTGGATTTTAAAAACTCAAGATCCAATTATGTGCTTTCTATAAGACATACATTTTAAATTCAAAGACACAACTGGTTGAATATAAAAGACAGAAAAAGATATATCAGATAAGCAGTAAATACAAGGCAGCTGGAGTGGTTATATTACTATCAGACAAAACAGACATTAAGATGAAAAATACTACTAACAGAGATATTTCATAATGGTAAAGAGGTCAATATAGCAATAAGGTATAACAATAAGTGAATATGAACTTAATAATAAGAGTTTTAAAATATATGAAGCAAAAATTGAAGATCTGAAAAAGAAACAGATATTCAACAGCTAGAATGAGAAGTATCAATACTCCTCTATCAGTAATGAAAAGAAAAACTACACAGAAAATCAGTAAGGATACCGAAAATTTAGTACATACTATCAACCAACTTGTCTTAACAGACATAGAAAACTCTAAGAACAACAGAATACACATTTGTTTCTAATAGACATGGAACATTCTCTAAGACCATACTGTGGATAATAAAACCACCTTGATAAATGTTAAAGGGCTGAAAGTATACAAAGTATGTTTTCTGTCCACATCATGGCCTGGTAAATCACACCGACAGGCTGAATCCAGATCACTGCATTTTGTATATAAATTTTACTGAAATATAACTGCACCTATTCATTAACCTATTGTCTGGATGCTTTCATGTTTCAACAGCAGAACTGAGTAGTTCTAATAGAAACCATATGTCTGGCAAAGGCTAAAATTGCAGGAAAACTTAGGAAATTCCTGAATTAGTAATTAACACAGAAAAACAAATCTAGGAAATGCTTAAAGATTTGGGACTTAAGAGACACAGCCAAATAACCCACTGGTGAATGAGAACATCACAAGAAAAATTTGAAAATGTCTGGAATTAAATGAACATGAAAATGATAGATCAAAGTGCAGCTTTAAATGGCTGAATTAGAAAGGAAGAAATTCTAAAATAAATTATCTAAGCATCCACCTTAAGAAGCTAGAAAAAGAAGAGCAAATCAAACCCAAAGTAAATAGAATGCAAAAACTTATAAAGATCAGACCAAAACCCAATGAAACCGAAAGTTATTTTGAAAGAGCAACAACAGCAAAAAGAACTCAGCAAGAATGACCAAGAAAATAAGAAAAAAGAAACAATTATATAGCATAACTTATGCTCCAGATACTGTAAGCATCTGTATATTATTACCTTAAGCATATTTTAAGACAATTTTATGTCAAATCTAAAGAAAGCTGTTGAAAGAATAAATATTATGAACTTTTAGAGTTGAAAATTTAGATATAGGCAAATTCTTCAAAAAACAAATTTAACAAAACTAAAGAGACAAATCTGAATATTCTGATACTTATTGAAGAAGTTAAAGCCACAATTATAAATCTTCTCATAAAGAAAACTCCAGGCCCGGATGGTTTTACTGGTAATTCTTTCTAACATTTGATAAGGAAATGTTACCAATGCTGTATAAACTCTTCCAAAAATTGCAAAAAGAAGAAACAGACTCTAACGCATTTCATATGGCCTGTAAACCTTGATACCAACACTTGACAATGTCATAACAAAAAAAGAAACCCACAGATCAATATTCCCTCAAAAACCTAGACACATCAAAAAAATTCTTAACAAAATATCAAGAAACTGAATACAGCAATATATAGATAGAATAGTAAACCCATAACCAAGTGGGCTTTATCCCAGAAATGCAAGGAGAGATCAAATTTTTTAAAAAAAGGAAAAAATGATCACCAAGTGGTGAATTACGAATGAGAAAACCATATGACACAGATAAATAGATTCAGATAAATAGACACAGATAAATAGATTCTTTATTTTAAAAAAAAAACTTAGCAAATTAGAAATACAAAGAATTTCTTCAACCTAATAAAGGAATCTATGAAAAGTTCACGGCCAGTATTATACTTCAGGGTGAAATACTGAATGCTAAGACTGAGCACAGGCAGGATGGCTGCTCTCACTGTTTCCATTCAACATGTTGCTGGAGGTCCTAACAAGTACAAAAGGGAAAGAAAAAGAAATAAAAAGCACAAAGATTAAAAAGAAAGAAGTCAAAATGTCTTTATTCACAGACGTGATGGTATATAGAATACATTCATAGAAAATCCCAAGCAATCTTAAAAAAAAAAAAAAAAAAAAGAGGAGGAATTCCAAGATGGCGCTGTGAGTAGTCCTCTTTGTCTCTCGCCCTTCGAGTCTACAATTATTTGGACACTTATCGCTTGACAAAGGATATCCAGACAGCATCTCAGGACGTCTGAGACACCCACGCGACTATACATCGGAAGGCGGACGGACTTTCCTCCGGGAGGATGTGGAAATAGGTGAAAACTCTCCGACCCCGACGGGCAGCCTAGTACCCGCAAGCGGCTTTCTTCCAACGGACGCCCCCAGAGGATCCACACACATCTAGGGCAGGAGCGAGAACACAACAGAGGAGCGACGGTGGAAACAGGTGACCAGAACCCTACTTAAACCCCCCGCAATTACTCCTAAACGCAGAGGGAAACTTTGGAGTTGCACACCTGAGCCCGCGGGGAGAGTCTCTCCCCGCCATTGGCGGGGAGACCCGGCCTGGTGCTCGGGGCGCCCGGAGGGTCCCAGAGAGAGACACGGAGGGCACGGAGGTCTCCCAGCTGCCGTTGCCCGCCCCGTGGGACTAGGGATTGCCGGAGATCTCGGAGAGGACCGGGGCGGGGGAACTTTCAAAGGCGGGTCCGGCGACCCGGTGGGGAAGCGCCGGAGCTCCGCCAGGCAGCAGACAAAACTCTCTGTCTGCCGGTAGCAGAGGGGCCACGCTGAGCACTCAGGGCTCCCGGCAGTGGCCCGGAGAGAAGCCCAGAGGGCGGGGCGACCCCCAGCTGCCGTTGCCAGCCCCGGGGGACTAGGGATTGCCGGAGATCTCGGAGAGGACCGGGGCGGGGGAACTTTCAAAGGCCGGATCGGCGACCCGGAGGGGAAGCGCCGGAGCTCCGCCCGGGCAGCAGACAAAACTTTCTGTCTGCCGGTAGCAGAGGGGCCACGCTGAGCACTCAGGGCTCCCGGCAGAGACCCGGACAGAAGCCCAGAGGGCGGGGCGACCCCCAGCTGCCGTTGCCCGCCCCGTGGGACTAGGGATTGCCGGAGATCTCGGAGAGGACCGGGGCGGGGGAACTTTCAAAGGCCGGATCGGCGACCCGGAGGGGAAGTGCCGGAGCTCCCCCAGGCAGCAGACAAAACTCTCTGTCTGCCGGTAGCAGAGGGGCCACGCCCAGCATTCAGGGCTCCCGGCAGAGGCTCGGACAGAAGCCCAGAGGGCGGGGCGTCCCCAAGCTGCCGTTGCCCGCCCCGTGGGACTAGGGATTGCCGGAGATCTCGGAGAGGACCGGGGCGGGGGAACTTTCAAAGGCGGGTCCGGCGACCCGGAGGGGAAGCGCCGGAGCTCCGCCAGGCAGCAGACAAAACTCTCTGTCTGCCGGTAGCAGAGGGGCCACGCTGAGCATTCAGAGCTCCCGGCAGAGGCCCGGAGAGAAGCCCAGAGGGCGGGGCGACCCCCAGCTGCCGTTGCCCACCCGGTGAGGCTAGGGATTGCCGGAGATCTCGGAGAGGACTGGGGCTGGAGAGAGTTCCAGAGACCAGCTTAGTAGCCTAGGGGGAAACCCTACAGGCTCACAGAAGCCTTAGGGAAAGCCTCTGCACAGCACCAGTAGAAGGCACCCAGCCGCCAGCCACAAGGCTGGAAGACCCCAGGGCAAAAGCAGCATAGCTAGGTGTACTAACCACAGACTGTAGAAGATGCCAATAGCTCTCCTGCGACCCATAGAGGACAAGTGAGATTTGGTGGGTGCCGACAGCAACCGAGCGACAAATAAAAGTGATCCCACCCCTGGCCGCTGGAAAAGCCCATAACACCGTTGCAGACCCCAAGGAGAGAGCGCATCTAGGTGGGCAACAACAGTAGGCACCTGCAGCCTGAAGCCCCCCGTGACGGCCCCCACGGCAGAGGAGGGAATCCAAAGGGCCACTGTGGCTACGAAGAGGGGCCCAGGCCCAGTTAGCAACTACGGACAGGGTTCCTGGTTGGTGAAGTATAAACAGCTGCTCCCCCCACTGCAGCAGCTGAAACAAGTGAAAGGAGCAACTAAACTCTATCTCCATGCGGAGGCACAAATCAACATCATCAAGCAATATGAAAAAATACATTAAATCTCCAGAACAGAAAGAAAGTAACAAATACACAGAAAACAATCCCAAAGAAAATGAGATATATAACCTAAATGATGATGACTTCAAAACAGCCATCATTAAAATACTCACTGAGTTAAGAGAGAATTCTGACCGACAACTCAACGAGTTCAGGAGCTATGTCACAAAAGAGTTTGATACGATAAAGAAGAACCAAACAGAAATACTGGAAATGAAGAACACAATAGAGGAGATTAAGAAAAATCTAGATGCTCTGAACAGTAGGGCCGATAATATGGAGGAAAGAATTAGCAATTTGGAAGATGGCAATATAGAATTGTTGCAGGCAGAGGAGAGAGAAGCAAGACTTAAAAGAAATGAAGAAACTCTCCAAGAATTATCAGACACAATTAGGAGATGCAACGTAAGGATTATAGGTATACCAGAGGGAGAAGAGAAGGAGAAAGGGGCAGAAAACCTATTCAAAGAAATAATGGCTGAGAACTTCCCAAATCTGGTGAGGGAGATGGATCTTCAGGTGACAGAAGCCAATAGATCTCCAAACTTTATCAATGCAAGAAGACCAACTCCACGGCATATAGTAGTGAAGCTAGCAAAAGTCAACGACAAGGAGAAAATATTAAGGACAGCCAGGCAAAAGAAACTAACCTACAAAGGAACCCCCATCAGGCTATCAGCAGATTTCTCAGCAGAAACTTTACAGGCTAGAAGAGAGTGGAATGATATATTCAAAAATCTGAAGGACAAAAACCTACAGCCGAGAATTCTCTACCCAGCGAAAATATCCTTCAAATACGATGGAGAAATAAAAACTTTCCCAGATAAACAAAAATTAAGGGAGTTCATTGCCACAAAACCTCCTCTTCAGGAAATCCTCAGGAAAACCCTCATTCCTGAAAAATCCAAAAAAGGAAAGGGGCTACAAAACCAAGAGCAGAGGAGATAAGTAGAAGGACAACAACAGAGAGTAGCAGCTCTACATCAGAACAGATTAAACCATGGGACGAGAAACAAAGGAAACTGAAGAAAACCGGAAAACAAGACACAAAATGGTAGTGGTAGGCCCCCATGTCTCAATAATCACTCTAAATGTAAACGGATTGAACTCCCCAATCAAAAGACACAGAGTGGCAGGATGGATCAAAGAACAAGATCCAACAATATGCTGCCTCCAGGAAACACACCTCAGCCCCAAAGACAAACACAGACTCAGAGTGAAGGGATGGAGAACAATACTCCAAGCTAATAATGAACAAAAGAAAGCAGGTGTCGCTATACTAATATCAGACAAGGTAGATTTCAAAGCAAAACAGATAAAGAAAGACAAAGAGGGACAGTATATAATGATAAAAGGGACTCTCCACCAAGAAGACATAACACTTATAAATATATACGCACCCAACACAGGAGCACCAAAATTTGTAAAGCAACTCTTAATAGAACTAAAAGAAGACATCAACAACAATACAATAATAGTAGGGGACCTCAACACACCATTAACACCAATGGACAGAACATCCAGACAGAAAATCAACAAGGAAATAATAGAATTAAATGAAAAATTAGACCAGATGGACTTAATAGATATATATAGAACACTTCATCCAAAAACAGCAGGTTACACATTCTTCTCAAGTGCACATGGAACATTCTCAAGGATTGACCATATTTTGGGAACCAAAGCAAACATCAATAAATACAAGAGAGTTGAAATAATATCAAGCATCTTTTCTGATCATAACGCTATTAAACTAGAAATCAACTACAAGAAAAAAGCAGAGAAAGGTGCAAAAATGTGGAGACTAAACAACACGCTTCTCAACAAACAATGGATCATTGAAGAAATTAAAGAAGAAATCAAATATTATCTGGAGACAAATGAAAATGAGAACACGACATACCAAATCATTTGGGATGCAGCAAAAGCAGTCCTAAGAGGGAAATTCATCGCAATACAGGCTCACCTCACTAAACAAGAAAAAGCTCACGTAAGCAACCTCAAACGACACCTAACAGAACTAGAAAAAGAAGAACAAACAAGGCCCAGAGTCAGTAGAAGGAGGGAAATAATAAAAATAAGAGCAGAAATAAACGATATTGAAACAAAAAAGACAATAGAAAGGATCAATGAAACAAAGAGTTGGTTCTTCAAAAGAATTAACAAAATTGACAAACCCCTAGCCAGACTCACCAAGAAAAGAAGAGAGAAATCGCAAATTAATAAAATCAGGAATGACAGAGGAGAAATCACAACAGATACCAATGAAATACAAGAGATCATAAGAGAATACTATGAAAAACTATATGCCAACAAATTGAACAACCTGGAAGAAATGGACAAATTCCTAGACTCCTACAATCTCCCCAAACTGAATCAGGAAGAAATGGAGAATCTGAATAGACCAATCACAAGTAAGGAAATAGAAACGGTAATCAAAAACCTCCCCAAAAACAAGAGTCCAGGACCAGACGGCTTCTCTGGAGAATTCTACCAAACATTCAAAGAAGACTTAATACCTATTCTCCTCAAACTGTTCCAGAAAATTGAGAAAGATGGAGAACTCCCTAACACATTCTATGAAGCCAACATCACTCTGATCCCCAAACCTGACAAGGACAACACAAAGAAGGAGAACTACAGGCCGATATCACTGATGAACATAGATGCAAAAATCCTCAACAAAATTTTGGCAAACCGATTACAGCAATACATCAAAAAGATTATACACCATGATCAAGTGGGATTTATACCAGGGACACAGGGATGGTTCAACATCCGCAAGTCAATCAACGTGATACACTACATTAACAAAATGAAAACCAAAAACCACATGATCATCTCAATAGATGCAGAGAAAGCATTCGACAAGATCCAACACCCATTTATGATAAAAACCCTCAGTAAAATGGGTATAGAAGGAAAGTACCTCAACATAATAAAGGCCATATATGATAGACCCACAGCCAACATCATACTCAATGGACAAAAGCTGAAAGCCATCCCTCTGAGGACAGGAACAAGACAAGGGTGCCCACTTTCACCACTCCTATTCAACATATTTCTGGAGGTGCTGGCCAGAGCAATTCGGCAGGAAAAAGAAATAAAAGGAATCCAAATAGGTAACGAAGAAGTAAAACTCTCGTTGTTTGCAGACGACATGATCTTATACATAGAAAACCCCAAAGAATCCACAGAAAAACTATTAGAAATAATCAACAACTACAGCAAAGTAGCAGGGTATAAAATTAACGTGCATAAATCAGTAGCATTTCTATACACTAACAATAAACTAACAGAAAAAGAACTCAAGAACTCTATCCCATTCACAATCGCAACGAAAAGAATAAAATACCTTGGGATAAACTTAACCAAGGAAGTGAAGGATCTATACAATGAAAACTACAAGACTTTCTTGAAAGAAATAGGCGATGACATAAAGAGATGGAAAGACATCCCTTGCACATGGATTGGAAGAATAAACATAGTTAAAATGTCCATACTACCTAAAGCAATATACAGATTCAATGCTATCCCAATCAGAATCCCAAGAACATTTTTCACAGAAATTGAACAAACAATCCTAAAATTCATATGGGGCAACAAAAGACCGCGAATTGCTAAAGCAATCCTGAGCAAGAAAAACAAAGTCGGCGGAATCACAATCCCCGATTTCAAAACATACTACAAAGCTACAGTGATCAAAACAGCATGGTACTGGTACAAAAACAGGTCCACAGATCAATGGAACAGAATTGAAAGCCCAGAGATAAAACCACACATCTATGGACAGCTAATCTTCGACAAAGGAGCAGAGGGCCTACAATGGAGAAAAGAAAGTCTCTTCAACAAATGGTGCTGGGAAAACTGGACAGCCACATGCAAAAGATTGAAAATTGACCATTCTTTTTCACCACACACCAAAATAAACTCAAAATGGATCAAAGACCTAAAGATTAGGCCTGAGACAATAAGTCTTTTGGAAGAGAATATAGGCAGTACACTCTTTGACATCAGTTTCAAAAGAATCTTTTCGGACACTGTAACTCCTCAGTTGAGGGAAACAATAGAAAGAATAAACAAATGGGACTTCATCAGACTAAAGAGCTTCTTCAAGGCAAGGGAAAACAGGATTGAAACAAAAAAACAGCTCACTAATTGGGAAAAAATATTTACAAGCCACTTATCCGACAAAGGGTTAATCTCCATAATATACAAAGAACTCACACTGCTTAACAACAAAAAAACAAACAACCCGATCAAAAAATGGGCAGAGGACATGAACAGACACTTCTCAAAAGAAGATATGAATATGGCCAATAGACACATGAAAAGATGTTCATCATCGCTAATCATCAGGGAAATGCAAATCAAAACTACACTAAGATATCACCTTACCCCCGTTAGATTGGCAAAAACATCCAAAACCAAGAACGACAAATGTTGGAGAGGTTGTGGAGAAAGAGGAACCCTCATACACTGTTGGTGGGAATGCAAACTGGTACAGCCACTATGGAAAACAGTATGGAGATTTCTCAAAAAGTTAAAAATAGAAATACCCTATGACCCAGCCATCCCATTACTGGGTATCTATCCTAAGAACCTGATATCAGATATCTCAAGAGTCCGTTGCACCCCTATGTTCATTGCAGCATTATTTACAATAGCCAAGACGTGGAACCAGCCTACATGCCCAGAAACTAATGATTGGATAAAGAAGATGTGGTATATATACACAATGGAATACTACTCAGCCATAAAAAAAGACGAAATTGGCCCATTCACAACAATGTGGATGGACCTCGAGGGTATTATGTTAAGCGAAATAAGTCAGTCAGAGAAAGACGAACTCTATATGACTCCACTCATAGGTGGAAATTAGTATATTGAGAAGGAGATCTGATTGGTGGTTACCAGGGAAAAGGGGGGGTGGGGGGAGGGTACGGAGGGGGAAGTGGTGTACCCACAACATGACTAACAAAAATGTACAACTGAAATCTCACAAGGTTGTAATCTATCATAACATTAATAAAAAAAAAAAAAAAAAAAAAAGAACTAATGACTGAATTCAGCAAGGTCACAGAATATAAGGTGAATAAATAAAAATCAATTTTACTCCTATATATTAGCAACAAAAACTTGAAAAATTAGAGAATACAATTTAACATAGCATCAAAAAAATGCAACGTCTAGCAATAACTTTAATAAAAGATAAGCAATATCTCTATTTTGAAACCATAAAATAAGAGTCAGAGAAATTTAAGACCTAAATAAATGGAGAGCTATATCATGTTCATTGGAAAGTACACAAAATTGGTTCAGATGAAAATTCTTCCCAAATGGATCTAAAGTCTAAAGATTCAATGTAATCCCAGTCAGGATCCCAGTAGGCTTTACAGTAAATATTGACAAGATAATTCTAAAATTACTACGCAAATGCAAAGAACCTAGAACAGCCAAAACAATCTTGAAAATCTTGAACAAAATTAGAAGTCTCACAGCACCTGAATGGAGAGTCTTTTCAACAAAGAAAACTGGATATCCATACAGGAAACAAAACTGACCTTGATCTCGACCTGACACTATACAAAAGAAATTAGTATGAGATGGATCATCATCCTAAACATAAAAGATAAGCTACAAATTTGTAGAATGAAAGAAAGGAGAATATCTTCCTGACTTTGCAGTAGGAAAAGATTTCTTAAAGCAACCTAAAAATTGTACTCCATCAAAAAAAGTCTATCTTCATAAAGACATATCATTTAAAACCCACTAGAATGGCTACAATTAAAGACTGATAACACCAAACGTTGGCAAAGAAGTGAAACAACTGCAATTTGCATAATTTGCCGGTGGCAGTGTAAAATGACATAATCACTTTGGAAGTGTCTGGCAGATTTTCGTAACATTAACCACACACATGTACTTTGACCTAGCAATTCCATTATAGGTATCAACCCAAGAGAAACAAAAACGTATGTCTGTTAAAAAACCTGACAGAATATTCACAGAGATTTTATTCATAATAGCTCAAAATAGGAAACAACTCAAAATGTCCATCAAGAGGAAAATAAAGTGGTGTATTCATATGAAATATCACTCGGCACTAAAACATGAATGAGCAACTAATATATACATCATAGTGGATGAATCTGAGATATTGTGCTGAATGAAAGTATATTTTATGAGTCAATTTATACAAAACTTTAGAACAAGCAAAAGCTATCTACAGTGATAAGCAGAATAGTGGCCCAAGAGGTGGAAGTGGGGTTGGCAGGAATTAACTTGGATAGAATAGAAAGGCACTTCCTAGAGTGACAGAAATTTTGTGGGTTACTTAAGTATAAGATGTACTTGTCAAAGATTCATTGAACTACAGGCAAGATATATGCATTGGACTATATATAAATTACATCAATAAAATAAAGATTTCACTTAAAAAAAAAATCAAGCCACTGCCGATAACAGACCAAAATTCTGGGAGTCTAAGTAAGGATGGAAACATATTCAGTCACATAACTCTTGACTTGGGAAAGCAAGTATACCAGTTTCTCTAGTGATAAAGCATTTATTCATATACTAAACTCTGAAATTTCTTATGGAGACACTGAGAAATACAATAGACAAGGCCCTAGCAAACTTCACATGAAAAGTAATACATTTACATTGACTTTTTTAAATACAGTCATGTGCCACATAATGATGTTTCGTTCAACAATGGAATGCATATACAATGGTGGTCTCTTAATATGAGTACCATATAGCCTAGGTACAGCTAGGTTTGTGTAAGTACACTCTATAATGTTCACACAACGATGAAACTGCATAAAGATGCATGTCTCAGAATGTATCTCCTTGATTAAGCAGCACAGGACTGTAGAAGTAATACTTAAAGCATACTTTTGAAATATAATTCTGACAAATGGAACTAAGATTTTCAGGTTAATATGAGAATACTTAAAACCAGAAAAAGAAGAACAGAAAAAGCCCAAAATCAGTAGAAGGAAGGACACAATAAAAATGATAGCAGAAATAAATGAAATAGAGACTAAAAAAAAATAGAAAAAAAAATCAATGGAACTAACAGCTGGCTCTTAGAAAACATAAACAAAATTCACAAATCCTCAGCCAGATTTAGCAGGAAAAAAAAGCACGAATGCTCAAATAAATAAAATCAGAAAAGAGGAGAAACTGCAACAAATACCATGGAAATACAAAGGATTATAAGAGAATACTCTGAAAAAGTATACCTTAACAAATTTGATAATCTAGAAGAAATGGATAAATTCTTAGAATCATACAACTTTCCAAAACTGAGTCAAGAAGAAATAGAGAGGGGTTGGCCTGGGGGCATAGTGGTTAAGTTCGTGTGCTCCGCTTCGGTGGCCTGGGGTTCATGGGTTTGGATCCTGGGCATGGACCTACACACCACTCATCAAGCCATGCTTGGTGGCATCCCACACATAAACAGAGGAAGATTGGCATAGGTGTTAGCTCAAGGCCAATCTTCCTCACCAAAAAAAAGAAGAAGAAGAAGAAAAAGAAGACACAGAGAATCTGAATAGACTGATCACTAGTAAGGAGATCAAAACAGTAATCAAAAAATAAACGTTCAAGACCACACAGCTTTCTCAGTGAATTCTACCAAATATTCAAAGAAGATTCAATACCTATCCTTCTCAAACTCTTCTCAAAAACTAAAGAGAGGAGATGCTTCCTAACTCATCCTATGAGGCCAACATTACCTTGATACCAAAACCAGACAAGGACAACACACAAAAAAGGAAATTACACGCCAATATCATGGATGAACATCGAGGCAAAAATCCTCAACAAAATACCAGCAAATCTGGGGACAGCGCGGTGACACAGCGGTTAAGTGTGCACGTTCCGCTTCAGGGGCCCAGGGTTCACCGGTTCAGATCCTAGGTGTGGACATGGCATCGCTTGGCAAGCCATGCTGTGGTAGGCATTCCACATATAAAATAGAGAAAGATGGGCATGGATGTTAGCTCAGGGCCAGTGTTCCTCAGCAAAAAAAGGAGGATTGGTGGCAGATGTTAGCTCAGGGCTAATCTTCCTCAAAAAAAAAATAGTAGCAAATCAAATATAATACAATAAAAAGATCACACACCACGATCAAGTGGGATTTATTCCAGAGATGCAGGGATGGTTCAACATCCGCAAATCAATCAATGTAATACACTATATTAACAAGATGAAGAATAAAAATCACATGATCTCAATAGATGCAGAGAAAGCATTAGACAAGATATAGCATCCATTTATGATAAAAAGTCCAATAAAATGGGTATAGAAGGAAAGTACCTCAACATACATAAAGGCCATATGTGACAAACTCATAGCTAACATCATACTCAACAGTAAAAACCTGAAAGATATACCTTTAAGAATAGGAACAAGACAAGGATGCCCACTTGCATCACTCTCATTTAACATAGTATTGGAAGTCCTAGCCAGAACAATCAGGCAAGAACAAGAAATAAAAGAGATCCAAATTGGAAAGGAAGAAGTGAAACTCTCACTGTCTGCAGATGACATCATTTTATATATAGAAACAAGAATCCACCGAAAAACTTTTAGAAATAATAAACAAATATAGTAAAGTTGCAGAGTACAAAATCAACATAGAAAAATCAGTTGCGGTCTATACACTACAACAAAAGAGCAGACAGGGAAATCAAGAATACAATTGCACTTACAATTGCAACCAAAAGAATAAAATACCTAGGAATAAATTTAACCAAAGATGTGAAAGATGTGTCCACTGAAAACTATAAAACATTATTGAAAGACATTAAAGAAAACGCAAGAAATGGAAAGATATTCTGTGCTGATGGATTGGAAGAATTAACATAGTTATAACGTCCATACTTCATAAAGCAATCTACAGATTCAACGTAATCTCTATCAAAGTCTCAGTGACATTTTTCACAGAAATAGAACAAAGAATTCTAACATTTTATGAAACAACAAGACCCTGATAACCAAAGGAATCCTGAAAAAGAAGAACAAAGCTGGAGGTATCACGCTCCCTGATTTCAAAATATACTACAAAGCCAAAGTAATCAAGAGCATTGTGCCGTCACAAAAAGAGACACACAGATCAATGGAAAACAATCGAGAGCCCAGAAATAAACCTACACATCTATGGACAGTTAATTTTTGACAAAGGAGCCAAGAGCATACAGTGGAGAAATGATTAAAAGGATCTGAACAGACATTTTCCCAAAGAAGATATACATTCAACATGACTAATTATTAGGGAAATGCAAATCAAAACTACAATGAGATATCACCTCACACCCCTCAGAAAGGCTATAATTAACAAGACAAGAAATAACAAGTATTGGAAAGGATGTGAAGAAAAGGGAACTCTCATCACTGCTGGTGGGAGTGCAAACTGGTGCAGCCACTACGGAAAATGGTATGGAGATTCCTAAAAAACTAAGAACAGAACTACCATACGATCCAGCTATTCCACTCCGAGGTATTTATCCACAGAATACAAAAACACAAATGTGAAGATATTTGCATCCCCATGATCACTGCAGCATTATTCACAACAGCCAAGACTTGGAAACAACTTAAGCACCCATCGCCCATCAATGAATGAATGGATAAAGAAGATATGGTATATATACACAATGAAAAACTATTCAGCCATTAAAAAAAAAATCAAATCTTGCCATTTCCAGCAACATGGATAGACTTTGAGGGCATTATGCTAAGCAAAATAAGTTAGAGGAAGAGTCAATACCACACGATTTCACTCATAAGTAAAAGACAACAACAGTAAACAAACACACAGATATAGAGATTAGATTGGTGGTTACCAGGGGTAAGGGGGGAGGGTGAAAGGACAATAGGGCACATGTGTGTGGTAATGGATGGTAACTAGTCTTTGGGTGGTAAACATGATGTAATCTATAAAGAAATCAAATATAATGACTTACATCTGAAATTCAAATAAATAAATATTTGAACACAAAAAATACGACAATACTTAAAATGACTTCAGGAATAGCTGCTAGCAATTTGTTTCTGACATTTAACCATTTTCTCTCCTAAATCTCTTTAGTTCTCTACATATTTCAGTGTGTTCGGTAACATTAAGAAAAAAGACTAAGTTATTATGTACTGATCTTTCACACTGACTCTCCTTTTTAATAGAAAGATCAGTTCCAAGTATAGAAACATTATTGTGGTGAAACCTACAGGTTTCAGAGAAAGCATGGCCCTGACGACACTTTGATTTCGGACTTCTAGCCTCCAGAACTATGAGACAATAAATTTCTGTTGTTTTAAGTCACCCAGTTTGTACTATTTTGTTTCAACAGTCCTAGAAAAGTAATACACATATATCATTTAACACAGTTCTCTATTATTGGGTTATTTAATGATTAGTGACTTAAAACTGATATTTGGGAAAGATTTTTAAATGAATGGACATATTAATCAGATCTCTTCTGACAAAGAAATGTCTTATTTTCAATGGGGGAACAGTGATTTTGGTATTCTTTTCATGTTATTAAAATACTACGAATATGGGCATCACTACAGACCATGTGAATATTCAGAGAAAAATTAGAAGATACACATGGGAGTTTGAAATGTTTATCAAACACAAGTACACACAAAATTGAATAAAAATTTTATTTTAAGACATCACAAATAATTACAAAGATAAATGTCTCAATTATACAAACTTGTGTATATGTGTATATATGTATATACATACACACACATATTTAAACTTTGCTTCATCTTTCATCTTTTTATCTGAGTAAAAAGAAGAACACTTTCCTTATTCAGGAGGTTTTTGATGTTGTAATAATTACCTAGAAGCAAGGTGATAAGAAAATAAAGTTATTTCTATAGGAATCATTTCCATTTGATTAAAAGTTTAGCCATGACTAAGGTGGTTACAGTATATAGTACCAAAAAAACAATCAATTCATCTAACCTAAAATAACTTATTTAATCCCATAACCTGAAAAATCCAAGAGTTAACCACCACCTGTGATCCAGATAAGGCTTGAAAGAAAATTTCTTTCATTTCACATCATTCTGATAATAAACACAAAGATGAATCAGACAAGGGTGCAGGGAGGGAAAATCTCTCTCTGAACCTAATCGTTATTAGGACTTTGGAACTGCTGTGGATTCCCCCAAACCAGACATCTGCATATACAAGTAAGTATAAAAGGTAAAATATTAAGTTAACATAAAATCTTGAAGTTATAAAAAGGCAAATGCTATTATTAAATAAATTAGGTAATAAATTGCAGCAAAAGTGAAATACAGATGAATAGCCACACATAAAGCAGGTTTATAGCACTCAGTACCATACTGTGACTTCCTATAAATTAGAAATTGATACATACTAATATTAGTGGAGTTAATAAATGTAACTGTCCACAACAGTGCCAGCACATACAAAGGACTACATAAACACAGCTACTATTATTATCTCCTTTCATTAGAATGTAAGCTCCAAGAGCACAGGAATTTTTGCCTGTTTTATTCATTTATGTATCCCACACTCTTAGTGCTATGCTTGGTAGACTCTCAATACCATTTGTTGAATGAATAAATGAACGAATGAACAAATCAAAATTCCTATTCCCAAAGACTTGTGCTCTTCAATAGCTGATGAAGCACACTATTCTCTATGTTTAAAATAACCTGCTAAAAACTGTTTGACTATATAATATCTTCAAGATAATTCAGGGTGAAATAATTTTCCTTCTACCCTGCATATAACGTGTCCTCTAACTAAATATTTTTATATTTAGCAATAAACAACTCTTGCTAAATTTTCATGTATCGAAACACTAAAATACTTACCTAATGATAAATTAAAAGAAAATATATACCAGACTTCTTTGGCATCAGTCACATCATGCTTCATTTTGACCACTGTGGCTTCCATTTTCATGGTGCTCATGAGCAACTATATAAACATTTAACTATGTGAAAGAAAATGTCTTTAATTATTCTTACCTGAAGGAACAAAGAACGAATCACCAGTTGTTATCATATAAGGTGTTTCATGTAAGGTACATAAAAGGTCACCAAAGTTAACATAAAAAACCTGTAAAATTAAAAATTACAATCTCATTTCAAATTGAACCACAATTTATACTCCAAAGAAAGTTAAAGAAAATGTGACAGGCAGAATAATGGCCCTCCAAAGACCTCCACACCCTAATCTCCAGAACATGTTATGGCAAAAGAGACCTTGACATGGGGAGATTATCCTGGATTATCTAGGTGGGCCCAAGCTAATCAATGAGCCCTCAAAAAGTGGAGAATTTCTCCTGCTGAAAGCAGAAGAGAACTCAAGAGAAATTCAAAGCATGAGAAGGACTTGTGCTATTGCTGGCACTGAAGGTAAGAAGGCCATCCATAAGACAAGGAATGTAGGCTATTTCTAGAAGCTGAGAATGACACCCTGGGCCAACAGCCAGCAAGGAAATGAGAACTTCAGCCCTACAACCACATGTAACTGAATTTTGCCAACAACATGAATGAACTTGAAAGGAGATTCACCCAAGGAGCCTTTGGAGAGGAAGAGAGATCTACCAACATCTTGATCCAGCCTTATCGTACTTTAAACAGAATACTCGGCCTAGCCCGCCAGACTTCTAACCTACATAGCCATGAGATAACAAACGGGTGTTGTTTTAAGTCACTAAATTTGTGGCAATTTGTTAAAGCATCAACAGAAAACCAATACAGGAAGAAATTTCTTTCACTCTTCCTTATTATTTACTGGCTTATGAAAATTCAGAACCACTGTAAAAGAATATCACTTAGCTATACTAGAAAAATAGGTAGATTTTATGTACAACTCTTTAAAGGTTACATGCTGAGGACATGTAACTTAATCTGACTGATGAATCAAAGAGAGAGCAAAAACAAAAACAAAAAAATCATATATTTAAAAATGCATCAATATTAAGAAAGTAAAAGAGGATAAATCTATGAATCATCAAGGTCTCCATATTCAAACATGGCAAATTTTATATTTTATACATACGTAGCACCCTGGCAATGATCTGTTCTTTGGGCAACTAAATAAAAAATGTAAGGCCTTCAAACTTTGAGATTCACTCATCAAGAATATTTTGCCTCAGAGAATTATTCCTCCCTTCCTCCTCCTACTTCCTCTTTTTTTTTCCCTTACCATATTGTAAAATGAGCCTATAAAACACCAGAAAAACAATAGCAGCTAGCACCTATATAGCACTTACTTTATGCTGGCCACTATTCTGAACATTTATTTTTACTCATTTGATGTATGTACTTACCAGTAAGACAGATACTATGTTAACAGTTTTTCACAGATGAAGAAAATGAGGGACAAAGGGATATAAATTTCTAAGGTCACTATGTAAATGGCAGAGCTAAAATACGAACTCTGGCACTTTGATTATAGAATTCATGTTCTTAATCACTATGATATACTAACTCCCTAAATGGGAAAAAAGTTCTTAAAGTGGTTCTAAAGGTACTTCTATAATTTAATAAAACAAAAAAATTTTTATTACATCCCAAAAACATTTGACTCAGTTTAAAAGATAAAAGGTAACAAACACACAACCCAGAAAGTCAAGCATATATTTCTAGGTGTTTCTTACTTATCTATTGAGTTTGGCTCTCTAAACGCATCTCTCGCCACTTCTCCAAACATTTTACTAAGAAGGCTTTTGAACTACACAAAAATAGAAGGATGAACTCCCCTGAATATCTAGCACAAACAACCTGCCCTATTCAGAGTCTCTCTACTTCCCTATGCATATTATTTTGAAATAAATTCCCAGCATCATAAATCATCTGTAAATATTTCCGCACATACTGAAAGATCAAGGTGCTTTTTAAAAACATGACCACAATACTGTCATCATACCTAAAAATAAATAAATATTTAATATGAAATACCAAATCAGTATTTACATTTCCAATTGTCTCTTATATATCATATTTTTAAAGGTTTGTTTGAATGGAGATCCAAATAAGAGCCACACATTGTGACAGCTTGATCTATCGCTTAAATCGCTCAATCTATAGTGGTTCTCAATTTGGTGGTGATTTTGCCCCTCAGGGTAGAGTTGGCAATGTCTGGGGACATTTTTGATTATCACAACTAGAGGGATACTATTGGAATCTAGTGGGTAGAGGCCAGAGATGCTTCTAAATATCCTACAACACACAGGACAGCCTCTCGACAACAAAGAATTATCCAGTCCAAAATGTCAATAGTGCCATGGTTGAGAAACCCTGATCTGAGGGTTCCACCTGGTTCTCTCTTTTCTATTTCTTGCAACTTATTTATTAAAGAAATCAAGCAGCAAAATTTGTTGCAAAAATCTTAACACAGCTGGATTTTGCTGATTACAAACCCAGGGCATCACTTGAAAGGCCTGCTATTCTTTATTTCCTCTAAATTGGTAGTTAGATCTAGAGGCTTTATCAAATTCAGGTGGTGGTGGTTGTTTTCTTCTTTGTTTTTTGTTTTTTAAGCAGGTGGTGAGGCAAGGCTACTTCACAGTGTTGTATTCTTTCATCAGGAAGGCACATAATGTCTAGTTTTGTTCTTTTTAGATGCTAGCAGACACTGATGACCAATGCCCAGATCCAACAGTTTATAAGGGTTTGCAAAATAGTAATATTTCATTCTAACGTTCCTTTCATTTATTAACTGGAGTATTTCAAACAAGGACAAATTTTTTCTCATCTATTATTTGGTTACTTAATAGTACAGTTTATATGAGAAAGGCAGAATAAATGTTTATTTCCCTTTACCATACTGGTTGTCAAAATGAGTTGGAGAATATTCTCCAAGAGTGATAAATTCATTTTTCTTTTTGTAGTAGTCTTACAAATTCATGGATTTAGATACAACTGATGTGTATCAATCCACTGAAGTTATTCTTATTGATACTCAAATTTTCACATCTTTGTTGGGTGAGAGCATCTTCAAGTTGGATCCTAAGACCTTATGACCCAATCCTAAGGGTCTTTGATAGTTTCCTATCAAGTATGCCAAAGATATTCCAAACTCAGCCTGAGGCCTGGAATCAGACATTTCTCTAAGGAACTCTGGTTCCTTTAAGCTTGTTGCTGTGACATTTTGTTTTTTTACTTCTAGAACATTTACTGTCTAATTTTTCAAATATTTTCAACCTTTGCTCATACGGTTTTTTTTCTCTCTTATCCTGTTTTTTTCTGTTCTCTACATCACTTAACTTTTATATTTTCCATTTCCTTTTTTTTGGCTAAGAAAGATTCACCCTGAGCTAACATCTGTTACCAATCTTCCTCTTTTTGTATGTGAGCTACCACCACAGCATGGCCACTAACAGGCAAATGGTTTAGGTCCATGCCCAGGGAACCAAACCCCAGGTGCCAAGGTGGAGCGTGCCAAACTTAACCACTAGACCACTGGGGCTGGTCCATATATGTTTTCCATTTCTTAATCTCTTCTTTTCTTCTGGGAGAGCTCCACAACCAATTCCCATAGTTAATTTGTTAATTCTTCTGTGGTTTGATTTTAACAAATCTACTACTGCTACCCTCTCTCTCTCTCTCATATAGATTCTCTAGTACTGATTTTGCAGGACACAGTTAACAGCCTATGTTGATTCTCCATCTTGCGCCTTTTGTTTCTCAAAAGCATATATTTAAAAGTGTGTTATATTTAAAACTGTGTGTTATATTTAAAAAATGGAAAAATACTCCCCTTACTATAAAAGAAAGTTTAACTCTGATTTTCATTATAAAAAGTTAAGGTCAATATTCAGAAGAAATAAAAAATCAACGAGAATCATGTAGTAACATATTATTTTTCTAAAGTTCCTTCAAGTTTCTGTCATTTTCATTTTTAACTTCTAGTCTGAAAAGAACAGAGACAGAATTTTCTGTTTTGCACAGTTTGCTTAAATGTTTATCCTAAAGGTCTTCTTATATGGCGTTCTTCAAAATAATATGCTTAAACTAACATAAAAATGCCTAGAACAGTATCTGAAACGTGTAAGTGCTATATAACTGCTTACTATTATATAATGGTTTATCGCATTACTAAGTCAAAATACAAATATAACCATTTTCTTCCTGCACATTTCAATAGTTCTCATTTTTACAATTACTGTCAATGTTACAATAAATAACTACATATGTTCAGCTTCCCTAATTTTTAAATTATTTTCCTAGGAAAAAATTCTGAAATGAGATTCATAGATCAAAAGATACACACTTTTTTCCCAATAATTTCTACTAAGTCAGTAATTACAACATATCATTTGTTTTTAATGTGGATTCCTTTGAATATTAGCCAGGTTAAACACTTTCAAATATTTACTATTCAAATTTCCTTTTGTATAAGAAAGGCATTATAGTTTAATGGGTAACTGCTATTAGTTCAGTGAAGACATTTCATAAGACTTATCTTCATTATTAATTGTTCTTTAATGATTACACAGAGATCATCAATTACTTTAGTTAGTTAAATATATTAGTTTTACTTTTTTTTTTTAAAGATTGGCACCTGAGCTAACATCTGTTGCCAAACTTCTTTTTTCTTGTTTCTTCTTCTTCTTCTCCCAAGGGTCCCCCAGCACATAGCTGTATATTCTAGTTGTAGGTCTTTTGGTTGTGCTATGTGGGATGCTGCCTCAGCATGGCTTGATGAGCAGTGCCATGTCCGCACCCAGGATCAGAACAGGTGAAACCCCGGGCCAGCAAAGCAAAGCCCGTGAACATAACCACTTGGCCATGGGGCCAGCCCTTTTTTTAATTATTCTAATAATACTTGGAGATCTGTAACATTTTAAGGTTGGATTAAAGAATATTTTAAAACATTTTAAATCCAGATTCTAGTTATACTGCTGTAGTAATAATTTTCTCTTGACTCTCATGTGTACCTTTTCCTTTCCTTGCCTCAATATGCCCTTCTTTGTTAATATAAACTCAAGGATCTTGATGCTATTCGTTTTAGTCCTATTTGAGCTTACTTTAATTTTGTCAGTAAAAAGAACTGTTTTGAATGCGATACTCCAGTAACTCTTGATTTCATAGGTTCCTGAAATGTTACTGAAAAATGTACCTTAGACTGTAATTTTTTTTTTTTGAGGAAGATTAGCCTTGAGCTAACATCTGCTGCCAATCCTCCTCTTTTTTTTCATGAGGAAGACTGGCCCTGAGCTAACATCCATGCCCATGTTCCTTTACTTTATATGTGGGACACCTGCCACAGCATGGCTTGATAAGCAGCATCATGTCCGCACCTGGGATCTGAACCAGCAAATCCCGGGCCGCCAAAGTCGAATGTGCGCACTGTAACCACTGTGCCACCGGGCCGGCCCCAGATTGTAATAATTTTTAAGTAAACATTCTTAAAATTTGGTGATTTTCAAATTCTATAATTTTCAAATTCAAAATGCAGAAATATAACATACATACATCTCTCTCTCTCTCTCTCTCAGACCAACGTTGCAAGGATGTGTGTCTCCAATGACAGACAAAGACAGAGAGACAAAGACTGACTCACCTTGAATCTCGTTATAACTTTAGCCAGTAATACTGCTATATACAATAATATATTATTTAGTACTCATCGAAGCAACTAGCTCCTAGTCTTCAGTCTGCTGCTAACTAGGTACATGATTTTGAAGAAGTCTTTTAATCTCTTTATTGCTAAACTGCATGGAAGGAGAAATGAGATTTAGACAATTTCTATAATCCCATCCAGCTCTAAACTTTAATGATTTGTTTGCAAACCTATATTCTAAGATTCTTTTAACTAACAACCATTCCGTAAACTTGTGAATCTCAAGGTTACACTGCTACACACAGAATATATACTTTTAAATAACTGTTGGATGACTGATTTAAACAGATTTAATAAATAAAAAAATTCTCTGTGCACTATAGTAATAAGATATCATTTCAGAGGAAATAGAATCTTTAATGCCTCATCGAACCCAATAAATCAGAGTTGTATCAATAGCAAACATAAATATATGGAAAAATATACTCACCAAAATATCTGAACCAACATGCTGCTTTCCCTTTTCTTGATGTGGTCCTAATATCAATTTTCCAGTAGAAAAAAAAGGTGTATCCAATGTTTTATATACTTTCAACTCACCATGTTCAACAATAAATTGATATGTATCTCGTGGCCTTACAAGATCTAGGGGAAAAATACAAATATAAAAATAAAACAATAGCAATAATATTGCTCAATGATATAACATATACATACATATATACAATAAAGTTATTTCTAGATATAAACCTGCCTTAGAAAAACAGAAGTAATTAAGATAATTGACTCATGAGGTAGAATGCCAGAGGTCAAATCCTGTCTGTCTTACAAACTGTGTGACCTTAGGCAAGCATATCCTCTCAGTGCCTCCACTTCCTTTTCTATAAGATGGGATAATAGTTCATCTATGTTAGAGTTGTGAATATCTAGTGAGTTAATGTGTGTAAGATATTTAAAATACTGTCACACAAATGTAAGTATTAGGTAAATCTTAGCTATTAATAATAATAATGGCAGTATTATTATTTCTATTATAGCTCAGACAGAAAATAAAATTAGCTAAGAGACAAGAAAGAATACCATTATCTTTAAAAAGTCTAACATAGCCCCCAATACAAAGGTATCATCATCATGACAATAGATTCTTTTGTGCTTGCTTGACTGATTATTAAATAACAAGACTTTTCTTTATCAAGTAAAGGCTCTAAGTAACCAGAGTTGCTCACAAATTACTATCTCACTTTTGAATTTCCCTTTTACTTACAAACATTTCCAGATCTATAATTAATACATTCTTCTGTCACCAGCTTCTGACTCTGCTTCTCTAGATATTTAGGAAAGTTAGTAAACCCAAAGACTATAGGATACAGAAAATATATAGACCCAAGAAACAGAAAAAAAGTGATAAACTCCTGACATCAGTCATAACTTTTCTCACTTGGTACAGTATAGCAATGTTTTTAAGTTAAGACACTACACTAAATAAAATTCTCTGTACGTCTACCTCTGTTGCCAAATAATCTGAATACAGAAATAACTTTGTTACTTACTATGTCAAATGGAATCTATTTCACAGCCAACATTTTAATTAAGAATACCACTACTGCCTCTCTGTTTTGACCTATTTGTTCTCTGACTTAGTCCTCAGTACTCTCTGGTACAGTCATAATAAATAAATATCTCCTGTATGTAAATACTGCCTGGTTGGTAAATAGCTGAGTGTCACCTACTTACCCCCACCACACTATAGCCTATCCCTTGAGACCTCTGATGGTCTCCTAGACACTAAATGCTTAATGCCTATTAAATATAGCAGGAGGCTTCCAGGAACCTGTGCTGACCTTACAATTAAGCCTGGCATTTGTTTGGCTGATTGATGCCCTTGCTATTCATCCTCCCCGAAGGTTTCAGTTCCCAGGTACCATTACTGGCATTCCAAGGTCCAGAAGGCTGTATAAGTCCTCCCTACAATCTCTGCCTGGTCTCATAGTAAGTGTATCCTGGGGTCTGCCAGCTAACTTGCTACAATTCCCCATAAACAGCCCCTGTCCCCATATATCCTTCTGGTCAAACAAGGCCTAGACCCTATTTAGGGAGGCAACACTAGCACCCCAGACAACAAATGCATGGTGCTGTATGTCCCCTGGAAGTTTTGCCATCAGTGCTCCCCTAGAGTAGTCCTCACTTAGGCTGCTTAACAGAATTAGACCCTCTATTGGGCTTTGGCTCTGAAAGAGGTGGGAAGAGAAAGAGAAAATAGATGGGCTGGTCATCAAGACAGCAGTTTGTCCTCACTAGTTGCTGAATGAAGCATTTTCAACATCATCCCAACTTACCCATGAGAATAATTTCTCTTGTTTCTGGGTCCCTTATCCTTGTTGGCTGCAAAGGATCTCCCAGAGGTATATTCAGATTTACCACTAATTTATTCTCTGCAAAAGAATAACATTGAAATACAAACTACTTACTTAAAATTGTTCTCAATTTAAAAAAAAATATCTAGTATGAAATATAGCTGTGGACAAGTGGTAAAGGAAAATTGCCAGAGGCGTAACAATCTCTTCCTATTTATAAATGATCATTCTGATATATAAAAATTCAAAAACCACAATAATTTAATATAGAAGCAAGCATCCTAAACTTATTTTCTGTAAGTTTACTGCAACATGACAACTCTTGAACTCTTGCATCATCAAGAAGTTAAATGATGTTTTGCATATCCTCTCAGAGAGACACAAGTATGCAACAGACTTTAGAAAGAATCCATTAAAATGTCCATTTTAACTGCAGTTTGGGCATGGAAAAGGTAAGCTTCATTTGACTGGGCAATTTACTCATGAGAAAATGTTTTATACTATGCTATTAATGCTCTTTTTTTATTATTATTATTTTTTTTAAAGATTTTATTTTTTTCGTTTTTCTCTCCAAAGCCCCCAGGTACATAGTTGTGTATTGTTAGTTGTGGGTCCTTCTAGTTGTGGTATGTTGGATGCCGCCTCAGTATGGCTCGATGAGTGGTGCCATGTCCGTGCCCAGGATTCGAACCAATGAAACCCTGGGCCGCCTGCAGTGGAGCACACGAACTTAACCAGTCGGTCACGGGGCCAGCTCCCTCAATGATCTTTTTTTAAAGAATAAAATTGGTTTACTTTCAAAATTTGGGGGAAAAAAGTGGAAATTAAAAAGTGAATTTACCCTATTGTATTACGTCTGAAGTTTTTAGAGAGAAATTTCAAAATCTGCTGAGAATTACTTCTCAAAGCACTGCTATTTAAAATGAAACCTAAAAGTTACTTTTAGGAATAAGTTCATACTTCTTTCATTGTTATCAAGACAGATCCTTTTTCTATTAACTATTTCGTTGACTTTTTCCATGCTTCCTTTTGCCTTCCTTTTAGATGATATCGTGTCTGGAGACAGTATTCCACCAATCACAAATCCTCCTGAAATTTAATGACAAAAAAAGGTAAAGTATCATACCTGAAAAAGTTAAAATCTTGAAACAAAGCTCTTCAAATTAATACAGCACACTTCCTTTCAAAGTATCAAAGAACAGTAGATTCTACATTCTACAGCAAGTAACTCAAATAATACAAATACCAAACAATTTCACTTATGACTCTACTATCCCAAATACAGAAGCACTGATGAAACATGACTGAATGATCTTTCATGCTTGAAACCAACAGTCATCAGCGAAGGTTTAAAAATCAAAAAAACACAAAGGCCAGCAATGAACTATTTATAGTAATCCACATGTGAATTTAGTCCTTTGACTTAGATATAGCCATCAAAGAAAGAAAATAACTTTAAGATAACACTCACTATACTTTCTTGCACTCTCTACCATTTCTGTAGAAAAATATGATGAGAAAATGGGATGAGAATAACAATGAGGAACACAATCTGTCAGTTATAATTTTCTCATGTTCTGACCTAATGCTTCACCTTATGCAATTAGAAATCTCATTCAATAGTATAGAAATAATAACACTCTACAAAGTGACACACCTGTCTCAAATTGCTGCCAAAGAGAAGAAGAACCAGCATCTCTTTACTAATCAGACAAATCTGGATTTGAATCTATTCCTGTCACATTTTTGGGAGATAATGACTAAATGAGGTAATATATGTAAATATGTAACTAAGTGCTTGACATGTAACATACACAAATAAACTCTAGCAAGCCTCATTATTATTTTTTATCATCAGACATTAAAGTATAAACTGGAATTTACCTGATGGCCTTCCCTGATAATCTATTCGCTCCCCTCGCCAGTATTCCAAAGGTTTCAATCGTGTTCTCTTGGTCCTGCGAACATTTGGTGTGTTGGAGGGCAATACTGTAAAAAGATATTAGACAAAAATATACACATATAAATGCTTAGTTGGATGGTATTTTGCAGTGGAAAGACTGATATCATCTTTTAGAACACTAATACTTGTAGACAAAACATTACAACAAAATTTTAAGATATATTTGTGCTAATAAAGAAACGCCAAAGCAAAAATAGGTTACTAGACTGGGAGATTTAAAAACTTGATAATACTCAGCATTAATGATGCTAAAGGTAGATAGGAACTCTCATATCTTGTAGGTAGAAATGTAAACTAATTGAAGATAATTTGAAAGTACCTATTATTATAATACTCTTTGACTCAGAAATTTCATTTCTAGAAAATGAGTTTGCAAAAAAATTCACAAAACTGAACAAAGCTGTATGTACAAGAACATTCATGGTAGTACTGTTTAACAGAAAGAAAAAATCAAATTGAAAACCACCTAAATGCTCCACGATAGGAAATTTGTAAATCAAAGGTAGTTACGCATTTATTTTAATAGGTTCATGGATCTTTGGGGGAAATAGAGATAAGAGAAATTTTATCTGAATTCTTATTTTGGCTTTCGTGCTTACCTAAATTATTAAACACACAATTTAACATAAACCAAAATGCTTAAAATTACATAGGCATGCTAATCATGAAAAGAAATACCTTTCAAGGCTGAGAAAATAAACACAATATTTGAGAATTGCTTTTTAAAACGTTATGTCACATTTCCCATAACAAGTGTTGTAATCAAGTTTTTACTACTAAAACAAAAACAAAAAAGGGTAGTTACATGTGCATGTCTTTGTGTGTATAAACACATATCCACTCATTTTATCTGAAGAATGTAAAATTCTATATACTAAGTTGAGTTTGTTGGCTATATACTCAAATTCCTATGTTCTTGTCTATTTTTTGTTTGCTAGAGCTGTCCAATTCTGAAAGTGGTTTATTAAAATCTGCCAGTCAAACTGGATTGTTTAATTAAAAATCTTCTTGCTTTTTCTTAGTTTTTTATTTATATATTTTAGTTGCTAGGTTGTTTGGTGCATAAGAGTTCATGATTTTTCTATTTTCCTCATAAATTGTTCATTTTATCATTATATGTCCTTCTTTATCCTGTTTAGCATTTTAACACTAAATTCCACTTTGCCTAATATTAAAATGGCACTATTTTATTTTCGTTTACATTAGCATACCTAATTCTTTGACAATCTTTTATTTTAAAAATTGTCTTAAGTGTTTCTTATAAACATATAGGTCAGTTTGCACTGTTTAACCAAATCTGATAGTCTATCTTATTAGAGGAATTCAACCCATTCAGACTCTCTTAGTGTAAACAAGTAACAGGCTTCCTTTTATTCTGTCCATCTTACTTTATATTTACTAGTTATTCTACATTAGTGATTCTTCTTTCTCCTCATTTTTTTGGTTTGATCAAATGATCATTTCTTTTCTCCCTCCTCCCCTTGGCCATTTCAAAGTTTTGCTGTGCTTCTGCACTCTAGTATTAGTTACCTACCCACTCCTGACATTTAAACATCAAACTCTTATTTCTCCACGATTATATTAAAAACTATATCCCTTACCAAGATATGCTATCCTCTCCTTTTTCTCATTTGGTAAAAGCAAACTTTTAGACTACTTTTATTACCCCATTTTTGACCCCTACTCTCGTCCCTATTATACCAAGTTCTGTTAAGACGGTCTGGATTTCAAGGTATTATTACAAAAATCTTTAACTAGCACTTATAAATCCCCAATTACATTAACATTAAGTAGCTGACACATCCTAAGGTAATCAGCATCCTAAGGTAATCAATCACCCCCTTCTACAGTCTCCTGCTTTAGGATGGGACCTGTGACTTTCTCCTCATCAATAGAATATGCAAAGTCACTCCTGTGATTACCTCATGATTATATATATGACAATACATGATATTATACATACAAGATACTATCTAGCAGAAACAGTGAGAAATCCTTCCTTGCTGACTTTGAAGAAGCAAGTTATCATACAGTGAAGGGGCCTAAGGAAAAGTTCATGTGGTAAGAACTACAAGTGGCCTCTAGAAGATGAAGAGTAGAGGCCTATTGCTGACAGCCAGCAAGAAAACAAGTACCTCAGTCCTACAATTTCAAGGAACTGAATTCTGCGAACGTCCACATGACCTTGGAAGAGGACCTCAAGCCTCAGATGAGACAACAGCCGAGGCTGACACTTTTGGTTGCTGTCTGTGAGATCCCTGAACAGAGGACCCAGTTAATCTATTATGCCTGGGCTCCTGATCCACGGAAACCATGGAACCATAAATATGTGTAGTCTAGGCCACTAAATTTGTGGTAATTTGGTACAAAACAACAGAAAACAAAGACTTTATTTAAATTATCGACATACATTCCAAGAATCATTCCTCACTACTGTTTCCTCTCTTTGGACTTAGTTCTGATTTATATGATACTTGGTTAGAACACCACACATGGGTATTATACATGGAAGATACTAAACTCAATCTTGCATTAACTGCAAAATAAATTCACTTAGAAAGAAAGATATCTTGGCTGGGTATAAGATTATTGCATTGTAATATATTTCTGAAAGTAGGCTATAGATACGATCTTATTCTTCCAGTGTTACACAGATGCATAGTGCTAGTCATTTTTTTTCCTTTATATGTAACTTTATCCTTCTGTCTGGAAGCTTCTATTCTTGAAATTTAGGAATTTTATTAACTTACATTTAGAGGTATATATTTTTCATTACTTCTGACAGACAGTTGGTAAAATCATTCAAACTGCAGATTAAAGCGTACCTTTAATCTAGGGAAGCTTTCTTTAACTGTTTTCTCTCCTTTATCTGTTTCTTTTTTCTGGAAATCCTATTATTTGCATGTTTTATCTGCTGTCTCCATGTTTCCACTGCATATCATTTTTCATCGTGGTTTCCATCTTTTTGTATTTCTGCTCTGAGGACTTTCTTCCATGTCAACACCAGCTACTAATTCAGCTCTCAACAGTGACTATCTCTACTTTCAGTTCATCTACTGACTTTTTAAACTGAAAAATTATGATTTTTAGTACCAGAAAGTCTTCTATGCTATAAGGGAATCTCTTAAAGTGCTCTTATTTCTTCTGAAAATTGTTATCCATCTACTAAAAATTTCTAGCTCACCAGAAGTTGCCACTGTTCTCAGGCATAATGCTTGAGTTTCCTCTCTCTGGTTGCTGGAGCCCCTGCTCAGGGATGGTTTTATCTCTCTTTGCCTACTCCTGACTCTAGTCAACATTCCACTCCAAGACAGGCATTAAGCATTGAGCAGTCTCTCTTCATATGGGTGCACAAAATATAACTGACAAGATGTGAGTTTTTGGTTGAAGCGATGAGAGAAAGTTTCACTCCTTCTGGTTCTCTTCAGGTACAAGCACAGAATACTCACAGCTTCAAGTACAGGGAGAAACATAAAAAGCCACTCCAATCCCAAAAAGATGGGAGGTCCCATGAATCTTGACTGGCAAACATATCTTTGGAAACCATGGTGTTTTAATCCTCACACGGGCCTCTCCGTGAGTTCCACAACTCCCAGCTTTGCCTACTTACCTGTCCTAGATAGTGCTCTGTTTAGAAGTAAACTGTATAAAAATGGGAGGAGAAGTTGCCAGGGACACCATCTATATCACAGTTATATTTTACAGAATTCTCCACCCTGGCTTTTTAGCCTAAGTGGGATCATGCTCCCTATTATGGAGCAAATACTGAGAGGGCCACAGGATTTATAAATGGACAATAAAGAAACTCAGTGGCCTATGATTTACTGCAAAATTAATGAAAACTAAATTTGTGGTTTTAATTTATCTGCCAATTAACCCAAATAATATTTCCCCCTTGCTTGAGAAAAATTAAGTTACATACATAAACAGAAGTTTTACATTATGAAAATACATAAGGAGAGAAATAATCTTACCTATTTTGTAATGTATTTTGTTCTCTAGTGTTACTTTAGATCCTTTTACTCTTGAGTCATCTGAAAAAGGCAAAAGATAATATCATGAGCAATGGCTGCTAATTTCATGGTGAGTTAAATACAGTATGTTACCTAGTCAACTTCAGTGTAGGCATTTTAAGTAAAATTTGTTCTGATAATACATTTTATTACTCCTTTGGCTTTTCACTGCTACGGAATAAAGACTAATGAAAAACAGTGTAACATTTCTCTAGATTTTGCTACAATGACGATATCTAAAGAGCATAATAGTTAAAAATAACAAAAACAGGTTTTCTATTGCTGGTGGACTTCAGGTGAAATAAGCCACCAGGTGGATAAAAATGCAGGTTGTGATAAGGAACAATTAATATGCTAATAATGTAATGTATGATCCTTAAAGTTCTAAAATAGTACAACTGGACTGAATTTAGCAGTGTGCCGCCAATTAGGTCAGGGGTTCTCCACTTCAGTGTGGTAAATAGCATGTACACTTAACTGCCATCAGTTCTTTCCTTTCCCAGGCACAAATGTTGTTCTCTATCAAGAGGTAGAGTCTAACTCCCTCCTTCTTGAATCTCTGCTGGCCTTAAAGACTTGCTAGACTAACAAACTGCAGCAGAAATGACATTCTGGGACTTTGAAGGCTAAGTACTAAGAAGATATGAAGGTTCAACCTGAGTCTCTTAGAACTTCACTCTGGGGAAAGATAGCGACCATATATGAGGACTGACTACTCTAAGACCCATGTTGTGAGGACACCCAAGTGAACCATGTGGAAAGGCCATGCAAAGGAAAAGAGATTTTTGGCCAGCCCTCGATTGTTCCATTCACCCTGGCTGGGTGGCAAATATCTAAGTGAAGAAGTCACCCTGGACTTACAGCCTCGCTGAATTTTCAAATGACTCCAGACTCAGCAGCTTGTATTTAACTACAAACACATGAGAGAGCCCAAGAGAGAACTGCTCAGCTAAGTCAAGTCAACCCATGGAACCATGAGTGATAAATCAATTCTTGTAGTAAGCCACTAAGTTTTGAGGATGCAGTAATATGTAACTGGAACAACAATTAATGTCCGTGAATTACCTAAAATTTTTGATACAATTTTGTATGAAATATGCATTTTCTGAAAAGTAGGTCTAAGCTTTCACTACATTCTCAAATGAATCCATGATAGCAAAAGATTGTTAAGAATGACTAAATTAAATACTTTATAAAACTGCTGGCTTGGAAGAAACTCTAGTGACCATAAAATCTAATTGCCCTGTTCAGAGTAAGTAAATCTATAGAGATCAAAGAAGGAGAACTACAGGCCGATATCACTGATGAACATAGACGCAAAAATCCTCAACAAAATTCTGGCAAACCAAATACAGCAATACATCAAAAAGATTATACACCATGATCAAGTGGGATTTATATCAGGGACACAGGGATGGTTCAACATCCGCAAGTCAATCAATGTGATACACTACATTAATAAAATGAGAAACAAAAACCACATGATCATCTCAATAGATGCAGAGAAAGCATTCGACAAGATCCAACATCCATTTATGATAAAAACCCTCAATAAAATGGGTATAGAAGGAAAGTACCTCAACATAATAAAGGCCATATATGACAAACCCACAGCCAACATCATACTCAACGGACAAAAACTGAAAGCCATCCCTCTGAGGACAGGAACAAGACAAGGGTGCCCACTTTCACCACTCCTATTCAACATAGTACTGGAGGTGTTGGCCAGAGCAATTCGGCAGGAGAAAGAAATAAAAGGAATCCAAAAGGGAATGAAGAAGTAAAACTCTCACTGTTTGCAGACGACATGATCTTATGTATAGAAAACCGCAAAGAATCCATAGGAAAACTATTAGAAATAATCAAGAGCTACAGCAAAGTTGCAGGGTATAATATCAACATACATAAATCAGAAGCATTTCTATACACTAACAATGAACTAACAGAAAAAGAACTCAAGAACGCAATCCCATTCACAATCGCAACGAAAAGAATAAAATACCTTGGGATAAATTTAACCAAGGAAGTGAAAGATTTATACAATGAAAACTACAAGACTTTCTTGAAAGAAATTGATGACGACAGAAAGAGATGGAAAGACATTCCATGCACATGGATTCAAGAATAAACATAGTTAAAATGTCCATACTACCTAAAGCAATCTACAGATTCAATGCAATCCCAATCAGAATCTCAATGATATTCTTTACAGAAATTGAAGAAAGAATCCTAAAATTCATATGGGGCAACAAAAGACCACGAATTGCTACAGCAATCCTGAGTAAGAAAAACAAAGCCGGAGGCATCATAATCCCCGATTTCAAAAGATACTACAAAGCTACAGTGATCAAAACAACATGGTACTGGTACAAAGACACGTGCACAGATCAATGGAACAGAATTGAAAGCCCAGAGATAAAACCACACATCTATGGACAGCTAATCTTTGACAAAGGAGCAGAGGGCCTACAATGGAGAAAAGAAAGTCTCTTCAACAAATGGTGCTGGGAAAACTGGACAGCCACATGCAAAAGATTGAAAATTGACCATTCTTTTTCACCATTCACAAAAATAAACTCAAAATGGATCAAAGACCTAAAGATTAGGCCTGAAACAATAAGTCTTCTAGAAGAGAATATAGGCAGTACACTCTTTGACATCAGTTTCAAAAGAATCTTTTTGGACACTATAACTCCTCAGTTGAGGGAAACAATAGAAAGAATAAACAAATGGGACTTCATCAGACTAAAGAGCTTCTTCAGGCAAGGGAAAACAGGATTCAAACAAAAAAACAGCCCACTAATTGGGAAAAAATATTTACAAGCTACTTATCCGACAAAGGGTTAATTTTCATGATATACAAAGAACTCACACAGGTTAACAACAAAAAAACAAACAACCCGATCAAAAAATGGGCAGAGGACATGAACAGACATTTCTCCAAAGAAGATATAAGCATGGCCAATAGACACATGAAAAGATGTTCATCATCACTAATCATCAGGGAAATGCAAATCAAAACTACACTAAGATACCACCTTACATCCGTTAGATTGGCAAAAATATCCAAAACCAAGAGTGACAAATGTTGGAGAGATTATGGAGAAAAAGGAACCCTCATACACTGTTGGTGGGAATGCAAACTAGTGCAACCACTATGGAAAACAGTATGGAGATTTCTCAAAAAGTTAAAAATAGAAATACCCTATGACCCAGCCATCCCACTAGTGGGTATCTATCCTAAGAACCTGAAATCAGCAATCCCAAGAGTCCCATGCACCCCTATGTTCATCACAGCATTATTTACAATAGCCAAGACGTGGAACCAACCTAAATGCCCAGAAACTGATGATTGGACAAAGAAGATGTGGTATATATACACAATGGAATACTACTCAGCCATAAAAAAGGACAAAATTGTTCCATTCGCATCAACATGGATGGACCTTGACGGTATTATGTTAAGTGAAATAAGCCAGACAGAGAAAGACGAACTCTATATGACTCCACTTATAGGTGGAAGTTAACATATAGACAAGGAGAACTGATTGGTGGTTACCAGGGAAAAGTGGGGTGGGGGAAGGGCACAAAGGGTAAAGTGGTGTACCCACAACATGACTAACAATAATGTACTACTGAAATCTCACAAGGTTGTAATCTATCATAATCTTAATTTAAAAAAAATTGCTTTTATGAAAACGCTACCTATAGTGACAATTGCAAAAAAGAGGGATCAGATATTTGGGGCCCTGCATGAGATAAACACTCCAATCTTTCCTCAGTGGTTTCCAGTCTTTGTACCACGTGGGGTTCTTTTCTTTCTTTCTTTTTTTTCTTTTTGGCTGTTAAATGTAGATCATGAAACCTGCATTTACATGCACAAATCAAGCAAAGAGCAAGAGAATTGTTTTCCTGGCTTAGAGTAAGAGGGACTTCAACAGGAATGGATGACGAAAGGCATTGGGAAAGAGACACCCGAAACTGAACAAGAGATGCTCAAAATCGACCGTGGCACTTTGTACAAGGGACACAGTATATGAAGATAGGGACACAGATGTGGGCAAGAGCTGGGATTAAATTACTTTTCGCAAATTAAAAAAAAAAAAAAAGTAGATTAGTGGATGCCTCGACATGGGGGATGTGAAAGGTGATGAAATGGAAGGTACCTGCTAAAGAATATGGAATTTCTTTCTTGGGGTGATGAAAATCTTCTAAAATTTATTGTGGTGATGGCTGCATACCACTGAATTACATACTATAAATGGGTTAACTGCATGCTATGTGAAATATACCTCAATAAAGCTGTTATCAAAAAAAGTTCCAATTTCCCATGCAATCCCCACTAGAACAAGTAGAGCGGGATATTCTCTGAAAACTTTCACATAGCAGTACGCCTTGGAGGCAGAGAAGGAACAAAGCAAATAAGTAAATATACTGAAGATAATGGGAGCCACCTTTCTCACTATCAGAGAAGGGGTTTATAAAAACAGAAAAGGGAAAGTCAAAGGTGTTGGACTAGAATTGGAGATACCGACGTGAATTCAAGATTTCTTGAATTCACAGAAATAGATACAAATGGTTGTGTATGTATGGTGTACATATATATATGTGTGTGTATCTATTTCCTATCTCAGTCCACTGAGAGAGCCTATAAGCAATGATATCCCAGTAACGAGCACACTGAGTGCCCAGATCTGGGTTTCTAAATGCCATCCTCCACTTAAAACAAACCAGGTTCCTTAGGAGAAATAACTGATTCTAGAGTTGAGGCAGCTTGCTCTCAAATAGTTCAGAAAAGGCTAATTATAATAAACATGCATAAACATATATGTAGGGGAAGTAGGGAGGGAGATGGAACAAATGTTGTAAAATGTTGACAACTCTGGAATCTGGATGAAGAGGATAAGGAATTTCTGGGTAAGTCTGAAATTATTTCAAAAAAAGCAACACAGAGACAACTCTCCAATTTCAAAGATTAAAGAATCCTAAGAGCATGGAAATGAAAGAAAACACGTTATCTACAATGGAAAAAAGAAGTAAGGCTGGCTTCAAATTTTCTACTCATAAGCATTAGATATGGTGAGTCAAAAGAGCAATAGCCAGATAGTTTAAAGGAAAATGGATTATGAATCAAGACTATTTTTACTATTCAACTGGTTGTTCACTGTGTTTAAAAAAAAAATTCCTGAGTCCTTGTGATCCTATGTGAGAATGTCTACCAACTTTACAAAGAGGTAACAAGCATATCTGTTATGACAATAAGTATAAATGTGCTAAACACTAAAGGAAAAAATACTGATAGAGCCAGTTAAAAATAAAAATTCAATCACATGCTATTTCTAAGCCACTTTGTTTTAGTTCTGTAAGAAAGGTTAAGTGAAAGGACGAACAAAGATCTACGAAACAACAAATCAAAAGAAAGCAGGGGTCACAATATTAATATCCAACAAAACAGACTACAAGGTAAAAGCATTTTAATAGGATCAAGAGATAAATCTGACCGAAGCAGGTACATTCCCTATGAAGGCTTACATGCTCAATAATAGTGCTGAAACATACAAAGCAAACACTGCAGGAAACAGAAGGAGAAAGAGACCGACCATTGCAAGGAAGCACTTTACTGCAATTCTGGCAGTCCTTAACAGACTTCACAAATCAAAAGTAAGGATACAAAGGATCGGAATAGTGTCAAATGTAACACCTCCAAATCTAAGATCCTGGTCTTTTCCCCAAAATCTGCTCCTTCCCTAGCAGTCTCCAAATCAAGTAACAGCAAAGCCATTCTTTCAGGTGCTCAGGCCAAAAATTTTCAAATTATCCTTGATACCTCTTTCTCTTACCCCCATATCCCACCCATCAGAAAATCTAGTTGACTCTACCTCCAAAAATACCTAAAATTCTACTACCGCTCTCCACCTTCCACTGATATCACTCTAGTCCAAGCCGCCATCACTCGGAGTATTACTATCCCACCAACTGGCCTCCCTGCTTCCAACCTTATACTAGTCCCTTCAAACTCCTCAGTTCATCCCTCACACAGCAGCCACAGTGCTTCTGTTTCCAGGTCTGTCATGGCTCTCCTCTGCTCATAACCCTCTAAGGGCTTCCCATCTCTCTTAATAAAAGCCAAAAATCCTTACAATAGCCTTTAATATCCTATGTGATCTTTCATTCTTGTTACCTCATGACATCATCTCCTCCTACTCTATCCCTCTCTTCCTCTGCTCTAGCCCTCCTAGTCTCCTCTGTGTTTCTGGATCAGAAAAGACTCTTTATCATATCAGAAACTTTGCCCTTGATCTTCCCTATGTCTGGGGCACTACTTCCCCAAAGAGCTGCTTGATTTGTTTTCTCATCTCTTTTATATCTTTGCCCAAATGATCAATTCCTCACTGAGGCCTTTTCTGCCAATCCACCTAAATATATAACCCCCATTTCCCAGCCCAAAATCCCTGCCTTATTTTTCTACTCTCAATATCCAACAACTTCTAAGTTCTGCTATCTTTTTTTACTGTCTTTCATCCTGGCCTCCCATAGAAAGTAAGCTCCAGGAGGGCAGAAACTTCATCACTACTACCTACATCCCTAGCTCCTAGAAGAAAATATAGTAAGTATTCCACAATATTCCATAAATATTTTAAAATTCCATAAATATTCAAAGTATATTCAAAAATGCATATCCACTTATATTATCAACAAAATTATGAGTGGATATGTATATTTTTAAATCCTTATCTATACACAAAAAAGATTACATTCTTTTTCAAGATTTTTATTCTTCCATGAGGCTTATGTGTTCTAAGTATGCTCTAGAACACAAAAAAAACTTCAATAAATTCAAAGAATAAATAACACAAGCCAAAGTTCCCTAGATCAATAAAACGAAACTAGAAATTATCAACAAAGAGCAAAACAAAACACAACTTTACTTAGACTAACGGCCAACGTTGCATATTTATCACATGTCAGGTATTAAACTAAGCAAGGAATGTGTATTCATCCTTAGATCCATCTATGGGATAGGAACTGATTTCACCATTTTATAGGTAAGAAACCTGAATCTAAAAACACTGAAACTTCTTACTCAAGATAATATAGGTAACAAGTGATAGAACTGGATTCAATCCCAGGTTCCTGACTCTGGAGACCAAAGCTCTTGACTAATATGTTCTTTTAAATAACTGCTGGGTCAAAGAAAAATCACTATAATTTAGAGTATGCTACTACAAAAACATTATGTAAAAAAAAAAAAAAAACTATAAAATTAAGCCAAAACTATACTCAGGAACATTCACTGCTTTTTCTTTACCAAATAAAAAGAAAAAAATAAATATAGAAAGCATTCAACTTAGAGGAGAAAAAGAATAAAATAAATCTAAACACAGGGAGAAAAAAGAATTTAAAAGGAAAAAGAATTAGCAAATTAAGAAACAAAAAACAGTATAACAGATTATATTCCAAGCACGCATCCTTTCTGTGCTTTTCTTAATGGCATATTCTTTTACATTCTTTTCTTAATGGCATAAAAAATTACAAAACTCTCTATTAAAAGGCATTTTTAAAACTTTATTATGGGAAAGTTTCAAACATATTCAAAATAGAGAAAATAGTATAATGAACCTGATATAGCCATCACTCAGCTTCATTAATCAACAAAACATGGCTAATCTTGCTTCATTTATACCCTTATCAGCTTAACACTTTTTTCTTAAAGATCAGCACCTGAGCTGACAACTGTTGCCAATCTTTTTTTTTTTTTCGCTTTTTCTCCCCAAAACCCCCCAGTATATAGTTGTATATTTTAGTTGTGCGTCCTTCAACTTGTGGCATGTGGGATGCCACCTCAGCAGGGCCTATTGAGCAGTACCATGTCCACGCCCAGGATCCGAACCGGTGACACTCTGGGCCACCGAAGCGGAGCACACGAACTTAACCACTCTGCCACAAGGCTGGCCCCTTAGCCTTACATTTTTAAATACTAAGGTAGATATCTTAAGTGCCAATTATTTCATTATATCCCACTTCACAGAAAGAACTGTCACTCATCTCTCATTCTTTTTCTGATTCTTGTTTCCCTCCCTCTTTCTCTCTCACCTAAGTATAAGGTCTTACAAATCTCTGAACATATGGTAATGTTCTTAAGAGTGAATCCTCAATACACATTTGCCATTGATGATAATTTAAACAAAACATAGCACACTTTACTCCATATGCATAATGCCATAAAAATCAAGACAGCAGAAAATAAACAATAACTTACCTGAACTTTCCTGAACTTCCTTATCAACCACTTCAGAATTATTCATTTCAGACGTTAAATAATTCTTGGGAGTGGAAGGTCCACTTAGGAAAAAAAAAAGTAAACCATAAAATTTGTGCTTTTATAATACATGTATCTAATGTATCTACCTTAATGGTATTTTTCTCCTAAAACTGCCACAGGTTTCTTTTTTATGAAACCAATAGTGATGTTATAGGTCACCAATAATATACTTACTTGCTGCACAAAACAAAGAATCTACAATTTAATCCCATAATTGACTGTCAAACATGATACAGAATTTTATAACCTTTTAAACTAATTCATGAATCAGTTATGAATTTAAGTCAACAAAAATAACATTCTTCAATAAAAATCAAATTATAAGAACTAAAATTAGAAATAAATCAGCTTATCGTAATTTTTCATAAAAACTATAGCCAAAAACAAATGGAATTTAAAATGTAGTCCAGAAATTGTTCAGAGATGATTCAGCTTATCCCAGTCCTAGATCCCTTTCCTGCTATTATGAAGCCCGGATCGGTCTAGTGGTCACAACCCACCAAATAGTAACAAAATCTTAACCATTCTTTAAAAGTCTGAGAATTGCTATAATTTACCATTTCTTCATTTTAAAAAAGGGTATATGACTTCATATATTGTAAGAGTAGGTTAATTTGATTTGCTCACTGAGTGTGCATGCTCTAAACATATATCCACAAATTCTTAGATACTCCTCCTTTCAAGACATAGAGCCTAATTCCCCTTTCCCTGAATGTGGTCTGGACTTAGTGACTTGTTTGTTAATAGAAAAAAGTGGAAGTGACAGCATGCAACTTCAGAGACTAGGTCATTAAAAGGCATTATGACCTGATTGTAGTCATACTTTGTTTTGGATCACTCACTTTGTGGGAAGCCAGCTTCCATACTGAACAGCCCTATGAAGAGTGCCACGTGACAAAGAACTGGGGCCTCCAGCTAAAAGTCATGTGAACGAGCTACCTTATAAGTAGATCCACTAGTTCCAGTCAAGTCCTTCAAAGGACTGCAAACCAGACAAACATCTTAAATGCAAACACCTCATGAGAATCCCTGAGCCAGAACTAGCCAGCTAAGCCTCTCCTAAATTTGTGACCCACAGAAACTATGAAACAATAAATGTTTGGAAGTCACTACTAAGTTTGGGGTAATTTGTTACACAGCAATGAGTAACTAATATAGTGAGTAAATCCTATTATCTTTAGCACACACATATACCTTTCTTCCAAAACTGAAGTCTTAGGCTCTCCAGAATCCAAGTTAAACTCTGCTGGTGTCTTGCATGTATATCCACTGGTCTGAGACTTTAGATGAACATTTTGTGAAGTCATAACATTATCTTGATCCTTTGGGCTTCCTGTATCTCTATTAAAATGAAAAATGTATAATTATTTACATTTCTTCATAAAACATTTCTATCAGAAACAAAACACAGGTGGGTAGACAACATAATATTGACTATAAAAAATATCAGATAACCCTGTTCAGGTCCTAGGACTTACAGCTAGCCCAGGAAGGAAATTTGATTCTAGAACCTACCAAGAGTTTTAATTTGAAAAATTCTGATAAGAGAAATGGTACAGACCTGGTCTAAGATGGAAGGGATGACAGGAAGACACTGGGAGACATTACCTACAGGTTCTTATGATGTATACTGCACAACTAAGCTATCACAACTTTTTTGGAAAATCCACAAACAATAGAAGTTGTTTTCTTTGACATCCCTTGTCAGCCTACTGAGGAACAGTAGGGTACTCAGAGGGACTCAGGCCCATCTCTTTGGTAGCTACCAGCTAACTAGTTTACCCCCAATATATGCAAACAAGGTACACTATTTCCAGACTGCATAATTTTCTCTTCTCTCTTACAAATCCTATGTTTTAATTTGTTTCTCGAATCAGTCTACCAGCCTACTCTTACCATATGTGAGAAAATAATTTGCATCCAATATAACTAAAAAGCATGCAAACTTTTGAGTATTCTTTGATAATTTATTTCTGGAGGTTCTAATGTCCAAGTCCTACCATCAAAGTCAAAAGAAATAAAAGGGATTATAACCACGAACAATTATATGCCAAGAAGTTAGGTAACTCTAGGACAAATTGCAAGAAACATACAAATTACCAAAACTGACTGAAGAATAAATAATCTCAAAAGACCTATAACAAGAGAACGAATGAGTAATCAAAAAACTACCAAGTGGCCGTCCCCATGGTGTAGTGGTTAAGTTTGGCGTGATCTGCTTCTGCAGCCCGGGTTCACAGGTTTGAATCCCAGGCGTAGACCTATACCACTTGTCAGCCCTGGCAGCTGTGGCAGCAACCCACATACAAAATAGAGGAAGACTGGCACAGATGTTTGCTCAGGGTGAATCTTCCTCAGCAAAAAAACCCCACAAAAAACCCACAACTACCCAGAAAGAAAAGCCCAGATCTAGATGGTTTCACTGCTGAATTTTACTAAGCATTCAAAGAATACAAATCCTTCACAAACTCTTTAAAAAAAATATTACTTCTCAACTCACTTTATGAAGCCAGTATTATCGAGATACCAAAATTAGACAGATATCAGAAGAAAACTACAAACCAAAAAACTCAACAATATACTAACAAACTATATCTACTAACTTATTAAATAGAATTATACATCATGACCAAATGGGATTTATACCAGAGATGTAAGCTTGGTTTAATATCCAAAAACCAATTAATGTAATACATCACATCAGTAATAAGCAAAAATCACATGATTATCTCAATAGCTATAAAAAAAGCACCTAACAAAATCCAACATGTTTTCATGATAAAAACACTCAACAAACTACAAATAGAAGGGAATCTCTCCAACCTGACAAAGGGCATCTATGAAAAACTCACAGCTAACAACATACTGACTGGTGAAAGACTAAATAAATTCTTTCCCCTTCAGATTAGGAAAAAGACAAGGAAGTCTGCTACTGCCTCTTCTATTGAACACTGTACTGAAGATTTTAGCCAGGGCGATTAGGCAAGAAAAAGAAATAAAAAGCACCCAGATTGAAAAGGAAGAGGTAAAACTATCACTATTCACAAATGACATGATCTCGTACTCAGAAAATCTTACAAAATCCACTAAAGAGCTACCAGAACTAATAAACGAGTGCAGCAAGGTTGCAGGATACAAGATCAATATACAAAAGTCAATTCTACTTCTATACACTTGCAGTAAACAACCCAAAAATAAAATTTAAAACACAATTCCATTCACAATAGCATCAAAAGGAATAAAATACTTACAAATGAATTTAACAAAAGAAGCGTAAAACTTATGCTCTGAAAACATTGTTGAAAGAAATTAAAGAAGATCTCAATAAATGGAAAAACATCCCACGTTCATGGATCAACAGATTTATTGTTAAGATGGCAATATTCCCCAAATTCATACACAGATTCAACACAATCCCTATTAGAATCCCAACTGATGTCTGTATAAATTCACATGCTGATTCTAAAATTTATATGGAATTGCAAGGGACTCAGAATAGCCAAAACAATCCTGAAAAGGAAGAATAAAGGGAACTCACACTTCTTGATTTCAAAACTTACAGCAAAGCAATGGTAACCAAGACACTCGAGTACTGAAATAAGGACTGATACATAGATCAACAGAATAAAACTGAGAATCTAGAAATAAACTCAACATCTATAGTCAACTGATTTTTAACAATAGTGCCAAGACCATTCATAGGGGAAAAAAATAGTCTTTTCAACAGTTATGGGACAAGTGGATAGTCACATGCAAAAGAATAAAACTGGACTCTAACTTCACAGCATATATAAAAATTAACTTGAAAAGGATCAAAGACCTAAATGTAAGAGTTAAAATTTTAAAACTCTTAGAAGAAAAGACAGGGGCAAATCATCATGAACTTGGATTGAGTAAAGGATTCTTAGATATGACACCAAAAGCAGACGCAACAAAAGATAAAATGGACTTTATCAAAATTTAAAACGTTTGTGCTTCAAAGGACACCTTTAAGAAAACAAGAGGCAAGCTTGGTGGTGTAGTAGGTTAAGTTCACACACTCCACTTCGGCAGCCTGGGATTTGCCAGTTTGGATCCTGGGCAGGGACCTACACACCACTCATCAGGCCACGCTGTAGTGGCATCCCACATAGAAGAACTAGAAGGACTTACAACTAAGCATATACGACTACATACTGGGGCTTTGGGGAGGGAAAAAAGTGGAAGATTGGCAACAGATGTTAGCTTAGGACCAATCTTCCTCTCCAAACAGTGTATCTTTAGAAAAAAAAAGGAAGTTAAAAGATGACCCACAAAATAGGACAAAGTATCTGCAAATCATTTATTGTACGAGGGACTTGTACCTAAAATATTCAGACCTCTTAGAACTCAAAAAAAGACAACCCAATTAAAAATTGGGCAAAGGGGAGAGAGGTGGAGCAAAATGGTGGAGTGACCTGACCCGCGACTCTCTCCCCTCCAAAGTACAAGAAAGGACTGAAAAAAAAGAACCTGAATTTCAGCTAGTGAACCTAATGCCAGGACTCAGAGACCTACAGTATCAAAAGACAGAGGATGGAGCCCCTGCTGCCCACCTCAGAGGAGGTGGAACGGGGTAGGAGAGAACTTTCCTCCCTCCCCTAGAACCCGGGATCGCCACGCGGGTCCGTGAAGGAGCAGGGGAGGGGTGGCATGACCAGGGGATCGTCTAGGACTCCCGCCCCTGGTACAGTGGAAACCCGCTGACGGGGGAAGGCTTCCGTGCACAGGGACTCCATAAACCCAGGGCCCCGGGAGACCAGAGAACAGAACTGATCGAATCCAGATCTGTGCGTGAGATAAACTGCCCCCGGCCCCACCCCCTGCCCCAAAACCGCACTGGGCGCCACCATCTTGCCCAAAGGCGGAGAGCTCAGAACGCGTGGTACTCGACCCCTATCTAGGGGCGACAGGCTGTAACTGCGACCGAATTCTACCACCATGCGAAAAAACCGCTCCTCTACCATCCAGCAATTTATAAAAGCCCCAGACCAGAAGGAAAACAATAAAAACATAGAACGAAGTCCTGAGGACTTGGAAATAGGTAAACTAAGTGAAAATGAGTTCAGAGCAGCTATAATCAAAAAACTCAACGAGGTAGAGAGAAAGACAGAGAAACAAGCCAAGTTCTGGAGTTACTTCACAAAAGAGATTGAAATTATAAAGAAGAATCAAACAGAATTACTAGAGGCAAAAAACACAATGGACCAGATAAAACAGAATACGGATTCCCTGAACGCCGAGGTAGACTCCACAGAAGAGCAAATTAGCATAATCAAAGATAGACAGGCTGAATGGCTCCAGACAGAGGAAGAAAGAGAACTAAGGATTAAAAGGAATGAGGAAAGTATTAGAGAGATAGCAGATTCAATGAGGAGAAAGAACTTAAGGATCATAGGAATTCCTGAGAACGTGGAAAAGGAAAATGGAGCAGAAAGTGTGCTTAATGAAATTATAGAAGAGAACTTCCCAAATATACGGATTGAGGGAGAAATGTGTGTAGAGGAAGCTTTCAGATCTCCTAGATTTGTCAATGTAAAAAGACCTACTACAAGGCATATAGTAGTACAAATGGCAAAAATGAATGACAAAGAAAGAATACTCAGGGCTGCAAGACGAAAGAGAATAACCTACAGAGGAGCTCCTATCACACTTTCAGCGGATTTCTCTGCAGAAACCTTACAAGCTAGGAGAGAATGGAGTGACATATTCAAAACTTTAAAAGATAAAAATCTTCAGCCAAGAATACTCTATCCAGCAAGAATATCCTTCAGATATGAGGGAGAAATTAAATCTTTTCCAGACAAACAAAAGTTAAGGGAATTTGTAATGAAAAGTCCTCCACTACAAGAAATCCTCAAGGCGGCTCTCGTACCTGAAAAAAAAAAAAGGGGAGAAAGGGGTCACAAACCACAGAGTAGGGAGACAGATAAATAGAACTACAATAGGATAGCAAATATTCAACTGTAGCATTAGGATAAAGGTAAGGAAACTACCAAAGCAAAGACGACCTTATCACTCTAACTACACACTAACTACACAAGTTGGAATAAGAAATGAAAATAATAATTTAGGAAGGGAAGAGCAAAGGGGCTAAATTAGTCTAGGCAAAGTAAGTAAGAGACCACCAGACAATACACTATATTATACACAAGATTCTAAATACAAACTTCAGGGTAGCCACTAAACTAAAAAACAGAACAGAGCCACAAAACATAAATAAGGAAAAATTTAAGAAACCCAGCATAAGAAATTGCAGTATCAAATGGGTAGGATAAAGCACACAGGAAGAGAAAAGCAGGAAAGCCAGATAATGAGCAACAGATTGACAGCTTTAAGTCCACATGCATCAATAATCACACTCAATGTAAACGGACTGAACTCTCCAATAAAAAGACACAGAGTGGCAAAATGGATTAAAGAACAAGATCCAACAATTGGTTGCCTCCAGGAAACACACCTCAGCCCCAAGGACAAACACAGGCTCAGAGTGAAGGGGTGGAGAACAATACTTCAAGCTAATAGGAAGGAAAAAAAAGGAGGTGTTGGAATTCTTATATCAGACATAGTGGATTTCAAAATAAGACAGGTAAAGAGAGACACACAGGGACAATATATAATGATCAAAGGGACACTTCATCAAGAAGAAATAACGCTCATAAATATCTATGCACCCAACATAGGAGCACCAAGGTTCATAAAGCAACTATTAACAGACCTAAAGAAACATGTTAAAAACAACACAATGATAGTAGGGGACCTCAGCACCCCACTCCCATCAATGGACAGATCATCCAGACAGAAAATCAACAAAGAAATAGTGGAGCTGAATGAAAGACTAAAACAATTGGACTTAATAGACATATATAGATCACTTCATCCTAAAACAGCAGAATACACATTCTTCTTAAGTGCACATGGGACATTCTCAAGGACAGACCATATGTTGGGAAACAAGGCAAGTCTCTACAAATTTAAAAAAATTGAAATAATAACAAGCATCTTCTCCAATCATAATGCTATAAGGCTAGAAATTAATTACAAGAAAAAAGCTGAGAAAGGCACAAAGATGTGGAGACTAAACAATACACTACTGAACAAGCAATGGATCATTGAAGAAATTAAAGAAGAAATCAAAAAGTACCTGGAAACAAATGAAAATGATAACATGCCATACCAACTCATATGGGATACAGCAAAAGCTGTATTAAGAGGAAAATTCATCGCAATACAGGCACACCTTAACAAACAAGAAAAATCCCAAATAAGCAATCTTAAACTACACCTAACCGAACTAGAGAAAGAAGAACAAATAAAGCCCAAAGTCAGCAGAAGGAGAGAAATAATAAAAATCAGAGCAGAAATAAATACTATTGAAACAAAAAAGGCGGTAGAAAGGATCAATGAAACAAAGAGCTGGTTCTTTGAGAAGATAAATAAAATTGACAAACCCCTAGCCAGACTTACAAAGAAAAAAAGGGAGAAAGCTCAAATAAACAAAATCAGAAATGAAAGAGGAGAAACAACAACAGACTGCAGAAATACAACAGATTATAAGAGAATACTACGAAAAACTCTATGCTAACAGAATGGATAACCTAGAGGAAATGAATAAATTCTTGGACTCCTACAATCTCCCAAAGCTCACTCAAGAAGCAGCAGACAATTTGAACAGACCAATCACAAGGAAACAGATTGAAACAGCAATCAAAAACATCCCAAAGAATAAAACCCCAGGACCAGATGGCTTCCCTAGGGAATTCTACCAAACTTTCAGAGAGGATTTAATACCTATCCTTTTCAAGCTATTCCAAAAATGAGGGAGGATGGAACACTTCCTAACACATTCTATGAGGCCGACATCACGCTGATACCAAAGCCTGACAAGGACACCACGAAAAAAGATAACTACAGGCCAATATCACTGATGAACACAGATGCAAAAATTCTAAACAAAATTTTGGCCACCAGAATTCATCAAAAGGATCATACATCATGATCAAGTGGGATTCACACCAGGGACACAGGGATGGTTCAACATCCACAAATCAGTCAACGTGATACACCACATCAACAAATTGAGGAATAAAAATCACATGATCATCTCAATAGATGCAGAGAAAGCATTTGACAAGATCCAACAGCCATTTATGATAAAAACTCTGAACAAAATGGGCATAGAAGGGAACTGCCTCAACATAACAAAAGCCATATATGACAAACCCACAGCCAACATCATACTTAATGGGCAAAAACTGAGTGCCATCCCCCTGAAAACAGGAATGAGACAAGGATGCCCCCTATCAGCACTCTTATTTAGCATAGTACTGGAGGTCCCAGCCAGAGCAATCAGGCAAGAAAAAGGAATAAAAGGAATCCAAATAGGGAGGGAAGAAGTGAAACTCTCGCTGTTTGCAGACAACATGATCTTATATATAGAAAACCCCAAAGAATCCATTGGAAAACTCTTAGAAGTAATCAACAACTACAGCAAAGTTGCAGGATATAAAATCAATTTGCATAAATCAGTAGCACTTCTATATTCTAATAACAAACTAACAGAAAAAGAACTCAAGAACACAATACCATTCACAATCGCTACAAAAAGGATAAAATACCTGGGGGTAAATTTAACTAAGGAAGTGAAGGACCTATATAATGAAAATTACAAGGCCTTTCTGAGAGAATTGGATGACAACATAAGGAGATGGAAAGACATTCCACGTACATGGATTGGAAGAATAATAAACATAGTTAAAATGTCCCTTCTACCTAAAGCAATCTACAGATTCAACGCCATCCCAATCAGAATCCCAGTGACATTCTTTACAGAATTAGAACAAAGAATCCTAAAATTTATATGGGGCAACAAAAGACCCCGAATTGCTAAAGCAATCCTGAGAAAAAAGAACAAAACGGGAGGCATCACAATCCCTGACTTCAAAACTTACTACAAAGTTACAGTAATCAAAACAGCATGGTACTGGTACAAAAACAGGTGCACAGATCAATGAAACAGAAGTGAAAGCCCAGAAATAAAACCACACATCTATGGACAGCTTATCTTTGACAAAGGAGCTGAGAGGATACAATGGAGAAAAGAAAGTCTTTTCAACAAATGGTGCTGGGAAAACTGGAAAGCCATATGTAAAAGAATGAAAATTGACCATTCTTTTTCACCATTCACCAAAATAAACTCAAAATAGATCAAAGACCTAAAGGTGAGACCTGAAACCATAAGGCTCCTAGAAGAAAACGTAGGCAATACACTCTTTGACATCAGTATTAAAAAGACCTTTTCGGACACAATGTCTTCTCAGAGAAGGGAAACAATAGAAAGAATAAACAAATGGGACTTCATCAGACTAAAGAGCCTCTTCAAGGCAAATGAAAACAGGATTGAAACAAAAAAACAACCCACTAACTGGGAAAAAATATTTGCAAGTCATATATCTGACAAAGGCTTAATATCCATATTATATAAAGAACTCTCACAACTCAACAACAAAAAATCAAACAACCCGATCAAAAAATGGGCTGGAGACATGAACAGACATTTCTCCAAAGAAGACATACGGATGGCCAATAGGCACATGAAAAGATGCTCATCATCGCTGATCATCAGGGAAATGCAAATCAAAACTATACTAAGATATCACCTTACACCCATTAGAATGACAAAAATATCTAAATCTAATAGTAACAAATGTTGGATAGGTTGTGGAGAGAATGGAACCCTCATTCACTGCTGGTGGGAATGCAAACTGGTGCAGCCACTATGGAAAACAGTATGAAGATTCCTTAAAAAATTAAAAATAGAACTACCATACGATCCAGCCATTCCACTACTGGGTATCTATCCAAAGAGCTTGAAGTCAGCAATTCCAAAAGTCCTATGCACCCCAATGTTCATTGCAGCATTATTTACAATAGCCAAGACATGGAAGCAACCTAAGTGCCCATCAACAGATGAATGGATAAAGAAGTTGTGGTATATATATACAATGGAATACTACTCAGCTTCAAAACAGAACAAAATCATCCCATTTGCAGCAACATGGAGGGAGCTTGAGGGAATTATGTTAAGTGAAATAAGCCAGTTAGAGAAGGATAATCTCTGTATGACTCCACTCATATGAGGAATTTAAAAATGTGGACAAAGAGAACAGATTAGTGGCTACCAGGGGAAAGGTGGGGTGTGGGGTGGGCACAAAGGGTGAAGTGGTGCACCTACAACACGAATGACCAACATTAATGTACAACTGAAATCACGCAATATTGTAACCTACCATAAACTCAACAAAATAAAAAGTTAGGCAAAGGATCTGAACAGATCTTTCTCTAAAGATAGGCAAATGACCAATAAGCATATGAAAAGATGCTCAACATCATTAATCATCTAGGAAATGCAAATGAAAACCACAATGAGATACCACTTCATACCAACCAGGATGGCTGTAATCAAAAAGTCAGATAATAACAAATGCTGACAAGAATGTGGAGATACTGGAACCTTCACCCACTGCTGATAGGAATGTAAAATGGTGCAGATGCTTTGGAAAACAGTCTTGCAGATCCTCAAACAATGAGTTACCTATGATTCAGCAATTCCACTCCTAGGTATATATCCAAGAGAAGTGAAAACATATGTCCACATAGAAACTTACAAATGTTTATACCAGCATTATTCATAACAGCCAAAGGTAGAAACAACCAAAACATCCGTCAATAATGTATGGATAAACACAACACAGTATAAAATATTATTTAGCCATAAAAAGAAATGAAGTACTGACACATGCTACAACATGAATGAAACTTGAAAATATTATGCAAACTGAAAGAAACCAGTACAAAAAAACTCATACTATATGATTTCATTCATATGGAAGTCTAGAATAGAGAAATCTATAGACAGAAAGCAGATCAGTGGTTGCTTAGGGCTATGGGGGAGATGATAGTTAAAGGATACTGGTTTCTTTGTGAGGTGATGAAAATGTTCTAAAATTGACTATATTGGTAGTTTGCATCTATCTGTGAATATACTAAAAACCACTGAATTGTACACATTTCATGAGTGAATTGTATGACATGTGAGTTATCCCTCAATAAAGCTATTAAAAAAATCTAATGTAGTAAGCTTCTATTCCAACTGGCTTATAGAAATAACATAAAAATTAAGTGCTTATATAAATTCAAAATGAGAGAAACTCAGGGGAAACGGCTTATGCTTTAAATGCACTAGCTCTTTTTTTTCCTGGAAGATTTTAATAGGGAAAAAGAGTGTTAGCTCATAGTTTAATTAATGACCATTATTATGTTATTATAAGAAGCAAAAAGTATCACTTTCAAACAAGTTATAAGTTTTAATACCTGCTATATACTTGTATAGAGGAAAAGTAGCTCATGTAATATTTCTAATCAGGAAGAATCCTTAGACAAATTAGATTAGTTTATTAACTTTGGCTTAAAAACTATCATCTGTCTCCTCCCTGATTTCACCACTGTGTGTGTGTTCTAGTACTGAATATTCTAGTACTGAAAAGGTTTGAATTTATTTTCCCAAAAGAAACCTAATATCAGCTTAAATTGTGTTTTCAAAACCCTTAGTTAACTTTAAGACTTCAGATTAGTATTAAATTGTGCTAATTAATAATTAATCTTTGGGTATGACAAATATATGAAAAGTAAAAGGATAGATTAGAGTATACGAAGATGTCATTTGGTTTAAAACTAATTCAGCCTGACCTTGTTTTTCCAAAAGCGCCTGATGTGGCCTGTTGAACGTGCACTGTACATCTGCTTTAAACATTTACTATGTCCCAAAGACAAGAACGCTGCCCCTAAGACAGGGATGTAACTTTCCCCAATAACGGGATTTCTTTAAGGATAAGCATTTCTTCCTGGAAACTAAGGATTAATTACCGACCTGCTGTGCAAGTTAAGCATCTGTGACAGCAGTAAAAGAGACGATCGTGTCACATGTGATGTATGCTCTTGTTCCAAGACAGTATGTATAAGCACTCTGTACACTCCACTCCTTTGGTGCCCTTCCTTCCTTAGGGAAGGAAGGCCCCAGGCTACAGTCCTCTGAACCAGCTCATAATAAACTTACCCCAATTTTGATGTATGGATTGACTATGCATTATTTGCATTGACAGATATCCGGATAATTTGCACGATAAAAAATCCAAAACTGGTTTCTAAACATAGTTTTAATTTACCCCTTTCTCATACATTTTAAAACGGCCATCAATTAGGCTAAAGGATGTACCCATGCCTTTGGATGTTAATATACAATTCATGTTAGCCACTTTGAAAACAATGTTACAAGGCTTAGGTAATGTGCACCTGGGGACAGCAATAGCTAGACAGTTCTTGATTGCCTATTTTCAAATATCCCCACTACCTGGAGGAAACAGAAGTTGGTTGCTTTGAGGGTCAAAATACTTGAGACTAGTCTAAATACAACAATTACAAAGAAATGCAAATACACAAAGTAATGAATATGTTTTGTCTATCAAAGGAATTCTTGCACTTTATCAAGAAAGTAGAATCGATACAAAACATATACTATCTTATTTAATAAGATTATGTTAAAGCTGATATCAAAAATTAACATTTTTCATCTACTTATATATGTACATACGTTTAAACACATATATAAGCATATATTAAGATCAATTTTTAAACAGCTTATCAACAATAGAGAAAAAAATCATTATAAAAGATGGATCTCTTAAAATACCTTTTTGGTATCTCTGTCATGTTTTAAACCATTTTTAACACAAGTTCCTCACTTTCAAAAATGCTCACTTTTGTTACTGATGCACGTTTTAAACATTATCACTATAAAAAAGACTATAATCATTTGCCTGCTTTTAGGAACCTATGACATATTTATATTTTAATGTAATAACCCAGTTTTCTCTGACAAGTTTTTTTTTTTGCCTTTTCTGAATATTGAACAATAAAACTGTTAACATGCCTTTTATATCGAAATTATCTTTGAGGTTTCCGTAAGAACCATTTGGTAACCACAACGATTTATCTTTTCACCTTATGACACGTAGAATATCAAAATTATTAACATGTTTGCTCTCCTATGCATATTAAGTAGCTTAATGACTACACAGGCTGACTAAACAAATATCTCAAAGATCTTTGTATGAATCCAGATGCCCAACAGGCTTTCTTTTTTTCTTTTTAAAGATTGGCACCTGAGCTAACATCTGTTGCCAATCTTCTCTTTTTTCCTTCTTCTTCTTCTTCTTCTTTTCCCCAAACAACCCAGTACATAGTTATATGTTCTATTTGTAGGTCCTTCTGGCTCTGCTATATGCGACGCCACCTCAGCATGGCTTGATGAGCGGTGGTAGGTCTACGCCCAGGATCCAAACTAGCAAAACCCTGGGCAACCAAAGCAGAGCACGTGAACTTAACCACTCGGCCACAGGGCCAGCCCCCAAATAGGCTTTCTTAAGCAAACATTGTAGCAACTATCAACTCTGGATATTTCTAATTGGACTAACTGCTCACTGTGCACAAAAAATAATGCTTATTTTAGGAATACAGCTCAAATTTAGAAACTTAATGTAAATTAATCTTACCTTAACATTTCTCTCAAACCATAGCTAAGGCTTCTCTGCCTTGTTACTAAAACATTGATTTATTTTTATTAATACATTCAAGTAAAAACAACTGGTGTACTAGTCAGAAGGCTTAAGCATCCAAGGACACACTATTTAATCTATGTGGACCTTCCTCATATGTAAAAATGGAGCTAATAACTAACTGTCCTATCCACTTCTCCAGAGTCTTATGCAAATTAAGTGATATAAGACAGAAGCTGATATAAATACAGGCACATCTTATTTTATTGCGCTTCGTGGATATTGCATCTTTTACAAACTGAAGGTTTGTGGCAACCCTGCGTCAACCAAGTCTCTCAGTACATTTTTCCACAGCATTTGCTCACTTCATGTCTCTGTGTCACATTTTGGTAATTCTCGCACTATTTCAAACTTTTTCATTATTATTATATTTGTTATGGTGATCTGTGATCTGAGATATTTGATGTTACTATTTTAATTGATTTGGGGTACCATGAACCATGCCCTTATAAAATGACAAACTTAATCGATAAATGGTGTATGTTCTGACTGCTCCACCTACCGGCTGTTCCCTCCAGCCCTCCTGAGGCCTCCCTATAATCTGAGACACATAAATATTGAAATTAGGCCAATTAATAACACTACACTGGCCTCGAAGTGTTCAAGTGAAAGGAAGAGTCACACATCTCTGACTTGAAATCAAAAGCTAGAAATGATTAAGCTTAGTGAGGAAGGCATGTTGAAAGCCGAAACAGGCCAAAGCTAGGCCTCTTGCACCAATCAGCCAAGCTGTGAATGCAAAGGAAGAAGTCTTGAAGGAAATTAAAAGTGCTACTTCAGTGAACACGCAAACAGTAAGAAAGTGAAACTGCCTTACTGCTGACATAAAAAAAGTTTTGGTGGTCTGGACAAAAGATCAAATCAGCCACAAAATTCCCTTAAGCCAAAGCCTGACCCAGAGCAAGGCTCTAACTCTCTTCAATTCTATGAAGGCTGAAAGTGGTGAGGAAGCCACAGAAGAAAAGTTTGAGGCTAGCAGAGGTTGGTCCTTGAGGTTTAAGGAAAGAAGCCATCTCCATAACATCAAAGTGCAAGGTGAAGCCACAAGTGCTGACATAGAAGCTGCAGCAAGTTATCCAGAAGATCTAGCTAAGATCATTAATGAAGGTGGCTACACTAAACAACAGATTTTTCAGTGTAAATGAAACAGACATATTGGAAAAAGATGCCATCCACGACTTTCACAGCTAGAGAGGAAAAGTCAATGCCTGGCTTCAAAAGACAGGCTGACCCTCTTGTTAGGGTCACTAATGCAGCTAGTGACTTTAGGTTGAAGCCAATGAACATTTATCATTCCAAAAGTCCTAGAGCCCTTGAGAATTATGCTAAATCCACTCTCCCTGTGCTGTATAAATGGGACAACAAAGCCTAGATGACAGCACATCTGTTTACAACACGGTTTACTGAATATTTTAAGCCCACTGTTGAAACCCATTGCTCAAAAAAAATATTTTTCAGAATATTATTGCTCATTGACAATATACCTGGTCACCCAAGAGCTCTGACGGAGATGTACAATGAGATGAATGTTGTTTTCATGCCTGCTAACACAACATCCATTCTGCAGCCCATGGATCAAGGAGTCATTTCAACTTTTAAGTCTTCTAATTTAAGAAATACATTTCATAAGGCCATAGCTGCCATAAATAGTGATTCCCCTGATAGATCTGAGCAACACAAATTGAAAAGCTTCTGCAAAGGATTCACCATTTTAGATGCGATTAAAAACATTCATGATTCATGGGAAGAGGTTCAAAATATCAACATTAACAGGAGTTTGGAAGAAATTGATTCCAACTCTCATGGCTAATTTTGAGGGGTTCAAGACTCCAGTGAAGGAAATAACTGCAGATGTAGTGGAAATAGCAAGAGACAAGAAGTAGAAGTGGAGCCTAAAGATGTGACTGAATTGCTGCAATCTCATGATAAAACTTCAATGGATGAGAAGTTGCTTCTTATAGATGAGCAAAGAAAGTGGTTTCTTGAGATGGAATCTACTCCCAGTGAAGATGCTGTGAAGATTATTGACATGACAACAAAAAATTCAGAATATTACATAAACTCAGTTGATAAAGGAGCAGCACGGTTTGACAGGAATGACTCCAATTTTGAAAGTTCTACTGTGGGTAAAATGTTATCAAACAGCATCGCATGCTACAGAGAAATTGTTCATGAAAGAGTGAGTGAATCTACGTGGCAAACTTCCTTAGTGTTTTAAGAAATTGCCACAGCCACCCAACCTTCAGCAACTACCACCCTGATCGGTCGGCAATCATCAACATCAAGGCAAGACCCTCTACCAGCGAAAAGATTACGGCTCACTGAAGGCTCAGATAATGGTTAGCATTTTTTAGCAATAAAGTATTTTTTAAAGGTATGTACACTGTTTTTTTAGACATAATGCCATCACACACAACAGACTACAGTATAGTGTGATCATAACTTTTATATGCACTGGGAAACCAAAAAATTTGTGTGATCCCCTTTATTGCGATATTCGCTTTATTGTGGTGGTCTAGAACCAAATGTGCAATATCTGTGAGGCATGGCCTGTATGGAAGCCTCATATAACACAGAGAGGGCATTACAAATCAGTGGGAGGAAATGTACTATTCAATAAACTGATTAGACAACTGATTATCTACATGGGGAAAAAAGAATTTAGACTTCCTCCTCCACATCAAAGAAAAATAAATTACAGATGGCTTAAAGAAGTAAATATAAAAAAGCAAGTTAAAGTTTTTAGAAGATAATATAGAAAATACATCTTTATGACTTTAGAGTCAATAAAACAGGAAATTCTCAAAATGCTGAAGGCTGATAAATTCAACATTAAAATTATATCTTCCATATGAAAGACATTATAGACAACCTTAAAAAGTGAAAAGACAAGACACAGACTCAGAGTGCTATTTGTAATATATGTGACCCATTAAGGATTAGAAGCCAAAGTAAATAGAGCTTCTAAAAATCAATTCTAAAAAATATAGAAAAGTGAGCTAAAGGTATTAACAAGCAATTTACAAAGAGGCAATCTATTTAAAAACGGGCAAGCAACAAATGAAAACATGTTTAACTGTTTAACCTCCCTAATAAGTACGGAAACGCAAATTAAATCCAGAGATACACTCCATTAGACTGACATAAAAACAAGTCTAACATCAACACATTTTGGTGAGAACATGGAGCAATGAGAATTCTTACACCATTGTAAGAATGGAGCGGGGTTGTAAACTGGATCCAATTTGGAGAGCAATCTGGCAGTCCTTAGGCAAGTTAAACATGTATATATCCTAAAATCCTGCAATTCTACTTCTTGGTATATATTATAGAGAATCTCTCACACATGTACACAGGAAGCATGTACAAAATGTCCACTGAAAAAGTGTTTCAATAGTGAAAAATTAGAAACCCTTATCAAGAGACTAGATGAATATATTTTCATATACCCATATAAGGTGATACTATAAATTCAACCAACCACTTGTTTTTTTAAGTCCTGAGAGCTAGGAACAGCTTTTACATTTTTCAAAGGTTACATTTTAAATGGTGAAGGATCTACACAATAGCTCAGATTTTGCCTCTTGGCCAGTAAAGCCTAAAATATTTACTATCTGGCTCTTCAACAAAAGTTTGCCAACCTCCACTATGAAGGAATGAAAATAAAACATTTATCAACATGAATAAACTCAAAAGTATATAATGTAAAAAGCAAGTCACAGAAAGATATGTATAGTATGAAACCATTTTTATAAAGTTTTAAAACAATACCACATACCATTTATATATACAAGCACATGTAGGAAATGTATAAAAACATCTATGAGAATGATTACCAAATTCAGTGTAGTGGCTATCTCTAAGAAGGGAAAGAGAGCAATGGGATCAGCAAAGGTCCACATGGGATTTCAATGGTCACTATGTTTTATTTCTTAAGCAAGGTCATGGGGAATCAGGTGTTACTTTGGGGGGTGGGGGGGACACCTGAAATATCTCATAAAAAGAAACTGAATGAGAAAGAAGATATGAGAATGGTATGAAAAAATTAAACAATGTGTATGGGATTTATTTTTGCACCATAATGACATACATTAATATTTTGGAGCACTCTTTCATTTATTTTGATACATCTCCAATATCTTGCAGTTTCTCAACAATATGTATTATTTGTTGAATAAATAAATGAAAGAATAAATGCTATATCAATAAGCAAAAATGCATAAGAATAATACTTAACTGATTAGGTTGTTAGACTGATGAGAATTCATTGAAAGCAACTAGCTAATACCTGGCACATAATAAGCACTCAAAACATGTTAACTATTATCATTTTAGGGGGAAAAGCACTAAGATGTATTCCTATTTATTGAAATCACATTAACCTCACTTAAAAGGAAGCAACTCAAACTGTACACTTAAAAATGATTAAGATGGGAAATTTTATGTTATGTGTTTTTACGACAACAAAAAAAGGGAAGCAACTCTTAGGCAACAACAATACTCACCTTATTAAATTTATCACCCACATTCCATGTGTGCTATATATTATTCCCCATTTTAATAGGAGGAATAAATTCAGAGTAGTACTTTGTCTAGGGCGTCACCCAGCTAATGGCAGAGCCTAGATTTACTACTAGGTTTGCAAGATTGCAGAGCCCTTTATGCCAATACTGCCTCTCCATAAATGATTAAATAACATAGACAAACTATTAAATGCTGAACAAAAATAACTATATTGTACATATGGCGGACATTACCCAGAATGATCAAGATTTTTCTTCTTAGCCAGGTCTGCTTTGTCACTTTCCACTGACTCGTTATGGGAACAACTGGGAATTTCATCATGGTCAGTAATTCCTCCAGAATCTTTAGCATTTAAAAACTTCTGTCTTTTTGAGCTGCCTTGAGTAGCTCTCTTCTGCCCTTTACGTGGAATAGTTTTTCTCCCAATATTCTTAGATGATTGACTTGATTTTTCAACAGGTTTTTGTCTACTGTTGTGATACACTGACAATTCATTTCTTATTGAAGAATTGCTATAAATAGGATCTGAAGGATTCAATGAAAACTTAAAGTTAGCATGTTTATCCAGATCATCTGACTCACTGAATAGTAACATCACTTTTATTTACACACACACACCAATCTCAGAGGCTGTTTTCAAATTAAATTCACAAACATGTATCTCTTCAATTTTTAGATATGTGCCCCAAACTCTTTAAATATATCACAAGCTTCCAAAAACCACCCTCTCTGGCTCTGCCCACTACTTTTCTATCCATCCTTAAGATGGTGGTATTCCTCAATGTTTCAGCTTCAGCTTTTCTCACTCTATATACTTTCTTTGAGGGAACTATCTACCCATAACTTTAATTACTATCCACATGCTAAAATTATAACATTTACCTTCTCCTCTCTACCAGAGTTTCCACTCTGGTTTTAGTTACCACCCTAAGGAAAAGTACAACTATCTACACAGATATCTATGTCAGAAATCGGAGTCATCCAAGACTCCTGCCCCTATCCACAATCTCTAAATCTTGTCAGTTCTACTTTCCTAATGCCTTTCAAATCCACTTCTTTCAAGCTCTCCTGCCTGTCATTAGCAGGCATTCTTATCTGGATTATTAAAACAGCCTCTTAATTAATCTCCCTTTCTCTAGCTTTGCTGTTCTTCAATCCATTCTTCACACTGCTTAAAGAATCATCCTTGGTTCAAGTTGGATCATTACAACCCTGCTAAAAATCTTTTAGTGGTTATTTACAGCTTAAGGATTAAGTCCAAATATTTTCAATATTAATTTACTTCTACATCTAGAGTACTTATTTCATTAACTACAACTCTCCACACTCCCCTCCAAACAAACAAACCAAAAAAAGTCAACAGTACTGAACTATTTGCATTTTTCTAAAGCACTGGTTCTTAAAAGGTGGTCCGGAAACCAGCAGGATCAGCATCACCTGGGAATTTGTGTGAACTGCAAATTCTCAGGCCTCACCTCAGACCTCCTAAATCAGAAACTCTTGGAGTAGGGTTCAGTAATTTGTGTTTTAACAACCCTTCCAGGTTAATTCTGATAAACAGCTTTAAAAAGGTCAAGTTCTCAGGTCCAAATCTCTGCACATGCTATTTCTGCTTGAAACATTCCATCCTTCATCCTCACTCACCCAATCAGCTAGCAGACTCCTAATTCACCCTTCCGGAAGCTTTCTCTAATTTCCTAGGCTAAATTAGTAGCTCTCTCAACTCTTTGATAATGTTTATGATACATCTGACTGTTTACTCATCTCTCTCCTCCAGCAGACTGAGAATTCCTTGAGACCAAGACTGGTGTTTTACCTATCTTTATATTCCCAATCCCTAACACTAGGGGCAGGACTGTGGTGGAGCAAGAGTAGCCTATGGTGGGAAAAAAACCTTTTTTCCAGTTTCATTGAGATATAACTGACATCTTTTTGAAAAATGATTACTAGAGTTTTCATCATAAGGGGAAAAAAATTCTAAGTAGGGTGGAAAATTTAAGAAGGTGCTTACTCTCAGAATCATCCAAGTACTGAGCCTGAAATCACACAACCCTGAAAGCAAGTGCCTCCTTAAACTTCCCATTCTAGGTTTCTTACTTGCCTCACTCTAGTCCTGGCATTGCCTAACACCATTTCTGCCTCACAGTGGGGACTCAATAAATGTTTCTTGACATACATAAAAAAGCAGCAGGGCTACATGTGTACCACTGGCAGCATGGTTGCTTGATTAGTGAAATAAGCAACAGACCAAGAGTCATGAAATCTGGGTTCTATTGTTTTCCATGACCTTAGTGACAAGGCATGTTGCTTTTCTGGGCTTCAGACTTAGTTTCTTCTTCCACCAGATGAAGGAGTTTGAACTTTATGACCTTTAAAGCATTTCTCTACTTTTCTGACTCCCCACTTGACCAGAAACACAACATCTGTTTCCGACTGTTACCATAAGTTTCAAAGTTCCAGCGCACTTATCCAAGCTCTGTAAGATTTTTATTTATCCACATATTTACCACCTATTTACCACAGTTTCAAGCAACCTGGAGCAGAAAGGTGAGTTCTCCAAACTACTGTTACCGTAGTAGTTAACATTTTAAAAGTAATAGTTAATATTTTAATACTTAATCCTTACAACAACTTAATGAGGTAGAAGTAGTGGTAACCATACGTTACAGAATGAGAAACTGAACAAAGTAATCTAACTGAAGTGGAGGAAGCATAATTTAAACTCATATCTAACTTCAAAATCCAAAGGGGACTGCAGCAGAATAAATATTTCTTGTTGCCATCACTCAAGCATCCCAACGATTCAATAATTCATAGCAACAAGGCCTCAGAGATGTAGTACCATACTTGTACTAGTCTCTCATTCGTTGACTTAAAGGTCCCAGAGCCAACAGTATCTGCATATGTAAATGTTACCTTATCATCTACCAATCTTTCCATGAAAACCACCTTAAAATATTCAAAATTTTTCCAAAATGTACATAATCATACATTTCCATATTGTACAGAAAGAGTTGGCATAGCATGCCTAAGAATGCTATCTTTAGAAAGGCGTGCTTGCAAAGTTAGCCATTGGCTAGCATGTAGGAACCTGAATTTCAGAAGGGTTCCCATCATTTCATCATTTCCTTATTGAAAAATGTGGTTCAGTGTGCCTAAGCTGCTTTTGCAAAAAATATGGTTTATGGAAATACTTGCTTTCCTTCTGGGAGTAAAGAATTTTAGTACTGCCAGGCAGACAGTGTCTAGGTGACCATCCCTAATAAAAACCTTGGGCACTAAATCTTTAATGAGTTTCCCCGGTAGATGACATTTCACACATTTGTCACAAGTCACTGCTGAAGGAATTAAGTGCCTCCTGTATGAATCCACTGGGAGAGGACTCTTGGAAGCTTGCACCCGACTTCCTTCAGACTTTGCCCATGTACTTTTTCTCTACAGATTTTGCTTTGTATCCTCTCACTGTAAGGAAACTTGACACTTCATTATCACTCTCTCACTTCACTTTTACCTATTTCACTGAGAAAACAAAATTGGTCAGATGAGTATATCTTTATCTTCCCACCATCAACTCTACCAACTTACTTCCAGCTGTCCCCATATACTGTGGCTTTCCTCTTTTATGTGATATACTGTCCTTGTCCCTGTCTAAGGCTAACTCTTCTAACTGTGCGCTAGATCATATCCTCTCCTTGCTTACTCAAGACTGTGATCCTGCATTTATCCTCTACCCTTCTACAAAGATTTTAATGAGTAGATAAGCTGATGTACTATCTTGTATATTTAAAAAAATGACCTTCTCTTGACCCCACATCTGCTATGCCCCTTTATCTTATTGTCTCTCTTTCCTCACTTCCTACTCCCTCTTGAACCCACTCCAATCAAGCTTTTGATCTCATCATTCCACAAAAACCACTTTTATCAAGATGACCAACAATCTCCATGTTTCCAAAATCATACTGTCAATTCTTTGCTCCCACCTAATTCGGGACATTAGCAGTATTTAAAACAGTTCATCAACTTGATCCTTAAAATGCTTTCATTACTTTACTTCCATAACCCTAAGTTCTCCTCATTTTCCTTTAATCTCACTAACTGCTCCTTTCAGTCTCTTCTGATGGATCTTCCTTCCCCTTCCTGACTCCTAACATTAGAGTCTCCCAGGACTCAATCCTTGGCTTGCTTTCTTCTCCAGGGACTACTCCAGTCTACCACTAGGTGATCTCAAGCAGTCTCAAAGCTTTAAATATCATCTATATATTGATAACTCCCTAATTATAAGTCCTCCTAGATCTTGCCCCCTAACTATAGACTCATTTATCAGGAGATCCCATCAATACATCAACTTTGATATCTAATTAACATATTACAACCTGAAACCTTGACATCCTTCCCAAATCTGCTTCTCTCACATCTTTCCCCATCTTAGTAAACAACAGCTCCATTCTTCTACTTTTTCAGGCAAAAATACTGAATCATCCTAGCCTGCTGCTTCTCTCACTCCAAACCATCAGTACTCTCTGTAAGCTACCTTCAAAAAATATCTCGAATCCAACCACTTCTCATCTCTTCCCTCCAACAATCTCCTAACTAGTCTTCATGCTTCCATTTTTGCCTAGCCCTAGTTTCCTCCCCACATAGCAGTAAGAATAATCCTTTTAAAAGATGAATCAATCAGATCGCTTTATTGTTTTTTTCCAGTAGCTTCCTTATACACATCATCTAAACTCTCTATCACAGCCTGTCTCTCTGACTTCACCTCTCCCAGCTTCCTCTTCTTCAGCCATACTGGCCTTCTTGATGTTACTCAAACATGCCAAGCATGGCCCATCAGCACCTTTACAAACACTGTTCCCTTGGTCTGGAATGCTCCATAACAAATTATTTGTATGGTTCCCTCCTTCACTTTAGTCATATATGTGCTCTGAAAGACCATAATGGACTCTCATTGCTACCTTTTATAAAAACAGTATTCTGCTCTATCTTCCTATCCAGCCCCACCTCTGCCATCTACTTTCCATCTCTATCCTTTATTTGCTTTATTACCTATCACTGCATGAATTATATATCTATATTGTTGGTCTTTCTCCACTAGAATGTAAGTCCCGTGAGAGCAGGGACTTTCTGCCTTTTTTTTTTTTTTTTTGAGGAAGATTAGCCCTGAGCTAACTGCTGCCAATCCTCCTATTTTTTTTCTGAGGAAGACTGGTCCTGAGCTAACATCCATGTCCATCTTCCTCTACTTGATATGTGGGACACCTACCACAGCATGGCTTGCCAAGCGGTGCCATGTCGACACCCAGAATCCAAGCCGACAAACCCCAGGCCGCCGAAGCGGAACGTGGACACTTAACTCCTGTGCCACTGGGCCGGCCCTGGACTTTTGCTTTTGGTTTTGTTTTTCCACAGTTGTATCCCTATATACAGAATATGGTATATGGTACAGAATCAATGAATGTCTTCATAATTAATTAATTTAATATTTCTATTGATGACCCAATTTAACTATGTCCTCATGAGAGTTTCTCTGGAGAACAGCAGCATAAATTAAACATAAAGCCTCTTAAAGAATGATTTTTTGGGAGCTCCCAATGAACACAATTTAAATAAAAATACTTACTCTGCTCTGATTGCACCACCCACCAATTAGATGGACGCCTGGAAATTCTTCGACTTCTTGTGACAGTCAAAGTCACTTCTTCAGGTACAAGTTTGTTCTTCTTGGACTCATTTGAAAAATGCTTCTTTTTACCTTTCTTATCTTTTTTCTGATTCGATGAATGAGGAACATTGGTGCTACTTTTCTCGCTCCCTGAAATAAAGAAAATCATAAAAACAATTCACAATCTACAGAACCAGAGTTTTGAGAAAACTACAACAGATTAAAAAAATAAAATAACCTCCTTCAACTATAGGAACCTCTTAAATTTATCCTGTGGGCTTCCTTTCATCTCTCATTTTTTAAAAGTCATATGTTCTCAATAAGATTTCTAACTGTCACTTAAATGCAACCTTTCACATTGCTTGATAACTAACATATCCTCCTAAGCCAAAAAAACAAGCATACACTGAAAAGCAAAAATAAAATATACGGTGCCTTCCAATGTCCCACTCACCAATGTCCCAAATAAAAAAGGGTAACTACTGCTTTTCTGTTTTGAAATAATTGATGTTTTTTGTCACTTATTTTTGGAAGATGAGATTTAAGGTGAGTTTTCTCTAAAGAGATCTTTTCTATATGAAGGAAAAAGGTTGTTTCCGTGAATAGAATTTAAAAAGAGAAAACAGAATGAAAAGAAACATGGATATAGCAAGCAACACATAGTTAATGAAAAGGTTTGGCATCAATAGTAACTTCATTTTACTACAAAGGCAAATGGGTAAGAAAAGAATCTAACAGAAGGGACAGATAAATTCTAATTTTGTTTTTGTGATGGACTACTAGGAAGAAGAGGAAATCATGGAAATAAAGGCTATTTTAATGTAAATATTGCAGCTGAGAGGGGCGCAACCACCAAAATGGGTTGGACAAAGGAGAATTTCTTTTTTTAAGACATAAGTTCAAAAAATGCTATTAGAAAAAATGTAAAATTTTCTTGACCATCAAATACATCAAGAAACCAGCATTTATGAAGCACCTGAGACAAAGATTTCCATGGGGTCCAAGGAAGAGATTAAAATCCTATCAAGTAGGAGAGATTCATAGAGTAAATAAATTGCACAAAAGTGTGTAAGACCAATGGAGCAGGCATTATATATAATCATATAATTAAGTATTAAACTCTACAGAATAAAAAGAAAAGAAGAAAGGAGAATATATAATAGGGGCTGAAATCTGGAAATACTGAAAATACAAGACTAGAGCTTTCACTAAAAAGGTAAATTTGGGGAAATAATTCAGACAGAGATGATATCTAATACAAAGGAATAATTTTCTCAAAGTATGACTATAAAGGAAGAGCAAAGGGTAAACAAACTTGGGAAATATGGAGAGTCACCAAAATTTATAGGTGAAATGAGGAAAGTAATCAATAAAGAAGACATAGAAGGAAATCAAACAAAGAAATAGGGAGGAGAATCAGGACATTACAGTATCAGAAATTAGCTAATGCTTAGTTAGGACAGAATGAACACTGCATCTTAGTCATCTTTACTATCTATAGCATATAACATTGTGTTTGGCACATAGGCTTTCAATAAATAGGCACTGAAATAATGAATTCAGGCTGAAGCCAATATTTCACTAGGCAATGAAAAGGCAAAAGTGCTACCCAACATGAGCTATTTTAGGTACTATTCAGATTTTTGATACTCAAAGTATGGTTCACAGATCAGATATATCAGCATCACCTGAAAGAGATTGTTTGGAAATACAGAATCTTGGGTCCCACCCCAGACCTACCTAAATCAATTTAGTAATCAGTATTTTAACAAGATCCTCAGGGAATTCAAATGCAAATACAAGTTTGAAAAGCACTCTTCCAGGTAATTTGATCATTCTCTCGTTAAATTTGATTGGGGAACAGAAGGACAGAAGAAAATGAGCCAAATTACATCAAGATCCCTTACAGTAGTATCACTCTCTAATTCTGTTTTGAGTATAAGCTATAGCATTTGGCAATATTTTGAATAAAGATAAAGAGAACTGATTCATGCTTATAAAAAAAGTAAAAGAAAAATATTAGCTTCAAGGATACTGAACCAGGTACAAAAAAGTTGATGAAAAAGGAAAGAATGTACTTTACCAATATAGTGCTTAATAATAGTAACAACCAAGATTTTGGAAGTGATGAAAATGGGAGATATTGGAAGAGCCACCATATATTAAGTAAAAACTCAACATAAAAGAAAACCTTTTAGGGAGTAGATGTAGAAAATGATAAAGGGTCAATTTACAAAACACTAAAGCAAGTATAGAGACTTTAACATGGTTGCCACTGATTAGTAGTTTAAGGAATTATCTGTATAACCGCAAGAATCCTCACGGATGAACATCATTTTCCTGCCCCCTATCTCTACCCTCATCTCTGTTCTCCAACTCCTTTTCTTCTGTTTCTCCCTTTTTTTCTTCCCTTATGGTTGTCAAAAATATCCTCAGAAATTGCTTCAACAAATGAAAGGTGGTCATGATGACAGAGATTATTGCCCATGTTCACAAATCAACTTCTAAAAAATCAACATGAACAATGATTTAAGGGAAAAGAATGTGAAGGGAAAAATGCCATTACCAAAGACTTGTGTGGATGATGACACACAGAAAGAATATCATACAAAGTCAAAAACAAACCAATTAATATAATCATTTCAGAAATCAGTTCCAGATCAGGAAAGATTAGAAACTGAATAACAAAGAATTTAGAAAACTAATAAACAAGAAGACATACAGAAGATATAACTGATATATGAACAGTTGGTAATGTGAAGAGAGTTACTTAGAACTGAGGGGACATATTCATAAGTAGCGTAATAGCTAGAAAAAGAGATGACTTGTAAGTGATAAATTTCTACCACTGTAGAAAATTTTGCATATTTACATGTAAAGGAGTAGGATTCTGAAGGTGGGGCATTTTTTAAAAAGCAAAATTATTCATCCAAAATAGAGTAATACTTCTGTCACTGGTAATAATGTATTCCGATGACCCACAGAGGTGATAAGTGCTAAGGCTAAGATCTTGGGACTATTTTAGGAGTAGAACAAATATTGTCCTGTTCTTGTGGAGCTTTCAGTCTAGACTCGAGTTAAAGTCAGAAATTCAGCAAGTAATTACAACTTTGATAAAATGAAAAGGTTACTATTGGAGCATAGGTAGGAACATATCGCGGTGAGGGACAACAATCAAAGAAAGTGATATTTAAACTGAGTACAAAACTTGGTAGTGGACCCAGGGTACATTTAGGAAAAATTTTCTAAGCAAAAGGAACAGCATATTAAAAGACCCACAGGTGAGAAAGTGTCTGTTCACAGAACTGGAAGAAATTAATTATAAAGCAACCCAGGAGATGAATCTGGAAATGTAAAGAGAAGCCAGGGGGTATGTGCATAAACTGGTACAATAACCTGAGAAATAAATGACTCTAGCTTGGCTAAGAGAAGTAGCAGAAGGAATGGAGACATGTAACAGATTTGAAAGCTACTTAGAAAGAAGTTAAAAGACTGACTGACTTTATATGGGTTGCCACGTAAATGAAACAGGAGTTAAAGATGACTCAGGTTTCTTTCTTGAGCCACTAGATTTATTATACCTCCATTTACGAAGATACTGAAAACTAGAGGAGGATTAGTTTCCAATATGTTCAGTTTGAGAAGCCTATGAGACATCAAAAGTAGAAAAGTCAATTGACTCAACCCAAGTCATCAGTTTAGGCACTACAAATTTGTCAAGTGCCTTTTGAATTATAGGAAAATTATCTCCAGAGTAAAAATATCTTTGGAATTAAATTGTCTTCATACTATTAGTCTTTGAAACTCGGGGGGCCAGCCCCATTGCCTAGTGGTTAAGTTCACAGAGTCTGCTTCGGTCGCCAGGGTTTTGCCAGTTTGGATCCTGGGCACAGACACGGCACCACTCAACAAGCCATGCTGAGGCAGCATCCCACATGGCACAACCAGAAGGACCCACAACTAGAACACACAACTATGTGCCGAGGGGCTTTGGGGAGAAGAAAGGGAAAAACAAAAAAGCAGCAGCAGATGTTAAATCAGGTGCCAATCTTAAAAAAAAACAAAACAGTTTAAAAAAAAAGAAACTGATATGGTTGGCAGAATGGCCTCCCAAAGATGTACTCACCCTAATCACAAAATCTGTGGAAATGTTAACTTACATGCAAAGCAAGAGACTTTTGCAGTGATTAAGCTTATAAACTTTGAGACAGAGATATTATCCTGGATTATCCAGGCTGGCCCAATCTAATTACATGTGTCCTTAAAAGCGGCCATCAGAGAGAGAGAGATGAGACAATGAAAGAAGAGGCAAGTAAAATTCAAAACGTGAGAAGGCAGGCATTTTTGGTTTTGAAGATGCAAGAGGGGAGCCAAGATTCAAGGAATAGAGGTGACTTCAAGGGGCTGGAAAAGGCAAGGAAACAGATTCTCTCCTAGAGCCACCAGAATGGAATGCAACCTTGTCAACACCTTCATTTTAGCCGAGTGAGATTCATCTTAGACTTGCGACCCACAGAACTCTAAGAAAATAAACGTATGTTATTTTAAGCCACTATGTATGTGGTAATTTGTTAAGACAGCAATAGAAAATTAATATAATTGGTACGGAAATTAATCAGAATGTTATATTCGCTAACAAATATTGATGAAGATTTAATATCCATGAAAATTAGTTTGCAGAATATAGCAGGTACTCAATAAATGTTTAACATTTATAATCAAAGTGAGTATCCTTCAAGCACACTTTCTTGATATAACATTTTTCCTAATGAACTATGGATAAATCAAAATTCTGTACCTTCAAATTTTGTGAATTCATATTCTACTTAAGGGATTAGTGAGAAAAAAACTTTCTTGTAATTTAATTACCATCCTCAGTTTAGTCAGATTCTTTGTATTGTGTTTTCTTAAAATGGCCAGCTGCCAATTAGAAACTGAAGGGAGCAAAAAAATAAAGAACAATTCCAATAAAAAGAATATGGGACATGTCTGACATTTACAAAAGAGGTACACAAAATGGAAAAGGTAGCTTTTTTCCTTTTATTTTAAGCTGTATCTTTTAAATATACTAAGGCACACACAGACAAAATTGAAGTCTGACAACTACTATTTCAGGTGATATAAAGTCTATGTTATAGCCTACAAGAAGCTACACAAAAATGAAGTGAGTTGGAATTGAGTTATATGTAAAATAAAGAGAGTCCAGAAAAAAGCTTGTAGGCTTTTAAGACTTTGTAGATTTACATTTACGTTGCATACTTCCCCAAGGTACGCAGGGATATTACATAAACATAAAGTGGTGGAATAATGTTCATAGTTATATTTAATACAAACACTTACCCACAGTTGGCATCTGTTTTTTGGAAATATGAACATTGCTCATCTCTTTGCACTCTTTCATATTACTGCCTGAATTTCTTTGTAACTTGTCTTGGGCGACATGTGACATATTTATATTTTTATCTTTGGAATGCTCCATATCAACCTGTTCTTCAACTACATTGGCCTTAAATTTTCTTCTCTGATTTTGATTTACAGTCCTTTTGTTTCCAGATGATTTTCTGGCATTCTTAGAATACACTTCATATTCTGTAGATCTATAATTATTTTCCATTTCATCTGTCAAAGTACAGCTCCTACACAGTATTCTTTGTTCAGAGGGCTGAGATTTCTCTACTTGGTGAGCTTTACCAGAATGTCTGTCACTTGTCAAAGTCATAGGTGATACATTGTGATGTTTTTCTCTTGACTTCCTACTTTGAAGGAGTGTAGTGCTCTCAGCTGGGGATACTTCGCGTTGTTTCAGAGGTCCAGCCTTTCTTGGTATGGTAATCCAAGATCGACTGGCAAAACTTCCATCTGATTCATCAATTATAAATTCATCCTCTAACAACTTCATATCACTTGCCACAGATGAATGAGGTGGAGTAGTTGCTATATGCCTAACAATAGGACTAAAACAGAATGTTACAATAAATAATAGCTCCAAAGAATAAAGGTCTTACCTTTCCTTAGTGAAGAAAATAAAATAATCTATATAGAAAGTAAAATCCACATAACTTTTAAAAAGCAGTTCACGTCTTGATTTTCCCTTACCCTTAAAAATCCTCCCTCCTTTTAAATTTTTTAAATATCTGATCACACTCATTTACAACTCTAATGGGATCATAGAAATTTAGAGCTGGAAGGAAGCCTAGACATCAACTAATTTGATGCCCTCCTCACCCATTATATATATTACAATATTTAAACCCAGAGACGTGTAAATACAGCCCAGATACATTGACAGACAGTCCAAAAATGCATGCCATAATTATATAGTGCTGTATTAAATTATGTTTGTATAGATGTCTCATGGGGCCTGAATTTCTTCACATCCAAAACAAGGGTGGACAAGTTTATTTCTGAAATACCTTCAAGTGTAATATTCTAAGAAAACACTAATAAATTATACACTAAATTATATTATGTAAAAATTCATTCCAAGTTTGAGTAATTTACACACATTTTCATGTTTTAATATTGCAATCATGGTATAGAAATAAATGGAGTGTATCTAGAAAGGTAAGCACATTGGGATTAAACAGCACCTCTTCCAATTAGCTGGGAAAGCTTTCTAGAGAAGGAAGGAATCATTCAAAGGATAGTAATCTAATGGACTCATTTTGCATCTTCTTCCTTTTTATGTCAACAGCCTTGAGCAAACCACATACAGAAGTGAGCTATACAAAAGTAAACACTTAGGGTAAACATCTAAACTCCAGAGCTAGCACATGCACTCCTTTTTCTGCCTTTTTCACTTAGATAAAGATGCTTAACTATTTTTAGACATAGTAGAAGCAAAACTAGAATGGAAGAATTGGATTATCAGTGTGGCTTTTTTTTCTTTTTATTAAAATATACAAAAGGATTATGAAATGAAAATGTCTTCTTTACTCTTCTCATCTCAAATCCCTAATAAATCCTATAATGTAAAATAGTACGTAAATTGCTAAAAAATATACTTTCCTTTAATAGGTAGAGTTTTACAAGTTTATATAATTAGAAAATTCTAGAAAATCTAATAAAAAACAAAGTTAATATAAACAAGATTACAATAAATGAATGATTAAGCAGAAAGATTTTTCAACACTTAAAGAAATAATCAATGTTATAAATAGATTTAATTTGCTTTTTTGTGTATTATTTGTAACATCTATTAGTTCTCTATTAGTATATAAAGAAGTAATGCTAAGAATTTAAAAATGAAGCCTTCCCAAATCAGCCAATAAGAACTCTCCAAATCTGCTCATGTATTCTACTTCAAGGTTATTCAAACCAAAGACATCCTTAGGAAATAACCTTGACACTTGCTATAGACTGAATGTTTGTGTCCCTCCCAAATTCATAAATTGAAACCTAATCTCCATGTGATGGTATTTGAGGGTGGGACCTTTAGGAGGTGATTAGGTCATGAGAGGGGAGTGCTCATGAATGAAATTAGTACCCTTACAAAAGAGGTCCCAGAGAGCCCCCTCGCCACCTTCTACCATGTGAGGTTATAGCAAGAAGATAGCCATCTATGAACCAGGAAGTGGACCTCACCAGACATTGAATCTGCTCAAGCCTTGATCTTGGACTTGACAGCCTACAGAACTGTGAGAAATAAATTTCTATTGTTTATAAGCCACCCAGTCTATGGTAGTCTGTTATAGCAGCCCAAATGGGCCTAAGACAACACTATTAAAGTTCAGAAGAGAGAAAGATGACATCTGGCTAGGTGGAAAAATCAAGAAAGACTGCATGGCATTTGAGCTGAAAGATGGATAAGGTTTGGTCATGAGGAAATGTAAGAAAGACAATCAGAAGGAAGAACATAAGCAAAGCAATGAAGCAAGAAAGCACCAGATACAGTGAGTAGTTACATCTGGCTGCAGCAATTAAACATAAAATTAACTTTACTCACTGGTTTATCAAAAAGAACATTAAACAAAATTCTTTTTTTTTTGAAGATTAGCCCTGAGCTAACATCTGTTGCCAATCCTCCTCTTTTTGCTGAGGAAGACTGGCCCTGAGCTAACATCCATGTCCATCTTCCTCTACTTTATACGTGGGACGCCTAGCACAGCATGACTTTTGCCAAGTGGTACCACATCTGCACCCGGGATCCAAACCAGCGAACCCCAGGCCACCAAGAAGCGGAACGTGCAAACTTAACCACTGTACCACCAGGCCAGCCCCTAAACAAAATTCTTAATTACTTTTTTGGAAATAGATATAATTAGCCCATAAATGTAACATATTTGTATCTGATTTCATATTTGTATCATGATATCATATTTTAAGTAGCCAAAAACAGATTCAAATTTCTTTTAGGACTATTCTTTTGTTGACACAATCAGAAGAAATTAAAAAAAAGATTTAAAACCCTTCATAGTGAAATATAGGCACCTTGACATAATTCTGTTTCTAAATGCAGCCGTCATTCTTTGATATCATACAAACCAGGAAGTGTTGATGAGCTGTATAAACTCATTTTCTTTCACATCTAATTTAGTATCTATTAAATGATAGCTTTGGGGATGATTTACTGCTAAGAAACTACACTCTCCTTACCATGAGGCATAATTTCAATTAAAATTTGTGTCAATTAAGATTAACTTCTAAGTTAAACAGCATTAAAAATTCTTACATGTGGTTCATGGATTGTGAAAGAAAAAATGTCTCAAAGGACAGTTTCGTAATAACTTACCTGGATTCACTTTTTCCTTTTACTGTTTCTAAAAACAATGTTGAAAAACTCTTTTTAGCTTCTGGTTGAATTTCATATTCTGAATCTTGTATTCTTTTCTGAGATGCTCCTGATGGTTTCTTCTCTTGTGGTCCTTCTGATACTTTATCCTCTATTTCTGAGACTTTACTCTCTATTGCTACTTTCTTCAAAACATCATCAAAGTTTAACCTAAGAGGTTAAAAGGAAGGCAAACTGAATGCTCCCAGTTTGCTAAGTTATGGGTTATCCTAAACTCCCTTACAGTAACAATATACACGACTTACAAAATTTTCCACTGAGCTTTTATTTAAAATTTATAAATGCTGATTTGTAACCTGCTACACAAAATACACAAGGAAAACTGCTCAGAAAAATTAAATTTTGCATTTATCAATAGAAAAAAAATAAGAAAGAATGGTTAAATCATACACCAAAAAAATGTGTACTTTAGAGCACTAATTATCAAACATTTAATACGAATTTGAATCATCTGGAGACTTTTATTAAAATGTAGATTCTGATTCAGTGGGTCTAGGACAGGGTTTGAGATTCTGTATTTCTAAAAAGCTCCCAGATAAATGCCATTGCTCTTGATCCTGAGCCACTGACTACACTTTGAATGGCAAAATCTTAAAATGTACTTAACTCCTTGGCTCCAATAATCACATAAGATGCTAAACAGAAATTACATTCATTACAGAGGTGCCCAGTAGTAAAGGACCTTCAACAGTCTACTTTGCTTCCTGAAGGCCAAAGGCAAAGGCCCAAGAAACAGACATAGGTTTATCACAACTCATCCTCAATAATAGTTACCCTTTGCTACCCCAGAAAAGACCTGATACATACTTACCCTTGTAATTACAAATAACCTAGAGAAAATACAAATTGTTTCTCTTAGGAACTTACACAAAACTTACCATCAGGAAAAAATACTTTTTTCCATAGACTATAGAAAAATTTTACCACCACACTTTTCTGAAATACACTTTAAGGCCTTCCTTATTAAATATAAACTCAATATATACTGAATGTGTTATGTTCATCCTATAGCATGTTAATATTCCTCAATACTTACTATTGAGGACATAAAAGACGAAGTTACTAACTTTTTACACCAAAGGTAAAATTTGTACAGAATTAGTTTTATTTAAATAAAAATTCACCTTTTTTTGGTTTTATGAGAACTCTCTGTACCTGAAGACAACATACTTATCGAATTTTTTAAACTGTGGGTCTCTCTCTTTTCGACAACAGACGCAACAGCATTTTTCGAGACAGATGTTTTTGCATCCGAAAGAACAGAAGCTGAACCAACAGACATGTAAAATTCCTCACTGACTTCATTGTGATGATCTTTTACTTTTTTACTTGACATTTTTCTTGAGTCAGGTGTATTTTTAGCACCAACATCAGTTGCCAAAATTTCCTGATGAACTTCATGGGCCTGAACTAGAAGAAAATTGAAAAAGATATTAAAAATTTTTTACATAATAATATTAGAACCAAATGTGCTTTTTTAAAATTCAGGAATAATTTAATTAGAAACAATTTTCAGAAGACTCATGGGTCATTAAGTTTATAATCAAAGATCTAGGATTAAAATACGTAAGTAATTTAAAAGCTCTAACTTATGAAATTAGGGGACTGAAGCACGTATTTGGTCCATACTCTGAAGTTTTAAAATGCCAGAAATCCTCCATCACAGAAAATTTACAATTTTATTGATACAGTCAATTTAGTTAAGATCTAAGTCTAAAATAGTGAAGTAATCTTAGAGAAATTACGAGACTCAATCTTGAGGTTATAAAGTCGGTAAACTATGGTAGCTAACTGTGCACATATTTATATACATACATACACATAAATAGATATAACCGATACATAGAGATATACAACAGATATATATGTGTGTGTGTATATATAAAGAGATTATAGATATAAAGAGAATATACATATTCTCTTAACCTTCGATCTTCAAATATCAAAGAAAAAGTAGAATGGCTGGGTGGTATTCATACTAACTCATATTCTTAAAAAGCAAAGGTTAAAAATTCAAAATACAACCAATAAGGGCTAGATGGCATAGATTTACTTTTTCCTGCTTTTCCCTCTAAATACAACTAAATTCTCTGGAAATCATCCATCAAATGACAATTAAAAAATTCTAAAAGTTGGAAGGAAGAAGGTGGATTTGCTAGGAACTTCAAGCCTTAAGCAACAACAGACAATTTAGTGAATCCCCTGGGTTTTCTTTTTATCTCCCGTATACCCCAGACTAGGCTCTAGAGAGGTCTGCAATCTGGAACCACCAACACGGACAGGGGGGAAAAAAGCTTGTACTCTCTGGCCAAAAGATTTGGAGAAGGGAAACACAACAGAGAGCTAGTGGAGAACCCCAACTCCCACTCCACAACCTGGACCGCGGGGCACTCCATTCCACTGGCTAGGGCAGAGCAGCAAAGCCTTAGGCTACGCCAGGCCCCACTCCGTAAGTACTATGGGACAGTGGCAGCAGAGGAGCAAAGCCTGAACCAATCCCATCCCCAGACCAACCCTGTCCCTGCTTCAACATCAGAGACGGCACCCATATGATCCACAGGCAGCTGAATAGGTAGTGAAGCCTCTGACCTTCCCAGCCCCTGCTTCACAGACCAAGGTGACATTTTGATACGCTGGTAGTATTGACATCCCAGGTCATCCCAGCTCCTGCTTCAAACGAAAGCACCAACAGACAGCCTAATCTGAGGCAAGAAGAGCATAAGAGAGCTCTGCATCCCTCATCCAGTTCCCCACTCAGTCATATAAGGAGATCCAGTCCAAGCAACTTCTAACCTCAACCTCCACTTGGGTGAATAAGGACATCAGGATGCTCAGAAAAGCACCTTTCACCCACCCACACAGCACTAGCAAGAACTGAGCTGGAACCCCAGTAGCATCAGAAAATGACACAGATCAAAATACTACTGCTAGGACTCTGAACATTTAACCATCCTTGGAAATAAAATCCACAAAACTAGGCAAGAATCCATACATTAAACCAAAATAGGGCAATTTTTTCTATAACAAAAGATTTAAGTATAATCAAGTATCTCCTAACATAATAACCAAAATGTTGAGGATACAATCAAAATGACTGATCATATCAAAAACCAGAAAAAACACAAGTGAAAAAGAAAATATGATCAATGGACACAAATAAACAAGATGAATCAGATGTTGGAATTATTTAACAAGAATTTTAAAGCAGCCATCATAGGGGCCGGCCCTGTGGCACAGCGGTTAAGTGCGCATGTTCTGCTTCAGCAGCCCAGGGTTCGCCAGTTCGGATCCCGGGTGCGGACACGGCACCGCTTGGCATGCCATGCTGTGGTAGCCATCCCACATATAAAGTAGAGGAAAATGGGCACAGATGTTAGCTCAGGGCCAGTCTTCCTCAGCAAAAAGAGGAGGATTGACGGCAGATGTTAGCTCAGGGCTAATCTTCCTCAAAAAATAAAATTAAAAAAATAAAAAGCAGCCATCATAAAAGTGTTTTAGCAATCAATTATAAATTTTCTTCTAACAAATAAAAAGAAATTCAAAGAAATAGGAGTTACAAAAGAGAACCAATTTTTGGATTTTAGCCATTCTTACAGGTGTGTAGTGGTATCTATTTGTCATTTTAATTCAATTCCCAAATGACAATAACGAACAAATCAAAACCACAAGATACAACTTCACACATATTAGCATGGCTATAATTAAAAAAAACAAAAAAACGAACAAAACAGAAAATAACAAGTGTTGGTAAAGATGTAGAGAAATTGGAACCTTTGTGCACTGCTGGTGGGAATGTAAAATGATGTAGCTGCTACAGAAAACAGTTTGGTGGTTCCTCAAAAAATTAAAAATACAATTACCATATGATCCAATAATTCCTTTTTTGGGTATGTATCCAAGAGAATTGAAACCAGGGACTGCAAGGGTTATCATACACCTGTGTTCACAGCAGCATTATTCACAATAGACAAATGGTGGAAACAACCCAAATAAAAATGTTGATCAATGTAAAAGGATAAAAAAAATGTGGAATATACATACAATAGAATATTATTTAGACTTAAAAAGGAAGGGAATTCTGACGCATGCCACAACACAGATGAACCCTGAAGACATTATGCTAAGTGAAATAAACTGGTTGCAAAAGGACAAATATTGCAAGATTCCACTCATATGAGGTATTTAGAGTAGTCAAATTCCGACAGAAACTAGAATGCTGGCTGCTGGGGGTGGAGGTGAGGAGATGGGGAGAAGAGGATTGTTTAATGGGTATAAAGGTTCAGTTTTGCAAGATGAAAAAGTTCTGTGGATGGATGGTGGTGATGGTTAGGCAACAATGTGAATATACTTAATGCCAATAAACTATACACTTAAAAATGGTTAAAATGGTAAGTTTTATGTTACATTACTTTACCATAATTTTTAAAAATTATTTTCTAAAAAGAAATAAAGAGTAAAGAAAGTGATGGGTGTGTAAACAGAAACAAACAGTGGCTGTTTAAAACAAAAACAATAGAATTAAAACATATAACAGGAATAAGATGTACGTCATCTGGAAATTAGAGAGTTGTTCTAGTTACTATGTCTTCATAATAAATAACTCCATAACTTGGTTGTATAAAACAATCATTTATTACAGTCATTGATTCTGTGGGGCAGGAACTTGACAGGGCACAGCAGGGAAGGTTTGCCTCTGTTCCATAAAGTCTGGGGCCTGGAACCATCTGAAAGCTTGCTTATTCACATGTCTGACATCTGAGGCTGGGGGCATTTCCGTCTATGTACCTCTGCAAGTGGGCTATGGTGAGCTTCCTCACAGCATGGTGTCTAGGTTTCCAGGGGGAGTATCCTATGAGGGAAATAAGGAGGCCACATACCCTTTTATGACCTAACCTTGGAAATCACACAGTATTACGTATGGCAAATTCTAAGATGACACAATACATCATATGATATGTAGAAACAATCTCATTGAAGGGAGTGGGGAAAAGAGATGCTGACCTAAATAAGAAATATGTGGAGTCTGTAAAACTAAAAGTTAAAGAAAAGTTGACATGATCTTGAAGGAACAACATTCCAGGAACAACAGCACATCTAGCACTCAGATCTTCATTCCTAATACCATTCTCCAGTAAAAGGAACCACTGGCTCCTTGGAGAAATGGGTGATTCTAGGAAAGGAGCAGGAAATATACAAGATGAGCCTGAAGCATCTTGTAGTTCCAGAATGTAAGGAAGTGCTCAAAAACAACAACAAAAATGGGGTATGTCAAGGGGCAAAGGAGCCAATGAAAGAGCTTCTAATGGCCAAAGCTGGAACAATTTGAGTAACAAAACTATTAAAATAGTATTGGATTATAAACCAAAGTATAAAATAGAGTTTCTACCTCAAAAACTAGAAAAAGAAGAACAAAACAAACCCAAACCAAGGAGAAGAATGGGAAAAATAAGAGCAGAAATCAATGAAATTGAAAACAGGAAAACAATACAGAAGATTACTGAAACAAGAAGCTAGTTCACTGAAAAAAGTGAATAAAAATGATAAACTTCTAGCAAAATTAGCAAAAATAAAAAGACAAGACATAAATTACCAATATCCAGAATAAAATAGTGTATATCACAATAGATCCTGCTTCCATTAAGAGGATAATAAGGTAAGACTATGAACAAATTTATGCTCATAAACTCAACAACTTATAAAAAATGAACCAATTCCTCAAAAACCACAAACTATCAAAATTATGCCAAGACGAAATAACCTAAACAGTCCTTATAACTATTAAGAATTGAATCAGTAATTTAAAAGCTCTTGAAAAAGAAATCTCCCAGACCAGATGATATCACGAAAGTATGTTATGTCAAACATTCAAAGAATTAAAACCAATTTATACAATCCTTGCCAGAATTAGAAAAGGGGATAATCTCCAACTCATTTTATAAGGTGAGCATTACCTTGATACCAAAATCATACAAATATAACATAAAAAAGAAAACTATAGATCAATATTTCTCATTAACTTAGATCCAAAAATTTCTCAACAAAATTTTAGCAAATCACATCCAACAGGTATAAAAACTAGTAAAACACCATAAGTGACATTTATAGACAACTACACTCAACAACAAGAGAATACATTTTTCCAAGTGCCCATGAATGTTTATTCATAAAGACAGACAATATCCTGGGTCATAAAATAAATCTTAACAAATGTAAAAGAACTGAAATCACACAGTGTATCCTATGCCATAAAGGAATCAAGATTAGAAATCAATATGGGAAAGACAAAAGGAAATCCCTAAACACTTGGATTAACACATTCCTAAATAACCAAACAAATCAAAGAGGAAGCCTCAAAGGATATCTTAAAATATATAGAAATAAATAAAAATGAACAGAAAACACATCAAAATCTGTGGGATGAGAAAAATTTATACTACTAAATTAATACACCTGAAAAAGTGTATTCACTTAGCATGCTTCCAAGGTTCTTCCATGTTGCAGTATGTATCAGAACTTCATTCCTTTTCATGGCTGAAAATGTTCCACTGTATGTATATACCATGTGTTGTTTATCCATTCACTTGATGGATATTTGGGTTGTTTCCACCTTTTGGGTATTGTAAATAACGCTGGTATAAACATTGGGGTACAAGTATCTGATTGAGTCCCTTTTTTCAAATCTTTTGAGTATAAACCTAGGAGTAGAATTACTGGGTCAGATAGCAATTCTGTATATAATTTTTTGAGGAACCACCAAACTGTTTTCCACAGTGGCTGCACCATTTTATATTTCCATAGCAATGCACAAGGGTTGTAATTTATCCACATTCTGGTCAATATTTATTTTCCCTTGTCTTTTAAATGACAGCCATCCTACAATGTATAAAGTGGTATCTCGTTGGGGTGTTGATTTGCATTCTTTAATGGCCAATAATACTGAGCATCTTTTCATGCATTCTTGGCCAACTAGAGAAACGTCTATTAAGTCTTTTGCCCATTTTTTAATTGGGTTATTTTTTGTTTTCAAGTTACAGGAATCCTTATATATTCTGGATAGAAATCCTTTATTAGATATACTATAATATTTTCTCCAACATTGTGGGTTCTCCTTGCACATTATTGACCATGTCCTTCAGACTAATACTTTTTGAAGAACATAAATATATGACATTGTTCATATGTAGAAAACCCAAATACATAAAACTGTGAATTCTCACAAAATTAGTATACAAATTAGATGCAATTCTAGTTAGAATCCCAACAAAATTTTATTGGGAATTGGAGAAAAAGTTCAGATAGAAAAAAGGTCTGAGAAAGGCAAAGGAATAGTGAATACAAAGTTAATAAGGTTATTATCAGCACATACTATAAAACTACTATTAGTAAAACAATATTGTGTTGCCATAAGAATTAAAAAAAGACCAAAATTCAGAAGTATATTGAATGATATGTGGGATTTAATACATGATAATAAAAGTAGTACATTCAGAAAAGAATGGATTATTTAATTAATAAATGGACCTGGCACAATTGACCACCTGGAAGAAAATAAAATCATAACATTACATCACACTGTATACCAAAACACATTCCAGATGGCTTAAAAATTTTAATTTAAGAGGCCAGCCTGGTGATGTAGTGGTTAAGTTCACGTGCTCCACTTCAGTGGCCTGGTTCACGGGTTTGGATCCTAGGCACGGAACTACTCCACTCACTAGCCATGCTGTGGTGGTGTCCCACATAGAAAAGAGAGGAAGACAAGCATGGATGTTAACTCAGGGAGAATCTTCCTCAGCAAAAAAAAAGAAAGAAAGGAAATCTAAGATATTGCATATACCATTAGGATAAGACAGACCTTTTAACCAAAACAGGAAACTCAAAAGCTATTAAAAAAAAAAAAGTCACACACTTAACACTTAAAATAATAAATTTTGGGGCTAGTCTGGTGGCGCAGTGGTTAAGTTCGCGTGCTCCACTTTGGCAGCCCAGGGTTCTCAGGTTTGGATCCCAGGTATGGACCTACACACTGTTCATCAAGCCATGCTGTGGCAGCATCCCATATACAAAATAGAGCTAACTGATGTTAGCTCAGGGCTAATCTTTCTCAGCGAAAAGAGGAAGACTGGCAACAGATGTTAGCTTAGGGCCAATCTTCCTCACCAAATAATAATAATAATAAATTTTACCTATCAAATGGTTAAAGATACCATAAACAAATTCTGTAATAGACAAGGGATCATTTGGAAAAACAACTGCCACACAAATTAGAGACATATGGTTACAGACATTCAATTCAAAGATCTCTCATAAACAAGAAAAAACAAGTGGGCAAAGGATATGAATAGACGAATGCAGAAGAAAGCAAATTAAAATAGTCTATAAACTTATAAAAAGGTGTTCAAACTCAGTGAAAATCACAGAAATGGACACTAAAGTAACAATGAGATCATTAATACTGATCAAATTGGCAAAAAGTAGAGTAGTAAATAATCTATCAGGTAAAAGGTACTTTCTTACATTGCTGTTATAAAAGAAAACTGTAAAAGCCTCTTCTGAAAGTGCACACACCCACATTTGTATGTTTTCATGTAGGAGCAGCAATGAAAGCATGGAAGGATTCAAAAGTTATCTCAGCAGGATGATGGGAGTAATGATTAGTAGCTTTTTCTTTTAAACCTTTGACTCTTACCTCAAGTGAAGGACTTTTCTAATTTGACAAATGCAAATAAAGCAACTTTAAAAAGTAGCAGTGGGCCGGCCCGGTGGCATAGCAGCTAAGTGCGCATGTTCTGCTTTGGCGGCCCAGGGTTTGCCAGTTTGGATCCGGGTGCGGACACGGCAACACTTGGCAAGCCATGCTGTGGTAGGTGTCCCACATATAAAGGAGAGGAAGATGGGCACGGATGTTAACTCGGGGCCAGTCTTCCTCACCAAAAAGAGGAGGATTGGCAGTGGACGTTAGCTCAGGGCTAACCTTCCTCAAAAAAATATTTAAAAAAAAGTAGCAGGATACATAATTGACTATAGGAAATTAAGCAAAAGGAGAAGAGAGAAAAATACTGACTATAGACTTGAGAAGGAATCAAAAACTCCAACCATTTCACAACTCTATCTAGGCTGACCCTGACCTTGTCACTCAAGCCAACGCACACACCACCTTCTTTCAGCATTTCTAACTTCTTAAACATATCTAGGCAAATAACACTCATGGGGATGCCACCAACCTGATCTGTTGGCAGCTTCACTTGGTTCTACAAGGAACTGCAGAGAAGCTTCTTTCTTCCTTGAAGAAACTGGAATTGACTTTGGGTGTGATTTCTGGCACTGAGCCTAAAAGAGATACAACATTAGATCTACTCTATTAAATTACCAATTCTGATTAAACACATTTGTTTTTAAAATGGAAAGAGACAAGTATTTAAACACAATAAATGAGCCTGTAGAGCTGTGTACTTAGGCAAGTACTTCAGAAAACAATTTGGCATTATGTAGTAAAGTTGAAATTTCATACAACCTATCACAGAAACAATGCTGCTCTGAACAGCAAAAACCTATTCTGACAGAAGACTAGATAAACAAATTACGGTATAATCATATAAAATAATATCACATATACAATAGTGAAATGAATAAACTACAGCAACATGAATAAATGATTATGTTAAGCGAAAAAAAGCAAGTTGCAGAAGTATATTATAATCCCATTTATGTAAAGTTCAAAACAGATGCAAAAACATGTAAAACTATATATATATATATATATATATATATATATAGTATTTAGAGATTCTCTCCACACCAGAAAGAGTTAACACAGCAGGTCTCATCATTTAAAGGGCCTGCTTGCAGGGCTACTAGCCCTTGGTTGGCACCTGGGGACTTGGCTTTCAGAACGTTTCCTCCATTACCAATTGATAAGGTTGTGCCTGCTATGCCAGCCTGCCTAGACTGTTTGTATGCTCTTTTTCCTTCAGGGAGTACAGAATTTTGGTAGGCAGAGAGTGCCTACATAACCAACCCCCAACAAAAACAAGCTAAGTCTCAAAAGGCTTCCCTGGGCAGAAAGACTGTACACGTTTTACTGCATTTCATTGCTAAAGGCAATGAGGGCACTCTGTGTGGCCGCTCTGGGGAGCAGAGGAAGCCTGTTATGGATTCCTCCAAACTCCGCCTGAGTTGTCTTTTTCCCTTACTGATCTGGCTATGTATCCTGACTGTTTGAATTTCCAAAGAATTATCCTGAGTGAAAAAGTCAACTCCAAAAAGTTATACACTCTATGATTCCATACATACAAGTATAACTGTATACTGAGTCTCATGAGTCCTAGTGAAGCACTCAACATGTGGATGGTAGTGGGACCTCTGTCACAAGTAGAGGAAGAAGTTGACACAAACGTCAGCACACACCCGTATGTCATAAACTATAAAGTAAAGGATGGGAATAATGAACATGATAAACCTCTGTGCAGGGAAGTGAGGCAGAAGAATAGGATCAGAAAAGGGCACAAAGATGCTTCAAAGGTATTGGTATTTCTTACACTGAGGGATAGGCATATGGGTGTTCATTTACATTATTTTTAATACCTTATGTGCACTACATATTTTCCTTTGTAAATTTGAAATATATCAGGTCATAAATTTTAAAAATCTAGAAAATGAAAATCTCATTCTTATATTGCAAGAGGGAAAGAAAACTGATAAACCATTTTGTAGAAAAAATAGCCAATATTTAACAATTTTACTTCAAATGTGCATATCCTAGAGAAAGTAAATTCAAAACATGTACACAAGGAGGCATGAACAAAGACGTTCACCACATCACTATGATAATGAATAGATGGAAACAACTTCAAAATCTACCAACAGGGGAATATATAAATAATAGAGCCACTGCACTGCTGTTCAGTGGATACATTATGGAATTCAATTACATAAAGAAAGCAAAACCAAGTTTTCATTAAACCCTGCTCCTTCTTGAAACTTCATGAAGGAGTTTTAAAAATGTATAAACCCAGAAGGATGAAGAGAAAGAGAAGGGAACAGATGAGAGATGTCAACAGACTGTTTTAAGTTGGAAAGCAGATCAGTAGCAACTAATCAGCCCAGAGAGAGCAGAAACATACTAGCTATGGAGAAAGCCCAGAAGCAGACATTTATGTTTATGGAGAAACTCATAAGATCAATAATCACACATCTAATTAATTAGAGATGCTAATTAAAAAAGCATCTCTAAAAGAGGAGGTCCAGATGGGGCCTGCAAACAGAAGAGTTGATAAAAGTATGTATAGGAAGTAATGAGAGTCACAGAGCCCTGCCTCTCCCAGCCCTAGCAGAAAATGTTTACTCTCTGGAGTTTCAGAATCTGAGAGACGGTGAACTCAGTGGCATGAGACACAGCTGATGATAAGAGTAATACACTAAAAACTAAATATTAAGTGGATGTATTTAAATTGCACCTTCCCCTTTGCCCCACCTGGCTGAGAACACTCACAGTTAGAATCAGACCCCTAAGCAGGAGAGAAGATTTGTCAGAAAAACCTACCAGTCCAAGAGAAAAATCCCTGTAGATATTAACACCCAGACATCCACAATGACTTGGCCCAGACAGATCATACCACAGTGAAATCTACCAATGTACAAATTTTACTATGCAAATAGAGCTTCCAATCACCATTTTAGTTTCCCACTCAAATAAGAGGAGACAGCTAAGGATCACTGGATATATGACAAAAGCTCTAGTGTAAAAGGCAATGAGCAAAGTAAGCAAAAAAGGTACTTATAGGAAACAGAAACCATACGAATATTACTAAAAAAGGTTAGAGGAACCTAACATCAAGGAATATTGCGAAATTTCAGATCACTAAAGACAGATGACAAGATCTTAAAAGCTTGCAAAGACAAAAAAATAGTGACTCAAAAAGGATCAAAGAATCAGAATGATATTCTCAACAACAACACAAGAAGCTAAAAGAAAACAGAGTATGTCTTTAAAAATCTGAGGGAACATAATTTCCAACCTAGAATTCTGTACCCACCCAAATTACCCATCATGAGGGTAAAATCATGATATTTTCAAACATTTAAGGTCTTAAACTCTCAGGAAGCTACTAAAGGATGAGTCCCACCATAAAAGGAGAGAGAAAGAAAAAGGAAGATTTGGGAACCAAGAAATATGAGCTGCAATACAGGAGAAAAGAAAAGGGAATTCCCTGTATGATAAAGGGAAATCACATGGCAACGACCTTTGTGACAGGCCTAAGGATGAACAGGAGCAAAACACAAAGGGTAGAGAGAGAGAGATCCAGGAGGCATATCTTCAGAAAAAAACTGAAAATGATAAATTACTTATGTGTCTACAGACACTAAGACATTTATTATTCGGTCACAGAAATTGGTGATAAATTAGTCATAATGCACAAAAAATCCACAAACGGAAAAACCAAGACAATTAAATCAAGAGAAAACTAAGATACAAGAAATGGTTAAACAAACTGTGGTACATCCATACCATGGAATACCACTCAGCAATAAAAAGAAATGAATTACTGAAACACACAAAAACCTAGATGAATTTCCAAAGAATTATCCTGAGTGAAAAAGTCAACTCCAAAAAGTTATACACTCTATGATTCCATTTAAACATCCTTTAAATGACAAAATTGTAGAAATGGAGAATAAATTAGAAGTTCCAAGGTTTAAGGAGGGGGTGAGGGCAAGAGAGAAGTATTACTATAAAAGGACAATAAGAGGGGTCCTGTGGTGATGGAATTGTTCTGTATCTTGTTGTTAATATCAATATCCTGGTTATGATACTATATAACAGTTTTCCAAGATGTTAACTTTACAGGAAACTAGGTAAAGGGTAAATGAGTTTGCACCCTATTATTTCTTACAGCTGCTTGTAAATGTACAATTAAGTCAAAATAAAAAGCTTGATCAAAAGAAAAAGGAAGAGGCTCTGGATAATATCTTTCTATAGAGTACGTTCTCTTTTTCTCCTATTAGGCAGATTGGATTAAAATGATCAGCTCCGGGGCCGGCCCGGTGGCCCAGCAGTTAAGCGCGCACGTTCCACTTTGGTGGCCCGGGGTTCGCCGGCCCCAATCCCAGGTGCAGACATTGCACTGCTTGGCACGTCATGCTGTGGTAGGCGTCCCACATATCAGGTAGAGGAAGATGGGCATGGATGTTAGCTCAGGGCCATGTCTTCCTCAGCAAAAAGAGGAGGATTGGCAGAAGTTAGCTCAGGGCTAATCTTCCTCAAAAAAATAAAATAAAATAAAATAAAATGATCAGCTCCCTTCTCGCTCTGAGGACGGAGCTGGGTCAGTTTGAGATAAAATTTTAGTAAGACGCAGTCCACTTGTAGTCTGCCTTCTTCTTCAGAATGAGCTCTCCTGCATAACTGAGAGCCCAATAATTCTCCTTATGCCTGAAAGATTGTGAGATATTCAGTTCAGCCCTTTGGAGGTTTTTGCTTAACTTTTTAGCCTCTTGCCCAGAATGCTTCAAAATCTGTCAAATGCCTCCTTGTGGTGGGCCCCTTTCTGCAGCAGGACTGTGTCTTCCTAGCATAGCAAGACCACATATTTCACTCCACCTTTCTAGCCTAGGGTTTTGCACCACCCCAGAACTTATAAATGTTCTTTAAGGAAAGTGGCTATCCATTTGGGCACCTCTGGACTCCAATTTGTCATGGCATCCCTGCACACCTAAAACAAAGCTCTGCTTTCCCACAGCAGACTCCCTCTATCCGGGCCAATCAAAAACTCAGCTTTTGCCCAAATTTAGCAAAAACCCTTAGGGGAGAAAATGACTAACAATCGTCAACTCATCTTCCAAGGATTCTTCTCTCTTTGGAATTTTAGTTCATCTAGGCCCTGTTGCTTCCACAGCTTCCCATGTCTCTAGAAATATGATTTGTTTGCATTTTATTCTTTAAACTAGCTGTTGCAACAGGAGTGGTGGCCTGCCACAATCTGTTACATACTACCTAGAAGATGAACTTCTGGCATAACCTTGACATCAAAGCCCTACAAGGACATTTTAAGAAAAGGCAGTATTATTCATGAACACAGATGCAAACATCTTAAAAATTAGCAAACCAAATCAAGTTTATCCTAGGAAACTTACAGTTGTGTTAACTTTCAAAAATCAGTGTAATTTATCACATTAAAGGTCTCTCAGTTCTGAAAGAAATAGATCTGTCCTCATTCCTTGGAACCAAAAGGCTATATATGTTTAATTATTTGTTTATATAAGTTTCCAGTAAATGTTATTTCTAGTACTACAATAGTTTTCTCTCCAATTAGTACTGTGCTTTTGAATAATTTGTCTTCAATCATTAGCTTCAAAAACTCCATTTGAGGGGGCCAGCCCTGTGGCCGAGTGGTTAAGTTCGCATGCTCTGCTTCGGCGACCCAGGGTTTCACTGGTTTGGATCCTGGTGTGGACATGGCCACCGCTCATCAGGCCATGCTGAGGCAGTGTCCCACACAGCACAACTAGGAGGACCCATAACTAAAAATACACAACAATGTACTGGGAGGATTTGGGGAGAAAAAAAAAGATTGGCAACAGTTGTTAGCTCAGGTGCCAATCTTAAAAAAAAAAAAAATTCTATTTGAAAGTCTGCTATTTTGTAGAGTTATCCTCTTAAGATATATAATCAATAAAAGACTGATCTCCCTGTATAGCAATTGATTGCCTTCAGTTTTCAAAAAATAACCAAACTTACCAACCTGGATTAGAAACTTAAATAGTTGCCCACTTTCCTAAAAACCTAATTTAAGTATTATTTTAGAAGTAAAAAATGATTGTTATAATTTGATAATTCTAATTCCCAGACCTCCAATTTCAAAACAGGAAATGTCAAATCAAAATTTTCACATAATACCTTTAAATTTCATAGAAAGTCAATGGGAATATAGGATTCCCTTTTAAGAATGAGATTTACAAACAACTTAACTAAAACGTATCTAACTATATTGCGTATTGCTTCACCCATTAAAATATTAAACCTGTACCAGCTTTCCTTTTTGACTTACCTCTTTGCTTGGTGATTTAACACAAAGGTCTTTTGTTTTAGGTGTTAAATAAACCACTGATTTTGTAGAATTTCCGCTAAAATCATTGGCAGGACCTAAAAAGAAAATCAAGAAATTTTTAAAAGCAAAGTATGGTATGAAATCTTTTGGATACATTTAAAAGCAGCCCTACACGACATGTGAAGAAGCCTGTTGACTCTTTAAACCAAATAGCTTAAATGAAGTACAGGCATCAATCCAATAACCAAATGTTCCTAGAAGACCTCAGGAACTGAAAAAGAAGAAATTTCTGAAGAAATACGTGCCGGCCTTCTTTCAGAGCCTGTACAGAAGAGATACTTTTCCACTATCTGTGTTTATTTCTTTGGTTGGCCTATTCTCTTACTCAAATACCCTCTGACACTGACCAACACTTAGAAAAGTTTTTTGCCATAATTCAACATTTCTTTAAAAAGAGGTGTAAATCACGAAACATTATCTCAAGCTCCTCAGTGATCCCAAGAATTCTGCATATTTATTTCCATTACATGAAATACTTTCTCTTGTGCATTTTTATTTATGGACTTCTAGACTACAGAAATCTAGTGTGAACTAAAAGGAATGACAAATTATTCTCATTTTCGCCAGTGTTATCCTCAGTGTACCAGAAGGTACATGAAGGACTGCATGTGTACTCAAAATTCCTGGGAAAATATTTTACACATATTTAAATGCTAGAACATATTTGCTGCATTTGATATAAATTAATATGACAAATTTATATTTTCATCTATCCCAACCCTCAAAGTCCATCTAGAAATGAAGCCTTACTTTCTTCTTCAAAACAGTCTTGTAAGATTTCCAGTATATTCTGGCCTACCTGCATATTAATGTCAGGTGCCCTAATAAGAAGGAAAGAAGGGAAAACGTTAACATATCATTTCTAGAACATATCTGTTATTTACGTCACCATCTACTTTGAAAATTCCATTATCTCCTTATTACAAAAGGTTAATTTACTTAACAGGAAAAATTTCACCTTTACTCTCTGAGGATAAAACCTTTATTCTCTGAGGATAAAATATTTAAGAGTCCAAGAATTCCCAGAAAAGTATGTTAAGTAGTTATGTCATTATCTACATTAACAATTATACTCCTTGATTGAACAGCCACATCTAAAGCTGTTTTAGATTACTGCTGTATCTAAACGGGAATATAAACATTTTTGAACAAATCAAATCAGTCCTGAAACACTTCTTTAATAAAGACTCTACAGTCACAAGTCCTAACAGTTCCAAGTAACATTGTCTTCCCTACAAGCTCTCAAATGCACTTTTGATTCAATACAATTAAGCTGCTAATTTTTTAAATTAAAATTGTATTCAGAAAATTGTAGATTCACATGCAGTTTTAAGAAATAATATAGAGAAGATCCCTTGTTCATTTTATCCAGTTTCCCCTAATGGTAACATTTTACAAAACTATAGTACATACACTATCACAACCACGATACCGATATTGTTAACAATCCACCAATCTTATTCAGATCTCTACAGTTCCACCCGTACTCCTTGGTGTGTTTATGTTTGTGTGTTTGTGTTTAGCACTACACAATTCATCCTATCTGTAGATTCAGGTATCAACACTACAGTCAAGATACTGAACAGTTCCATCACCACAAAGATCCTTCTATTTCCCTTTTATAACCAAATCCACCTTTTCTTTTACCCTCACTGAGTAAGCTGCATCTTTCTAACATTACCATTTAATCCACCCACAGAGTGCTTTCCCCATGACAGTCATTTAGTCAGAACTGAGACCGCCTCTTCCTGATCCACCATTTATCAGGTGAGTTTCTTTTCACACTGCCACTAAGATATTGCATTGCTTGCATTAATATTTCCGTTAATATAAAATAACTAAGGTGACTACACTTAATCAGTGGGCAGAGATACTATTATTTTAGTCAGAGATAATAGTTTTTCCTTTCTTCATTTAAAAATTCTACTTTCTGAAGGTGGGAATAAAAATTATCTTAAAAGCTTAAATACATAAATTACCTGGAAGGTCGGCAAAATCTTCTTCTGTAGTCATTTTTGAGATGATCCTAAAAAAAACGTAAACCATCAATCTAGTTTCCTTGTTTAAAATATATTCAAATATAACTTATCTTAAAGTAATTTTACCCCAACATGAGCATGCCAGAAAATTTAAGTTCTTCATTTATTCATTAAGTATTTGTTAAATGCCTATTATACTACTATAAAGAGGAATTCTTGTAGATGAAGTGAAAGAGAACTTGCCTCATATCCAGTTTCTAAAGCTATGCTTGTACTATTTCCTCACCCTGGGATTTATTCCATCTTCTTCCTCCTCTTCTTCTACTTCCTGCTATACCTTTTCCACCAACAAAATCCTATCTGAGCTTCCAATAATTCAAGTTGATTGACTAACAATATCTACCTACCTCCTTCCCCTGCAGGGAGATCCCTCTAAAATCACAGTAAAGAACTAAAATGGCATAAAATAACAATAACAAAGAGAATGGCAGAGAGGACCATCTGTGGACAAATAACTTTTACAAATTTTTCGAAGATGGAAAATAAATGAAGTGTGATAACAGATGAAACAGAACAAAGGCAGTAGTAGCAGCCTAGAGTAAGATCAGAGGATACTATCCTAGATGAGGAGTGAAGCTGATCTGCCCAGGAGAAAACCATAACTATGCAGAACTAGGAAATTCAAGATCTGAAGGAGCAAAAGAGTGAGAAAAAATAAAAACAGAACAATTAAAAGAATACCTATATACAGAACAATAGACCTGCCCCTATCCCGAGAAACACAGAGTTCAAAAACAGTATTCTATTGTCTCAGTCTTAAATATCACCAGCATCTATGGATCACCAGACATTTTAAAGTCTCTAAAACAAAAGAGAAAAATCAAGACATAAATTTTAAAAAAGTTATTTCAGGCATTTGAAATATGAACTGTGATCAAGAGAATGAGAACATAAGCCACAGACCAGAAGAAAATACTTGCAAAAGACACATCTGACAAGGAGTGTTATCCAAAATATACAAACTCTTAAAACTCAACAAACAGGAAAAAAAGCTACCCAATTAAAAAACAAACGGGCCAAAAATCTTCACACACAACACACCTAAAAAGACATACAGATAACGAAAAAGCATACGAAAAGATGCTCCACACCATTTCCATCATCAGAGAAATGCAAACTAAACAACGTGATACCACTACAAATCTATTAGAATGGCCAAAATCTGGAACAATGACAACTCCAAAAGCTCATGAGGAAGCAGAGCAACAGGAAATCTCATTCATTTAGAATGCTAAATGGTACAGCCACTTTGGAGGACAGTTTGGTGGTTTCTTACAAAACTAAACATACTCTTACCATATGACCATATCACCATATCACGCTCCTTGGTATTTACCCAAAGAGCTGGCAACTTACGTCCACACAACAACCTGCACACAGATGTTTATAGCAACTTTACTCATAACTGCAAAAACTTGGAAGCAATCAAGTTCTTCTTTTTAAAATTTTTTTATTGCAGTAACATTCATTTATAACATTATATAAATTTCAGGTGTACATCATAATATATTTCGATTCCTGTATAGATTACATCATGTTCACCACCCAAAGACTATGACACTCCATCACCACACACATGTGCCTAATCACCCCTCTCACTCTCCTCCCTCCGCGCTTCCCCTCTGGTAACCACCAATCCAATCTGTCTCTATGTGATTGTTTGTTGTTGTTTTTATGTTCTACTTAGGAGTGAGTTCATATGGTATTTGACTTTCTCCCTCTGACTTATTTTGCTTAGCATAACACCCTCAAGGGCCATCCATGGGAAGCAACCAAGTTCTGTTCTTCACTAGGTGAATGGATAAATTGTGGTACATCTAGATAACAGAATACCATTCACTGCTAAAAAGAAATGAGCTATCAAGCAACAAAAAAACACAGAGGAAGCTTAAATGCATAACACTAAGTAAAAGAAGCCAATCTGAAAAGGCTACATACTGTATGATTCCAACTATATGATATTCTGGAAAAAGGTAAAACTATGGAGACAGTAAAAAAATCAGTGGTTGCTAGGGCTGAGGGGGGAGGAAGGGATGTACAGGTGGAGCACAGAGGATTTATAGGGCAGTGAAAACACTCTATGCTACCACGTCATTACAGATGGATAAACCTCATTGATGGATAAATGTCATTAGACATTTGTCCAAATCCACAGAATATACACCATCAAAAGTAAACCCTAATGTAAACTATGGACTTTGGGTGATAATGATGTGTCAGTGTAGGTTCATCAATTATAACAAATATATTACTCTGGTGGGGATGTTGACAACCAGCTAGGCATGTGCAGAGGCGAGAGGTCTATGGGCAGTCTCTGTATCTGCCTCTTAATTTTACTATGAACCTAAAACTGCTCTAAAAATTAAAATAAATTTTTTTAAAAACTGCTCTTAAAAAAAATGAACTGTGGGCATTTAGTAAATTTTATGCCTCTTCACTTCTCCAAATGAAAATAGCTTTATTCCTTTTTTAAAAATTATATATAATGTAAACAATGTATGTGCTCACAGTAAAAAGTACACTCTATACCACCCTTGCATACATCTCTTTACGCACACAAGCAAACATATATAACTTTACATAAATGGGAGGCCGTCAACGCCGAGGATTTTCTTAAAGGGCACATAAAGTAGAAAACACAAGTTTAGGATGGGGCTAATAGTGAGTTGTATAATACACAGTAACCATAAGCGAAGTTTGAAATACACAACAGTGAACATCGAGGGAGTCCAGCAACATGGAAACAAAAACTGAGTTCGCGCCCCGGGCAGTATTCACAGTTAGCACCTTTTAATAGCTGTCTGTCAGAAAACTTTATCAATAACAGATGCTCCAGAACACTGCAAGCCTGAAGCTAAGGCATACGTTTAAGGCCTTTCAATACTTCTGTGGACAGAAAATTATTTGGAAGACTAGGAACTGGAGCTCGGCTAAAAAGTAGAAATCACAAGACTCTCTGAAGAGAAGGATGCCGTCACAACCGAAATTACAAGAAACCTTGAGGAAACAAGTAAACAAGTCCATTAACTCGGTCTATCGGCACACGCTCACTTTTGATCTCAAAATTTTCGCGCGCTTTCCCCACGGAATCCCCCGAGAAGCGCCAGCACCGGCCCAACGTTCATTCTCCCCCGCCTCGGCCCGAGCGCCAATCGGCCGGCCCCCACCAGCCGCAGCGGCCGCGGCCCGCACTTACCAGCCCCGAGTCCGCCATGTTGCGGCCCGGCTCCGCCCGCGAAGGGGGTTGGGGGCGGAAGCCAACCTCGGCCGCGGCTCGAGGAAGACTGGCGCGGACCGCGTCGCGGGAAGAGAAGCCAGGCGGCGACCCAGGAGCGGCCCTGAGGTGGGAGGCACCCGCAGCGAGAGCGCCTCAAGCCAACAAGCGCGCACCCCCGGGGCTCGCCGCCCATTGGCTCGGCGCTCCACAAACACCGACGGCCCGCTCTCTCTGCGGTTTGAAATGGGCTGCACATGCGCAGAACGGGCCTTGCCACCCAATAGGAAGCAAGCCGTTATGGACCCGCCCCCTCACTGTACCCTCCCACTGCCCCGCCCTCCCCGGCCCCGCCCTCTCTTCCTCCTGTAACCCCGGGCGCCTTTCTTCGTCTTACTCGGTCTCGTCCTCCTTTTCTTCGCCGACCCGGCTGCTGGGCGTAAAGCTGGGCTTTTACTTAGCAGGCACGATCTTGGGAACGGCCTTTGCCCCTTGAGCCCAGTGTAAAACTTCTTAGCGGTTCGATTACAGAGTATAACGTAATACTTGGGGTCCTGCTGGTGGTGTAGTGGTTAACTTCGCGCGCTCTGCTTGGGTGGCTGGGTTCACCTGTCCCCATCCTGGGGCGCACCTACCTACACACCCGCTCATCAAGCAATGCTGTAGTGGCCTCCCACGTTCAAAATAGAGGAGGATTGGCACAGATCTTAGCTCAGCTACAATCGTCCTCACCAAAAAAGAAAAAGTAATACTTGGAAGGATAAGAGGTAGAAATTGCGGAAGTCCTTTGAAGATTTCCCTGTGCAGGCTCGTTAGCCACACCCAGCCAGTCTGTGCATCATCTCTGAAAGTAATAAGATGATGATAGCTTGTATTCTTTTTTCAAATGTGTGGGTAATATTTTCATGAAGCATTGCCAGCAAAATGACCTATATAAATATATATCATTTCGGTATGATGTCCTGACAGGAATACTAGATCAAGAGTCTTGAAACCTGCTCAGCCCTTGGTTAGCTATGTCATCTAGACAAATTGTGGCACCATTCTGGGTGTTTCCTTAGTTATGTAATGGAAAAGCTAAATTAGATGCTCCAAAGTCTTCTTCCTATCTGATTCTATGAAACTATGTCCTATTTTTATGACTTAAAAATAATGCAAGGGAATTTTAATCAGACAATATTTATTGAATAAATTCATTAATCAATATTTGAGCTGGTAAATTTTTTTAAACTTGTAATGCTTTAACAAATGTTATCACCTGCTAAGGCCATTTTTTCTTCTTTCTTTTTTTTTTTTTTCCAGTAGGGAAGAGAGGTTACAAATTGACTCTGAAATCAGACAAGCCTAGGTTCAACTCCACTAATTCTGCCATAATGGGCAATTAAACTATTTCTCGATTCCCTTGTCTGTGAAATGGGAATAATATTACAGTTGTTGAGATATTGGATTAATTCCTTTTAAGATCTAGGTGAAATGCCTGGGACATAGTAAGAATTCAACAAATAATTCTATGGGATATTGTTTTACTTGTTCTAGCAGTTTTGCCAATCAGACATTAGAATTTGATGTCGTCACATTTAGAATAGACAATAATAAAAGTAAATGTTTATTGAGTGCATACTATGTGCCAAGTTCTAATCTAAATGCTCTCTATGCAGTAACTTAATTCTTAGAACATTCCTGTGAGAGAAGACAACTAATATCCCAATTTTATAGACAACAAAACTGGGACAGAGTTTAAGTAACTTGCCTAAGATCACGCTATCATTAAATAACAGAACTTAGTATGAAGCCCAGTATTTTGACTCTAGAACTGAGCACTTAATCACTATACTCTTTTTACCTCTCAGTGAGAAATTTTAGCAAGCACAATCATAGACAGAAAATTCCACATGTAAAATTATACCCCCATGCTTCCACTGGAAAAAATAACTCTCAGAGGTATTTTGAGAAACTTGAAATGCGATGGCATACTGGTGTAGCATGCAGGGCACAAAGGATGTTGGCAATGAACTGGTCTGTTCTAGAGAGAAAATGGAGCAGTACCCTTATGAAAACAGAAAGTTATGGAGACTCCCGAGTTCCTGAACATACTTTTCAGTTTCCTCTGCATCTGTCCTAACATTTAATAGCCCCACCATGGTTTCAGCATCCTAAAACAGAGTTGCTAGTTGACGGAGTAATGTTTATAAAACCCAAGTTTGTCATAGAGCCCCTGCCCCCCAAAATACATCAAGATCACTCCTTATGAACTGCTATGACAGCTGACTAAATCTTGAAGTTTTCCATCAAAACTACTTACCTAGGTAGTTGGGGGATGGGGGGTGAGTGTGTGGGCTTATGTATCTGTCTATGGAAGTATGTGTATTAGATGTGTATATGGGAAATAAAGTATCCAGAAATTTAACTTTTAAGGGAAGTGTAACTTTCAGTTACTTATGATTTTATGTAATTTAAAATTTGTAATTGTTAAAACTACTTTAAAGAATATTTTAGACTTTAAAAATTATACTCCCAAAATCAACTTGCTCTAGAAATTTTACCGTAGTTGCAATTATAACTTAAAATTTGCTAAAGGGAATTAAACTTATTTGTATAATTCTGTTTTATTTTTTAATATAAAATTTCAGTTACCTTTTTTTTCACTCTTTACTGCCCAAATGTTGATCCATCTGTTAAACACATTCACTTTAGACCTTTCTGAGAAAACTACCCTCAGACAGAAAGGCTTTACCAAACTGTAATTGCCAAGTTAATAAAGTGTTCTTGCAAAATGTGGATAGGTGGCAGCAACATTCACCAAAAAAAAACCCAAAAAACCAGTTTTACTTCACAGTGGGTCCTTAAGGTCTGCACTGAGTCCTTAATTTTAAAGTGCTGTACAAATTGACTAATCTTTACATTTCCTAAGTTAACTCTGATGTCCACCAAATAATTATGGTATGGGTATTTATTGTCCAAGTTTCTTCACTTACGAGGTTCCGTATAGAAAAAGCAGTCATAGCACAAAAATATTTGCAACTGAACTGACCACTTAAAAATTAGTCTATATTCAACCCCACTCCAACAGCTTAATGTGAGCATCTGTCCTTCCATCATCCCATTGGATCAACATCATTTTTGGGTAAGTCTCACACTGTTTGTCAGATATTATAAAACAGAACAAAGCAAAATACAGTGTTAATTGGTTGCAAAGTGAAAATGAAAATCTTGCAAAAGATGAATGGCTTTATGAGGTTGAGAGTGATACAGAGAAACCTCTCAAATTAAATGCAAAGCCAGTGACAAATGCAGAGTTAGACTAATTAACTTGACAAGCTTGATGATGTCTAAGAGAAACTTGGGATGTCAAAAGTTAAAAAGTGGCCTTTGGAGAACAGATTAGTGGTTACCAGAGGTGAAGGGGATAGGGTGAGGCTGAAAGGGGTAAAGGGGTACATATGTCTTGTGACAGATAAAAACCAGACTTTTAGTGCTGAACACGATGCAGCCTAGAGAGAAAACTTAATATATAATAATGTACAACTGAAATTTACACAATGTTATAAACCAATATGACCTCAATAAAGTAAGTTTTTAAAAAAGCCAGTAATGAAAGGTCACAAATTTTATGAATCCTTTCATAAAAACGTTCATCACTAAGGGCCAGCCTGGTGGTGCAGCAGTTAAGTTTGCATGCTCCACTTTGGTTACCTGGCATTCACTAGTTCGGATCCTGGGTGTGGACCTATGCACTGCTTACCAAGCCATGCTGTGGCAGGCGTCCCACACATAAAGTAGAGGAAGATGGGCACGGTTGTTAGCTCAGGGTCAAACTTCCTCAGCAAAAAGAGGACGATTGGCAGCGGATGTTAGCTCAAGGATAATCTTCCTCAAAATAAAGAAACAAAAATTAATCACTGGCAAATTTATAGAGATTGAAAATAGGTTAGTGGTTGCATAGGGCTGAGTGGTTTGGGAAGAAATGAAGAGTGACTGCTAATGTGTATGGGGTTTCTTTATGGGGTGATGAAAATGTTCTAAAATTGATTGTGGCAATGATTGCACAACCCTGTAAATGTACTAAAAGATGTTGAGGGGGTCAGCCCCATGGCCAAGTGATTAAGTTCACGTGCGCAGCTTCAGTGGCCCAGGGTTTCACCCATTGGGATCCTGGGTGCCGACCTAGCACCACTCATCAAGCCATGCTGATGTGGCGTCCCACGTAGCAGAACTGGAAGGACCTACAAGTAGAATATGCAACTAGGTACTAGCAGGCTTTAGGAAAAGAAGAAAACAAAAAAGATTGGCAACAGATGGTAGCTCAGGTACCAATTTTGTACACATTAAATGGAAAAAAAAATGCAAACCAAAACCACAATATGAACAAATTTCCACTTAGAAAAAAGTTAGATACAATGTTTAAAATCGACAAAAAATTTGATTTCACAAAAGAGATGCAGATGGCAAATAAACACATGAAACAATGCTCAACACCACTATCATTAGGAAATACAGGCTAAACTAAAATAAGACACCAATATACACTTACAAGAATGGCTAAAAAGTTTTTTAAACTGACTGTACAATGCACCAGTAAGGAGAAGGTGCAACTGGTACTCTCATGCATTGATAGTAGGAATGTAAAATGGTACAGATGTTCTGAAAAACTTCCATTTCTTATAAACAAATGACATAGCAATCCCATGCTTGGGTATTTACTGAAGAGAAATGAACACATATCTACACAAGGAATTTAATACAAATGTTTATAGCAATTTTATTCATAATGGACCAAATTGGCAATATGCCCATCAACTAGTGAATGAATAAACAAACTGCAGTACATTCATACAGTGGAATACTACCTGGCAATAAAAACAAACTACTGATATACGCAACAACACAGATGAATCTCGAAAACATTATATTAAATGAAAGAAGCCAGACATCAAAGGCTTTCTGCTGTATAGTTCCATGCGTGTGACAACATAAAGCTATACGAACGGAAATGAGATCAGTGGTTGCCAGAGGATGAAGTCAGCGGGGAGAAGACACTGACCACAATGGGCCTCGAGGGAAATTTCTGTGGTGGTGGAAATAGTGTATGTCTTAATTATAGTGATGGTTACGCGACTATATGTATTTGTCAAAGCTCTTAGAATAGTGGTCCTAAGGAAAGGGTGGCTTTTGCTGTAAATTATACTTCAATAAACCTGACTTGAAAAATTAAGAACATTAGAGAGAGAGACCGAGAAACAAATCAACCAAATGCAATGTGGGAATTTTGATCAGAGTCTGGTTCAAAATAAAAAAGCTATAAATATCATTAAGCAACAGTGAAAACTAAAACATTAATTGATTATTAACTGACAGGAAATTATAAAATCTGAGATGTTATAATGCTATTGCGTCAATGTAAGAGAATGTCCTGATTCTTTTATGTCCTTACTCTTCTAACATATACATATTAAAGTATATGTACATGTATTTTACCCTCATGAGGGGTAAAAGGTCATGTTTGTAAATACATTGAAATGGTTCAGTAAAAAGAAAGAGATACAGTTAAAGTAAATATGGCAAAATGTTAACAACTATTGAACCAATATGGTAGATGTGTAGGTGTTTATTAATACTACTCTTTCAGCTTCTCTGTATGTTTGAAACTTTTTACAGTAAGGTGATGGGCAGAGTGGCATTAATAAAATTGCTGAAGTTCTCAAAAGTTTTGCAAAAGTTTGTTATTCTGCAAAAGTCAAAAGTTAAAATGTTAGCAAATTACCATTGGAGAATTTTATCAGAAAAATTACACTCCAAAAATCAATTTTTTCTAGAAATTATAGCATAGTTGCAATTGTAACTTAAAATTTGCTAAAGTGAAATAAACTTATTTGCATAATTTTGTTTTATCTTTTAATACAAAATTTCAATTATTGTTTTTCCTCTTCACTGCCAAATGTTGGTCCATTTGTTAAGTACATTCACTCCAAGTAGCCTTTTATGACAAAATTATCCCCAGATAGAAAGGCTCTACTATACTGTGTTGCCAAGTTAATACTGTAAAGTGGGCTTGCAATATACAGATAGGTGGCAGCAACGTTCACAAAAAGACAATTTTACCATGCAATGGGACTTAAAGGTCTGCACTGAGTCCTTAATTTTAAAGTGTTATGTAAATTGACTGACCTTCACATTTCTTAAGTTACCTCTGCCAACCATTTAATTCTTAGTTGCAATTATATTCTATTATGTACACATTGTTTCTCTTAACAAGAACACCACAATTACACTGTTCTCTGAGTCTCCATTCTTTATCCTATAGTTTACTTCTAGTCAACATAATTCTTACCTTATAAAGAGGAGTTTTTGTCATTTAAAACACATTTAGATTTTCAAAAGCTTACTACTATAGTTCTGCATTATAGTTTTAACCTTGCAAAGACTTTAATTACTTTGATGGTACTAGGCAAAAATTTAAATAATGTACATTTGTATTTATTGATGTGGAAATGTGCTCTAGATACATTATATGAAAAAATGAAGTTTATGAAACAGCTTGTACAGTATTAACCCAATTACATAAATATATACAAATAGAGAAAAAGTTCCAAAAAATGATGGTACCCATTCAAACAGTGCTAATGGTGGATGGTGGAATAGCATGTGCTTTTCATTTTCTTCTTTATCCCTTTCTGTTTTCTCTTAAATTTATATAAGTAAGTTTTCCATTTATAATAAGAAAAAATATGAAATTATTTAAATTTATGTATAGGATATGATATATAACATGTTTGTAAATTCAAGTGCCTATAGAAATTCATAAAAAATAAAATGCCAAAACTGTAGCTTGCAGACAATACCTAATAGTAAGTGATTTATGAGGTGAAGGAAATAGGAAGATAAGCTGCGAGCAAAGACATGAGGCAGAAATGACGTGCTGTTGACACAGAGGAAATTTGTCAGATATTGTAAAGTGTTCATGTTTGCAAACAGGAACTAGATTATGCAGCACTTTCAATGTTAGAATAACTTTTCGCTTATTCCAATGGACAGTGGAAAACTGTATCAATCAGGGGTTAGTTACAGAATTCATGATGGCTAATTTAGGTTAAAAGGGATCTACTAAGAGGCATTTATCACACTGCAGAACTGAGCCACCAAGAGCCAGCTGCAGCATGCACAGTCAGGAAGCAAAATTGAAAAACTGGGAAGCTGATGCTGATGCTGGAGTCTCCAGAACCATATTGACATTGCCCAATCAGGAAGTCACCACAGTTACAAAACTGCCATGTCAAAGAAGTCACCGCAAATAAGAAGCCTCCATGAGCAGGGAGCTTCCTTATTGCTTCTGGCTCCAGAAGTGCACCATACCTGCCGTGATAGGCATCAGAAAACTCATGTTCCATGCCTTGACTATCCAGGAAACTAGTGATCGATCGAACACTGGGACTTCTGATAACACTGCCACAGAAAAGTCAGATGCCTACAGACCACGAAAAACCAAAGGCAGCATAGGAGTGAATTCTGTCTCCTTTCTGCCTTGCTAATGTTGAATGCATCCCAACTCCAGCTGCAAAGAAGTCTGGGAAATGTTGTTTTTAGCTTTTCAGCCTCTGCAGTATACAATGGCACACCAGAAGAGATTGGACTGAAGGTTCCACCAATCTACCTTATCCCCTAAACAAACACTAACGGACCTTAAATGAAGGGAAGGGGAAGAAAAATGTAGACCTAACTCTTGTATATATTGAATTTGAAATGGTTAAAACTGAATTTATCATTGCTGTATTACTCCCCAAGCTATTTCCCTATCTGAAATTTCCAGTTTCTGTTAAAGCTACTATTATTCTATGATTTACCTCATTTAGACACCTGTAGATGTCCTGTATCTTGGATGTGGCATCCAAGAAATAGTTCTCAGTAGTATAAATGTTTACTACACTACAAAAATAGTGTGGACATATAACTAGAAAAATTCTTTATCATCCTAGAAGGAACTCTTTGTACGCTGTAAACTCTAAGGCTGGCAAATCAAACCACTCGGACAGAGTGACTAACATCACTTCTATAGCAGTCATTCCTCACCACTTTTTTCTGTCCCAAAAGACCTAGTGGGAGTAACCAAAGTTACTAGAGGAGAGAGTATTTTTTAAGAAGTTTAAATTTAAAAGAGCTCTGTTTTGAAGGAACTTTTGTGCTGTGCTGGAGCACATTGATGGTGCTCAATAAATACTTAGCGTTGAATGAACAAATGAAGGAATGAATCTCAAAAGCAATGAAAATCCATTAAAGTGTTTTAAGTGAGGAGCGACTTGATTAGATTGATTTTACATGAATCAGAGCAGGAAGAGTGGAAAGTAGACAACTGCTTAGAAGCCTGTTGTAACTCTTCAGACAAGAAGTCATTTAGTCCATGCCCTCATTTCATAGGTGAGGAAGCTGTGATCTCAGAGAACTTAAGGGGTTTGTTCAGGGTCTCAGAGTTGGTTAGTGGCAAAATTGGCTTCTTTGCCAATGCCCAAACACTTTTCCTACTATATTTCCTTACCTACAAATTCATTATTTAACACCTGAAGCTTGAGATAGCTGTAAGAGGATTTCCGTTGTAATGGTGTAGTGATACAATGATGTTGGAAATTACAGACAGGTCTAACTGGCCAATAATATTTCAGCAGGATTTTTGCATTTTGTACTTTTTTTTAGGGAGACATAATTTGAACATTGGTATAGTAAGGATTAATTTGACTTGCAAATCAGCAAACCAAAGCAACTTACAGAGGTTGATAAACTAGATTTTTCTTTAATTTGGTTATTTTTTTCAAAAGTTAAGAAAGAAATAATTACCAAGATGATTATTTCTCAAAAATATTCCTATCTATACATTTTTCTAGGGGCAGTCTTTTCTCCCATGAAACTCTCTGGCCATAATGCCAGTGCCTACTTTTCTCATATTCCAATCACTGATCATTCCCAGCATCCTGTCTCCCTCCCTGCTGCTGCTTTTCATTTCTCAGTTCTCATCCCTCCTCACTTCCTCGCTGTGTTACGCCAGCTATCAGCTGCCAAGAAGGTCGTTTAGGTCATTCATCAAATCAGGAGGTTTTCCCTTGTCATTCAACTTACTTTCTTAGAACACTGAAACTGAAAAATAGATATGACTTTGTCTCAAAAAAATTAAGTGGGATTTATATTTTATCATTTGAAATTTGGGGTAGCAGGAAGCAGGTCTCAACTTAATATAAAGGCAAGGCAGTAATTCTGAATCTTCAACTCCCAAAATCTGTTTCAAACTGTCTTTATTTTTTTTATTTTTTGAGGAAGATTAGCCCTGAGCTAACTGCTGCCAATCCTCCTCTTTTTGCTGAGGAAGACTGGCTGTGAGCTAACATCCATGCCCATCTTCCTCTCCTTTATACATGGGATGCCTACCACAGCAAAGCTTGCCAAGCAGTGCCATGTCAGCACCCAGGATCTGAACCGGTGAAGCCCGGGTGAAGCCTGGGCCGCCGAGAAGCCGGACATGCGAACTTAACCGCTGCACCACCAGGCCGGCCCCTCAAACTGTCTTTATTTTGATAATGCACCTGAACACTCTCCTCTAGTTCACTGATAATCAGTCTGTATTGTGCCTCACTTTGTTGACAATTTAGCTCCCATAGCTACAGCTGCAGATCCAGTGGAACCCATACCAATGGCGAAAACCACATGGTCTCTCCATTAGGAAAGGAAGATCAGACTGGAGATTCCTGGCCTGCTTTGATGTCCGAAAATAGGCTGCTCTAACTGGGAAGAATGCCCAGGCCCAGGCTATACTAAATCTAGAGTAATTCTGAAATATTGAGGGTGAAATAAGAAGTGGTGGAACTTCTCAGGACTCCTGCAAAACAACCCAAAATTCCTTCCAGTGTTTCCTTCCCCCAGCATTCCTTGCACAGTGTTGGGCCAAATCCAGTCTGTCAAGGACCATTTCCCACATGCAACTATTAAATGCATTTTGGCCCCAGTGTAGCTTTATAAAGCTAGACAACTGTAGGGCCCCTGTCTGTGGATCATAGCATCAGTAATCCACAGATCAGAAAGCATAAAAGAACAAAATAAAAGTTTGAAAATTTACAGCTTTATCTGTCAGACATATTTTGCCAAGCATCCACCAGTAACTCAAAATAGTGACAAAAAAGGGAAAAATGTCATGTTCCCATAACTGGTTTATATTTAGTGGACCATCAAAATGGGCATGGGATAAAGAGCTCCATTTTTCTAAAAATTTAAACAAAGCTCCATCCTGAAATACTTACAACAGAAATAGTACCAATAAAATTATCCTATGAAGTAATTTTTAATGGCGTTCATTCAAATCATGCCTTCTGGGGATAAAAATGGACAGCAATAAACAAGAAAAGTGGAAGAAAACAAATGCGACTTTGATGTCCCCTCTAAAGTCCATAATCTCCACATCGGTTCCTTTCATGCTCTGGTGATGTTAATCTTCTGTTTATTTTGCTGCTATAATTTGAAGTACATGTAGTTTACTCAGAGATTGCCCTCTTAAAGTTGGTCTATGCCTGTTCTTTCTTACCTCACAAAAAGTAAAGGAAAAAAATGTGTGTGTGTGTGTGTTCTGTTGGTGGTTAAAAATCAAGTTGGGACTTCCTCTTTGAACAGTTGCCTTTTCCTCTCACGTAAGGGAGATCTCATTTTCTTTGAGACTGGATACAGTTGAAAGTAAACCAGACACCAACGAGAGGGTATGATGGCTAAGAAGCCCCCGAAACCAGCCCCTCGAAAGATCTTCCAAGAAAGATTAAAGATTACTGCTCTACCATTGTACTTTGAAGGTTTTTTACTAGTCAAGCGGTCAGAATACCAGGTAAGTCTATGGATGATAATGTTAAGCTAGAAGCTTCTGTCTTAATATAAAATTTATTTCTTGATGATGTGAGGTGACAAGGGCCTCCTTGTTTCTGTTGGAATTAAGTGCTCTTACTTGAGCTCAGAAATATGATTCCAATTTTTCATACTTTAAATACAATGTGTGGCTTAAACACATACGTGCATGTATGTATGTATTATATATAATAACGTAAGGTCCTAATGTTGTGACTAATGCAAAAAATCAATAAGCTAAATTCCCAAAGAATTAATTTAAACATCACAGAAGATTTTAGCTTAGAAGATAAAATGTTTCCCATATTTTCTCTGCAATTTACTAGTGTGCTTCCACGATGACGTCTACCATTAAGATAAAATGATACTCTGATTGAAATGAAACTTTCTGTTCTTATTCTCAGTTGTTTCAAGTTTACAAATAATGATCAAATTATTTTTTTAATGGTAAACTTTTGTAAAATGTTGAAAATGAGAAAATTGATACTGTTTCAGATCAGGCATAGTTATGTCTTCTAAAAACACTGTTCAGGATAGTGACTTTAAAAGATAAAACTTAGGGTGTGTTGTGGGTAGTATGTACACTAAGCTTCATAAATACATTCACTCTAAGAAAATTAAAAAAGCACTCCATGTTTTTATTTATTTATTTATTTATTTATTGGTGAGGAAGATTGGCACTGAGCTAACATCTGCTGCCAATCTTCCTCTTTTTGCCTGAGGAAGATTGTCCCTGAGCTAACCTCTGTGCCAGTCCTCCTCTATTTTGTATGTGGGACTCAGCCACAGTAAGGCATGATGAGCTGTATGTAGGTCCACAACTGGGATCTGAACCCAAGAACCCCAGGCCACCAAAGCAGAGTGCGTGAACTAAACCACTGTGCCAGCGGGCTGGCCCCCTACACTCCATATTTTTAAAACGCAAAAATGAAAACTTATAATTCATTAAAATCAGTGCTTTTAAAATATTAATTGTGGATAATTTGAAATTAATGAAAGAAATATGAAAGTGCCTGTTACCAAAGAAATCATTGACTTTGTCAAATTTTATGAAATTTTAATATTAACTGAAACTAGGAAAAATTTGTGTTTTGAGAAATGCCATAAGAAATGTTAAATAATGATAAAAATATATTTCCTGAGGATTTATTAATACTTATGGAAAAATTGTGTATGTGAAAATATTTGTAATAGCACATTCATATTTCTTGCATATACGCTCAGATCATTTACTATTAGAGAGTAAAGACATGGTAATTTGCATTCTTTTATGGGTGTTACACATATACTAGTAATATCTGTCAGTTACATTGGAATATATTTTGGCTGATCCTATATGCTTTTAAAGTGAATTCAATCTTGTCACCACAAGTTAACCACATTGTTATGCTTTGCCAAGAAAGAGGAGTTGGGAAAAATAAATTTCTAATTTGTAATTTAAATTTGGTTATTCACTGAATGTTTTCCAAAGTATATTTATAATAACTGTTTTTTTATGGAATTTTTTTCTTCTAAGATCGCCTGTGATCTAACTTGTGTTGCCAATCTTTTTTTCTTTTTTTTCTCCCCAAAGTCCCCCAGTACATAGTTGTATATTCTAGTTGTAGGTTCCTCTAATTCTGCTATGTGGGATGCTGCTTCAGCATGGCTTGATGATGATGCTACGTCAGTGCCCAAAATCCAAACTGGTGAAACCCCGGGCTGCCAAGGCAGAGTGCACAAACTTAACCACTCAGCCACAGGGCCACCTCTATCATAACTGTTTTTTATATCTGGTTCCTTTTAATGTTTAAAGAAGGTGTTCCATTGCTATGGTTAGCAGAAAGAACAAGGATTTTAGAGTGTCAGGAAAACATGTCTTTACCTGATAGTTTTGCCACTTTTAGCTTGTGACCTTATGCAAATTACTCAGTCTCCTTGAGACTCAATTTCCTCAACTATAAAACGGAGAGAATACGACTTGCCTCCCAGTGTACAATGCCTGGGATATAGCCAGCGTTCAATCAATTTATCCATTCAACCAACGTTTATTGTGTGCCTCCTATGCACCAAGCAGCACACTCAGTTCTGGAGAATGTGAATAAAACACAAAGACCCTACCTCCAGGAGGCTTAGTTTAGTAAGGAGTGATGACTCCCTTACTTGATTGCTCTATCTTTTCTTAGAAAGCATGTTTTGAAATGGAAAGAATAAATTATAGGTATAAATATTTCTGATGAAATTAACTTGTCTTCCACTTGAATTCATAGCAAAGTATCTTTTACTTGTATGTCAGGGAGAAGAGAGCAAGAGGACATCAATAATATCGACTTATAGGGTGCTTTCAGTTATCAAAGGGATAACGTATAAAAAAAAACCTGGCTCACATTGAAAGCTAGATTCATTCTCCTTCCATTTTGTTATTTATTGTATTCTTGTAATAAAACTGATAAAATCAGTTTTGAGTCCACAAGTAATATGGCTCAAAGGAGAGCCACAGTGACAAAGTGCTCGAAAATAGGAGGTATGAGAAAAAACTGAAGAAAATAGTGGGATTTCTAGGCAAGAAGCGGCAAAGTGCCAGGGAACCTTTAAAAGGAAGGTGATCCAAGGGTATACCAAAGGTCATCTTTGGGGCAAATGGGCGAGAGGAAGTCGGGAAGCAGAATGTTAAATGGGGTCTTTGCTGAAGGAATTCAGAACACTTAAGTTAGAGAAAATGTAACTAAGGAGTATTTTGGTCTGTAATGAGATTACACTTTGAGAAGTGTTTCTTAGCTGTTTTTGTGACAGGGGCACTTAAGAATTTAAGGAGGAGCATTGCCCCAGGAAAAGATGCCAACATACATCATTTTAAATGCAATTCCAGAAGGTTCGTGGATCCCAGGTCAAGAACCCTTAGAAGTATATCATATTCATGGGGCTGGCCCAGTGGCCGAGTGGATAAGATCGTGGGCTCTGCTTTGGCAGCCCAGGGTTTTGCCAGTTCGAATCCTGGGCAGGGACATGGCATTGCTCATCAAGCCATGCTGGGGCAGCATCCCGAATGCCACAACTGGAAGGACCCACAATTAAAAATACACAACAATGTACCAGGGGGCTTTGGGAGAAAAAGGAAAAATAAAATCTTAAAAAAAAAAAAGTATATCATATTCATGGAAAAGACAATGTGAGAAGATTTACTTAAACCACAGTGCTAGAATTTTGGATTGATCAGGAATATTTAGTTGACAGTAAGAGCTATTAAATGCCACAACAGGATACCAGTGGCAACACAGTGCTTAGAAATGTGGAAAATTCTCATTTTTCTGGAGCGGTTAGAAAATAAGAGTGAGTTTCGGCAACATCTAATAGTTTCTTCAATCTGTAACCTGCTAAAATTAGAAACGATGTGTACAATATGTCTTCTTATTAGCCTGGACATAAGAATGTGATCATCATAATAGTATCAAAATAACATTTCTCTAAGTAGTCTTCTAATTGCCACTAATTCATTTAGAAAAATCTTAGGGCTATCTCACTTGCGCTCTCAAACATTCTCTATGCCAGTAATTTCCAAATTTTTTAAATAACATACTCCTTTCAAGAAAACATTTTTGAGCACAGATCTCAAATAAGAATATTAATTTATTTAGAAATTATACGTGTGTACTCCTATACTAATACTCCCAGCAAATTATTAAATATATGCAAAAATGGAATTAAGAAAAATGAAATATAATTAGATATTCTAAAAGTTTCTTCCCCAATGGGAGTATCTTGCACACCTCTGGGGTTTATGTGCCCTACTTTAAAGAACACTACACAATATCCTTCCTTAAACAAAGGTACAGTACTCGCTCACAAGAAAAAGAGTGGAAGCTCTTTACTGGGGACACGGGTTAGAGAGGAACTTAACTGAATTTTGCCTTGTAAGCCGTTTTTACTAGTTACTTCAATGAGAAAAAAGCCCTGGGGAGCCAGGGGATACAAATAGCAGTCCAGCTATGGAACTTGGGCAATTTCTTTAAATCTTTTCATCTGTTTCCTCTTTTGTAAAATGGATAATTACTCTCTTGCGTAACTGAATGAGTTGCTGTGATGATCAAATGAACAATATAATAATGGGTATATTTTCTTGAGGTGTTGACATATGGCAGGTATCATGCTAGGCTCTTAATGTCTTGTCACTCTGATCCTTACAATAACTATTCTGGGTAGAGATTATTTTATCCGCTTCACAGGTGAGTGAATTGTGGTCACAGAGGTAAAGTTCAATGTTCTTTGCCTATTAAGGAGTCTGGGCTTTTATTGCAAAGCACTTGACATCACGCTGCCTCTCAAACTTAAGTTCTAGTTCCATTTGATTGCGGGCTTCCAAAGGTTGGGGATGTCTAATCACAAGGTTCTTTATCACGCTGAGCTCAACAGTAAGTTCAGTAGACTTTCAAAATTTGTTTGATTGAATAAAAATGAGATAGTGACCTTAAACTCTAAATATAAGGTCACCTAATGATTATGAAGCTAGCAATAAATTTAAAAATTCCATTATAGTCCTTTTATCTATTTCAGTGATTCAACACAATAAATTGCTAAAAAATAAGAAACTTTGTACTAAATGTATTTCATTCAACAATGTCTACTTCAAAATTAATTTTTAAAATATTTACATATCTCTATAGATTTAAATACATACCTAGATGTTTGATATTGATATTGATAGATGCCTCAAATTATACTGGTATTCATGAGAGCTTATCAGAAACTAAATCAAGCCTGTGATCTGCAGATCTCTGCATACTGAATATAAGTTTGATCTATTCTTAGGTTTGTGGCTGTGGTTGGAGTTCACAGGGCCTATTGCTATTTGTAATCTTCCTTTTCTTCTGGTCTGTCTTTACTCTCAACTCAGTGCCTTTGTTCTTGCTTCTTCCCCCATTTAATAAACCCTCCTTAATCCTTTCCCTGAATCTGTTTGTTTGTTTACCAGTAAAACTTCCATTTTTCCCTGATTAACTCTACCCAATTCATATCATTTTCTCATGACTGATCACCTCTTTGATTTTGCTCAGGCATACAGATGGATGTCTGCACATACATCCAGAAGGAACTCAATAAAACTTGACTGGCCATTAGTAATTTTAGTATTTTAGTTTTTCTATCTTGTGGCATGTTAATACTAATGAAGCTAAGTAAGAAGATTAATAAAGTGCTTGACTTTGACTTCAGGGTTTACTCTTGCTTTTTTTCCTCCAAAAATCATAGATCTCAGATTTGGACTTGATTTTGGATACCATACCTCAGTAAAACTATACAACCCATGATTAAGTTCTCTAACCAAAATGCTTACCTTCCAGCCTGCTCCCTCTCTCCCTCACCCACATCCTAGTTCCAAAATACGGTATAGCATTGACTTGCCCCTTGCATTCAGAGGCTTACCACCAGAGCAGAATGCAAAAGGCGTAAAAAAAGAGATATGATTTTAAAAAAAAGCTCCCAAGATAAATTCAAATTGTTTTATTATTTAATCATGTCAAATCTGAGAAAAGTAAAGTGTTTTTCAGCAGAATGACAAGACACTCAAGGGTTTTACAGAACATCTGCCCGATCATAAAGACAGTATATATTAGCAACTTCTCAAGCCAAATTTCTCACTGCAGTTTTCTATCTCTTTATTTAAGGCAATTTGAAAGGACGATTTTATATAGGAATGACAATGGGTTTCACTATTCTGGTTTACAAACTATCCTCTCCTTCTTATACATAATCCCATTGAAAGAGATCTATTTTAGATGCCACCACTGTCACACATACATACTAGTCACCATGTGGGAAAAGTATTATATGGATAATGAAAAATGCAAAGTACCTGTTAATAATGTGAGTGATGAGGCAATGTCTTTTTTTTTTTTTTTTCTTTTGGTGGCCAACATTTATGGAACACTTGCTATGTCCCAGGTCTTTCGTGCTTTACCTACATTATGATTCCATTCAATCCTTCAACAACTCTATGAGGCAATAGCAAGAGGCTGGTTTCCCTACTCCAGTTCTTGGTCCCTCGACAGTGAACTCCCACACAGGAGACACAGTAATTATTGTTATTGTTAGCTTTATTACTACAATTCAGTGGTTTTTAATATATTCACAAAGTTGTGCAGTCATCACCGCTAACAAGTTCTAGAACATTTTTATCATTCTAAAAAGAAACCACGTGAGCACTTACCACTGAGCCTGCCCTGCAGATTTTTACTCATTTGTTGGGATTTTTCCTCTCCCAAGTTTGAAACCAATTGACAATTAAGACACAGGAATCACACAAAGGAAGATCAATTAGTTAGTTTTATTATTAATAAAATCTATTGATATGTGGTTTAGATTTAAGGCCAAAACTGTGCTAACACTTTACCCCAGATTTAGGTGGCCTTGAGCTACCTTGAGCCACTGACTCAGTTTAAGAGCCGTGAGCCCACCCCTCTTAGAGGCCCTTTGCCAAATGGCAGGGAACAGAGCAGAACACCCACTCTCTCCTGGGAGGCTGAGCTGAGAGAGAACAGAAAGGGGCTCAGTTGAACATACTGCCTCCCAAACTCACCTAGTAGTTACTCAGTCCTACTCTCTACAGAGGCGATAACTCACTCTGACAGCACTGTGCAGGATAGATTGGAGAGTGTAAAAAGGTGGCAGAGACCAGGTAACAGGCTACTGCAATGCCAACAACACTTTGCATCCTACATGAAACAAAGGAAACAAAAGACTTCTGATAGGGCTGAAATTATGGTTTGTTCTTTTGCCTTATTAAGCTGCTTGACTCTGAGATGTGTCAGGTAAAAATCTAGGTATCTGGATTTCAGAAAAGAAAGAGTCTCTTTGCCCAGTTTTATAATTACTCCTTTGGGGACCATCTATTGGCTGATCCTTCAATCCTATGCCCCTTTTTTTTTTTGAGGAAGATTAGCCCTGAGCTAACTACTACCAGTTCTCCTTGTTTGTGCTGAGGAAGCCTGGCCCTGAGCTAACATCCGTGCCCATCTTCCTCTACTTTATATGTGGGATGCCTACCACAGCATGGCATGCCAAGCAGTGCCATGCCTGCACCTGGGATCCCGGCCAGCGAACCCCGGGGCTGCCAAGAAGCGGACATGCGAACTTAACCATTGTGCCACTGGGCCGGCCCCAATCCTATGCCCTTTAGAATTGGTTTTTTTGGTTTTGTTTTTTTTTTTTTTTTTTTGCTGAGGAAGATTTACCCTGAGCTAACAGCTGCTGTCAATCTCCCTCTTTTTGTATGTGACCTGCCACCACAGCACAGCCACTGACAGATGAGTGGTGTAAGTCCATGCCTGGGAACTAGGCACAGGCTACCAAAGCAGAGTGCACTGAACTTCACCACTAGGCCACCAGGGCTGGCCCTTGAATCATTTTTTTTACGGTAATTCATTCTCAGTTCAGGAATTCTCAGAGGTTCATTATATTAGATTATCATCAGCTTTCATTTGGGAGGTAGGATGGAGTGAAAAGACCACAGGGCGTAGACAAAGAAATCTTGCCCCTAGTTCCTACTCTTGCCCCTGAATTGATTGCTGCAGGAATACTAACAATTTGTTCAAGCCTCACTGTATACACTCTCCTTTGAATGTGACTTTTCTGCTCCTTCCATAAAGAGGTTGAGTCTATTTTTCTACCCCTTCAATCCAGACTGGGTCATGCTTTGGTAAGTGTGACAAAAACAGAGGATTAGAAAGTACTCACACGTTGGGCTTTGCCCTCTCTGGCTCCTGGGAATCCTTCTGCCAGCATGTGAACGAGTCTGGGCTGCTTGCCTGGAGGATGAGATTGTACGGAGTGAGACTCCAGTTGTCTCAGTGGGGTGTTGTCCAATACCGATAACCAATTCTCTGATTTGCTAGACACTAACTGGGTGTTCAACAATTCCGTTCAATTCTGACACTAACTCCATACCCAGATTTAGTGCAGACCCCACAGCTTAATTAAGGGCTCAGTCCCACAAGACTGCCCTCACTGCGTCATCAGTCACAAGTCCCAGGCCTCCTGTACTTCTGACCAACTGGCTTTAAATCAGGAGTTGCCATGACCCCCTCCTAAGATTCGATAATTTACTGGAACAGCTAACAGAATTCAGGAAGATGCTTTACTTACATTTACAGGAAAGGAATACAAATGAACAGCCAGGTGAAGCAGTGCATAGGGCAAGGTCTGGGAGGGTCCTGAGCACAGGCCGTTCTGTCCCTGTGGAGCTGGGTTTCACCACCTTCTTGGCATGTGGATGTGTTCAGCGATCAGGAAGCTCATCAAACCTCATTGTTCAAGAATTGTTATAAAACTTAATCTCCCTCTCCCCATCCTCACCCCGCTTCATGGAGGTCAGTGGGTGGGGCTGAAAGTTCCAACTCTGCAATCATTTGTTCTTTTGGCAACCAGACCCATCCTAAAGCTATCTAGGAATCCCATCCTAAGTCACCTCATTAGTATAAACTCAGGTATGGTATAAATGGGTTCATTATGAATAATAAAATCACTCCTATCAATCAGGAAATTCCAAGGGTTTTAGGATCTCTGTGCCAGGAACTGGGAGACAAAGACCAAATATATTTCTTATTATACCACTCCCAGTTGTTCTGCATTCCTAGCTAAGACTTCAGGCAAGTGAATGAGGCCACCCAGACCATTCAGCCACAGCCAGGTATACCCAGATCCAGAGACTCATCATCCAGCCACAGAATGATGAGAAATAGGAAATATTTGCTGTTTTAGTCCTCTAAGTTTTAGGGTAGCTTGTCACACAACAAAAACTAAGTAATATAACACCTTATCAGCCATGAAGACAAAGGGAGAAAATAGTTCTATTAGGAAAGATAGAAAGATAGTTGTAATTCAGAATGAATTTAATGTTGAGCTTCCTGGGAGCCAAGGCAAATAAAAGCAGATGGGTTATAGAGTTCCCATTATTTGAGAAAATAAGTACATAAATTCTGAAGAGGGAACAAACATTTTGCTGCTCAAAAAAAGGATAAATGGGGCCAGCCCGGTGGCGCAGTGGTTAGGTTTGCATGTTCCACTTCGGTGGCCTGGGGTTCACCAGTTTGGATCCTGGGTATGGACCTGCACACTGATTGTCAAGCCATGCTGTGGTAGACGTCCCACATATAAAGTAGAGAAAGATGGGCACAGATGTTAGCTCAGAGGCAGTCTTCCTTAGCAAAAAAGAGGAAGATTGGTGGCAGATGTTAGCTCAGGGCTAATCTTCCTCAAAAAAAACAATGAAAAAAAAAAGGATAAATGATGGGAGGATGGCAGAAGGTATAAAGGGGCACATATGTATGGTGTCGGATTAAAAATTGAACTGTTGGTAGTGAACATGATGCAGTCTATACAGGAACTGAAATATAGTGATGTACACCTGAAATTTACATAATGTAAGCCAATATGATCCCAATAAAATAGTTTTTAAAAAAGGATAAATGATACGTCAGTATTAAAGAGACACAAAATATCATAGTATGTAAAAAGAGTCTTCACATTTATAAGCAAAAGAAAAAAATTTCTTCATGTGATTTTCTTACATTAGTTCTCAATGTAAGTCAAAGTAATCCAACATGTTACAAAAATTCAGCTTATTAAGTCCTAAAGGAATGAATGATCAACACGTCTATGAAACTGACTGGAATTTTTTTAGCACACTTTTGGAAACAGCTGGGTGTGAAGGTAAGTCTTTAGATGTGGAAAGATTTTATTCTTTAAAATTCCTTGCCATTCTTTTAAAATATAGCCAATATTCATAGAATGTAAGTTCCTCTTATTTAAATAAAAATGAGAGTCTGACTAGGTTATTTACATTTTCTACACTTAAAAAGTTGTATTTCCATAGAATCCATAATAATGTGAATGTATTAATAGTGAAATGTTCAACACATGAATGAAATTTGGACTTCAAAGTTCAGCTTTGACGGCGTTAAATTCTTTTTATCATTATCGATTGTTCACATTTCCTTGATCTATATAAATATACGTTATTTATCGAACTGAAACTATGAGCTAAGTGCTTTACATGTGTTAATTCACTCAATCCTTCCAGCTGTCCTGGAAGGTAGATATTAAGTGCTTGTACTATCCTGGTCCCTTAAATGGCTCCTCTTATAGGTGTAAGCTTCCACTGAAACTGCATAAAAAGTCAAGAGTCTTAAATCAATGAGGAAAGTTTTGGAAAATGATCCATTTAAACACAAGTCAAATTACATCCTGACTTCACACCTTATGCTAAAATAAATTTGTGAAGGATTTAATCAAGAATTAAATGTAAAATTAAGTCATAAAAACTAGGTGATTTATCGCAGGATAAAGAAGAACCTTATATCACAAAGCAATTAAGAAAGTTACAAAGGAAGATATCAATAGGAAAATAGTTGGATATTCACTAATGAATAATGCTTATGATTTCTTTCCCACAGGAGTATAAACGTTATTGGACAGAATTGAGAGGAACTACACTTTTCTTTTATATCGACAAAAAAAATACAATAGTAAGTAATTAAACACGTTCAGCTGATTCCAAGTTTTCCCAATATCCACTTGTCATATAGTTCATTATACATTTGGGATTTTATGTCTTCCAAGAATAAGGATGTTCTAGTAAAACCAATTCAAATAAGAACACTTAGATCTGTGAAGGCTATCAATTATAAGACCCATGGTAAAATTTCCTGGGCAACTCAGAAGATAGCATTAACTCATATTTTTAACTTTGCATTCTTTTCTTTCTGATCCTGATAATAAAAACTTAGTTGAAAAGTGAAAATTTCAGCTAGACATCTGAATACAAACTGCCTAAAACAAGTGATAGCCTTAATTTTCCCCACTTTTTATGTTGCCGTAGCATGCAGTTCTAATCTGAAAGGAACTAGATGGTCTTCAAAGCCTCATAACATACGCTATGCCACAAAATAATTTTTCTAGAAAGACAAAAACATCCCCTATGAAACAGGATTCCTAAGAGCTGAAGCATGAGAATAACAACAAAGAGATTCTGGGATTTATTTATTCTTATTGCTTTCAAATAATTTATATTTTAATTTTTCCACAAAAATTTGAAAATTGATTGTGTATTTGATTTTTTCTGTAAACAAAGTGTAGTATTTTAGTGGCAAATGCTTGCCTACTTTGGAATGCTATGCTTATAAGACATTTTATGATCCAGTAACTTGCTTAAATATCAACATTTTGGACCATGGATTTAGTAGCTCACACTTTTTAGAATATCATTATTACATGTCCAGATCTAATGAAAGAAACGGGCAAAGAGCCTATGTAATGTATTCCACCTGTAGGTATTCCAGCGCCATTAGTGGTAAACTAACCAGAAGTTATTTTAAACAACAAATGAAAAACAAACTTAAAACAGTCATCTTTCACCAGAGTTTTGGATACACAAGATTTATATAACGGTGTTGTCAAATACCATAACAAATTTTAACAAAACTAATTTCTATGTTGTGCCTTCCAACTTCCCACTGATGTCAGTAAAAATATAAAAGACCCTGGCTTAAACCTTGTGTAATACACATAAATGAGACAGTTAATAGTTATTGCTCACTTACTATGTGGCAAGAGGCAGTACAGCTTAGTGAATGAGAGCCTGGTCTTGAGGTAAACTACCTGGGTTTCTATCCTGTGCCATCTTGGGATCTTGGACAACTTACCTAACCTCTCTGAGTCTCAGTGTATCAGACAGGGAACTGGTAAGAAACAGATGACATCTCAAATTGGGCAATTCAAACAGAGTTTAATGAGGATGCTATATTCAAAGCAGTGAACAGGATGTAGGAAAACCACAAAAGATAGCGCAGAAGGTTGAGGCTAGTAACACTGCCCCATTACCATGCCGTGGAGTAAAGGAAAGACTGAGAGAATGGTAGGGAGACTTGTGTGATGATGACTGGCTTAGCAGGAATATGATCTTTGAGGAAACAATTGTGTAAGGTAATAAATACCTAATCTCACTCTACTCACTCTTCTGATCTCCTGCCAGTGTTCACCAGCAGTCCAACCCAACAGAAAGAGGGCAAGGGAGCCCTTGATGTTGTCCATACAGGTCTCCCTTCTGGCTCACTGTGTCGGGTGGTGAAGGGATAAAAGTGAATCTAGAGGAGCAAATGAAAGATCTTCAACACACTCAGTTTCAAATCTCTGAAATTAGGATAAAAACAGTAGCCCATTTTATAAAGTTATCAAAAGGATTAAATGAGATGGTGATTGCAAGGACTTAAGAGTGTAGCTGTCACATAATAGTCAAGCATTTTACATGCATTATCTCATTTAATTCTTACAACAACTCTGCAGAGTGGGTACTATTTTAATCCCCATTTTATAGATGAGAGTATTCAAGTTTAAAGATTAAGAAATTGTACAAGATCAGACAGCTAATGAAAGGAGTGCAATTCAGGTCTTTGCTCCTGAGTCGACATTCTTAGCCACTATGCTGAGAAGAGATTGTTGTAATGAAATGCTGAAGAATTGCTCATCTACCGATTTTGTTCAAAGAGGATGCAGACTTTTTAGGAAATTTTTTGAGTGATAGTCTCAGGAAAAAGTACAGGGATAGAACAGGTAGAAACTGTAGATTTTCAGCCTATAGTAGGGGAGAATTTAAAGCTGCCTTTAAATATTTTAAAGGCTGTCAGGAGGTCATGTGAAAAAGTCACTGAATTTATTTACTGTTATCCAGAGAAAAGGGACTAGGACCAATGGATGGAAATCACTTGGAGAAAAACTGTGCCTTAATACAAGGAAAAAAACTCGCTAGCAGGCAGAGTTGCATAGAAGGCATGAGTTCCACGTTGTTCAAGACGTTCAAATGTAGGCTGGATGACTACATGGAGAGATGCCCCAGGGAGATTCAAGCATTAGATGGCAGCTAGATAATACAGATGGCCTTTAAGGCTCTTTTGAACATTACAATTAAAAACAAAAAGATATGACTTCCTTTCTTCTAATCAATAGATCAGCTTGCAGCACTCTATCTAACCCGGCCACTTCTTCCTCTTTTGCTTCCTCCTTTGTCTCAGCAAAATTCACTGAGCTTGATCTGGACAACCCATCAGAAAAAGATTCTTGTGTAATTTTAAATTCTGTCCTCCTTCCCTTATGCCTCTCCTTCCATTTTTAATTTTTCTTTGTTCATTGAAAATAAATGGATCAACTCAAACTTACCCTTAATCTCATCAATTTAGGAATAGTTCTGGAAAAAAAATTTATTTACTTATTTTTATGTCCTACCTTCTTCAGAAAAATACAATGAGGAGACTTACAAAAATAAAGTGAAATAAGTTATACTGGGTTTAACCGAGAGGAAAATAAAAGGAGATGAAAACACGTCAAGAATGAGGCTCATTTAGCAAAAAATTATACCATAAAAACCCTGCTATACTTACTAGAGGTGATCCTAATCACAGAGCAGTCCGTATAGACCAATTGCTCAGAAGAAATATTTTTATTGTACTGGGATAAGACAGGAATTTCTTTTTTGTGTGTGTGTGGAAGATTAGCCCTGAGCTAACTACTGCCAATCCTCCTCTTTTTGCTGAGGAAGACTGGCCCTGAGCTAACATCCATGCCCATCTTCCTCTACTTTATCCGTGGGACGCCTATCACAGCATGCCTTTTGCCAAGCGGTGGCATGTCCGTACCCGGGATCCGAATGGGTGAACTCCAGTCTGCCAAGAAGCAGAACATGTGAACTTAACCACTGTGCCACCGGGCGGGCCCCAAGACAGGAATTTCTTAATAGGATCCTCATAACCAGTGGTATTTGGTAAATGTTGAATAACAGCTTTCTGGGAAAAAAAAATGTGTGTATTAATATATATATAAACTTATTGTAAATATTACAGATATAAAGAATGTGTAGCACACAGTTAAAAAAATAAAATATACAATACTGTTATTGTAATTTCCATATAGGTAATTGATTCGTACAGAATGCTTTTATTGATTTTTCTGAATTTGCATCCGTAGCCAACTCTGATTTCAATTCAATAATGATTTGACAAATGGAGTCATTTTCCAATCTGCTGTTTCCCTAATAAATTTATTGTCATTAAATATGACATTTGACATGAATGTTGGCTGATATTTTTGTTCACATTAATGACTAAGAGGAAAGAAAAACAACAATTATGTATGTCAGAACTTTACCTAAAATTTGTCAATAACATGAGCAACCTCTTTGCTGAATGAGATAATAGTTTTTGAATTATAGAATATTTTGTCAATTTTTTGTCCTGTTCACAAGGAAAATGCTTCAGACACGACAAATTTTAAAGTTTCATCTGCATTATTAACACTTTCTCCTTCATTTTCTTAAGTCTAGACCAGAGGGCAGCAAACCATGACCCTTGAGCCAAATCTAGCCTGTGGCCTGATTTTGTACAGTCTATGAGCTAAGAATGTTTTTATACTTAAAAAGTGTTGTAAAGAAGAAAAAGAATTTGCAACAGAGACTGTATGGGGTCCATAAAACCTAAAACATTTATACTTTGGCCTTTGAATAAAAAAATTGCTCACCCTTGAGACAGTTAACAAAATAAATCAAGCCCTAATTTGTAAAGTTTGCCGGGTTCCATGATGTAAGTACTCACACGATGGCTGATTTCAACCTATCAATGTGACCTCACTGATTACGGAGTTGGGAAAAGGTACAGCAGCGCACCATTATATAATATTCCACCACACAGAAATGAAGATGTAAATAACCTTAAAGCATAGAGAATACTATGTAGTAATATAATTAGAAAATGATGAGTTTTGAGTTTTAATTACCTTTGTTGTTAATATCATTTATTTACTTGTAGGTGTATATAATTTAATTTTTAATAAGGGCTGTGTTTACCAACTGGCTTGCAAAATTCCTGAAATTTTAACAATTGGCTTTTGTAAACCTGTATGAGCCAGGTCCAGCACACCACCACATGACACATTTCCAAATGCCCTGTAGGTTGGGAAGGGGTCCCACGCCCATCTAAAAACCAGGATATCATGCAAAGTACAAATCAGTTGAAAGGAAGCTATTGCATACGTTCCTTTCTACTAAAATTAATGCATGTTGCCCATGAAATAATTTAATGAGATTTCCCTTTATCTTTGCAGTATGTTGACAAGTTAGACATAATAGACCTTACACGCCTTACTGACCAGAATTCAACTGAAAAGAATTGTGCAAAATTTACCCTTGTTTTGCCAAAAGAGGAAGTGCAACTGAAGGTGAGTGAAGAGAAGCAATTAGTCTGAAACAAGTTGTGGGTATAAATAGCTTTCACCCCTTCACAACCCAGTGGCTGAAGTAAAGAGGTATTATAAAAGGACTGCCAAGTCTTAGGCTTTGTTAATACTCCTTGCCTTTTGCCAAGAGTTACAGTTTTCTAAACAGGGATTTTAAAAACGCACATTCACTTGTTTAGTATACAAGCACTTTGACATCATATACTTCTGTCCTCTGGCAAAGTCAAAGATCCCACCTGGTGTTTTTTCAAAGTTGTTTTTGAGTCTGCATTCAAGAACTTGGCATTTACACGTTCCCAGATGATTCTGAGACGTGTCCAACATCATCCACGTTTGGAAACATTGAATTAGACAAACCCGTATTTCACAAATTGAGAGACATTCTGCAAAGAAATTGGTCTATATCCTTCAAGAATAGCAGTGTAAGAAACGCCAAAGAAAGACTGGACGCCTGTTCCCAATTATGGAGACTAGAGTGTCGGGATGACTAAATGCAATGTGTGATCTGGATTGGATCCTGGATCAGAAAAGGAAAAAAAAATCACATAAAGAACATTATTGAGACAATTAGAAAAATTTGAACACGAACTGTATATTAGATATATTCAATTTGTGAAATATGGTGTTAATCTCATAAAACTCATTTCATAACATATATAAATGTTGAATCACTATGTTGTACATCTGAAACTGACATAATATTGTATGTCAATTATACTTCACTAAAAAAATAGAAAAAAATAAAAATATAGGCATTTTAGATATACAAAGAAAAAAATCTCGTAAGACTCTAAACTCCACAAGGGCAGATTTCTTTGTTAAACTTACTACTTATGCCCAACACCTGTATAGAAAAACAAGTTGTTCTTGAATTGGCATTCAAAGTGAGTCAATCGAAGACAACCAACAACTACAGTTTTAAAGAGAACAACTTGCAATTGAATAAGATGTAGTTGAGGCTGACCTTGAACGCACTGTTCCTTACGCTTTAGTGAATCAGGAATCGCTTGTAATTAGGAAATCCAGGCCTCACCTCTAAACGAGGGCCCCAGGACCTACGTTTTAAGCAAGCTCCCCGGTTGATTCTGACTTGGCGGTTAAGGACACAGGATTGGGGTCAGATGTCTAGGTTTGAATTCTGGCTGTCTTATTTGTTAGAAGTGTGAGCGTAGGCAAGTTGCTTAACCTCTTTGTGCGTTGGTTTCTTCACCTGGAAGTAAGTCTCTGCTTAGACGTAACCCTCTGACTGAGGGCTACTTGGACTGCTTTATTAAAATCGCAACTCTTTTCCTTTCCCCTGACACCATTTCCAGTCTCTTTTAGCCTGCTCTACATTTTATTTTTCCACTTATTTCCTTCTGACACTGTAAAACTTAGTCACTATTACATTTATTATTTATTGTCCCTTGCTAGATCCTAAACTCCACAAGAAAAAGGATTTTTGTTTTGTTGTCTGATGTAAACCAGTAGCTAGAATAGTGCCTAGCACTAAAAGGCACTCGATCAATATCTGTTAAATGGATAAATCTGTAAAATATAAAATAATAATAGTACCTTTTGCATGGTGGCTATGAAGATTAAATCAGTTAATACCTGTGAAGTTCTCAGAATAGTAGCTGCCACTTATAAGCACTTACTAAAGGTTCTCTGTGTTAGTCACATTTAGAGCTAAGAATTGGAAGTTTCCAAGAACTACATTGGTGCTACCTAGTTGCCCCAAACTGAAAGCCAGTCACCGTTGAACACCAATGGGAGGACTAACCATGAATTGACATACTGCAGAAAAAAGTGTGCTAACATGTAAATTTTTTTGAGTTAAGTAAATTGTACACTTTTACTTGTTTAGTAAGCAAACAGATTAAAGCTATATACTTCTACGTTCTGACAAAAGAGAATAGTATTGAAACATTTCATAGCAAATACACATGAGTGCTTCTGAGCAGGAAGGAAAACGAGTTGTTTCTTCCTTTCAACTGATTTTAAGTGGTTTACAGAATTACAATTGACTTTTTGAAATAATGTGCTTCAATAGGATAATAAGCATTTTGCCAATCTTGCTGGTTTTGATGGTTTACTTATTTTGAGTCTTACAAAACAATCATGAAATTCTAAAGTTATTTGAAATTAACAAAAGTATTAATGTTCATGGTCATTCGTGTCTTTTCTTCCTTGTCTGTTTTTGTCTTCATCTTTAGACAGAGAACACAGAAAGTGGGCAAGAATGGAGAGGCTTCATTCTTACAGTAACAGAGGTAGGAAGGACATTACTTTTGATTCATTCACTCATTCAACAAATATTTACTGAACACTTGCTAAAAAAACTATGCAGAGTGAAAGGGGTTGAAGATATAGCAATTGAAAAGGACAGATAGAAACCTTTACACTTACTCATGAAATTTGCATATTTTTTGGTGGATGGAGAAGGAGAAAGAAAATAAACAAGTAAATAAATGAGATAACTTTAAATCGTGATAGTTGTTATGAAAATATACAGGGTAGTGTGCCAGCTAGTGAATAACAGGGAAATCTACTTTTTGGTCATATCCTTTTGACACAGTGATCCTTTGTGTATTCTGATATTTGTAGCTTACATAGCATCTTCTAAAATACTTCCCAATTCCTTTCTTTCTTCTTTTTTTTTTGTGAAGAAGATTGGCCCTGTGCTAACATCTATTGCCAATTTTCCTCTTTTTGCTTGAGGAAGATTGTTGCTGAGCTAACATTTGTGCCAATCTTCCTCTGTTTTATGTGGGATGCTGCCACAGTGTGCCTTGATGAGTGGTTCTACGTCTGCGTCCAGGATCTGAACCAATGAACCCAGGGCCACCAAAGCAGAGTGCATGAACTTAACCGCTATGCCACTGGGCCCACCCTCCAATTCCTTTCTTATTCATTTAATACATATTTGTAAAATGCTGAGATGAATTTTATGAACAACATAGGTAATATAACAGGGAGAGACCATCAAAATGAAAAACCACCTTTAAACATTTGTTTAGTGAGTCTTAAGACGTCACTAAAGGGATGCTTATCTATTAAACTCTGTGGCATCTTATCTGAGACAAATAATAAGATCTACTGCCTATAGTTAACTGTTGCAGCAAGATAACTAGCATTATTTTAAATAAAGCCACTGTAGCAACTGTCTTAGGAACATGAGGTACTTTAACAACTAGCCCCCCAAAGAGCACCATGTTCTCTAATACTTTTAGAGGAAAGAAAACTTCCTGTATTGATTAGGGTCAGTTAAATTGAGACTCTATCCAAAGCTAGTTCCGAAGTAAAGGCTTTGCAGTCACACAAAATAAGCACTGCATTTTACTGAGATGATGGATGCTGGTTCTTTATCTCAGCCAATAATAGGTAAAAGTTGAAGTTTCAACTACCATGTAGGGAAGTCATAGGAGGCTAGAAAAGTGGGCCAGTTAAAGATGTGAAAGATATGTTGAGTCGGGGGGTGGTGGGGAGATACTCTTTGAGGCATGGGAGTCTCTCCCTCTGTTGTGAAAAGGCATCACTGTGTGGCATGGCACTTCTTATATTGGGGTACAAGCATCCCAAGGGTATGTGATTAGGTGTCAAGGAGTATACTAAAACCACTGGAAAAACTTTGGGGTGCATCTCCCTAGTACACTAATTGTACTTGGAATTTTGGACAAAAAAATTGTTTATATTTTTTTTTCCTTGAAGGAAGGATAAAAAGCATTATTTTTATTTTAAAATGTACATAGGTACATTACAGACTATAAAATAAAATTAATGTGAATTTCCAACAAGACAAGTTGCTTCAAATTTCGTGCTCTACAAATGTTGTTTTTTAGTATGTTCTCAGATTACTCTGTGTATATGCATTCACATTGTGCTGTTATTAGGAGAGCTTTAGCAGAAGTTTGAAAAACACAGACTGTAGTTGAAAGAGCAGAGACGTTACTTTTGAATTGAATAAACTGAAGTTTGAGTCCTGGTCCCACAGCTTCCTAGCTATGTGACACTGGACTAGTTATTTAATTTTTCTGAGCCTGTTTTTTTCATTTCTAAAGTAAGGAACAAAATACCTATCTTGTAGCATTGCTGTGAGGATTTGCAATGCATAATGCTTGTAACAGATAGGCAATTAATAAGGAGTAGTTTTTCCTCTTTCTTTTATTTTTTTCTGGATTGGTATATAAGGAATAGACTTACTGATTATTAGTTAGCTTAGTTAACCAGAAGAATAGTCTCTAAACCTTTTTGATTGTGTACTCTTATCAGTAAGTTTTTATTTCAAATTTCATATATATATATATACACACACGTACGTTATAAAATATAAAAAGCAATAGGAATTAATAAGGTGATGTGTAAATAGAAAATGAAATTCTAGTGTTTTCTTCCCACACTTCAAGGGACTTTCTTATACACCCCTTGGAAAGCATGGACCCCATTCTGGAGATCAAGATGATAATTGGACATGTCTGCTTCAAAATACAGACTAGGTAGTGTCATCTAAAGAAAAATATTCTACCATTCAGATTATACCTTCCAAGAGCACATAACTGGTCATAATGAGGTCTAAGTTAGTGGTATGAATATAGATCAGCAGGATATAGGTGACTCAACCCGAAACATATCTCTAGACAAGGCTAAAAGGAAAACTAAGCAGAGCAGTATCATAATCCTAATGTGTGAATGAAAGTTTGAAATATACACACAAACACACCAAAATATAGACCTTTGATTGCTGATTCTCAGTCATTTGATGAATAGTTCCATCTCAACCCCATGCTGCCATATGGCTGGTGGAGTTTATTCCAGATTACCTGTGGGATAGCTAGGTAGGCAGCTTGCAGGTCCTCTGGGACTTGCCGGCAGGGAGAAATAGTGAGCTCAGAATGAAAAAGGAGAGAGAGAGTTGTTCTTACTTGAATTAGCTTGTAGTGCAAGGTGGGTATACATTGTTTGGGGCCAGACCAAAAGGAACATTTCTTGGAAGAAGATGGGGCACCCTGTGCAGGTTCAATTTCGTTTAGAGGCAATTCTAAAACATCAAGATCCTCTATGCATGATTCTACCCATCCATCTCTGTAGGGTAACTGAAGCTCCTAGAATCAGCTCATCTTTGCTAAAATCAGTTCTTCTGCTGTCCTTCTTGTTTTCCTACTGCTTTAATTGGTTTCAGCTGTCAGTTCCCCTACATGTGTCACTCCTTCCTGGGCAAGTAATTAGACTGCATGAAGTGCTAGAGAGAGAAAAGAAAAGGAGGATTGAGACAGAGCGGATACCAAGTTCATCTACGGAAAAAGAGAAGGAACCAATCGAAGATTATGTGGATGTACTGACCCCTATGCCAGCG